>NC_138319.1:7872500-9102500 GCF_965601325.2 Salmo salar
CAGTCTATGACTGGGGTGGCTGGGGTCTTTGACAATTTTTAGGGCCTTCCCCTGACACCGCCTGGTGTAGAGGTCCTGGATGGCAGGCAGCTTTGCCCCAGTGATGTACTGGGCCGTACGCACTACCCTCTGAAGTGCCTTGCGGTCTGAGGCCGAGCAATTGCCGTACCATGCAGTGATGCAACCGGTCAGGATGCTCTTGATGTTGCAACTGTAGAACCTTTTGAGGATCTCAGGACCCATGCCAAATTTGTTTTGTTTCCTGAGGGGGAATAGGCTTTGTCGTGCCCTCTTCACGACTCTCTTGGTGTGTTTGGACCATGTTAGTTTGTTGGTGATGTGGACACCAAGGAACTTGAAGCTCTCAACCAGCTCCACTGCAGCCCCGTTGATGAGAATGGGTGCATGCTTGGTCCTCTTTTTCCTGTAGTTCACAATCATCTCCTTAGTCTTGGTTACGTTGAGGGAGAGGTTGTTATACTGGCACCACACTGCCAGTTCTCTTACCTCCTCCCTATAGGCTGTCTTCACTATATAGATAGGGCAGTGTTTCTCAACCCTGGTCCTTGAGTACCCTCAACAGTACACATTTTTGTTGTAGCACTGGACAAACACATTTCATTCAACTCATTGAGGGCTTGATGATTAATTGACAAGTTGAATCATGTGTGCTTGCCCAGGTTTACAATAAAAATGTGTACTGTTGGGGGTACTCGACGACCAGGTTTGGGAAGCACTGATAAAGGGAATAGGCTGCCATTTGGTACGCAAGCTCTGTGAATCCAACAGTTGGTATATTGTTAATTATAATGTTTAGACCTCTGTTCCCATGGGATGTCGTCAGTCATTCAAGCTCTTCACCAGCAGATTAAATGAATCATCCTCTTAATTCAATCAAATGGCCGACACTCACAGCTCAGCCTCTCTAAGTGGCTTTAAGAGAGCTGGAGACTGAGTATACGTCCCAAATAGCACCCTATTCCCTTTGTAGCGCACTACTTTTGACCAGAGCTACTTTTGGGCCATGGACAAAAGTAGTGCACTACTGGACTAGGGTGCCATTTGGGATGGAGAAGGAGACTATGTTTGTGGGTGTGTATGGCCCGTCACAACAGAGCTAAAGAGCTAGGCTTCTTTCTGTCTGGAGAGAATGAGAACTACTCCAAGTGGTCAGGGGTTGGATTCACAGAGTCAGGTGTAGTGGTTATTCATGTCTCGCTTATCCTACACTACAAACACACAACTTCAAACCTGGCCTTATTCATGGGGTTGCCTAAGACTACACTACATACACACCAATTCAAAGTCAGAACTTGAATTCTATTAGATGCAGAGTTGCAGACCAGTTGTAGAAATGCAATGCAGTCCATCCATATCTCGTATCCCTCCTCTTCAGCCGCCTGGGGCGGCAGGTAGCCTAGTGGTTAGAGTGTTGGGCCAGTAACCAAAAGGTTGCTGGATTGAATCCCTGAGAAGTCAAGGTAAAATTATCAGTCGTTCTGCCTGTGAACAAAGCAGTCCCTGGTAGGCTGTCATTGTAAATAAGAATTAGTTCTTAACTGACTTGCCTAGTTAAATAAAAATTGTATGTAATGGATGCAGGCGAAGCATCTGTCAACCTGTTCCAGATGGGAGTCAAGCAGGATGTGCTGCTTGATTCAAACTCAGCATCCACTTCTGCCATCGAACTCAGCATCCACTTCTGCCATCTCTATCTGATGAATTCATGAGGTTCTAGGTCTCTAAACTGACCATCCTCCCCTCCACACACACACACAAACAAACAAACTGGCACCTGCCGCCCGGAAACGTGTCAGTAACGTAATGTCTTCAGAGTGTATGACTGTAGAATAAACTTAAGCCTCCGATGCCCTCTGTCTGTCAATTTATGGAGGACACTCTTACTCTTCTTGAACAGGGAAATGGACAGCACTCCAAAGATAACCTTCAATATTTACCCATACATTTTTTTAAGAACAATCTGTGAGTTAGTATGTAGTCTATGATCTCACATTCTCACTCTGCAGGCAGCTTAGCTCAATGAAACCAACGTACCTCTATGCTCACTGACATAGGGCTAAAAGTGGCAGTGAAATATGTCTCAGGACATTTTGAATCTCTGTTTTCATGGCTGCTGTCATTTCCACGCCTCTCCCTGCTCACCCCTGTCGAGGTGCTGAGTAGAATGAGTGGTGGCAGATCTGCATCCCAAATGGCACCATATTCCCTATATAGTGCACCACTTTTGACCAGCACCCAGGTCAAAAGTAGTGCACTATATAGAGAATAAGGTGCCATTTGGGACACATCCAGGGTGTACTGTACTGTACGGCTGTACTGATATAGCTGGTTTATGGACTATAGAGCACTGTCCCCCCAGCTTTGTCCTAATGGAGGATTCAGCTCATAAAACAGCATCATGATATGCAATAAGCAGAGTTAGGGAGAGTAATGAATGTGGAAATCAACTGAGCATTTTTTTTTATCTGACGTTTGCGGCCCTCCCAGCCTGCCTGTCCCCCACTACTCCAATGTCTTCCTCTCCTCCCCCCTCCCTACCGGCTCACCCTCCTACCGGCCGGCTCCCCTCTTCCCGGCCGGCTCACCCTCCTCCGGGCTGTCTCCCCTTCTCCCTCTGTAATGGAAATCCTGGTGCTCTCTAATAAAGCTAAGAGTGAGCTGCGGTGTTAGTAAACATAACCTGTAATCATTCAGCCAGGTCCCAGTTCTAGCAACGTGCCTCTCCTCATGCGTGACTTCGACTAGCCATATCCAGGTAAACAAAAGCTGACCGGAAGTGGGCAGTTGGGGATTTTACTTGGGGATGAATACAAATAGTTTAATCCAAGTATGGAAGAGGGGGTATTTGTTGGGCCTACTGATAAATACAGCTTTGTTGTCAGCTATTCACAGAAGTTCAGAAAAGTTGCTTATTTCGTTGGCTGTGCATGGACTATAGCAGGGAATGTATTGATTACGAACAGGCATTGTAAAGGGCAAGACGGGCCTTAGAGCTAACAGCAGCAGGATCTGCCTCACTCTGCCATTTTATAGATAGAGTCATCATCGTCACAGTGTAGAAATGGAGTGGCCAAGAATGTGGATTAGAAGCAATCATCAAAAAGAAAAGGATCAGATACTTTTAGAGTGGAAATGCTTGGCCTGGGAGTCGTGTTAAAATATCCATTCCTCGCCCTGTGACATCGATTGAAAAGCAAAAAGGCTATAAAGTAGGGTATTCGTTTTTTAATGCAGTGGGGTCTTTCATTCTGAGACTAAGGCCAGGGTAAAAAAGAGAAGCCTTGTGTGAGTGAGTGAGTGAGTGAGTGAGTGAGTGAGTGAGTGAGTGAGTGAGTGAGTGAGTGAGTGAGTGAGTGAGTGAGTGAGTGAGTGAGTGAGTGAGTGAGTGGGTGAGTGAGTGAGTGAGTGAGTGAGTGAGTGAGTGAGTGAGTGAGTGAGTGAGTGAGTGAGTGAGTGAGTGAATGAATGAATGAGTGAGTGCATATCTGTTGACCTCATATACAAAGAAATGACGGCAAGGGATAATGAAAGAAAGTGGCCTACATTTTCGATATCGGTTTGCCCCTCAAGTTCATGAGGGAGGTTGGTTGCCTGTAGTCCACCCATGACATTGGGCTGAATGATTTTTCTCATCTAGCTGTTTAAAACCAGGTTGCCTCCTCTGCCTCTTTAATGTGGTATTGATTGTTTATCTGAAATAACACCGTGCTGGAGCTGTGTTGGTGGCAATGGGGGTTGGGTAGAGGATGGATAGGGGCAGTGGAGGAGAAAGGCTGGGTGGTAAGGTTATGATGGATAATCAGACACGCTTTACAGACCGGTTGTGATCCTGTATCTTATTACAAGTTCCACCCTACCAGTACAGTACATTAAGGGCCCAAGTCTTAAATAGATAGAACCTGAGTTTGAAATGATAGAAATGTGGCTTGTGTTCGATAAAGCATCCTCAAATTCATATTAAATCTTATGCCCTAGTCTAGTGGCTGCCTGTTGGCTTTGCCTGGTGCCAAGGGCTTGTGTCCACCATCCACCCCTCTCTGCACCCTCTCTTTTCTTCCCATGGCCCCTGGGTCTCCAGCCCATATGGTCAGATACAGTGTATCACAGTGACCTGTGGCTGGGGTTGTTGTTCAGCCAGACCCCTGAAGTGCCTGGTAATTAAACATGCACTGGAGGTCACTAGGAGAGGTGAGTATTATTAAATAGTGTGTGTGTGTTTAGGGTGGTGGGTGGTCCTGTATACTCTTTAGGCATGCAATCTATTGGTGTGTGTGTGTGTGTGTGTGTGTGTGTGTGTGTGTGTGTGTGTGTGTGTGTGTGTGTGTGTGTGTGTGTGTGTGTGTGTGTGTGTGTGTGTGTGTGTGTGTGTGTGTGTGTGTGTGTGTGTGTGTTTCATTCATTAGGGTGTATAAAAAACAACACATTCAAAGCACTTAATTTCAATGATTAGACAACCCAAGCCATAGGAATAACGTATTGCCGAAAGTCACCATGAGTCACTGTTAGGGTCAGCAGAGGTTACGCCAGGCCACATTTCTAAGGAATTCATAGACAGTGGTTAGAAATGAAAGAGGCAAATTCCACCAAGCCATTCATTGGAGCCAGTGGTGTAAAGTACTTAAGTAAAAATACTGGAAAGTATTACTTAAGTAGTTTTTTGGGGTATCTGTACTTTACTATTTATATTTTTTGCCAACTTTTACTTCACTACATTCCTAAAGAAATTATGTACTTTTTACTCCATACATTTTCCCTGACACCCAAAAGTACTTGTTACATTTTGACAGGAAAATGGTGATATTCACACACTTATCAAGAGAACATCCCTGATCATCCCTACTGCCTGTGATCTGGTGGACTCACTAAACACAAAATGCTTCGTTTGTAAAATATGTCTGTGTGTTGGAGTGTGCCCCTGGCTATCTGTCCCAAAAAAATAACTCTGCAGTCTGGTTTGCTTAGTATAAGGAATTTGAAATGGTTTATAGTTTTACTTTTACCTTTGATACTTAAGTACATTTAAACCCAAATACTTTTGGACTTTTACTCAAGTAGGATTTTACTGGGTGACTTTCACATTTACTTGAGTCATTTTCTATTAAGGTATCTTTAAGTATGACAATTGAGTACTTTTTCCACCACTGATTGGAGCACAATCAAAATTGAGAGAAATTGATTGCTGCTGTAGGATAACCACTAATACTTTCTGAATTGAAGCATGGTAATCACATGTTTCTTTAGGACAAGGACATATATCCATATCTTTACAATGTTCTAATTTGATAAAGTATACAATACGCCTTTACAAAGTGCAAGTATGACTCAACCCTCTGAATCAACTGTATGTGTGACTGAAACATCAATAATGTAAAAGCAGCTGTTTTACTGGGAGCTTCCAAGAAAATACATATTTTTTCTCCGGGCGGTGGAAGAGGAGGAAGAAGAAGCCCTTCTAATTTAAATTTGTAATGTCTTCTGTTTTAGCTCCATGAATTATGTAGTGTTGTGTGACAATTAGGTCTGTAGAGTGGTTGCTCCACTAAAAGTTTTGTGATTATGCTGCGGGACTTAGAGGTATTTTGTGGTTTAGTACGGTACTCTTCGTCACTACTTCATTGCTCCAGACCCGCGCAAGGGGGAGTTAGAGCACTGATTATGCTTTTGGGTTCTACTGTGTCTCTAACTGACAATGAATGGGCGATAGAAACTGCAGTACTGTAGCCCACTCTCGACAGGTTACGATGTACAGCGCATCAGTGGCGCAACGGTCTAAGACACTGCTTAGTGGTGCAAGCTGTGTTGCTACAGATGCTGGTTCAATACCAGTGCTGGCCTTAGCTGGAAGACCTATAACATGACTGTAGGTCTTTGGATATTCTCACAGATATATTATTAACCGTGTTATTAGCAGGACAATATATATTGGTCATATTGGTCATGGCTCCCGAGTGGCGCACAATGGGATTGCCTTGCAGTTCTCCAGCTGTATCCACTGAAACAGAGGTAGGCGCACGAGGGGGATAATGGCGCTGACTAGGGAAACATTTCCGCTGTTCTTAGTGCCAGTCTGCATGTTCAAACTTAAACAATGTAAAAATTCCCCTTAGATATGAATTCGGAGGGCAGATATTATTTAATATTAAAGCATTGTACCTCTCACCAAAGGTGTCACTCAAAAGTTATACTTAAAATACGAACTGGATTTAACGAAAAATGACATGAAAAGCACACATTTGGAAATCCCAAACTCGAAAAAGTAATTGGAAAGGTAGATACAAATTATTTGTGACATTGTGGTTACAATAAAGAATGTAAACAAGCTGTGTTTTTATTTACAGTAATGATGGTCAGCTAGTGGCATTTTGAAAACAGGTTTTCATACAATTGCAGCCCGATTAGCAGGACTCTTTACAGCCGGCTACTGTATTTGTGAACATCCCCCTACCTGCAAAAAATGACATTGCAACCAAAGAGAACAGATGAAATGGACATCATTTTCATCAAGCCAGCTTCATTCTGTGGTGCTACCCATTCCAGGGTTAGGACCGTAACCACGAGAGGTCATAAACAATGAGCCGGAGCTGAGAGGATTGCCAAAACTCAAGGTATTTTGGTTTCAGGCTATATACATTTTTTATTTAAGAAAATGCACTATCAAAGTGTAGGCATAATGTGTAATAACATTGATAATTAAATGAAGGTTAAATAAAAATAAAAATGATTCTGTAATAAAAACATTAATGTGTTTTTGCAGAGCATACAACCATGCCGACAACCATCCGTGGAGATCAGTGGACAAAGGGCTGGACAACGGGCCACACCGAAAAAACGCATGGTTGCCAAGAAAGCGGTACGTTTTGCAAGGTTCTTAAAATGTGTACACAACATTTGTGTGTTGGAGTCACTTTTAATTCTTAATTGATCTACAGTTTTTATCATAGGCCACTGTAATCCATGGGGGCTCAGGGCGGTACCATTCTGCTCATCTGATGAAGGTGCACATGGATCAGATTAAAACTTTGAAGACCGAGATCGAGTCGTTGAAGGCAGACCCGCAGAAAGAGAAACATTAACGGATGGCAGAGATACGGGCGACAGCTAATGCATTGGTACAGAGCCAGGTGGCATTGGCGGAGAGACAGGTATAGGATGACGCGTTGAAGAGGGCGAGGAACGAGATGGAGTCACAATCCATTCCAGGCACACCTGTGAGCTCTGGAACTCCACCTCCGACAAGCAGAGTCAACATACCTGGCGGGTTCACCAGGGCGTCGGTTCACCCTGACATTTCCATTCCTCTTCTGACAGCAGAACTTGACCAACTGCTCACCAGACACATCAAGGGCCGTCCGGACTGTTATGCTGTTCTGCTATAACCTAATAAACAAATGCAGGTGGCTTATATCTTCAAAATACTTTAAATTCTTTATTATCCAAATGTAAAATCATATACTGTACAGTACTGTATTTCATCATCAGCATCTTTATGCTTTCGTTAATAAAATAATGATAAAAATACTCTTTCAAAATGCAGATGTTTATTTAGTTATGGATCAATTCCGAATTACTATGGGAATAAATATCACTGAATTATAGAAATATTGGAGCAAAGTTGTCTAATGAAGGTTAACAAATTGTTGCTTACTGGAAAATACTCTTTCAAACACACACGGTCACATTGTACAGCGCCATTATGGCTATTAGCAGGGCTACAGTTTAAGTCAGAAGAGTCATTAAAACTTGTTTTTCAACCACTTCCTAAACTTCTCATTAACAAACTATAGTTTTGGCAAATCGGATAGGACATCTACTTTGTGCATGACACAAGTCATTTTTCCAACAATTGTTTACAGACAGATTATTTCACTTATAATTCACTGTATCACAATTCCAGTGGGTCAGAGGTTTACATACACTAAGTTGACTGTGCCTTTAAACAGCTTGGTAAATTCCAGAAAATGATGTCATGGCTTTAGAATTGGAGGTGTACCTGTGGATGTATTTTAAGGCATAATTTAAAACTCAGTGCCTCTTTGCTTGACATCATGGGAAAATCAAAAGCAATCAGCCAAGACCTCATGAAAATAATTGTAGACCTCCACAAGTCTGGTTCATCCTTGGGAACATTTTCCAATTGCCTGAAGGTACTACGTTCATCTGTACAAACAATAGTGTGCAAATATAAACACCATGGGACCACGTAGCTGTCATACCGCTCAGCAAGGAGATGCGTTTGACTCCTAGAGATGAACGTACTTTGGTGCGAAAAGTGCAAATCGATCCCAGAACAACAGCAAAGGACCTTGTGAAGATGCTGGAGGAAACAGGTACTAAAGTATCTATATCCACAGTAAAACAAGTCCTATATCAACATAACCTGAAAGGCCGCTCAGCAAGGAAGAAGCCACTGCTCCAAAACCGTCATAAAAAAAGCCAGACTACCGTTTGCAACCGCACATTTGGACAAAGATCGTACTTTTTTGAGAAATGTCCTCTGGTCTGATGAAACATAAATAGAACTATTTGGCCATAATGACCATCGTTATGTTTGGAGGAAAAAGGGGGATGCTTGCAAGCCAAAGAACACCATCCCAACCATGAAGCAAGGGGGTGGCAGCATCATGTTGTGGGTGTGCTTTGCTGCAGGAGGGACTGGTGCACTTCACAAAACAGATGGCTTCATGATGAAGGAAAATTGTGTGGTTATATTGAAGCAACATCTCAAGACATTAGTCAGGAAGTTGAAGCTTGGTTGCAAATGGGTCTTCCAAATGGACATTGACTCCAAGCATACTTCCAAAGTTGTGGCAAAATGGCCTAAGGACAACAAAGTCAAGGTATTAGAGTGGCCATCACAAAGCCCTGACCTCAATCCTATAGAACATTTGTGGGCAGAACTGAAAAAGCGTGTGCGAGCAAGGAGGCCTACAAACCTGACTCAGTTACATCAGCTCTGTCAGGAGGAATGGGCCAGAATTCACCCAACTTCTTGTGGGAAGATTGTGGAAGTCTACCCAAAATGTTTGACCCAAGTTAAACAATTTATAGGCAATGCTACCAAATACTAATTGAGTGTATGTAAACTTCTGACCCACTGGGAATGTGATGAAAGAAATTAAAGCTGAAATAAATAATTCACTCTTCAATTATTCTAACATTTCACATTCTTAAAATAAAGTGGTTATCCTGACTGACCTAAGACAGGGAATTTTTACTCTGATAAATGTCAGGAATTGTGAAAAACCGAGTTTAAATGTATTTGGCTAAGGTGTATGTAAACTTCCAACTTCAACTATATATTTTGGCCTTTATGTGCGGCGCTACAATTGGCCCAGCGTTTCTCTCTCTTTAAAAACAGATATAAATGCAAATATTATTTTCTCCTTCATTCAGATTACAATTGCTCACTTTCGTTTTTTTTAAAACAAAATAAGCTCCAAAATATCGTTATTTGCACTGCATGCACAATTTTTAGGCAAATTGTATTCCTCAGAAGACATTTTATTGTTGGAACAAACACAATGCTCTCAGTCATTCCAAAATGTTAATGAACCTCAAACCTGAATATTTACGGAAGGAAAAGTAAGTTTTGTCTTTCTCAGGGGGATATATCAGTGTGCACAATAATTAGGCAACAATTAGTGTGCAGAATTATTAGGCAACTAATTACAAAAATAATTTCTCCCAACTCACTTGTTTTTTCAACATTTTTAGAGTAAGTGTAACAAATAAGTAACACAAAATGACAATTAAATGACGTTTTTGGCCTTTCAAACATATTCATTGACCAATATAGCCACCCTTCTTTTCAATAACTGCCATGAGCCTTCCATCCCTGGAGTCTGTCAGTTTCTTGATCTGTTCACGATCAACTTTCGCTGAAGCAGCAACCACAGCCTTCCAAATGCTGTTCAAAGAGTTGTATTGTCTTCCCTTACTGTAAATCTCACATTTGAGAAGGGCCCACAAGTTCTCAATAGGATTTAAGTCAGGTGAGGAAGGGGCCAGGTCATTATTCAGGCATCTTTGAGGCCCTTGCTGGCTAGCCAAGCAGTGGAGTACTTGGATGCATTGATGGAGCATTGTCCTGCATAAAGATCATGGCCTTCTTGAATGCTGAAGATTTCTTCCTATACCACTGCTTGAAGAAAGTATCTTCCAGAAACTGGCAGTAGGTTTGGGAGTTGAGTTTCAGTCCATCTTCAACACAAAAAGGTCCAACTAGCTCATCCCTAATGATAGCAGCCCATACCAGTACCCCTCCTCCACCTTGCTGGCGCCTGACTCGAAGTGGTGCCCTGTGTCCATTACTGATCCAGCCACGGGCCCATCCATCTGGACCATCAAGAGTCACTCTCATTTCATCTGTCCATAAAACCTTTGAAAAATCTGTCTTCAGGTATTTCTTTGCCCAATTTTGACGCTTGAACTTGTGACTCTTATTCAGTGGTGGTCATGTTTCAGCCTTCTTGACCTTGGCCATGTCTCTGAGCACTTGACACCTTGTACTTCTAGACACTCCAGGTAGGTTGCAGTTATGGAATATGATGGCACTGGAGGATAATGGGTTCCTGGTAGATTGAAGTTTAATTCTTCTCAAGTCTTTTGCAGTTAATTTGCGCCTTTTCTTATCCATGCGTTTTTTTCGCCCCCAGTTGACTATTCGCAACAAAACGTTTGATTGTCCGGTGGTCAGGCCCCAATAGTTTAGCTATTTCAAGAGTGTTGCATCCGTCTGAAAGGCATTTTACAATTTTTGACTTTTCAGTGTCAGTTAAATCTCTTTTTTGGCCCATTTTACCTGAGGTAATGAAGCTGCCTAATAATTATGCACACCTTGATATAAGGTGTTATATAGTCCAAATTGGTGAAGTGAAATAAAAAAAAAGAATTATATACAAATAAAATAAAAAAAAAACGTTTCCAAAAAATATTAAAAAAAGAAAAGTGGTGCGTGCATATGTATTCACCCCCTTTGCTATGAAGCCCCTAAATACAATCTGGTGCTACCAATTACCTTCAGAAGTCATATAATTAGTTAAATAAAGTCCACCTAAGTGTCACATGATCTGTCACATGATCTCAGTATATATACACAGGTTCGGAAAGGCCCCAGAGTCTGCAACACCACTAAGCAAGGGGCACCACCAAGCACCATGAAGACCAAGGAGCTCTCCAAACAGGTCAGGGACAAAGTTGTGGAGAAGTACAGATCAGGGTTGGGTTATAAAAAAATATCCGAAACTTTGAACATCCCACGGAGCACCATTGAATCCATTATTAAAAAATTGAAAGAATATGGCACCACAACAAACCTGCCAAGAGAGGGCCGCCCACCAAAACTCACAGACCAGGCAAGGAGAGCATTAATCAGAGAGGCAACAATGATACCAAAGATAATCCTGAAAGAGCTGCAAAGCACCACAGTGGAGATTGGAGTATATGTCCATAGGACCACTTTAAGCCGTACACTCCACAGAGCTGGGCTTTACGGAAGAGTGGCCAGGAAAAAAGCCATTGCTTAAAGAAAAAAATAATAAAACACATTTGGTGTACGCCAAAAGGCATGCGGGAGACTCCCCAAACTTATGGAAGGTACTCTGGTCAGATGAGACTAAAATGTAGCTTTTTGGCCATCAAGGAAAATGCTATTTCTGGTGCAATCCCAAAACCTCTCATCACCCCGAGAATACCATCCCCACAGTGAAGCATGGTGGTGGCAGCATCATGCTGTGGGGATGTTTTTCATCGGCAGGGACTGGGAAACTGGTCAGAATTGAAGGAATGATGGATGGTGCTAAAAACAGGGAAATTCTTGAGGGAAACCTGTTTTAGTCTTCCAGAGACTTGAGACTGGGACGGATGTTGACCT
The DNA here is from genome assembly GCF_965601325.2 of Salmo salar. Classification (NCBI taxonomy): domain Eukaryota; kingdom Metazoa; phylum Chordata; class Actinopteri; order Salmoniformes; family Salmonidae; genus Salmo; species Salmo salar. The sequence goes on from NC_138319.1 coordinate 7,884,394, forward strand.
TCCAGCAGGACAATGACCCAAAGCATACTGCTAAAGCAACACTCAAGTGGTATAAGTGTTTTTTTGTCTTATTTCTTGTTTGTTTCTCAATAAAAAATATTTTGAATCTTCAAAGTGGTAGGCATGTTGTGTAAATCAAATGATACAAAAATCGATTTTAATTCCAGGTTGTAAGGCAAGAAAATTGGAAAAATGACAATGGGGGTGAATACTTTCGCAAGCCACTGTAGGCCCGGCACCTACATAAAGCTGAGTGACTCACTCATTCATGGCTTTGGATCAAAATAAATAAGTACCACCATTCTTTCTGATAGTCTTTATTAATAAATAAATGTTTTTGTTATCCTGACCTGGACACCATGTACAGTATTATAATAGCCCATTATGGGCTATTAGCAAGACAATATACCTTTACAAACACCTCTCTGTATTTTGATACTTTGTGGATGGGGGCTCCCGAGTGGATGGGGGCTCCCGCAGTGCAAAATGCGTTGCTACATATGCAGGTTTGATAGCCGTGCCGGCCGCCACCGGGAGACCCATGAGGCGGCTTTTGCTTTTAATTTAGAATCCTCGAATCCTCTATATGTAAATATTGGCAGAGAGTGACGTCATATTTTTCGATATACTGTAGGCCTACCGTAGGCGACATGAGCCTCACTAGTGTTGAGTAATGTGCTGCTAAAAGTGGTGTAGGTCTTATTTATTTAAAGAGCATATTGAAGTTAGAAGCAGTAGGATTTGAAGCAGTAGCCTACAACTATTTTTGCACCATTTCGTGCTGCTCTGAGACAAGCATGGGGACTGGTCTTGATAAATACATTTTTATTTTTATTTTCACTGAATCATCTTTTGTGTATTGGTTAGACTACAATTATACAATTAGGGTGTAGAAATGTTATGCTCTTAGTGTAACCTTTCTTTCACTAGGCAAATCAGTTAAAGAACAAATTCTTATTTACAAGGACAGCCTACTCCTTCCTCCCTGTCGGGGGAATTGAACCCCGGTCTCCCGCGTGCCCGCACGACACTGGGATTCTTTAGCTAAATAGCCCAGTACTGTAGCCTACTCCCTACTGTCACTTTGTACAGCGCCATATTTTCCGTTCCATCCTAACGGAATTTTTTCCTTTTTCTTGGAATAGAAACACCATAATATTAATCAAATTAATTAAGCTACATTTCTGTCCCATATATTATGTTCTTACAATTTTTTTTTATTATTCTCTAGTACAGCCAGTATTGAAGACTATCAAATGCTTCTCAAAGATGCCTTCTGGTGGTCAAACTAGCACTAACTAGCATTAATGGTACCAGTGGTTGGCACTTAAATAACATGTCATAGAATTCTGCGGCACCATGCAAGCTGTGCCTCTTTTAAACTTTTAAAGGATGAACCACTGTAGCTGACCTGCTGTTTACAGCGTCAATAGACGCTTGAATGAAGATGTGTTTTTACAAAGGTCCCCGTTTGTAATTGTCACCACCAGGCTAGAAAGAGGAAGAGAGGGAAATGAAACAAACTAAACGTGGGAATGCAACGGCCGCTCTGATTTTCAATTCACAGCACGCTGTTTGACCTTTTTGTTGCTGAATCAATGCGTCCGCTTCTAAATTGCACCATTCATTTTATAAAGTAAGGATTTGTTACCAGTCGATCTAATCTCCAGGTACATTATTAAAGCAGAACAAACAAAACAATGAATAATGGAAATAACAACACCTTTTTTAATTACATTTGCTTTGAGTGTGTTTATTTCTGTATTGATATATTTGTGGTGTTTTTCCTGTGGACTGTGTATTGGGATAATTGTTGAGAGAATACGCTTTCACACTTGACTACACATGGCAGGCACAAACACTCGGCACACATTAACACACTTGGCACACACACGCACACGCACACACTTGGCACACACTCACAGGTCATTTGCATTGGAATAGAGGCTCCCATACAGTACCCATCACCGAAGCACAATGGGCAGGCAGGAAATGAGTAATGAGTAAGGCAGGGGAACCAGTCGAACCCCCCGCTGAGTTCTCTCCTTCTTCTCTGTTGTAAATAACAAAAATGCATCCTAAATGGCAAGCTATTCCCAACATAGTGCACTACCTTCAACCAATCCCTTTGGGCACTGGTCAAAAGTAGTGCACTACGTAGGGAATAGGAAACTCTTTTGAATGCAGCCTAAATGCCAAACCTCAGAGGTCGATGTCCGAACCCGTGCGGAAATCGGTGATGCCATCACGTTTTATTACATAAAACACTGTGTGTTTACACTATTGACTTCCTGTTTCTTGCATGTGCAACGGTGCAATTCATTGAATCTGCCTATGTGCAGTCATTCGCCCATGCAGTAGAGCGGCACCTCCCAGTTTCTCCCCCGAAAAGTTACTTATCACAAAAATGTCTGTCAAGTCTGAACGGTTTGAGCAAGAATCTATTTGGACCCCACTATCGAAATTTGAGACTCACGAACACGGACATTTCGGCTTCAAGGGAATCGTCTGAAGGTAACACATTACCGGGATGTAAAAATGATTGGAAGTGAATTGGGCATTTCCACATCAAAGGTATACGGTATAAATAAATACATTTTGAGCTTTCTTATATCTCTCAGATATAGGACAGACACTTCAAAACATACCGCCTTTTGATTTCCTTTTTGACTATCTGTGCTAGCTAAGGAGACAAGAACAAACAAACTAGGATAAAACGATTCACAGACAACAGAGAACGATGGGGGGGGGGGGGAGACAGAGAGAGAGGACCCTCTTCCCTAACCACTATGTCACTCCACTATAGTAAACAGTAACACCACTAGCTAACACAGGGACATGTTCACAGGGCCATCCACTATATAAACAGAGAGAGTAATGAAAAGAAAGAAAGAGAAAAAATACTTCAGATCAAAGAACAGAATCTTGAGAAAGCCGGTATAGTAGGAACCCCATTTTAACACACACAACCTGAGCTAAAGAGGCTAAGGCAACAGAAATACTGGTGGAAAGAAAGGGTTACACCAGTAGCCTATGTCTGCGGTATCTAAACTTGAAGACAAGTGTTGTGAATGTGAGCGGCGGTGGCGGCTGTGGAACGCCGGGTTGAGTAATGGGTTGAGTAATACGGTCGTCTCTGAATGAGAGCGAGGCTGGATATAACGAGAAACGGTCTGCGTCCCAAATGGCACACTATTCCCTATATAGTGCGCTACTTTTGACCAGGGCCCTTAGGGTCTAGTGAAAAGTAGTGCACTATATAGGGAATAGGGTGTCATTAGGGATGCACACAGGGAAATGGCACAGTCGCATTGACTTGGCCCAGATCTTATGATTTATCAGGTTATTTGGTAAGCATTTGGGCAGCCAGGCAAGGTAATGGTGTTTGCATTGAGCTCTGGAGTGATACACGTGGATGTATTGTTGAGGGAACATCCCCTGAACATTGGCATGTATGGTTCGGACTAACACACCCCCGCCCCCTGACAAGGATGGTACAGGTTCATTTGTTTGTTTTGTGTTATTATGCGAATGGTGCATTTGTTGAAATCGACATGCAGTTATTCAGGGCATGATCGAAGAATGCATCGTCCTTATTGGTTATGTCTTAATTTATAGGCTTTCTTTGGTTAATGCCCTGGGTATTCTCTCTGCTAGCTTGAGAGCGGGTGGATGCAGATGGAGAAATGTTAGCAAGGAGTAATGTTGTCTCTGTCAAGTTATACAATCAACCATCATATTCGAAATGCACTTCTGCATACCCGCTCCCTTCCATTAACCTGGTTCAGTTAGAGCCGAAACTGAACGAGTGTGCTTGCATACTCCATTAAAAGGCCTAGAAAAAAAGCGCCAATAGTACTGTTTGTCCATTTTGATACACCGTAGCCAGTTTACGCTTCCTCAAAAAAGTCCAGATTAATCTAAAATAACTAAAGAAATCTGTCATTAATTTTGACATTTTTGCCGAGGACATCTTAGTTGCACAATTTTACATATAACTAATATGCTTGGTACAGTATTTCTCAATGAATAAATGTGCATGAAAACGAGTCGTCTCTCGTTGAATGACACTTTATTGAAGAATCCCTACTGTTGACCAATCACAGACGAAGGGGCGAAGACTTTAGCTTCGAACTTCGGCTTGCCTCCATAAAACCATTTGTGTGCCCGAACAGCTGAAAAAAACATCACCGAAGTCCAAAACGAGCTAAAACTTCACAAAACGTCATCATAATATATGCACAAACTCTACTGAACTGTTTCGGCTGGGAAGCATGTGGACGCCTTTAGGAGATATGACTAAGGTGTGATTATGGTTCAGCCTTAAGGGGACCATAAGAGAATAAAAAGGTTCTACTAATTAACCTTAACAACCTAAGAAAAGCCCAAAAAAAGAGTACAAACAAGGGAAGGACCCTCAGGCTTTCTGTCGAGAGAAAGTGTGTACATGTGTAACGGCTGTCGTATAGAGAGGACCAAGGCGCAGCGTGTTGAGTGCTCATAATTACTGTTTATTAAACTCAGAACACTAAAGAAAATAACAAAGAGAAAACGATCAGCTAACAGTTCTGTCAGGTACTGACGACTACATAGAACACAACTAAACAGAATACAACTGCCCACAAACACAATAGGAAAAAAAACAATTTAAATATGATCTCCAATTAGAGACAACGTGAACCAGCTGCCTCTAATTGGAGATCATCCCAAAAAAACTCCATCATAGAAATAGAAAACTAGAACTAAACATAGAAATAGAAAACATAGAAGAAACACCCGAAGCCCCCTGTCACGCCCTAACCTACTCTACTATAGAAAATGACATCTTACTTGGGTCAGAACGTGACAACATGTACACACTTTGTAAAGGAGAATTACTGCTCTGTAAAAGAGGAATTACTGTGTATGCTACATGCTGCCACATACTTCTCAACATCCTCCAGTTTCTTTGCTGAATCCTCTTTTATTAAAGTAAGGCAGCAATAAATATATTTTCAAGACAAAGACTAGACAGACACTCCCAGTTGAGCCGAAGATCAGGTTTTCTGAATTAGAATCAAGGTCTTATGTTTCTTCTGTTAGTAGGAGGAGGCGAGGAGATTGGTGAAACAAGAACAGCCAGCCAAACACTCTTTACCCAATGGTTTGGCTCATTACTAAAAACCTTGTGACAGAGTAGTGTCCTGTCCAGGTGGTATACATGTACATCATACTGCAGAAACAAGTGATAGGCTCTTGCCCTATGGGCCGTTCTGGCTCGTCCTACGCTACTTACTTTACATCCTTGTGACTTGAGGACAAGGAAATCTAAACCCTACCCAGTAGCCCATCCGTTGGGTTTCCATGCTCTCACAGATGTATGAACAAAAACTGAAAGAAAGACACACACAAAAAGTAAAGAGTTATATTTGGGTTGGCTGCTCTATTCCCAATGCACCAAGTGGTATTTAGTGATATATTTAGCCAAGAAGGGGCGCTAGAGAATAATAGCATGGAGAGCGATACTGTAAGGGAGTGACTCTCTCGGCCTGTGTCCATGTTTGCGTCCCAAATGGCACCCTATTCCCTATGTAGTGCTACATAGTAAATAGGGTGCCATTTGGGATGTAGCCCATGTAGCCCTCTTAATAAAATAAATTCAGAGCGTGACAACATTGTGTCAAGGCGAAGGGAAAGAAGGGAAACTGTGAAACAACCTGTCGCTGACAGTGACACACATTAGCAGCCTTTAAGGGCCTCTTCTTTGGTTTGTACCAGGGCCATGTACCCCCCACTCGCCCGTGGCTGACATTCTCCTATCTCACTTTTAATTGCCCCCCCCCGAGGGCATTTTCTGGGTTGCCGTGGAAGCCTGGGTTGCCGTGGCTCAATGGGTGCGATAGGGTACTGCCTCTCTGTGTCGCTCATCTTCTCTCGTTAGGAGACTAAAGAAACAGAGAGAGAGACAGAGAGAGAGAGAGACACAGAGAGAGAGAGAGATAGACACAGAGAGAGAGAGATAGACACAGAGAGAGAGAGGGATAGACACAGAGAGAAAGAGAGATAGACACAGAGAGAAATAGAGATAGACACAGAGGGAACGAGGAAGAAGAGAGAAAACAAGAGGATGAGTAGTACTGCTGTTCATAGGTCAGTTTTGCCTGCATGGCTCCAGACTATACACAAAATGCCCCTGAAGCCATTTAGTGTAGTTACATATAAAACACTAGAAAAGCTATTAGTCTGCTACATCCAATATGAAGGATACGTTTGTGTGTCTCGCTGTGTCCCTGTCTTTATCTATGAGTCCCTGTGTTCCATACGAGCAATAGATACATTTAATAGCTAATTGTTATGAGTTTAAATGTTATTTCATACAATTCTATGAGCTTAGAATCCCTGGGTCCACTCTCCAAATTGCCAGCTGACACATTCATCTTGCTAACCCTGCACGGAACACAATGCAGAAGTATTCTAGCCACATGTAGTGACTCCAGATAATTGGTGACAGGCAATTTAAAGCTTTTTTTTTATGGTTGCAATTAAATGGCGCAAAAAATGGATGCAAGGAGAAAGAGGGAGTAGAGGCAGAAAATCAAGCAGTGTCAGGGTTGTTGTAAACACTTTCTCTTAACTGTGAGGATATAATTGCGTTGTCATGTTCTATTACACAGGTTCATTATGACGCTGGCACTTACTGGGGCTGGGTACCAAGAAAAGAGAGGAGAGCTACTCAACACACACACACACACACACACACACACACACACACACACACACACACACACACACACACACACACACACACACACACACACACAGAGTCACATACACACCGGTACACACAGATGTAGAGAAAACTAAGCTCTGGATGTAACTGACTTACTGCTACTGGTCCACTGTTGATGGAGAATTAAGGGGTCAGAGAGCTGTGGCAGTGTCCCAAATGGCACCCTATTCCCTACATAGTGCACAACTATTGTATTCTCCCAATTTAAAGTAGTGCACTGCATACACTCTTAAAAATAAAGGTGCAAGTAGGAACCACATTAGGTTCTTGAGAGCAATGCCTTAGGGGAACCATTTTAGGATCTCTGAAGAAACATAAATGTGTTGGTTCTTTGAAGAACCATACAGAAATCCAAAGCAAAGTAGTTCTGCCCTCCAGGACCGGAATTGAATAGCCCTGGTGTAAGGTTTTAAGCCTTATTAGCATATTTTTAGAGTTACCAGTACCACCAATAAGGCCTTCTTTAGATGGCCGAGTATTACCCTAATACAGTGGCCTGAAACTCAAGGTTTACAGGCCACATCAAGCCTGCAAGTCACATTATGCTAGTTTGCAAAGTGATGTGTAAGTCATATTCTACTCCAGCCAGAGAGGGCATATCCAACATTTTAATTCACCCACAACCTGCTTTCAGAATGACGGTCAGGGTTGGGAACACTAAGATATGAGACTAACTTCAACATGCAAACTGGAACAACCATTTCAGTAACAAGCCTAATAAGTCTAAGTAACAGGTTTGAATAGTTTGTAAAAATTGTATTTATATTTTATTTGCAAGAGATACATTAATTAATCAATGTAGATGCAGAAATGTTGATATTGAAACATTTTACACTAGTTAACACTGGCCATAGCTGTGTGCTATGAAAGGGATACATCTGAAGGATTCCACGTTTCAAGAACCTTTTAGAATTCTGAAGAACCGTAGATGCCACATCAAGAACCCCGAACTTAACTCAAAGGTTATTTTTCGGGCAAGAGTTCTCCCAAGGAACCTTAAGAGATGAGGAAGAACAATTTAAGAACCTTTATTTTTTTCAGTGTGTAAGCAATAGGGTGCCATTTGGGACAACATGGATTCCAGTGCATGACAAAATGTGATCAGCGGTGCGAGCGCTCCTCAGGGACAGCAGGCAGGGCCTTTCCATACAGTCAGTCAGGCATTAGCTTCCAGCCTTCCACAGTGACATTATAAAGAAATATATTGAAAGGACTGACTGTCTGCCTCCCACCAGAGCAGAGCAGTGTGTGTGCTTGCGTGCATGCGTGTGTGTGCGTGTGTTGAGAAGCTGAAGACTGGAGGTATTAGAAGGCTCTGAGAAGCAACCCCGGAGACCGCATGGTATTTCCAACCACACTGCTGAGTCCTATAGCAAATCAATAGCTCCCAGTCCCCCACGCTCCCTCACCATGGTCAATTAAGGAAATTCATAAAGTCAAGCGTGTGAGGACTTGGGAAAGAGAAGGAGGGAAATAGGAAGTAAAAGAGAAAAAAATACTTTTAGCTAAAAATGTATTTGAACCAGAGCAATCCACGTGAGAATTACTAAGAGAGAGAATGTGAGTGGGCTGTGGGTTTGGGTACTCTATGGTTCCATCCCAAATGGCACCCTATTTCCTACATAGTGCAATACTTTTGAAAAGAGCCCTATTGGTTGACTATGGGAGCTCGTCAAAGGGAACGCACTATATTTGAGACAGGCCGTCACTCTCACCTGCTTCGTCGGCCCAGAGAGAGCCTGTTGTGACCTATGGGTTCTTATTCCCCCTGCTGAGGCATGCAAAGGACACATTCAAAGTGACTAGCATCGCAAGCGTCTGGAAATCCCCCACGATAATGCATATCAGCTGAAGCGCATGCAGCAGGCATAGAGGAGAGGAGCTTTGGCATGGGATATAATAAACTGCAAGGCATGGGGGAAAAGAGAAAGGAGGACCTAACCCCTCAGCTTTTCCCATTTGCGTTTTGCCTCATAAGGGGAAAGCAGGGTTGAAAGCAGTTAGGGAGGGAGGGCAGGGAGAGAGGCCTTGGCGTGGATGGCTAAAAGGATAGAGAGAAGACAGGTAGGGTAATGGATGGGCTAGACACACACAAACTCTCACCCACACACACAGCTCCTCTCTTAACTGTCCTGCTGACGCTGCTCTGACAGGATGTTTCTACCTCTCCTTCACTCCCTCCATCTCTCTCTTTCTCTCCATCCTCTCGCGCTCTCCCTACCAGTCCCTTACCCACCCTCTCCCCCTTTCAACAATTATCTCTACCTCTTTCTCCCTCGCTCTCTTTCTCCATCTCTCTCCCTCCATCTCTCTCTCTGCCCAACCTACCCTGGCCCTCCCTCTCTCTCCACCTGAGCCTCTCCCGCCATCTCTCCCCCTCTCAACGTGTCTCGACCAGTCTGTCTCTCCCTCTTTCTCTAGCTCAATCTCTCCCCACTTTCTGCATGCAGTTCAAAGTTCTTAATTCAGCAGAATGGCCAGAGATGTTTTCCTTTATGTCCTGTGAGAAAAGCAGAGCTGCCATCCAGCGTTCTGCATCTCTCTATCTGAGCTGAATATGTGTTTGTGTCCCTAATGGCACCCTATTCCCTATATAGTGCACTACTTTTGACCAGTAAAAGTATGGGTCCTGGTCAAAAGTTGTGCACTAGGATGTCATTTGGGACATAGTCTGTGTGTGATAGTGACCGTGGTGCTGCTAGTTCCCAATGCGCCCACTGATAACCCAGCGCCCAGACCCCAGCGGTACCATATCATCGGCCTGGATAGCACCCAGACAGGAATAATGAGCGTAGAATAAGAAGTCATGCCCTTCTTCATCTCTCCATCTTGTTCCATTTTCTCCCCCCATGTTTGTCTAACCATGCCTTCATATATATATATATATATATATATATATATAGAGAGAGAGAGAGAGAGAGAGAGAGAGAGAGAGAGAGAGAGAGAGAGAGAAAATGGGTGAGAGTCTGTGTGTGGCACTGTATGCTCTGTGATTTCATTGTGTGGTTTGCAAACAACCATTTTGCTTAGTATCTTTACAATGATCTGAAGGCAATAAACTCAGATTGACATTGCTCAGGGTCTCCATTGACAGCCTGCTTGCTCTGATAACATAGTGTGACCAAACAGATTCAAGAGATACAAGCTGAGCATGTAGACCTATTAGTCTATTAAAGGTTTATTCAGTTTAGTATACATACAGTACCAGTCAAAAGAACTCATGCAAGGGTTTTCTTTATTCTTACTATTTTCTACAATGTATTATACTAGTGAAGACATCAAAACTATGAAATAACACATATGGAATAAAATGATAGTCCCACTAAGCGCAAACCTGATGTACTTGTAGCCCTTTGTAGCTGTGTCAATGTGTGGATGGAGAAGTAGACTCATTATGTCGAGTCATATTCCTTTAAAGGGGCAATCTGCCCTTCAAGCGGCAAATCTGACCACGACTCCATTTTGCTCCTCCCTTCCTATGGGCAGAAACTCAAACAGGATGTACCCGTGCTAAGGACTATTCAACGCTGGTCTGACCAATCGGAATCCACGCTTCAAGATTGTTTTGATCACGCAGACTGGGACAAGTTCCAGGTAGCCTCAGAGAATCATTTTGACATATATGTTGATTTGGTGAGTGAGTTTATCAGTAAGTGTATAGGAGATGTTGAACCTACTGTGACTATTAAAACCTACCCTAACAGAAACCGTGGCTAGAACTGAAAGTGCGAACCACCGCATTTAACCATGGAAAGGTGACTGGGAATATGGCCAAATACAAAGAGTGTAGTTATTCCCTCTGCAAGTCAATCAAACAAGCAACATGTCAGTACAGAGACAAAGTGGACTCGCAATTCAACGGCTCAGACATGAGACATGAGACCAGAGTCTACAGACAATCATGGACTACAAAAGGAAAAACAGGCACGTCACGGACACCGACGTCTTGCTTCCAGACAAACTAAACACCTTCTTTGCCCGTTTTGAGAATAATACAATGCCACCGACGCGGACCGCTACCAAGGACTGTGGGCTCTCCTTCTCCGTGGTCGCCATGAGGAAGACATTTAAACGTGTTAACCCTCGCAAGGCTCCCGGCCCAGACGCCATCTCTATCCATGTCCTCAGAGCATGGGCAGACCAGCTGGCTGGTGTGTTTACGGACATATTCAATCTCTCCCTATCCCAGTCTGCTGTCCCCACATGCTTCAAGATGGCCACCATTGTTCCTGTACCCAAGAAGGCAAAGGTAACTGAACTAAATGACTATCGCCCTGTAGCACCCACTTCTGTCATCATGAAGTGGTTTGAGACTCTAGTCAAGGATCATAATCACCTCCACCTTACCTGTCACCCTAGACCAACTTCAATTTGCTTACCGCCCCAATAGGTCTACAGACGATGCAATCGCCATCACACTGCACAATCCCATCTGGACAAGAGGAATATCTATGTAAGAAGGCTGTTCATTGACTATAGCTCAGCATTCAACACCACAGTACCCTCCAAGCTCATCATGAAGCTTGAGGCCCTGGGTCTCAACCCCGCCCTGTGCAATTGGGGCCTGGACTTCCTGACGGGCAGCCCCTAGGTGGTGAAGGTAGGAAACAACATCTCTACTTCGCTGATCCTCAACACTGGGACCCCACAAAGGTGCGTGCTAAGCCCCCGCCTGTACTCCCTGTTCACCCATGAGTGCATGTCCATGCACGCCTCCAACTCAATCATCAAGTTCGCAGACAACACAACAGTAGTAGGCTTGATTACCAACAACGATGAGACAGCCAACAGGGAGGAGGTGAGGGCACTCGGAGTGTGGTGTCAGGAAAACAACATCTCACTCAACGTCAACAAAACAAAGGAGATGATCGTGGACTTCAGGAAACAGCAGAGAGCACCCCCCCCCCCCCTCCCCAATCCATATTGAGGGGACAGCATGGAGGTGGAAAGCTTTAAATTCCTAGGCGTACACATCACGGACAAACTGAAATGGTCCACCCACACAGACAATGTGATGAAGAAGTCTCAACAGCACCTCTTCAACCGCAAGAGGCTGAAGAAATTTGGCATGTCACCTAAAACCCTCAGAAACTTTCCAGATGCACAATTGAGAGCATCCTGTCAGGCTGTATCACCACCTGGTACAGCAACTGCACCGCCCACAACTGCAAGTATCTCGAGAGGGTGGTGCGGTCTGCACAACACATCACCAGGGGCAAACTACCTGCCCTCCAGGACACCTACAGCCTGTTCACCATCCAGAAGGCGAGGTCAGTACAGATCAAATCATAATCAAATCAAATCAAATGTATTTATATAGCCATTCTTACATTAGCTGATATCTCAAAGTGCTGTACAGAAACCCAGCCTAAAACCCCAAACAGCAAGCAATGCAGGTGTAGAAGCACGGTGGCTAGGAAAAACTCCCTAGAAAGGCCAAAACCTAGGAAGAAACCTAGCGAGGAACCAGGCTATGAGGGGTGGCCAGTCCTCTTCTGGCTGTGCCGGGTGGAGATTATAACAGAACATGGCCAAGATGTTCAAATGTTCATAAATGACCAGCATGGTCAAATAATAATAATCACAGTTGTCGAGGGTGCAACAAGTCAGCACCTCAAGAGTAAATGTCAGTTGGCTTTTCATAGCCGATCATTGAGAGTATCTCTACCACTCCTGCTGTCTCTAGAGAGTTGAAAACAGCAGGTCTGGGACAGGTAGCACGTCCGGTGAACAGGTCAGGGTTCCATAGCCGCAGGCAGAACAGTTAAAATTGGAGCAGCAGCACGGCCAGGTGGACTGGGGACAGCAAGGAGTCATCATGTCAGGTAATCCTGAGGCATGGTCCTAGGGCTCAGGTCCTCCGAGAGAGAGAAAGAAAGAAAGAAAGAAAGAAAGAAAGAAAGAAAGAAAGAAAGAAAGAAAGAGAGAATTAGAGAGAGCATACTTAAATTCACACAGGACACTGGATAAGACAGGAGAAATACTCCAGATATACAGTAACAGACTGACCCTAGCCCCCCGACACATAAACTACTGCAGCATAAATACTGGAGGCTGAGACAGGAGGGGTCAGGAAACACTGGCCCCATCCGACGATACCCCCGGACAGGGCCAAACAGGCAGGATATAACCCCACCCACTTTGCCAAAGCACAGCCCCCACACCACTAGAGGGATATCTTCAACCACCAACTTACCATCCTGAGACATGGCCGAGTATAGCCCACAAAGATCTCCGCCACGGCACAACCCAAGGGGGGGCGCCAACCCAGACAGGAAGACCACGTCAGTGACTCAACCCACTCAAGTGACGCACCCCTCCTAGGGACGGCATGGAAGAACACCAATAAGCCAGTGACTCAGCCCCTGTAATAGGGTTAGAGGCAGAGAATCCCAGTGGAGAGAGGGGAACTGGCCAGGCAGAGACAGCAAGGGCGGTTCGTTGCTCCAGAGCCTTTCCGTTCACCTTCACACTCCTGGGCCAGACTCCACTCAATCATAGAACCCACTGAAGAGATGAGTCTTCAGTAAAGACTTAAAGGTTGAGACCGAGTCTGCATCTCTCACATGGGTAGGCAGACTATTCCATAAAAATGGAGCTCTATAGGAGAAAGCCCTGCCTTCAGCTGTTTTCTTAGAAATTCTAGGGACAATTAGGAGGCCTGCGTCTTGTGACCGTAGCGTACGTGTAGGTATGTACGGCAGGACCAAATCGGAAAGATAGGTAGGAGCAAGCCCATGTAATGCTTTGTAGGTTAGCAGTAAAACCTTGAAATCAGCCCTTGCCTTAACAGGAAGCCAGTGTAGGGAGGCTGACACTGGAGTAATATGATCAAATAATTTGGTTCTAGTCAGGATTCTAGCAGCCGTATTTAGCACTAACTGAAGTTTATTTAGTGCATTATCCGGGTAGCCGGAAAGTAGAGCATTGCAGTAGTCCAACCTAGAAGTAACAAAAGCATGGATTAATTTTTCTGCATCATTTGTGGACAGAAAGTTTCTGATTTTTGCAATGTTACGTAGATGGAAAAAAGCTGCCCTTGAAACAGTCTTGATATGTTCTTCAAAAGAGAGATCAGGATCCAGAGTAACGCCGAGGTCCTTCACAGTTTTATGTGAGATGACTGTACAACCATCAAGATTAATTGTCAGATTTAACAGAAGATCTCTTTGTTTCTTTGGACCTAGAACAAGCGTCTCTGTGTTGTCCGAGTTTAAAAGTAGAAAGTTTGCAGCCATCCACTTCCTTATGTCTGAAACACAGGCTTCTAGCCAGGGCAATTTTGGGGCTTCACCATGTTTCATTGAACTGTACAGCTGTGTGTCATCCGCATAGCAGTGAAATGTAACATTATGTTTTCGAATGACATTCCCAAGAGGTAAAATATATAGTGAAAACAATAGTGGTCCTAAAACGGAACCTTGAGGAACACCGAAATTTACTTGATTTGTCAGAGAACAAACCATTCACAGAGATAAACTGATATCTTTCCGACAGATAAGATCTAAACCAGGCCAGAACTTGTCCGTGTAGACCAATTTGGGTTTCCAATCTCTCCAAAAGAATGTGGTGATCGATGGTATCAAAAGCAGCACTAAGATCTAGGAGCTCGAGGACAGATGCAGAGCCTCGGTCTGACATCATTAAAATGCCATGAGGCGTTTTAACGCAAATCCATAGACGAAATGTTCAAAAGTTCCATTACCGTTTGTAGAAACATGTCAAACGATGTTTACAATCAATCCTTTAGGGTATTCTTTAACGTAAAATTGCGATAATTTTACAACCGGGCAACAGGTATTCATCCCAGAAGAAAAAGAAAGAACAGCGAACTCGCGTACATGCGCATCACGCGACACCTGTTCTCAGACTGGCCACTGATTGACTGAGCCACAATTTTCTGCCTGGTAACAGGTGACGGATGAAACCAGTTCCTAAAGATTGTTGACAGCCAATGGACGCCTTAGGAGGTGCAACGTAAATCCTATGTCACTGTAGCTTCTCAAGGGATTCAAAAGAAAAACTACATTTCTAATTTCTCCCACTTCCTGATTCAATTTTTCTCAGGTTTTTGCCTGCCATATGAGTTATTTTATACTCACAGACACCATTCAAACATTTTTAGAAACTTCAGAGTGTTTTCTATCCAAATCTACTAATAATATGCATATTCTATTGTCTGGGCCAGAGTAGTAACCTGTTTAAATTGGGTATGTTTTTCATCCGGCCGTGAAAATACTGCCCCCTAGCTCCAAGAGGTTTTAAAAGGTCATTTACCACCTTCACAAGTGCAGTCTCAGTGCTATGATGGGGTCTAAGAACAGACTGAAGCGTTTCGTATACATTGTTTGTCTTCAGGAAGGCAGTGAGTTGCTGCGCAACAGCTTTTTCAATTTTTTTTGAGAGGAATGGAAGATTCGATATAGGCCGAAAGTTTTTTATATTTTCTGGGTCAAGGTTTGGCTTTTTCAAGAGAGGCTTTATTACTGCCACTTTTCGTTGAGTTTGGTACACATCCGGTGGATAGAGAGCCGTTTATTATGTTCAACATAGGAGGGCCAAGCACAGGAAGCAGCTCTTTCAGTAGTTTAGTTGGAATAGGGTCCAGTATGCAGCTTGAAGGTTTAGAGGCCATGATTATTTTCATCATTGTGTCAAGAGATATAGTACTAAAACACTTTAGTGTCTCCCTTGATCCTAGGTCCTGGCAAAGTTGTGCAGACTGAGGACAACTGAGCTTTGGAGGAATACGCAGATTTAAAGAGGAGTCCGTAATTTGCTTTCTAATGATCATGATCTTTTCCTCAAAGAAGTTTATGAATTTATTACTGCTGAAGTGAAAGCCATCCTCTCTTGGGGAATGCTGCTTTTTAGTTAGCTTTGCGACAGTATCAAAAATAAATTTCGGATTGTTCTTATTTTCCTCAATTGAGTTGGAAAAATAGGATGATCGAGCAGCAGTGAGGGCTCTTCGATACTGCACGGTACTGTCTTTCCAAGCTAGTCGGAAGACTTCCAGTTTGGTGTGGCGCCATTTCCGTTCCAATTTTCTGGAAGATGTACCAAAGCTGGGACCGAGAGACTGAAAAACAGCTTCTATCTCAAGGACGTCAGACTGTTAAACAGCCATCACTAACACAGAGAGGCTGCTGCCTACATACAGACTTGAAATCATTGGCCACTTTAATAAATGGATCACTAGTCACTTTAATAACGCCACTTTATTAATGTTTACATATCTTTCATAACTCATGTCATATGTATATACTGTTTTTTTATACCATCTATTGCATCTTGCCTATGGCACTCTGTCATTGATCATCCATGTATTTATATGTATATATTCTTATTCCATTTCTTTACTTAGATTTGTGTGTATTAGGTAGTTGTTGTGGAATTGTTAGATTACATGTTAGATATTGCTGCACTGTCGGAACCAGAAGGACAAGCATTTCGCAACACATGCAATAACATTTGCAAACCATGTGTATGTGACCAATAACATTTGATTTGATTTGAAAATATACAGATCACACTTTCCAATTGGCTATACTTAAACTCTTTAACGTCATCCTCAGATCTGGCATCTTCCCCAATATTTGGAACTAACGACTGATCACCCAAATCCACAAATGCCTCAATTTTGACCCCAATAACTACCGTGGGATATGCGTCAACAGTAACTTTGGGACAATCCTCTGCATTATCATTAACAGCAAACCAAAATACTGTACAAAAGACCATGTATTCACCCTGCACACCTAAATTGACAAAAAAAAGTTGTTGTCACATGCTTTGTTGATTTCAAAAAAGCTTTTGATTATATTTGGCATGAGGGTCTATTATACAAATTGATGGAAAGTGGTGTTGAGGGAAAAACATATGACATTATAAAATCCATGTACACAAACAACAAGTGTGCAGTTAAAATTTACAAAAAACACACCATTCTTTCCACAGGATCAGGGGGTGAGACAGGCATGCAGCTTGAGCCACACCCTCTTCAACATATATATCAACGAATTGGTCAGGGCACTAGAATGGTCTGCAGCACCCGGCCTCACCCTAATAGAATTTGAAGTCAAATGTCTAGTGTTTGCTGATTATCTGGTCCTTCTGTCCCCGACCAATGATGGCCTACAGCAGCACCTAGATCTTCAGTACAGATTCTGTCAGACCTGGGTCCTGACAGTGAATTTCAGTAAGTCAAAAATAATGGTGTTCCAAAAAAGGTACAGTTGCCAGGACCACAAATTACCATTCTTGTCCCACTTTAAATGACGTGGAGCTTATAAAGCCTACATAAACACTACATAAATGTGTTGCAAATCATCTATAACCATATGTCATACTCTGTAAAGGGTTCATAAATGTAGCATAACTGTGTGACATAACCACCAATGTCAAACGTGACATAACCCACTAGGTCAAATATGACAAAACCTGTGCTTTATAAAGGGTGGCGTGCCGGGACCACCCATTCGTTAAAGAAAAGATGCACGCATGACTAAGTCGCTTTGTATTAAAGTGTCTGCTAAATTGTATATATTACTCAAAAATATTTATAGGATGGCCCAACCTCTTTCCATCTTGGGTGCATTGCCAATATTGGACCTGACCTAAACTTTTCCCCGCTCTGAAGTGCAGTCATTTCAGCAAAAAACAGTGGTAGGACCTTTTTGAAATCTATTTTTATTTTTGGCATAATTCAGTTTTTTTTCTCCAAAATTCAGTTTTCTCTGTTTTGTTTTTCTAGGTTTCCGATCTCCCCCCCCCCCCGAATTCTGGTTTTCCCCCAGTTTTTTCACACTTTTTTAACAGAAAAACAGCAACATTCGATTTTCTGTGTTCACAAAAATGCTTATACCATATCAGGGAATGACTTTTCAGTTCTGGGAAAAATCTTAGCAACTTATTGTAGTTTCCCTTTAATTCAGTGTACATGCCCTGCACAGTTTTTTGGATAGTGGTGTTTCTGTATCACAGTAAGCGCACATGCGCACATGAGTTCGCAAATCAAATGCCCACTTGTGGTGCCACTGGACAGCAAAAAAAGAAGCAAGTTAACCTTTATTTATTGTAATTTAAATGAATTTGTAGTAGTCTAGTGTTGACATAGTTATTTCAATCGTTATTTCAAATAATTTCACAACAATTGCTAGCTAGCTAATAACATTTTGCTAGCTAGCAGGGTCAGCTAAATAAAAATTCCCCTACATACAGCCACGTCTCATAGTCACATCATGAGATTTGTGACCCGTTGCCACAAAAAAGGGCAATCAGTGAAGAACTAACACAATTGTAAATTCAACCCATATGTATTTATTTAAGTATTTGCACATAGTTACAACACTGTATATAGACATAAATTACATTTGAAATGTCTTTATTATTTTTGTAATGTTTACTTTTATTGTTTATTGAATTTCTGCTTTGGTAATGTAAAGATATGTTTCCCATGCCAATAAAGCCCCTTGAATTGAATTGAGAGAGAGACACAGACAGACAGACAGACAGACAGACAGACAGACAGACAGACAGACAGACAGACAGACAGACAGACAGACAGACAGACAGACAGACAGACAGACAGACAGACAGACAGACAGACAGACAGACAGACAGACAGACAGACAGACAGACAGACAGACAGAGTGTGAGGGAGAGAGAAATAAAGAGTCAGAGAGAGGGGGGGGTGAAAGGAGGAAAGCATATGTTGCTGAGAAGAAGGGAGACAGGACAGGAGGAGACGAAAGTTATGGCTTAGCTCCTACAGACAGGGATTGTTGCATCAAATATCATAGTAGTTAACTGTTCCAAGTATTCCCAGTACTAACATCCTGACTGTGTTCTATGTTCCAGATACTGGCTGGACCTGGGCCCCAATGGCAGACTGACAGCCCGTGCTGCTACTGCGGACCTACTCTCAGACCTGGAGGAGTGACCCAATGACTAAACTTCTGACTAAAGTCCACTGACCACTTCACACTAACACCCAGAGGGAGTAGAACATCTCGCTGAGCCAAGCTGTATTTGGAGCTTTGTAGCTACTGGCCTGGCCATGTTGAGAGGAAGAACTGTACTTCTCCTGCTGGTCCTCTGGGCATACCTGTGTTCCCATGGGGATGGACTGCGAGCCCTGAGGAGGACTACAGGGGGGAGGCGGGGGGACGCAGGGGTGGGGTTGACGCTGATGGGACAGGACGCTAATGGAGTGCCTCTGAGACGCTCCAAACGAGGATGGATGTGGAACCAGTTCTTCCTGCTGGAAGAGTACACAGGGTTGGATCACCAGTATGTTGGCAAGGTACGGCGTGATGTTAATTATCTCCTTTGTTTTCTATTCTTAATTTTTTGTCATTATTGTTCTCATCTCATTGTCTGAGTTCGACAGGATGAAAGGTGGGGACTTATATTATTATTCTGATATTGGTTGATTGAATAAGACATTTCAGTCATAGCCAGCATTCCAGCCATAACTAATAATTTTGAAATAGGATACACACCATATATTATAATTCTCAGATGGCCTAAAATGTACTTTGATTGAGATACAATACTTTCACTGGTAAAGCAGACTCCTCCATGTACTTCTCCCTAGATCTGTACCTAGAGGAAACTTCCCCTGAGCACTGCCTCCTAGGCTGACTCGGATGTTGTGTTGTCTGATGTGTTTAGTGCTGACTGTCAGTTATGTGGTAGCTCGGCCGATGTCCACTCCACTCATATCAAAGCATCCTACGGAGGTAGTGGACTAGTTCCCTACTGCCGAACACACAGGCTTCTTACGGCCATTATTTGTCCAACAAAATCAAAACACAATGTCGACCCAGTTACATAACGGAGAGTAGGCCTACAGCAAAGAATATCCAATAAGAAATGCTTTACATAGCTAGATGAGAGAGTTGAGGAAGTCGATATCACTCTGTTTGCAACATCGTACAACATACTGTTATTGAGAGATTGTGAATGTCAAGCATCCCAGCCAAGGTCAGGACAAGTGACGAGGAGTAAAGAGTTTCTTGTGAGGACTGGGATGTGTCCCAAATGGCAGCCTATTCTCTATATATTGCATTACTGGTCAAAAGTAGTGCACTATATAAAGAATAGGGTGCCATTTGGGATGAAACACTGGATGAATAGGGTCTGGTTGCTTTGCATTCCTGTGGTGCAGTCGGTCTCTCCGTCCACCCAGAGGATAGAGCCATCCAACCCAAATAAGATTCCACAACATAACATCGTCCCCAAGCGAGGCTTGACTTTCAGCCTTGCTTCTAAAACGATTACAGAGCTTGTGAAGGAACGAAGCGGAGGAGGAGGGAAGAACAAATATGAGAACAAAAAAAGACAGATAGAGAGAAGAAAAAAAAGTAAAGAAAATACAAGACGGTTGAGATCAAAAGTCAACCACTGGAGCATAATCAAACCACTTTATCTCCTTTGAGCATTGATTGATGTTTCAGCTCGTCCTTTAGCGTGTAAAGGGCTAATAGACTGTGAGGGTATATGGATTATCAGAACATGGTTAGCACACACGCAAGTGCACACACACACACACCACACACACACACACACACACACACACACACACACACACACACACACACATTAAATACGCACACACTAGAGACGCGCAGACTCACGGCAACAACCCTTGAGCTACGGTGGGGCTGCGTCCTTAAGAGCCTTTCTACTGAAGATAGACACCATTAAGGTATCAAGCCATTGAGTGTTTCACTTAATCAAGCCTCTCTGAGCGATGTGTGTTATTTCGCAAGTACACACAGATGCCGGGACATTCTTCTCTATACTCTTAGAAATAAGGATACAGTTAGGGTACAAAATGTACCCTGGGGTACAACAAATATTAAATACACATAATGTACCTTCAGAGGTACACATAATGATGTCACATGGTGCTGTTTGGTACCTTTTTAGGGTATATGTGCAGACAATTTAGTATAATGGTACATTTTTGTACCCAATATTTTGAATATATAGTGTACACTACATGACCAAAGGTATGTGGACACCTGTTCGTCAAACATCTCATTCCAAAATCATGGGCATTAATATGGAGTTGTTCCCCCCTTTGCTGCTATAATAGCCTCCACTCCTCTGGGAAGGCTTTCCACTAGATGCTGGAACATTGCTGCGGGGACTTGCTTCCATTCAGTCACAACAGCATAGTGAGGTCGGGCACTGATGTTAGGCGAGTAGGCCTGGCTCGCAGTCGGCGTTACAATTCATCTCAAAGGTGTTCGATGGGGTTGAGATCAGGGCTCTGTGCAGCCCAGTCTAGTTCTTCCACAACGATCTCGACAAACCATTTCTGAATGGACCTTGCTTAGTGCACGGCGCATTGTCATGCTGAAACAGGAAAGAGACTTCCCCAAACTATTGACATAAAATTGGAAGCACAGAATCGTCTAGAATGTCATTGTATGCTGTAGCATTAAGATTTCCTTTCAATGGAACTTAGGCGCCTAGCCCGAACCATGAAAAACAGCCCCAGATCATTATTCCTCCTTCAAGAAACTTTACAGTCGGCACTATGCATTATGGCAGGTAGCATTCTCCAAAACTCAGATTTGTCCGTCAGACTGCCAGATGGTGAACCGTGATTTATCACTCCAGAGAACGCTTTTCCACTGCTCCAGCTGACGCTTGGCATTGCGCATGGTGATCTTAGGCTTATGTGCGCCTTCTCGGCCATGGAAACCCATTTCATGAAGCTCCCGACAAAGAGTTATTTTGCTGACATTGCTTCCAGAGGCAGTTTTGAACTTGGAAGTGAGTTTTGCAACCGAGGACAGACGATTTTTACATGCTTCGTGCTTCAGCACTCAGCGGTCCAATTCTGGGAGCTTGTGTGGCCTACCACTTCGTGGCTGAGCCGTTGTTTCTCCTAGACGTTTCCACTTCACAATAATTGCACTTACAGTTGACCGGAATAGCTCTAGCAGGGCTGAAATTTGACGAACTGACTTGTTAGAAAGGTGGTATCCTATGACGGTGCCACGTTGAAAGTCACTGTGCTCTTCAGTAAGGCCGTTCTACTGCCAATGTTTGTCTATGGAGATTGCATGGCTGTGTGCTCGATTTTATATACCTGTCAGCAACGGGTGTGGCTGAAATAGACGAATCCACATGTATATATAGTGTAAAATCATCACACTCTACGGTGAAGACACATTTCTGTTTCCCAGGGTACAAATGCATTTTGTGTACCCTCAATACCCACCATAATGTACAATGATTCATTTGTGCCACTTTTAAGGAACTAACGGCTTTGTCAAAGTAACCACATTTCCATCCACAGTTTTATGCGAATAAAGTCATTCCGTATACAACATTTATCACGACAGCTGTGATGGAAACAAAAAGTTTTGGTACAATTTGATAAGTGCCACAATTTGTTTGTTCAACATGGTGGGATCTTTTTGTGTCTGTCAAATGTATTATACGAGAAATGGCAGTGGAAACGCCTTTATGTGGAAATATTGATATAATAACATAATTTCAAAGTAAACTTGGAGTCACACGATGATATGCTCAGTTGTCCTGCCACTACAACTCTGTAAACTAGTTGTTGTTCCCTACACTCGCAATAACACCTGCTGACCATGTGTATGTGACCAATACAATTTGATTGTATTTGATTTTATTTGAAACAATACAGTTTATTAGGCTACAGATTAAATACGTTATTATGAACTTCACAGAATGGTGAAAGTGCACGGTGATGAGCTTGATGCTTCTTTTCAATAACTATTGTGGGTTTATTCTGATCGATGCTTGACTGCCGTTTGACAAATACAAATCTTCTCGCTCTTATCCATAATAATTGTATCATGTACACTAGCCTAGAGTTGAACATGCAAGAGAAATACAGTAAACTTTAGATTTTTATTCTGTACGGTCGTGGCCAAAGGTTTTGAGAATGACACAAATATAAATTTTCACAAAGTCTCCTGCCTCAGTGGGTATTATGGTAATTTGCATATACTCCAGAATGTTATGAAGAGTGATAAGATGAATTGCAATTAATTGCAAAGTCCCTCTTTGCCATGCAAATGAACTGAATCCCCAAAAAACATTTCCACTGCATTTCAGCTCTGCCACAAAAGGACCAGCTGACATCATGTCAGTGATTCTCTCGTTAACCTGTTTAGGATAGGGGGCAGTATTGACACGGCTGGATAAAAAACATACCCGATTTAATCTGGTTACCACTCCTACCCAGTAACTAGAATATGCATATACTTATTACATATGGATAGAAAACACCCTACATTTTCTAAAACTGTTTGAATGGTGTCTGTGAGTATAACAGAACTCAAATGGCAGGTCAAAACCTGAGAGATTCCTTTACAGGAAGTGGCCTGTCTGACCATTTCTTGAACTTGTTTTCCATCTCTATCATTTACTAAGGATCTCTGCTCTAACCTGACACTTCCCACGTCGTCCATAGGCGCTCAGAGCCCGGGAAAAAACAGAATGTCGTCATTCCAGCCCCAGGCTGAAACACATTATCGCCTTTCTCAAGTGGCCGATCAAGGGACACTGGCTTATGCGCGTGACCCCGACCGCCCCCGCCTTTGGGATTTTTTCCTCTGTTTGCCGAAAAGGAGATTCCCTGTCGGAATATTATCGCTTTTCTACGAGAAAAATGTCGTAAAAATTGATTTTAAACAGCGGTTGACATGCTTCGAAGTACGGTAATGGAATACTTAGAATTTTATTGTCACGAATTGCGCCATGCGCGCGACACTTCTTTACTATTTCGGATAGTGTCTGGAACGCACGAACAAAACGCCGCTATTCGGATATAACGATGGATTATTTTGGACCAAACCAACATTTGTTATTGAAGTAGCAGTCCTGGGTGTGTATTCTGACGAAGACAACAAAAGGTAATCAAACTTTTATAATAGTAAATATGATTATGGTGAGTGCTAAACTTGCCGGGTGTCTAAATAGCGAGCCCGTGATGCCTGGGCTATGTACTTAGAATATTGCAAAATGTGCTTTCACCAAAAAGCTATTTTAAAATCGGACATATCGAGTGCATAGAGGAGGTCTGTATCTATAATTCTTAAAATAATTGTTATGCTTTTTGTGAACGTTTATCGTGAGTAATTTAGTAAAATGTTAGCGAATTCCCCGGAAGTTTGCGGGGGGTATGCTAGTTCTGAACGTCACATTAACGAGTGTGGTTTGGGTTTATGTGACATTATATGCTAGCTTGAAAAATGGGTGTCTGATTATTTCTGGCTGGGTACTCTGCTGACATAATCTAATGTTTTGCTTTCGTTGTAAAGCCTTTTTGAAATCGGACAGTGTGGTTAGATTAACGAGAGTCTTGTCTTTATCCTCTCTGGGCTAGGCGGGACGAATTCGTCCCACCTACGTAACAGCCAGTTGAATCCTGTGACGCGATTTTTAAAACCTTTGAAATGCTATTACTTCAATTTCTCAAACATATGACTATTTTACAGCTATTTAAAGACAAGACTCTCGTTAATCTAACCACACTGTCCGATTTCAAAAAGGCTTTACAACGAAAGCAAAACATTAGATTATGTCAGCAGAGTACCAAGCCAGAAATAATCAGACACCCATTTTTCAAGCTAGCATATAATGTCACAAAAACCCAGAAGACAGCTAAATGCAGCACTAACCTTTGATGATCTTCATCAGATGACAACCCTAGGACATTATGTTATACAATACATGCATGTTTTGTTCAATCAAGTTCATATTTATATCAAAAACCAGCTTTTTACATTAGCATGTGACGTTCAGAACTAGCATACCCCCCGCAAACTTCCGGGGAATTCGCTAACAATTTACGAAATTACTCACGATAAACGTTCACAAAAAGCATAACAATTATTTTAAGAATTATAGATACAGAACTCCTCTATGCACTCCATATGTCCGATTTTAAAATAGCTTTTTGGTGAAAGCACATTTTGCAATATTCTAAGTACATATCCCAGGCATCAAGGGCTAGCTATTTAGACACCCGGCAAGTTTAGCACTCACCAATATCAGCTTTACTATTATAAAAGTTTGATTACCTTTTGTTGTCTTCGTCAGAATGCCCTCCCAGGACTGCTACTTCAATAACAAATGTTGGTTTGGTCCAAAATAATCCATCGTTATATCCGAATAGCGGCGTTTTGTTCGTGCGTCCCAGACACTATCTGAAATGGTAAATCAGGGTCGTGCGCATGGCGCAATTCGTGACAAAAAAAATCTAAATATTCCATTACCGTACTTCGAAGCATGTCAACCGCTGTTTAAAATCCATTTTTATGCAATTTTTCTCGTAAAAAAGCGATAATATTCCGACCGGGAATGTCCATTTAGCTAAACAGAGGAAAGAAAACACAGCTTTCGGTCGACGCGGGCACGAGCCTGAGTCTCACAGTACCTTAACCAGCCACTACCCAAACGCGCTACTTTTTTTCAGCCAGAGCCTGCAAAGCCACGATTCCGCTTTTTGCCGCCTTCTGAGAACCTATGGGAGCCGTAGGAAGTGTCACGGGACAGCTAAGATCCTCACTCTTCAATAAACAGAGACAAGAAGAACGACACCTTGTCAGACAGGCCACTTCCTGTAAAGGAATCTCTCAGGTTTTTGCCTGCCATATGAGTTCTGTTATACTCACAGACACCATTCAAACAGTTTTAGAAACTTTAGGGTGTTTTCTATCCATATGTAATAAGTATATGCATATTCTAGTTACTGGGTAGGAGTGGTAACCAGATTAAATCGGGTACGTTTTTTATCCGGCGGTGTAAATACTGCCCCCTAGCCCTAACAGGTTAAAATGGTGTAAAATAGTCATATGTTTGAAAAATTGAAGTTTTTGCATTTTTGAGGTTTTTGAATAACGCGCCACGGGATTACACTGGCTGTTACGTAGGTGGGACGATTTGGTGCCACCTACCCTAGAGAGGTTAACCCCTGTGCGGCCTCATCCAGCGAAAAATCCTATCGCCATTAGCATAACAAAATGTAATCTTTTTTTTTTCTATTTTTTTTTTTCAAATTATATCGTTTTATAGATACACCTCTCCTGAATCGAACCACGTCGTCCGATTTCAAAAAGGCTTTACAGCAAAAGCAAAACATTAGATTATGTTAGAGGAGTATATCGTAAAAGTAGCCACATAGCCATTTTCCGACCAACCACATGCATCACAAATAACCAAAAAACAGCTAAATGCAGCACAAACTTTGACAGTCTTCATCAGATGACACACCTAGGACATCATGTTACACAATACATGCATTCTTTTGTTCGATAAAGTTCATATTTATATATAAAAACAGCATTTTACATCGGTGCGTAACGTTGACTAACTATTTTCCCTCAAATGCATCCAATGAAACAGCGCTACAATTTACTAAATTACTATTCGAAAACATTTTTAAAATGTAATATTGTCATTCTAAGATTTATAGATGAATATCTCTTGAAAGCACCTGTAATGCCAGATTTAAAAATAACTTTACTGGGTAATCATACTTTGCGATGAAAGGGGATGCGATACTCTGAAAAATAGGCTAACGTTACAGGTCAGCGCCATCTTGGAACAATCGTATATCAAATCTAGTCTTCTATATTTTTGTAAATATTTCCTTACCTTTGATTATCTTCATCAGAATGCACTCCCAGGAATCCCAGGTCCACAAGAAATGTATTTTCGTTCGAAAAAGTTATTCCTTTATGTCCCAATTGCTTTTTCTGGTTAGGGCGTCCTGAAGGCTGCTCCAAAACTTCCATCGTGAGCGCGAAACCTCTCTTGCCAAAATTTTACATTTAGGTTCGTTCAAACATGTCAAACGTTGTATAACATAAATCTCTCGGGCCTTTTACATCCACAGATCCTGTAACATTCAAGGGGGACGATTTCATTGTCTTTCAAAACGTTTCGAAAGTTGGGGGTAGGCAGGGGCGCCGGCGTCATATTGGTGATGGCCCTCCCCATGTCACTGTGTTCCATAGCCTCTCTTTCAGCCAGTTTTCACAGTAGGAGACCCAAACCACTTTGTAAAGACTGGGGACATCTAGTGGAAGCAATAGGAAGTGCTCAATGAACCATTGCTCACAGTGTGAGTTATAGGCACAGCGCTGAAGTTGACTCCGCAATTCAGAATTCCACATCCTGTTACGATCGGTCTCAGGGTTTTGACTGCCATATGAGTTCTGTTATACTCACAGACACCATTCAAACAGTTTTATAAACTTTAGGGTGTTTTCCATCCACATATATTAATTACATGCATATCCTAGCTTCTGAGTTTGAGTAGGAGGCCGTTGAAAATGGGCACGAATTCTTTCCAAAACGCGCTGTAGCGCCCCCTATCCTAGGCGAACTCGAAGAGGTTAATCCCATTGAGAACTTGGGGTCAAACCTCAAGAGGCGGGTGGACAAACAAAAACCCACAAATTCTGACAAACTCCAAGCATTGATTATGCAAAAATGGGCTGCCATCAGTCAGGATGTGGCTCAGAAGTTAATTGACAGCATGCCAGGGCGGAATGCAGAGGTCTTGAAAAATAAGGGTCAACACTGCAAATATTGACTCTTTGCATGAACTTCATGTAATTGTCAATAAAAGCCTATGACCCTTATGAAATACTTGTAATTATACTTCAGTATTCCATAGTAACATCTGACAAAAATATCTAAAGACCCTGAAGCAGGAAACTTTGTGGAAATTAATATTTGTGTCATTCTCAAACCTTTTGGCCACGACTGTACATGAAAACTTCAGTGAAAAAGAAGATTTTGTGTGCACTACATAATCAGCACTGATTTTCTATCTGCAACAAGTACGTTTGGTGGAAACGACTGGTGGGAAAATGTGCATATTTTCTTTATGAATATTTTTGGAGAAATCGCAGGAAAGTCTGGCAAGAGTGTGCAAAGCTGTCATCAAGGCAAAGGGTGGCTACACTGAAGGATCTCTAATGTAAAATATATTTTGATTTGTTTAACACTTTTTTGGTTACTACATGATTCCATATGTGCTATTTCATAGTTTTCATGTCTTCACTATTATTCTACATTTTCAGACCTGTGGGCGCGCTCCACCTCAACCTTCCTATGATCCATCTGTAGCTTTTCGGTGACAATAATTCTCACTTTCTCCTCAGACTCCATACAGGTCTCATGTGGAGACTCTATTATGCTATCCACAGCAATGTCATTCCTCCTGGATTGTCCTTCTCGATTGTCTGTTTTCCCAGTCATCTGTAATAATGATTCACAAACAGTACTGATGTCAACAAGCTTTCTTTGTTGTCATCTCACTGCAAGTCTCTTTCAGGACATCCACCTATCCCTGGGAGAACGGCAAACTGTTATTACGGTCTTGGACCTCTGGTCAGATCGTCCATTCTTTTGTTTGTTGAGTCCAACAGTATTTGGAGAAATCTCTTAAAGTTTTTTTCCTTTTGCTTTTACAATTGTTTGTAGACATATGTTTGTTAATTTTAAAGATCATGCACCTGTGATAGCAAAACACTGTACTCTCCATTACTCCAACCTTCTTTAACTTTGGGTGGCATGATGGTAGCAATGTAGGCTAATGCTGGTACTCCACACAATTCCAGCCACCACAGCTAAAGGAAACAGCAACAAACAGCCACAAGGTCAGGACTATCTGCAGTCCCAGCCACGAGGGCTAACCGCATTACCGGCTGTGTTAAAACTGTCAAGGAAGTCTGGGTAGCATCGCCAAGCAGCAGCTCTTCAGACTTTAGCAGTTGGCAGTATGCCGGGACAGATAGTAGAGGTCCCAGCAACTGAGGCTAACAGTGTCGCGGGATCCAAATTAAACAGGTAGACTGGTAAAGAAACACTTTCTCAGAAACTTTCAAAACAACAAACCTGAGCTCTCTCTCGTTCCTCATTGAGCATGCGTTGCACTCTGATGACATATGAGTCTGTGAGGAGGCTTGTGCCAATTGAATGTCAGCATGCATAGTACATCAATGCCACTACATCTCTAGTTGAGTGATGTTAAGATAGGGTAGAAACCAACGTGTTGGTCAGTGTTTCCCAGGGGAATCTAATCACATTTTAATAGTTGTTGCATTTAGACAAATATTTTAGAATAGGCTATCTGATTCAGAACATGCTGTTGCACAAACAACTTGATGATCTACAACACCTCTGGTAGCAACCTGTATTGGAGTTATCGTTTGCTTTTCTGTAGCTAGTGAATTTAGTTAAATTATATTTAGCTAGCTAGTTAGCGATTAGCATGAGCATTATTTTAGGCACATGTCAGCTTCCTTTGACTAACTAACTCACATTTTGCAGAGAGCAAGATACACAAACTAATAGTATAATAGAGAAATATGTGGATTAATATTTAGACGCAACGTGGAAAGCAGCATCGTTCGTGTCTTGGAAGAATATGTTGTGTGCATGAATTGACAGCATTCTAAGAGAATAAACAGCGTGGAGGGACTGTGTGCAGCCTGCTTTAGTGACAGGGGCAGGATTTAGTGTGTGTGGCCCGGGAACTGTAAGTAAGTAGCCGCGGGAGGCAGTCTGTTTTGTTTGAGCAGTGTAGAGAAGGGTGTTGAGGTGACCAAATTGGTCACACTTTAGACCCCAGAATGCACTACTTTTTACCAGAGCTCTAATGGTCTTTGTGAAAAGTACTGCACTAAATAGGGAATAGGGTGCCATTTGGGACGTAATCGTTGGCTGTTATCTTGGTGTGTGTATGGGCCGGTTGGTTGTTTTTCCTGGAGGAAGAGAAGAGAATCACCGTACACGGAGTCTCATTAGCAGTCGAGCAACATATCGGCCTAAAGAGAGCCTGGGCTGTCACTGGGGAAGAGTTTGTTTGCTTATTTGATTATTTTCCTGCTTTACCAAAGGGCACATTCCTAGTGAAAATGGTTAATGGCCTGTGGTTGAGGAGTATTTGTACTGTACCATCATATCTCATAAAGTATTTACAGACCCTGATAGGCCCCAATGGTTTGCTAGGCCTGGTGGGTATGGTCTCTCCGCGCCTCCCAAGCGAGCAGTTATATTCTATCTATTTTCTTCCCGCGCTCCCCTTTGCTACACTCCCTTCACTGCCTGGCCCTGTTTACCCCACAGTAATGGGCTGGAAATCGGGGAACATTTAAGGAAAAAAGCAAGTGAACAGAGAGAGACATAATGCATCAGGCTAGGCTGGTTCCTACTCGGCGTTTCCAAGTCAGTCTAGCTGTGTGTCAGTCAGCGCCTTCCTGACACGTGTTCCAAATGGCACATTATTCCCTACATAATGCACAGCACTACTTTTGATCAGTGCCCTATGGACCCTGGTCAAGAGTAGCGCACCTCAAATGTACTAGGGTGCCATTTGAGAGTCACACATAGGCTATGTGGGGATCTGTGGGGAGCAGCCCCAGTCTCGGAGGCTCCCAGAGTAGTGGTGGTGGGGAAAGTGGGGCCTAGCTCTGCTCTCAGCATCTTTTCATGCTCCCCCATCCCCCGTTGGGCGTTGGAGTTTATAATATGGCACAGACAGAAACACTTTTTGTACCTGCGCCATGGCAACGCCTTGGTCTCTGGCGGAGCACAAATCAAATCAAATCAAAGTTTTTTGGTGGCATTCACAGATTTGCTGATGTTATTGCAGGAGCAGCGAAATTCTTGTGTGTTTAATAATACACAACAATATGCACATACTCCAAAAAGTTAAAATAAAGAAATTAAGAAGTATCAGAACGAACAATATAAGAGTCCGGAATATAAATATATATATATGTATATACAGTACCGGTCAAAAGTTTGGACACACCTACTCATTCAAGGATTTTTCTTTATTTTTACTGTTTTCTACATTGTAGAATAATAGTGAAGACATCAAAACTAAGAAATAACACATGTTGGAACCAAAAAAGTATTCAACGAATCAAAATATATTTTATATTTGAGAATCTTCAATGTAGCCACCTTTGCCTTGATGACAGCTTTGCACACTATTGGCATTCTCTCAAACAGCTTCAAGAATTAGTGACCTAGAATGCATTTCAATTAACAGGTGTACCTTGTTAAAAGTTAATTTGTGGAATTTATTTCCTTCTTAATGCGTTTGAGCCAATCAATTGTGTTGTGACAAGGTAGGGGTGCTGTACAGAAAATAGCCTTATTTGGTATTAGACCATGTCCATATTAAATAAGCAAAGAGAAACAACATTCCATCATTATTTTAAGGCATGAAGGTCAGTCAACATGGAAAATGTCAAGAACTTCAAAAGTTCCCTCAAATTCAGTTGCAAAAATCATCAAGCTCTATGATGAAACTGAACTCATGATGACCGCCACAGGAAGGAAGACCCAGAGTTACCTCTGCTGCAGAGGATAAGTTCTTTAGAGTTAACTCTTAACTCAGAAATTGCAGCCCAAGTAAATGCTTCACAGACTTCAAGTAACAGACACATCTCAACATCAACTTTTCAGAGGAGACTGCGTGAATCAGGCCTTCATGGTCGATTTGCTGCAAAGAAACCACTTTAAAAGACACCAATAAGAAGAAACACGAGCCGAGAAACACTAGCAATAGACATTAGACCGGTGGAAATTTGTCCTTTGGTCTGATGACTCCAAATTTGACCGCCGTGTCTTTGTGAGACACAGAGTAGGTGAAAGGAAGATCTCCACATGTGCGGTTCCCAACATGAAGCATGGAGGAGGAGGTGTGATTGTGTGGGGGTGGGTGCTTTGCTGGTGACACTGTCGGTGATTTATTTAGAATTCAATGCTGTGTTAGCATTGAATTAATTAAGTCAATGCATTACCAGAGAATTTAAAACCTTTTTTTGTAATAACATAGTATATGGGATTGATTTTAAGAAATTTGGCTTAATTAATTTGATTAATATTATGGTGTTTCCATTCAGAGAAAAATTGTCCGTTTGTAAATTCTGACCGTTTCGCTCTCGGAGCGCACACTGGACATTCGGGCCAAGGAGTAGGGTTGATTTGAGCGCTCTGGCCTTACAAGGGCAGTCAAGCACCCAAGCTAACGTTGGCTAGCTACTTCCAGACACAAAAGAGACCACTCTGACCATTTTACTTGCCCTAGCAGAGCTGGTAAGTCAGTTTTCATGTTAACCAGAGCGTTGGTGACTGTAAATGTGCTGCTGGAAACAATTTAATTATGCTTTTTATCCGACGTTTACTGACACCGGCCATATTCAACGGGTGTTGAGCGCTCGTAAAGTAATTATTCTGCGCTCTGGTACACTCAGACGAGAGTGCTCTGAAACCCATGTACATAGTAGGCTGGACACATAACATTTTTAACAATGATAAAAACTGGTTCATTGCATCTGCCGTGGAGCTGTTTCATAATATGACCATATTTCCCAGCTGCTTGCCGTCATTTTAAAGTAATCGCGAAAAAACAGGCCTTATTTTAGTGCATTTTTCACCCTGCCAGCTCCTATTAGTTCTATTGAGCACCGTGGCACCAACTCACCTTCCGAACGTTCTATTCCCAGCTCATTGTTCAACGTCTGTCACGTCCTGACCAGCAGAGGGAGTAGTTGTTTAGTATTTTGGTCAGGACGTGGCAGAGGGATGTTTGTTTTGTATGGTGGGGGTTTTGTGTGTGTTGTAGAGGGGTGTTTGATTTATGTGTTCCTGGGTTTTGGGTGTATGTTCTAGGTTAGTATGTTCTAGGTTGTATTTCTGCATTCTGTATAGTTTAGGTTTTCTATGTTTAGGTTTGGGTGCTGGACTCTCAATTGGAGGCAGGTGTTTCTCGTTGCCTCTGATTGAGAGTCCTATATATGGGTAATTGTTTGGTGTAGTGTTTGTGGGAGATTGTTTCTTGTTTTGCCCGTGTGAGCCTGACAAGACTGTTTTGTTGTGCGTGAGTTCTTCGTTCTTTTGTTATTTTTGGTGTTCACCTTTATTTAAAATAAAATACAAGATGAGCATCCACATTCCTGCTGCGTTTTGGTCCTCCATTCCCGACGACAACCGTTACAACGCCTGCTTCGCTGGCAATGAGACCTGCTCATGTTGGTTTATAGTTAAAATGTAAACAACAAAAATAATAATGGAACTCTGCATTGTTTCCTATGGGGGAAATATAGGCATGTCTGTCTATTTTGCCAAATATCTCACAATGTGTATATTTAGATTTTTTTCAAATCGGGTGTAACCGATGTGAAATGGCTAGCTAGTTAGCGGGGTGCGCGCAAATAGCGCTTCAATCGGTGAAGTCTCTCGCTCTGAGACCTTGAAGTAGTTGTTCCCCTTGCTCTGCAAGGACTGCTGCTTTTGTGGAGCGATGGGTAACAATGATTCGAGGGTGGCTGTTATCTATGTGTGCAGAGGGTCCCTGGTTCAAGCCTAGGTAGGGGCAAGGAGAGGGACGGAGGCAAAACTGTTACACGGGTCCAATTTTAATCAGAAGAATCTCCTCTTTGTAATTATGTAAGTCTGGGCAGCGAGCTCATTTGTCATTGATCGGTATAGTCAGAAGTTTATTTTTTCCCTACTTTTTCATTACACAGACATAAGCACAGTTGACACCATCGAGGTGCAGATATTTACTTTCTACACAAGTTAGGTAGCTAGCTAACATACCGGTACATACTGCTGTAATGATGTGCTGTGGTTCGTAAGGACAGCGTAGCTACCAAATTGTTAGCCAACATAACGTGTAAGGTACCTATTTGAAAAGTCATTACTTTATTACATTAAGTAGCAGGCTACCCCTTGGTCGTTAGGGCAAATCTGGTCTGTGATAGGAGGGGGGGGGGGGGGGGGGGGGGGTTTCACACTTAGCTTGGCTATTAGTGTATTAAGTAAAGGTTGAATAGTCTATTGTTCAGCTATTAGCCCTCCTCCCCAACTTGCAACAAATTGCTGTTTACATCTCATTCCTTTCCCTCTTCCACACATCATCATTCTGCTCCTGAGTGGCTCGCTTGTGGGTGTGCTGGCAGGATATGGCAGCATCTTCGGTTGTCCGTCAAGAATTCTGCATACAGTAGCGCGTTTGTATGAAGGTGTGGTTATTCACAGAAACTGTTATATGCTATGGAGGTACATTTGTGTCTTTTTGTCGAGAGCAAAACCTTTTTTCTTTTCAATCAAAAATAATTGTTCTGAAAGCAACTTTTTTCCAACACAAAGGAAGTCAAAGCGGACACCTACGAAGATGGCATTTCAGGTAAGCAGCACTGGGCTGTATATCCTAAAAATTACATCTGCTGCTTTAGATTGAACAGTCATATCTCAGTTATTGTTTTCATATCTATAAAAAATAAGCTGTTTTCTTTACTTTCAGAGAGCGAGCTGACCAAGGGGTCGAAAATGTAGATATTGCCAGATGTTCACTGTCCGAGGAGCAGGCCGTGGAAGCTTTATTGCTGGCAAAAGTGTCCATAACCAAAGGTAATTAAACTGTTCTGTGTTCTTTTTCTCCGTCTCTGCCTGTCTTGTGGTACATGGAACCTGTCTCACATGCATTAATTAAAAAACCCTTAAGATGTCAGCTGCTAATTTTCAGATTCACACCGCATAAACACAGCCATTTTCACTGGACTATAATTTTCTCTGGGGGTTAGCCTTGCAATAACCAAGTGGTGAGACACATAGCCCTCTCTATTTAAATGTTTCAGGCACACTCCGATTTGTGTCTGCATCACATACAGTATCTTCTATTGACATTATCTTCTATTGTTTGTCCTCATGTGTCTGTTTTTCAGCATAAAGTACTTGGTAGCCAATTTGTGTGGACACCAGGTGAGACCACACACAATAACAGTCTCTCTTCTTCACTTCATCCCCTCTCCCCCTTAATACTCTAGGTTATATCAGCTGTTTTGGGGAACCCCTCCCGCATCTGAACTGGCTGACAGAGGGCACAGCATGATCATAGGTGAGATGTCACTCGGTCAGGTCAACAGGAAGTATTATTAAAGAGATGCTTGACATTGAAATACAGACAGAGATGTAGTAGCCCCGGAGTTAATGATCCAAGGTCAGTTTTGCATTTCACCTCCTAATTTAAGATGACTGACCGTGTTAGAGTAAAAAAAACAAGGCTTAATCATGCTCTCTCTTTATCCATGTGTCACTCGTCTGCAGGTATGTTTTGATTAGAGAGAGGAAGCCAGTCCCGTCATCGCCACCTCACCCACTCTTAAGATAACCTTCGGGCCAACTGGGGGCTCAAGGCTGGTTAGGAGACACCACAATTGTGATGAACTGAGAGAATATTAGGGTAGCACTGTAATTCATGAATCATATGCTGTCTATCGCTGTTCTTACCTCTCTCCCCACCTCGTCTTTCTTCCTCGTTTTATAATGCACAATGCATATGTGCATTGAAGTACAGATTGAACTTGTATTTATAATATTACAATTATTATAATGCATTTATGTATTTATAACACCTGGATAATGAACTTCTTTCAATAAAGTGTTTCACATTCTTCACTGGTTGAAATTAAAGAATCTCATTGAAATACTATCCTTTGTCCTCAGATTAATGCAGATGAAGGGAGTTAGATATACATAGTTTTTTTTTCTGTGTATATCAATTGCAAATCAATCATGTTTCTAGTCTATTGCATTGTTACAATGTGTAATCATTGATGTCCCAGGAGCAGGAGTGGTAAACATTGTTGAAGTGTATAGTTGTAATGCAGACACGGCATCATTCAAATAATGGAGTTTGATACATCTGGTATTGGATATGACTGAAAAAGAATGTCTCAGAGACTCATACCTGAACCGCACCTTTATTTGCCAGGGAAGAGTACATGATCAGTGAATATATTCAATGTACAGGCTACAATGTGGGAATCTCATGCATGGTAATAACTACAGAACATGTGTATATAGGACTTGCATCCTTGGCACAATAAAGTTATTATATTCCACTCTATCCATAGGCTTCATTAATGCCATTCAGACTTGAAGTTGATACAACAACTATGATAGCTGAGGTTCATAGATTGGTATGAATATTAGTTTAGAACCTAACGTTTTAAGGGTCCATACACAGATCGGCTACATACTGTAGCTAGTTACACATCCATATGCATACAGTTATTTTTATCCTCCACTACACAATAAGCAAGTAAATAGTTAGCTAGCTATGTTACTTCAGCTGCATTGCAAGGCAAGCTTACACAATTGTACATTCAATTTGCTGTAAATGCTTTAGCTAGCTAGATTCTTTACATCTACTGTTTCACAAGACGACAGCCTGGTTTGCTGGTTTTCTCAGGAGTCCCTAAAACATTAATCAACACGAATTACAAATTAATTCTCCTAACACGAGCTAGTTGGCTAATGTTAGCTAGTCAGATAACTTACTAAATAGCGATTTTCGTAAATTAACTTTATGACAAAAATATATGCACAAATGTTTGTCTCTACATTAACTAACATATTCCTCTCAATTGTAAATGTTTTGCTTGACTCGTTATGACGTTATAACAACTTACATCTGGTTCCACCATAATGTTTTGTCAGCCATCTTTGTTGAAGAACGCCACAAGGCAAGGGTGGCTCGGTCAAAATTCGTCATTGGAACCACTCGATATGATTGGTCATAAAAAACCTTGGGACCCAAATGCATAATGAGTGCGCTAACTCCCCATTGTGGTAATCTGGAGCAATGAAGCCATGACTCTGTGTACCTCTAAATCCCGCGGTGCAAACTCGCAACTTTTAAAGGGGGAACCACTTTACGTGCAGATATGTGCACCACGTCATTGCTCTCTCTCTTTCTCTCATGCTCTGCTGTGGGTGCATGATGTCGCTTTCAAACTAGGGATTTCGTGGCTAACTGAAGTACTACAGTAATTCTACTCATAGATTATGCATGTATGAACTACACATTGACACATCCAGCCCAAATTGGAATGTTTAAAAAATACTTAGTAGTTGTCAGTAGTCTGGAGCATGTCTTAAATGAGGCTTACACAAATTCAGTTCCTCAAGTGCCTATGTGTAATCCCAATGATGAGATAGTTACCACTTTGTTATGTTATTTAAATAATACTGTTATTAATTGTATAAATCCATATGTGCCCTAGTCCACTGCATAGGGGATAGTGTGCCATTTGGGACACACACAGACTATTTGGCGGTAGACTGTAGGGCTAAAAGGGTAACTGGCTGGTTGACTTAAGGGCCTTGTTTAAAACCATACATATTGTATACCCTATAGCTCTGTGATCCTCAAATGGCAGCTAA
The DNA here is from genome assembly GCF_965601325.2 of Salmo salar. Lineage (NCBI taxonomy): Eukaryota > Metazoa > Chordata > Actinopteri > Salmoniformes > Salmonidae > Salmo > Salmo salar. The sequence continues at coordinate 7,921,430 of NC_138319.1, forward strand.
ATATGTCTGGACCACCATGCCATTTTCTGTAAAAATGATATACATTAATTTAAAAGAAAAACGTCTACAATATTCCTGCTCCTAATATGCAGAATTAAGGTAAAAATGTATGTGATATCATTATTTTTTTAGGAATGTATTGATTATTATTATTATTACGCTTAAAATGTTAGGATTTATGGATCTTGCGGAGTTGGTTAATGTTGCCTTTCAAAACTACTGTCTCGCGACCTTTTTATTTTGTGTAATAAAATTGAATAGTTCTTAATCTAATAGAGTATGGGTGACCTACAGAACAGAAACTCGCTCCACAAAAGACCAAAGCTCTCCTGTAGCACTAGTGGCACTAGCACTGGAGCATCTTCCTTGTGTGCTTCCCAAATGACACACTAAAGAAGTTCACTAAATAGGGAATAGGGTGCCATTTGGGACATATTCCTCCTTTGCTTTATTTCATTATGATTTGATATCATGGAGGACGGAGGAGAAAGGGCTCTGCATCGACGTGTGGAGGTATCCTGGTGGCCATGATCAATGCTTTCTTCCCTCTGGTGAGTCTTTTATTGAATTTTCAAGAGAAATTTATCAGGAGCCATTGTGGATCCACGTCTGGCTGACAGATTGATTTTCGGGAGAGGTTTTTCTCCTAATTTGAGTAGCAGGGACCCGGGTGGGCGGCTGTAAATTCACTTCCACCATAGAAAGGGGTAGGGTGGGTGACTAGAAGAGGAGGGAGACGGAGGGATCACAAACCTTAGTGCAGTAAGCAGGATAGGAGAGCAGGGGTTCGATACACTGAGCTGGCTGTGTAATATCCTTCAGGGGAATGAAGGAATGATGCTGAACCCCTCAAAACCAAATGAGCAGACCCCGAGCGCTCACTCTGTGTCCATACGGAATATGTCACACTGTCTGTCTATCGGTTGCAGGTAGCCTAGCGGTTAAGAGCATTGGGCCAGTAACCAAAATGTTGCTGGTTTGAATCCCCAAGCAGACTAGGTGAAAAATCTTTTGATGTGACCTTGAGCAAGGCACTTAAGCCTAGTTGCTCCTGTAAGTTGCCCTAGATGAGTGTCTGCTAAATGACTAAAATGTAAATGTATCTCATTGGGAGCTGGTGATGGGAGAGGAACAAGAAGATAACCAGTCAGTTGCACAACTGAATGCATTCAACTGAAATGTGCCTTCTACCTTTTATCCAACTCTTCTGAATCAGAGAGGTGTGGGGGCTGCCTTAATCAACGTACACAAAGCAGTTGTTGTTGTTGGGGGTTAACTGTCTTGCTCAAGGGCAAAAATACAGACTTTTCCACCTTGCCAGCTCAGGGATTCAAACAACGAACCTTCTGGTTACTGGCCCAATGCTCTTAACCAATTGGCTACCTGCCACACCAGAGGGGAGGTACATGGTCGGCACAACATAACCACAAATATAGACAGTCAGTAGATAGCTTTTCCCAACTTGGTTAGATAGGTGGAAAACATGACGATCATATCTTTCAGTGTTTACAACAAACACAGACATTTTAAAGATACTAAACTTAAAAGGCAGCCATTTTGCTTCCACAGCTTTGTTTTCACACAGAACACAATGAATTAGTTATATAAAGCCTTCCAGCACCTGAAATAAAAATCCATTCATATTTTAGCGAGAGAGAGAGCGTTAGGAGTAGGGTGCATACTGTCTTCGTCCCAAATGGTGCCCTATTTCTTATGTAGTGCATTACTTTTGACCAGGGCCCATAGACCCATAGGGCTCTGGTCAAAAGTAGTGCACTGCATAGGGAATAGGGTGCAATTTGGGACACAGTCATACTGTTGCAGTGCTCATCCACCTGATTGAATCTAACATACTCCATCTGTCCAGCACCAGAAGCTAGCAAGTCACACACCACATTATGTGACCGGATTCAGGATCGTAGGCTTTTGATGCTATTTCCTACTTCAAAGTAGGGCCTTTTGAAAAAAAATATTATGTCTTCTTTAACATATGAACTTTCATATGCCTTAATTACAAGCTGGTCTGGGGTCCGTAAATATGAATAAATGAGCTATGTAGGAAGAAAGGAAGGGTCCATGATTGGCTGAGATAATTGAGGGGCATAATAGAGACTACACTCTAAAAATAAGAGGTTCCTGGAGTATCCTTTAGGGGTTCTTCAAATTGAAACTGTAGAGGAACCCCTATAAGTCCTTCAAAGAACCCATTAAAAGGGTTTTTCAAAGAACCCCTTTTAATTGATCCTCGAAGAACCTTTGAAGAACGTTTTGGGGTTCATTTTTTAACTACCCCCCCCCCCCCCTATTATTTTTATTATTATTAATAATAATAATACGCATAACAATAACACAATATTGTAATTGTCAGTGTTTATTATGATTTATTAGCAAAGCAGAATAAAAAAATCTAAATATGAGGTAAACTCCCAGCAGAGCCCCAAGTCCAACTGGTATATCCTCTGACGTGTTGATGTTAATGTGTTGATGTTCTCCATATCCATAGCCAGAATGATTTTGCAGTGCATAGGGATCGAACAGTTTTCCTATTATATTCATCAGAGGGGTAGGGAGGGTGAAGTCTGTGAATCCAAAAAATAGTAATTATACAGATGTTTAACAAAACATGCACACAACAGTATTCATACCTTGTTTTTTTGTAAATGTGAATGAAAAAAAATGTTTTTTATAATGGTGTTCATACACATACCTTGTCCATAATGGAGAGGCCTATGGGATTTTCATTGAAGAGGTACATGTGATCTGCATAACAAACCAATACCAATTGGCATACCTTTGTATGCCTCCTCGTCTGTATACCTGTAGAGACAGACACAAAAATGAGCATATCAGTCATCTGCACCTAATACAGCTAGCCTTCAACATATTCTTATAGCCTACATATTCTTACTTCTTTGTTGATTGATATCCATTGAATTGTGTCCATTTTCTGTTTTAGAAAAATTTGCACAAATATGAAAAGATCGATGGTATCATCATAAAACAATACCAATTTAGATCATACAAGGAACAAACTTTAATTTAAATTGAGGAGATCTTTGCATTTTTCATTTAAATGCCTGCACCTGCTGTCCTTTCTAATTAAAATCCAAATGTTTCAGTTCGGCAGTTAACTTCTTGAAAGAACCCTCACCAACTAAGGAGGTTCCTAGATGAACCCATCCTCCTATGGGGTTCTTGGAAGAATCTATTGGGGGCAATTTTCAGTGCCAAGAACTTTGAGGATCTTAGAAGACACCTTGTTGAACCCCTAATTTTTAGAGTGTACTTTCTGGAGGACAATGCCATGCTGACTCATGCTTTTAAATTCTGAAAGAGATTGGTGGGGCTAAGGCTTAAGAGGGCGTGAACTATGCTTAATCGGCGTTAACAATGAGGGGTCTCTCGAAAGAGAGAAAATCATTCAAGGCGTTTTTCTTCTACCTGTCTCTAAAGTGGGATAACAAGTTTATCAAATGTCAAAGAAGCATAACATTCCCAGGATTCCCCCATCTGCAGTGTATGAAAGACTATTTGGAAGAGTCTATAAAAAAATGTCAATCTTGAAAATTGTACACAAACTCACCTTCCTGAATTCAGTCACATTACAGCCTTATTCTAAAATGGATGAAATGAAAACAATTCCTCATGAATCTACACACAATACCCATAATGACAAAGTGAAAACAGTTTTTTAGAAAATGTTGCTAATTTATTACAAATAAAAAAGATGCAAACCTTATTTACATCCGTATTCAGACCCTTTGCAATGCTTCTACAACTTGATAGGAATCCACCTGTGCTAAAATAAATTGATTGGACATGATTTGGAAAGGCACGCACCTGTCTATATAAGGTCCGACAGTTGACAGTGCATGTCAGAACAAAAACCAAGCCATGAGGTTGAAGGAATTGTCCGTAGAGCCCCGGGACAGGATTGTGTCGAGGCACAGATCTGGGGAAGGGTACGCAAAAATGTCTGCAGCATTAAAGGTTCCCAAGAACACAGTGGCCTCCATCATTCTTCAATGGAAGAAGTTTAGTCAAGTCAAGGCTCTACCTAGAGCTGGCCACCCGGCCAAACTGAGCAATCGGGGGAGAAGAGCCTTGTTCAGGGAGGTGACCAACAACCCGATTGTCATTGTCATTCTGACAGAGCTCCAGAGTTCCTCTGCGTAGATGTTAAAATCTTCCAGAAGGACAACCGTCTCTGAAGCACTCCACCAATCAGGCCTTTATGGTAGAGTGGGCAGACGGAAGCCACTCCTCAGTAAAAGGCACATGACCAGAAACTGTGGATAGATGGCGGCATTCGCGCAAAACTGAAAGCTGTCCCCACATGCTTCAAGATGGCCACCATTGTTCCTATACCCCAGAAGGTAAAGGGAACTGAACTAAATGACTATCGCCCTATGGCATTCACTTCTGTCATCATGAAGTGCGTTGAGAGGCTAGTCAAGGATCATATCACCTAAACCTTATCTGTCACCTTAGACCCACTTCAATTTGCTTACCGCCCTAATAGGTCCACAGACGATGCAATCGCCATAACACCTCACACTGCCCCAAGTGGCAAAGAGGAATACCTATGTAAGAATGCTGTTAATTGACTTCAGCTCAGCATCCAACACCATAGTACCCTCTAAGCTCATCATTAAGCTAGAGGTCCTGGGTCTCAACCCTGCCCTGTGCAATTTGGTCCTGGACTTCCTCCACAACATCTTCACTTCGCTGATCCTCAACACTGGGGCCCCACAAGGGTGCGTGCTCAGCCCCCTCCTGTACTCCTTGTTCACCCACAACTGCGTGGCCATGCACACCTCCAACTCAATCACCAAGTTTGCAGATGACACAACAGTCGTAGGCTTGATTACCATCAACGATGAGACAGCCGACAGGGAGGAGGTGAGGGCACTCGGAGTGTGGTGTCAGCAAAACAACCTCTCACTCAATGCCAAAAAAACAAAGGAGATGATCATGGACTTTTGGAAACAGCAGAGGGAGCACCCTCCTATCCACATCGACGGGACAGCAGTGGAGAAGGTGGAAAGTTTTAAGTTCCTCGGCATACACATTACGGACAAACTGAAATGGTCCACACACACACAAACAGTGTGGTGAAGAAGGCGCAACAGCACCTCTTCAACCTCAGGAGGCTGGCTTGTCACCTAAAACCCTCACAAACATTTACAGATGCCCAATTGAGAGCATCCTGTCGGGCTGCATCACCGCCTGGTATGGCAACTGCACCGCCCACAACTGCAAGGCTCTCGAGAGGGTGGTGCGGTCTGCACAATGCATCACCGGGGGCAAACTACCTGCCCCCCAGGACACCTACAGCACCCGTGGTCACAGGAAGGCCAAAAAGATCATCAAGTACAACAACCACTCGAGCCACTGCCTGTTCACCCCGCTACCATCCAGAAGGCGAGGTCAGTACAGGTGCATCAAAGCTGGGACCGAAAGACTGAAAAATAGCTTCTCTCTCAAGGCTGTCGGACTGTTAAACAGACATCACTAAGACAGAGAGGCTGCTGCCTACATACAGACTTGAAATCATTGGCCACTTTAATAAATGGATCACTAGTCACTTTAAAAAGGCCACTTTAATAATGTTTACATATCTTGCATTACTCATCTAATATATATACTGTATTTTATACCATCTATTGCATCTTGCCTATGCTGCTCTGTCTTTGCTCATCCATATATGTATATGTATATATTCTTATTCCATTCCTTTACTTAGATTTGTGTGTATTAGGTACTAGCTTTTGTGGAACTGTTTGATTACATGTTAGATATTGCTACACTGTCGGAACTAGAAGCACAAGCATTTTGCTACGCTCACATTAACATCTGCTAACCATGTGTATGTGACCAATAACATTTGATTTGATTTGATTTGACAGCCCGCTTGGATTTTGCAAAATGTCACCTAAAGGACTCTCAGACCATGAGAAAACAGATTCTGGTGGTGTAATGAAACCAATATTTAACTCTTTGGCTGAATGTCAAGCATCATGTCTGGAGGAAACTCGGCAACTTTCCTACGGTGAAGAATGGTGGTGGCAGCATCATGCTGTAGGAATGTTTTTCAGCATCAGGGACTGGGAGACTAGTCAGGATCAAGGGAAAGATGAACGGAGCAAAGTACAGAGAGATGCTTGATGAAAACCTGCTCCAGAGCACTCAGGACCACAGACTGGGGCAAAGGTTCACCTTCCAACAGGACATCGACCCTAAGCACACAGCCAAGACATCACAGGAGTGACTTCAGGACAAGTCTCTGATTGTCCTTCAGTAGCCCAGTCAGACTTAAACCCGATCGAACATCTCTGGAGAGACCTGAAAATATCTGTGCAGCGACTACCCCATCTAACATGACAGAGCTTGAGAGGATCTGCAAAGAAGAATGGAATAAACTCCCCAAATACATGTGTGCCAAGCTTGTAGCGTCATACCCAAGAAGACCCGAGGCTGTAATCGCTGCCAAAGGTGCTTCAACAAAGTACTGAGTAAAGGCTCTGAATGCTTATGTAAATGTGATATTTCAGTAGATTCAGTAGAAAAATGGAAACCATTTTAGAATAAGGCTGTAATGTAACAAAATGTGGGAAAAATGAATACTTTCTGAATGCACTAAAATATAAATAAAAAAGGATGGGAAACAACAGGAGGAAAGAGAGGAAGGACAAGTGTTCTGTCCCAAATAGTACCCTATTGCCTATACAGTATAGTGCACTACTTTTGACCAGATATCTATGGGCCCTGGAAGTGCACTATATAGGGAATTCGGTGCAATTCAGGATGCAGACAAGATTTTGATGAGTTCCCAGACATGAATATGTTGAGGAGATTTGGTGGCTGTATTAAAATGTCAGAACAAGCTAAGCTGTTGTTCATGCAGACAGAAACAGGCCACATCAGGAGAGCGAGCAAATAGTGGAGTAGAGAGGAGATTGATAGGAGAGGAGATGATTGAAGAAAAGAAGAAGTGAAAATATAATGTCATGTTTCTACAGCATGTTAGAGAAATCTGATCTCCTCGGAGTTAGTAAGAACAGACATAGGACACACAGGTCACACTCAACCTGATTACATTTCTATGAAATTATAATTATTTCGGTAAATGGCATAGGAAATTGGGGACAACACAAATATCTTAAATCAAACACCTAAAAAGTAATTTTTGAAATATATGTAAATGATCAGGATATCGTTGTGTCACAATTAGATTATTTGTCTTCAGATCATTTACAATCAGTCACTAGCACAGAGTGCCATAAACTATTGAAGTTTCTTTGTTTGTCCCAAGAGGAGTCCAGTAATTGAAATGTGCATATTCATTACAAATCCTTTGCATTGTGATTGAGTGCTATTGTGAACTGACTTCGTCCCCTTTGTTTCTCATTACTCTACAGCTCCACTCAGATGGGGACCGGGGTGATGGTAGCATACGATATGTCCTGACCGGTGATGGAGCCGGTAGTCTGTTCATCATCGATGAGAACTCTGGGGATATCCATGCCACTAAGAGATTGGACCGGGAGGAGAAGGCCTACTACACGCTCCGGGCCAAGGCTGTCAACAGAATCACTAACACCTCTCTAGAGGGAGAGTCAGAGTTTATCATCAAGATCCATGACATTAACGACAATGAGCCCAAGTTTACCAAGGACCCCTACTTCACAGAGGTACCTGAGATGTCCCCACTGGGTACGTATGAACACCTACACCCTAACCCTTAATTCACACACATACCTGAGATGTCCCCACTGAATATGTATGATCACCTACACCCTTACCCCTACTTCACTCACGTACCAGAGATGTAACCTCTTGGTACGTATGACAGAAGTAGGCTACAGAGAACAGCCCTACATCCATCTCACTCACTTCTTACCACAGACACCTACCAGGGCAGAAGTGGTTAAAATGTTTCTCGTTGTCAAGTCATAACCATGTCATCCTGTTTTGCCCTGTGTGTAACTGTAACTCATAGCCTGACCGACCATTGTTAAACAGTTCCACAGTTAAACTGATAGCCTGGACATCATTATAAAAGAGGGGGATCTCATGCAGTCAGTGGTAATAATATATGCCATACTTGTATCTGCAATGGATAGCAGGATTAGAAGGCTTATGTGTGAGACAAGCTAAAGTTGTTACAAACAAACGCCTATCCTGTTGGATCAAAGATGGCTTTATCAATCATAATAATGAGAGGAAAGATTGTCTACATCCCAAATAGCACCCTATTCCCTATGTAGTGCACTACATTTGAGCAGGGCCCATAGAGAATAGGTTGCCATTTGGGGTGAATAAATTGAGTCGTTAAATGCGAATGATTACAGGCCATTAACTGTTTTATTACAGCCAAACAAACTAAGTGAAGCGGCCCAATGATGCTGATTATATTACATACTTGAGCTAATCTTTTGAATACTCTGTTCAGTTATCAATTACAACACATTAAAAACTCTGTTTTTTGCCTGGTGTATGTCAATAATGTAGTTGGAATTCAAGACGATTAATCATGCAGTTCAGATATTAGGGTATGTGAAGTATACACTTAACACTAAATAGTGACATTGGTCACATAACACCGACAAGTGACAAACTGTCAGCCTGTTTACAAACTCTAAGTAAGAAAAGCAGTTGCCCATAGCCACAAGTGAGGTGTGCCTTGAAAGAGGGCCTGTTCTGGACCGGCCTTTATAGTACAATCGACTGGACACTTTGTCCTGTGAAATACTGAGCATTCCCTCTTCAGAAAGCAAAGTGATATCATCAAAGAAATTAGCTTACACTTTATTTATTCAATAAGAGGTTAAAGAGAAAAGTAACTTGAGATGTTTGTGCAGCAATGTAAAACTCCCACTAGTTTCACCCGTGCAGACCTCACATTGACACTGAATTAGAATTAGAAGTTTCAGTTGGTCACGATTGCAATGCCAATTGCACAATTCTATATTTATGTTCATTGCCATTAAATAGTTCTACTCAATTAATTATTCTTATGCATTTAATGAGTCAACACTGGGCCCCACTAGGCATCGCTGGGAGGTACTATTTGACGAACACTTCTCCCCTTTGTTCTGTTGGAATATCATTCTTTGCCTCTTTGATAAGGAAAATGGATCACAGCCGTTGCCTTGGATCAGATATAGGGTTGTTAGACACTCGAGATACACTAATAGGTTTTTGGGGGTTTGCAAACAGCAGAGCTGCTATACTGGCTGGTACTGCTGCGTACGGTGCCTGTGAGATTTGTATAGAGTATAGGAAATGATATGTATAGAGGGCATAGAATAGTATGCATTACTTTTTTGGGGGGGGGGGGGGGAGGGGGAGTCATTTGTGACACCACCAAAGACTTCAGTTCAGTCCAGTTCACTTTATTGGGCTTATTCAGGAAGTTGTCTTGAATCTTGTGTTATTGAGTGTGTCCCAACGCCCACTCCATTCCATGTGTATAACTTTGCTCACTAACTTACCCTCTTTTTTTTCTTCTCCTCCCTCTTTCCTTCCCCAGGCACGGTGGTGACGCAGGTGACCGCTACAGACGCTGATGACCCTACATATGGTAACAGTGCCAGGGTGGTCTACAGCATCCTGCAGGGACAGCCATACTTCTCCGTAGAGCCCAACACAGGTCAGTGTTAACAGACCCTGTCTTTTTGCTTTTCTGTAGACAAAAAGGAGAGGTAGGGTCAGTTACAATGCAAATACAGTGTTCTATAATATTTACCCTCTACATTCTATCTGTGGCTCAAGGGAGCAATGTTCCCAGAGAGTGAACAGGGAAGTATACACAAGGTGCCATTAACCTGCCTCACTGAAGATTCAACTAACACCTGAATGGAACCCAAATTCATACTGCGAGTGAACCAGGATATGAACAGTGCACTACCCCGTCACTACCACGTCTGGAGACTGTGTGTTTGTGTGTGTACGTGTGCGTTCACCGCGGCTATTAACTCCCGTGTCAGACTGAAGAGACATGACAGAAAAGAAGGACAGAATCTCCACCAACCGCCGCTTTTCTATCCCACTGCTCCGTCACCACTGCTATATTTAATCATTTGTAATGTGTGCTTTGGATTGGATCCCAAATGTGTTTTTTGCTTAAACAAAAGGGAAATGGCGACCCAAAAAATATATTAATCGCAGGATGAACAGTAATATGGTTTATGCCAGATGTGCCATGTAAACTGACATCCCCCCTATACAAAGGCAGGCTTGGACATCATAAGTATGATTCTCTCTCTCGCCCTGTGTCTATGAGTGTATCACAGTGTATTGGTGTACACATACAGTACACACACATACTGTATATCTATGTATTGTTCCCCCTCAGAACTACTTGAATGGACTAGCATGTTTTTCAGTTGCTAGCTGTCCTTCAGCGAGTGAGATACACACACACACACTCCTCTGTGTCTCCCTCCTCCCCTGCTGCCACATCCTAAGTGATGAAAGAGCAGGATGAGAGTTTTATACCCCTGCGTTCACCGTGCATTTCACCAACGCTGCTCAGAACTAGATTTGAATGATGTGCACCATCAACCCTCACATCCCCTATTGTTTGATATTCAATTAATTTCCTCTTTGGAAAAAGTGTTAGTGCTATATATATATCTATATCTATCAGAAGTATCTAATCTTGCATCACTTTGACCATCTGTCCTGACTGTCTGTCCTTCACATTCAGGTGTGATCAAGACAGCCCTGCCTAACATGGACAGGGAGACCAAGGAGAACTATGTGGTTGTGATCCAGGCTAAAGACATGGCTGGACAGATGGGTGGGTTATCAGGGACCACCACAGTCAGCATTACCCTCTCTGATGTCAATGACAACCCACCACGCTTCCCAAAGAGTGAGTATAGTGCACACAAACAGACAGATGTGTGTATGCACATGCACTCACTCACACGCGCACGCACGCACACACACACACACACACACACACACACACACACACACACACACACACACACACACACACACACACACACACACACACACACACACACACACACACAATCTCACACACACACAATCTCACACAGACACATCAGTCCCCTGAATATAAAACTCAGTTGACTATACAGGCTTGTGCCAACCAAGCAGCCTCCATCTGGTGGCAATTTCAAAATGAATGTGGATTATTGCAGCAAGTATTACTGTGCTGCTGTGGCGTGTGTGTGTGTGTGTGCGTGTGTGTGTGCGTGTGCGTGTGCGCGTGCGCGTGTGCGTGTGGCAGTACCGCTCTCTTGAAGGCTTGGCATAATTAAATGTAGAGCCATATGAGAGAGTGAAGGGTCCTGCACAGTGCATCAGATCAGCCTGCTAATCCCTATTAAATGAAAAGAGTACACTGTGGGTTTTATCTTCTTCACTCTTTCTCTGTCGCTCTCTCTTTATCTCTAACTCTATCACTTTCATTCTCTTTCTCTCCGTCATTCTCTATCTCTTTCTCTTGCTCTCTCTAACGCTCTCAATGTCACTGTGTGTGGCTCCGCTACTGTCCTTTGTTTCTCATTTTTTTCTCCTTCCTCGTCCTCGCTTTCAGTGTTTCTTTTGCCATTCATCTTTTTCTCATACACTCCTCTCCCACTTTCCTTCAATCTCCACTCACACACTGTCTCCTGTCCCTCTCTTTCCCTTGCTCTCTCCCTCTCTGGTGCATCTGGTGAATTGCAAAGGCAGCTGCATCAGATTGACAGATTACTGGTGTCATTTTGTTTCCCCTCAATAACAGCAGTGTGTGTGTGTGCTTCTATGTCTCTGTGTTTATCTCTGTGTGTTTGCGTGTGTGTGTGTGTGTGGGCGTGTTACACTTGGTTAGAATCAACGCATACAAGCCAAACAGCTCTTCACGTGACAAAACTCACACAAACGTAGAAACCCTGACTCCATTTATCACCCTCTACAACAGGGAGACAAACACTGTCACTGCACCTCACCTCAATGGACAGAACAGGAAGGGAGGGATTGAAGGAGTTGGGATGGATAGAAAGGAAGAGAAGGTGAGACGGGGAGGAATAAATGGAGGGAGGGATGAAGAGAGGGGGCAGGTAGAAAGAGAAAGACAGAGTGAGGGCAAGTGGATATTGTAATGGGACACCCAGTGTCAGGCAGCGATATAATTTTTGTATATTATACCTCTCGACCTAATGCTGAATACTTGTTAGCCTGGGAAACTTCTCCATAGTGGGATGTGTGTGTGTGTGTGTGTGTGTGTGTGTGTGTGTGTGTGTGTGTGTGTGTGTGTGTGTGTGTGTGTGTGTGTGTGTGTGTGTGTGTGTGTGTGTGTGTGTGTGGTGTGTGTGTGTGTGTGTGGTTTTACTATCCTTGTGGAGACCATAAATCCTCACAAGGATAGTTATGGTTAGGGGTTAAGGTTAGGGTTAAGGAAAATAGGATTTTGAATGGAAATTAATTGTTTGTTCCTACAACGATAGTAAAACAAACATGTCTGAGTCTGTGCCCATGCCTTTGTGTGTGTGTGTGTGTGTGTGCGTGCGTGCGTGCGTGCGTGCGTGCGTGTGTGTGCGCGCGTGTGTTTGTACACTTGCGTGTGTGCATGCAAGATGTGTGTGTGTGGGACCTGCCGACTCAGGCGTTGCCAGAATGATGTCAGCATGTTTTATGAGGGTGTCAGTGGTGTTTGTATATGCAGCCCGTGTGTATAACAGGTCCATCCCTCTGCAGACCAGACCAGCTATTTATTTAAGCATATGAGACACAGTGGGGTGCTCAAGCTGGCAGACAGGGACGCATCAATTTATCTGGCTCAAACCAGGAAATCATCTGGTGAAAATAACTAGCTATGTATGGTCCATTGTATTCAGAGTTGAATAAATGATGCAAGATTGATTGATCTTGGCTTTTAAGATGTACAGTATTTAAAAGTATGAGTTTAGGGGTTGATCCAGGTGGTACAGATGGAAAAAACAACAACAACGGATGTGTGTATGTCTTTCCTCCAGGTCTGTATGAGTTCAAAGCTCCCGAGTCGACAGAACCGGGCTCGACGGTGGCTGTGCTGCGAGCTACGGACGCTGACATCGGCAGGAACGCTGAGATGTACTACCGAATCACCAGCAGCGACGGCCCCGCCATGTTCGACATCTCAACCAATAGGAGCACACAGGATGGTGTCATCACCCTCAGGAAGGTCAGTGAATGGCTGGATTCCAAATCTACCACTACCCTTTGTCCCTAGTCCCTATTCCTTTGCCCCTAATTTTTACAATTACGTAATTTAGCAGACGTTCTTATCCAGAGCGACTTACAGTATGGCTGGATTCCAAATCACTCCTAGTCCCTCGTTCATGGGGCATTCGACCCTACTCCCTAGGTGTTATCACACTCAGAAAGTTCAATATGGCTGGATTTGAAATTGAACCGTAACCCCTATAAACACTAGATCAAGGTTTCCCAAACTCGGTCCTCGGGGCCCCAAGGGGTGTACGTTTTGGTTTTTTCCCTAGCACTACACAGCTGATTCAAATAATCAACGAATCCTCAAGCTTGGGTAACTTGATTAAGCTGTGTAGTGTTCGGGCAAAAACCAAAACGTGCACTCCTTGGAGAGAGTTTGGGAAACACTGTGCTAGACCGTACTACTGTCCACACTTGTTCAAAATGTTTGGATTCCAAATCAACCCCTAACCAGTACTCCCTAGGGCCCTAAAAGTATTTGGTAGATTTAAGTGATATGGTAACTGCTTCACCTTGCCTTTTGAAAGGGTGGAGTTTGCCACATTGCTATCCAGTCATGTCAGATTTTACATTCACATGCTCAGATAGTATGTATTCTTAGTCACGGTTTCTGAGTGCAGATCAGATTGATGCTAGGTATTTATTTCACCAGAACCAGTCAGTAGTCCTCTGGGTGCTCTGAGCTATAGTATGTTTTGATGTATTAAACAGAATCAGATTGTTGCTTTATCAAGCGCCCCCTTATCCTCTAGTGTGGCTTTAAATCGATCACGCCACTTCCACCAGGTCATCATTGAGTGGAGGGAGATGTAATTGCCTTCTGCTGATGCTACCGTTGTAATGATATTGGAGGGATCTAGGCTCGCTCTCTCGCGCTCTGTGTGTATGTGCGGGTGTGTACCGAGTCTGGTCTACAACCGAGCCTACTTTAATTAAATGGCTCATCTAGGTAAAAGGGCATGCCATTTCTCCTGTACCACTAGCACTGTCACCAAACAACACATACTCATGTTGACATCATTAAACCCCTGTCTTGAGGAAAAGCCAAGCAGGACAAAAAATAAATCAATGATTTTTTGAGTATGAAGGGTCATATCAAATGTCTGTATTTGTTTGATATCAAGTTCGGTACAGGCAGACAGTAGCCAGTTGAAAGCTCATTGGCATTGAAAAACCTGCACTGATGCAAGTGCGCACACACACATACACACCTACCTCTCCGGTTAAATGACTGCATTTGATTTGGCAGTAGCTCCCTCACAGCTAAAGGCACACGTCAGATGTGTTCTTTCCAGAGAGCGTTGGTGTGATGACACTCTTAAAGATGGAGCACAGAGCTAGAGGTTTCATCCCATGGCTAGAGTTTCCATAGCATATACCAGTAATTTCCTTTCAAGGCCATGAAGGGAATAATAATAATAATACTACATGGTATTTATATGATGGATCCAAAGTCGCTTAGAAGCAAACAAGTGCACACTTCAGGAGAAAGGAGAGATTATTGGGATTCACACAAATAGAAAGAAGAGGAGAGAGCTTTAAACTTTTTTTACACCGCATACCTGAGTTAATTTACTAAAGACAGAATATAATACTAATTGTGTGGTGCTTATATTTGTCCTATTTTCACACACGCATGTGTGAATTGGAAATGTTTTTTTTTTGCATATCCCAACTCTCCCGAGACACCCTCGGAGAGTGGGGTCACGGCCAGGGGCTGCCATTATCAAATCAAATTCTATTAGTCACATGCGCCGAATGCAACAGTTGTAGACCTTACAGTGAAATGCTTACTTACGAGCCCCTAACCAACAATGCAGTTTAAAAAAAATATGAGTAAGAATAAGAAAGACAAGTAACAAGTAATTAAAGAGCAGCAGTAAAATAACAGTAGCGAGACGATACACAGGGGGGTACCGGTACAGAGTCAATGTGCGGGGGCAACGGTTAGTTGAAGTAATATGTACATGTAGGTAGAGTTATTAAAGTGGCTATGCATAGATGATAACAACAGAGAGTAGCAGCGGTGTAAAATAGGGAGAGGGGGTGCTGTTCAGGATTAGATGTTCAGGAGTCTTATGGCTTGGGGGTAGAAGCCGTTTAGAAGCCTCTTGGACCTAGACTTGGTGCAATTAGGGTTAAGTGCCTTGCTCAAGGGCACATCAACAGATTTCTCACCTTGTCGGCTTGGGGATTTGAACTAGTGTAATGTAATATAGAAATTGCCAATAGCTGGATGAGTCACCATTTAGTTTGGTTGAAATGATCCAACCATTACGTAGGTTGGTGGAAATCCCCATCGAGACTGAGGATGAGGGGTCTCCATTATGTATGTTGAATAATAATAAACTACATTTATCAATCTGACTCCATTATTATGTGAATGCTATAGGCCCATACCCGTATCCAGTGGGTACAGCCAAGGTTACGAGCCTTGCGTCACCACTCAGAATACTATAAGATACACATGTCTAGGTTTACTGTTATACAATTATTAAGAGGCTGAGGAACAAGGAGCTAATATCTGGCAATTAATGTCCTAGCATTAAATTATTGAGTTAACCCCAGCTCAGAGATGCACAGTTAGAGACCGCTCGTACTGTATATGCTGTGTGTGTAGTGTAATTAACAACAATCAATAGCCCTATTAAATTATAGGCATATAGTCAATCAAATTATTACTCTGTTAAACGAGGAATGCATTTACTCAATTCAACTAATAGAATGTATTACGAAAGAATTGACACTCAAACAATTACAGTGCGCATGAAATACATACATTACAAAATAACACAGAGTAAATTACTATCCCCAATAGGCTAAGACTTAAAGTGGTTACATGTGTCTTCAGTTCAGAATCATCTCTAAGAGAAAAACTGTGTGTTTGATACACACAGGAGCTTGAATTAAAATTACTTAACACTTTGCGAGTGAAAACAAAAACAGGAAAACACACCCAGATTCTAAACTAATCAACTCAATTTGAATGTTATGACCAGACAATAGGAATGTGCCTGATAACCAGTCAACCCAACATACAATTTAAATCCTGTCACTTTAAAAATACATCAAGCAGAAAACATATAATGCAATAAGACATATGTGCAGCTCTTTATAAGCTCTTGAAACAAACCAACCACAACAATTTAATTCACACAGTAACATTAATTTAGTCGATTCAAGTTTCATCAGTCTTCACACCTCTCCTGGTGACAGTGACCCTAGGATTTCCATGAGAACTTCTCATCCTGGAGATTGCTACAGCAAAGGTGTGACTCGCTCCTGTGAGATGCAAATATACAGCCATCACTCCTGACAATGCCATATTGAATCAACTCACCAGGCTGGTTTCAGCAAGTCACCAGTCGCGAGTATATTACCTTCTCACGTTCTTCTACTACACTAGCAACATTTCAATTACTGGCCCAACACTCTAGCCACTAGGCTCCCTGCCACCCCAGACACCAGAAAGCAGCCAGAAAAAGAGGGAGTCGTTGAGTTACACTGAATTAATTCAATTGTTGATATTGTGTGTGTCTTCGATGAGGATTGTGTTGCAAGTCACAGGATTTGTCTGTGTGAGAGGGGAAGTAAATTAAAAATGTGTCAACTGACGAGGAACAGAGAGGTTGAGTCACACTGAATCAATTCAATTGTTGATAGAGTGCGCGTTGTTTGGTGTGTCTGTGTGTGTCTGTGCGTGTGTGTGTGTTGCTTAGACGAGGAGGGTGTTGCATGTCACAGGATTTGTCTGTGTGAAAAGGAAAGAAAGTGGAATAGAAATGTGTCATCTGGCGATTGAGTGTGTGTGAGTTGTTAACCCTCTCTTCTCCACTCTACCTCTGTCTCCTCAGTCTCTGGACTTTGAGAGGAAGCGGTCCTACACTCTAAGGATCCAGGTGGAGAACTCCAACCCTGACCCTCGGTTCCTGCTCTATGCGGCGACCACGGACGGGGCGACGGTCAAACTGATCGTGGAGGATGTGGACGAGCCGCCCGTGTTCGACCGGGTCGGCTATGTCATGGAGGTCAAAGAAGACGTGGCGGTAGGCACAATCATTGGATCAGTCAGCGCCACAGATCCAGACAGCAGCCGCAGTCCCGTCAGGTACTACGCACGCACACAAACACACACATTGGGGAGGGGAGAGGACAGACGCACACACACACACACACACATACATACTTATCTGTTGATATTAATCAGCGGAGGAGCCCAGCCGACTGAATTATTGAGAATATTAGAAAGGCAATTAGCACGCCAACAGCAACAGATTTAACAAGCTTAGACTAACTGTCAGAAACGAGAGGGGCAAATAGTGTGTCTGTATGTGTGTAGGGCGCATTTAGATACATAGATAGATAGATAGATAGATAGATAGATAGATAGATAGATAGATAGATAGATAGATAGATAGATAGATAGATAGATAGATAGATAGATAGATAGATAGATAGATAGATAGATAGATAGATAGATAGATAGATAGATAGATAGATAGATAGATAGATAGATAGATAGATAGATAGATAGATAGATAGATAGATAGATAGATAGATAGATAACACGGTTGGTTGTTCAGGAAAAATAGTAAAAATAGTGGTTGTGAAAGGGGAGAGGGTGTATATGGAAGAGAGGGAGATTGGGGTAGGGGGTGCGATGGTACAGGATACCTGAGCAACTGACCACCCTGGTTCGTGCACTATATAGGAAATAGGTTGAATTTGGGACACAACCGAATTCTGATCCTCCATTAATCAAACTGATGTATAACAGTCATTCTTAGGAAGTGGAGAAACACAACACAACTGGATTACCTGTGTGTGTGTGTGTGTGTGTGTGTGTGTGTGTGTGTGTGTGTGTGTGTGTGTGTGTGTGTGTGTGTGTGTGTGTGTGTGTGTGTGTGTGTGTGTGTGTGTGTGTGTGTGTGTGTGTGTGTGTCTGTAGGTGCACATAAATGTTGTGTGTGTTTGTGTGTGTGTGTGCATGCCTTTGTGTTTATGTGTCCATGTTAGCACAGATAAACATTTTTGAAGTCATTCTATTTTTAGCCGAATGACCAATCCACAACTGTCAGTCATCCAAATTGCTTTCAAATTGGATGATATTTGTAGCAGTAGGACGTATTGTTGTGATAATGCGGCACTGGATTTCTCTAAAAAGAATGCAAGGACATTTGTTTTGTGCAGATACAGGTACTCGATAGAACAGCACACAGACAAAGACAGGGTGCATAATATTCCTGCGAACGTGAAGAAGCTTATACACTGCCTCACAGCCAACAGTGCATTGGGTTTATATGAAAACAAAGTGAGGAAGCTTATACTTGTTTCCTATGTGCAGGTACTCTATTGACCGGCGTACAGACATGGACAGGGTGCTCAACGTGCACCCAGGTAACGGCTCAGTGTTCATGCTGAGGACTCTGGACAGAGAGGACATTGCCTGGCACAATGTCTCTGTTATTGCCACTGAGTTCAGTAAGTACCATGTTTTTTTATTTCACCTTTATTTAACCAGGTAGGCCAGTTGAGAACAAGTTCTCATTTACAATTGCAACATGGCCAAGGTAAAACAAAGCAGTGCAACAAAAACAATACAGAGTCACACATAAACCAGCGTACAGTCAGTAACACTAAAGAAAATAAAAATATAAAAATCTATGTACAGTGTTTGCAAATGTAGAAGAGTAGGGAGGTAAGTAATAATATTGATTGGCTGTGTACAGGTACAGTGATCGGTAAGCTGCTCTGACAGCTGATGCTTAAAGTTAGAGAGGGAGATATAAGACTCCAGCTTCAGAGATTTTTGAAATTCGTTCCAGTCATTGGCAGCAGAGAACTGGAAGGAAAGGCGGCCAAAGGAAGTGTTGGCTTTGGGGATGACCAGTGCAATATACCTGCTGGAGCACGTGCTACGGGTGGGTGTTGCTATGGTGACCAGTGAGCTGAGATAAGGTGGGGCTTTACCTAGCCAAGACTTATAGATGACCTGGAGCCAGTGGGTTTGGCGATGGATATGTAGTGAAGGCCAGCCAACGAGAGCATACAGGTCGCCGTGGTGGGTAGTATATGGGGCTTTGGTGATAAACGGACGGCACTGTGATAGCAAACTGGATGTAGTCTGAGTCGAGTGTTGGAGGCTATTTTGTAAATGACATCACCGAAGTCAAGAATCAGTAGGATAGTCAGTTTTACGAGGGTATGTTTGGCGGCATGAGTGAAGGAGGCTTTGTTGCGAAGTAGGAAGCCGATTCTAGATTTAATTTGGGAATGGAGATGCTTAATGTGAGTCTGGAAGGAGAGTTTACAGTCTAACCAGACATTTGTAGTTGTCCACATATTCTAGGTCAGAACCGTCCAGAGTAGTGATGCTCGTCGGGCATGCACTTACTAGCATTACTAGCATTACTTGTTAGTAATTTACTAGCACTTACTAGCATTTAAAATCAGTTGGAGGCCACGGAAGGAATGTTGTATGGCGTTGAAGCTCGTTTGGAGGTTTGTTAGCACAGTGTCCAAAGAAGGGCCAGATGTATGCAGAATGGTGTCGTCTGTGTAGAGGTGGATCAGAGAATCACCAGCAGCAAGAGCGACATCATTGATATACACAGAGAAAAGAGTCGGCCCGAGAATTGAACCCTGTGGCACCCCCATAGAGACTGGCAGAGTTCTAGACAAAAGGCCCTCCGATTTGACACACTGAACTCTATCTGAGAAGTAGTTGGTGAACCAGGCGAGGCAGTCATTTGAGAAGCCAAAGCTATTGAGTCTGCCGATAAGAATGCAGTGATTGACAGAGACGAAAGCCTTGGCCTTGTTGATCATTGATGTACGTGTGTGTTTGTGTGTGTGTGTGTGTGTGTGCGTGCGTGCGTGCGTGTGGTGAATTACTACAGTACTTTCTAGTTACATGTACAGTAGTATGAGCAGTTGAGTTAGCATCATTGTATCAACAAGACAAAGTAGATCTACTTCCATAGCCCCCAAATCCAATATGGACCTTGAAGCCAGTTCCACGTAATTATTTTTTTTCATTCTTCCTCTGTAATCATGGATTGATTCAGACCTGGGACACCAGATCAGGTACAACAACATACCAGCATTACTCCGGACCTCATAGAGCAGTGCTTGCTTTGCGTTTGTTCATCTCCCCCTACTGGGGGCGAGCCATTGTCGTATTGTAAGATTTGAATACCCCTGTTCTACAGTATTTTCCACTGTGAGCAGGGGTATTCAGATCTGACACTACGCGATCCTGACTACTGCTGGTTTTCTATTCTACCTGATAATTTATTGCACCCACTTGCCGTCGCCGGTCTAAATCAGTCCCTGATTAGAGGGTAAGAATGAAAAAAAGCAGTGGAACTGACTTCAAAGTCTAGATTTGAATTTGAGGGACCTACACCAAAGTGCTTGCTGAGACACAGAACAGTATCACAATCGTATCAAAGGCAGTTATTGTCTTTTAGTTGGTGTTGTTATTAAATGTCATGTCCCTTTGTATCACAGACAACCCACGGCTGATGAGTCGTGTACCAGTCTATGTTAGAGTACTGGACGTTAATGACAACGCTCCTACGTTTGCCACTTACTACGAGACATTTGTCTGTGAAAACGCCAAGGCTAACCAGGTAATGGAAAACAATGTACTATTATTTTAAACCCCTACAGCAGGTCTTCTTTGCCACCTAAGGTCCCCAACTGATCTAACCTTTATCAGTGTATAACCTTCATCAGTTAACACATTCATCTTGTTCCTCGAGATAAAGTATGTTATCTGTGCTTGATCATATTTGTCCTACCTTTTTCAGAGGATTCAGACAGTAAGTGCTGCAGACGCTGACGAGCCTATTGGTGGACACAGGTTCTTCTTCAGTCTAGCGCATGAGGCTTCTGTGAAAGCCAACTTCACCGTCAGAGACAATAAAGGTATGTGCCCTTCCTCCTGTAGAACAACAGTTGACACACATTTAATGTCAGTGTCTTTTATTTGGTATATTCATAACATGCTGTATGTATTCCACAGCTGCCATGATCACAATTTGTAAATCACACCCAGTCATATATATTTAAGCACACTCTAATATAATTTTTAAGGCCGTACATTTGAGACAAGATAAATTGAAAGAAAACAAGCCTCTTAAAAAACTGGGAAACGTTCCTCCACCTAACTTGTATGGTAGCTAACAATTTTCTCTCCAACAGACAACACGGCAGGTATCCTGACCAGACGGAACAGCTACAGCCGGCTACAGAGGAGTACCTATCTGGTTCCCGTGGTGATCTCGGACAGCGACTTCCCCATGCAGAGCAGCACCAACACCCTGACGGTGCACGTTTGTACCTGCGACCGCGAGGGGAACATGCAGCTGTGTAACCAGGAAGCTCTGGTCCTCACCGCAGGCCTCAGCACTGGAGCCCTCATGGCCATCATCTTCTGTGTCCTCATACTGCTCAGTGAGTACTGTACAATTCAGTTCAATAAAAAAAGCTTTATTGTCCATGAATCTTTTTAAATGACACAGAAAATTTTATTTGGAATGTGGCTTACATAGAGCATATTTAAAGCATCAATCACATCAACACACATAAATTATAAGTTTCACATCCACCTCACACGTTCTATGTGGCAGCGCAAGCCTTTCTCAGCCCACCAAAGTACATTAGTGAGCGTATCATATATCCACACCACCAATGGTTCCCAACAGACAAAAGCTATCCTTCAGAAAATAGGAGGAACCCAGGAATGAAAAATATCAAAAGATGCACAGCCTTTTTTTGTCTTGTTTCTGAAGTGATCATGATCAATGCATTCCTCAGTATCGAAGCACACTCCTCTCCTTTCCTTTGCTCACCTCTCCTTTCCTTGCCTCTCCTCTCCCATCTCATACTCAAGTTCTTCTCTGTCTTTCCCTCTCTTTTTGTGTCAATAGTGATTGTGGTGCTGTTCGCTGCCCTGAGGAGGCAGCAGAGGAAGAAGGAGCCTCTGATCATCTCCAAAGAGGATGTGAGAGACAACGTCGTCAGCTACAACGATGAAGGGGGCGGAGAGGAGGACACCCAGGCCTTTGATATCGGCACGCTGCGCAACCCAGAGGCCACAGAGGAGAGCAAACAGCGCAGGGACATTAAGCCCGAGACCCTGCACCCTCCCGTCCGTCGGACTGTGATCCTTCCCCCGGCCCATAGGGACAACGCGGACGTCAGGAACTTCATAAACCAAAGGCTTCAGGAAAACGACCAGGACCCCACCGCACCGCCCTACGACTCCCTGGCCACCTACGCCTACGAAGGGAGCGGCTCAGTTGCTGAGTCCCTTAGCTCCCTGGGCTCCATGACCACAGAGGGAGACCAGGACTATAACTACCTGAGCGAGTGGGGACCCAGGTTTAAGAAACTAGCTGACTTGTACGGGGGAGAGGACAGTGACAGCTGCAGGGATTCCTAATGAGAGAGAAGGATCTCGTAAGAGGGGAGCTAAAGGAAAACGTACAACAAACAAATAAACACTCGCACACTAGCTAAAGTGAACTTAACTCCTGGTACTGTGTTGAAGTGGCAAACAATAGATCAAAACAAAGAGGACACAAACAGACACGAGGCAGTATTTTACCGTCGTTGATCACCGTTGATGTTTGACCTCTCTGGAGGACTAGGAGGAAGAAGCTAGGTGTATCCTGTCAGTATTAGTGGTCTTTCTCTGCTTGGCAGCAGGGGACTCCTGAGGAAAGACTTGTTGTACTTTACTCTGTACACCAGGCCCACAAACACAGTATCTCTATATACAAACAAACTTCTACTCTTTTCTTTTTCAAAAGCTTCCTGCAAAGGAGGGAGTAACAGCAAGCGGTTTTGTGGTGGACTTGATAGACAGACAGCGCCTATTAATTTTTCAGTGTTTCTGGGACAAAAAAAGCTGCATTTTGTGAGTTCTATCGTAGCTTGTGTGTGCTTATCTGTAAATCGATACAATACAGTGTACAGTTATGTTTTGTTTTCAGGCTTCTAGCGTCCCATCTACCCCCTTATAGCAATGACTCTGTATGTCACAATGCTATTTTGAGGTCACACAAGCCTTGCTGAGAGGCTGAATGCTTTATCTCTATGGGTACACTCAAACTGTCCGCCAGTCACCCACTATGGCATAATTGACTTGAAGGGGGACAACCGCTCTACTCATTCTATTTCTATGGGTTGGACGTCACAAAACACACCTTTCTGACTGTCAATACCTGATCCACATCTCCTTATAGTTTTGCATATATCCTGCCTCACAAATGGCACACTATTCCATAGTGCATTACATTTGTACTAAGGTACATAAGTCTCTGGTCAACAGTAGTGCACTATCTAGGGAATAGGGTGCCATTTGTGACAAACCCATACAGTCATGATCGAAATTATTGGCACCCTTGATGAAGATGAGAAAAAAGACTGAGCTGTATTTTATGCAATTTTTTTGGATTATACTAATACAATTGCTCAGAGAAAGAGATTTTGTTTAACAAGTAATACATTGCTTTCTCCAAAAAATTGTTGTCAAAATTATTGCTCAGTACTCTGGTACCCTCCACTTGTGAGGATAACAGCACTTAGCCTTTTGCTAAAATGTTTTATGAGATTGGAGGACACATTGGGAGGGATCTTAGACCATTCCTCCATACCGAATCTTTACATACAGATTTGTTTTTAATTATTGTTATAAAAAATATTTCTATGAGCAATTGTATTAGTTTAAAATAATATAATTGTCAAATGAATTTATCGTGCAATATAGCTCAGTATTTTTTGCTCATATTTATCAAATAAAGGTTCAATTAAAAAAAATCAAGGATGCCAATAAACGAAAATCAAGGATGCCAATCATTTCGATCATGGCTATATTCTCTGTGGGGGTAGCTGAAACACCTGGACCAAAAAGCTCCTCTGGGCGCTGTATGTATCTGAAGAACTTTTAAGGCACCCTCTTTAAAAAGTGTTACTGTAATATCTGTCATAACATCCTTGTTGACCGGCTGAAGAAGTGGATGCGAACCCCTGGCATTGACCTCGTCTGGTTCAGGTCATATTTATGTGGCAGATGTTTCTCCGTGAGCATGGGTGGTTTAGTAATGTCCCCAGCAGCTATTCACTATTGTGTCCCTCAGGGGTCAAATCTGGGCCACATCCTTTTTTACCTGTCCCCTTGGTGACATCATCCACAATCATAACATTCAGTTTCACTGCTAGGTGGATGACATACAGCTTTATTTACCAATCAGACCCAGTGACCAAGCTAGCATAGCTACCCTTCACAAGTGTCTTGCTGACATCAAATGTTGGATGTCTGAACATTTTCTCCAGCTCAATGATACAAAATCAGAGGATGTTTTATTTGGCCCCCATCTAGATTGTAAATAACCTTGGTCATTTGTCCACCAATGTAAAGCCTACGGCCAGTAACCTTGTCTTCTTTGACCTTGACCTCGAGCTGCATGTAAAAACGGTAGTCCAGTCCTGCTTTTATCATCTAAGAAAAATAGCTAAAGTCAAGTCTTATTTCAGTCACTGATCTGGAGAAAGTTATACATGCTTTTTATTCCTCATGCCTAGATTACTGTTACTCTTTGTATGCATGTCTCAGTCAGAAATCACTCCATTGTCTACAGTTAGTTCAAAATGCTGCAGCTCGGCTTTTAACATGCACCAGAAAATGTTACCATATCACACGTATTTTAGCTTCTCTACACAGGCTACCAGTCACTTTTAGAATATATTTAAAAATTGTATTAATCACATGTAAGGCTAGGCTTGGTTTAGCCCCATCCTATATCACAGATATTGTATCTCCCTATGAGCCAGGATGCAGCCTGAGATCCTCTGGCAGGGCACTGCTGACCATTCCAAAGTCTAGGTTGAAAACGAAAGAAGAGCAGGTATTTGCCATTAGGGCCCCTGGACTTTGGAATGGTCTGCCAGAGGATATCAGGCTTGCCGATTCAGTGCCTCTTTTTAAATCCCTGCTGAAGACACACTTTTATAAAGATACATTGAAATCATACATTAAAGGTATGATTTTAATTTGCTATCATTTGTCATTTTCCTTCCTGTCTTTGTTAGTACTTTTTATTTTATGAAGTGAAGCACTTTTTACTTGTATTAAAATGCGCTATAAAAATAAAGTAGTTATTATTATTATTATGTATTCTTATTGGAAGACTGTCTGTAGACATGAAAGCATAGAGGGTTACAGTAGCAGTGTGTTGCTTAGTATAAACGAAACATGCAGTTCCCATTAAACATTAATTCCTTACTTAGTGTTTTACTCTGTATGCTTTTCTGTATTTTAAAACAGTTTCCTTTTCATTCAAATGTAAGTAATTGATTGATGGTTGACTATATATTTGTGATGTGCACACTGACAAAAAGGGCATTCTCAGGCTTGACATATTGGGACTATGTGGGGGAAAACGCTGCCTATTAAGGGAAATATGATATTTCAGTTGTGAGGAAGAGGGTCGATATTCCCTTGGGATTGTCCTTGACATAGGAGGTAAAGGTCAATACAATATTAGGATCAAGAAATGGTTTGACACATACGTATGAAATGGTCATGAAATGGTTTGCCATCATAAAATGGTTTGACATGTATGTAGTAAGAAAATATAGCAATTCAAATGAAGCAAAGCAACCCCAAATTGTCCAAGGCCGCAAATGTCAAATTAAACAGTAGTAGCATTGCGATATTGCCTCCAAGCATTATTTTTCTATGATTTATGAACAAACAGCTTTGATATTGTTTAGCTGATAAGAGGAATTTATGAGGGAGCACTCAGAGGGCAGCGGCACATCAAGAGAAAAAAAGTGCTGAGATGCATCCTAAAAGACCCTTTATTCCCTATAGTCCACTAATTTTGCCCAGGGCCCTCTTCAAAAGTAGTGTACTATATAGGGAGCAGGCTGCCATTTGGGATTCAGCCTAGCTAAAACAAGCAGTGGCTACTCTCTACTAAAGGCCAACCTGAGGACTGATTACATTTAGCAGACATTTCAAACTAATAACACAACTGACGTAATTGCCACAATGACGATTATATTTTTCTCTATGTCTGCAGCATTTACAATTCACACAAATCGGACTTGATACTTTATTTTTCAAAAATATTTTCCAAGTGCCCACGGATGTAAAAAATCTTATAATTTGATGAAAATGGTGTGGTAGCTTAGACAGTCCTCTAAGACAAGAACACACTTGTTAAAAATGTATACTACTATAATATGCTCAATATTATAATAAGAAACTGTGTAAATTAAACAAGAAGACCATTGAGCACCCACTGTGTAAGTGACTGTTTGAGATTGTGGCACATGTGGCTTTGATAAACAGCATTTATTTGGGTTTCTAAACCCTTCACACTGAAAAACAACTGTTATTCTTCTACTGCCCTGAGGGTTTGACATCTAGTTTATGTCAGAAGGAGAAATGACAGCAGCAGACTGCATTATTGTTTTCCTTCCTTAAAGGGACAATCTGGGATTGGTACATCCATTGTCTCTCTTTAATACAGGGTGTCAGCAGCATAATTTCACTATAAATACATGTTTGTGCATTAACACCATGCTCAGCTAAGGACACAAATTAAACAAACAGTACATCAAGCATCGTGTAACAACACAAGCCAAAGCTATTGGCGGTTTCTAGAGAAGAGTTAGCTGCCAGATATGGCTAGCCTACAGTATACAGTACTGATGTCCTCTTTCTAAAGATATGTTAATGTAGACAGTTGGCTAGCCTTAAGGTTGCCTCTATATTATGTTGCTGACTATGTTATTGAGCAGTCTATGGCTGTGTCCCAATTCTCCACCCTTCTCCTAAATGGTGCACCTGCACGCTACCAGTCATGGATTTACAAGAATAGGAATGTAAATCCATGCAAGAAGGTAGCATCCTGTTCAGGGGCTGTACATGTACATCAAGCTGCCTCACCCTACAGAAACAGGGGCTCTGAAACAGTGTGCAAGTGCACACTTAAGGGGAATGATGGAGAATAGGGGTGCAGACATTTTTTTTCTATGTGGATTAATACTATGAGAGGTTATAGTATGTGAAGTTGTTTAAATGGGCCCTGTCATGACCCGATGCCCATTAATTCATCTATCTGCTTTGTACAACATGATTTTGTACTGGATATTTACATGATCCAACAATTAAATTTCTTCAAAATCATGCATTCATCCTTACTGTTTCTATGCGTAGACATCAGTGTTTCAGAACCAGATAAGCTTTGCTGTCCCAACAAAGGGCAATTTAACAGACATAGGAAGTGAGAAAGTTGGGGACTACTTGACAGCCAGACTAGCCAAAAACTAAAACTTACCATAACCAAACCCTAAACACTGACTGGCCAAATTTTTACCAATTTGGAAATAAAAAATCAGTCTGCACATTAGCCATATTCCCTTAGTTTTTGCCTAGGATGACATCAGACTAGCTCGAAGGTACTGTAGCTTAAGTTCTTATGACGTATGTTGAAATTCAAGACAAAGTGGTTAATAGCATGGATCCTGTGGCTACTGAACTGAAGCAATCATTAATTCCACACAATCTATAATTAAGATCTTTAAATCTGGCTATCGGATTTGGAGAGAGGGGGGAAAAACAATTTTTTCATTGTTAGAGGAAGAGGCAGCAGATGCGCGACAGATGGTGGCATTTTACATATTTAATGTAATTAAATCATATTAACGCTTTCCCCTCCTTATAACGTGCATGTGATATGCCACTACTAGTTTTCCCATTAAGCAATTTGTTGTTGGACACTGATTATGAAGAGTATGGCTATCAAGAGGACAGATGTCATTATAATGAAAAATCTATATTTCAAATACCTTTATTAATATCAATTATTATCAATGTCACTTGCAGTAAAAATTGACATTTAAAACAAAGCATTTCTGTTGATGCTGTTCATTATTATGATCGACGACCAACAGTGCTGTAGATTTAGTTTAAAAACCGACTGTACATAATCAACATTAAATTGATTAAGACCTACACATGAAAGCAGCTCAAAACAACCACAAACACAACCAAACACAGTAAAAATGGGACGAGACAGTACAGGGTGGACTGTAGACTAGTGGTCTTTCTCAATTGTCTAGAAATATGTCCTCTCCTCGCATCCTCTCCTTCATTGCACTGATCTGAAAGAACTGACCAGGTGAAAGCCAGTCTAATGATAAGCTGCCAACATATTGTTTACACCTGACAAATCTTCTCCAATCAGATGCAGATGAAGGGAGTAGTCAGAGGAAAATGCATTTTTTGTTTGCAATTCAGGGTGTTTGTAAATTGTTCATCCCTCCACTTCCTGTTCCTTCCATACACAATTCAATATCATCCATCTCAATTGGTCAAAGAAGTGCTCTGTCCATCTCGATGGGTCAGAGAAGGGCTCTGTTACTTCCTACTTTCCTCTGGTTCATCTCCCATCTTCTTCTGGCGCTCCCTCTCTCGTATAATCTCTTTCAGCTCCTGTCTGTACTTCCACTCGATGAATCGCTTCTGATGAGCCATAATAAAAGATAGCCATAATAAAAGAGAGATGGACCAAGGAAAATATAAAAGATAGAGAGGAATAAAGAGAGAGACAAGGTCAGTCTACGACCGATAGAGGACAGAGATTAGTATAGTGTTTAGCATGTGTTGACATTGTAATGTATACATTGTCATTTTAGTTATAATTCGTGAAACACTGCAAACATTACTAGCACTGAATGGCCCTAGTACCTCATTATTTTCCTTCCTAATATTAGCAAAATAACATGGAATTCGACAGGCTTCATTTGATGTCATTGTGATGAGAATGGGATCTGATAAGCTAATTAGAACATAACATATCCAAATGAGATCTGTAATAAAGAGAACAGAAAATGATCACTGCGTCATTGGAATTAACGTCTCAATTTAGAACCGT
The DNA here is from genome assembly GCF_965601325.2 of Salmo salar. Classification (NCBI taxonomy): domain Eukaryota; kingdom Metazoa; phylum Chordata; class Actinopteri; order Salmoniformes; family Salmonidae; genus Salmo; species Salmo salar. Next base: position 7,950,622 of record NC_138319.1, read on the forward strand.
ACCCATGAAGGGATGCCAGGTCTTCTGTGTCAAAGCGTTTATGTCACACATTTAGATTGTGTCGATTAGGATATCATGAAAGAACAACAGACAGTTTAGTTGTGTAGACCATGTTTGTTGTGTCGATTAGGATATGATGAAAGAACAACAGACAGTTTAGTTGTGTAGACCATGTTTGTTCTGTACCGTAGGTTATTCGGTTCACAGATCTCACACTGGCTCTAAGTTTTACAGTAGCCTTTTGACTAACTGTCTATGGGTCAAGCTCAATCAGTAAAAACCCTGATGAAGGCCACGGGCCAAAATGCGTTGGTTTTAAAAATATCAATAGCAATTTTATCAACTGCCACTGTCCTCCAGGAGTTGCTTAATTTCCTCTTCACTTAAAGCTCAATCAAACACACTATTTAAAAGACAACTAATACTATTTGACCCCAGGTCGAATCTTTGGTCACTCCACCATGTCATGCAGTCTACAGACAATAAAAACATTCTGGATAAGACCGTCTGCTAAATGACTAAAATGTAAAATGTATAGCCAAATGCCCCAACGTCTCTCTACAGCAATGAGGCCAACATCTAGTTTAAGCAAACATATTCACTTCAAAAACAGTGAGGGATACACTATAGTGCGATTGGCCTTAGATGAGTAAGCAACACTTGATGAGCCTCAGAGAGAAAAGAAAACTACATATTGCAGTTCAAATATGGAAATCAGTGTCAGCATTTTAGTCTGGAGATGACTTAAGAGATGAGAATAACAGAGAGAGAGAGAGAGAGAAAGAGCAAGAAATGCTTCTTTGGTCATTTGCATTGTTTAACATGCCGTTACATAAAGAGTGTAAAGGGACAAGAGATTGAGACTCTTAAAACTTCTTCGGAATTGGTGTCCCTTCCATGGGACGGTTGAGCTAACGTAGGCTGATGCAATTAGCATCAACAACAAGAACATTTCCAAGGACATAGACATGTCTGATATTGGCAGAAAGCTTAAATTCTTCTTATCTAACTGCACTGTCCAATTTACAGTAGCTATTACAGGGAAATAATACCATGCTATTGTTTGAGGAGAGTGAACAATTTTGAACATGAAAAGTTATTTATAAACAAATTAGGCACATTTGGGCAGTCTTGATACAACATTTTGAACAGAAATGCAATGGTTCATTGGATCAGTCTAGAACTTTGCACATACCCTGCTGCCATCTAGTGGCCAAAATATAAATTGCACATGAACTGGAATATTACATTATGGCCTTTCTCTTGCATTTCAAAGATGGTACAAAAAAAATACAAAATAACATTGTTTTTTTCTTTGTATTATCTTTTACCAGATCTATTGTGTTATACTCTCCTACATTCCTATCACATTTCCACAAACTTCAAAGTGTTTCCTTTCAAATGGTACCTAGAATATGCATATCCTTGCTCCCAGTCTGGCAGGAGAAGACAGAAAAGACAACAGGGTCTCTGTGTTGTGTTAAGGTTTTGCATGAAGAGACATATTGAGAATTCTCTGCGGTCCGACGTTGTGTAGAAAATCACCTTTGAGGAGATCTGCTTTTGCATACTGATCACCTTAGTGTTAGGCGTTAGCCCACTTAGCTTGACTTGAATCTTTTGTTTATCGACAATCTGGTAATTCCTTTTAAGGACAGGGTTGCGACTTGCGCTCTTGAGATTCAAAATTCTGTGTTTTTGGAGAGAGAGAGGGGAATGATTTTAAGTTTGGGACCCTATCAACAATGAGACGTGTTGTGCCCCACAACGATGACACTTTGGTATGTAGCTAGCAACACTCGACTTCCTCAAGGGGTGCTGCAGAATACAGACACACACAACACACACACTGACTGAAGAACAGCATGCCTATTGCCTATGCGAATCTAACACATTTAAAGCCCTACTAACGAACCAACACATTTACAGTAGCCTATATCTCTCCAGCAATAAGCTTAGACTTTATTACGACTGCTCCACAATAGAGCAGACTGTGTAAACACACATCTATCACCTATGGCTCACACACACCACATCTAACCAACACTAACATTGCATCTACCCATGTACCTTTGTTGATGAGATAAGATTTCCCTATAGCATACCTCCCTGTCTCACCAAGGGGCAAATACATAAACACACACAGAACCAGTATATCAAGATCATCCATCCCTCCAGCCATCCTCCATACTGTTCTGTACTATACTTGTTGTGTATTCACACAAGCCCTTACCCAGAGATTAAGGGTTAAGTGACAGCTGAGGAGAGAGGTTGTAGTCCCCTCCCTGCTCGCTGACAGCCAAATAGATAGAGAGGTTGTATCCCAAATTTCAATGGGGCACAGGTCAAAAGTAGTGCACTATGTAGAGAATAGGGTGTCATTTGTGAAACATTCAGAGACTATTTCTTGTCGCATCCAGAAGAAGAAGAAACTGTATTGTTTAGGAAACATGCAGCTGCAGGAGAGACAGAGGATCGAACGATGTGGTGGTGATAAAGAAAAGAACGAGGGAGCGAAAGAGAGAGCGGAGGAAAATGTGTAATAACAGATTGAGAGCATAGAGAGAGAGAAAGAGATAAAGAGAAAATAAATCTGATTGCTTTAAAAAGGATGAGCGATGCGTTGATAAATGGTCAACACGTCTCCCCATGTATATTTCATCTTCTCTGACCTTTCAGGGCCAAGGTATATGGGGCTCCTGGGACACATCTCTCCCTCCCATCTTGCCCGCCTACCTGGCAGGCTCAGCTCTATCCATTTGCTCCTCCCTTCCACCTCCAGCTCTAGTTCAGGCCTAGGTTAATATTTAATTCTGCTTCGACAGATATTTTTACATTTTAGTCATTTAGCAGACGCTCTTATGCTGAGTGACTTACAGGAGAAATTAGGGTTAAGTGCCTTGCTCAAGGGCACATTGGCAGTTTTGAATGAACTTTCAGTTACTGGCCCAATGTTCTTAACCGTTAGGCTACCTGCCGCCCAGAGCCACCAGATGACCACTTTCTCTTTAATGAGCCGTCTATGTGAGGACTTAGCATGGCTCTTTTTCTCACTTCTCTACTCCTCTACTGCTGGTAGTTAACCCTCAACAGCAACTGCTCCTCAGGCGCCGATGATGTAGATGTCGATTAATGCAGCCCCCCGCACCGCTCTGATTCAGAGTGGTGGGTTAAATGCAAAATACACATTTTGGTTAAATGCATTCAGTTGCGCAACTGGCTAGGTACCCCCTTTCCTTTTTTCCCTTTTTTTTGCCTGTCAGGTAGGGAGAGAGGCAAGGAAGGAAAGTGGGAGGTGGGCGTGGCGGTGGTGCCTTCGAACAAAAAGTTCAATTTCACTGAGTGGCTCGATACCCAAGAAGGCCTTAAATAAAACATGGAAATGAATCCAGACAGAAAGAATTACACAGTACCGTAGGAAGCCCTTTGGACAGTCTGAGACATACTGTTGGTAGCTAGAGTAAGGCACTAAGTGTAAGAGGAGAAAATGCGTGTGCCCCGAGGTTGGTCGAGTGGTTAAGGCCACGCACCCTCAGCACATTATGCAATTGCCTAGCTGCATGGTTTCCAATCCCAGCCTCACTGGTCTTCACTCTATGTTCCCTTTAATTATCTGGCTCCTAGCTCATTTCTGTCTATCCCTCTCAATAAAACAATTAAAATACAAAAATATATATGGAAAGGAGTGCCATTGATATTTTAAGTATAAATTGTGTACCGATATTGCGTTTTAAAAGCTTGTTATATTAAATGAAGTGCCCTTAATATAGATCATATGGAGAACTCAATAAATCTGACTTGGTAAAGTGCAAAAATTCAGCATTTTGACATGTCCCTCCAAGTACAATCTGTGGCTTCTAGGAAGATTTTAACCCACTTAACTCCAACATTTATCCAAGTTTGCACCATAATTGTAAAAAATCTACTATTTTTAGCCATTTTCTGGTGGGAAACTGAGTGGGTCGAGCATAACACGTCAAACCTGTGAAGCTTGCATTCAATTGACACTCCCTGCTGCACACAAACAGCTTCCATTCCCGCTGTTACAAGGTGATTTATGGCTGATTTCAAATGAAATTGTCAACCCTGTTACGGTCAACCCTGTTACTTTATTTGGCACTTAAATAGACACTTTTTTATTTAACCTGTCTGTGCGTCCCACCCTAATCAACAGCCAGTGGAATCGCGTCGCGCGAAATGCAAAACCTCATAAATGCTATAACTTCAATTTCTCAAACATATGACTATTTTACACCGTTTTATAGATACACCTCTCCTGAATCGAACCACGTTGTCCGATTTCAAAAAGGTTTTACAGCAAAAGCAAAACATTAGATTATGTTAGGAGAGAAGCCAGCCAGAATTAATCACACAGCCATTTTCAAAGCAACTAGCATGCATCACAAATACCCAAAACACAGCTAAATGCAGCACTAACCTTTGACAATCTTCATCAGATGACAATCTTAGGACATCATGTTACACAATACATGCATTTTTTGTTCAATAAAGTTCATATTTATATATAAAAACAGCATTTTACATCGGCGCGTGACATTCAGAAAATCTTTTCCCTCAAATGCTTCCGATAAATCAGCGCTACAATTTACAAAATTACTATTCGAAAACATTGTTAAAATGTTATATTGTCATTCAAAGACTTATAGATTAACATGTCTTGAATGCCACTGCTTTGCCAGATTTAAAAATAACTTTACTGGGAAATCACACTTTGCAATAAACGACGTGGTATACCCAGCAAAATAGGCTAGGCTATACATGTTGGAGCCATCTTGGAATGATCAACCATCAAAAATACTATTGTAAATAAAACCTTACCTTTGATTATCTTTATCAGAAAGCACTTCCAGGAATCCCAGGTCCATAACGAATGTAGTTTTGTTTGAAAAAGTTAATCATTTATGTCCCAATTGTTAGCGCGCTCCGAAGGCTATTGAAAATGTACCGTGCTGAGTAGGACTTGTCGTCACGAATGTACAAAAAAAAAATATTTAAGTTCGTTCAAACATGTCAAAAGTTGTATAACATAAATCTTTCGGGCCTTTTTCAACCAGAGCTTCAGTAATATTCCATGGGGACGTTTGCATTGTCTTTCAAAACGTTTCGAAAGGGGAGGGTAGCCATGGGCGGCGGCGTCATAATGGTAAATGGCCCTCCACCTGTGACCACTTTCCACAGCCTCTCTTTCAGTCAATTTTGATAGTAGGAGACTCAAACCACTTTGTAAAGACTGGGGACCTCTAGTGGAAGCCTTAGGAAGTGCTAAATGATTCATAACCCCCTGTGTGTTTCAATGGCAAATGTTTGAAGTGATATCCACACATCAGATTTCAGTTTCCTGTCAGGATTTGTCTCAGGGTTTTGACTGCCATATGAGTTCTGTTATACTCACAGACACCATTCAAACAGTTTTAGAAACTTTAGGGTTATAATTATATGCATATTCTAGTTACTGGGCAGGAGTAGTAACCAGATTAAATGCCCCCTATCCCCAACAGGTTTTAACCTCTTGAGATGGGAAAACATGTTTTTTATGAAGTTCAACATGCTCTCTTTATGACACAATGTTAAAGGTGAAATCAAATTTATTTATTTTACTAAGTTACACTTCTCAAACAACACCAAATTGGTGGAACGACCCATAGTTAAATGCATTCAATGCTCAGTGCAATAAAACTACCCATGATGAATCAAATGATGCACACAGTAGAGCCATTTAGTGTTGGTATAGAAATAAAGGAATAAAGGCCCCCGGCAAACACATGAGAGACAATATGATCACAATATTGAAATCTCATCTAAGATACATTTCAATGGCATTTCAGATATATTTTCAACTTACAAATGGCAAATAATTAAAGTTGAACGCTCAAATGAAAGTTGGATCCTCAATACAGAAGAGTTAGGATTTATGACTACACTCCTTTTCTACCCTCATTATCTGTGGAATAATATGTCCTGTGATCCCTGGGTGTTACCGAGGTGTAAACAGACAGAACACAAGACAGTCCACTCCCAACTACAGATCCCCCTTTAAATACAGATCATTTTGACCAGAGCCATATGCAGGCCATGGTCAAAGGTAGTGCATTTGGGATGCAGGAGTGTCCACTCCCCATCTACAGGTAAGTGCCAAAATAAAGGAAACACCAACATAAAGTGTCTTAATAGGTCATTGGGCCACCATGAACCGGCAGAACAGTTTCAATGCAACTTGGCATAGATTCTGCCTGGAACTCTATTGGAGGGATGCGACACCATTCTTCCACCAGAAATGTAATAATTTTGTGTTTTGTTGATGGAACACATGTTGATTGGAACACTCACCCATGCACGCACACACGCACGCACGCACAAACACACACACACACACACACACACACACACACACACACACACACACACACACACACACACACACACACACACACACACACACACACACACACACACACACACACACACACACACACACACACCTTTGAGACTCCTCTTTCAAAGTCACTGAAATCTTTTCTTCTAGCATTGGTAGCCAAAATAATGGACAACTGGGCCTTTTATACATGACCCTAAGCATGATGGGATGTTAATTGCTTAATTAACTCCACTGTGTGGAACCACCTGCTTTCAATAAACTTTGTATCCTTCATTTACTCAAGTGTTTCCTTTATTTTGGTAGTTACCTGTACATTTCCCCTTTATTAAAGGGACACTGTTTGATCATTGTACATCCATAATTGGGCCCCTAACACATAGATATGATTCATGCTAGTAGGGAGTCAGCGCTTTGGGAGACTTCAGTCATAACCTGGACAAACTTTGGCTATGTTCAAAAGTCTTGAGAAGTTTTTAAATGTCCCACATGTACTGTAGGGAGACGTCTCTCTCACAGGAGGTAGCTAGCCTTATTAATAGAGGAAACAACTGTCCAACACAGTTTGTTCTAAAGGAAGAGGAGGATTGCAGGGGTTTAGTGCCATGCTGAAGGGCACATCAGCAGGCGATGGTATCAAGGATGATGCTAGCAATCCTCCAGTTGTAGGCTCATTCCAGTTGTCGGCTCATCCGTCGGAGTTGCGTTTCAAACCGGCAACCCTCTGGTTGACCAGAGTTTAAAAAGACAAGTACCCAAGAGTAACAATGTCCACGAATAGTCCTGAATGAATCGTGAATAATGATGAGTGAGAAAGTTAGACACACAAATATCATACCCCACCAAAAATGTTAACCTCCCCTGTTATTATAATGGTGTTAGCATGTCTTGGGGGTATGATATTTGTGCATCTAACTTTCTCACTCATCTCTATTCATGACTAATTCAGGACTATCCGTAATCATGGTAGCATCCACATTAATGTAGAGGTGTTTAGGAACATTCTATTCTTGTTTACAATAAAAGTGACTCCAAAATGACACAATACGTTATTTACCATTAATTTCTATTGGGCACAAAATAATATTAAATACAACCAAAACAAACAGCAAATGCATCCAACATGTTTGTAGAGTTACAAGCTTGAAGTAATCATTGCGTGCTAGGAATATGTAACCAAATACTAAACTTTTGACTAATTCAATACAAAGTAAATTTGTCCAAATACTTTTGGTCCCCTAAAATGGGGGGACTATGTACAAAAAGTGTTGTAGTTTCTAAACGGTTCACACGATCTATTATGAAAATACCCTCTAATTAAAGATGAGTCTGCACTTTAACCTCAGTCATTGTATCATCTCAAATCCAAAGTGCTGGAGTACAGAGCATAACAACAACAAAATTGTTGCTGTCCAAATACTTTTGGAGCTCAATGTACAGTATCTATAATTGGGCCCCCAACACAGAGAAATGACTGACCCTGGTAATGAGAAAATATATCAGTCATAACCTGGACAAACTATGGCTGTGTTCAAAAGTCTTGAGGAGTCCAAGAAGTTTTTAAATGTCTCAGCCGTACGGTAGGGAGATGTCGGTGGGGCTCGCTCTCTCCCAGGAGGTAGCTAGCTTTATTAAGGATAGGAAACAACAGTCCAACAAGCCCTGGGCCGCATCCCCTATATAAAGGTAGTGCACTATATAATAGTGCATAGGGTGCCATTTGGGATGCAGCCCTGGACAGTTTGTACTGTCTGAAGGAGTGAGAGGAAGAGGCTTCGCAGGGGATAGACGATTTTAAATGAACTGACCTTTTCAGGAGGCATTGCTAATCTAGCCACTTGAAACTGCAATTTATGAGGGAAATGTTAATTTACTAGCAATGAGCATCTATCAATCATTATGACAGGGGGATTACACAGGGGAGATAATTAAGGATGGGAGGAAGACAAAAAAAAAGGAGAGAGGGGAAGAGAGATAGGAAGGGGGGAGGAAGAGGTAAAGCGAGAGAGAGATTATCTTCTCTACGCCTCAAATGGCAAGAGGGGGAGCGAGGTAGGGGGGGTTGTAAAAAACAACACCGTAAGACACTAATGTTTCATAAAAGTGAGGGTGTGAACGCCCAAACAGTATCAAACTGTCACGCCCTGACCTGAGAGAGAGGGTTTGTTTCTCTATGTGGTTAGGTCAGGGTGTGGGGTGGGGTGGGCATTCTATGATGTCTATTTCTTTGTTTTGAGCCGAGTATGGTTCCTAATCAGAGGCAGTTGTCTATCGTTGTCTCTGATTAGGAATCATACTTAGGCAGCCTTTCCCCACCTGTAGTTGTGGGATCTTAATTTTGTACTGCTTGTTAAGCCTACAAGACATTACGGTTGTATTCATTGTTTATTCGTTTTTGTTTGTAGTGTTCTGAGGTAAATAAATACGATGAACACTTACCACGCTGTGATTTGGTCCACTCCTTTTAACGATCGTGACACAAACACAGGCCGCTAAGGGCCTCATTTACAGGCCAAATCAAATAAAAACTTTGACCTTCTCAACATCTTGCTAAAACGTTTATAGATTTTCCTTAAGTGCTGTTTAATGACAAACGGCCAAAAACTAAAGTGAAAAGTGAATTGTGAGAAGTGAATTTCAAAAGACACCAAAGAAAGTTATACAGTTGAAGTTGGAAGTTTGCATACACCTTAGCCAAATACATTTAAACTCAGTTTTTCACAGTTACTGACATTTAATCCTCGTAAAGATTTCCTGTCTTAGGTCAGTTAGGATCACCACTTTATTTTAAGAATGTGAAATATCAGAATAATAGCAGAGAGAATGATTTATTTCAGCTTTTATTTCTTTCATCACATTCCCAGTGGGTCAGAATTTTACATACACTCAATTAGTATTTGGTAGCATTGCCTTTAAATTGTTTAACTTGGGTCAAACGTTTTCAGGTAGCCTTCCACAAGCTTCCCACAAGAAGTTGGGTGAATTTTGGCCCATTCTTCCTGACAGAGCTGGTGTAACTGACTCAGGTTTGTAGGCCTCCTTGCTCACACATGCTTTTTCAGTTCTGCCCACATATTTTCTATAGGATTGAGGTCAGGGCTTTGTGATGGCCACTCCAATACCTTGACTTTGTTGTCCTTAAGCCATTTTGCCAAAACTTTGGAAGTATGCTTGGGGTCATTGTCCATTTGGAAGAACCATTTGCGACCAAGCTTTAACTTCCTGACTGATGTCTTGAGATGTTGCCTCAATATATCCACATAACTTTCCTTCCTTATGATGCGATATATTTTGTGAAGTGAACCAGTCCCTCCTGCAGCAAAGCACCCCCACAACATGATGCTGCCACCCCCGTTCTTCACGGTTGGGATTTCTACAAAAAGTACGATCTTTGTCCCCATGTGCAGTTTCAAACCGTAGTCTGGCTTTTTTATTGGCGGTTTTGGAGCAGTGGCTTCTTCGTTGCTGAGCGGCCTTTCAGGTTATGTCGATATAGGACTCGTTTTATTGTGGATATAGATACTTTTGTACCTGTTTCCTCCAGCATCTTCACAAGGTCCTTTGCTGTCGTTCTGGGATTGATTTTCACTTTTCGCACCAAAGTACGTTCATCTCTAGGAGACAGAACACGTCTCCTTCCTGAGCGGTATGACGGCTGCGTGGTCCCATGGTGTTTATGCTTGCGTACCATTGTTTGTACAGATGAACGTGGTACTTTCAGGTATTTGGAAATTGCTCCCAAGGATGAACCAGACTTGTGGAGGTCTACAATTCTTTTTATGAGGTCTTGGCTGATTTATTTTGATTTTCCCATGATGTCAAGCAAAGAGGCACTGAGTTTGAAGGTAGGCCTTGAAATACATCCACAGGTACACCTCCAATTGACTCAAATGATGTAATTTAGCCTATTAGAAGCTACCAAAGCCATGACATAATTTTCAGGTATTTTCCAATCTGTTTGAAGGCACAATCATCTTAGTGTATGTAAACTTCTGACACACCGGAATTGTGATACAGTGAATTATAAGTGAAATAATCTGTCTGTAAACAATTGTTGGAAAAATTACTTCTGTCATGCACGAAGTAGATGTCCTAATCAACTTGCCAAAACTATAGTTTGTTAACAAGACATTTGTGGAGTGGTTGAAAAATTTGTTTCAATGACTCCAACCTGTGTGCATGTAAACTCCCGACTTCAACTGTAGGCTATTTGTGAAGCGTTTAAACATGTAATGGTGGTTCCAACTTCTTCTAATGACTGGACAGACCAATGTACATCAAATCAATCCAATATTATTGGTCACATACACATGGTTAGCAGATGTTAGTGCTAGTGTAGCGAACTGCTTCTGCTTCTAGTTCCGACAGTGCAGTAATATCTATCAAGTAATCAAAGAATTCTCCAACAACTACCTAATACACACAAATCTAAAGGGGTGAATGAGAATATGTACATACAAGTATATGGATGAGCGATGGCCGAGCGGCACAGGCAAGGTGCAATAGATGGTATACAATACAGTATATACATGTGATATGAGTAATGTAAGATATGTAAACATTATTAAAGTGGAATTATTTAAAGTGGCATTGTTTAAAGTGACTAGTGATCCATTTATTAAAGTGTCCAGTGATTGGGTCTCAATGTAGGCAGCAGCATCTCTGAGTTAGTGATTGCTGTTTAGCAGTCTGATGGCCTTGAGAGTTGCGGTTTTTCAATCTCTCGGTCCCAGCTTTGATGCACCTGTACTGACCTCGCCTTCTGGATGATAGCGGTGTGAACAGGCAGTGGCTCGGGTGGTTGTTGTTCTTGAAGATCTTTTTGGCCTTCCTGTGACATTTGGTGCTGTCGGTGTCATGGAGGGCATGTTGTTTGCCGCTGGTGATGCGTTGTGCAGTCCGCACCACTCTCTAGAGAGCCTTGTGGTTGAGGGCGGTGCAGTTGCCATTCCAGGCTGTGATACTGCCCGACAGGATGCTCTCGATTGTGCATCTGTAAAAGTTTGTCAGAGTTTTGGGTGACAAGCTAAATTTCTTCAGCCTCCTGAGGTTGAAGAGGCGCCTTCTTCACCACACTGTCTGTGTGGGTGGACCATTTCAGTTTGTCTGTGATATGTACGCCCAGGAACTTAAAACATTGGCAGCCATTTATATTTTTTTTATCGACAAGCTAGGGCTTATTAAACATATAAGATGTAGTGGTGGTTACAAATGACTCTTCTTCAAACAACTTACATTTCTCGAGCGCGTCTATAGCAGCGCCCATCACCGCCTGTTGGATACTGGATTGAAAGGGAGAAAAATTCATAAATAAAATAGAGAGAAAGACAGACAAGAAAAAAGGTCTTAAGCATATTCAAAACATCCTTTTCATATGCTGTAGTCTGAGAGCAGGCCAAAGACAGAGGATTATATATAAAAGTTTTTTTCCCCCAAAGCCCATTTTTCCTCCTAACAATCCCAGGTAGCTAGCACCATGCATTCATCTTACAGAGGTAGCTAAGCCTTTGGGCCAGGCACTGTTTACCGTACCGCTCTCAGTATATATTATATTATGCATTATGTGATCATAGCCAAGAGGCAGGGGGGTAGTGGGGCTTAAAATTCAGTAAATATAAAAACAGTAAGCTGGGTAGAGATACTATGGAGGGGACAAAGTTATCACCAGCTTAGAGGCAGAGAGCTCTTTCAAGGGGGCCAAGGAGAGGGATTTCCAATGCAGAGGGTTGAGAGATGTTTGATGCATTTCCGTTTTATTCCTCCTAAGCTGAGCCAAAGGGTTTTATCTCTTATGCTCTCCTCCACCCTGAAAGGGCCTTCCTTCATGCAGCGATTCACACTTGCTTTACCCTAGGCTTCTTCACAAAAGCCCTCCCCACCCCTTACGCCCTGTTCCTGTGAAGAGACAGATCACAGGTAGAACCAAACCAAACCCCACTTAGCCCCGGAGAGATTCTGCATCCCAAATGGCACCCTATTCCCTTTATAGTGCACTACTTTTGACCAGAGCCATACGACCACAGCCCTATTGGCCCTGGTCAAAGTAATGTACTATATAGGGAACAGGGTGCCATTTGGGACGCAACCGGAGGGACTCACTGTGTGCTGTCTATCTTCACAGCTAGCCCTAGATATAGTCCAGAGTGTGAGTAAAGGAAGGCTTAGTGTCCGCAAGCCGCACTAATTCTGTAGACCAGAGCTAAGCTATTTCCAGAGAGAGACGCACTCTGTGCGGTCTCTCACTCTACGTCACAGTGCATTTCCCCTCTTCAAAGTGATGTTGTTTCTATAATATTATTTATGTCAATTCAATAATGAATCGATTAATTTTCATTCTGCATAATGTCACTACCAATAGAACAGCCACTGAAAGCTTAATTGCTATAATAAACACTATCAATAAAAAATTGCCATTATTTCTAGAGCCCATTAGACGTGCATTGAGCAGAGCGGAGCACACTAAGGAATGCGTCCCAAATGCCAACTTATTCCCATTATAGTGCATTACCTTTGACCAGGGCTCCATGGGGAATAGGGTCCCATTTTGAGTTGCATGCTTACTCTGCCTATTGGGTGGGTGCTGTGGGTCTACATACCTTGGGCCCTTGCCACAGCCTATCCTCTCTTCTTTGAAATATACAGCCACAGTGTAGGTCTGCGCATGAGACGGCCCGGCCCCACTGTCTGCAAGGTCCTGCAACAAACATATGAAAAGAAGAGTGGGATGAGTGAGGGTGAGGACAAGAGAGAGAAATAATATGAGAATGCTCAAGGACCCTAGACGTTGGTATTGTCCTTCTGGAAAATAACAAAATAAAGTCAGACAGAGAGAGAAAGATAGAGAAAAGAGGACAAAGTGAGAGAGAGAAAAGGAGAGAGAAGAGAGAGACAGATATATAGAAAGAAGAAAGATGGAGAGAGACACCCTGAGCTGGAGAAAAGCTTTGATTCATCTGAGGGACATATCAACAGCATATAGTCCCCCATCATCTCTGAATGGGAAGAAGATGTGTGTTCCTCTGCTACAAATTTTACACGTCGGGAGGAGGGATAAAATAAAGACATAAGAGAAAGACAATGCCCCATCAAACTTTGGTGTTGTGTAGAAATATGTGAGAAAGCAGCACACTCAGGGAGAAAAACAAGGAAAAGATCATATTCATATCATATAAAACATTTAAAAATACATTTAACATCACCCATTTTGCTTAGATTTCAGCAGGGGTAAGCAAGAACAAGTAAACAAACAACACTTGTAGATGTCAAAAATGTTAACATTAGCATAAACCACACAGACACAAAACACCCAGGGTTTTGAGTACCCTAAATTATTAACAGCCAATTTACTATATTACTTTCAGGAAAGCTATTCATTTTTAATGCAATGTGGTCACTTATGTCACTTTATCAATAATTAAATCCTATTTCTCACTTACAAATGAAGAGGCCTGTGGCATGTTCCAAACAAATACTAACTGTTCCTCTGTGCGTCTGAATTTGAAACCAAACAGACAGAAAAACTGAAAAGTAGCATAAACCAAAGAAAACTTTGCAGTATGGGAAGCATTAGGGAGGCTGTCAGTTCCAAGCAGCACACACATACCGTACAGACAGACAAACATTTCCATTTCCATTTAAGTCATTTAGCAGACGCTCTTATCCAGAGCGACTTACAAATTGGTGCATTCACCTTATGATATCCAGTGGAACAACCACTTTACAATAGTGCATCTAAATCTTTTAAGGGGGGGGGGTTAGAAGGATTACTTTATCCTATCCTAGGTATTCCTTAAAGAGGTGGGGTTTCAGGTGTCTCCGGAAGGTGGTGATTGACTCCGCTGTCCTGGTGTCGTGAGGGAGCTTGTTCCACCATTGGGGTGCCAGAGCAGCGAACAGTTTTGACTGGGCTGAGCGGGAACTGTGCTTCCTCAGAGGTAGGGGGGCCAGCAGGCCAGAGGTGGATGAACGCAGTGCCCTTGTTTGGGTGTAGGGCCTGATCAGAGCCTGAAGGTATGGAGGTGCCGTTCCCTTCACAGCTCCGTAGGCAATCACCATGGTCTTGTAGCGGATGCGAGCTTCAACTGGAAGCCAGTGGAGAGAGCGGAGGAGCGGGGTGACGTGAGAGAACTTGGGAAGGTTGAACACCAGACGGGCTGCGGCGTTCTGGATGAGTTGTAGGGGTTTAATGGCACAGGCAGGGAGCCCAGCCAACAGCGAGTTGCAGTAATCCAGACGGGAGATGACAAGTGCCTGGATTAGGACCTGCGCCGCTTCCTGTGTGAGGCAGGGTCGTACTCTGCGAATGTTGTAGAGCATGAACCTACAGGATCGGGTCACCGCCTTGATGTTAGTGGAGAACGACAGGGTGTTGTCCAGGATCACGTCAAGGTTCTTAGCACTCTGGGAGGAGGACACAAGGGAGTTGTCAACCGTGATGGCGAGATCATGGAACGGGCAGTCCTTCCCCGGGAGGAAGAGCAGCTCCGTCTTGCCGAGGTTCAGCTTGAGGTGGTGATCCGTCATCCACACTGATATGTCTGACAGACATGCAGAGATGCGATTCGCCGCCTGGTTATCAGAAGGGGGAAAGGAGAAGATTAATTGTGTGTCGTCTGCATAGCAATGATAGGAGAGACCATGTGAGGATATGACAGAGCCAAGTGACTTGGTGTATAGCGAGAATAGGAGAGGGCCTAGAACTGAGCCCTGGGGGACACCAGTGCTGAGAGCGCATGGTGCGGAGACAGATTCTTGCCACGCCACCTGGTAAGAGCGACCTGTCAGGTAGGACGCAATCCAAGCGTGGGCCGCGCCGGAGATGCCCAACTCGGAGAGGGTGGAGAGGAGGATCTGATGGTTCACAGTATCAAAGGCAGCAGATAGGTCTAGAAGGATGAGAGCAGAGGAGAGAGAGTTAGCTTTAGCAGTGCGGAGAGCCTCCGTGACACAGAGAAGAGCAGTCTCAGTTGAATGCCCAGTCTTGAAACCTGACTGATTAGGATCAAGAAGGTCATTCTGAGAGAGATAGCAGGAGAGCTGGCCAAGGACGGCACGTTCAAGAGTTTTGGAGAGAAAAGAAAGAAGGGATACTGGTCTGTAGTTGTTGACATCGGAGGGATCGAGTGTAGGTTTTTTCAGAAGGGGTGCAACTCTCGCTCTCTTGAAGACGGAAGGGACGTAGCCAGCGGTCAAGGATGAGTTGATGAGCGAGGTGAGGAAGGGGAGAAGGTCTCCGGAAATGGTCTGGAGAAGAGAGGAGGGGATAGGGTCAAGTGGGCAGGTTGTTGGGCGGCCGGCCGTCACAAGACGCAAGATTTCATCTGGAGAGAGAGGGGAGAAAGAGGTCAAAGCACAGGGTAGGGCAGTGTGAGCAGGACAAGCGGTGTCGTTTGACTTAGCAAACGAGGATCGGATATCGTCAACCTTCTTTTCAAAATGGTTGACGAAGTCATCCGCAGAGAGGGAGGAGGGGGGGGGGGGGAGGAGGATTCAGGAGGGAGGAGAAGGTAGCAAAGAGCTTCCTAGGGTTAGAGGCAGATGCTTGGAATTTAGAGTGGTAGAAAGTGGCTTTAGCAGCAGAGACAGAAGAGGAGAATGTAGAGAGGAGTGAGTGAAAGGATGCCAGGTCCGCAGGGAGGCGAGTTTTCCTCCATTTCCGCTCGGCTGCCCGGAGCCCTGTTCTGTGAGCTCGTAGTGAGTCGTCGAGCCACGGAGCAGGAGGGGAGGACCGAGCCGGCCTGGAGGATAGGGGACAGAGAAAATCAAAGGATGCAGAAAGGGAGGAGAGGAGGGTTGAGGAGGCAGAATCAGGAGATAGGTTGGAGAAGGTTTGAGCAGAGGGAAGAGATGATAGGATGGAAGAGGAGAGAGTAGCGGGAGAGAGAGAGCGAAGGTTGGGACGGCGCAATACCATCCGAGTAGGGGCAGAGTGAGAAGTGTTGGATGAGAGCAAGAGGGAAAAGGATACAAGGTAGTGGTCGGAGATTTGGAGGGGAGTTGCAATGAGATTAGTGGAAGAACAGCATCTAGTAAAGATGAGGTCAAGCGTATTGCCTGCCTTGTGAGTAGGGGGGAAGGTGAGAGGGTGAGGTCAAAAGAGGAGAGGAGTGGAAAGAAGGAGGCAGAGAGGAATGAGTCAAAGGTAGACGTGGGGAGGTTAAAGTCACCCAGAACTGTGAGAGGTGAGCCATCCTCAGGAAAGGAACTTATCAAGGCGTCAAGCTCATTGATGAACTCTCCAAGGGAACCTGGAGATAAACATACTGTATATACTGAACAAAAAAATAAACACAACATGTGAAGTGTTGGTCACATGTTTCATGAGCTGAAATAAAAGATCCCAGAAATTCTCCATATGCACAAAAAGCGCATCTCTCTCAAATTTTGTGCACAAATTTGTTTACATCCCTGTAAGTGTGAATTTCTCCTTTGCCAAGATAATCCATCCACATGACAGGTGTGGCATATCAAGAAGCTGATTAAACAGCATGATCATTACACAGGTGCACCTTGTGCTGGAGACAATAAAAGGCCACTCAAAAATGTGCAGCTTTGTCACACAACACAATGCCACAGACATCTCAAGTTTTGAGGGAGTGCGAAATTGGCATGCTGACTGCAGGAATATCCACCAGAGCTTTTGCAAGGGAAATGAATGTTAATTTCTCTACCATAAGCTGCCTCCAATGTTGTTTTAGAGAATTTGGCAGTACATCCAACCGGTCTCACAAACGCAGACCGCATGTATAGCTTCGTACGGGTGAGAGGTTTGCTGATGTCAACGTTGTGAACAGAGTTCCCCATGGTGGAGGTGGGGTTATGGTATGTGCAGGCATAATCTGTGGACAATGAAAACAACTGCATTTTATAGATGGCAATATGAATGCCCAAAAATACTGTGACAAGATTTTTCAGTAAAATTTATGAAATTGTTGCTTGTTGCGTTAATATTTTTATTCAGTATATAATATGTGTGTTTGTGTTGATTTGTTGGATCCCAGGACTCAGGCAATTGTTATTGAGTTGATTGCCCTGCATAAATATATACAGCACCTGTCAAGTTTGGACACACCTGCTCATTCAATGGTTTTTCTTAATTTTGACTATTTTCTACATTGTAGAACGTTGTGGTAGTCATGCTGGTAAAGTGTGCCTTGAATTCTAAATAAATCACAGACAGAGTCACCAGCAAAGCAACTCCACACCATCACACCTCCTCCTCCATGCTTCACAGTGGGAACCACACGTGCGGAGTTCATCTGTTTACCTACTCTGCGTCTCACAAAGACAAGGTGGTTGGAACCAAAAATCTCAAATTTGGACTCATCAGCCCAAAGGATAGATTTCCACCGGACTAATGTTATTTCTCGTATTTCTTGGCCCAAGCAAGTATTTTCTTCTTATTGGTGTCTTTTAGCAGTGGTTTCTTTGCAGCAAATCGACCATGAAGGCCTGATTCACCCAGTCTCCTCTGAACAGTTGATGTTGAGATGTGTCTTGTACTTGAACTCTGTGAAGCATTTATTTGGGCTGCAATTTCTTTGGCTGGTAACTCTAATGAACTTATCCTCTGCAGCAGAGGTAACTCTGGGTCTTCCTTTCCTGTGGCGGTCCTCATGAGAGCTAGTTTCATCATAGTGCTTGATGTTTTTTTGCGACTGCACTTGAAGAAACTTTTAAAGATCTTGAAATTTTCCAGATTGACTGACCTTCATGTCTTAAGGTATTGATGGACTGTCATTTCTCTTTGCTTATTTGAACTGTTCTTTCCATAATATGCACTTGGTATTTTACCAAATAGGGCTATCTTCTGTATACCACCCCCACCTTGTCACAACACAACTGATTGGCTCAAACACATTAAGAAGGAAAGAAATTCCACAAATTAACTGCATTCCAGGTGACTACCTCATGAAGCTGGTTGAGAGAATGCCAAGAGTGTGCAAAGCTGTCATCAATGCAAAGGGTGGCTACTTTGAAGAATCTCAAATATAAAATATATTGTGATTTGTAAAACACTTATGTTTACTCCATGATTCCATATGTGTCATTTCATAGTTTTGATGTCTTCACTATTATTCTACAATGTAGAAAATAGAAAAAATAAAGAAAAACCCTTGAATGAGTAGGTGCGAACAAACTTTTGACAGGTACTGTACAATGAATGAATGAAAATGTAGGCAGATAGACAAAGTACAGTACAAACACAGTGCGTGACTATCTCTCAGGCTCTTAGAGTCTGTAGTAGTGGTCACAGACTCAGTCAAGTTCTCTGTACAGCTAGTGAGGGGGCCTAGAACACTCTGTGTGACTCTTCATTTCACTCCATGCTAAAAGCACTCTTTAATAGCTCGCTGACTTGGACACATTTTCCTGTCTAAGAGGAGAGTGGAATTTTTGTGTGTGTGAGTGTGTGGGTGAGAAAGTGGGTTGGGATTCTATGGAATGCACGTCATACCAATTGCCCCTTGTCTCTGTACTCATGACCTCATGTAGAGAGCTGGATCAGGGTCATGGTTGTCTAGGTGACTAGCGGTGTGCCAAAATGAAACCGTATTCCCTATATATTACCCACAAGGATTTTGGTAGCACACTATAAAGTGCATTCACAAAGTATTCAGACCCCTTGACTTTTTCCACAGTTTATTACGTTACATCCTTATTCTAAAATGTATTCAATACAATTTCTACAATCAAATTCTACACACAATACCCCATAATGTATTAATGTATATATAAAAAATATATATATATCATATTTACATGAATATTCAGACCCTTTACTCAGTACTTTGTTGAAGCACCTTTGGGTATGATGCTACAAGCTTGGCACACCTGTATTTGGGGAGTTTCTCACATTCTTTGCAGATCCTCTCAAGGTCTGTCAGGTTGGATGAGGAACGTCTCTGTACAGCTATTTTCAGGTCTTTCCAGAAATATTTGATCAGGTTCAAGTCCGGGCTCTGGCTGGGCCACTCAAGGACATTCAGAGACTTGTCCCGAAGCCAGTCCTGCATTGTCTTGGCTGTGTGCTTAGAGTTGATGTCCTGTTGGAAGGTCAACCTTCGCCCCAGTCTGAGGTCCTGAGCTCTCTAGAGCAGGTTTTCATCAAGGATCTCTCTGTACTTTGCTCCATTCATCTTCCCTCAATCCTGACTAGTCTCCCAGTCCCTGCCGCCAAAAACATCCCCACAGCAAGATTCTGCCACCATGCCTTCACCGTAGAAGATGGTGCCAGGTTTCCTCCAGACGTGACGCTTGGCATTCAGGCCAAAGAGTTCAATCTTGGTTTCATCACACCAGAGAATCTTGTTTCTCATGGTTTGAGAGTTCTTTAGGTGCCTTTTGGCAAACTCCAAGCGGGCTGTCATGTGCCTTTACTGAGGAGTGGCTTTCGTCTGGCCACTCTACCATAAAGGCCTGATTGGTGGAGTGCTGCAGAGATGGTTGTCCTTCTGGAAGGTTCTCCCATCTCCACAGAGGAACCCTAGCGCTCTGTCAGAGTGACCATCGGGTTCTTGCTCACCTCCCTGACCAAGGCCCTTCTCCCACGATTGCTCAGTTTGGCCGGGCGCCCAGCTCTAGGAAGAGTCTTAGTGGGTCCAAACTTATTCCATTTAAGAATGACAGAGGCCACTGTGTTCTTGGGGACCTTCAATGCTGCAGAAATGTTTTGGTACCCGTCCCCAGATCTGTGCCTCGACACAATCCTGTCTCAGAGCTCTATAGACAATTCCTTCGACCTCATGGCTTGAGTTTTTCTCTGACATGCACTTTCAACTGTGGACCTTATATAAACAGGTGTGCGCCTTTCCAATCAACTGTAGAAACCTCTCAAGGATAATCAATGGAAACAGGGTGCACCTGAGCTCAATTTCGAGTCCCAAAGCAAAGGGACTGATTACTTATATAAATAACGTTTGCTGTTGTTAATTTTTTATAAATTTGACAAAAATTTAAAATCTGTTTTCACTCTGTCATTATGGAGTATTGTGTGTAGATGGATGAGGATTTTTTTTTATTTCATCAATTTTAGAATAAGGCTTTAATGTAACAAAATGTGGAAAAAGTCAAGGTGCCTGAAGACTTTCTGATTGCACAGTATACTGTAGATAATATGGTGCATTTTGGGACACAGCCCATGTCAGTCTTTAAAAGGGGTGGTTGGTTGGTTACATTCCAGTCTGCATGGGCTCATTATGGAAGTCTCAGAACCCTTCCTTAGAAACACTGTCAAACTGCGTTCCAAATCAAGCCTGAGCCCATGGGTGTTGGTTACATTGGTGTCTACCTAGGGAGTAGGGACTAACGGTTTGATTTTAAATGTAGTATCGCTGTTCACATTAGGCCCTGTTTATACCAGTGGTATGCAAATCTTACCCTACGAGGTCCGGACTACTGCCGTTTTCTTCTGTTCTACCTGATAATTAATTGCACCAACCTGGGGTCCCGGGTTTAAATCAATCCCTGATTAGAAGGGAATAATGAAAAGCAGTGGAACTGGATTTGAGTTCCAGATTTGAATTAGATGGTCCTGGTTCCGGGTGAGGAGTCATCAATGTCAAGTTGACCAGGTCAATCTCTACCAGGGTTGTGGTAGGTTACATTCCAGTCTGCACTAGAATTCTCAGCATGTGAAGATCTCACCCTGCTCCAACACACAAACACCTAGATTATTGGGTGATATGTTTGAATGAAGGAAATCAATAGTGTTTCTACTGTGACCACTGCAGTCCGTAATATACTACCCCTGGTGAGGAGTTTGCTAACACTGTAGTGACAAAGCTTAAAGGGCCAATCTGCGATTGTGACATCCATTTTTGGACTTTCAAATGAATGATATACAACCATTGATTCTTGAAGAATATAACTTATAAATATCTCATGATTTTAGGTGAACTGTTTTACCCCATCAAAACCCAAAATATAGGCTTGTTTTACTCCATTGTTTGTAAACAATGTAATTGTAAACTGTTTACCTAAAAAGGAGGCAGGGTGTCTGTTTTGTTGTTGCTTGAATTGCAGATTGCCCCTTGAAGGCCTGTGTGCTGACGCCAATGTTAAAATCATCCTGAGGGCTTTCTCTCTGAGATTTGACAGAGGGAAGGGTGTTGATGATCAAACTGCCAGAGTACCAGATGGTGCATGAAATGTGTGAGTTTTTTTTTACCTTGTTGCATATGTCTTTTCCCAATGTATCTTTTCTTGATTCCTTGCATCCTATCTCCCCCTATCTCCTTGGATCTTCTCCTCAAATACGGTTCAGAAGGAGGCAAAGCAATAGTATGCGAGGAATCACGGAAAGGCTTCACATACATTTTAAATATTCTAAAATGGACTGTTTGATCAAAATGGCAGATCACCAAGGCTGTGTCCCAAATGGCACCCTATTCCTTATATAATGCACTACTTTTTGACCAGGGAACATAGTATAGTGCTCTGGTCAAAAGTAGTGCACTACAGTGCATTCGGGAAGTATTCAGACCCCTTCACTTTTTCCACATTTTGTTACGTTAAAGCATTATTCTAAAATGCATTATAAGCATTATTTTATTTTCAATTTACACACAATAGCTCGTAATGACAAAGAGAAAGGTTTTATTCTTTTTTGAATTTGTTTGGTTGAGAAACAAGAGAAACAAGATTCTATGGTTTGATGAAACCAAGATTGAACTCTTTTTCCTAAATGCCAAGCATCATGTCTGGAGGAAACGAGGCACCGCTCATCACCTGGCCAATACCATCCCTACGGTGAAGCATGGTGGTGGCAGAATCATGCTGAGGGGATGTTTTTCAGTGGCAGGGAGTGGGAGACTAGTCAGGATCGAGGGAAAGAGAGATTCTTGATGAAAACCTTCTCCAGAGTGCCTAGGACCTCAGACTGGGGAGAAGGTTAACTTTCCAACAGGACAATGACCCTAAGCACACAGCCAAGACAACACAGGAGTGGCTTTGGGAGAAGTCTCTGAATGTCCTCGAGTGGCCCAGCCAGAGCCCGGACTTGAACCCGATCGAACATCTCTGGAGAGACCTGAAAAGAGCTGTGCAGCGACGCTCCCCATCCAACCTGACAGAGCTTGAGAGGATCTGCAGAAAAGAATGTGAAAAACTCCGCGAATACAGGCATGCCAAGCTTGTGGTGTCATACTCAAGAAGACAAGGCTGTATTTGCTGCCAAAGGTTGTACTGAGTAAAGGGTCTGAATACTTATGTAAATGTGATATTTCAGTTTTTGCTTTGTCATTATGGGGTATTGTGTGTAGATTGGTGAGGGGAAAAAACAATTTCATCCATTTTAGAATAAGGCTGTAATGTAACAAAATGCTGAAAAAGTGTATGGGTCTGAATACTTCCAAATGCACTATATGTATGCTGGGAATATTGTGCCATTTTGGACATATCCCAAACCCTGTTATCAGAACCCCTCTGTTGCTTCTCATTAAATATCTAGACCTTAATCAGAATCAAATTTCTCAAGTGATTTTAACAAGAGAGTCAAGTACTGTATACATTGTGGTGAATTCCAAACAGGCTGGTCCTCGAAGGGAATACACCCACACCCACCCACAGTTCTCATAAACACTGTTCGTCAATTGTCAGTTTACATGGAGACATTTAGCCTAGCTTATTTCGCTGTGGGACTTGGGATGTGGTCAGTCAAACGACACTTGCTCCTTGACCTTTTGTCAAATAAAAGGTATCTTTGGGAGTTGTGCTTATTTATGCCAACAACAAAGACCTTTACCCAACACAGCACGACCATTCACTATGTTATGCTAGGGGAGGCTGTCAAGGTTACCATGGACAAAACCTGTGTGGACAAAAAAGTGTCTCACACACACACACACACACACAGTGACTTTTTATTACTTAATTTCTATTTGACAAATCAGAGTGCTTCACCAGCCTTTCTCCACCACAATCCATGGCCCAAGTAGTTCAGCCCGTCTCTGAATGGAACGACAGTGGTCAGGGTGAGAGACGCATGTGAAAGGATGAAAAAGATAACAGCAGAGATAAAGAGAGAGTCTGGGAGAAAAAGAGAGGAAGAACAGCTTGTATGGAGTGAGGGAACAGCTTACTTATAGAGGGGGGAGAGAGGGATGGAGAGAGCAGTAGCTTACTTGTAGAGGGGGATGTCAGGCTCCTTGCCCTCTGTGCCCAGGGTCAGGCAGAACTGCTGGAGCTGGGATTTAGGATCATTCCTGTACTGGTTAAGGATGAACTATTGACATACACACTAAAAGTAAACATTAGTCGCAAAAAAACATGGACGCACACGAGCCAAAACAAATTTGAACACATCACAAATACAGTACAGCAACCATTATAGAAACCTTTACAATCACTGTCTCCATCTCTCTCATGTCCCCCCTTTCACTCCCCCTTCTTTGCCCATGCTTTCTTTCATTCCCTCACTCTTAATTCTCTCTTTCAACCTCTTGCTCTACACTCACTTATTGCTCTTCTCTGGCTCCTCCATCTCCCTGACTTCTCTTTCTCTCTCCGTAGTGGGCACAAATCACAGGCTACTTAACAAAAAATCATCTCCTGCCTGCTACTAGCTGAGCCAGAAATACAGATCTCTCTTTCTTGGTCTGTGTCTAAAAGCACTTCCATTAACAGGAAAGCAGCCTTGTTATAAAAGGGACACTTTGAATTTAGAGCTGTCTGTTTCTACAAAGAGTTCTCTCTCTCTCACACACACACACACACACACACACACACACACACACACACACACACACACACACACACACACACACACACACGCACACACACACACACACACACACACACACACACACAGGGCTCAGCTCCTACATGGACACCCAGCCTCCCAGGAGATCCACACACACAGCAATTAGCACACCACTGCAGGCTGCGCCATGGCCTTCACAAAGGGCCACAGTGGGTGTGTGTGTGTGCACGCACTTGTGATGGGAGTAGCATAGTATTTTTCTCGACCATTCTAACAGGAAGAAGCAGGTCCACGAACCTGTTCATCGTAGACACATACTCCCTTCTCTAAAGAGAGGGAGGGAGCAGGTCCAACCTGTTCATTATACAGACAGACTCCATTCGCTAAATCTTACTGCTACTTCATCTAATACGAGAGGAGGCTTAACTGACGCCTTTCCGAATGAACATCCACCTCACCCATCCCTGAAACACTTGAGAAACAACATCAACAGCACCTCAGAACAGAACAGCACTGACTACCGGTTGGGGATCAATATCTAAACAGACACCAACAACCTAATAACATTCAGCTAACATAGACCCGACCGCAACCGCCGCACATTAATACTAGAACCTTCCCTGACTTTTCCTAAATATAATAATAATAATAATATTTTACATTGCTCAGTTGTCAGAATGTTTTAATCACAAACAGATAAGTATTCAGAGGCTGTTAACCTTTTTATTTTCTTTGCTATTACTATCTTGAGAGGACAAGACAAGTGTGCCGAAGGGCATTGGTTTGGACTATTCAAGCAGAGTTGGGATGAAGCATTAGGTTGCTAACAGAAGGACCAACTGAATTGGTTTCACGGGGGGGGGGGGGGGGGGGGGGGCATGGGTAGGCCATCAACGTAAATAATAATTTGTTCTTAATTGACTTGTTTAGTTAAAAGGTTAAATAAAAATACAAATGATGCATACTCAATCACGAAAATTATAATGCAATATATTTTTGGATATTTCAATTAGAATTTTTTCACAAAAAATACATACCCATTTTGGAAAAGTAAGTGCAAATATATTGATTTATCATTTCACCATTTGCATTTCCAATTGAGTTTTGGCAACTAAATGCTTCCATACCCAGCATTTCAGTGATGTATGATTTATTTCTCAACTAAAATTTGAGCGCAATTGGCGCCATTTTACAATCTTGAGTGCATGGCATGACAATAACAAAGTAACCATGGGAAGCGCGTTGGCTATTCAAATGGTTGATGAGCAACTGTTCCCAACTAAAGCTCATGGCCAATACATGGCCAACAAACCGGACAAATTCGGAATTAAGTTTTGGATAGCCGCCGATGTCGAAACCAAGTTTTAGCTCAACGGATTTAGATTGGAAAGATGAAACCAGGCCAGAGGATGAGAGACTATCTGAGACTGCCGAAATGTGACCCTGGACAAATTTTACACATCAATTTCCCTGGCAGTCAAGTTGACTGCAAAGAAGTCTAGCCTGCTCAGAACCGTGAACAGAGACGGGAGCTGCCACCCACTGCGTAAAACAACATACCAGGGGAGCTGTACTCCACATCAGTGATAGAGAGGGGTAAAGTAACACTCACAGTGTACAGATTTAAAATAAATAAGTGTTTGCATCCTCAACACCATGCATCCCACTGTTGCATTTGGCAGTGACCAGATTTTAAAAAATGGAGACGGTGACAAAGGTATGTATCTCTGCCATATACAGACAGCCTTTCCATCTGCCAAACACCAAATATGATCTCCTTTTATTGTATTACATTAATATTACTCTTATTACTGTTAGTATTATTATTCTATATAATTCTAACCTTTTCTATTCTATTTTTTTTTAAAACAGTAGGTTGGTGTGGATGCACTCGTGCAGATGGCAAGACTGAACTGTATTACTTATTATAAGTCCATTACTAATTGAATCTACAGTTAAAATGGTTCAAATGCATTACACTGTAATGTTCTTAAGGTAAGCAAAAATAGTCTATACATTTTTAATAGGCAAAAGAAAAATAAGCTAACATATCCTTTACTCGATCAAACAAATATTTTTTTTAAATATATATTTCCACAAATATTTGTTTATGCAATTCACTCTTTAAAATTGATCATGCACTAGGGCTTTTGTTTAGGAATACGGAAAATCTTTTGACCTGTGCACCTTGCGGGTTGATATGCATCTGATCCGTATGCTAAAGGTTACGCCCAGCAATGTTCTCTACTGAGTACTTACAGGCTGGGAGGCCCAGCGCTTCTAGTGTTAAAGATGACCAAAATAGGACCACACAGCCATGATAAGAGCATTAAGTAGTCAAGCATCACTTACGTGCCGCTTGTCAATGCTAGAGCTATTAGTGTTTAGCCATTAGCTCCTCTCGCCTCCCCTCTCTATCCACGGTGCAGAGAGAAGAGTGCTCATTGATTTGAGAGTGAGTGGCATCTCTCGCAGGCGAGGGGAGGCTGGGCTGTCGTTGGGATTGGAGAGGTAGGGAGATCTCACCTTCAGGCATGCATGCTTACACACCCACGCAAGAACGCAGACACTGAACACACACACACACACACACGTTCTCCTTCAGTTGAGGGAAGAAGTAGACGTTCACGAAGGTGTGAACTTACTCCAGGTCCTTATCGATGTAGAGTGTTTCGATGAAAGCTGAGGAGGGGGAACACAACAATGAACCAGGGATGAAAAAGAGAGAGAGGAGAGAGGTCTAGGCTACTTAGTTGATGTTTAAGAGGTAACGTCAGACACATATAAAGGCTGCTTTGTGGTTAAGAACAACATTAACACAAGAGAGGAAGAAATGGGGAAGTTATGGAATGGCTATACTCAAAGTGTGTTTTTATTGACTGAATGGATCCAGGTAAATAACATACCACCTTGCATCCCACTGTTGGCTTGCCTCTGAAGCTAAGCAGGGTTGGTCCTGGTTGGGAGACCAGATGCTGCTGAAAGTGGTGTTGGAGGGCCAGTAGGAGACACTTTTTCCTATGGTCTAAACAAATATCCCAATGCCCCTGGGCAGTGATTGGAGACACTGTGTAGGGTGCTGTCTTTCGGATGGGATGTTAAATGGGTGTCCTGACTCTCTGTGGCCACTTAAGATCCCATGGCACTTATTGTAAGAGTAAGGGTGTTAAGCCTGGTGTCCTGGCTAAATTCCAAATCTGACTATCATGGCCACCTAATCATCCCCAGCTTGTTATTGGCTCATTCATCCCCCCCCCCCCCCCCCCTCCTCTCCCTGTAACTATTCCCAAGGTCATTGCTGTAAATTAAAATGTGTTCTCAGTCAACTTACCTGGTAAAATAAGGGAAAAATAAAATAGACAATGATGGCTGGCTCCTGTTGTTGGTAAACACCCACATCCACAAATTGTCTCTTAGTATAAGTGCTGATCTAGGATCAGTTTAGGCTTTTGTATAAGATTATATGGACTGATCAGCACTCCTACTCTGAAATAGTTTGTGGATACGGGCCCTGGACTTAATAATAAAGTCTACCATCAAAGCTGCATCAAATTGAAATTGGAAATAATATAAAATATACAGAGAAATATGAGCTTCCACCATAGTTGCTGGAACTGGAAAGGATGATATGAAAATAAAATATTTCAGCCAGAGTAGTAAAGTTAGTGATAATGTAGTGTGAAAAGGTTAATATAACGTAATGCAGCAGGCCCTACTTCAGGTTGTCTTACTATAATAATATAATACATACTGAAAAAATATATAAACGCAACATGTAAAGTGCTGGTCCTATGTTTAATGAGCTGAAATAAAAGATCCCAGATGTGTTCCAAACACACAAAAAGCTAATTTCTCTCAAATGGTGTGCAAAAATGTGTTGACATCCCTGTTAGTGAGGATTTCTCGTTTGCCAAGATAATCCATCCACCTGACAGGTGTGGGATATCAAGAATATGATTAAACAACATGATCATTACACAGGTGCACCTTCTGCTGGGGACAATAAAAGGCCATTCTAAAATGTCACACAACCAAATGCCACATTTTGAGGGAGCGTGCAATTGGCATGCTTACCGCAGGAATGTCCACCAGAACTGTTGGCAGATAATTGAATGTTAATTTCTCTACCATAAGCCGCCTCCAATGTAGCTTTAGAGAATTTGGCAGCATGTCAAACCGGACTCAGAACCGTAGACCACTTGTATGGCGTCATGTGGACGAGTAGTTTTCTGATGTCAACATTGTGAACATAGTGCCCCATGGTGATGGTGGGGTTATGGTATGGGCAGGCATAAGCTACGAACAATGAACACAATTGCATTTTATCGAAGGCAATTTGAATGCACTAAGAGGCCTATTGTTGTACCATTCATCCGCCGCCATCCCTTCACGTTTCAGCATGATAATGGACAGCCCCATGTTGCAAGGATCTGTACACAATTCCTGGAAGCTGAAAATGTCCCAGTTCTTCCATGATCTACATATTCACCAGACATGTAACCCATTGAGCATGTTTGAGAAGCTCTGGATCGACATGTACGACAGCGTGTTCCAGTTCCCGTCAATATCCAGGAACTTCGCACAGCCATTGAAGAGGAGTGGGACAACATTCCACAGGCCAACACACTTCTTTCGCAATAGAGTTGATCAATTCTATTGAGAAAACATGTGTTGCGCTGCATGAGGCAAATGGTGGTCACACCAGATACTGACTGGTATTCTGATCCACGTCCCCATCTTTTTTTTTAAAGGTATCTGTGACCAACAGATGCATATCTGGATTCCCAGTTGTGGAATCCATAGATTAGGGCCTAATGAATTTATTTCAATTGGCTGATTTCCTTACATGAACTGTAACTCCATAACATATGTGAAATTGTTGCATGTTGCATTTATATTTTTTGTTCAGTGTAATATCATATGCCATTTAGCAGTACTTATGCCCTAGTCAAAAGTAGAGCCCTATGTGCTCTGGTCAAAAGTAATGCACTATATAGGAAATAGGGTGCCATTTGAGATGCAGAGAGACCGTGTCTAGGCTCTACTGTAGGTACACAGTACACACAGTAGGTACACTACTGTGTGTACGTAGCTAGTTAGATGACATGACTGTTTTTATGCTCAAGAGAACCACTCATTTCAGCCCAAACCCCTCAACCCTGCTGTCATCATCTCTGCTTTGCTCTGCCCTGGCCTTAGAAGAATATATGAGGATGCGAATAATCTAGTGTGTGTGTGTGTGTGTGTGTGTGTGTGTGTGTGTGTGTGTGTGTGTGTGTGTGTGTGTGTGTGTGTGTGTGTGTGTGTGTGTGTGTGTGTGTGTGTGTGTGTGTTTGTGTACTTACGTGTATGTGGACTTACGTGTATGTGGACCCAGTACAAAGGTCTCGCTATTGAATATTGCCTTTGCACATTGTGTGTGTGTGTATATATGTGAGCGTGTGTGTGTGTGCAGGTGTGTGAGGACATGTGTTTGTATATGTGTGTGCGCACAGTGCATGACATCCTCTTGTGGCTTGGCCTTTGAAGAGCATCCAGTAGTGTACATCTCGTCATGCGGCCGCCCTCCATCCCTCCACCCTCTCAACCCCCTCCACAACCTAACCCTCCCAACCCCTTAATGCTCAAGCCTTTTTTCAGGATGCATCCCAAAAAGCAACTTATTCCCTACATAGACCTATGGGCCCTGGTCAAAAGTAGTGTACTATGTTGGGAACAGGGTGCCATTTGAGATGCAACTTAGCCTTTTTGATGTCTGAAGATCGGAAGCCTGGGATGCCAAATGAGGGAGGGAAGGCTATAACCTTCCTTTTCACTAGCCATGACAGGGAGCCCTCACACTCATCATCAACCCTCCGGTCACCAAGCAAGGGCTCGGGAGCCAAAGGACATGCCGGCGTACATGTACTCCCACAGGATAATTAAATGTCTTTACTGGCCTTTCATAAAGGAAAGAGAAAAGTAAAATGCCAATATTTCAGGGTTTGAAGACGTCAAGGAGGGAGAGGCCATGTAGCCTACGTACAGAAACACGCAAACGCCAATTTAAAAACCTCAAGGAGAGAGCAATGTACTATAGGATCTCTATGCCAAAAAACAACGTTGGTTTATTTTTTAAAACCTCACATCAGAGAGAAAGGAGAGGCCTTGGACATATATAAATACAGTACACACAAAATGGCAATAGTTTCGTTTTTAACCTGCTGGGGATAGGGGGCAGTATTTGCACGGCCGGATAAAAAACGTACCCGATTTAATCTGGTTACTACTCCTGCCCAGTAACTAGAATATGCATATAATTGTTTGATTTGGATAGAAAATACACGAAAGTTTCTAAAACTGTTTGAATGGTGTCTGTGAGTATAACAGAACTCATTTGGCAGGCCAAAACCTGAGAAGATTCCAAACAGGAAGGGCTCTCTCTGACTATTTCTTGGCCTTCTTGATCATCTCTATCCAAAACAGGGGATCTCTGGCATAACGTGACATTTTCTAACACTCCCATAGGCTCTCAGAAGGCGCCAGAACATTGAATGATGACTTTGCAGGCCATGGCTGAAAAACAGTAGCGCATTTGGATAGTGGTCGATCTGAGAACAATGAGACTGGGGCGCTCGTGAACGAGCCTCCAACCATGTTTACATTTTCAGTCTTTAAACAAAAACAGGGTTTCCCGGTCGGAATATTATCGCTTTTTTACGAGAAAAATCGCATAAAAATTGATTTTAAACAGCGTTTGACATGCTTCGAAGTACGGTAATGGAATATTTTGAAATTTTTTGTCACGAAACGCGCCGGGCGCGTCACCCTTCTTTACACTTCGGATAGTGTCTTGAACGCACGAACAAAACGCCGCTATTTGGATATAACTATGGATTATTTGGAACCAAACCAACATTTGTTATTGAAGTAGAAGTCCTGGGAGTGCATTCTGACGAAGAACAGCAAAGGTAATCCAATTTTTCTTATAGTAAATCTGAGTTTGGTGAGGGCCAAACTTGGTGGGTGTCAAAATAGCTAGCCGTGATGGCCGGGCTATCTACTCAGAATATTGCAAAATGTGCTTTCACCGAAAATCTATTTTAAAATCGGACATAGCGATTGCATAAAGGAGTTCTGTATCTATAATTCTTAAAATAATTGTTATGTTTTTTGTGAACATTTATCGTGAGTAATTTAGTAAATTCACCGGAAGTGTTCGGTGGGAATGCTAGTCACATGCTAGTCACATGCTAATGTAAAAAGCTGGTTTTTGATATAAATATGAACTTGATTGAACAAAACATGCATGTATTGTATAACATAATGTCCTAGGAGTGTCATCTGATGAAGATCATCAAAGGTTAGTGCTGCATTTAGCTGTGGTTTTGGTTTTTGTGACATTATATGCTAGCTTGAAAAATGGGTGTCTGATTATTTCTGGCTGGGTCCCACCTAGCCCATAGAGGTTAAGAGAGAAATTAGAAAAATGCTTTGTACATGTGATACAAATAAATAGACAATGGTTGAGGTTTTAAAAGGGTTTAAACGCTATACTACATACACTCCAGCAGGTCAGCTAGGGTCTTGGTGCGGGGGGCCACAAGCCGTTTGGCTTTGTCGTTAGTGATGGCAAACTCCTGCATGCCTAGCTCCTCTTCCACTTTGACCTGGGTACGGTTGTTGACCAATGAGCTACGCAAAAACTGTGGAACACACACATGCACGCACACACAAATCCAATTTTGATCACACACAGAATATCCAAGTCTCACAGATCCACTTTGCACATATGCCAAAGTGCGTACACAGTACACACGCACATAGAAAAAAAAGAAAAAAAAGAAGGAAAATAAACACCATATGGACTAATACATCACAGACCCTGTAGCGTGTAGGATCACGCCAGGCTATTCAATGTTTCACTTTTCACATCATTGGACTGTTAAATATTACATTGAGATTCAAAGCTCAGCAGATGAAGACATGTCAAAACAAGACGAGTGCATTGCCCGCTCTAAAAGAGTTGGCATAAACATTATAAATATAAACGCAGCAGTGGGGAAAGTAGAGATAGAATAGATAAAATGCTGTGGGACGTCTCAGCCAGCTCGTTCTTAACGCCACACACACACACACACACACACACACACACACACACACACACACACACACACACACACACACACACACACACACACACACACACACACACACAGGCAATGTGTTGAATGAGCACTTCAATTTGAAATCCATTTGAGTCCGAGTCTGTTTCTACTCTTGGGCAGGCCGGGACCATCTCAGTCTCTTAGCTATGCTTCACTGCAGAGCTTTTATCCCATTGATGTCACATCTACTCTCTACTAATAAATATCTAACTGCAGATCTGTTTTAACTTAGCAGCTTTTAGTTAGGACTTTTCTATGACAAGTCAGTTACAGCAGCACTGCACTGCATGCCCCGCCTCACTGCAGAGTATGTAAGGAAAAGGACCCCAAAAAAAAGATTGGAATTAAGTTTTTTTCCTTTCCACCATTCAATATTGATTGACAGGATGGGAAATGCATGACTGGAATGTTCCGGCAAGTATTGTATAAGATGAACACAGAGACACCCTTAAACCCACACACACACTGCTACAGCACCATCCAAGGATGGAGACAATCTGTTTTCATCTGCACTCCACAGCCATCACAAAAGAGTACCAACAAAGGCCTGCTATTAAAGACACTTTCCCATACAACAATAGGCTACCCATCTCGCTCTCTCTTTAGCCCTGTAACTCTTCCTTTCAGCACACAAAGACAGTGAAAGAAAGGGGGAGGGATACAAAGGAAGCAGGAAGAGCTAAAGAAGAGAGAGATACAGCATGGAAGTGCAGCAGGGAAAAAAAGGATGTGGTGAATAACACTGAGATGGACCAGAGAAAAACGGAGAGATGGGTACAGAGGGAGGAACATATGGAGAAACAAAGATGGGGAGAGCCGGAGAGGAGAGAGAGAGCACAGTGAGAGAGGAGTGCAAGATGAGGAGGGAGAAGAGACAGAAAGAGAGAAGGAAAGTGAGACAGACAAAGATGTAAATAGCGAGGGAACGAGATGAGGAGAAGGAAGAAGAGAATAGATGGAGAGAGACATTAGGGGGTTTCTCCTTACTGTTAAGTGTCCTTCATGGTGGTCAGGGAAATGGATGAAGAGGTACTCTGTAGCCATCAGCTGCATGATGGAGTCTCCCAGGAACTCCATTCTCTGGTTGTGACCCCTGAGAGAGGGAGCGAAACAGGGAAATGGGTAGAAAGGGGTGTGGGGGGTAGAGAGAAATGGAGGGAGGGAGAAATGGGTAAAGAGGGGTGAGGAAGAGGAAAGAATGGTTATTTAGGTGCACAGCCTCAGGCCTTCAATTCAGATGTGTCTTCAACTCTCAGTCAAACCCATGGGGGCTTTAGCCTTAGTGGCATGCTGAATGTGATGCACTAAAGCACTAATGCGCACGTGCACACACACACACACTACTCATGGGCAGCCCTGGGGAGAGACGAGAGCAGGCCCTAACAGTCAGTGACAAGTGAAAGGTTATTACCCACATGGAGAGAAGTTTATACCGCTAAGGTTAAATAAAATGGTAAGCTTGGATTGGATCAATGATACCGCTGCGTTCAGTCGATTGTGTTGAATTAACTAGGACAAGCAGACATGCACAGTACCCCCCCCCCCCCCACACACACACACACACACCTTCCAACATTAAACCCCTACTGATATCTATGGATGTGTTTGATCATCTTCAGAGCCTTCTATTCCCTATGCAGTAGTACCGTACTAGACAGGGGGGTACTGCAGTGTAGTAGGAGATGGAGTAGAGGCGCTGCACAGCATTGCTCCTTAATTAAACAGAATTATAGATTAGTGTTGCAGATGTAGGTTGGTGCTGTGCCAAGGAGCCAGGGCGGGCAGCACAGACCACAGTGAGTAGAGCGGAGTGGGAGATATGTAGACATGGACTGCATCGCAAATGGCACCCTATTCCCTTTTCAGTGCACTACTTTTGACCAGGGACCATAGGGCTCTGGTCAAAAGTAGTGTACTGTATAGGGAACAGGGCGCCATTTGGGACGCAGACAGAAATATGAGGTTCAGCAGGTTAGAGCAGGATTGACTGAGTACAGTTATAGTTGAGTGGAGAGGGGATAGAGCGAGGACATAGGAGCAAGGGAAGGGGGAAAGAGAGGAGGGGTGAAAGAGAGGAGGGATGAGGAGGTGAAATGATCACATCAAAGGTCAGAGTTTATTGTCCCATTTCAGCAGCGTCGACTGGCAGGCACATTTTATGTTATGCGGCATATCGGAACTGGGAAACTCTCCTGGAACGTGCTTCATAAGAAGGGTGAGGGAGAGAGAGAGAGAGAGTGCTGCAGCATGCACATACTGAACCTCAATATGTGTGTGTTAAGATGACAGTGAGCATGTGTGTTCTAGAGGGATAGAAAAAAGGCAAGGGAAAGCGAAAATAAGAGAAAAACACAGTAAAAAAGGTGAGAGAGATAGAGGGTCGGGGCAGAAGGAAAGCATTTTAGTGTGAAAGCCACATAGAGCCATCTCTCCAACACAGGAGGCACAATGCAGCGGTAGTGGGATGGTAAAGGATGGGGGGAAATTGAAGTAAAGTGTGAATCCCATGTTTTATTCTGCCCTGACTTTGATCTAAAACACCTTTAACAGCTTCAGGAGGCCCGCATTCCAGCGACAACTACTCCATTTTGTAACGCCTGTGTGTGTTCGTGTATGTGGCTCCTTTGCGACTTAGGAGTTCTAGAAATAGCGTTTCCCGGCTCAGTAGGGGTCCGGGAGGTTGTTTGGGCATGATCCGACAGGGGAGGCTATATATACCTGAGCGGAGAGGGGCAGGATGAGAGGAGCGGTGCGGTCTCTCGTCGTTTGGGATCATTGATCGTGGCAGCCATTGAGTGTCCTGATCATTAGGAGCCTATGATAAAAGGTGTGCATCCCAAATGGCACCTTAATCCCTTTATAGTGTACTACTTTCTGGTCAAATGTAGTACGCTGTATAGGGAATAGGGTGCCATTTGAGAGGCAACAGAGGGGATTAGTCGTGGGAGCAGAGTCTCTGCGTCTGTGTTTCTCTGAGGTTGTCTAATGTCACTATGATCTCTAAAAGGGGTCAACTCACAGCTCCACTTCCTCTAGGTCAGACTCTATCTAATTCCACTACTATGAGGTTACTGAGTGTGTGTTCTATCTCTCTACTTCCACTACCACAATGAGGTTAGTTTGTGTACGTGTGTGTGTGTGTGTGTGGGGGGGGGGGTCTCGTGTCCTCTACGTACTATTCCCCTCCTGTACTATTCTTTTGTATGACCTTGATTTCGGTACCCAGTGTGATGAGATAGGGTTCTAAAGATCGCCCTATGTTGGAGGTGGGCAGACTCACATTGCTACTGACCTCTTGTTCTCAGATTAAATTTCAAACTCGGTTCCATCAGCATCACATTTTAAGAACAAAGGAGTCCTTACTTTTTTAGATGACATTCATTGCAAACAGTTGATTTGTTTTTACACATCCACTAATACTTTTTGAGT
This sequence comes from Salmo salar, assembly GCF_965601325.2. NCBI lineage: Eukaryota > Metazoa > Chordata > Actinopteri > Salmoniformes > Salmonidae > Salmo > Salmo salar. The sequence goes on from NC_138319.1 coordinate 7,986,293, forward strand.
AAAAATATCAGCATTTGGCTTGACTACTGGGTATAATCACAAGCTAATGGTAAAGAAGTGGCCTAAAACAAACTGAGTTATAAAGGGTTTGTATCGTAATCTTCACATTCATGGCCACCTAATTATTCCCGCTGATTCCCAATTGGCATATATCACTCCTCACCTCTTCACCATGCTAGCAGATGTGTGGTGAGTGTTCTGGCACACAATGGTTGCTGTGCATCACAAGCGGTTGGTGGCACCTCAATTGGGGACGACGGGCTTGCGGTAATCGAATGATATCAAACACATGCCATTCCATGTGCTCCGTTCCGGCCATTATTATGAACTGTCCTCCCCTCAGCAGCCTCCTGTGCCGTGCATCACCTCAACAGGTGAGTTTCCCCCTTATTACGTAAAGCGCTTTGAGCACCTACTGTAGATGGAAAGCCGCTACATAAATCCAATTAATTATTATTATTATTATTATTTAATGGTTAAGAATTAGTGTAAAAACTGGGTCTAATAATAAATTGGCCATTAATAATAGGGTTAGCATTGCAGGCGTCAGTCTATACTTTGAGAAGGAAGAGAAACCTTCAAAGTTAACCTTGACAGTTCAGCCCTCTAATCGAGTTCACTGACCATGAGTGGTGAAAGGCTCTGACATTAAAGTGATGGATTAAAAAACACAACGACACAACATACACACACACACACAAACCCACACACGCACACACACACACACACACACACACACACACACGCACACACACACACACACACACACACACACACACACACACACACACACACACACACACACACACACACACATCCTTGTGGCAAATCTAAAAGCAATTACTGAGTGCTGCCTGCCAATAAGATATCAGAGATGTACTGTCAAGGCTAATTTGGTTTAGCTGTCAAACTCACTATTGTGTTGCTAACATTTCACTTTTGTGAATGGATCAAACATGTAACCCTCATATACTCTACACAGTGAAGCACATCTCCTAAAAGACGACATGACCTCTGCAATTATTTTTCATTACATGTCATTTTTAAGAGCATTTTAAAAACAATAAATGAGGAATGCTAAGTACAGAGTATTTGATGAAACCCTAGAGACAGCTTTTTTTAAACATTGGTGAATAAAGTATTTCATCGGAGCTACTAGAGTGTGAAGCTTTTCCTTTCATTTAAAAAGAATAGTACAGTTTAACCTCCCTGGGCAAGGTGGGACGCTTGCGTCAACAGCCAGTGGAATCGTGTGGCGCGAAATACAAATACCTCATAAATGCTATAACTTCAATTTCTCAAACATATGACTATTTTACACCATTTTAAAGACAAGACTCTCGTTAATCTAACCACACTGTCCGATTTCAAAAAGGCTTTACAGCGAAAGCAAAAAATTAGATCATGTCAGGAGAGTACCCTGCCAAAAATAATCACACAGCCATTTTCAAAGCAAGCATATATGTCACAAAAACCAAAACCACAGCTAAATGCAGCACTAACCTTTGATCTTCATCAGATGACACTCCTAGGACATTATGTTATACAATACATGCATGTTTTGTTCAATCAAGTTCATATTTATATCAAAAACCATCTTTTTACATTAGCATGTGATGTCCAGAACTAGCATACCCACCGCAAACTTCCGGTGAATTTACTTAACCTGTTAGGGCTAGGGGGCAGTATTTACACGGCCGGATAAAAAACGTACCCGATGTAATCTGGTTATTACTACTGCCCAGAAACTAGAATATGCATACATTTTTGGCTTTGGATAGAAAACACCCTAAAGTTTCTAAAACTGTTTGAATGGTGTCTGTGAGTATAACAGAACTCATATGGCAGGCAAAAACCTGAGAAGATTCTGTACAGGAAGTGGCCTGTCTGACCATTTCTTGAACTTCTTTGCCATCTCTAACTTTTACAAAGGATCTCTGCTCTAACGTGACACTTCCTACGTCTTCCATGGGCGCTCAGAGCCCGGGAAAAACCTGAATGTTGTCATCCCAGCCCCAGGCTGAAACACATTATCACCTTTCTCAAGTGGCCGATCAAGGGACTGTGGGCTTAGGCGCGTGCCCCGGCTGCCCCCGTCTTTGTGATTTGTCCTCTGTTTGCCGAAAAGGAGATTCCCGGTCGGAATATTATCGCTTTTTTTACGAGATAAATTGCATAAAAATTGATTTTAAACAGCGGTTGACATGCTTCGAAGTACGGTAATGGAATATTTAGAATTTTTTTGTCACGAATTGCGCCATGCGCGCGACCCTGGTTTACCATTTCGGATAGTGTCTGGGACGCACGAACAAAACGCCGCTATTCGGATATAACGATGGATTATTTTGGACCAAACCAACATTTGTTATTGAAGTAGCAGTCCTGGGAGTGCATTCTGACGAAGACAACAAAAGGTAATCAAACTTTTATAATAGTAAATCTGATTTTGGTGAAGGCTAAACTTGCCGGGTGTCTAAATAGCTAGCCCGTGATGCCTGGGCTATGTACTTAGAATATTGCAAAATGTGCTTTCACCAAAAAGCTATTTTAAAATCGGACATATCGAGTGCATAGAGGAGTTCTGTATCTATAATTCTCAAAATAATTGTTATGTTTTTTTTTTTTAAGATCATCAAAGGTTAGTGCTGCATTTGGCTGTGGTTTGGGTTTATGTGACATTAAATGCTAGCTTGAAAAATGGGTGTCTGATTATTTCTGGCTGGGTACTCTGCTGACATAATCTAATGTTTTGCTTTCGTTGTAAAGCCTTTTTGAAATCGGACAGTGTGGTTAGATTAACGAGATTCTTGGCTTTAAAACGGTGTAAAATAGTCATATGTTTGAGAAATTGAAGTAATAGCATTTCTAAGGTATTTGAATAACGCGCCACGGGATTACACTGGCTGTTACGTAGGTGGGACGAAATCATCCCACTGGCCCTAGAGAAGTTAATTACTCACGATTAACGTTCACAAAATGCATAACAATTATTTTAAGAATTATAGATACAGAACTCCTTTATGCAATCGCGGTGTCCGATTTTAAAATAGCTTTTTCGTCGAAAACACATTTTGCAATATTCTGAGTAGATAGCCCGGCCATCACGGCTAGCTAATTTGACACCCACCAAGTTTGGCCCTCACCAAACTCAGATTTACTTTAAGAAAAATTGGATTACCTTTGCTGTTCTTCATCAGAATGCACTCCCAGGACTTCTACTTCAACAACAAATATTGTTTTGGTTCGAAATAATCCATAGTTATATCCAAATAGCTCCGTTTTGTTCGTGCGTTCAAGTCAGTATTCGAAGGGTGACGTGCGAGCGCATTTCGTGACAGAAAATTTCAAAATATTCCATTACCATACTTAGAAGCATGTCAAACGCTGTTTAAAATCAATTTTTATGCGATTTTTCTCGTGAAATAGCGATAATATTCCGACCGGGCGACGTTGTATTCATTCAAAGAGAGAAAGAAAAACATGGAGAATTCACATGAACGTGCATCTCCAGTGTCACTGTTCTCAGCCTGACCACTCACAAAATCTCCTGCTGTTTTTCGCCCAGAGACTGGAGAGACGTCATTCCAATTTCTGGCGCCTTCTGAGAGCCAATGGAAGCCTTAGAAAATGTCACGTTACAGCAGAGATGCTGTATATCCGATAGAGATGCCGCAGAAGGATAACAAATTGTCAGACAGGGCACTTCCTGTATGGAATCTTCTCAGGTTTTGGCCTGCCATATGAGTTCTGTTATACTCACAGACACCATTCAAACTGTTTTAGAAACTTTAGAGTGTTTTCTATCCAAATCCACTAATTATATGCATATTCTCATTTCTGGGCAAGAGTAGTAACCAGTTTAAATCGGGTACGTTTTTTATCCAGCCGTGCAAATACTGCCCCCTAGCCCCGAACCCGATAAAGCAGTAAAACACGCTAAAATGTTTATTCCATTCTACTGAGCAATTAGCTTTATGTTCGTATTTTTATCTTTTATTATTTCTTATTGATGTAGCATTGTTGAGAAGGAACGTGCAAGTAAGCCTTTCGTTGGACGGTGTATATACCAAGTGTATCCTGTACAACTAATAAAACATGAAACTTGAAACTGAAACACCAAAGGCAACAGGGTAACTCGAGACAAGTGTGAATCAAAGCTGACTTATTCAAAAACACATTGTCTGCACTCTGCAGACAAATTAAAATCACCCATTTTTTAACACCATTTTCTACTGTAAGTCGCAAGCGATGAAAACCTCCAATGAAAGGTAATAAGCTGTCACAGTATCTAACGAAGGTGGCGCCCCTCCTCGGTCGGGCTGCGCTCGGCAGTCGTCGTCGCCGGCCTATTAGCTGCCACCGATCGTTGTTTTTGTGTCTTTTGGTTTTGTCTGTCTATCCCGCACCTGTTTTGTGTCTGTCATTAGTGGGGGTTTATTTAGTGTGTATTTTCAGTTGGGGTTCTCGTGCGGGATTATTTATTGTCCACTCAGGACAGTTGCGAGTGTAAGCTGTTTTTTTCGCTGTTATTGTCTATTGTATTGCCGGGCTGCGCCCCGTGCACTTTTTTCCAGTGTGTTTATTTTGGGAACGTGTTTTTCCCCTGGCGGACTTCGCCACGCGCCCTGTGCCCTACGGCTATTGCGTTTGCAATTATTATTAAAACACTGTTGCTCCGGCCCTCTGTCACCTGCTCCTGATTCCACATCTCCACTGGTCCTAGACAGCCGTGACAGAATCCCGCACCACTATGGAGTCAGCAGGAACAGAAGCGCCGTCCATGGCTGAGCAGGTCTCTCAACACGCCAGCCTCCTCCACCGCCTAGGCTCGGCCATGGACCAGGTGTTGGCCCGGTTGGAGAACTGGGAGAAAGGTGCTTCCCCAGCTGGACAGCTCCGGTCCCTCACCCTGCGCCCCTACACACACCCACTGAAGCGGGCGCCGGCGGTATCCGGATTACTACTCCCCGGGAGTTCGATGGGACGGCCGCTGGGTGCAAGGGGTTCTTGCTCCAATTGAAACTATACCTGGCGACCGTCCGCCTCGTCTCGTGTCTCACGGGTCGAGCCCTGGAATGGGCCAATGCGGTCTGGGATGGCCCAGACTCGGCTCGGTGCGACTACCCTGAGTTCACCCGCCACTTCCGGGCGGTTTTCGATCATCCCCCGGAGGGCAGGGCGGCGGGTGAGCGGCTATTCCATTTGAGACAGGAGACGAGGAGCGCTCAGGATTTCGCCCTGGAATTCCGGACTCTCGCCGCTGGATCGGGGTGGAACGAGCGGGCCTTGATAGACCACTATAGGTGTAACCTTTGCGAGGACGTCCGCCGGGAGCTGGCCTGTAGGGACAACGCCTCCACCCTAGACCAACTGGTGGATTTGTCCATTAGACTGGACAACCTGCTGGCTGCCCGGGGACGTTCCAGTCGGGGCCTGTTCGTTCTGCCTCCCAGTCCTCCCGCTCCACAGCCCATGGAGATAGGGGGGGCTGCGGACCGGAGGGGGGGGTCTCTCCTGCACCCGCTGTGGGCGCAGAGGACACACTGTGGGCCGGTGCTGGAGAGGTACCCCCGGGAGTTCGGAGGGCAGGCAGAGCACTACTTCGACCCCCCAGGTGAGTCTGCACCAGCCACACCCAGAGCCCCCTGTCGACCACATGTACACCTCCGTTTGTTTTCCTGATTTTCCCCCTCACTTCCATTATAAGGCACTAGTCGATTCAGATGCAGCTGGGAGTTTTATGGACCGTGGGTTAGCGAAGAGGTTAGGGATTCCCCTGGTTCAGCTGGACCACCCCTTCCCCGTGCACGCCCTAGATAGTCGACCGCTAGGGTCAGGCCAAGTAGGGGAGGTCACAGTGCCACTGGTTATGCAGACGTGGGGGGGTCATGAGGAGCGTATCAGCCTGTTCCTCATTGACTCCCCAGCGTTTCCGGTGGTACTGGGAGTCCCCTGGCTAGCCACGCATAACCCTCAGATTTCGTGGAGGCAGAGGGCTCTTACGGGGTGGTCGAGGGAGTGCTCAGGTAGGTGCATAGGAGCTTCCATCGGTGCGACTACGGTGGAGAGTCCAGACCAAGTCTCCACCGTGCACATTCCCTCAGAGAATGCCGATTTGGCTATCGCCTTCAGTAAGACGAAGGCGACTCTATTACCCCCCCATCGACGAGGGGATTGTGCGATGAACCTCCAGGCCGACGCGGTTCTTCCTAGGAGTCACGTGTATCCTCTGTCTCAGGAGGAGACAGTGGCTATGGATACATTCGTCACTGAGTCCTTGAGACAGGGATACATTCGGCCATCTAAGTCCCCCGTCTCCTCAAGCTTTTTTTTCGTGAAGAAGAAGGAGGGAGAACTGCGCCCATGCATTGACTATAGAGGTCTAAATGCTATCACAGTGGGTTTCAGTTACCCGCTACCTCTCATTGCTACGGCAGTGGAGTCATTTCACGGGGCGCGCTTCTTCACGAAATTAGATCTCAGGAGCGTGTATAACCTGGTGCGTATCCGAGATGGAGACGAGTGGAAAACCACATTTAGTACCACATCAGGCCATTATGAGTACCTCGTCATGCCGTATGGGTTAAAGAACGCTCCCGCTGTCTTCCAATCCTTGGTGGACGAGGTCCTTCGGGACATGCTCGGGCAGGGTGTGGTGGTGTACATCGATGACATCCTGATTTGCTCCGCCACACGCGCCGAGCATGTGTCCCTGGTGCGTAAAGTGCTTGGGCGGCTGCTGGAGCATAACCTATACGTCAAGGCTGAGAAATGTGAGTTCTCCAAACGAGCCGTCTCATTTCTAGGATATCGCATTTCCACCTCGGGGGTGGAGGTGGAGTGTGACCGCGTGACGGCTGTGCGTAATTGGCCAACCCCAACCACTGTCAAGGAGGTGCAGCAGTTCTTGGGGTTCGCTAATTATTATCGGAGGTTTATCCGGGGTTTTGGCCAGGTGGCGGCTCCCATTACCTCACTGATGAAGGGGGGGCCGGTGTGGCTACGATGGTCAGCAGAGGCGGACAGAGCCTTCCATCATCTGAACGGTTCTGTTTACCAACGCACCCGTCCTGGCGCATCCGGACCCCTCTTTGCCATTCATAGTGGAGGTGGACGCGTCCGAGGCTGGGGTAGGAGCTGTGCTATCGCAGCGCTCGGGCGTTCCTCCGAAGCTCCGCCCATGTGCCTTCTTTTCTAAGAAGCTGAGCCCGGCGGAGCGCATCTATGATGTGGGGGACCGGGAGCTGTTAGCCGTGGTCAGGGCTTTGACGGTGTGGAGACATTGGCTTGAGGGGGCACGTCACCCTTTTCTCATCTGGACCGACCACCGTAACCTGGAGTATATTCGGGCAGCGAGGAGGCTTAATCCCCGTCAGGCAAGGTGGGCCATGTTTTTTTACGAGGTTTCACTTTACCCTATCGTACATTCCAGGTTCCCGGAACCGGAAGGCTGACGCACTGTCGCATCTCTACGACACCGAGGAGCGGACCATCGATCCTACTCCCATACTTCCCGCCTCCTGTCTGGTGGCACCAGTGGTATGGGAGGTGGATGCGGACATCGAGCGGGCGGGTCGGTCAGAACCCACTCCACCCCAGTGTCCCATGGGCCTGAAATACGTTCCGCTTGGTGTTCGCGATCGCCTTATCCGATGGTCCCACACTCTACCCTCCTCGGGTCATCCTGGGGTGGAACGGACAGTGCGGGGCCTGAAGGGAAGGTACTGGTGGCCCACCTTGGCTGAGGATGTTCGGCGTTATGTCTCTTCCTGTTCGGTATGCGCTCAGTGCAAGGCTCCTAGGCACCTGCCTCGAGGGGAATTACAGCCCCTCCCCGTTCCACAACCGCCTTGGGCTCACCTCTCGGTGGATTTCCTCACGGATCTCCCGCCGTCCCAGGGGAATACGGCGATCCTGGTCGTTGTGGACAGGTTCTCTAAGTCCTGCCGTCTGCTCCCTTTGCCCGGTCTTCCTACGGCCCTGCAAACCGCGGAGGCCCTGTTCACCCATGTCTTCCGGCACTATGGGGTGCCCGAGGACATCGTATCTGATCGGGTCCCCAGTTCACGTCCAGGGTGTGGAGATTGTTCATGGAGAGGCTGGGGGTCTCGGTCAGCTTGACCTCGGGGTTCCACCCCGAGAGTAATGGGCAGGTAGAGCGCATTAACCAGGATGTGGGCAGGTTCCTGCGGTCGTATAGCCGGGACCGGCCAGGGAAGTGGGCGCAGTTCGTGCCATGGGCCGAGATGGCCCAGAACTCTCAGCGCCACTCCTCTACCAACCTGTCACCCTTCCAGGTGGTATTGGGGTATCAGCCGGTCCTGGTGCCATGGCAACAGAGCCAGACGGAGGCTCCTGCGGTGGAGGCATGGGTGAAGCGCTCTCAGGAGACCTGGAATGGTGTCCAGGAGTGCCTAAGGAGGGCTTGTGAACGACACAAGGAGAGCGCTGACCGCCACCGCAGTGACGCCCCCGTGTATAATCCGGGAGACAGAGTCTGGCTCTCGACCCGGAACCTGCCTCTCTGCCTGCCCTGCCGGAAGCTGGGTCCTCGGTTTGTGGGGCCGTTCAAAGTCCTGAGGAGGATAAACGAGGTGTGTTACAGGTTACAACTCCCTTCATATTACCGCATTAACACCTCGTTTCATGTGTCTCTCCTCGGCCGGTGGTAGCTGGTCCGCTGCAGGACGATGAGGTGCTGGAGGTCCCCCTGCCCCCCCTGGACATTCGGGGGGCCCCGGCGTACACAGTCCGAGCCATCCTGGACTCCCAACGTCGGGTAAGGGGCCTGCAGTACCTCATGGACTGGGAGGGGTACGGTCCGGAGGAGAGGTGCTGGGTTCCGACGACGGACATTCTAGATCCACCTATGCTACAAGAATTCCACCGTCGCCGTCCGGATCGGCCGGCGCCTCGCCCTACGGGCCGTCCACGAGGCCGGCGTCAGGGGAGGGGTACTGTCACAGTATCTAACGAAGGTGGCGCCCCTCCTTGGTTGGGCGGCGCTCGGCGGTCGTCGTCGCCGGCCTATTAGCTGCCACCGATCGTTGTTTCTGTGTCTTTTGGTTTTGTCTGTCTATCCCGCACCTGTTTTGTGTCTGTCATTAGTGGGGGGTTATTTAGTGTGTATTTTCAGTTTGGGTTCTCGTGCGGGATTGTTTATTGTCCACTCAGGACAGTTGCGAGCATAAGCTGTTTTTTTCGCTGTTATTGTCTATTGTATTGCCGGGCTGCGCCCCGTGCGCTTTTTTCCAGTGTGTTTATTTTGGGAACGTGTTTTTCCCCTGGCGGACTTCGCCACGCGCCCTGTGCCCTACGGCTATTGCGTTTGCAATTATTATTAACCTGTTAGGGCTAGGGGGCAGTATTTGCACGGCTGGATAAAAAAATGTACCCGATTTAATCTGGTTACTAATCTTACCCAGTAACTAGAATATGCATATACTTATTATATATGGATAGAAAACACTCTAAAGTTTCTAAAACTGTTTGAATGGTGTCTGTGAGTATAACAGAACTCATTTGGCAGGCAAAACCCTGAGACATTTTCTGACAGGAAGTGGATACCTGATGTGTTGTATTACCTTTAAACCTATGCCATTGAAAAACACAGGGGCTGAGGAATATTTTGGCACTTCCTATTGCTTCCACTAGATGTCACCAGCCTTTACAAAGTGTTTTGAGTCTTCTGGAGGGAGATCTGACCGAACAAGAGCCATGGAACGATGATGGCCCATTAGACACCTGGCGCGCGAGTTCATGTTGGGTACCCTCGTTCCAATACGTTATAAAAGAGAATGCATTCGTCCACCTTGAATATTATTCATGTTCTGGTTAAAAAAGGCCCTAATGATTTATGCTATACAACGTTTGACATGTTTGAACGAACGTAAATATATTTTTTCCCCTCGTTCATGACGAGAAGTCCGGCTGGCTTAGATCATGTGCTAACAAGACGGAGATTTTTGGACATAAATGATGAGCTTTTTTGAACAAAACTACATTCGTTATGGACCTGTGATACCTGGAAGTGACATCTGATGAAGAGAATCAAAGGTAATGGATTATTTACATAGTATTTTCGATTTTAGATCTCCCCAACATGACGGCTAGTCTGTATCGCAACGCGTATTTTTCTGGGCGCAGTGCTCAGATTATTGCAAAGTGTGATTTCCCAGTAAGGTTATTTTTAAATCTGGCAAGTTGATTGCGTTCAAGAGATGTAAATCTATAATTCTTTAAATGACAATATAATATTTTACCAATGTTTTCTAATTTTAATTATTTAATTTGTGGTGCTGACTTGACTGCCGGTTATTGGAGGGAAACGATTTCCTCAACATCAATGCCATAGTAAAACGCTGTTTTTGGATATAAATATGAACTTGATAGAACTAAAAATGCATGCATTGTCTAACATAATGTCCTAGGAGTGTCATCTGATGGAGATTGTAAAAGGTTAGTGCATCATTTTAGCTGGTTTTATGGTTTTGGTGACCCTGTCTTTGAATTGACAAAACATTACACACAACTCTTGTAAATGTACTGTCCTAACATACTCTAAATTTATGCTTTCGCCGTAAAACCTTTTTGAAATCGTAAAACGTGGTTAGATTAAGGAGATGTTTATCTTTCAAAGGGTGTAAAATAGTTGTATGTTTGAAAAATTTGAATTTTGACATTTATTTGGATTCAAATTTGCCGCTCTTGAAATGCACCTGCTGTTGATGGAGTGCACCACGGGTGGGACGCTTACGTCCCACCTAGCCCATATAGGTTAAAACACTGTTGCTCCGGCCCTCTGTCTCCTGCTCCTGATTCCACATCTCCACTGGTCCTAGACAGCCATGACATAAGCAGGGAAGAGAAACACAGCAGTTCTTCACCCAATTGAAATCGACCTGATTGAAATGTCAGCAACTTTATAAAATCAATGATTTCACCATTGATTTAAACATGCAGTTTGATTTAATATAAAAGCATTTGGAGAAAATGTTACCGATGTTGGCATCTGAAATTACCTCTAGGGTCAAATCAAGTCTAACAATATCTCAGACAGTATTCGAAAAAATGTGTCAACAACAACACAATAAATGTGTCAGAATTAAAATAAACCTTTAATAAAGTAAGCTAACAAAATGTGTGCATGCTTACTGTAAATATACATAATACACTCCCTGCAAGTAATGGCTTAAAACATAAAAAAAGCTAACTTATTAACTTAAACTACAAACTATGAATATAAATTAAATCAAGTGAAATGGGCCTCCAAGACCTCACAGAGACAGAGACAGAGACAGAGAGAGAGAGAGAGAGAGAGAGAGAGAGTGAGAGAGAGAGAGAGAGAGAGATGTTAACATGTTTCCCATGCCAATAAATCCCAGAGAGAGAGAGACAAATTAACAGAGGGAGAAAGAGAATGACTCTATTCGCATGAGAGAGAAGGATTAACAACCAAAGCCACGGGCCAGCCAGTAAATATAATCAACAACATTTAAAAACTCAATTTCCCATGGGGGAGTGGGGTTGTGACCTCCCTAGCGGAGTCGGGCCATGGCTGGAGAGGGGCTTTAGTGTACCCTGGGAGGACTACACAGGCTGTAAAAGCCACAGGATTAGGCATTGGGCCAACTAGCCATGACATAAGCAGGGAAGAGAAACACAGCAGTTCTTCACCCAATTGAAATCGACCTGATTGAAATGTCAGCAACTTTATAAAATCAATGATTTCACCAGTCCATCCATCACTACTGGATTGGGATGGAGGATGGACTGGGCGGAGAGGCAGGCAGCAGGCCCTGTGACTATGTGCACAAAGCTCTGAAGACTGGAAGACACTCCTACTGTAGACTAGATGTCTCATACTGAACAAGGCTGGGGATATATAGTTTGCTTCCCAAATGGCACCCTATTCCCTATATAGTGCATTTCTTTTGACCAGAGCACTAGTGGAAAATGAGGACCTAGCTAAAGATATAGAGATGTACACTAATGGGGGTGTTTTAGCACTGTTATGAGAGTTATGAGAGAATATTCTTAATGACGCGCACGCATGCACACGCTCACACACACACCCCTCCCATACGGTCCTCAGTGTGAAAGATTTGGCCAACAGGCGACAGTGCGTGAACATAACACCAATGGCGTCCTCAAAGTCCGTCAGCTTCTGAAGCACCGGAGACATCTCGATCAGCTGCCTGTCTATCTCTGGCTCCTGCACCTGGGAACACAACATTTACAGCTAAACACTTCAGGAAATGAGCGGTTTCTGGGAACTTCCAAAACTGATCACATCAGTTTTGTAAGTAAAACTGAATAAGTAAGTCTGTCTTTTATCTGCCCTGCAGAACCAATCAAAAAGTGATTTTGGCCATCCAGGACTGGAGCAGCCTATCCCGGCGCTAGAGTATTGGGTTGGGATCACAGATTAGGGCTCGACTATAGGCTTGCTTGGTAGTTTAGTGAATTGGGAGGATATAGGGTTTTAACAGAGACAGATAGGCTAAACCTGGCGGGACACTGAATACTTATGATGACCTCCCTTATTAAGGGTTAATGCCACATGGTCAAAGTTAGGCTGGCACAGATCGGGAGGACCTCAAGAACGTTCCTGAGGTTGAATTTTGCTTCTAACCCTAACGGTTCTCCCGCTGTCACCCAAAAGCACCTGAAATTTAGGGCCAGGCTTCATTTTGGGCATACTTTTTTTCATGGTCGCTGCGCTCAGACCGAGCGAGCTACGGTCAAGCGGGGCATCTCGTTGAACTCGGCACAGCCTAGAGATTATGGTAATGCCATTGCAGGCTCTGTGTGTCTTTAAGCCCCACACTGTGTCACCCCATCCTTGCTGTGTGTGTGTGTGTGTGTGTGTGTGTGTGTGTGTGTGTGTGTGTGTGTGTGTGTGTGTGTGTGTGTGTGTGTGTGTGTGTGTGTGTGTGTGTGTGTGAGAGAGAGAGAGAGCGCTTTTCTTTGACATCTGCTTGGAGAAATGACAGATTTACAGTTCATGAGGGTTGCCTAATCACACATTTGAAGTTTTGAAAAGATCTGACCTTTTTAATCCTTCGAAACAGCCCCTATGACCCCATTTTAAGGCACTTCCGGTTGACACAGGAAGCTGAAAGTAAACACATATCCTCCTTGGTGTAAGCTCTTATAGAATATTGAGTTTTAAGTCTATATGTTAAGAACTGACTTATTTACAGAGGGTTGAATGAGTGTGTGTTATTTCAGAAAATCACAGAAAATCACAGAAATCTCGCAGAGCTCCGAAACCCACCTTAACGGATACTTCTGAACACGCTGCAACTGGATCTGTAACTCTTTTTTTTTTTTGTTTGTTTTTTTTTTTAACATCACCAATTCTACATTGTACGATTTCTCTTAAATTACGATAGATAAATGTCTGGTTCTTTTTTCCTGACACCGTAGGTTCATGTACTTTGACGTGAAGCGGTCAAATTAGCGCTCTATTTTCGTTTTTGACCTTTAATCACAGAAAAATGGCCTTAACTCAAAAAGCGTTGAGGCCTCGATGCGATCTTGTTCGGGGCTAACTGCCCATTATGCCAAACCTATGCTCACCAAGTTTCATCTTCGAAGTCTTTTCCATTTAGGAGAAATGGCCATGTCGTGATTGGTGATGTTTTGTACATTTGCAATAAGATTCCATTCGCCATCTGCTGGAATTTACTGGGACAGCGGAAAAATGACCAAAATTTGAACATTTTATAAAACAGAAACCAAATGTCCGAGAGAGTTCGTTCGATGACTTCCCGGAAGATCTGGCCCCATTGCATGGCCCGCCGCGTCCGTGAATTTTACAAACATTCGCGAACGTCTAGTAAATTTGCAATATGGAGTTTCTCATCAATCATACAGCAAATGCCAAAATGTGCCCTTCATGTATGGAGGAAATATGCTAAAATGCATTCTTTAAATCAGGAGAGGGCTGACTGAGTGTGTGTTGTGTGTTCAATCAGGAGAGATACTTATAGATTCATTCATTAGCCTGTATTTAACCAGGCAAGTCAGTTAAGAACAAATTCTTATTTACAATGACGGCCTAGGAACAGGGGGTTAACTGCCTTGTTCGGGGCAGAATGACAGATTTTTACCTTGTCAGCTCGGGGATTCTATCTAGCAACCTTTTGGTTACTGGCCCAACGCTCTAACCACTAGGCTACTTGTCAGCCAATCCCGGATGACGCTGGGCCAATTGAGCGCCGCCCTATGAGACTCCCAATCACGGCCAGTTTTGATACAGCCTGGAATCGAACCAGGGTCTGTAGTGATGCCTTTAGCACTGAGATGCAGTGCCTTAGACCGCTGTGCCAGCCTGTAGCAGAGAGAAGTATCTAATTGGTCTCTGGCTTGCTACTGCTGGAGGTTTGATCAAGATATTTCCCTCATTGAAAACAAACATCGAGCTACATCGTCCCAAATGGCACCCTGTCCCCTAGTGCAGTTCTCTTGATGAGAGCCCAATGGTCCCTTGTCAAAAGTAGTTCACTATATAGGGAATAGAATCGCATTTGGGACGTAGTCATCATTAAATATATACATGAATTCACCTTATTCACTTGGCTGACTTCACATGTATAAACACTGTACTCTAAGTAGGTAAGTACAACATGTATGTAAAGTTTCTATAACAGTATCTATCAACTCCAGTCTGCCTGATGCATATGGTACAGTACAGTTAAAGTCACAATCCTGAGTGTATATATACCATGGATTCCAATTACCATTGGAGAGCAGTAAATATTGCAGATTGTACCTTTGAGTTCATGTTTGGTTTCATTTAAGCAATATAGACTAAGCAGCGGTGGTATAGCTAGATGCCCAGTGTCAAAGAAACAGAGTGGTTGGTAGCTAGTCAGAGATGTATTTTTAAACTCTACATTTTAATTGGATGGCTGCTGACAATATCATGCTTCCGTCTTCCCACTTTAGCACCAAAGAAGACTTTCAATTCTGCCGTCCTCTTAATTAACAAAACTCTTTAAATGCCACACGTCACCACTAACAGCATTGGATGAGTCAAGCATTCATAACACTGTAGCGTGCACACATGCACACGCTCAGACACGCACACTCTTTCAGTCTGGCATTTGGAATTATTTTTCTGACTTGATTTCCATGTGAGTTTTTCTTAAGGGGATGATGGCTGGTAGCAACACTTCAAAATAACAAAGTTAAATACATTCTGATTTAAAAAAACAAATGTCGGAACCAGCTTTAAAGTCTCAATTTCAGAACACTCCGACCATACAGAAAACCTGAGCCCTACTGGCCCTCTGAGCTTTCTAGCTCTCACAGCCCTGGCCTAAAGTATAGAGAGAAGTCTCAGTCTCAGTATTCATACCCATTCAAACTGAACCAATGTGAAGTTTGTGTTGAGTGCGGAAGTAAATCACACAGTGGTCAATTATTTTGGAGAACTGTGGGTGATGAGTGAGGCAGGCGCTGGTGCAGAGAGAGAAAGGGAGGGGAACAGGGAGAACATGTGTGCATGCTGTCAACCAGGAACCATTCTGCTCTGGTCACTCCCTCTACAGACTGACTGAGCCAGGAGTGCAGAGCAGGCATTAGGCTTGGACGGTATACCGTATAAAGTGCAGTCATCTTGTGCACTAGGTTAATAGATAAACAGATCGCATTCTTCATTTAAACTTTTGCATTACTTGTTCATTATGCAGCCATTCCACAAAGAGCTGATTGAGCCAGCCACATGGTATGTTTGTTTACAAAGAGCAAACGGAAGCTTTCGTGACGTGAAGATCCACTGTTGTGCAGCACAAGATCATGTTACTCTTGAAATTCACTACTAATGTTTGCCAGCTAAATATCTCAAATAAAATCGTACTTGTCTCATTCTCCGAAATACAATGGGTGTAGACTTTACCGTGAAATGCTTGCTTACAAGCCCTTCCCAACAATGCAAAGTAAAAAAAAGAAAAAAAAATGAATAGTAACACGAGGAATAAAACACACAAAAATGAAGCTATATACAGAGAGTACCAAAACCATATCAATGTGCAGATGTAAAAGGTATTTGAGCTAGATATGTACATAAAGGCAGGATAAAGTGACTAGACATCAGGATAGATAATAATAAGAGTAAGAAGAGTGGAAGTGTGTTTGTATATGTGTGTTGTGTCGGTATGCATGTGTGTGTTATGTGTGTGTGGTGGGGATTTGTGAGCGTGTCGGTGTAGTGTGAGTGAGTGTGTACTGTATGAAGTGCGTATATACACTCACCTGCCAGTTGATTAGGTACACCCAACTAGTACCCCCTTTTTTGTCTCCAGAACAGCTGGAATTCATCGGGGCATGGATTCTACAAGGTGTCGGAAACGTTCCCCAGGGATGTTGATCTATGCTGAAGCGATGGCATCACACAGTTGCTGCAGATTGGAATGCGGTACATTCATGCTGCGAATAACCCATTCCATCTCATCCCAAATAAGCTCTATTGGGTTTGGTCATCAACAATGTTCAGATACGCTGTGGCTTTCAATCGTTGCTCAATTTATATCAAGGGACCTAAAAAATATTCCCCACTCCAGTACACCACCACCACCACCGCCTGTACCGTTGACACCAGGCAGGATGGGTCCATGGACTCATGCTGCTTACACCAAATCCTGACTCTGCCATCAACATGATGCAACAGGAACTGGGGAATCGTTGGACCAGGCAATGTTTTTCCACTCCTTAGTTGTCCAGTGTTGGTGATCGCTTGCCCACTGGAGCCACTACATCTTGGTTTTAGCTGATAGGAGTGGACCCCATTGTGGTCGTTTGCTGCAATAACCTGTTGGGGATAGGGGGCAGTATTTGCACGGCCGGATAAAAAACGTACCCGATTTAACCTGTTGGGGCTAGGAGGCAGTATTTTCACGGCTGGATAAAAAACGTACCCGATTTAATCTGGTTACTAATCCTACCCAGTAACTAGAATATGCATATACTTATTATATATGGATAGAAAACACCCTAAAGTTTCAAAAACTGTTTGAATGGTGTCTGTGAGTATAACAGAACTCAAATGGCAGGTCAAAACCTGAGAGATTCCTTTACAGGAAGTGGCCTGTCTGACCATTTCTGGAACTTCTTTGCCATCTCTATCTTTTACAAAGGATCTCTGCTCTAACGTGACACTTCCTACGTCGTCCATGGGCGCTCAGAGCCCGGGAAAAAACAGAATGTCGTCATCCCAGCCCCAGGCTGAAACACATTATCGCCTTTCTCAAGTGGCCGATCAAGGGACTGTGGGCTTAGGCGCGTGACCTGGCCGCCCCCGTCTTTGTGATTTTTTGCTCTGTTTGCCGAAAAGGACATTCCCGGTCGGAATATTATCGCTTTTCTACGAGAAAAATGGCATGAAAATTGATTTTAAACAGCGGTTGACATGCTTCGAAGTACGGTAATGGAATATTTAGAAATTTTTTGTCACGAAACGCGTCGGGCGCGTCACCCTTCATCACCCTTCGGATAGTGTCTTGAACGCACGAACAAAACAGAGGATATTTGAACACAACTATGGATTATTTTGAACCAAACCAACATTTCTTATTGAAGTAGAAGTCCTGGGAGTGCATTCTGACGAAGAACAGCAAAGGTAATCAAATTTTTCTAATAGTAAATCGGAGTTTGGTGAGGGCCAAACTTGGTGGGGTTCAAAATAGCTAGCCATGATGGCTGGGCTATCTACTCAGAATATTGCAAAATGTGCTTTTGCCGAAAAGCTATTTTAAAATCGGACATAGCGATTGCATAAAGGAGTTCTGTATCTATAATTCTTAAAATAATTGTTATGTTTTTTGTGAACGTTTATCGTGAGTAATTTAGTAAATTCACCGGAAGTGTTCGGTGGGAATGCTAGTTCTGAACGTCACATGCTAATGTAAAAAGCTGTTTTTTGATATAAATATGAACTTGATTGAACAAAACATGCATGTATTGTATAACATAATGTCCTAGGGGTGTCATCTGATGAAGATCATCAAAGGTTAGTGCTGCATTTAGCTGTGGTTTGGGTTTATGTGACATTATATACTAGCTTGAAAAATGGGTGTCTGATTATTTCTGGCTGGGTACTCTGCTGACATAATCTAATGTTTTGCTTTCGTTGTAAAGCCTTTTTGAAATCGGACAGTGTGGTTAGATTAACGAGAGTCTTGTCCTTAAAATGGTGTAAAATAGTCATATGTTTGAGAAATTGAAGTAATAGCATTTCTAAGGTATTTGAATAACGCGCCACGGGATTCCACTGGCTGTTGAGTAGGTGGGACGATTTCGTCCCACATACCCTAGAGAGGATAACCCATCTGTGACAAGGATCGACAAGTTGGGCATTTCAAGATGCTGTTCTGCACACCACTGTTGTACTATGCCGTTATTTGTCTGTTTGTGGCCCTCCTGTTAGCTTGCACGATTTTTTCAATTCTCCTTCGACTGCTCTCATCAACAAGCTGTTTTCGCCCGCAGGACTGCCGCTGACTGTATGTTTTTTGTTTGTTTCTGAGATACCAACAATCATACCACGCTCAAAGCCACATAGGTCACTCATTTTTCCCATTCTAATGTTCAATCGAACAGTAACTGAATGCCTCGATCCCTGTCTGTGTGCTTTATATAGCGATCCACAGCCATGTGACTCACTGTCTGTTGGAGCGATTCATCTTCATGAATGGGGTGGTGTTCCCAATACATTGGCTGGTCAGTGTATAGTCTTGTGAGTGTGCATACAGTCAGTGCAAGATAGGGTCAATGTAGATTGTCTGCATAACCATTTAATTAAATATTTAACAGCTATATGGCTTAAGGGGTAGAAGCCGTATCGGTACTTTAACTAACACAGCCTGATGTAGACGTCCTGGATGGCAGGGAGCTCGGCCCCAGTGATGGATTGGGCCGTCCACACCACCCTTTGTAGAGCTTTGCAGTCGAGGGTGGTGCATTTGCCATATCAAGCGGTGATGCAGCCAGTCAAAATGCTCTCGATTGTGCTGCTGTATACATTTTTGAGGATCCGAGGGCCCATGCTAAATCTTTTCATCCTCTTGAGGGGGAAGAGGCTCTGTCGTCTGTGGAGTCGTGCCTGGCCACTCAGTCGTGGGTGAACAGGGAGGACTTCTGTCAGGACGTCCGGGATCCAGATGCAGAGGGAAGGGTTCTGTCCTAGGGTCCTGAGCTTGGTGATCAGCTTGGAGGTGTCTATGGTGTTGAATGATGAGCTGTAGTCTATGAACAGCATTCTCACACATTTTTTTCTCCTCTTGTCCAGGTGGAAGAGGGCAGTGTGAAGTGCATTTGAGATTGCGCCATCTGTGGATCTGTTGGGGTGGTATGCGAATTGGAGTGGGTCCAGGGTGTCTGGCATGCTGTTTATGTGTGTAATGACAAGTCTTTCAAAGCAATTCATAATTACAGACGTGAGTATTAAAGGGCGATAGTCATTTAGGCAGGTTACCTTGGAGCTCTTGGGAACAGGTACAATGGTAGTATGCTTGAAACATGTTGGGATTACCAACTGGGACAAGGAGAGACTGAACATTTCAGTGAAAACACTTGCCAGCTGGTCTGCGAATGCTCCGAGAACGTGACCTGGTATTCCGTCTGGCCCGGCGGCCTTGCAAGTGTTAACCTGTTTAAAAGTTTACTCACATCAGCCATAGAGAGCGAGATCACACAGTCATCTGGAACAGGAGCTTTCATGCAGGACTCAGTGTTGTATTCCTTGAAGTGAGCATGAAAGGCATTTCGCTCGTTTTGGAGTTCTACATCACTGGGCATCATTGACTGCAAGACCTGCCACATCTGACAAGTGTCAGAGCTGGTGTAATAGAATTCTACCTTCCTCCTATATTGTCCTTTTGAATGTTTGATGTCTTGTTGGAGGTGGTAGCGGGCTTTCTTGTATGCGTTCATGTCCATGTCCTGTTCTTTGTAAGCAGTAGCTCTAGACATTAATTCCAGCAAGGATAGTGCCTTTATTTCATGCTTTTTGGTTTGGTTACATTCATATAGTCACTGTGGGACGACGTTGTTTATGCACTTATTGACTGATGTGGTAAACGCCTCAATGCTATCGGATGAATTCCGGAACATATCGCAGCCTGTACTAGCAAAACATTATTGGAGCTTTGAGTGAGGGGTGCGCCAGCCTTGCGTCTGCATCATTGGACCACTTTCGTATTGAGCACTCACTAGAACTCCCTGTTTGAGCTTTTGTTTGAAAACTGGGAAACAGTTTTGAGCCTGTAATCAAACCCACAAATGCTGATGCTCCAGATACTCAACTAGTCTAAAGAAGGCCAGTTGTATTGCTTCTTTAATCAGGACAACAGTTTTCAGCTGTGCTAACATAATTGCAAAATCAATTAGCCTTATAAAATGATAAACTTGGATTAGCTAACACAACGTGCCATTGGAACACAGGAGTGATGTTTGCTGATAATGGGCCTCTGTTCGCCTATGTAGATATTCCAAACAAAATCTGCCGTTTCCAACTACAATAGTCTTTTACAACATTAACAATCTCTATACTGTATTTTTGATCAATTTGATGTTATTTTAATGATCAAAAAATGTGTTTTTCTTTCAAATAAATATATATATATATATATATATATATATATATATATATATATAAAACACACACACACACACACACACACACACACACACACACACACACACACACACACACACACACACACACACGATCAAGCTTCATGGTTACAGCAGACACAATCAATCCCCTCTGAGGTCAAGATCACTGCTGTCTATTATTTGTTTTGTGCGTGTAGCAAACCTATTGACATAGTTGTACAACTTTATGAGCTGGGTTGTCTGTCCTTGCAATTTGTTTATGTTTGCTTGCGCTTGTTAGCATTTACAGTGGCAAGTGTCCACAATTTAGTTTTTTTAACGTTTGGAACGAATTAGCAGCCTCTTGCTGGTAATACTGTAAAACACGGTATGGTACAGAAACGGTATGAAAATACACAAATCTATATACCGCCCAAACTTAGCAGGCAGGCAGAGCTAACCCATGGTGTTAATGCTAATGTATGAACATGGGCAGGCGCACACGCACATGTACACCTACAATCCTGGATATTCTTTATTTAATAAAAGTTATTAATAAAAACAAAGATAGCTTGGCATCACCATAAGCCTGGGCCTCATTATTGGTGAATTGCTTTCAGCTAACTAACTCCTGATGATCATCAGCCTTTGTGTTCTGCCTGGGGCCAGAGTCATCTTGTTACCCTGTAGGCTGAGAGAGGGAGAGGCAACTGGTAACCATTTATGCTCAGAGAGAGCGCCCTTGAGCCAGATGTGGGTTCTCCCTGCTTACATTTAGGCTTCAACAACATAAAAAATGGATGTCTTCACTTAAATAATCTTATCGTACGATTATTCATTCATGTTAAAGGTAATTTAAATTTAAGTCACGGGTCCATAAACTAAGCTAGGCATGTAAGGTAAGTAGAAGGAGGAGGAGGAGACCACTCTGACCACTCTAACCCACAGCAGACTGACTCAGGTTGGAAATTGGGAGAGATGGAAGGATGGCCTTTGCTCTAAACCCCATAATTATCCATGATCCCGCCTAGCATAAACCTTACCCAGGAACACCCAGCGGTGGTCCCTCCCTGACCGCTGAGGATTGTGGGATTGACCCTAGGGGTCCACACCTTACCCAGGCATTGACCTCCAAGGCTGCTGTTGAGAAGGGAAGGGCATGGCTGAAATGACCACAAGCTACCATCATCAGATGCTGATAACAAGACAAGAATGAGTGGCTGGAAGATTTTGCTAGACCTCCCAAATAATGTCTGCCAAGCCCTGTTGGTGGGATTTCATAGGTTTCTGTGGCTAAATAGAATGACCCACTGACTTGTGATTCTATTTCTATGGCAGCAGCTGACACAATATTATATTCACTGGCATGGTGGCAGGCATATAGGAAGAAGGACAGACAAACGGTTTGGGCTCAGTTGTACTGTCAATGTGGGCCAAAAGCTCTCTAAACCATGTCTCAAAATCTCTGTCATCAATAGAGAGCAGAGAGCAAACAAAAATATAAAAACATACATCAGCCAAGATCAGAGTGGGATTTAGAAACAAACATGGATATGCTCAGAAAAACATGCACGTGAAAACACATTGACTCACAAAACGCACTGTGACACACACACACACACTGACACACACATAGGCAGTGTTTTGGTCCCTGGAGGCCCTATGTGATTTGGGACCGAGTGTAATCCTGTTACACCATTTTTGATCTCTTCCTCCGAATCCTACTTTCAAACAAACATCCTCTTCTCTCTCTTTGCCCTACTCTCAATGTTTCTAGGGAGATCATGCACTGCAAAGGGGAAGAGAGTGAGAAGAATGGGAAAACAATTGGGGGAGAGAGAGGGAAAGAAATAGGGAGAGAGAGAGAGAGAGGAAGAATGAATGAATGAAAGTGTATAAAGAGAGAGAAAGAGTGCGAGAGACAGCGGTAGAGAATAAAAGAGTGAGAGAGTGTCTGAGTAACGGTAAGAAAGCGGATTATGGAGAGCAGAAACAGCAGCTAGACAACAGAGGGACTAGCTAGAGACCAACAGACAGTCTAACTGAGCGTGTGTGTGTGTGTGTTTGTGTGTGTCAGTGTTTCCGTCAGGAACATTTGGTGCCAGACAAGTGACCAGGAATATCTACATTTATCTGAAAAATGTACAGGTCATCCATATATAGTACCAGTCAAAAGTCTGGACACACCGACTCATTCAAGGGTTTTTCTTTATTTTTACTATTATCTATTTGAGATTCTTCAAAGTAGCCTACCTTTGCCTTGATGACAGCTTTGCACACTCTTCTCTCAACCAGCTTCACCTGGAACGCTTTTCCAACAGTCTTGAAGTAGTTCCCAAATATGCTGAGCACTCTCTGGCTGCTTTTCCTTCACTCTGCAGTCCGACTCATCCCAAACCATCTCAATTGGGTTGAGTAGGTGTGCCCAAACGTTTGACTGATACTGTACATTGGGTGCATAACATATTAGGGGGTCCACCCACGTACCCAGCACCATCAATAAACGAGGGATGTTAGCTATATCCTTAAAAACAGACTATAAGAAAAACCACTGATGCATAAGCAAACTTTATAGCCTATTTGTATTGGTTTTTCCTTTCCTAAAACAATCATAGTCAACCCATGGGTTAAAGAATAAAAAGAAAACTAATGATGAAACTTAAGTCAATCTTAGATCAACCTCCTCTTTCATACAAGAAAGTCATGACCATCATGCTTTTAGGGAAAGAGGATACGTTTGTACATGTATAAAATTGCGAGTCTGACCAATTCCAGTCCCCTTAGGTCTGAGAAGCTCAGTTCAGGTGACTTTTTAAAAAGGACATTCTACTCCAAAATGAGTGAAAATAAAATGATGCTGACACCAACTAAAATAAAATGTCCACCTCCAGAAATGAGCCCCATAACACATCCAATTATTTTAATCTAACCACACTGTCCGATTTCAAAAAGGCTTTACAACGAAAGCAACACATTAGATTATGTCAGCAGAGTACCCAGCCAGAAATAATCAGACACCCATTTTTCAAGCTAGCATATAATGACACAAAAACCCAGAAGACAGCTAAATGCAGTACTAACCTTTGATGATCTTCATCAGATGACACACCTAGGACATTATGTTATACAATACATGCATGTTTTGTTCAATAAAGTTCATATTTATATCAAAAACCAGCTTTTTACATTAGCATGTGACGTTCAGAACTAGCATACCCCCGCAAACTTCCGGGGAATTTACTAACAATTTACTAAATTACTCACGATAAACGTTCACAAAAAACATAACAATTATTTTAAGAATTATAGATACAGAACTCCTTTGTGCAATCGAGGTGTCCGATTTTAAAATAGCTTTTCGGTGAAAGCACATTTTGCAATATTCTCAGTAGATAGCCCAGCCATCACGGCTAGCCATTTAGACACCCACCAAGTTTAGCCCTGACCAAAGTCAGATTTACTATTACAAAAGTTTGATTACCTTTGTTGTCTTCATCAGAATGCACTCCCAGGACTGCTACTTCAATAACAAATGTTGGTTTGGTCCAAAATAATCCATCGTTATATCCAAATAGCGGCGTTTTGTTCGTGCGTTCCAGACACTATCCGAAATGGTAAATCAGGGTCACGAGCATGGCGCAATTCGTGACAAAAAAATTCTAAATATTCCATTACCGTACTTCGAAGCATGTCAACCGCTGTTTAAAATCCATTTTTATGCCATTTTTCTCGTACAAAAGCGATAATATTCCGACCGGGAATCTCCGTTTCGGTAAACAGAGGAAAGAAAACAAAGCATTCGGTCAACGCGGGCACGCGCCTGAGTCTCACAGTACTGTAACCAGCCACTATCCAAACGCGCTACTTTTTTTCAGCCAGAGCCTGCAAAGCCACGATTCAGCTTTTTGCCGCCTTCTGAGAGCCCATTGGAGCCGTAGGAAGTGTCACGTAACAGCAGAGATCCTTTGTAATGGATAGAGATGGCAAAGAAGGCCAAGAAATGGTCAGACAGGGTACTTGTTGTACAGAATCTTCTCAGGTTTTGACCTGCCATTTGAGTTCTGTTATACTCACAGACACCATTCAAACAGTTTTAGAAACTTTGGAGTGTTTTCTATCCAAAGCCAATAATTATATGCATATTCTCATTTCTGGGCAGGAGTAGTAACCAGATTAAATCGGGTACGTTTTTTATCCAGCCGTGTCAATACTGCCCCCTAGCCCTAACAGGTTAAAATATGGGACTATGCATGGTCTAAATCAGTGGTTCCCAAACTTTTTATAGTCCCGTACCCTTTCAAACATTCAACCTCCAGCTGTGTACCCCCTCTAGTACCAGTCAGCACACTCACAAATGTTGTTTTTTGCCATCATTGTAAGCCTATACAATACATTTATTAAACATAAGAATGAGTGTGAATTTTTGTCACAACCCGGCTCGGGGGAAGTCTTAAATCATTTTCCACACACAGTCTGTGCTTGTATTTAGTTGTCATGCTAGTGAGGGCCGAGAATCCACTCTCACATTGGTATGTGGTTGCAAAGGGCATCCGTGTCTTAACAGCGCAATTTGCCAAGGCTGGATACTCTGAGCGCAGCCCAATCCAGAAATCTAGCAGTGGCTTCTGATTAAATAAAATTTTCACAGAACCGCTTGTCGCAGTTTCGATGAGACTCTCTTGTTCAGATATCGGTAAGTGGACTGGAGGCAGGGCATGAAAGGGATAACAAATCCAGTTGTTTGTGTCATCCATTTCGGGAAAGTACCTGCGTTATTGCGCACCCAACTCACTCAGGTGCTTCACTATATCACATTAGGCATTGTCCGTAAGCTTGAATTCATTTGCACACAAAAAAATCGTAAAATTATGGAAAGACCTGTGTGTTGTTCTTGTTAATGCAGACAGAGAAGAGCTCCAACTTCTTAATCATAGCCTCAATTCTGTCCCGCACATTGAATATAGTTGTGGAGAGTCCCTGTAATGCAAGATTCAGATCATTCAGGCGAGAAAAAACATCACCCAGATAGGCCAGTCATGTGAGAAACTCGTCATCATGTAAGCGGTCAGACAAGTGACAACTGTGGTCAGTAAAGAAAACTTTAAGCTCATCTCTCAATTACATTTTTTTTGTAAATTATTTTCCCCTTGATAACCAGCACACTTCTGTATGATGTAAAAGTGTTACATGGTTGCTGCCCATATCATTGAATAGTGCAGAAAATACATGAGAATTCAGGGGCCTTGCTTTAACAAAGTTAACCATTTTCACTGTAGTGTCCAAAACATCTTTCAAGCTGTCAGGCATTCCCCTTGGCAGCAAGAGCCTCTCGGTGGATGGTGCAGTGTACCCAAGTGGCTTCAGGAGCAACTGCTTTCACATGCGTTATCACTCCACTATGTCTCCCTGTCATGGCTTTTGCGCCATCAGTACAGATACCAAAATGAGCAGCAGCTACGTTTGGCTACATACGGACCGTTAGTGGAATTCCCGTGAGAGAGTAACGGTTAATGTGATTGGATGTTAATAATTTGACTAGGCTACCTGTATTTGACATTGTGTTGTTATTTCGCTGAACACTAGATGGTTTAATTTTATTTTTGCCAGTGAAATGAGGCTACTCAGGCGAGAAAAAAAACTCACCCAAATGTATAGCCCCGTTGGAAAATATAAATGGACTGTTTGAAAATGTGAAGAAAAAAATATATATATTTTAGAAAAATATAGAATCACATTTTTATTTGGCGTACTGGTGTGGGGTGCAATGGGATGCAATGGGATGTTTCCCTCCCATTGAACCCCAGTTTGGGAAAACCTGCTCTAAATGATCAGATGTGCTGCTAGCAATTAGCGTTATCACCTCGAGCCCAACTGATACCGCATAATGTTAGTGGTTATAAAATGTACATAGGCTGCTGCTGAAGCATGGGGTTTGTCCATCTGCATTTACCCCATTGGACACAACATCTGATTGTTCTAATTATATATTATTATTATTAATAATAATAATACTTTTATGAAAAATACATAAATTATTATTATTCACTCAAAAATGTTGGAGTTTCTATTAGAAAGTATATTATTGCCCTTTTAAGAAGAACTCAGTTGCGCCACTGTGCCTAAACCATGCTTGAAACTCCAGCTTGCATTTGAAAAATGAGGCCACTTGCGTAATTGAAGAGGTATAGAAATAAACTTGGTAGCAATGAAAAACTGGGATCCCCCTCTTTCTTAACAAAGAACAAAAATGCTTTCAAAATAGAAAATGTCAAAACTGCTTTCAAAAGTGTCCTCCTGAGGTTGCATTAAGAATTGTTGTGCATTGACTGCTTAGAATACATGTTTCCCTCCCTATGGCTCTCGCAATTTGAATATACATCGAGATGACTATTACCCTTTCAACAGGCTATGCGATTTAAACAATCCTCAGGCTTATATTTTTTTAATAAGCTAACGATGCTCTGATCCTCCAAATCATGCATTATAGTGTAGTAGTCTGTTTTGAATGATTTTATGTATTTATGTTTAGACATGAGTAGGCTAATTAGGCTATATCATTTGTGCAATTTAATTTAATTTACTTTAGGGAAACTTAGCCCCTATCTAACCTTATGGACTCGCCGCCTTTGGTAAGCAGTTTCGGTTTTTGACACACTCAAACCGGTGCACCTGGCACCTACTACCATACCCCTTTCAAAGGCACTTAAATATTTTGTCTTGAACATTCACACTCTGGATGGCACACATACACAACCCTTGGCTCAACTGTCTCAAGACCTAAAAATCCTTCTTTAATAACTTTCATGTTTTGTACACTCAGTGTATTTCACAGAACATACGTGCTTCTGTATTAGGCCATTTCACCAACCAGACCTCTCCCAAATCTATATGGCATAAATCCGTCGTAGTGATAGAGAACTTGAATCCGAGTCTACCTCACAGTTCAGCTGTCGGAGATTTGAGCACAAAATGCATCAGGGCATTGCATGCATAGACCTATACTAGGCTTAGGGATCCACTATATGATAGCCCATTAATATTTAAAAACAGTTATATAAAAAGGAAGAGAAGCTTAGGTCTAGCCCCAAAGAGAGATATGCCGACGTCATGCTACGACACCGACATGCATTTCTTGATCTTTGTCAGATAGGCTAAAGCGTCTGCTATACAGATACAGTCGTACAGAAGTACATTTTCATTCAGAATTTAACAGGCTATATTGCAGCAATTACCAAGAAATGCAAGTGCCTAATATACCCAACAAATGACAGCAATAGGCTTATGATATTTATTTAACAAGCCTACTTATAACCTATCTTAAACTACAATGAACAAAACGTATAAATGCAACATGTAAAATGTGGGTACCATCTTTCATGAGCTAAAATGAAAGATCACAGAAATTTTACATACACACACAAATCAAATATTTAATCGTTATTTGTGAATGTATGAAACCTGTGCCGGTTGAAAAATATATTGATGCGGGGCGCCGTCCTCAAACAATTGCATGGCATGTTTTTTCGCTGTAATAGCTACTGTAAATCAGACAGTGCAGTTAGATTATCAATCATTTAAGCTTTCAACCGATTTAAGACACTTATATGTACCTAAATGTTTAATATCCATAATTTTTATGATTATTTATTTGAATTGCGCACCCTCCGGTATCACCGGAAGTTGTCCCGCTAGCGGGACACCTACCTCTACCACCAAGCCATAAGACTGCTGAACAATTATTCAAATGGAGACTGGATTATTTACATTGACACCCCCCCTCCCCCTCCATTTGTTTTTTACATGCTGCTACTCGCTGTTTATTATCTATGCATAGTCACTTCACCCCTACCTACATGTACAAATTATCTCGACTAGCCTGTAGCCCCGCACATTGACTCAGTACCGGTACCCCCTGTATATAGCCATATTATTGTTAATTTATTGTGTTACTTTTTATTATTTTTTACTTTAGTTTATTTGGTAAATATTTTCTTAACTCTTTCTGGAACTGCACTGTTGGTTAAGGGCTTGTAAGTAAGCATTTCACGGTAAGGTCTACACATGTTGTATTCGGCGCAGGTGACAAATTAAGTTTGATTTGAGTGTGTGTGTGTGTGTGTATGTAAGAAAGCGGTACTCTGTGGGGGTTACATATATACAATATGTATTTTGAGCTATACATAATATATATTTTATACATCATTTTTTTATCCATCTACAAACAAACAAAATAGATTATTTCCAACCAACCTACAGAGGGTGTTGAGCCAAAGGGAAGAGAGGAGGAGATGGGGAGAGATGGAGAGCGAGGGAGGGTGAAGGAGAGAGGTGGGGGGAAATTATTGAGTGAATGTGCTTTGAGGACCCCCCACACCTCCATGGAGGGAGATAAAATAACAGTAAGGCTGTGTCATAAATGGCACCCTATTAAAGTAGTGCACTATATAGAGAATAGGGTGCTATTTGAGATAAATGAGTCAGCGTGTCGTTCTGAGCACAGAGATCTCCTCATCAACCATCACAACACACCAGGTCCTGAGGCACAGCCATCGCCACACACACACAGATATAAATGCACACAAAACACATACACACACTTGAAAGCTCCCATCACCCCACACTGACAGACACTGGCCTGTGGAGACAGATATGCATTTGTGCTGTACGTTCCTCCCGTTGGCTCACATAGTCGCGCTGTTTTTTTATCCACACAACAGGAGTAACTTTGAAGGATAACGGCAGGATAACGCTGTGGTAATGCCGCAGAGATGGCCCGGTTGCTATGGAGACAGGTCGCCAAGACACAGTTTGGTGCTGGTTTCATACTGGGTGAGTCATTTCAGAGACAGAGAGCGAGAGAGCGAGAGAGAGCGAGACACATGACAGGGCCGGCAAGTCTGTCATTGGGGCGTTTAAGGTGTTTTTGAAGGGATAAATAGATAAACCTTTAAAGATGCTATACCTTTGTTTGGCCTCAATGAGCAGACACACCTCAACTACTCCCCAACGCTATTGCCTTCACGGTAAGGCACTGAGGTGATGAAAAATTCATGAACGTGCTCAATATGTTCGAGCAAATGCTTTCATTCGTTTTCACATCTCTTCAAAGGTAAAAAGGCCCTAAGTACATAGCACGTACTGAGTCAACATCGTATTGAGTGAAAAATCCACAGCCGTGGTGAGATGATAGATGGCATCACTCAAGAGTCAACACCACTAGCTATAGCTACCCTCAGAACAGCCTCATTTTGTCAAGGCATGGACTCTACAAGATGTCGAAAGAGTTCCAACAGGGATGCTGGCCCATGTTGGCTCAAATGCTTCCTACAGTTGTGTCAAATTGGCTGGATGTCCTTGGTAGTGGAAAATTCTTGATACACACGGGCAACTGTTGAGCCTGAAAAACCCAGTAGCATTGCAGTTCTTGACACAAACTGGTTTGCCTGGCACCTACTACCTTATCCCGTTCAAAGGCAATTCACTATTTTGTCTTGCCCATTCACCCTCTGAATGTCACACATACACAATCCATGTCTCAATTGTCTCAAGGTTTAAAAAAAATGATTAAACCTGTCTCCGCTCTTTCATCTTCACTGATCGAAGTGGATTAAACAAGTGACATTAAGGAATCATAGCTTTCCCCTGGATTCATCTGGTCAGTCTGTCATGGAAAAAGCAGGTGTTCTTATGTTTTGTATACTCAATGTAGAGTATATGTATATATTTTTTATGTTCTCTCTAAATAACCTTTGTTGCATAATTAAGATGTCCATACACTGCATTTCAAACAATCAGGAATAATCTAATTTATTCAGGGCTTGTGAAATTATGCCTAGTCTAAATATAAGCATTCAATCATAAGACCCACTATGAACTTTATTATTTTATCAAAATAGTTTAATCTGCTTTTTTTGTGCAATAATCACCGATCTGGCTTTCAAGTCGGTCTATGAAAATGCCCTTTTTGTTACAAATTTATCTAGAACCATGTACAATGCACATCAACTAACAAATCCCAAACTTCTGGTAACAAGCAATATAGAAAATGAACACAGGTTTCATAAACATCTCTCAAGCACAAGCCCACCTGCTAGTGAGTAGCTAGCTAATCTTTATATTTAAAGTCTAGCCAAATTGGATCTATTTTCTTGCTAACAAGGTAGAACAGTTGAACTGTTATGAATACACCCTCCAGTCCGTTGCCAAATGTTTGAAGAACACAGCCTGTTCACGTTTAGATGTTGAAGTCAAGCGGCCTACCTGGATAAGAAGATGCTTATTTCTCAGAATGAGAACGAGTTGCCAGTTGTTATTAAATGTGCATTTGTGACATTACGGTCTCGTCGCACGCAACAGAAACTGCAATGCCGCGCGCCAGAAACAGAGCATTAATTTTTAACAATCATGTTAATTGATACTCCTGTTGTAGTAGGGTTTCCTCTGTTCTAAATTTTGGGAGTTGAGATATAAAAAGGGCATTGTTACAGATGTTAAGTTCTTCTCTATTACAGTAAAATAACGTCTCAATGTGTTTTGGTGTCCATATGACCGATTGTTTTGGACCCCAAATGCAAATAGTGAGTTGCAACTGCTTGTTGTCAGAGAGGAAGATGAATCCCCAAGCCAAATGGTGAAAATCTGTTGATGTGCCCTTGAGTAAGGCACTTAAGCCTAATTGCTCCTGTAATTTTCTCTTGATAAGAGAGTCCACTAAATGACAAATGTAACATTATGGTTCATCTTTGTTGTTGTAAGTGGCAGGGAGATGGGCCTAATGTCTGTTTGCAGGTGGGAAGGTGCACAGTGCACACAACATAGAAGGAGCGAATGAGACCAAAAAGACAAACACACACACACACACAAAAAACGTTGATTCCTGCAATACAGGCATTTGGAACATCGCACTAAAACATACATTCTAATCAATTGAATTAATTTGATATAATGTCCAACCCTAACACACACACTCACACTGTCACACACACACACACACACACACACACACACACACACACACACACACACACACACACACACACACCACACACACACACACCTGATAGTGTCGTCTGTTATCAAGGCATGTGATTAAAATAAGAACATGGGGTGCAGGCGGGCCGCCCTACCAGCCACATATTGACCAGAAGCACTAATGTTTCAATTACAGGCGGCATCCCTAAGACAAACCAGACAACAGGTTTAAATGATTACGTCCACATCAAGTGGGGATTTAACAATAAATGTTTTCCTGAGCGAGGTGTAATTGCAAGGGACAAATCATCAATACTACCCACTATGTACAGGTGAATCACTGCAATTTGCTAGGAAGGTGCAGGTTCATTCTCCATCTCTCTTCTTGTGTCCCTCCCTCCCTCCCGATCCTCCATCCCTCCCTCCATTTCTTTCTCTCCCTCCCTCTCTGTCTTTCCATATTTCTCTCTGTCACTCTCCATCTCTCTCTATGTCTGTCTCTCTCCATCCCTCTATCTTCCCGTCCCTCTCAAAAATGAAATACCATGCAAACGCACAACTATTTGAATTGCAATGATGACTTTTTCTCATAATGAGAATATAAATGAAAACAGGCTGCTGAATAACCAGTAACGTATTGAAGAAGTCATAGGCTTCAATCAGTGCTGCTCTCTCTAACCCCCTGAGAGAATAAATATTCCACAACCCACTCACACCAAGGCTCAGCACAGCCCTGGCACTGCATGGTAGTGTTGTCACGATACCAGAATTTTGACTTTGATACCAATACCAGGTTTAGTATCATGATACAGGAAAAATCTGGTGGGACGTGAGTTGGCAACCAGAGGGTTGCTGGTATCACATTGTAGATACCAGTGCCTGCTGTTGTGTATGGAACTTGCACAAAAACTGCTGGCTGGCTACTGCTAGCAAGCCCAGACAAACACTAAGCAGTCTAAATACAGTGGCAAGAAAATGTATGTGAACCCTTTGGAATTACCTGGATTTCTGCATACATTGGTCATCAAATTTGATCTGATCTTCAGCTAAGTCACAATAATAGACAAACATAGTGTGCTTAAACTAATAACAAAGTATTGTATTTTTGTCTGTATTGAATACATAATTTAAACATTCACAGTGCAGGTTGGAAAAAGTATGTGAACCCCTAGGCTAATGACTTCTCCAAAAGCTAATTGGAGTCAGGAGTCAGCTAACCTGGAGTCCAATCAATGACACGAGATTGGAGATGTTGGTTAGAGCTGCCTTGCCCTATAAAAAAACTCACAAAATTTGAGTTCGCTATTCACAGGAAGAATTGCCTGATGCGAACCATGCCTCGAACAAAAGAGATCTCAGAAGACCTGAGAATAAGAATTGTTGACTTGTTTAACCTGTTAGGGCTAGGGGGCAGCATTGACACGGCTGGATAAAAAACATACCCGATTTAATCTGGTTACCACTCCTACTCAGTAACTAGAATATGCATATACTTATTACATATGGATAGAAAACACCCTAAATTTTCTAAAACTGTTTGAATGGTGTCTGTGAGTATAACAGAACTCAAATGGCAGGTCAAAACCTGAGAGATTCCTTTACAGGAAGTGGCCTGTCTGACCATTTGTTGAACTTCTTTTCCATCTCTATCATTTACTAAGGATCTCTGCTCTAACGTGACACTTCCCACGTCGTCCATAGGCGCTCAGAGCCCGGGAAAAAACAGAATGTCGTCATTCCAGCCCCAGGCTGAAACACATTATCGCCTTTCTCAAGTGGCCCATCAAGAGACACTAGCTTATGCGCGTGACCCCGACCGCCCCCGCCTTTGGGATTTTTTCCTCTGTTTGCCGAAAAGGAGATTCCCTGTCGGAATATTATCGCTTTCCTACGAGAAAAATGTCGTAAAAATTGATTTTAAACAGCGGTTGACATGCTTCGAAGTACGGTAATGGAATACTTAGAATTTTATTGTCACGAATTGCGCCAAGCGCGTGACACTTCTTTACTATTTCGGATAGTGTCTGGAACGCACGAACAAAACGCCGCTATTCGGATATAACGATGGATTATTTTGGACCAAACCAACATTTGTTATTGAAGTAGCTGTCCTGGGTGTGTATTCTGACGAAGACAACAAAAGGTAATGACATTTTTATAATAGTAAATATGATTATGGTGAGTGCTAAACTTGCCGGGTGTCTAAATAGCGAGCCCGTGATGCCTGGGCTATGTACTTAGAATATTGCAAAATGTGCTTTCACCAAAAAGCTATTTTAAAATCGGACATATCGAGTGCATAGAGGAGGTCTGTATCTATAATTCTTAAAATAATTGTTATGCTTTTTGTGAACGTTTATCGTGAGTAATTTAGTAAAATGTTAGCGAATTCCCCGGAAGTTTGCGGGGGGTATGCTAGTTCTGAACGTCACATGCTAATGTAAAAAGCTGGTTTTTGATATAAATATGAACTTGATTGAACAAAACATGCATGTATTGTATAACATAATGTCCTAGGGTTGTCATCTGATGAAGATCATCAAAGGTGAGTGCTGCATTTAGCTGTCTTCTGGGTTTTGGTGACATTATATGCTGGCTTGAAAAATGGGTGTCTGATTATTTCTGGCTTGGTACTCTGCTGACATAATCTAATGTTTTGCTTTCGTTGTAAAGCCTTTTTGAAATCGGACAGTGTGGTTAGATTAACGAGAGTCTTATCTTTAAATGGCTGTAAAATAGTCATATGTTTGAGAAATTGAAGTAATAGGATTTTTAAGGTTTTGAAAATCGCGCCACAGGATAGCCGTGGCTGTTACGTAGGTGGGACGAATTCGTCCCGCCTAGCCTAGAGAGGTTAACCTGTTAGGGCTTCGGGGGCAGTATTTACAAGGCCGGATAAAAAAACGTACCCAATTTAATCTGGTTATTACTACTGCCCAGAAACTAGAATATGCATATAATTATTGGCTTTGGATAGAAAACACCCTAAAGTTTCTAAAACTGTTTGAATGGTGTCTGTGAGTATAACAGAACTCATATGGCAGGCAAAAAGCTGAGAAGATTCCTTACAGGAAGTGGCCTGTCTGACAAGTTCTTGTTCTTCTTGACTCTCTTTATTGAAAACTGAGGATCTTTGCTGTAACGTGACACTTCCTACGGCTCCCATAGGCTCTCAGAACCCGGGAAAAAGCTGAATGATGTAATTCCAGCCCCTGGCTGAAAAACATTAGCGCCTTTGGTAAGTGGTCTATCAGAGGACAATGAGACTGAGGCGGATGCACGAGGCGACCCCATGTTTTTATTTTCTCTCTCTTTGTACTAAAACACAGATTCCCGGTCGGAATATTATCGCTTTTTTACGAGAAAAATGGCATAAAAATAGATTTTAAACAGAGTTTGACATGCTTCGAAGTACGGTAATGGAATATTTAGAATTTTTTTGTCACGAAACGTGTCGGGCGTGTCACCCTTCTTTACCCTTTCGGATAGTGTCTTGAACGCACAAACAAAACGCCGCTATTTGGATATAACTATGGATTATTTTGAACCAAACCAACATTTGTTATTGAAGTAGAAGTCCTAGGAGTGCATTCTGACGAAGAACAGCAAAGGTAATAACATTTTTCTTATAGTAAATCTGACTTTGGTGAGGGCTAAACTTGGTGGGTGGGATTATTTCTGGCTGGGTACTCTGCTGACATAATCTAATGTTTTGCTTTCGTTGTAAAGCCTTTTTGAAATCGGACAGTGTGGTTAGATTAACCTGTTGGGGATAGGGGGCAGTATTGACACGGCTGGATAAAAAAACGTACCCAATTTAATCTGGTTACTACTCCTGCCCAGTAACTAGAATATGCATATAATTATTGGCTTTGGATAGAACACACCCTAAAGTTTCTAAAACTGTTTGAATGGTGTCTGTGAGTATAACAGAACTCCTATGGCAGGCCAAAACCTGAGAAGATTTCAAGCAGGAAGTGGCCTGTCTGAGAAGTAGTGTTTCATCTTGGCTCTTTTTATTGAAGACTCAGGATCTGTGCAATAACGTGACACTTCCTACGTCTTCCATAGGGTCTCAGAGCCTGGGAAAACGTTGAACGATATCGAGCCAGGCTCTGGCTGAAACACTTTATCGCTTTTGGCAAGTGGCCACTCAGAGTACTATGGGCTTAGGCGCGCGCCCGCTTCGACCGAATGCTTTGTTTTCCTTTGTCTGTTTATCTAAACGCAGATTCCCGGTCGGAATATTATCGCTTTTTTATGAGAAAAATGGCATAAAAATTGATTTTAAACAGCGGTTGACATGCTTCGAAGTACGGTAATGGAATATTTAGAATTCTTTTGTCACGAATTGCGCCATGCTCGTAACCCTGATTTAGCCTTTAGGATAGTGTCTAGAACGCACGAACAAAACGCCGCTATTTGGATATAACGATGGATTATTTTGGACCAAACCAACATTTGTTATTGAAGTAGAAGTCCTGGGAGTGCATTCTGACGAAGACAACAAAGGTAAGAACATTTTTCTTATAGTAAATCTGACTTTGATGAGTGCTAAACCTGCTGGGTGTCTAAATAGCTAGCCCTGTGATGCCGGGCTATCTACTGAGAATATTGCAAAATGTGCTTTCACCGAAAAGCTATTTTAAAATCGGACATATCGAGTGCATAGAGGAGTTCTGTATCTATAATTCTTAAAATAATTGTTATGCTTTTTGTGAACGTTTATCGTGAGTAATTTAGTAAATTGTTAGTGAATTCGCCGGAAGTTTGCGGGGGTTATGCTAGTTCTGAACGTCACATGCTAATGTAAAAAGCTGGTTTTTGATATAAATATGAACTTGATTGAACAAAACATGCATGTATTGTATAACATAATGTCCTAGGTGTGTCATCTGATGAAGATCATCAAAGGTTAGTGCTGCATTTAGCTGTCTTCTGGGTTTTTGTGACATTATATGCTAGCTTGAAAAATGGGTGTCTGATTATTTCTGGCTGGGTACTCTGCTGACATAATCTAATGTTTTGCTTTCGTTGTAAAGCGTTTTTGAAATCGGACAGTGTGGTTAGATTAATGAGAGTCTTGTCTTTAAAATGCTGTAAAATAGTCATATGTTTGAGAAATTGAAGTAATAGCATTTCTAAGGTATTTGAAAATCGTGCCACGGGATTCCACTGGCTGTTGAGTAGGTGGGACGCAAGCAGGGTACTCTCCTGACATAATCTAATGTTTTGCTTTCGTTGTAAAGCCTTTTTGAAATCGGACAATGTGGTTCGATAAAGGAGTCTTGTCTTTAAAATGGTGTAAAATAGTCATATGTTTGAGAAATTGAAGTTTTTGCATTTCTGAGGTATTTGTAATTCGCGCCACGCTATACCATTGGATATTGGTTAGGCGTTCCACTAGCGGAACATCTGTCCCTAACAGGTTTAATCTTATGCCGATGTATAACACTTGCATGTTTTATGAATTTTTATATTGAGTATTTCTGTTTTTGAAATTGGCGCTCTGCAATTTCACTGATGTTGGCCAGGTGGGACGCTACCGTCCCACATACCCTAGAGAAGTTAAGGATCTCTGTACTTTGTCTATTCATTTTTCGCTCCATCCTGACTAGTCTCCCAGTCTCTGCTGCTGAAAAACATCCCCACAGCATGATGCTGCCACCACCATGCTTCACCTTAGGGATCGTGCCAGGTGCTTGGCACTCAGGCCAAATATTTCATTTTTTTTCTCATGGTCTGAGTGTCCTTTAGGTGCCATTTGGCAATCTCCAAGTGGGCTGTAATGTGCCTTGTACTGAGGAGTGGCTTCTGTCTGGCCACTCTACCATAAATGCCTGATTGCTAGAGTGCTGCAGAGATGGTTGTTCTTCTGGAAGGTTCTCCAATCCCACAGAGGAACACCTCCCTGACCAAGACCCTTCGCCCCCGATTGCTCTGTTTGGCCATGCGGCCAGCTCTAGGAAGAGTCTTGGTGGTTCCAAACTTCTTAAGAATGACAGAGGCCACTGTGTTCATAGGGACCTTCAATGCTGCAGACATTGTTGGATACCCTTCTCCAGATCTGTGCCTCAACACAATCATGTCTCTGAGCTTTACAGACAATTATTTAGACTTTTTTTACCTTTATTTAACTAGGCAAGTCAGTTAAGAACAAATTCTTATTTTCAATGATGGCCTAGGAACATTGGGTTAACTGCCTTGTTCAGGGGCAGAACGACAGATTTGTACCTTGTCAGCTCGGGGATTCAAACTTGCAACCTTTCAGTTACTAGTCTAATGCTCTAACCACTAGGCTACCCTGCTGACTTCATGGCTTGGTTTTTGTTCTGACAATCACTGTTAACTGTGGGACCTTATGTAGACAGGTGTGTGCGTTTCCAAATCATGTCCAATCAATTGAATTTACCACAGGTGGACTCCAGTCAAGTTGTAGAAACATCTCAATGTTGATCAATGGAAACAGGATGAACCAGCTCAATTTCTCATAGCATGGGGTCTGAATATTTATGTAAATGAGATATTTCCGTTTTTTATTTGTAAAATACATGTGCAAACATTTCTAAAAACCTGTTTTCACTTTGTCATTATGGGGTATTGTGTGTAGATTGATGAGGAATGTCACGTCCTGACCAGTATAAGGGGTTATTTGTTATTGTAGTTTGGTCAGGGCATGGCAGGGGTGTGTTTGTTTTGTGTTGTCGGGGTTTTTGGATATTGTTCTATGTTTTGTATTTCTATTTTTTTTCTATGTTGTGTATTTCTTTGTTGGCCCGGTATGGCTCTCAATCAGGGACAGCTGTACATCGTTGTTGCTGATTGGGAGCCATACTTAGGTAGCCCTTTTTCCACCTGTCTTTTGTGGGAAGTTGTTTTTGCACTGCTGTGTATAGCCTGCAAAACTGTTTAGCTGTCATTCATTCGTTTTCTTGTTTTTGTGTAGTGCTCAATAAAAGTTAATATGAGCATTCACGTATCCGCTGCATTTTGGTCTACTCACTACGACGGCCGTGACAAGGAAACAATTAATTTAATACATTTTAGAATAAGGCTGTAATGTAACAAAAGTCAGTGGAGGAAAAAGTACCCAACTGTCATACTAGTAAAAGTAAAGATACCTTAATAGAAAATGACACAATTAAAAGTAAAAGTCACCCAGTAAAATTGTACTTGAGTAAAAGTAAAAAAGTATTTGGTTTAAAATATACTTAAGCATCGAAAGTAAAAGTATAAATAATTTGAAATTCATTATATTATGAAACACAGATGGCACCATTTTCTTTTTTTTTCTTTTTTCCGGAAAGCCACGGGCACACTCCAACATTCAGACATAATTTACAAATAAAGTGTATGTGTTTAGTGAGTCCACCAGATCAGAGGCAGTAGGGATGACCAGGGATGTTTGGGTGATAAGTGAGTGGATTGGACTATTTTCCTGTCCTGCTAAGCATTCAAAATGTAACGAGTATTGGGGGTGTAAGTAGGAAAAGGAAAATGTAAGTAGTACAAAGTATAATATTTTCTTAAGGAATGTAGTGAAGTAAAAGCAGTCCAAAATATAAAGAGTAAAGTACAGATACCCCCCAAAAACTATTTGGGTAGTAAGTATTTAAGTATTTTTACCTAAGTACTTTACACCACTGACAAAAGTCAAAGGGTCTGAAAACCTTTCTAACGTACTGTATGTGATGTTTTTCAGAGCTCCTACTAAAGCCAAGAAAAACAACAAAAGAAAGCTCTCTCTCTCTCTCTCACACACACACACACACACACACACACGACTCCCTCAAATAGAAGAGAAGAATAGCAACAACCCTGGAGAGAGATGTTGATTGTGTCTGAAGAAACAAAGCAAACCAACATATTCAACAAACACATAGACAAGGGAACATTTTGAAAGTACTGTTGGTACATTCGATGAAAACATGTAAAATACTTAAGTGAAAAATAAATATAGTATGAGAGAAAAAAGAGTGAGGGAAAGGGATGGAGGGGAGTGCGCTCCAATACAATTAGACGTGGGTAGATACTGTCATATTTGTCTATGTTGGTGGCAGGGAAGTCAGGCGCAGGAGAAACCAAATTGGTTATTCTGGAGTATTTAATTTTAAAAAACAAACTCCACAACCAAAGTACAAAATAACATGGGTAACATAATACCCGTCGCACACCGATACAAAACACACGTAACATAACATAACAAAAACAATCACCGACAAGGACATGAGGGGAAACAGAGGTTTAAATACACAACATGTAATTAATGGGATTGGAAACAGGTGTGTAGGAAAACAAGACAAGACCAATGGAAAATGAGAAACTGATCAATGATGGCTAGAAGGCCAGTGACGTCGACCGCCGAACACCACCCGAGCAAGGAGGGGCATCGACTTTGGCAGAAGTCGTGACAGATACAGTTGAAGTCAGAAGTTTACATACACTTAGGTTGGCGTCACTAAAACTCGTTTTTCAACCACTCCACAAATTTCTTGTTAACAAACTACAGTTTTGCCAAGTCGGTTAGGACATCTACTTTGCGCGTTGCAAGTAATCTTTCCAACAATTGTTTACAGACAGATTATTTATCTTAAAACTCACTGTATCACAATTCCAGTGGGTCAGAAGTTTACATGCACTAAGTTGACTGTGCTTGGAAAATTCCAGAATATGATGTTATGGCTTTAGAAACTTCTGATAGGCTAATTGACATCATTTGATACAATTGGAGGTGTACCGGTGGATGTATTTCAAGGCCTGCCTTCAAACTCAGTGCCTCTTCGCTTGACATCATGGGAAAATCAAAAGAAATCAGCCAAGATCTCAGACAAAAAATTGTAGACCTCCACAAGTCTGGTTCATCCTTGGGAGCAATTTCCAAATGCCTGAAGGTACCACATTCATCTGTACAAACAATAGTATGCAAGTATAAACAGCATGGGACCACACAGCCGTCATACCGCTCAGGAAGGAGACACGTTCTGTCTCCTAGAGATGAATGTACTTTGCTGTGAAAATTGCCATATCAATCCCAGAACAACAGCAAAGGATCTTGTGAAAATGCTGGAGGAAACAGGTACATCACAAAGCCCTGACCTCCATCCTATAGAAACTTTGTGGGCAGAACTGAAAAAGCGTGTGCAAGCAAGGAGGCCTACAACCTGACTCAGTTACACCAGCTCTGTCAGGAGGAATGGGGCAAAATTCACCCAACCTATTGTGGGAAGCTTGTGCAAGGCTACCAAAAAAATGTTTTGACCCGAGTTAAGCAATTTAAAGGCAATGCTACCAAATACTAATTGAGTGTATGTAAACTTCTGACCCACTGGGAATGAGATGAAATAAATAAAAGCTGAAATAAATAATTCTCTCTGCTTTTATTCTGACATTTCACATTCTTAAAATAAAGTGGTGATCCTAACTGATCTAAAACAGGGAATTGTTACTGTGATTACAACTGAGTTGAAATGTATTTGGCTAAGGTGTATGTAAACTTCCGACTTCAACTGTATTAGTCACTGGGTCTGAGACACACACACATTGGGTATGCTAAAGGAACATAGCACACTTATGTAGCACATGGCTTAATCAATTGAAGTTGAGAAGGCTGTGGTGATGGTGAGCGTTAGGAAGCCATTTATTTTCTACTCCTCACTTGGCTCGGCACTGTTAGCTGGCTGAGGTAGTGTAGTGGGGCTGTCAGAACCAGCTCCTACATGTGTGAGTGTGTGTTCAGCATTGCCTGCTTGCACTGTGTAAGCCTAGCACACTCTACTGGTAGTCCATGTCCAGAAACCAAGTACAGCA
Organism: Salmo salar; assembly: GCF_965601325.2. Taxonomy (NCBI): domain Eukaryota; kingdom Metazoa; phylum Chordata; class Actinopteri; order Salmoniformes; family Salmonidae; genus Salmo; species Salmo salar. Next base: position 8,027,672 of record NC_138319.1, read on the forward strand.
GGCTGAAAGAGTGGTTGTGCAAATCTAACAAGAACAAATACACAATCACAATAAAAGTGTGATATTGTATAAATTGATTTCACAGGGATGTTTTAATGTGCTCAAGTCTCATGGCCTATGTATTCCATTCAAGGGAATGAATTTGATCATTGCCCATAGGTTTTCACCCATTTACATTGGGCACCAAAATTGACATTTGTGAACATTGAATCAGCAGACAATTTAAAATCTAGAATTGTTTTACTGAGGGGTTGGATTTGAATGTTTTTTTCAGATACCACTCCATTTTGTTTTTTCTTCTCTCCATGCTGTATTAAAAACCCAGCATCGTTCCATTCAGTGTGGCCGTGGACTTTGATGGGGTGAGGGCTGTCTGTTGCTGCTGTACAAAACCAACAAAAAGTTACAGACAGTCACATAGCGCTGTGGTGACCACGTTTGTTGTCATGGCAACCCCTGGAACGTTTTCATAGGATGGACGGGGATGGGGGCGGGAGAATTGATAATAGGCAGTAGTGGATTAGTCTATTGGGAGTGAGTGCTATCATCATTATGGAGATTACTGCTCAAATAACCCCTTTTCTAAGAATGGAGCAGAATGCATCATCTCAACAATATCCAATATAGTATAATCGTGCAGACACTCACACACTGTGGAGCCTGTCTAGAGAGGCCCTTCCTTCACCTGTAAGATGGCATAATAACCTTGAGCTATTTCTATAACAAGCTAACATCATTAAGACATTCACATCTACATATTTCACAGGCTCCCTATGGAGAGTTGATATGTTAGATTTTCCTGTATTGAATTATAGTACAGTCATTTAGAAACTAGTGGAAGGCAAGGTGTTGTGTAAAAAAACTGTCACGTTTAACTGTCTCTGTGTGAAACAGGCATGAATGTTAAACCAATTAGGGATTCATTTTAAACCCACTAGGGACATTGCCTGAGTCCCAAATGGTACCATAAGCCCTATGTAATGTGCTACTTTTGATCAGGGTCTACAGGGCTCTGGTCAATAGTAGCACACTTTGTAGGGAATAGGATGACATTTGGAACAGCGCTGTTTTCTGCATGGGGCTGCAGTTGATGCAACAATTTTGGATAGTTTATGCAATGGTACCCAACAGTTTTTATTTTTTCTCCCTCTGCTGGTGTAGACCATTGCATCCCAAATGGCATGCTATTCCCTTTATAGTGCACTACTTTTGACCAGGTCCATATTACTCTGGTCAAAAGTAGGGCACTGTATAGGGAATAGGGTGCCATTTGAGAAGCAGACATTTTGCTTTGGCCTGTCATAAACAACTGGTACGGGACTGAAGTTCTCTGACCATAATAACACACTATGGAACTGACAGCAGAGAAACAGAGGGATATGGAGAGAAAGAGGGATGGAATGAGAGAGATAGAGCGGGAGATAAATAAAAGAGAGAGAAACAGACGGTGAGTGGTGAGTAAGTGACAGTGTATAGGCCCATGAGCATCCATGTGTGAATGTAACACCACTCTGAACAGAGACAACCCTCAGTGGGCAGAGAACACCACATTGAGAGAAATGGAGAGGCCTTCAGCTTGACACATCCCAAATGGCACCCCATTCCATACATAGTGCACTACTTTTGACCAGAACCGTATAGGTTTCCCTTAAAATTAGTGCACTACATAGACAATAGGTTGCTATTTGCGACATAGCCCGCTTATAACTTACTTTGGTAATGTGGTGTGTAAAGACCAATTGGGAGTGTTAAGTTATAGACAGAATTTTCTGTAACTGGTATGGCTGACAAAGTGTAAATCTTCATCTTATTGTTCCATTGTGGGGAGAATTCAGCTGGTGGTGATGACGCTGATATTTTAAACTCCAACACATTTAAATTATCCTTAATTCTATCCCTCCATCATTCTGTCGTTACACACTTCTACACCCCCTCGCTTCCTCCCACATACACTAATTAATACACCCACTCCTAAAAAAGTAGAAAGTAGAATGAGTGAACACACTCAGGTGCACACACAGATCTCCACGTCCACACACACGTCCACACACGCCAACGCACACATCATACAAACGTCTTTCACACACAAGGAGGAGGAGGTAGGAACACTGCATTAGACAGTATTAGTCATTTAGTGATTAAGTGATTGTACCTCTACATTGAAATGCAGCCTCCCAAACAGCTGCTTTGATTCCTATACACCGCCCTCCAAATACAGCACCCCTAAAAGAGAGACAGAATAAAGGGAGGGAAAAAATAGAGAAGGTAGGATGAGATTAATTAAAAATATAGAAGACTCAGATAGGGAAAATATATGTTGGGCATAGGAACACTGTTGGCTAAGCACGCACACACCTCGGGAGGGATGACAAATCACGTGTACTTTTTACTACAACATTTCCTTGGTTCAAACTTGAGAAATCACTGTTTGACAACACTTTCCAGATGGAAAAGTTTACATTAATTGAACTCTGCAGAATTTGTTATAATTGCTTTATTAAATTTTTTATTTTTTTTGCATAGCTTTTTATGTTAAAATGACCACTGTATGTATGTATGTATGTATGTGTGTCCCACCTCCGTGCGTGTGTACGTGTGCGTGTGTGCGTGTGTGTGCGTCAGCCCCCTCTGTCACAGAGTGCAGTAGGAGGCAGGGAGAAATGGCATGGCTTCATCACCACAGTGACAGGAGATGGAACTAACCAAGGTCACATAAACAACAGGACTTACTTCTGTGTGACAACATGTGCTGTACAAACACCTCTCATATGAACGCCGAACACACAAATGTACATGTACACACACACAATCACAACTCTCATACGAGCTGCACACACACACACACGGGGAGACAGTGTACAATGTTTTAAAATGTTAAAAAGATACACACTTGAGAGGAAACATACACATAAACAAGGAGACAAACAAAAAAAACAAATTGTTTTCTGTCACAGCACGGAGCGAGAGCATCTGCTGTTGTAATAATACCTCTCTCTCCCTCCATCTCTATATCCCCCTCTCTCCTCTCTCTTTTATCCCCACATCTCACTCTCCTTCTTCGTTGTTCTCTTTCTGTCTCTCCCGCTGTGTCTCTCTTTCTCTCTGGTGTACTGAAGGAGCTGCTTCGGCACACAAACCAGTGTTTGAGAACACCAATCATTTACTCTCGACAAAAGTTGTTGTTCGTTGGGGCTTTTATTAACATTGATGTGTTGCAATCTTCTTCTGTTAAGTTGTCTACAACTTCATCCAACATCACACTAAGAAAGGTTCATTCAATTTAGAAAAAGCAATAAAAACCTGGCAAATTGAAAATACAATTGTGCAGTGCTTCTTTAATGTGCATAAATGAGCCCATTGGAGATGGTTGTGATGTGTGGTTTTGCTCAAAGTGCCTTTATAAACGACATCAAACGCAGATATGTTAGATTCATCCTCCAGGGAAGGAAACAGCGTTCAGATGGCTAACAGGCCCATTGCCTCTCACACCACCAAAACACACGTGACCACACGTGAGAACACATGCTCGCACACACACACAAAGCATCTTATCTGTGATGAAACCCCTTCCAGCTGCCTTGGAGTTTGAGACCTCTAATCTTGCCATGACAGTGTGAGTGTTTCATTGCATGCGTGCCTGCTAGATCCTCACTGCAAGGGGACCAAAGAGGGGGAGTGGTTCCTCTAAAGGATATCTTCCCACTCCTATATTTGTGCTGAGATTTGTGGTTTGACCATGATTCGACCACAACTTTGGAGATGCTCCTACACAGCAGATGGTTCTTAAACATCTCCTCTGGGACTCTCAGCCATGCATTTGATCCATTTGATCTATTCCAGATCTGTACACCTGATTCAACTTCTCAACAAATCATTTAGCCCTTGGTTAGTGAATCCGGTGTGGTAAGTCAGGGTTACAAGAAAATTGTGAAACGTCTGGGGGTCCGCGAGGAGAGAGTTGAGAACAACCTCTTCTAAAGGACATCCTCCTACGTCCAGATTTCTGCTTAGATTTGTGGTTTGACCGTGAGTCGACCACTGCTCTGGATGCTCCAACACAGCAGATGTTTCCTCTCAAGATTATAAGGCAGCTATGAGGAGAAACACACCCCTGGCTGCTTTCTCTCTCTACATGTATATTTCTTATTGATATTGACTGTACAATACAATATAGGCTATATTTCAAGAGCTAAGGGCTTTTCCTGTGGTTTTGATGATCCATCACTGATACTGACTCCCTGGAAGTTACAGAAAGTAGAAGTTATGGACGGAAAGTTGACAATTCAAAGAGTTTTGCCTCTTATTGCATTTCTCAAACTTTCCCAAGAATAGGGGAGTAGGAACCTCAAGGGATGGAAAAATTTATTAAAACATCTCAATGTAACATAAGATAATTCTAGAGAGGGATGGAAATAGACTCGGAGAGAGAGAGAGAGCTAGAGAGAATTCTGTCCGTGGAAAGATTGCCCTGCAGCGGTACAACCGATCGCACAACATGCAGTGATCATTAGATGGAGCCAGTCAAGTCAGCTCCATCCATCGTCAGGCTAACCAGCCTGGCTGCTGCCTTCTACAACTTACACTACCTGCCAACCGAAACAGAGAGAGATACAGACATAAACACAGAGATAGAGACACAGAGAGAGAAACTTTTGTCAAAAGTAGTACACTATGTAGGGAATAGAATACTATTTGGGATGCGGCCACAATCGGAGACCCAGGCAGCAGATGCATCTCAAGTCCTCAGCAGCCCCCCCCCCCAACCGAGTCAGTAATTACCGGAAAGTAACCTTGACTTATGTCATGACCTGGCCAGAACAACCCATACAGCAACTGTACAGCTTCAGATTCATACCCAGGAAGTTACTGAAGCCAGAACACATAGATTAATTATGCATAAAAAATGGCACCCTATTCCCTTTAAAGTAGGGAATAGGGCCCCATAGGGCTCTGTTCAAAAGCAATGCACTATAAAGGGAATTTGGTGCAATTTGTGATCCAGGTCAGGGCCATTCATGTCATTAACGACTATAATGTGCCTGTTGTCTTTGCGTCAGATTTAGGGAAAGGCAGGAGCTACATTTACATTAGTAATTTAGCCGTGGCTCTTATCCAGAGCGTCTGTATAGGCAGACATGCTTCTGTGCTGCTGCACGCTACAGTTCTCTTTAGGGAAAAACATTGAAATACTGAGACGCCCTTCTGATAAACAGGGTCCAGAGCTCAAAATATGTGACAGTCACATTAATAACTTCAAATGAATTATTCAAAAAAGCTCAGGCTCTAATCCATCAAATACAAATAAAGCAGTTTTTCCCTCTCTCCTCCTCTCCGCTTTACTCTGGCCTGGAAGCCCAACCAAACGACATGCAAAACTGTGCAGGCACATTAATGACAAAATAAACGGAACAAGAAAATAAATGAAAATTTGTCGTCGCTGCACCGAAACTGCTGATTGCATTCCAACATCAAACATCTTAACTTTTCCAAACTAAAAGGGGTTGAGGGAAACAAAGGAGAGAGAGTGAGAGAAATAAAAAAAGGGAGAGAAAAATAGTGAGAGTGAGAGAGAGGAACCAAACAGAGATAACTATCCCTCCATTGCTACCATCCACAGCAATTAACAATGGAGCTGTGCTCGCTCAATAAATTCACCGTCTCTGCATTGTGCAAATCTGACATTCAGACGAGTGAAACATAATCCTTTTCTCTGCTCTCTTAATAGGAAGAGTGTTAAGATTGAAGAGCGTTGAGGCTGAACAGAGAGAGAGAGAGAGACAGACAGACAGACGGAGGGAGGGAGGGAGGGAGGGAGGGAGGGAGGGAGGGAGGGAGGGAGGGAGAGAAACTCATAATGATCCACCATCTGCATCGTGGCAGTGCCTGGTGGCTGCTGGCACACTATAATCCACAGATCAAATACACAAGGAAATTAGGGCCATAAAACAGAAAGTAGCTCCTTTCTTCTTCTCTTTCAATTCTTTCCTCTTTTCAAATGGTTCAATAGGATGGAAGGAAGGAAAGAAGACGAGAGGGCTTATCAGTCATGACCTCAAAGAGAGGAGTGGAGGATGGAGGGAGGGAGGGGGAGAGAAAGCTTGCGGCAGCCCCATCGAAAAGGCTGAGGGAGAAAGTATTTTGTTTACATTACAAGAGGTAAAGAGAGAGAAAGGAGAGAAAATGAAGACACAGGCGAATGTAAAGGCGAACTGGGCCAAAATAACCCAAATGCGAATGGACCACTCTGCCAGGAAGTTAATGACAAGAGATCAAAAAAGCTCAATTTTCCATTGAACACTTTGAATAATGCAGGGTTGCAGGCGTCCATTTGCATTACAGATGCCGCTTTGCCTTTCCATCTCTCTCTCTCTCTCTCCCTTCCTCCCTCCATTCTTTCCCTCCTCTCCCTTCCCCGCTCCCCTCCAAAGAGTGGCCCTGCCTCAGGGCAAGCAGATATAGACATTGCATGTGGGTGCGTGCGTTTGTACCACAGTGAGACAGGAGAGTCAGTCGGTCTATGCAAAGTAGGAGATTATCTGCCGCTTCCGATTGCTTCCTGCATAGCCTTGGTTTAAAGGTCACCACGGCACATAAACAAATAAAATAAGGGTCATGAAACACATCCAACAACCACTTAAAACCATCCACTCTTCGCTACGCTCTTCAAATATAGATGTAGATGCATGTCAGATTTTATCTCTCTTCTTACAAAAGGACAAATTAAAGAGCCGAGAAACGCATCTGAATTCTATGTGAATAAGAGAAGGTACAGGAAAGATCAGAGATATGCATAAAAATAATACGTTCCGAAATGGAAGACACATCTAAAGAAGAAAAGCAACTTGTTCTCAGGGATGTTTGAGAGTGTGTGTGTGTGTGTATGTCTGTGAGTAAGTGAGTGAGTGAGTGAGTCTGAGTGAGTGAGTGAGTGAGTGAGTCTGTGTGAGTGAGTGAGTGAGTCTGTGTGAGTGAGTGAGTGAGTCTGTGTGAGTGATGGAGTGATGGAGTCTGAGTGAGTGAGTCTGTGTGAGTGATGGAGTGAGACAGTGAGTGAGTGAGTGAGTGAGTGAGTGAGTGAGTGAGTGAGTGAGTGAGTGAGTGAGTGAGTGAGTGAGTGAGTGAGTGAGTGAGTGAGTGAGTGAGTGAGTGAGTGAGTGAGTCTGTGTGAGTCTGTGTGAGTGAGTGAGTGAGTGAGTGAGTGAGTGAGTGAGTGAGTGAGTGAGTGAGTGAGTGAGTGAGTGAGTGAGTGAGTGAGTGAGTGAGTGAGTGAGTGAGTGAGTGAGTGAGTGGCTATTTGGTATTTGGTATTTTATTAGGATTAGCTGTTGCAAAAGCAGCAGCTACTCTTCCTGGGGTCCACACAAAACATAATACAGAATGACATAATACAGCATATCATTAGACAAGAACAGCTCAAGGACAGAACTACATGCATTTTACAGTGGGAGCTGCTGTGTGATACTGTATCTGTTTTACAGGAAATGTGTGTAAAACAGGATGAAATGACAGCCAGCGTGCCCTCGGCCTGTTACTCTAAACTGGGAATGTTTTAGAGAGGAAGGAAGACTCAATGAGAGGGAGAGAGAGGGGTATAAGGGAAATAGAGAGAGAGCTAGAGATAGAGAGAGAGGGGGTTAAGTCGGGGGCACATGAGTTCCTGAATAACCTCAAACCTGAATTAGAGTTGGATAAACCTGGATTGTTTTACAAGGACTCACACATAAAACAACCTTCTACAACACAACCATTAATCCAAAACTTCAAACCTACAACCTTGGATTTTTGACAACTATTAGGATTCTTATTGCATCGGACTACCCAGAAAACTCTCTAGCAAACCAACAACCAGCAGAAGAAGCACACCAGAAACCTAAACAACCTGCAACTAAGTGAGTAGATCAGTCTGTAGATACTTCTAAGGGTTCAGACACATCAATAGCATTTGTTTGCTGAGAGTACCTAGCACATCAATGTTTATTTGCGAACCGAGTGCACACCAATTTTACATGTAGAATCGTGACATTTTTTGGCAGTCAGACATCTAGAGCGGGTGGTCCCTAAAACACAGCGCACTGAACGATCGGCAGACAGACGAGGGTGAATGGGCAAGGCAAAAACATTCAAGTGTCTTTGAATGGGGTATGGTAGTAGGTGCCAGGCGCACCGGTTTGTGTCAAGAACTGCAACGATGCTGGGCTTTTCATGCTAAACAGTTTCCCGTGTGTTTTTATAATGGTCCACCACCCAAAGAACATCCAGCCAACTTCACACAACTGAGGGAAGCATTGGAGTCCATGACCAGACAAATTAAGGCTGTTCTAAGGGCAAAAGGGGGGGTGCAACTCAATATTAGGAAGGTGTTCCTAATGTCTGGTGTACTCAGTGTATATAAGATGGCGTCGTACTGGATTTCCGCCTTTTTGCAAGCTCCTAGCCAACTGATTATTTGTGAGTCTTTTGTAGTTTATTTTTACTTTACTTTTTACAAAATCTGCCTTAATTTCTTACAACCGACAGGAACTTCTGACTATCAGATCAGCAGTTACTTACCTCAAATGTGGCTTCAAGTTCGACTCATCTGCCCTGGGCTCTTTCTGTAATTCCGACCCAATTTTCAGCCTACCCAAGTGGAAATGCTGTCATTACAGAAGCAAGAGGGGGGGATCCTGGCGAGATTAAGACAAAGGGAAAACCGGCAACCTCTTCACTCCATTCTACTGGCAAATCACTTGATTATAAGATAGATGACCTCCAATCGCGGATTTGCTACCAACAGGACTCTCGAAACTGCAATATTCTCTGCATTTCTGAAACATGGGTCTCGGACAAGATAACTCCCATTGCTATCCAACTCCATGGATTCCCCATTCACTATACGGACAGGACAGTGGAGTCAGGGAAAATTGAGAGGGGAGGGGTTTGCCTCTTAATCAACAACAACTGGTATAATGACTCAAGTGTGGTGGAAGTGTCGGCCCATTATTCACCCGTCTTGGAATACCTGATGGTCAAATGCCGATTCTTCTACCTCCATGAGGGAGTTCACCCAAATTGCAATACCTAATTGTCAAATGCCAACCCTTCTACCTCCATCAGGGAGTTTTCAACTGTTATAGAGACTTGTATACGTTCCACCTTATGAAAAATAATAATTATGCTAACAAAAATAATGAGTAGGTGTGTCCAAACTTTTGACTGGTACTGTATATCACTCCAGTATCCAAGCACATTGTAAATATGGTACTGGAACTGATTGAACCTGTATATAGTGCATTTGGAAAGTATTCAGACCCCTTGACTTTTTCCAGATTGTTACATTACAGCCTTTTTCTACAATGTATAAATCCTCTTACAGCTACTTAAGGATAGGGGGCAGTATTGACAATTTCGGAAAAAATATGTGCCCATATAAACTGCCTCCTACTCAAACTCAGAAGCTAGGATATGCATATTATTAGTAGATGTGGATAGAAAACACTCTGAAGTTTCTAAAACCGTTTGAATGGTGTCTGTGAGTATAACAGAACTCATATGGCAAGCAATAACCTGAGAGAAATCCTACCAGGAAGTGGAAATCTGGATGCATGGGCTCTCTTCAAGCCGTTTCCTATTGAATACACAGTGACGTAGTAATAATTGTCCTACGGCTTCCACTAGATGTCAACAGTCTTTACAAAGTTGTTTGAAGCGTCTACGATGAACAGAGACTGAATGAGAAGGAGGGGAAGTTGTTGAGGCAGGGAATGACTTCACTTCTTGGCGCACGTTCATGAGGGTGGATTCTCTGTTCCAAAACGTTTTTCAAGACACAGGAACCGTCCGGTTGAAATATTACTGAATCTTCACGTTCTGAAGGCCCTAAAGATTGATGTTTTACAACGTTTGACGATTGAACGAACGTAAATACAACTTTTTTAACTTTTCGTCGTGACATCGTCCGCACGCTTCCTACATTTCGAGTAGCTTACTGAACGCGCAAACAACAAGGAGTTATTTGGACATAAATTATGGACTTTATCGAACAAAACAACATTTGTTGTGGACCTTGGATATCCTGGAAGTGCCTTCTGATGAAGATCATCAAAGGTAAGGGAATATTACTAATGCAATTTATGATTTTAGATGACTCCAAGATGGCGGCTCTCTGTATAGCCTAGTGTATTTTTCTGAGCTCAGTAGTCAGATTATTGCAAAGAGTGCTTTCCTCGTGAAGCTTTTTTGAAATCTTTCATAGCGTTTGCATAAAGGAGATGTTCATCTATAATTCTTTGAATGACAGTTGAATTTTGTATCAACGTTTATGACAAGTATTTTTGTAAATTGTGGCGCTGATCCACCGGCAGTATTTGAGGGAAAATATTTTCTGAACGTCACACGCCGATGTAAAATGCTGTTTTTATATATAAATATGAACTTTATCGAACAAAAAATGCATGTATTGTGTAACATGATGTCCTAGGAGTGTCATCTGATGAATATCGTCAAAGGTTAGTGCTTCATTTAGCTGTGTTTTGGGTATTTGTGATGCATGCTAGTTGCTTGGAAAATGGCTGTGCGGTTATTTTTGTCGATGTACTCTCCTAACATACTCTAATGTTTTGCTTTTGCTGTAAAGCCTTTTTGAAATCGGACAACGTGGTTCGATTCAGGAGAAGTGTATCTATAAAATGGTGTAAAATAGTCCTATGTTTGAGAAATAGAAATTCTTAGATTTGGTTTTGAATATGGCGCTCTGATTTTTCACTGGCTGTTGATCCCGCTAACGGGATCGGAGCGGTAAGAGGATTTATAAATTAAATGTTTTTTTCCCCCTCATCAATCTACACACAATGCCCCATAATGACAATGCAAAAACAGTTTTGATTTTTTTTGCAAATGAAATAAAATAAAAATATCTGAAAAACCTTATTTACATAAGTATTTAGACTCAAAATGTTCCATTGATCATCCTTGAGAGGTTTCTACAATTGATTGGACATGATTTGGAAAGGCCCACACCTGTCTATATAAGGTCCCTGTCATAAAGTTCGTCGTCTGTCGAGGAGAAATCATCGGACCAATACGCAGCGTGGTAAGTGTCTATACTTATACTTAAGTCAGTCAGTGTTTTGTGTCTCAACTCCAGCTTTTTCCAGTCTCTTTTCTCACCCTCCTGGTTTTGACCCTTGCCTGTCCTGACCACTCTGCCTGCCCCTGAGCCTGCCTGCCGACCTGTACCTTTGCCCCCCTTTGGATTGCCAACCTCTGCCTTACCCTGACTCAGAGCCTGCCTGCCACCCGGTACTGTTCCCCCACCTCTGGTTTACTGACCCCTGCCTGCCTTGACCTGTCTATTGCCTGCCCCTGTTGGAATATTTAACTATTGTTTATTTGATGTGGTCTGCATCTGGGCCTCACCTTCATACCTGATAGTACAAACTGGCCATGACTGACCCAGCAGACCCGGACCAGCTGCGCAACACCATCTCCTCCCAAGGAGCCTCCATTGGTTGGCACGAGGAATTGCTTTTTGGGGTGATGGAGGGGTCCAAATGTTGGCTGAGGGCCATGACCGGGCGTTGGACTTGCTGCTGGAGCAATTCCATGGGTCGTCTGGAGGGCAGCCTGCCCGGGAGTCCCGGTTACCTCCTCCAGAACGCTTTAATGGAGAGCCGAGCACCTGTCGGGCATTTCTAGCTCAGTGTGCCCTCATTTTCGAGCTTCAGCCCTCCTCCTTCCCCTCGGACCGCTGCAAAATAGCCTACCTCATCACACTGATGTCTGGAAGGGCTCTCACCTGGGCTACCACTGTATGGGAACAGCAGCCTGCCATATGCGTGAGCCTGGAGAGGTTCATGGGAGAGGTGAGGAAGGTCTTTGATGCCCCGTTCTTCAGGAGAGAAGCTGCCCGGAAGCTAATCAAGCTCCGGCAGGATGCCCACAATGTGGCCGACTATGCGGTGGATTTCCGTACGTTGGCAGCGGAGAGTGCGTGGAATCCGGAAGCACTGTTTGACATGTTCCTGCACGGCATCTCGGAGGTGGTCAAGGACGAGCTTGCGGCTCGGGAGTTACCCACATATTTTGACTCCCTCATCGCTTTGACCATCCGCATTGATGAGCGATTGCGGGAACGACGGATGGAGAGGAAATTCAATTTCACTCGCACGTCCAGGGATTCCACTTCGCCTCCGAGTCATCCTGGAAGACCCGTGGCTGAGAGCTCCCGAGATATTTCGAGCTTCCTCGAGAATCACAGAGGAGGGCCAAGGCACTGTTTCCCAAGCCCATGCAATTAGGCAGGGTTGTGCTGTCGCTAGCGGAATGGCAACACCGGATCAGCACAAGGAGCTGTCTGGATTGTGGGACTTTTGGTCATTTTGTGTCCTCGTGCCCGGTAAAAGACCAGGCTCACCAGTAAGAGCGAGAACTCTGGTGGGCCATATGAGGAACTTTTCTGTTTCCCTTACTTGTACCCCTTTTCATGTCATTCTGCTGTGGGGAAACCAGTCCAAATCTCTCCTTGTCCGCAATGGCTCTGGGGCCGATGAGAGCTGTTCGGACGCACACTGGCTTCCGAGCTGAACATCCCCACTCAGTCCCTCTCCATTCCCATGGATGTTAGAGCGTTAGAAGGGTGCTCTATAGGTCGGGTCACCCATAACACCACTCCCATCAACCTACGTGTGTCAGGGAATCACAGCGAGACCATTCAGTTCCTGCTCATCACGTTCCCCAGATCCCCGTGGTTTTGGGATTCTCCTGGCTCCAGTGACACAACCCACTCATCAACTGGTCTACGGGTGCCATCATGGGCTGGAGTCTGTTCTGCCATACCCATTGTCTGAAGGTGGCACAACCTGCCCTGGGACGTCATCCTGGGTTCCGGACCACTACGCCAGTACCAAGATCTCCGAAAGGTGTTCAGCAAGGCCCGGGCCATTTCCCTTCCACCGCACCACACCTATGACTGCGAGATTGACCTTCTCCCTAGCACCACGCCTCCCCGGGGGCATCTGTACTCGCTGTTGGGACCTGAAACCAAGGTTATCAAGGACTACATTGGGTACTCCCTAGCTGCTGGATTTATCTGTCCCTCTTCTTCCTGCTTGTGCAGGGTTCTTCTTAGTGGAGAAGATTGACAAGACCCTGCGCCCGTGCATTGACCACCGGGGACTCAATACATCACTGTAAAGAACCGTTATCCACTACCACTAATTTCCTCGGCCTTCGAGCTACTCCAGGGGGCCACTGTGTTCTCCAAGCTGGGTCTACGTAATGCCAACCACCTGGTGCGGATACAAGAGGGGGACGAATGGAAGACCACCAACACGGCCAGCGGCCACTATGAATATCTGGTCATGTCCTTTAGCCTCACCAATGCCCCTGCTGTGTTCCAGGCTCTGGTGAATGATGTTCTCCACAACATGCTGTACCGGTTCGTCTTCGTCTACATTGATGACATCCTCGTCTTCTCCCGCTCCCCCCAAGAACATGTGCTCCGTGTCCGGCAGACCTTCTGGAGAACCAGTTGTTCGTAAAGGCAGAAAAGTGTGAATTCCATTGCTCCACCATTTCCTTTCTGGGCTACATCATCTCTGCCGGGAGCATCAAGGTGAAAGTGGTGGTGGATTGGCCTCAGCCTACGTCCAGTGTGCCGCTGCAACGCTTCCTAGGGTTCGCTAACATTTATCGCCATTTTATCCAGGGTTATAGCACTCTGGCCTCCCCCGTCTGCCCTCACCTCACCAAGGTTGCATTCACATGGTCCACGACCGCGAATCGGTCATCCAGGGACCTTAAACACCACTTCACCACGGCTCCAATCCTGGTTCATCTGGACCCTTCCCGTCAGTTTGTGGTGGAGGCCAATGCTTCGGGCGTCGGAGTGGGGCTGTTCTGTCCCAAAGTTCTGCCCTGGACCTTAAGCTGCATCCCTGCACATTCTTCTCCCACCGTCTCACCACCACAGAGAGGAATTACGATGTGGGGAATCGGGGGCTCCTCACGGTGAAGATGGCATTGGAGGAATGGATGCACTTGCTCGAAGGGGCGGAATATCCGTTCATTGTGTGGACCGACCACAAAAACCTGGAGTATCTCCGCACTGCCAAGCGCATGAACTCTAGGCAGGCGAGATGGGCTCTGCCATTTATACGGTTCAATTTCTCCCTCTTCTACCAGCCAGGGTCCGAGAATGTCAAGCCAGATGCCCTTTCTCGCCACTATAACCCCACGGCTACCACCCCGAAGCTTGAGACCATCCTTCCCACCTCATGCCTGGCAACGACACTCTGCTGGGGTGTAGGGAAACAGGTCTGGGAGGCGCAGCGGTTTCAGCCAAACCCTGGGGGGGCCACATAACCGGAGGTTCGTGCCTGATGCTATCCATTCCGCGGTCCTGGAGTGGGCCCATTCCTCCAGGCTTGCCTGCCACACGGGCTCCCGGCGGACCCTGGCCTTTCTGTGACAATGCTTTTGGGGGCCTACCATGGTTCCGGACGTCGCCACCTTTGTCGATCACCTGCATGGTCTGTGCACGGAATAAGAACCCTCGACAAGCACTGACAAGCTCCAGCTGGCCTCCTCCAACCTCTGCTCGTCCCTCATCGCCCCTGGTCTCACATCTCCCTAGACTTTGTCACAGGTCTCCCCCTGTCTAATGGCAACACCGCCATCCTAACCGTGGTGGATCGCTTTTCCAAGGCAGTCCACTTCATTCCGCTCCCCAAGTTACCCTCTGCCAAGGAGATGGCCCAGCTCATGGTGCAGCACGTCTTCCGGATCCATGGACTACCTGTGGACTGCCCGTGGTTCGCGGCCCGCGGCCCTTGTCCCAGTTCTGGAAGTCATTCTACACGCTCATTGGGTCGCCGGCCAGCCTGTCCTCTGGGTACCACCCCTACTCTAAAGACCAGTTGGAGTGCGCCAAACAAGACCTCGAGACCACCCTGCACTGCCTGGTCTCCGCCAACCCCACAACCTGGAGCCAGCAGCTGGTGTGGGTGGAATATGCCTGCAACACCCTTCCTTCCTCTGCCACGGGTCTATCACCGTTTGAGTGTTCCCTGGGGTATCAGCCCCCGCTCTTCCCTGAGCAGGAAGAGGTCGGCATACCTTCTGCCCAGATGTTTGTCCGCCACTGTCGTCGAACCTGGAGAAGAGCCCGGTCGGCCCTCCTCAAGACTACCTCCAGGTATCGACAACAAGCGGATCGCCATCGGACCCCGGCTTCCCGGTATCGTCTCGGGCAGAAGATATGGCTATTTACCTGGGATCTGCCTCTCCGTGTGGAATCCCGCAATCTTCTCCCCAGTTTATCAGACCGTTCCCCATCTCCAAGATCATTAGTCCCTCTTCTGTACGCCTTCTGTTGCCCGTACCCTTCGTATACATCCCACCTTTCATGTGTCCAGTGTCAAACCCATCTCTCACAGACCTTTGTCTCCCCCCTCCAGGTGTTGCCCATCTTCCCCATTACCCCGTGTATTTGTACCTGTGTTATTTTTCTGTTTCCAGTTCATCTTGTTTGTTCAAGTCAAGCAGTATTTTGTGTCTCAGCTCCTGCTTTATCCAGTCTCTCTTTTCTTGCCCTCTTGGCTTTGACCCCTGCCTGTCAGAGCCCACCTGTCTGACTATTATGCCTGCCCATGCCCCTGATCCTGCCTACCAATCTGTACCTTTGGCCCCTTCTGGATTACCAACTTCTGCCTTACCCTGACACTGCCTGCCTGCCACCCGGCACTGTTGCACCACCTCTGGTTTACTGACTCCTGCTTGCCTTGACCTGTCTATTGCCTGCCCCTGTTGGAATATTAAACTATAGTTTAATCGACGTGGTCTGCATTTGGGTCTTACCTTCATACCTGATAGAAATCCAAACTCATAAGCATTGTCGGTGCATAGACATACAGCTTAATGAGAAACCTGTTGAGCCCAGAAGCCAGGATAAGTCATTCATAGATCTAGTCGAACTATTAAAAGATCACTTCAAACCCATTGAAACAGTGCAATGACTCAAGTTTGATTGACGCATGAGAAACCTACCGAATCAGTGGGGGAATATGTGGCTGAGTTGAGAAAACTAGCATTGGACTGTAACTATGGGAATACATTATCGCAAATGCGATAATGTGTGGGCATAATGATGACAGGATACAAATACGCTTGTTGTCAGAGCCTAGTCTCACGTTTGAGAATGCACTCAAACTGGCCCAGGCCATGGAGTCCGCGAATAGAAATGCACTGGATTTGCAGGCAAGTGGCGCAACTGCGTGCCATACAGTAAAGACAAGTAGCTCTAGGCGCTCTGAATTTCAAAGAGGGGAAAGCCGCGGGGCAGCAGCCAATAGAGACTTATCGTTGCAAAGGCAAACACACAGTGTTTGACTGTAAGTTCAAACATGAAAAGTGTTATGCCTGTGGGATAATAGGACACATTGCGAGGGCGTGCCGCAATAAGAAAAAGCCACGGGCTACAGAAAAGAAAACGGACAAAAGAAAAACAAGTACTTCACAATGCTTTAGCTACCGCTCAAATCAAGTGATAGAAAGTGAAAGTGAGTGCATAGACACAGAGCAAGCATTCTCAATGTACAGTATACAGGGGGTGAGTATGAAAAAGGTGAAGCCTTTCATTGTGGAAATGGGAATAAATGGACCTAAGGTACCGTTTGAAATAGACAAAGGATGTAGTGTCACGCTGATGAACATGTCCCAATTCAATGAGAAGTGGAAAGAAGTTGAAGTGCCTACACTGAGAGACACCCCCATTAAACTCGAAACGAACACAGCGGAGAAGATCACTGTGATTGGAGTTGCTGATGTTCAAGTAAAATATCAAGGACAAAAGGCAGACTTTTCTATCTTAATAGTGGACGGTACTGGCCCCAGCTTACTAGGGAGAGGGTGTTTGGAAGAAATACAATTGAACTGGGATGAAATCAAACATGTCACCCCAGAGACAGTGACACTGCAGCAGGTGCTTTCAAAGTACGAGTGTGTTTTCAAAGAAGAGCTAGGGACATTAAAAGGGGTTCAAGCTATCATTTATATTGCTGCAGATGCTACTCCCAGATTCTATAGGCCAAGATCAGTTCCATATACCATGAAGCCAAAAGTGGATGTGACAGACTCTTAGCAGAGGATATAATTATTCCTGTGAAGTTGTTCCCATACTCAAACCAGATGGTTCAATCAGATTATGCGGTGACTACAAGCTGACTGTAAATAGAGCTTCATCACTGGAGCAGCACCCTATACTCAAAGTGGAGGATTTGCTTTCAACGTTCACCAGAGGGCAACAGTTCACAAAACTGGACATGAGTCACGCATATCAGCAAGTGCTAATGGATGAAGAGCCACAGAAGTACCTGACCATAAACACCCACAAAGGAATTTTTACCTATAAATGCTTACCTTTCGGGTTGTCTTCCGCACCAGCTATCTTCCAAAGAACCACGGAGGGAGTTCTGCAGGGCATACCCAAGGTAGCAGTTTACCTCGACAACATTCTTGTCATGGGAGTCACGAAGGAGGAACATCTCAGAATCTTGGGTGAAGCTTTGAGGGGGATGGAAGAGGCCGGTCTCCGGCTGAAGAGGAGCAACTATACACTGTTAGCTGATAAAGTGCAGAACCTAGGTCATAAGGTGGATGCCGAGCGCCATGATCATGCCTTACTGCACTCATCGCTTGGCCTTGAGTGTTCGAGATGGGTGTGTTCTGTGGGGTTCAAGAGTAGTTATCCCACCACAAGGGCGGGGTATGCTACTGAAGTTGTTGCACCAGTCGCATCCAGGTATGTCGAGAATGAAAGGCTTAGTGAGGTCATATGTCTGGTGGCCAAAGATGGGCCAGGATGTGGATAATGAGGTTAGCCTGTGGGCAGATTGTCAGAGTAATAGGAAGTCACCCCCCACCGAGCCATTACATCCATGGGAATGGCCGGAAAAACCATGGACACAACTACATGTGGACTACCCTGGACCCTTCCTAGGGAAAATGTTCCTTGTGCTGATTGATTCTCATTCAAAGTGGATGGACGTTTACCCCATGAACACGTCAACATCCCACGCTACGATTGAGAAGTTGAGACAAAGCTTCAGTGTCATGGGATTGCCTCAAATGTTGGTTAGCGACAATGCTACTTGTTTTACCAGCACTGAATTCACAAGTTTCATGAAACAAAATGGAATTCTGCATGTGACATCGGCCCCTTTTCACCCATCTTCAAATGGATTAGTAGAACGTGGGTTTAGACCTTGTAGGGGATGAGGAAGATGCAAGGGGACAGTATTGAAACAAAGGAGTCCAGATTCTTCTTTAGCTACAGGATCACTCCTCAAGCTATAACTGGGTTGTCACCTGCAGAAATGCTGATGTCAAGGAGGTTAAGGTCAACCATGGATTTCATCAGGCCAGACCTGAAAGTGAAAATACAACAAAAGCAATGGAATCAAAAACGGAATCATGACAACAGAGCAAAACTCAAAAGTTTCTCACCTGGAAACGATGTCTACATGAGAAACTATGGGTTTGGTCCTAAATGGATTCCAGCTACAATTGAGGATTGCTCAGGACATATACTGTGATCATCGGAAATGGACAAAGACTAAGGAGACACGTGGATCAGATTCAAGCTCGAATTCCAGTTCCATACGTGGACATGTATCAATACTTAAATAAGCAGGACAGGACATTGGAATGTTTCACAAAGTTGCAGTTGGACCAACAACCTGAGACCAAAAGGTCTTCCTGTCACCACCAGTCCGGGGCGATCTCCTTCTGTGAAGTCTCCACAAAAACACTTTGTTTCGCCATCAAAGGGTGAAGTTCTATTAGAAAGATGTCTGCCAGACTATTTCAGATCCTAAGGGAGATCATTTTTCGAAAAGAAATGTAATATAAAAATAGCATGTGATTGTTAAGAGAACATCTTAAAATGTTAGTTGGCTGCTTTAGCTTAGAATGGATTTAAGTTGGGTTATTAGCATTAAAAGGGGCAATGTAGTAACCTGGTATACTTATGTTTACCAATAGATAGCAGTATTGACTCAAGTCGGGGGTTTGCTTTCCGCTATCCGTAGCCATTTTCTATGTCTGCCATATATAACCATGCTTGAGAAAGCATCAGGAAGCTTACGCCAGGTGCATTAGGGAATGTTATTCTAAGATACAATTAAATACTAAAACATACTTACGTGTCTGGTGTTATCAATCTAAGAAGCATCTTAAGATACTAGATCTGGAAAGACCTGAAAATAGCTGTGCAGCAACACTCCCCATCCAACCTGACAAAGCTTAAGAGGATCTGCAGAGAAGAATGGGAGAAACTCCCAAATACAGGTGTGCCAAGCTTTTAACGTCATACCCAAGAGACTCAAGGCTGTAATCGCTGCCAAAAGGTGCTTCAACAAAGTACTGAGTAAAGGGTCTGAATACCTAAGTAAATGTGTATTTTTTTTATTTGTCATTATGGCGTATTGTGTGTAGATTGATGAGATTTTTTAAATATTTAATCCATTATAGAATAAGGCTGTATCGTAACAAAATGTGGAAAAAGTCAAGGTGTCTGAAAACTTTCTGAATGCACTGTAGAATGCTTACTTACTTTCTCGTGTTTTTCTTATTTCTGTTTCTTGTGTGTTATTGTTCTAACTTATGTTATTTTTAGTATTGCATTGTTATTGGGTTTAGAGCTTGTAAGAAAGGCATTTCACTGTACTCATTGTGCACGTGAAATTAAAATGTGAAATCATGAAAAAATGTTATGATAACTATTTGACACACTGGAAAGAGTCAGAGAGTACACAGTGGCAGAATACCTGACCACTGTGACTGAAACAAAATAAAAAAATCCTTGACCCAGTACAGACTAAGAGAGCATAGCCTTGCTCTCGAGAAAGGCCGCCATAGGCAGACCTGACCCTCGAGAAAAGACCAGCTATGGGCACACTGCCCATAAAATGAGGTGGAAACAGAGCTGCAAATCACCGGCAATAATTTTTACCTGTTGCCTTGAGAGCAAAAACAACATTGTAAATACAACCAATACGTATATTTATTTCCCCAAACAATTACGCTTCAAATATTTGCACATTTGTAAAACACTGTACACAGCTGATAACATAACATTTGAAATGTCTTTATCTGTTTGAAACCTTTGAGTGCAATGTTCTAATTGTATTTTGTTTTGAAGTTTGTTTCTTCTCATTTTTGCTTATTTCATGTGCTTTGGCAATTTAAACATATGTTTCCCATGTCAATAAAGCCCCTCTGAATTGAAAAGAGAGAGACAGCAAGACAAAGGGGTCTTCAAGAGCACTTGGAGCTAAAACAGAAATTGAGATGACAGAAGTGTCACAAAAGAAAAGGTACATCGAGACAAGCAATTTTAACACAAGTGTTTGTGTGTGTGTGCATGCTCTCATGTGTGTACGCCCGCACATCAGCGTACATCTCGGCATGTGGAGACTATTTCGAGTTAGAGATCCAAAAATCACTGGAGGCTCCTCTCTTGCCTCTCATCCTCTCTGACAGCCAGGCTCTGTTTCACTGAATAAACAGGTGGGCATCAAACTTTCTCTTAAACAGATAGCATGAGAGAAAGAGAGACACAGAAATGGAGACAGATCAGGCCTATGCCCCTTCTGCCCCCTGTCCCCTTGCAGCAAGGACCTCAACATGACATGCCACACATATGCCCAGGCTGTGAGAACAGGAAAAGGCTCAACCCCAACTAATACACCCACACAAGCCATATCCTGCGACCTAAGAGGCTTGCACCAGATGCCCGCCTAGGCACAACCTGGCACTGTACATATTCAGTAGGTATTGAGGGGACTCCAACGGTAGGTAAACCTACAGTTGAAGTCAGAAGCTTACATACACTTAGGTTGGAGTCATTAAAACTTGTTTTTCAACCACTCCACAAATTTCTTGTTAACAAACTATAGTTTTGGCAAGTCTGTTAGGACATCTACTTTGTGCATGACACAAGCAATTTTTCCAACAATTGTTTACAGACAGATTATTTCACTTATAATTCACTGTATCACAATTCCAGTGGGTCAGAAGTTTACATACACTAAGTAGACTATACCTTTAAACAGCTTGGAAAGTTCCAGAAATTATGTCATGGCTTTAGAAGCTTCTGTTAGGCTAATTGACAACATTTGAGTCAATTGGAGGTGCACCTGTAGATGCATTTCAAGGCCTACCTTCAAACTCAGTGCCTCTTTGCTTGACATCATGGGAAAATCAAAAGAAATCAGCCAAGATCTCAGAAAAAAAATTGTAGACCTCCACAAGTCTGGTTCATCCTTGGGAGCAATTTCCAAATGCCTGAAGGTACCACGTTCATCTGTACAAACAATAGTACGCAAGTATAAACAGCATGGGACCACGCAGCCGTCATACCGCTCAGGAAGGAGACACGTTCTGTCTCCAAGAGATGAACGTACTTTGGTGCGAAAAGTGCAAATCAATCCCAGAACAACAGCAAAGGACCTTGTGAAGATGCTGGAGGAAACAGGTACATCACAAAGCCCTGACCTCAACCCTATAGAAAATTTGTGGGCAGAACTGAAAAAGTGTGTGCAAGCAAGGAGGCCTACAACCTGACTCAGTTACACCAGCTCTGTCAGGAGGAATGGGCCAAAATTCACCCAACCTATTGTGGGAAGCTTGTGGAAGGCTACCAAAAACATTTTTTGACCTGAGTTAAATAATTTAAGACAATGCTACCAAATACTAATTGAGTGTATGTAAACCTCTGACCCACTGGGTATGAGATGAAAGAAATAAAAGCTGAAATAAATCATTTTCTCTGCTTTTATTCTGACATTTCACATTCTTAAAATAAATTGGTGATCCTAACCGACCTAAGACAGGACATTTTTACTGAGATTAAATGTCAGAAATTGTGAAAAACTGAGTTTAAAATGTATTTGGTTTAGGTATATGTTAACTTCCGACTTCAACTGTACATCTCATCTCTTGGCAGTAGCACTGTACAGCAGACTACTTACCAATAGATACTTACCAATACTTACCAGAGTCTCTCAGACCTTTCAGTCAGCCCACTGACACCCCTGTCAGATCACTGACACCCCAGCAAAATCACAGCCTACTTCAATAAAGCAATACTCAATCATAAGGCATCAAAGCTGAACAAAACACATACTATAAAGAAATGCCATAGATTGAAGGAAAGTTGTGTAGAAACCTACCAGAAAACAGACTACTTCCTGGACAAAATGTTTCACTGCAATAGTGAAGGTGTAAACCTGACAGTAGAAACCTAAACAGTATATTTCAGCTTCCCTATCAAATGTAAATATTTAAACCAGACAACCTATGAAAATGAACAGCAATGACAAATGTTTTGCTGAAGAAGGAAAAAACATAAGAAAGAGATTGAGGAACCTATCCAAACAAAAACACAGAGACCCAGAAAACCTGAGCCTACGCCTTCACTATAGTGAAACACTAAAAACAGTATAGAAACACAGTAAGGATAAATAAAGAACAGCATGTCAGAAACCAGTTACTGAAGAATCCATAGAATCAAACACTAAACAGACAACAACATGAAGATATGTCCACTATATACACAAAAGTATGTGGACACCCCTTCAAATTAGTGGATTCGGCTATTTCAGCCACACCCATTGCTGACAGGGATATAAAATCGAGCACACCGCCATGCAATCTCCATAGACAAACATTAGCAGTAGAATGGCCTTACTTAAGAGCTCAGTGACTTCCAACATGGTACCATCATAGATTGCCACCTTTCAACAAGTCAGTTCATCAAATGTATGCCCTGCTAGAGCTGCCCAGGTCAACTGTAAGTGCTGTTATTGCGAAGTGGAAACTTCTAGGAGCAACAACGGCTCAGCCCCGTAGTGGTAGGCCACACAAGCTCACAGAATGGGAACGGAGAGTTCTGGAGAGAGTAGCACGTAAAAATCATCTGTCCTTTGTTACAACACTCACTCCCGAGTTTCAAACTGCCTCTGGAAGCAATGTCAGCACAATAACTGTCCATCGGGAGCTTCATGAAATTAGTTTCCATGGCCGAGCAGCTGCACACAAGCCTAAGATCACCATGCACAATGCCAAGCGTAGGCTGGAGTGGACTCTGGAGCAGTGGAAACACGTTCTCTGCAGTGATGAATCATGCATCACCATCTGGCAGTCCGACAAACTAGTCTGGGTTTGGTGGATGCCAGGATAACTCTAACTGCCCGAATGCATAGTGCCAACTGTAAAGTTTGGTGGAGGAGGAATAATGGTTTGGGGCTGTTTTTTGTGGTTCAGGTTAGGCCCCTTCGTTCCAGTGAAGGGAACTTTACAGCATACAATTCAATTCTAGATGAGTATGTGCTTCCAACTTTGTGACAATAATTTGGAGAAGGCCTTTACCTGTTTCAGCATGACAATGCCCCGTGCACAAAGTGAGGTCCATACAGAAATGGTTTGTCAAGATCAGTGTGGAAGAACTTGACTGGTCTGCACAGAGCCCTGACCTCAACTCCATCGGGCACATTTGGGATGAATTGGAACGTTGACTACAAGCCAGTTGCCGACCTCATGCTTGTGGCTGAATGGAAGCAAGACCCCGCAGCAATGTTCCAGAATCTAGTGGCAAGCCTTCCCAGAAGAGAGGAAGCTGTTATAGCAGAAAAGGGGGACCAACTCCATATGAATGCCCATGATTTTGAAATTAGATTTTCGACGAGCAGGTGTCCACATACTTTTGGTCATGTAATGTAGGTAAAACACTTCTCCAATCTTTTTGGCCTTACAACAAATAACAAACAGCAAAAATATATACATAATCAATTATCAAATTACCGTACAACAGACCATGTATTCACCCTGCACACCCTTCTTGACAAACAAACAAACAAAGTAAAACAAAAGTAAAGTCTTCTCATGCTTTGCTGATTTCAAAAAAGCTTGACTCAATTTGGCATGAGAGTCTGATATACAAACTGATTGAAGGCGGTGTTGGGAGGAATACATACAGCATTATAAAATCCATGTATACAAACAACAAGTTTGTGGTTGTTTGAATACACCTGGGTGAGACAGGGATGCAGCTTGAGCCCCACCATCTTCAACATTTATATCAACGAATTGGTGAAGGTTCTAGAACACTCTAAAGCACCCAACCTTACCCCACTAGACTCTGAAGTCAAATGTTTACTGTTTGCAGTTGAGGGCCTAGAGCAGCACCTAGATCTTCTGCATATATTCTGTCAGATTTGGGCTCTGACAGTTCATCTCAATAAGACAAAAATAATGTTAATCCAAAAAAAGGAACATAAATAAGAATTCCACCTAGACACCACTAGCACAAAAAAGCGATGCCTACTGTACCTCTGCCTAAACATCAGCACCACAGGTATATTCCACAAAGCTGTGAACGATCAAGGCAAGAAGGGCCTTCTACGCCATCAAAAGGAACATAACATTTCAATTAGGATCTAGCAAAAAAAATACTTGAATCAGTTATAGTACCCATTGTCCTCTATGTTTGTGAGGTCTGGGGTCCACTCACCAACCAAGAATTTGCAGAAAAAAAAGCAGAATTCTGCAAAAACATCCTCAGTGTACAACGTAAAACACCAAATAATGCATGCAGAACAGAATTAAGGTGATTCCCGCTAATTATCGAAATCCAGAAAAGAGCTATTAAATTCTACAACCACCTAAAAAGAAGAAGTGATTCTCAAACCTTCCATAACAAAGCCTTCACTTACAGTGAGATGCACCTGCAGGAGAGTCCCCTTAGCCAGCTGGTACTGGGACTCTGTTCACAAACACAAACAGACCCCACAGAGCCCCAGGACAGCAGCACAATTAGACCGAACCAAATCATGAGAAAACAAAAAGATAATTACTTCACACAAACTGGAATTTTATTTGGCACTAAACAAAAAATACACAGTGGCAGAATACCTGAACACTGTGACTGAGTCCAAAATTAAGAAAAACTTTAACTATGTTCAGACTCAGTAAGCATGGTTTTGCCATCGAAGAGGTCAACATAGGAAGATCTGTCTCTCAAGAGAAGACAGGCTATAGGTACAATGCCTACAAAATTAGGAGGAAACAGAGCTACTCTTTCTAACCTCCTGCCAAATGTATGAGCATATTAGAGACATATTTCCCTCAGATCTAATCTTAACCTGTTTAGGATAGGGGGCAGTATTGACACGGCTGGATAAAAAACATACCCGATTTAATCTGGTTACCACTCCTACCCAGTAACTAGAATATGCATATACTTATTACATATGGATAGAAAACACCCTAAATTTTCTAAAACTGTTTGAATGGTGTCTGTGAGTATAACAGAACTCAAATGGCAGGTCAAAACCTGAGAGATTCCTTTACAGGAAGTGGCCTGTCTGACCATTTCTTGAACTTGTTTTCCATCTCTATCATTTACTAAGGATCTCTGCTCTAACGTGACACTTCCCACGTCGTCCATAGGCGCTCAGAGCCCGGGAAAAAACAGAATGTCGTCATTCCAGCCCCAGGCTGAAACACATTATCGCCTTTCTCAAGTGGCCGATCAAGGGACACTGGCTTATGCGCGTGACCCCGACCGCCCCCGCCTTTGGGATTTTTTCCTCTGTTTGCCGAAAAGGAGATTCCCTGTCGGAATATTATCGCTTTTCTACGAGAAAAATGTCGTAAAAATTGATTTTAAACAGCGGTTGACATGCTTCGAAGTACGGTAATGTAATACTTAGAATTTTATTGTCACGAATTGCGCCATGCGCGCGACACTTCTTTACTATTTTGGATAGTGTCTGGAACGCACGAACAAAACGCCGCTATTCGGATATAACGATGGATTATTTTGGACCAAACCAACATTTGTTATTGAAGTAGCAGTGGTTTAAATTTTTCTTCATTACTTCCACTGGTTAATCATTAATCCCCAGGAAATGAAGTGTGATTGTTACATGTCAAGCTGCTGTTAATGTAGTATTATTAGTAGTAGTACTACTCGACATTGAAATAACAGCCAGAGCATGGGTACATTACGGCACATTGTTGTTTTGCTATTCCCAGATTTGTTGCTCATATGGTAAGTACGTATTTGTTGCATGATAAATATAAGGAAAGCTATTACTGCCGCCAGTACAAGCATTTTGAAAAACACATGAAAACACAATGAATGGTGGTAGGCTATCCATTGGTGGTTTCTGATGTGTGTGAGTGATGTAGTGATTGTAACGCTTTCATTTGGAGAAGTAGCGGAGTCAGGCACAGGACACACATGTTTACTCAAAAACCACAACCAAAAATTCTCCAACAGCAAAATAACAAGGTTGGGAGAAACACCTCCAACAACCACTAAACATGGACAATCACAGACAAGACAAAATGGGAAGCCAGAGGGTTAAAAAAGGAACATAATCAGGGAATTGAAAACAGGTGTGTATAATTAAGACAAAACAAAACGAACAGGGAAACATAGATCGGTGGTGACTAGTAAGCCGGTGACGTCGACCGCTGAATGAGCAAGGAGAAGGACCGACTTCGGCGGAAGTCGTGACAATGATGTCCTGTTCCTTAGGTTTATTTATCTCTCCCTACCACTAGTTATTATTCCTTGGCAGTAGGTACGTATGCCTGTGATGAATCAACGTGGCATCAAATGGCCATGAAAGATCAAGACGAATAAAACTCCTTATCTCAATTCAGCCCGCTTGCTATTTTACGCCTAAATATTCTATATTCCCAGCTCCTGGTAGTTCGGTTTCAGAAATGTTCAGTCCAGGAGACAGCAGTGCTGGAATGGAGGGAGGGAGTGAGGGAGAGGGGAAAAGAGAGAGCTGAACCTCGGCAAGACGGAGCTGCTCTTCCTCCCGGGGAAGGACTGCCCGTTCCATGATCTCGCCATCACGGTTGACAACTCCCTTGTGTCCTCCTCCCAGAGTGCTAAGAGCCTCGGCGTGACCCTGGACAACACCCTGTCGTTCTCCACTAACATCAAGGCGGTGACCCGATCCTATAGGTTCATGCTCTACAACATTCGCAGAGTACGACCCTGCCTCACACAGGAAGCGGTGCAGGTCCTAATCCAGGCACTTGTCATCTCCCCCCTCTGGATTACTGCAACTCGTTGTTGGCTGGGCTCCCTGCCTGTGCCATTAAACCCCTACAACTCATCCAGAACGCCGCAGCCCGTCTGGTGTTCAACCTTCCCAAGTTCTCTCACGTCACCCCGCTCCTCCGCTCTCTCCACTGGCTTCCAGTCGAAGCTCGCATCCGCTACAAGACCATGGTGCTTGCCTACGGAGCTGTGAGGGGAACGGCACCTCCGTACCTTCAGGCTCTGATCAGGCCCTACACCCAAACAAGGGCACTGCGTTCATCCACCTCTGGCCTGCTCGCCTCCCTACCTCTGAGGAAGCACAGTTCCCGCTCAGCCCAGTCAAAACTGTTCGCTGCTCTGGCACCCCAATGGTGGAACAAGCTCCCTCACGACGCCAGGACAGCGGAGTCAATCACCACCTTCCGGAGACACCTGAAACCCCACCTCTTTAAGGAATACCTGGGATAGGATAAAGTAATCCTTCTAACCCCCCCTTAAAAGATTTAGATGCACTATTGTAAAGTGGTTGTTCCACTGGATATTATAAGGTGAATGCACCAATTTGTAAGTCGCTCTGGATAAGAGCGTCTGCTAAATGACTTAAATGTAAATGTAAAAAGAGAGAGATAGGGAGATAGGGAGAGAGAGCAAGAAAGAGGTAGGTAGAGTGTTCCAGAGCAGGTCCAGTGCTTGCCAGGGGAAGCAAGGGTGGTTAACTGGATTTGCTCCGTCAGTTAACTAGACAAGAGGGTGATACATTATTCACAGCTCTGAGGAGGGCCAAAGCGAGTAGCGTGGGCCGAACGGGTCCTCATGAATGCCTACATCAGAAGAGGAGCAGCACAAGATGAGAGGAACTGCCCAAGTCCACAGAAACAGCAGTTAACCATCCCAAATGGCACCGTATCTGCTTTATAGTTCACTGAGGGCTCTGGTCAAAAGTAGTGCACTATAAATGGAATAGGGTGCCATTTGGGACGCAGACAATCCGCTGGGTAAAATAGCTACAATGGACTCCTAGCCATCCACTCCTAACGGTCATCTCCTATTACAGTCAAACTCTTGCAGTCGGGCTAGTTCTATTCAAGGCTATATATTGGCAGGGGTGAAATAAATTACTTGCTCTCATCTCTAACAACAAACAGCCGGAAATGGAAAACGGGGAGAAGTGAAAAACAACAACTCATCCCTAGGAAGGTTTTCATTTTAAAATGAACAGGGCAGCCCTCAGCTCACCTTTTTCCCAGTGAGGCTTATATGATTTGACGTGCAGAAACTACCTAATGAGCTAAGCTGGGCTAGCCCAGACATTTTCCCCTCTCCAGCTACCTTTCTATCCAAAGAAAGGCTGTGTCCCAAATGGTACCCTATTCCCTATGTAGTACATTACTTTTGACCAGGGCCCATATGGCTACATAAGGAATAGGGTACCATTTGGGACGCAGAAGAGGTAGCTAGGTAGGGAGGTAGTGACTGTAGTAATAATAGCTCCATGTAATTAGTAGTATGGCAGTGCAAGCTGAGTGGTGCCTGGGCCACAACGGTACCCTCTCACCTGGGAGTGACTCAGTCAATAACACACACAGCATTTACACAGCTAATTGCTGGTTGTCATGGAGACTTCCAGTAAGGCCCTATGAAAAGGGCTATGGTGAAATTACAACCCAATCCCCAATTAAGGGTGAAATCACAGAGTAGAGTAAGGGGAAGGGGGAGAAGAGGGAGAGAGAGTCGTCGCCATGATCGATTAGCAAAGGTGAGGGACCTGACGGACATAAATCTCACCTGGTGAGAAACTCCACAACGGCATCGCCGAGAAACTCCAGCCGCTCGTTGTAATTGATCCTGGAAGAGAGAAAAAAAGAGATGAGGAGAGAAGGGTGGTTGAGGAGAGAAAGAGAGAGAGACAGGGAGGGAGAGGAAAGAGACCGAGAGAGGAAGATATGGTGAGAGAGAAAGAGAGAGGGAGGGAGGGAGGTGGGGAGGAGAAAGAGAGAGATGAGGGAGGGAGAGATAATTTAATGGGCATCTCAGTCTATAGTAGATCAGACATTTACACAGGAACCACAGGTCTCTGAGACAAACCAAATCAACACAATCTGACAAATATCACAGGTGAAAATCCAATAGTGACCTGAAATATGACCTATACAGTTTTGAATCAAGTTGATTCATTCTGCTCAAGTGTATTTATTCTGTCTCAAACCTTCACAAATCTAATAGCACACATTTATTAGCACACAATGCAAGGGTATATTGGAATTAGAATGGCCCTTGCATCAGTGGTTTGTGATATTTCTTAGGGCTCACTCATGGAAATAAGTGCAGGGCCTACCCACACTGAGGCATAGCAGGACAGCAACTCCTTGATTTAGGGACTTTGCATTTGCTATGTATTAGATAAGGATTAAGAATGTCCATTGCATCAGTGGTTGATGACATTGCTTAGACCTCCTTATGGAAGTAGAGTCTACCTGGAGGGGGAGGGGTCGTCTTGTCTGAGACAAGACTTAATGTTGATCAAGGTGTTGATTCCTGACCAACCAGAGAGAGGTTGGTTAGTCAGCATAGATAGAAGTTACATCCATTAATCAATATTGATGAAGTGTGTGTGTGGTGTGTGTGTGCATGCGTCTGTGTCTGTGTGTGTACACGTATGTGTTGTACTATAGGTACCCACCCTTCTTCCTCATATACATGTGGTGGACCTCCCTGTCTCCATACTTGGGCTGGCGGATGCCACAGTTGGACAGGGAGTTTCGGGCGTGGTCTGGGTTCATGCCGAAGTTCAGGTGGTGGCTGGGGTGAGTCATGGCCAGCTGGAGAGAGAGAAGAGTAGGAAAATCTGGTGGTGATGATGACTGCTGGGGTGACTGTCTGATAGGGCTGGAAATTGCCAGGGACCTCACGATACGATATTATCATGATACTTAGGCGCCGATATGATATATACTGCTCAAAAAAATAAAGGGAACACTTAAACAACACATCCTAGATCTGAATGAATGAAATAATGTTATTAAATACTTTTTTCTTTACATAGTTGAATGTGCTGACAACAAAATCACACAAAAATAATCAATGGAAATCCAATTTATCAACCCATGGAGGTCTGGATTTGGAGTCACACTCAAAATCAAAGTGGAAAACCACACTACAGGCTGATCCAACTTTGATGTAATGTCCTTAAAACAAGTCAAAATGAGGCTCAGTAGTGTGTGTGGCCTCCACGTGCCTGTATAACCTCCCTACAACGCCTGGGCATGCTCCTGATGAGGTGGCGGATGGTCTCCTGAGGGATCTCCTCCCAGACCTGGACTAAAGCATCCGCCAACTCCTGGACAGTCTGTGGTGCAACGTGGCGTTGGTGGATGGAACGAGACATGATGTCCCAGATGTGCTCAATTGGATTGAGGTCTGGGGAACGGGCGGGCCAGTCCATAGCATCAATGCCTTCCTCTTACAGGAACTGCTGACACACTCCAGCCACATGAGGTCTAGCATTGTCTTGCATTAGGAGGAACCCAGGGCCAACCGCACCAGCATATGGTCTCACAAGGGGTCTAAGGATCTCATCTCGGTACCTAATGGCAGTCAGGCTACCTCTGGCGAGCACATGGAGGGCTGTGCGGCCCCCCAAAGAAATTCCACCCCACACCATGACTGACCCACCGCCAAACCGGTCATGCTGGAGGATGTTGCAGGCAGCAGAACGTTCTCCACGGCATCTCCAGACTCTGTCACGTCTGTCACGTGCTCAGTGTGAACCTGCTTTCATCTGTGAAGAGCACAGGGCGCCAGTGGCGAATTTGCCAATCTTGGTGTTCTCTGGCAAATGCCAAACGTCCTGCACGGTGTTGGGCTGTAAGCACAACCCCCAACTGTGGATGTCGGGCCCTCATACCACCCTCATGGAGTCTGTTTCTGACCGTTTGAGCAGACACATGCACATTTGTGGCCTGCTGGAGGTCATTTTGCAGGGCTCTGGCAGTGCTCCTCCTGCTCCTCCTTGCACAAAGGCGGAGGTAGCGGTCCTGCTGCTGGGTTGTTGCCCTCCTACGGCCTCCTCCACGTCTCCTGATGTACTGGCCTGTCTCCTGGTAGCGCCTCCATGCTCTGGACACTACGCTGACAGACACAGCAAACCTTCTTGCCACAGCTCGCATTGATGTGCCATCCTGGATGAGCTGCACTACCTGAGCCACTTGTGTGGGTTGTAGACTCCATCTCATGCTACCACTAGAATGAAAGCACCGCCAGCATTCAAAAGTGACCAAAACATCAGCCAGGAAGCATAGGAACTGAGAAGCGGTTTGTGGTCCCCACCTGCAGAACCACTCCTTTATTGGGGGTGTCTTGCTAATTGCCTATAATTTCCACCTGTTGTCTATTCCATTTGCACAACAGCATGTGAAATGTATTGTCAATCAGTGTTGCTTCCTAAGTGGACAGTTTGATTTCACAAAAGTGTGATTGACTTGGAGTTACATTGTGTTGTTTAAGTGTTCCCTTTATTTTTTTGAGCAGTGTATATTGCAATTCTGACAATTCTAAATGTATTGCGATTTGATATTGTGATTTTACTGCAATTTAATGTTCCAAACATATTGTTCTCTATATGTCTGCTTCCGAGAGACAAGAGGGAGCATTAAAAAACAAGTTTTGATTAGTCAGGGAAATAGAAGTGCTGAAAATATGTTTGCTCACTATTTAAAAAGAAGATGGAGAACAAGCTATAGGATGAAACATTCCTGAGTTTTGGTGCAGGTACAGCCGACTATAGCGCTAGCCAACGCAACCTACAGAAGCAAAAATAAAATAAAAAGAATATTGCAATATGTAACTGTATTGATTTCCCCCCCATCACTACTGTCTGATGTAGGCATCTAGCATCTGAGAGTATTACTGCTGATCTAGGATCAGGTCTTCCCTGCCAATATAACCCTTTATTTGTGAACTAAAAAGGTATTGCGGATCCTAAATCAGTACTCCTACTCTGTTGATCAACTCATCTGACTGAAACACAAAGCATTCTTGACTTTCCTTGACCTCCAAGATATGACTAGAGTAGAACACCAACCATCTGAAAGGTTGATCATTGAAACATTGAGCGACAGTATGTAATATGGACGTGAGCATAAAAAAATATGAATACATATAAATATAAATAAATCAAGCCTTTTATAACAAAAAAGCCAGTAGCACAGCAGACACTACACATATTCCCCACAACTCTGCTTTGGTTTGAGACAGGGCAAACTAGAGAGCATGGAAAGCAGTGTGTCTGTCTGAATCGAACATTGTCAACTGAGCACAAACAGGGAAAAGAGAAAATCGCTGTAATACTACCCAGTAAGATGTGTCGAGCATTTATCAATCTAACATGATCAGAATGTAGCTTCTCTCAGCAAAAACACTTTCCAATTCATCTCTCCTCTCACTGGGCTACTCGGGGTTCAAATGATTGTCTTCGTTCAGCCAACTTCAAATCAATTTCAAGCTCCAATGAGAAATAAATGTAAAATGTTAAGAGAGAGGGTTTCAATATTTATAATTGCTGCAGACACAGCTGGGGTTGTATCCTTGAACAGAAACAAATTCAACCAAAAATCTATTTTCATAGTAACTAAAAGGAACAGAACAGCAAGAGTTTTTCAGAAGTATTTGACATTGTACAAGTAGAAGTCTAGCATCCAAGCACAACTCTGTCATTTTTCTCTGACAGCTTGACATAAAACAACTGTTACTTGGAATTGTAACTCAGCCCTGTTCTGAAAACAGAGAAACGTCAGACACATTGACTGTGTCACAAATGGCACCCTATTGGCCCTTGTCAAAAGAAGTGCACTGTAAAGGGAATAGGGTGCCATTTGGGATGAATAAATTGAGTGTCAAAGACAGTACACTAAAGTCTTTCTTCTCAGTTTGGTGTTCTTTAAAGATTCTTAAAAAAAAGTGCATATGAAATGTATCAAGTGCAACACATAAATCATTTTTGTAAACATTCCAAGGTAAACTATACACAGTAGCAGTCAAAAGTTATACACACCTACTCATTCAAGGGCATTTCTATATTTTTACTATTTTCTACATTGTAGAATAATAGTGAAGACATCAAAACTATGAAATAACACATATGGAATCATGTAGTAAATCAAAAATGTGTTAATTAAACAAATCAAAATATATTTTATTTTTTAGATTCTTCAAAGTAGCCACCCTTTGCCTTGATGACAGCTTTGCATACTCTTGGCATTCTCTCAACCAGCTTCATCTGGAAAGCTTTTCTAACAGTCTTGAAGGAGTTTCCACATATGCTGAGCACTTGATGGCTGCTTTTCCTTCACACTGCGGTCCAAATCCCGAACCATCTCAATTGGATTGAGGTCGGGTGATTGTGCAGGACAGGTCATCTGATGCAGCACTCCATCACTCTCCTTGGTCAAATAGCCCTTACACAGCCTGGAGGTGTGTTGGGTCAGCTTCTATCTCAATGCCATCAGACTGCTAAACAACAATCACTAACTCAGAGAGGCTGCTGCCTACATAGAGACCTGATCACTGGCCACTTTAATAAATGGATCACTAGTCACTTTAAGCAATGCCACTTTAAATAATGCCACATTAAAATTGTTTACATGAACTCAGCAAAAAAAAGAAACGTCCTCCCACTGTCAACTGCGTTTATTTTCAGCAAATTTAACATGTATAAATATTTGTATGAACATAACAAGATTCAACAACTGAGACATAAACTGAACAAATTCCACAGACATGTGACTATGTCACGACTTCCACCGAAGTCGTTTCCTCTCCTTGTTCGGGCGGTGTTCGGTGGTTTGCGTCACAGGTCTTCTAGCCATCGTCGATCCACTTTTCATTTTCCATTTGTTTTGTCTTGTTTTCCTACACACGTGGTTTCCATTCCCTCATTAAGTGTTGTGTATTTAACCCTCTGTTCCCCCATGTCCTTGTGTGGAAGTGCTTGTGCACTATGTTACTGGTGCGCGTCGGGTTTTGTACCCATGTAGGTTATTTTTTTATTGCCGTTGGTTTTGAGATGAAACTGCTCCGGCAGCAGGCAGGGCACGCTGGCGTAACCCCAGGTGAGAAGGCACCATTCACCATTCTCACCCAGAGCCCTCTGTTGCACGCATATTTTTGTTTGTTACTTTTCCTGAGTTTTCCCTGCATTCCCAGAATTCCCAGCATGAGGCGCATCATGCTGGGAATGCGGGGAAAACTCAGGAAAAGTAACAAACAAAAAACATGTGTGCAACAGAGGGCTCTGGGTGAGAATGGTGCCTTCTCACCTGGGGTTACGCCAGAGTGCCCTGCCTGCTGACTCGACCCCCAGAGGAACCAACCCGGCACCGACCGGCAGTGTGACCTCTGCGGCCATAGATGGTGCACGAGACGTAACCTCCTCCGGTCTCCCTGAGCGCAGCATCTCCCAACTCCATGGGCATCGGAGTGGTGGTGCAGGGGATGGAACCAACAGACCCCGATCTGGACGTCCGCTGGTAGCCAGCAGGTTATCCAGCCGAATGGACAGGTCCACCAGCTGGTCGAAGGTGAGGGTGGTGTCTCTGCAGGCCAACTGTCGACGGACGTCCTCGCGCAAACTGCAGCGATAATAGGCGCGGCTGGGAATTTTATTGATAGAGCGTTCGCCCATAGTTTAGGGATCCCCATTGTTCCTGTGGCTGTGCCCTTCCCCGTTCACGCATTAGATAGTCAACCATTAAGGTCAGGGTTGATTAGGGAGGCCACTGCTCCACTGGGCATGGTGACACAGGGGGGTCACACGGAGAGAATTAGTCTCTTTCTCATTGACTCTCCTGCATTTCCCATGGTGCTAGGCCTACCCTGGTTAGCTTGTCATGACCCCACTGTTTCATGGTAACGGAGGGCTCTCACGGGGTGGTCACGAGTGTGCTCGGGTAGGTGTTTAGGGGTTTCCATATGTGCTACTACGGTGGAAAGTCCAGACCAGGTCTCCACCGTGTGCATTCCCCCCGAATATGCCGATTTGGTTCTCGCCTTCTAAAAAAAGAAGGCAACTCAATTACCACCCCATCGACGGGGGGGATTGTGCGATAAATCTCCTGGTAGACACCGCACTTCCCAGGAGTCACATGTATCCCCTTTCACAGGCGGAGACGGCGGCTATGGAAACATATGTCTCCGAATCCCTGCATCAGGTGTGCATTCGGTCCTCCACTTCACTCGCCTCCTCAAGTTTATTTTTTGTGACTATCAAGGCCTTAACCTGTTAGGGCTAGGGGGCAGTATTTACACCGCCGGATAAAAAACGTACCCGATTTAATCTGGTTACCACTCCTACCCAGTAACTAGAATATGCATATACTTATTACATATGGATAGAAAACACCCTAAAGTTTCTAAAACTGTTTGAATGGTGTCTGTGAGTATAACAGAACTCATTTGGCAGGCAAAAATCTGAGAAGGTTTCATTCAGGAAGTGACCTGTCTGACAAGGTGTCGTTCTTCTTGTCTCTGTTTATTGAAGAGTGAGGATCTTAGCTGTCCCGTGACACTTCCTACGGCTGCCATAGGGTCTCAGAAGGCGGTAAAAAGCTGAATCGTGGCTTTGCAGGCTCTGGCTGAAAAAAAGTAGCGCGTTTGGGTAGTGGCTGGTTACAGTACTGTGAGACTCAGGCTCGTGCCCGCGTCGACTGAAAGCTTTGTTTACTTTCCTCTGTTTAGCTAAATGGACATTCCCGGTCGGAATATTATCGCTTTTTTACGAGAAAAATGGCATAAAAATGGATTTTAAACAGCGGTTGACATGCTTCGAAGTACGGTAATGGAATATTTAGATTTTTTTTGTCACGAATTGCGCCATGCGCGCGACCCTGATTTACCATTTCAGATAGTGTCTGGGACGCACGAACAAAACGCCGCTATTCGGATATAACGATGGATTATTTTGGACCAAACCAACATTTGTTATTGAAGTAGCAGTCCCGGGAGTGCATTCTGACGAAGACAACAAAAGGTAATCAAACTTTTATAATAGTAAATCTGATTATGGTGAGTGCTAAACTTGCCGGGTGTCTAAATAGCTAGCCCGTGATGCCTGGGCTATGTACTTAGAATATTGCAAAATGTGCTTTCACCAAAAAGCTATTTTAAAATCGGACATATCGAGTGCATAGAGGAGGTCTGTATCTATAATTCTTAAAATAATTGTTATGCTTTTTGTGAACGTTTTATCGTGAGTAATTTAGTAAATTGTTAGCGAATTCCCCGGAAGTTTGCGGGGGGTATGCTAGTTCTGAACGTCACATGCTAATGTAAAAAGCTGTTTTTTGATATAAATATGAACTTGATTGAACAAAACATGCATGTATTGTATAACATAATGTCCTAGGGTTGTCATCTGATGAAGATCATCAAAGGTTAGTGCTGCATTTAGCTGTCTTCTGGGTTTTTGTGACATTATATGCTAGCTTGAAAAATGGGTGTCTGATTATTTCTGGCTTGGTACTCTGCTGACATAATCTAATGTTTTGCTTTCGTTGTAAAGCCTTTTTGAAATCGGACATTGTGGTTAGATTAACGAGAGTCTTGTCTTTAAATAGCTGTAAAATAGTCATATGTTTGAGAAATTGAAGTAATAGCATTTCAAATGTTTTGAAAATCGCGCCACAGGATTCAACTGGCTGTTACGTAGGTGGGACGAATTCGTCTCGCCTAGCCCAGAGAGGTTAATCAGATAACTGTGAGGTACAGTTACCTACTACCTCTTATCGCCACAGCGATTGAGTCAATGCACGGGGCGCACTTCTTCATCAAACTTGATCTCAGGAGTGCTTACAAACTGGTGCGTATCCGGGAGGGAGACGAGTGCAAGACGGCATTCAGTACGACCTCAGGGCATTATGAGTACCTCGTCATGCTGTACGGGTTGAAGAATGCTCCATCAGTCTTCCAAGCCTTTGTAGACGAGATTTTCAGGGACCTGCACGGGCAGGGTGTAGTGGTGTATATTGATGACATTCTGATATACTCCGCTACACGCGCCAAGCATGTGTCCCTGGTGTGCAAGGTGCTTGGTCGACTGTTGGAGCATGACCTGTACGCCAAGGCTGAAAAATGTCTGTTCTTCCAACAGTCTGTCTCCTTCCTAGGGTACCGCATTTCCACCTCAGGGGTGGAGATGGACAGTGACCGCATCTCAGCCGTGCGTAATTGGCCGACTCCCACCACGGTAAAGGAGGTGCAGCCGTTTCTAGGGTTTGCCAATTACTACCGGAGGTTTATCCGGGGTTTTGGTCAGGTAGCGGCTCCCATTACCTCACTGCTGAAGGGGGAACCCGTACGTTTGCAGTGGTTGGCTGAGGCTGACAGGGCCTTTGGTCACCTGAGGGCTCTGTTTACCTCGGCTTCCGTGCTGGCCCATCCGGATCCCCCTTTGGCATTCATAGTGGAGGTGGACACATCTGAGGCTGGGATAGCAGCTGTGCTCTCTCAGCGGTTGGGTACGCCACCGAAGCTCCACCCCTGTGCCTTCTTCTCGAGGAAGCTCAGCCCGGTGGAGCGAAACTATGACGTGGGGGACCGGGAGCTGTTGGCTGTCATCAAGGCTTTGAAGGCGTGGAGACATTGGCTTGAGGGGGCTAAACACCCTTTTCTCATCTGGACTGACCACCGCAATCTGGAGTACATCCGGGCGGCGTGGAGACTGAACCCTCGCAGGCAAGGTGGGCTATGTTTTTCACCCGTTTTGTTTTCACCCTTTCTTACAGACCAGGTTCCCAGAATGTGAAGGCAGATGCACTGTCCCGGCTGTATGACACAGAGGAGCGGCCCATGGATCCCACCCCCATACTCCTGGCCTACTGCCTGGTGGCGGCGGTAGTGTGTGAGCTGGACGCGGACATTGAGCAGGCATTGCGTGCAGAGCCCGTTCCCCTCCAGTGTCCCGCTGGGCGTCTGTACGTTCCTTCTGCTGTCCGTGACCGGCTGATCTATTGGGCCCACACGTCACCCTCCTCTCGTCATCCAGGCCTCAGTCGAACGGTGCGCTGCCTGAGTGGGAAGTACTGGAGGCCCACATTTGCTAAGGACGTGAGGGTTTATGTTTCCTCCTGATGGTGTGCGTCCAGTGTAAGGCTCCTAGGCACCTGCCCAGAGGTAAGCTACACCCCTTACCCGTTCCACAGCAGCCATGGTCACACCTGTCGATTGATTTCCTGACCGCTCTCTCACTATCACAGGGTAACACCACGATCCTGGTCGTTGTGGATAGTTTCTCTAATTCCTGCCGTCTCATCCCGCTGCCCGGTCTCCCTACGGCCCTACAGACTGCGGAGGCCTTGTTTACACACGTCTTCCGGCACTATGGGGTGCCTGAGGACATAATGTCTGATTGGGGTCCCCAGTTCACTTCGAGGGTCTGGAGGGCATTCATGAAACATCTGGTGGTCTCGATCAGCCTTACCTCGGGTTTTCACCCAGAGAGTAACAGGCAAGTGGAGAGAGTAAACCAGGATGTGGGTAGGTTTCTGATGTCTTATTGCCAGGACTGGCCGGGGAGTGGGCAGCATTCGTGCCCTGGGCAGAAATGGTGCAGGACTCGCTCCGCCACTCCTCCACTAACCTCTCCCCCTTCCAGTGAGTACTGGAGTATCAGCCGCTTCTGGCTCCTTGGCATCAGAGTCAGACCAAGGCTCCTGCGGTGAACGACTTGTTCCGGCGCGCGGAGGAAACATGGGACACCAGAATGCCGGCGCAGATCGTCACCGCAGTGAGGCCACGGTGTTCGCACCAGTGGACCGGGTCTGTCTCGTGACCCGAAACCTGCCCCTCCGCCTGCCCTGCCGGAAGCTGGGTCCGCGGTTTGTGGGGCCATTTAAAGTCCTGAGGAGACTGAACGAGGTGAGTTACAGGTTACAACTTCCCCCCGATTACCGTATTAACCACTCGTTCCATGTGTCTCTCATAAGGCCGGTGGTGGCCCCGGCGTACTCCATTCGATCCATACTGGATTCAAGACATCGGGCGAGGGGCCTTCAGTACCTCGTGGACTGGGAGGGGTACGGTCCGGAAGAGAGATGCTGGGTTCCGGTGGAGGACGTGTTAGACCCTTCAATGCTGCGGGAGTTCCACCGTCTCCATCCGGATTGCCCTGCACCTCGCCCTCCGGGTCGTCTCCAAGGCCGGTGTCAGTGCGCTCCTGGAGCCTGCGCGTCAAGGGGGGGATACTGTCACGACTTCCACCCGAAGTCGTTTCCTCTCCTTGTTCGGGCGGTGTTCGGTGGTCGGTGTCACCGGTCTTCTAGCCATCGTCGATCCACTTTTCATTTTCCATTTGTTTTGACTTGTTTTCCTACACACCTGGTTTCCATTTCCCAAATTAAGTGTTGTGTATTTAACCCTCTGTTCCCCCCATGTCCTTGTGTGGAATTGTTTGTTTGTAAATGCTTGTGCACAATGTTACTGGTGGGCGTCGGGTTTTTTACCCATGTAGGTTCTTTTAGTATTGCCGTTGGTTTTTTAAATGAAACTGCTCTGGCTATTAGCTATTTCTGCTCTCCTGCGTCTGACTTCACTGCCACCAGTTCCGCAACCCTTACAGACTAACAGAAATTGAATAATGTTAACCTGTTAGGGCTAGGGGGCAGTATTGACACGGCTGGATAAAAAACGTACCCGATTTAATCTGGTTACTACTCCTGCCCAGTAACTAGAATATGCATATAATTATTAGCTTTGGATAGAAAACACTCCAAAGTTTCTAAAACTGTTTGAATGGTGTCTGTGAGTATAACAGAACTCAAATGGCAGGTCAAAACCTGAGAGATTCCTTTACAGGAAGTGGCCTGTCTGACCATTTATTGTCTTTCTTTGACATCTCTTTCCAAAACTTAGGATCTCTGCGGTAACGTGACACTTCCCACGGCTCCAATAGGCTCTCAGAGCCCGGGAAAAACCTGAATGTCGTCATTCCAGCCCCAGGCTGAAACACATTATCGCCTTTCTCAAGTGGCCGATCAAGGGGCAGTGGGCTTAGGCGCGTGCACTTGCTGCCCCCGTCTTTGTGTTTTTTCCTCTGTTTACCGAAAAGGAGATTCCCGGTCGGAATATTATTGCTTTTTTACGAGATAAATTGCATAAAAATTGATTTTAAACAGCGGTTGACATGCTTCGAAGTACGGTAATGGAATATTTAGAATTTTTTTGTCACGAATTGCGCCATGCTCGTAACCCTGATTTACCCTTTAGGATAGTGTCTGGAACGCACGAACAAAACGCCGCTATTTGGATATAACGATGGATTATTTGGGACCAAACCAACATTTGTTATTGAAGTAGAAGTCCTGGGAGTGCATTCTGATGAAGACAACAAAGGTAATAACATTTTTGTTATAGTAAATCTGATTTTGGTGAAGGCTAAACTTGCCGGGTGTCTAAATAGCTAGCCCGTGATGGCTGGGCTATGTACTTAGAATATTGCAAAATGTGCTTTCACCAAAAACCTATTTTAAAATCGGACATATCGAGTGCATAGAGGAGTTCTGTATCTATAATTCTTAAAATAATTGTTATGCTTTTTGTGAACGTTTATCGTGAGTAATTTAG
The DNA here is from genome assembly GCF_965601325.2 of Salmo salar. Lineage (NCBI taxonomy): Eukaryota > Metazoa > Chordata > Actinopteri > Salmoniformes > Salmonidae > Salmo > Salmo salar. Next base: position 8,068,389 of record NC_138319.1, read on the forward strand.
TAAATTGTTAGTAAATTCCCCGGAAGTTTGCAGGGGGTATGCTAGTTCTGAACGTCACATGCTAATGTAAAAAGCTGTTTTTTGATATAAATATGAATTTGATTGAACAAAACATGCATGTATTGTATAACATAATGTCCTAGGGTTGTCATCTGATGAAGATCATCAAAGGTTAGTGCTGCATTTAGCTGTGGTTTGGGTTTATGTGACATTATATGCTAGCTTGAAAAATGGGTGTCTGATTACTTCTGGCTGGGTACTCTGCTGACATAATCTAATGTTTTGCTTTCGTTGTAAAGCCTTTTTGAAATCGGACAGTGTGGTTAGATTAACGAGAGTCTTGTCTTTAAATAGCTGTAAAATAGTAATATGTTTGAGAAATTGAAGTAATAGGATTTTTAAGGTATTTGAAAATCGCGCCACTGGATTACACTGGCTGTTGCGTAGGTGGGACGAATTCGTCCCGCCTAGCCCAGAGAGGTTAAGCGCCATCCATCATTCCTTCAATTCTGACCAGTTTCCCAGACCCTGCCGATGAAAAACATCCCCACAGCATGATGCTGCCACCATCATACTTCACTGTGGGGATGGTGTTCTCAGGGTGATGGGAGGTGTTGGGTTTGCGCCAGACATAGCGTTTTCCTTGATGGCGAAAAAGCTCAATTTTAGTCTCATCTGACCAGAGTACCTTCATCCATATGTTTGGGGAGTCTCCCACATGCCTTTTGGCATACACCAAACATGTTTGCTTATTTTTTGGACATTTTTTCTGGCCCCTCTTCCATAAAGTCCAGATCTGTGGAGTGTACGGCTCAAAGTGGTCCTATGGACAGATACTCTAATCTCCGCTGTGGAGCTTTGCATCTCCTTCAGGGTTATCTTTGACCTCTTTGTTGCCTCTCTGATTAATGCTCTCCTTGACTGGTCTGTGAGTTTTGGTGGGTGGCCCTCTCTTGGCAGGTTTGTTGTGGTGCATTTTTTAATAATAGATTTAATGGTGATCCGTGGGATTTTCAAAGTTTCTGATATTTTTTATAACCCAACCCTGATCTGTACTTCTCCACAACTTTGTCCCTGACCTGTTTGGAGAGCTCCTTGGTCTTCATGGTGCCGCTTGCTTGGTGGTTGTCACAGTATCCAACGAAGGTGGCGCCCCTCCTCGGTCGGGCGGATCCGGATCACACCTCCCAGGGAGTTCGATGGGACGGCCGCTGGGTGCAAGGGGTTCTTGCTCCAGTTGGAACTGTACCTGGCGACCGTCCGCCCCCCCCTCCGACGAAGAGAGGGTGAGCGTCCTCGTCTCCTGTCTCACGGGCCGAGCCCTGGAATGGGCCAATGCGGTCTGGGATGGTCCAGACTCGGCTCGGGGCGACTACCCTGAGTTCACCGCTTCCGGGAGGTTTTCGATCATCCCCCGGAGGGCAGGGCGGCGGGTGAGCGGCTATTTCATCTGAGACAGGAGACGAGGAGTGCTCAGGATTTCGCCCTGGAATTCCGGACTCTTGCCACTGGATCGGGGTGGAACGAGCGGGCCCTGATAGACCACTATAGGTGTAGTCTTCGCGAGGACATCCGCCGGGAGCTGGCTTGTAGGGACAACACCTCCACCCTAGACCAACTGGTGGATTTGTCCATTAGATTGGACAACCTACTGGCTGCCCGGGGACGTTCCAGTCGGGGCCTGTTCGTTCCGCCTCCCAGTCCTCCTGCTCCACAGCCCATGGAGATAGGGGGGCTGCGTCGAGGAGGACCGGAGCGGGGGGTCTCTCCTGCACCCGCTGTGGGCGCAGAGGACACACTGTGGACCGATGCTGGAGAGGTCCACCCGGGAGTTTGGAGGGCAGGCAGAGCACTACTTCGACCCCCCAGGTGAGTCCGCACCAGCCACAACCAGAGCCCCCTGTCGACCACATGTACACCTCTGTTTGTTTTCCTGATTTTTCACCTCACTTCCAGTGTAGGGCACTAATCGATTCAGGTGAAGCTGGGAGTTTTATGGACCGTGGGTTAGCGAAGAGGTTAGGGATTCCCCTGGTTCAGTTGGACCACCCCTTCCCCGTGCACGCCCTAGATAGTCGACCGCTAGGGTCAGGCCAAGTAGGGGAGGTCACAGTGCCACTGGTTATGCAGACGTGGGGGGGTCATGAGGAACGTATCAGCCTGTTCCTCATTGACTCCCCGGCGTTTCCGGTGGTACTGGGAATCCCCTGGCTAGCCACTCACAACCCTCAGATTTCGTGGAGGCAGAGGGCTCTTACGGGGTGGTCAAGGGAGTGCTCAGGTAGGTGCATAGGAGTTTCCATCGGTGCGACTACGGTGGAGAGTCCAGACCAAGTCTCCACCGTGCACATTCCCTCAGAGTATGCCGATTTGGCTATCGCCTTCAGTAAGACGAAGGCGACTCTATTACCCCCCATCGACGAGGGGATTGTGAGATAAACCTCCAGGCCGACGCGGTCCTTCCTAGGAGTCACGTTTATCCTCTGTCTCAGGAGGAGACAGCGGCTATGGAGACATATGTCACTGAGTCCTTGAGACAGGGATACATTCGGCCATCCAAGTCCCCCGTCTCCTCAAGCGTTTTTTTCGTGAAGAAGAAGGAGGGAGGGCTGCGCCCGTGCATTGACTATAGAGGTCTAAATGCTATCACAGTGGGTTTCAGTTACCCGCTACCTCTCATTGCTACGGCAGTGGAGTCATTTCACGGGGCGCGCTTCTTCACGAAATTAGATCTCAGGAGCGCGTATAACCTGGTGCGTATCCGAGATGGAGACGAGTGGAAAACCGCATTTAGTACCACATCGGGCCATTATGAGTACCTCGTCATGCCGTGTGGGTTGAAGAACGCTCCCGCTGTCTTCCAATCCTTTGTGGACGAGGTCCTTAGGGACATCCTCGGGCAGGGTGCGGTGGTGTACATCGATGACATCCTGATCTACTCCGCCACACGCGCCGAGCATGTGTCCCTGGTGCGTAAAGTGCTTGGGCGGCTGCTGGAGCATAACCTATACGTCAAGGCTGAGAAATGTGAGTTCTCCAAACAAGCCGTCTCTTTTCTGGGATACCACATTTCCACCTCGGGGGTGATGGTGGAATGTGACCGCGTTACTGCTGTGCGTAATTGGCCAACCCCAACCACTGTGAAGGAGGTGCAGCGGTTCTTGGGGTTCGCTAATTATTATCGGAGGTTTATCCGGGGTTTTGGCCAGGTGGCGGCTCCCATTACCTCACTGATGAAGGGGGGTCCGGTGCGGCTACGATGGTCAGCAGAGGCGGACAGAGCCTTCCATCGTCTGAAGGTACTGTTTACCAACGCTCCTGTCCTGGCGCATCCGGATCCCTCTTTGCCATTCATAGTGGAGGTGGACGCGTCCGAGGCTGGGGTAGGAGCTGTGCTATCGCAGCGCTCGGGAATTCCTCCGAAGCTCCGCCAATGTGCATTCTTTTCCAAGAAGCTGAGCCCGGCGGAGTGCATCTATGATGTGGGGGACCGGGAGCTGTTAGCCGTGGTCAGGGCTTTGACAGTGTGGAGACATTGGCTTGAGGGGGCACGTCACCCTTTTCTCATCTGGACCGACCACCGTAACCTGGAGTATATCCGAGCAGCGAGGAGGCTTAATCCCCATCAGGCAAGGTGGGCCATGTTTTTTACGAGGTTTCACTTTACCCTCTCGTACATTCCAGGTTCCCGGAACCAGAAGGCTGACGCACTGTCGCGTATCTACGACACCGAGGAGCGGACCATCGATCCTACTCCCATACTTCCCGCCTCCTGTCTGGTGGCACTGGTGGTATGGGAGGTGGATGCGGACATCGAGCGGGCGGGTCGGTCAGAACCCACTCCACCCCAGTGTCCCATGGGCCTGAAATACGTTCCGCTTGGTGTTCGCGATCGCCTGATCCGATGGTCCCACACTCTACCCTCCTCGGGTCATCCTGGGGTGGAATGGAGAGTGCGGGGCCTGAAGGGAGGGTACTGGTGGCCCACCTTGGTTGAGGATGTTCGGCGTTATGTCTCTTCCTGTTCGGTATGCGCCCAGTGCAAGGCTCCTAGACACCTGCCTCGAGGGAAATTACAGCCCCTCCCCGTTCCACAACGGCCTTGGTCTCACCTCTCGGTGGATTTCCTCACGGATCTCCCGCCGTCCCAGGGGAACACTGCGATCCTGGTCGTTGTGGACCGGTTCTCTAAGTCCTGCCGTCTGCTCCCTTTGCCCGGTCTTCCTACGGCCCTGCAGACCGCGGAGGCCCTGTTCACCCATGTCTTCCGGCACTATGGGGTGCCCGAGGACATCGTATCTGATCGGGGTCCCCAGTTCACGTCCAGGGTAACTAGCATACCCCCCGCAAACTTGTAGAAGTCCTGGGAGTGCATTCTGACGAAGAACAGCAAAGGTAATAACATTTTTCTTATAGTAAATCTGACTTTGGTGAGTGCTAAACTTGCTGGGTGTCTAAATAGCTAGCCCTGTGATGCCGGGCTATCTACTGAGAATATTGCAAAATGTGCTTCCACCGCACATGTGGCGCGTTATTCAAATACCTAAGATATGATATTACTTCAATTTTTAAAAAATATGACTATTTTACACCATTTTAAAGATAAGACTCTCGTTAATCTAACCACACTGTCCGATTTCAAAAAGGCTTTACAATGAAAGCAAAACATTAGATTATGTCAGCAGAGTACCGAGCCAGAAATAATCAGACACCCATTTTTCAAGCTAGCATATAATGTCACATAAACCCAAACCACAGCTAAATGTAGCACTAACCTTTGATGATCTTCATCAGATGACAACCCTAGGACATTATGTTATACAATACATGCATGTTTTGTTCAATCAAGTTCATATTTATACCATTACCATGGGTGTTAGAGCGCTGGACTGGCGCTCTATAGGCCAGGTCACCCATCAGACCACCCCGTCAACCTATGAGTTTCGGGGAACCACAGCGAGATGATCCAATTCCTGCTGGTTGAGTCTCCACAGGTTCCGGTGGTATTGGGATTCTCTTGGCTTCAGCAACACAATCCCTCCATTGACTGGGCTATTGGTGCCGTCGTGGACTGGAGCCCATCCTGCCATGCTAATTGCCTGAAGTCAGCTCTGCCTGCCCCGGGATGTCTTCCTGTGGGCTTGGAAATTGCCCCGGACCTCTCTGCCAGCTCCGTAGAATACCAGAACCTCCAGGAGGGGTTCAGTACGGCCTGGGCCACTTTGCTACAGCACCGACCGGTATCCAAGAAGGTCAAGCCTGAGGCGCTGGCATGCCGCTATAGTGCCGTGGCTACACCCCCAGAAGCCGAGACCTTTTTCCCCCACTCCAAGATCATTAGCCCCTCTGCTGTTCATCATCTGTTGCCCCGTACCCTCTGTATTTTTCCTACCTTTTCTGTGTCTAGAGTCAAAACCATGTCTGACTGCCCCTTGTCTTCTGATTCTAGCTCCCCCAAGTCGTTGATGGCCAGTCAGCGTACACGGTAAGACGCTTCCTGAGGGTTCGACCATGGATCAGGGGTTTCCAGTACCTGGTTGACTGTGAGGGTTATGGCCCGGAGGAGAGGTGCTGGGTTCCCGCTAAAGACATCTTGGCGCTGGTCCTCTTCGCCGACTTTCACTGCCGGCACCCCAGTCAACCAGGTATCCACCCAGGTGGAACGCCAGGTGGCGTCACTAGAGGGGGGGTGGGGGGGGTACTGTCACGTCCTGATCTGGTGTCGTCCATCTTCCCCACTTATCCTCTGGGTATTTATACCTGTGTTTTCTGTCTGTCTGTGCCATTTCCTCTTGTTTGTCATTCTTACCAGCGTTTGTCCTGTCAGCTCCTGTCTTTCCCTGCCTCTCTTTCTCATCCTCCTGGTTTTTAACCCTTGCCTGTCCTGACCCTGTACCCATCCGCCTGACCACTCTGCCTGTTCCTGACCCTGCCTGCCGTCCTGTAGCTTTGCTCCTATTCTGGATTATCGACCACTGCCTGCCTTGAACTGTCGTTTGCCTGCCCCTGTTGTTACAATAAACATTGTTACTTCACACAGTCTGCACTTGGGTCTTACCTTGATACCTGATAAAGGCAAAGGGTGGCTACTTTTAAGAATCTCAAATATATGATATATTTTGATATTTTGACACTTTTAGTTACTGCATGATTCATATGTGTTATTTAATAGTTTTGATTTCTTCACTAGTATTCTACAATGTAGAAAATAGTAAAAATCAAGAAACCCTTGAATGAGTAGGTGTCCAAACTTTTGACTGGTACTTTATACTAAACAACAATTTAAACGCAATATGTAAAGTGTTCATGAGCTGTATAAATGTGGCTACCTTTTCAGGCACCTCCCTCATGTAAGCATAGGTCTGTACATGACAGGCTGTAGCCAATACTTTGACATGTAGGCTAATTATTTATTTACATACACTTTTGTTTTCTTAACAGAATAGCTAATGTTTTTCGGTTTTCAAACCAATGTAACCTCTTAATTGGCTATTTTGGTTAATGGCCTTGGTGCCCTGGCAGATTGGGCACGACCAAATGGCCTTGCCCCTAAAATCACGAAATTCCAGGCCCGAGCAGCAGTCCCAGCAACTGATGCCAACCATGTTGCGGGATCAAAACTCAAACTGTAGCTACATTTTTTCAATAGAACACTTTTTCAGAGACTTTCAAAACAAAAATCTGAGCTCTCCCTTGTTCAACAGGGAGTGACTAAGAGGGCATTGAGTGTATGATCATGGGGCAACCTTTTCTTTTAAAAGGTGTAATCCACAGTTGCTAAATCTATTTTTGGACTTATAAATTAATGACATGTAGCCATTGATTTTTAAAAAATATAACAAATGCCTCATGAGCTTAGTTCAACTGTTGTACCCCATCAGAACCCAAAATATAAGCTTGTTTTACTCCAATGTTTGTAAACAAGGTACATGTAACAAACAATATAAAGCATCAAAATATGGTTAAAGCTACAATTTTGAAAACATGGATGGTGAGTCCTTGCCTCCATGGCTCGGCCCAATAATTTGAGAATGGTTACATTCTGGAAGACTACACTGTATGTGTGTTACATTGTGTTGTATCCTGGAGAATATCATTACAGCACACAGCAGTTACACACACAGACATGCTGTGGGTTGCTGCAGGGGCATATATGAATTGTAGAGTGAGTGTTGATTACCATTACCTGTCGTTACCTGACTATTTCCTGCTGTGATGTTCTGCTGGCTGGCTAAGCGTATGTGCGTTTGTGTGTCTCACCTGTAGTAGGCAGCGCTCCTTTAAGACGTATTCAATCAGCTTGTCCAGGTGCTTCAGACAGTGGTGGTAGCGGACGCGGTGGGGCAACACTGAAAACATCATGGCATGCTGCGGAGAAAGACGGAGGGAGACAGAGATGGGAGAGAGAGAGACAGAGAGGGGAGAGAACGAGCGAGAGATGGGTGGAGGGAGATGGAGAGAGAGAGAGAGACAGCAAGAGAAAGAATAGAGATACAGTGACAGAGTAGAGAAAAAAGGAGAGGGAGAGCGAGAGAGAGAACATGTCAAATCAATCAGCTGGTCATTATTTATTAAGTGGTGCTCCGACAGAGGGTGATTCAATAATCAAAAGCCCAATAAGTGTGTGTTCTCACCATGAAGAGAAATGAGAGTTGTGAGGAAAATTCACATTTTGGCACGAACTAATCAAGACCGCTATTTCAACATGTTGACACAAATGTGCCTGCAGAAACTAACAGACAGGCTTTTCCTGTTTTTGTCACTGAGTCACATCTCTCAAAAGTGTCAAACAAAGAAAGAAGGAAGGAGAGAAAGGAGGAAAGGAGTGAGGGAGAGAGAGAGGAGAGATGCAGAGGCAGTGAGATTGAACCCGGGAGAGAAAGTTAGAGAGAGGGAGATACATAAAAAGATAAAGAGAAAGTGAGAGAGTGTATCCAATGTGAGCTATCATTAGCGGGAGTCTTATCAAGCCAGACTGGAGAACAGTGTGGGGAGCATTGTGTAGCGAGTGTAACATCCATTAACACCGCACCACCACAAAGAGCAGGCTGAGCTGAAAGTTTTAATTAGTGTTACCGGGGCCTTGCAGGGGGCCCAGGGTTCCTACAGGTCAGTTAAATTAGCTGCGTTTCCCACTCTCTTTCCCTTTCTCTGCTCCATCTCTCACTCTCTCTGCTCCATCTCTCTCTCTCTCTGTTATGTCCGCTCTCTCTCTGCACTAACCGCTAACCCACGCAGCCCAATCTGTTAGCCCACCCGCCGCCCACAGGGCGCATCCTGCTGGCCTGCACCCCTCTACAGGGCATGGCCACACTACTCCAAGGCTTTGTTAACTAGCCAATTAACAAAGCATGACCGTGTCTCAACTCATCAGACTAGGCTACAGCCTTACTGCCTGCCTGGCTGGCTTAGTGGCTCAGACAACATCCGCATGGGTCCATCCTCACAGACCAATTTACCCACTGGGTCCTCAGTAGGAGACGTGTGTGTGTGTGTGTGTGTGTGTGTGTGTGTGTGTGTGTGTGTGTGTGTGTGTGTGTGTGTGTGTGTGTGTGTGTGTGTGTGTGTGTGTGTGTGTGTGTGTGTGTGTGTGTGTGTGTGTGTGTGGTGTGTAGGGGTAAGAGTGTGTGTGTTTGTGAGAATGATTGGGCTGGGATGTCATCAATGGAAGCCTCTAGCTACCGGCCACATATCAGACCTGACAACAAACTGCTAGCCATGTGTGTGTCTTTGCTATGCGTGGGTGATGTTATGGTGTGCTGGCAGAAAGAAAACTGGTGGTAGTGTGCATCTGTGTGTGTATGCGTGTGTCTGTGTGAGCGTGGGTACAGTGTGTGTGCATACAGCGTGCGTGTGCGAGTGTGAGTACTTCTGTCTCTGTGTCTGTGTGCATGTGCTTGCATCTGTTTGCTGCATGAGCGTGTGCTTGTGCATATATTTTCTGCGTCTCTGCCTAAGTGTGTGTTAGGCTGGGTGCAGTGTGGCAGTGTAGCGTCTCTCTTGCCTACTTGATAGATGTCAGAACGGATGCCAGTCTTCCAGAAGCGGATGCCAGTCTTCCATGGCTTGTGAGCTCAACGGTCACCTCCCGGCGCATGGTGTTCTTCTGTCAAATTTTCTGCAGAGCTTCCTGACAAACACACATACATTATTGATCTACTGTGTTAGAGCTGCTGCTACAGGGGACAGCCAACCATCTTTACACCACACAGTTACAGATACAGGAACCGAGAGAGAGACACATGAATATACAGAGACACGCAAGAATAGGTACATACAGAATGACCACACACACACACACACACACACACACACACACACACACACACACACACACACACACACACACATACAGAGGTGTACACACACAGCCCTCTTTCCTTCCTCCCCTCTCTCCAGGTAGTGCTCCGACCCCCTGCGTCTCATGACAGACACAATAACAGTGAAATCAGTAGACAGCTCCACTAGACCTGGCTAATTGAGGCATTGGAATTGGGTAGCATGGCGGCTGAGGGTGTATGTGTGTGTGTAATTGTGTGTGTGTGTGTGTGTGTGTGTGTGTGTGTCAGAGCCAGGACTCCAATCTCAGGCAGCGTGCCCAGAGGCATCAGGCTGTTCATTAGGACCTGCAGCTAACACTGGCTCCGACACACACACACAGAAACACAGAGCACACAGACACACACACACACACACACACACACACACACACACACACACACACACACACACACACACACACACACACACACACACACACACACACACACACACACACACACACACTTGGGTGTGTAGAAACCCAGAAATCTCTCGTTATAGGGCTAAAGTGTACACATTGTCAGCCCTACAGGAGAGAAGACAACTGGTAACAACACCAGAGAGATGAGGTCTGGTTAGCACCACAGACAGGTGCGGACCAAATGACCCTATATATTGGACAAAAGTTGTGCACGACGTAGAAATAGGGCTCATAGGGTGCCATTTGGGACATAGCCTTGGGCTGGGCTGAGAAAGACAGCGTCTACAAATCAGAATTAGGACTAGACATGTGTCTATGGTATCTCTGCTACAGTGACTAAATTACCCATGATGCAGTCTGAAATGGAATGCCATGATTTTAAGTCAGCAGCGAGGAAATAAGAACAACAAAGAAATGAATAAATAATAATGCCATCCTACTCCTGCGCATCAAAGGGAACAGGGTCACACACACACAAAGACACGCACACAGACACGCCAGCGGCCCTCTGTGGACAACCGAATACAGTATATATACAGTACCAGTCAAAAGTTTGGACACACCTACTCATTCAAGGGTTTTCCTTTATTTTACTATTTTCTACATTGTAATCATGTAGTAAGCAAAAAAAGTGTTAAACAAATCAAAATATACTGCTAAAAAAAAAGGGAACACTTAAAAAACACATCCTAGATCTGAATGAAAGAAATAATCTTATTAAATACTTTTTTCTTCACATAGTTGAATGTGCTGACAACAAAATCACACAAAAATAATCAATGGAAATCCAATTTATCAACCCATGGAGGTCTGGATTTGGAGTCACACTCAAAATCAAAGTGGAAAACCACACTACAGGCTGATCCAACTTTGATGTAATGTCCTTAAAACAAGTCAAAATGAGGCTCAGTAGTGTGTGTGGCCTCCACGTGCCTGTATGACCTCCCTACAACGCCTGGGCATGCTCCTGATGAGGTGGCGGTGGTCTCCTGAGGGATCTCCTCCCAGACCTGGACTAAAGCATCCGCCAACTCCTGGACAGTCTGTGGTGCAACGTGGCGTTGGTGGATGGAGCGAGACATGATGTCCCAGATGTGCTCAATTGGATTCAGGTCTGGGGAACGGGCGGGCCAGTCCATAGCATCAATGCCTTCCTCTTGCAGGAACTGCTGACACACTCCAGCCACATGAGGTCTAGCATTGTCTTGCATTAGGAGGAACCCAGGGCCAACCGCACCAGCATATGGTCTCACAAGGGGTCTGAAGATCTCATCTCGGTACCTAATGGCAGTCAGGCTACCTCTGGCGAGCACATGGAGGGCTGTGCGGCCCCCCAAAGAAATGCCACCCCACATCATGACTGACCCACCGCCAAACCGGTCATGCTGGAGGATGTTGCAGGCAGCAGAACGTTCTCCACGGCATCTCCAGACTCTGTCACGTCTGTCACGTGCTCAGTGTGAACCTGCTTTCATCTGTGAAGAGCACAGGGCGCCAGTGGCGAATTTGCCAATCTTGGTGTTCTCTGGCAAATGCCAAACGTCCTGCACAGTGTTGGGCTGTAAGCACAACCCCCACCTGTGGACGTCGAGCCCTCATACCACCCTCATGGAGTCTGTTTCTGACCGTTTGAGCAGACACATGCACATTTGTGGCCTGCTGGAGGTCATTTTGCAGGGCTCTGGCAGTGCTTCTCCTGCTCCTCTTTGCACAAAGGCGGAGGTACCGGTCCTGCTGCTGGGTTGTTGCCCTCCTACGGCCTCCTCCACGTCTCCTGATGTACTGGCCTGTCTCCTGGTAGCGCCTCCATGCTCTGGACACTACGCTGACAGACACAGCTCGCATTGATGTGCCATCCTGGATGAGCTGCACTACCTGAGCCACTTGTGTGGGTTGTAGACTCAGTCTCATGCTACCACTAGAGTGAAAGCACCGCCAGCATTCAAAAGTGACCAAAACATCAGCCAGGAAGCATAGGAACTGAGAAGTGGTCTGTGGTCCCCACCTGCAGAACCACTCCTTTATTGGGGGTGTCTTGCTAATTGCCTATAATTTCCACCTGTTGTCTATTCCATTTGCACAACAGCATGTGCATTTATTGTCAATCAGTGTTGCTTCCTAAGTGGACAGTTTGATTTCATTGAAGTGTGATTGACTTGGAGTTACATTGTGTTGTTTAACCTGTTAGGGCTAGGGGGCAGCATTTGCACGTCTGGATAAAAAAATGTACCCGATTTAATCTGGTTACTAATCCTACCCAGTAACTAGAATATGCATATACTTATTATATATGGATAGAAAACGACTCTAAAGTTTCTAAAACTGTTTGAATGGTGTCTGTGAGTATAACAGAACTCATTTGGCAGGCAAAACCCTGAGACATTTTCTGACAGGAAGTGGATACCTGATGTGTTGTATTACCTTTAAACCTATCCCATTGAAAAACACAGGGGCTGAGGAATATTTTGGCACTTCCTATTGCTTCCACTAGATGTCACCAGCCTTTACAAAGTGTTTTGAGTCTTCTGGAGGGAGATCTGACCGAACAAGAGCCATGGAACGATGATGTCCCATTAGACACCTGGCGCGCGAGTTCATGTTGGGTACCCTCGTTCCAATACGTTATAAAAGAGTATGCATTCGTCCACCTTGAATATTATTCATGTTCTGGTTAAAAAAGGCCCTAATGATTTATGCTATACAACGTTTGACATGTTTGAACGAACGTAAATATATTTTTTCCCCTCGTTCATGACGAGAAGTCCGGCTGGCTTAGATCATGTGCTAACAAGACGGAGATTTTTGGACATAAATGATGAGCTTTTTTGAACAAAACTACATTCGTTATGGACCTGTGATACCTGGAAGTGACATCTGATGAAGAGAATCAAAGGTAATGGATTATTTACATAGTATTTTCGATTTTAGATCTCCCCAACATGACGTCTAGTCTGTATCGCAACGCGTATTTTTCTGGGCGCAGTGCTCAGATTATTGCAAAGTGTGATTTCCCAGTAAGGTTATTTTTAAATCTGGCAAGTTGATTGCGTTCAAGAGATGTAAATCTATAATTCTTTAAATGACAATATAATATTTTACCAATGTTTTCTAATTTTAATTATTTAATTTGTGACGCTGACTTGACTGCCGGTTATTGGAGGGAAACGATTTCCTCAACATCAATGCCATAGTAAAACGCTGTTTTTGGATATAAATATGAACTTGATAGAACTAAAAATGCATGCATTGTCTAACATAATGTCCTAGGAGTGTCATCTGATGGAGATTGTAAAAGGTTAGTGCATCATTTTAGCTGGTTTTATGGTTTTGGTGACCCTGTCTTTGAATTGACAAAACATTACACACAACTCTTGTAAATGTACTGTCCTAACATACTCTAAATTTATGCTTTCGCCGTAAAACCTTTTTGAAATCGTAAAACGTGGTTAGATTAAGGAGATGTTTATCTTTCAAAGGGTGTAAAATAGTTGTATGTTTGAAAAATTTGAATTTTGACATTTATTTGGATTCAAATTTGCCGCTCTTGAAATGCACCTGCTGTTGATGGAGTGCACCACGGGTGGCACGCTAGCGTCCCACCTAGCCCATAGAGATTAAGTGTTCCCTTTATTTTTTTGAGCAGTGTATATTTTATATTTGAGATTCTTCATAGTAGCCACCTTTGCCTTGACAGCTTTGCACACTCTTGCCATTCTCTCAACCAGCTTCACCTGGAATGTTTTCCAACAGTCTTGAAGGAGTCCCTACATATGCTGAGCACCTGTTGGCTGATTTTTCTTCACTCTGCGGTCCAACTTATCCCAAACCATCTCAATTGGGTTGAGGTCAGGTGATTGTGGAGGCCAGGTCATCTGATGCAGCACTCCATCACGCTCCTTCTTGGTCAAATAGCCCTTACACAGCCTGGATGTGTGTTGGGCCATTATCCTGTTGAAAAACTACTGAGTTCCACTAAGTGCAAACCAGATGGGATGGCGTATCGCTGCCAAATGCTGTGGTAGCCATACTGGTTAAGTGTGCCTTGAATTCGAAATAAATCACAGACAGTGTCACCAGCAAAGCACCCCCACACCATCACACCTCCATGCTTCACGGTGGGAACCACACCTGTGGAAATTATCTGTTCACCTATCTGCATTTCACAAAGACAGAGTTTGGAACAAAAATCTCAAATTTGGACTCATCAGACCAAAGAACAGATTTCCACCAGTCTAATGTTCATTGCTCGTGTTTCTTGGCCCAAGTAAGTCTCTTCATCTTATTGGCGTCATTTAGTTGAGGTTTCTTTTCAGCAATTTGACCATGAAGACCTGATTCACGCAGTCTCCTCTGAACAGTTGATGTTGAGATGTGTATGTTTCTTGAACTCTGCGAAGCATTTACTTGGGCTGCAACCTGAGGTTCAGTTAACCTGTTGGGGCTAAGGGGCAGTATTGAGAATTTTGAAAAGAATATGTGCCCATTTTTAACTGCCTCCTACACCAACTCAGAAGCTAGGATATGCATATTATTAACAGATTTGGATAGAAAACACTGAATTTTCTAAAACTGTTTGAATGGTGTCTGTAAGTATAACAGAACTCATATGGCAGTCAAAACCCTGAGACAATTTCTAACAGGAAGTGTGTATCTGATGTGTTGAATTACATTTAAGCCTATGCCATTGAAACACACAGGGATGTATTAATCATTGAGCACTTCCTACGCCATCCACTAGATGTCACCAGTCTTTACAAAGTGGTTTGAGTCTTCTACTGTGAAAACTGACCGAACAAGAGTCTTGGAACGTTGGTCATAAGCGGATGGCCAATACTACTCTGGCGCGCGAGTGCATGTTTGGGTACTCTCGTTCCAATACGTTTTAAAAGAGAATGCAATCGTCCGCCTTGAATATTATTGAAGTTCTGATTGAAAAAGGCCCTAATGATTTATGCTATACAACGTTTGACATGTTTGAACGAACGTAAATATTTGTTTTCCCCTCTTTGATGAAGACAAGTCCGGCGGGCGTCGTTCATGTTTTTGAGTAGCCTACAGGACGCGCTAACAACACGGAGCTTTTTGGACATCAATTATGAGCTTTTTCGGACAAAACTACATTTGTTATGGACCTGGGATACCTGGAAGTGCCTTCTGATGAAGATAATCAAAGGTAAGGGATTATTTACATAGTATTTTTGATTTTAGATGACTCCAAGATGGCGCCTAGTCTGTATCGCAGAGCCTATTTTTCTGGACGCAGTACTCAGATTATTGCAAAGTGTGATTTCCCAGTAAAGTCCCACCTACGTAACAGCCAGTGGAATTCTGTGGCGCGTTATTCAAATACCTTAGAAATGCTATTACTTCCATTTCTCAAACATATGACTATTTTACACCATTTTAAAGACAAGACTCTCGTTAATCTAACCACACTGTCCGATTTCAAAAAGGCTTTACAACGAAAGCAAAACGTTAGATTATGTCAGCAGAGTACCCAGCCAGAAATAATCAGACACCCATTTTTCAAGCTAGCATATAATGTCACATAAACCCAGAAGACAGCTAAATGCAGCACTAACCTTTGATGATCTTCATCAGATGACAACCCTAGGACATTATGTTATATAATACATGCATGTTTTGTTCAATCAAGTTCATATTTATATCAAAAACCAGCTTTTTACATTAGCATGTGACGTTCAGAACTAGCATACCCCCCGCAAACTTCCGGTGAATTTACAAAAAATTTACTAAATTACTCACGATAAACGTTCACAAAAAGCATAACAATTATTTTAAGAATTATAGATACAGAACTCCTCTATGCACTCGATATGTCCGATTTTAAAATAGCTTTTCGGTGAAAGCACATTTTGCAATATTCTCAGTAGATAGCCCGGTATCACAGGGCTAGCTATTTAGACACCCAGCAAGTTTAGCACTCACCAAAGTCCGATTTACTATAAGAAAAATGTTATTACCTTTGGTGTTCTTCGTCAGAATGCACTCCCAGGACTTCTACTTCAATAACAAATGTTGGTTTGGTTCAAAATAATCCATAGTTATATCCAAATAGCGGCATTTTGTTCGTGCGTTCAAGACACTATCCGAATGGTAAAGAAGGGTGACGAGCACGATGCATTTCGTGATTTAAAAAAAATAAATATTCCATTACCGTACTTCGAAGCATGTCAACCGCTGTTTAAAATACATTTTTATGCCATTTTTCTCGTAAAAAAGCGATAATATTCCGACCGGGAATCTACGTTTAGGTAAAAAGACGAAAGAAAATAAAGCATGGGGTCGACTCGTGCACACGCCTAAGGCCATTGTCCTCTGATCGGCACCTTGCCAAAGGTGATAATGTGTTTCAGCCTGGGGCTGCCTCGATATCATTCAGCTTTTTCCCGGGTTCTGAGAGCCTATGGGAGCCGTAGGAAGTGTCACGTTACAGCAAAGATCCTTAGCCTTCAATAAACAGAGACAAGAAGCCCAAGGAATGGTCAGAGAGGGCACTTCCTGTAAGGAATCTTCTCAGGTTTTTGCTTGCCATATGAGTTCTGTTATACTCACAGACACCATTCAAACAGTTTTAGAAACTTTAGGGTGTTTTCTATCCAAAGGCAATAATTATATGCATATTCTAGTTTCTGGGCAGTAGTAATAACCAGATTAAATTGGGTAAGTTTTTTATCCGGCCGTGTAAATACTGCCCCCTACCCCCAACAGGTTAAACATTTATGCACATACAAGTGTCTTATATCGGTTGAAAGCTTAAATTCTTGTTAATCTAACTGCACTGTCTACATTACAGTAGTTATTACAGCGAAAGCATGCCATGCGATTGTTTGAGGACTGCGCCCCACATCAAAATATTTTTCCACCGGCACAGGTTTCATAAATTCTCAAATAGCGATTAAATATTCACTTACTTTTTAAAAATATTCTTCTGATTTGTTATCCAAAGGGTCCTGGCTATAACATGTAGTGTCATTTTGTTAGATAAAATCCTTCTTTATATCCCAAAAAGTCTATTTAGTTGGCGTCATCGATTTTAGTAATCCACTCGTTCAACATGCAGAGAAAGGAATCCGAAAATCTACCACTAAACTTTGGTTCAACAAGTCAAACTACATTTCTAGTTACTCCTCAGATACCCTAAAATGTAATCAAACTATAATATTTATTATGGAAAGAAGTATGTTCAATAGGAAACCGATTTTAGCAGGTGAATATTGTTTTCATGGTGCACGGAAGCACTAATTTCAAAGACCGTGTCCCAGTACTAAAACCGATATTTTCTATTGGTTTTGGAAGTTAAAAGCCCGAAACCTTAAACAGACTGCTGACACCCTCTGGAAGCAACAGGAATTACATCCTGGGAGCTATAATTGATTATGCCCTGATACTTGCCATTGCAAGAGCTTGGTCGCTCTCTCAAAAAAAAATAATGCAGGTTTGTTCTTCTTTGAATATTCTCCTACATTATTTTAACATTTCTACAAACTTCAAAGTGTTTGTTTTCCAATGTTACCAATTACATGCATATCCTGGCTTCAGGGCCTGAGCAACAGGCAGTTTACTTTGGGCATGTCATTCAGGCGGAAATTGAGAGAAAAGGGGCCTAGCCCAAGCCATTTTCCCACAACTTTGGAAGTATGCTTGGGGTCATTGTCCATTTGGAAGACCCATTTGCGATCAACCTTTAACTTCCTGACTGATGTCTATTGCTTCAAAACATCCACAAAATGTTCCTCCCTCATGATGCCATCTATTTTGAGAAGTGCACCAGTCCCTCCTGCAGCAAAGCACCCCCACAACATGATGCTGCCACCCCCGTGCTTCACGGTTGGGATGGTGTTCTTCAGCTTGCAAGCCTCCCCCTTTTTCCTCTAAACATAATGATGATCATTATGGCCAAACAGTTCTATTTTTGTTTCATTAGACGAGAGGACATTTGTCCAAAAAGTACAATCTTTGTCCTCATGTGCAGTTGCAAACCGTAGTCTGGCTTTTTTATGGCGATTTTGGAGCAGTGGCTTCTTCCTTGCCTTTCAGGTTATGTCAATACAGGACCCGTTTTACTGTGGATATAGATATGTTTGTACCTGTTTCCTCCAGCATCTTCCCAGGGTCCTTTGCTGTTGTTCTGGGATTGATTTGCACTTTTTGCATCAAAGTATGTTCATCTCTAGAAAACAGAACGCATCTCCTTCCTGAGCGGTATGACGGCTGTGTGGTCCAATGGTGTTTAGACTTGTGTACTATTGTTTGTACAGATGAACGTGGTACCTTCAGGCATTTGGCAATTACTCCCGAGGATGAACCAGACTTGTGATCTACAATGTTTTTTCTGAGGTCTTGGCTGATTTCTTTTGATTTTCCCATGATGTCAAGCAAAGAGGCACTGAGTTTGAAGGTAGGCCTTGAAATACATCCACAGATACACCACCAATTGACTCAAATGATGTCAATTAGCCTATCAAAAGCTTCTAAATCCATGACATTATTTTCTGGAATTTTCCAAGCTGTTTAAAGGCACAGTCATCTTAGTGCATATAAACTTCTGATCCACTGGAATTGTGATACAGTGAATTATAAGTGAAATAATCTGTCTGTAAAAATTTTTTGGAAAATTACTTGTGTCATGCACAAAGTAGATGTCCTAACCGACTTGCCAAAACTATAGTTTGTTAATTGACCCCACCATATACAGTTGAAGTCGGAAGTTTACATACATTTAGTTCGTTTTTCAACCACTCCAAAAATGTCTTGTTAACTTCCCTGGGCTAGTCAACAGCCAGTGGAATCGCGTGGCGCGAAATACAAATACCTCAAAAATGCTATAACTTCAATTTCTCAAACATATGACTATTTTACACCTTTTTAAAGACTCTCGTTAATCTAACCACATTGTCCGATTTCAAAAAGGCTTTACAGCGAAAGCAAAACATTAGATTATGTCAGGAGAGTACCCTCCCAAAAATAATCACACAGCCATTTTCAAAGTCAGCATATATGTCACAAAAACCAAAACCACAGCTAAATGCAGCACTAACCTTTGATCTTCATCAGATGAGACTCCTAGGACATTATGTTATACAATACATGCATGTTTTGTTCAATCAAGTTCATATTTATATCAAAAAACAGCTTTTTACATTAGCATGTGATGTTCAGAACTAGCATACCCACCGCAAACTTCCGGTGAATTTACTAAATTACTCATGATTAACGTTCACAAAATACATAACAATTATTTTAAGAATTATAGATACAGAACTCCTTTATGCAATCGCAGTGTCAGATTTTAAAATAGCTTTTCGGCAAAAGCACATTTTGCAATATTCTGAGTACATAGCCCGGCCATCATGGCTAGCTAATTTGACACCCACCAAGTTTGGCCCTCACCAAACTCAGATTTACTATAAGAAAAATTGGATTACCTTTCATGTTCTTCGTCAGAATGCACTCCCAGGACTTCTACTTCAACAACAAATGTTGTTTTGGTTCCAAATAATCCATAGTTATATCCAAATACCTCCATTTTGTTTGTGTGTTCAAATCACTATCCGAAGGGTGACGCGCGAGCGCATTTCGTGACAAAAAAATTCAAAATATTCCATTACCGTACTTAGAAGCATGTGATAAGCTGTTTTCCTGCCATATGAATTCTGTTATACTCACAGACACCATTCAAACAGTTTTAGAAACTTCAGAGTGTTTTCTATCCAAATCTACTAATAATATGCATATTCTCATTTCTGGGCAAGAGTAGTAACCAGTTTAAATCGTGTACGTTTTTTCATCCGGCCGTGAAAATACTGCCCCCTATCCTATTAACTGACTTGCCTGGTAAATTATACTTAAAAAAAAAAGTTACACTCCTGCTCATATAAAATGAATCCGAATCCCATGGGAGTTTCACACAAGGTCCTTGGCTCCCTCTAATGCGTTCAACTCAGCCACAGATGTGAACGTAGCAACCTTGAATTGTGTGGAGTTTCTTCCCTCTAAAGTGTGAACTTAATGGTTTCCACCTCAGCAACTTGTCTTACATTTTGTGATCATCTGTGTGCTTGTGTGCCCTGAGCTCAGTCAATTAGCCCGTTTCCCAGGTAGTGCTGGCTAGGAGCTCAGGCAGCGTCGCTAATGATTACTGATATTCCCACAGTCAACCCACAGAGCAATTAGTTCAACACACACCAAGCCATCACAGCTCCAAGGGCTAGCCATGTCAGCGAGTCTTCACACAGCTATAACAATTCAGCAACACTCTTATTATCCACAACCCCCTGGGAACATCATTAGGAGTGTGTGTTTTTGTGTACGTGTGCGAGCATGTGTTTGTGTGTTTGCAAGTCGTTTGTGTCACTTGTTCATCCACAGGTCCGGTAAACGTTCATTTGTTGTTTTCTGCTGAACCGAGTATAAAATGTGCCTTTAAATTATAGAGAGAGGCCTTTCATCTCATCAGAGAAAGAAGGGCTTGTTAGTGTTAGTGGAGGTTGATGGTTGGTGCTCTAGTTCTGTGACTGACAGTATGGCCGTTTAATGTGTGCATCCCCAAATGTCACTCTATTTTCTACTTAGTGCACTACTTTTAACCAGGTGCCATTTTGGACGTAGCTACTGTAGGGTAAGTGAGGAGTGGAGGTTCCTGTGTAGAGGGCTCTCGCTGCAGAGAGAAGCCCAGATGGTGTCTCCGTCTGCCTCTACAACGACTGCAGTGTGTTCCACCCCAGATGGAGGATCCACGGCCCCTGGCTGGCCACTCTGATTTGCTTCAGACACCACTGCCTGTCAACACACACATGAAAATGTAGGAACGTACGTAGCAACCCCAACAACTGCATGCAGACATTCAGTTTAGGTGGAGTCTCCTCCTCTTCTCTAAACATGACATTTTTGTTGATATGCAGGGAGTTAAGTAACTGTTCATTCTCCCTTAATGTGACCTGTCATGACCTCTGCTCCCATTCCTCACTAATCCACAGCTATCCACCCGTATCACTGACCGCAACCATGTGATTGCCTTTTCCTGTCTTAGTAACATTCCAAGCCCCTGGCTCATATCCAACGTTATTAATAACAAACTCTTATTTACAATGACGGCCTACCGGGGAACTGTATATAGACTTTTTTTCTATTGTGTTATTGACTGTACGTTTGTTTATTCCATGTGTAACTCTGTGTTATTGTTTGTGTCGACCTGCTTTGCTTTATCTTGGCCAGGTTGTATTCGTAAATGAGAACTTGTTCTCAACTGGCCTACCTGGTTAAATAAAAGTGAAATATATATATTTTTTTATTATAATAATTCGGTTAACTGCCTTCTTCATTGGCAGAACAACAGATTTTTACCTTGTCACCTCAGGGATTCGATCAAGCAACCTTACTGGCCCAACACTCAACCACTAGGCTACCTGCCGAAACAACTTAATCTGATTAACGGGACCTTGTTCATTTTATTAGCAGGTCCAAAGCTTAGCACAATTTCACATTTATCTTTCAGTAGCATCTTTTAATCAAATGATTATGAAAGCATACATGTATGGTCCTGTGTGGCTCAGCTGGTAGAGCATGGTGTTTGCAACGCCAGGGTTGTGGGTTTGATTCCCACGGGGGACCAGTACAAAAATGTTTTTTTTTTAATGAAATGTATGCATTCACTACTGTAAGTCGCTCTGGATAAGAGCGTCTGCTAAATGACTAAAATGTAAATGTAATAAAAACATGCATACTTATTTTAAATGTATGTAGTTCTGTCTTTTTGATGAAGTTGTCTATACATTTTATGTCATGTGTGGGGATCCTAATAAAATACTATACACACACCTCCCGAGTGGCGCAGCGATCTAAGGCACCGCATCGCAGTGCTAGAGGCTGTATCACAACCGGCTGTGATCGGGAGTCCTATAGGGCGGTGTACAATTGGCCCAGCGTCATCTGGGTTAGGGGAGGGTTTGGCTGGGGGGGGGCTTTACTTGGCTCATTGTGCTCTAGCGACACCTTGTGGTGGGCGGGGCGCCTGCAGACTGACTTCGGTCGTCAGTTGAACGGTGTTTCCTCCGACACATTGGTGCGGCTGGCTTCCGGTTTAAGCAGATGGGTGTTAAGAAGCACGGTTTGGCGGATCATGTTTTGGAGGACACACGACTTGACCTTCGCCTCCCGAGCCCGTTGGGGAGTTGCAGCTATGAGACAAGATCGAAATTGGGGAGAAAAAGGGGGTAAAACATAAAAAAATAAACATACTATACAAACACATTTAGGACCACTGACTGACCTGGAGCTACAAAAGCCTCGACAGCAGGTACTGCAGACACTAACTACATGTAGGACCAACAAAGGCAGCAAGAGCAACCAGAGCTAGAAGGATAAACAAGCACTATAGGGGCTCAAAGTGCTCTAAGGGTTTAAAGCTAGTCTAGCTAGAATGCTACCCTTCTCCGTTTTCATCAACAACAAAAAAACTAAGTCACTGTGGAGCGAACAGTGGCGCTGTTTCCCCTAATGTGGATTTGGTCTTTAATAAGGAGTAAATTACTAGCCAGACACATGGTGCTCTGGAGATAAAGTGACTGTGAGGAGAGACTAATAGCAGTAGCCTAAGAAGAATCTGCAAGGGTGAAAAGAAGCTACAGGCAGTGAATGGATCAAGACCTCAGCTCTGCAGCACAAGGCTACAATCTGGTGTTAGATGGTTCTACTAATTACACTGTGTGAGTGTCTGTGTATGTGTGTGTGGGGGGGGGGGGGGGGGGGCTGGTTTCTTCTTGTTTTTGACCAGAGAGGTCGCCTTCAACCACCAGGAAGTAAACACAAAATAGTTTATGAGCACTGCTTGTAACACTACTTCACTCACTAGTCACTCTTCTGCAAAATGCTGCAGTTAAACCACATGCATGTGTGTGTGACAAGAGAAGGGACATCTCTCCAAATGCCCCAATTACAATTGATTTGAATTACAATTTATTTGAAAAGGACATCAATTTGGGGAAGGTGACACAGTGACGGACCATTGAAAACCCCCTCGGACTGCCAGACTCTAGTAATAATAGACTGAGGGCTCTGACCACGCCGCTCCATTAAAGCTTTTCCTCATTTAGAGGCCAAGTTATTCAATTATATGACTGGCATGCGGCCCGGCTCGAGAAAGAGAGCAAGAGAGAGGATGTGAGAGAGAGAGTGCGAGAGACAGAGCGCAAGAGTCAGAGAGCTAGAGAGTCAGAGAGCCAGAGAGCCAAAGAGCCAGAGAGATAGAGCCAGAGAATTTTAACCTGTGGTGTAGAGAGAGAGAAAGCAAGAGAGCAACCCGCGGTAGAGAGAGAGGAATGGTGGAGATGAGGGGAATTAGAATTAAAGCTGTTTAATAGGGAGACTTCATTAGTGATCGGTGTGGAGAGAGACTGAGACGGCTTTACCGCTGTGATTATCGGCTCACCGCTGGCCTAACGGCGTGCGTACGGTCGGCGCAGGTGGAGGCTGCGGAGGAGAGGAGAGCAGGTTAAAGCTGCAGCCTGAGAGGCCTCCCTCCCCAACCTGCTCACATGACATTTCAGAAGATCCGCTCTGTGCTCTCAAGGTACGACAGGCTGGTGTGTGTGTGTGTCTGCCACAAGCTTATTAACATATACTGCCTGCCTGCCGTCGCTCTCCAGTAAATGCTCATTTACCACCATCCGCTTCTCCCTTGTCTCGTTCCCCCTCTCTTTTTTAATTTCACTCCCTCTCCCTGTGGCTCTCTATAGATACTGGGGTTAGAACAACCCTAAACATTAATTTCTAAAGTAAGGGAACAGGAAGGGGCACCTTAACGTATGAAGCGGTGTCTGTGTCCTCTCTCTCCTTCGTGGCTCCCCTCTCAGTGGCATTGCCATCAATGCAATTAAAGACAGCTCTGCCCTCACTTCCCTCATTATGTCGCAGGAATGTTCCGGTGCTTTCCATCTTATTTCATTTCCACGTTTGCGACCTCCTGTTAATCATGTCCACGTTCGTCAACAAATGTGTCGTCTGTGGATCAGAGAGGTTTGACATGGCCAAGGGGAGTGTGTGTGAGTGTGTGTGTGTGTATCCATGACCGCGGGGAAATATGCGGACGCAGACGGACATCCCTAAAATTCTGACAGACAGAAATCAGCGTTACTCAAAGGACAAAGGTCTGAGCACAAACACACTAATGATGGGGCTTCATAATAACGAGATCTCCTGTTTCCCGGCTATAAAGCCTTCCATCCCTCGTCATTGGCATCTAAGGATGTGTCCCAAATGGCACGCTATTCCCTTCGTAGTGCGCTACTTTTTATCAGGACTCTGATTAAAAGTAGTTCACCATAAAAGGAATAGAATGACATTTGGGATCTCCTTGTAGTATGTGACAAGGATACAGATAACAAACAGATTATAATAACAGACACAGTGAACAAACATAAACTAGTTGAAGAGTTTCACTTTTGATTGGCTCTTTGTTTTGTTTGTTGTTGCTTCTCTCTACACCTTGGAGACGATGGAAGAGGAAAATGTAATATACTTTTGGTAATTATGCACAGGCACAGTACAGTATTCCCACTCCTCCACCTCCACACTGTCTGTGTGTGTGTGTCTGCTTGTCTTTACTTTTCACAAGACAGACAGTGTCGCTCCCACAGCGACATTGCCCAGCGGAACCTTAGGACCCGTGACGACGCATGTGAAAATGTCACACCACTCTTTCTCTACCTCCCTGTCTCTCTACGACATACACCCCTCTCTCTCTCAACAAACACAGAAGAGTGCCACCATCAACCCGTCCTGTGAGAGGCTCCTTAAATAAGGAGTGTGGGGCACCGGGGAAAGGGAAGTGGAAGGAGTGTGTCTGAGGAAGGGGACTATGCAGTAGTGTTTGTGGCCAGGGATGAGAGGCTGGGGGCAGTATAAATCTAGATCCTGGGTGGTTAGTGATTGGGGTCTTACTGCGGATCCCCAGTGTAACTGAGCTGGGCCGGGGGTTGTGGGGAGCGGGACAGGGGAAGTATAGTTCCTGGGTGGTGCGGGGCGGTTGGGGTTTGAGGGGTAAAGGGAAGATCTTACTGGGGGTCCCCAGCTTAGCTGAGCCGGCGTTGGCCAGATCCCAAAGTGGACGATGATGGGGAAGGTGTTGACCTCTGGGTTGAACTGCTCTCTGTCCAGCTGGTCGATACGCACCGAGCTGGGCTTCTGAAACAACAACACAACACAAACACTATGAGACCAGGGCCCATATCAACTCAAACTGTATTTGTCACATATGGCAAAAACAATACATGTAGACCATACAGTGGAATGCTTACTGACAAGCCCTTAACCAACAATACAGTTTTAAGAAAAATAAGTGTTAAGAAAGTATTTACTGAAATAAACTGAGGTAAAAAATAAACAAATATATATAAAAATAAAAAAATTAAGAAAAATAACAAGTAATTCAACTTCTTCAGGATAGGGTCTATTTTTCTAAATTTCCGCTGACTGACGGACCCAAAGTAAACTGCCGGTTGCTCAGGCCCTGAAGCCAGGATATGCATATAATTGGTGCCATTGGAAAGAAAACACTCTGACATTTGTAGAAATGTTAAAATAATGTAGGAGACTATAACACATTAGATAGGAGAAAATCCAAAGAAAAACCAGACGGAAATATATATTATTTGAAAGCCCATGCTCTTCCAATGGAATGTATAGATAAAAAATGAAATCTAGCTCCCAGTATGCAATTCCTATGGCTTCCACTAGATATCAGTAGTCTTTGTTCAAGGTTTCATGCTTGTTTATTCCCAAACAAGGAAGAATAATGAGTTTTGATACAGGGACTCGGACTTGGAAATCAGTGTACAGTATGTGCGATGAAGTGGATGTTTCAGTATGATATATAGGATAAAGTACTAAAGACAGACACCAATGTCTAGTTCAATAGCCTTGTTCATGCATTGTACAAATCCCTACACACGGAGTCCGGGGAACAGTCCAGCTAGTCGATTACCTATCAACTAGACTCCGTAACATCATCCTTTTCAATAGAAAGTGTAAACATAACAGCATAACATTAAATTCTTAACAATCAAGTCATAACAATTGAAAAAGCATGACATTTTCTTTTTACTTCAGTTGTCATCTTCCTTTCTTTTTTATTCTTTCTTTTTTTATTAACAGAGAACAAGTTAACCTGTTATTGCTAGGGGGCAGTATTTTCACGGCAGGATAAAAAACGTACCCGATTTAATCTGATTATTACTCCTGCCCAGAAACTAGAATATGCATATAATTATTAGCTTTGGATAGAAAACACTCCAAAGTTTCTAAAACTGTTTGAATGGTGTCTGTGAGTATAACAGAACTCATTTGGCAGGCCAAAACCTGAGAAGATTCTGTACAGGAAGTACCCTGTCTGACCATTTCTTGGCCTGCTTGAATATCTCTATCCAAAACAGGGGATCTCTGCTGTTACGTGACACTTCCTACGGCTCCCATGGGCTCTCAGAAGGCGGCAAAAAGCTGAATCGTGGCTTTGCAGGCTCTGGCTGAAAAACATTAGCGCGTTTGGATAGTGGCCGGTCAGAGTACTATGAAACTGAGGCGCGTGCACGAGTCGACTCCATGTTTACTTTCTTTCTCTTTGAACAAAAACCACCACTCCCGGTCGGAATATTATCGCTTTTTTTACGAGAAAAATTGCATAAAAATTGATTTTAAACAGCGGTTGACATGCTTCGAAGCACGGTAATGGAATATTTAGAAATGTTTTGTCACGAAACGCGTCGGGCGCGTAACCCTTCGTCACCCTTGGATAGTGTCTTGAACGCACAAACAAAACGCCGCTATTTGGATATAACTATGGATTATTTTGAACCAAACCAACATTTGTTATTGAAGTAGCAGTCCTGGGAGTGCATTCTGACGAAGAACACCAAAGGTAATCAAACTTTTCTAATAGTAAATCGGAGTTTGGTGAAGGCTAAACTTGCTGGGTGTCTAAATAGCTAGCCCTGTGATGCTGGGCTATGTACTCAGAATATTGCAAAATGTGCTTTCACCGAAAAGCTATTTTAAAATCGGACATATCGAGTGCATAGAGGAGTTCTGTATCTATAATTCTTAAAATAATTGTTATGTTTTTTGTGAACGTTTATCGTGAGTAATTAAGTAAATTCACCGGAAGTGTTCGGTGGGAATGCTAGTTCTGAACGTCACATGCTAATGTAAAA
Source organism: Salmo salar (assembly GCF_965601325.2). Lineage (NCBI taxonomy): Eukaryota > Metazoa > Chordata > Actinopteri > Salmoniformes > Salmonidae > Salmo > Salmo salar. The sequence continues at coordinate 8,095,356 of NC_138319.1, forward strand.
TGCTGTTTTTTGATATAAATATGAACTTGATTGAACAAAACATGCATGTATTGTATAACATAATGTCCTAGGCGTGTCATCTGATGAAGATCATCAAAGGTTAGTGCTGCATTTAGCTGTGGTTTTGTTTTTTGTGACATTATATGCTAGCTTGAAAAATGGGTGTCTGATTATTTCTGGCTGGGTACTCTGCTGACATAATCTAATGTTTTGCTTTCGCTGTAAAACCTTTTTGAAATTCGACAGTGTGGTTAGATAAAGGAGAGTCTTGTCTTTAAAATGCTGTAAAATAGTCATATGTTTGAAAAATTGAAGTTTTTGTATTTTTGAGGAATTTGTAATTCGCGCCACGCCTATCATTGGATATTGGAGCAGGTGTTCCGCTAGCGGAACGTCTAGATGTAAGTTAACACAGTCTTTTGCTTACAGAGTAAGCCTGTCCGGTGGCTTGCACAGCCGACCCACCCGTGAGTACGTATGGGCTCTGACAGGGATAGGATTAGGGCCACGAGCTGGAGAGCTTGGTGGGGTAGAAGCCTCACCTTCAGTTGGCTCATGTCTCAATTCTGCGCCTCTTACCCTTAGGCCTGGACTGTGATCCAGCTCATCTAGGTGAGTGTATGGCGTGTTCCGGTTTGTCTGCTCTGCTACACGCAGATCCACCAGATTTTGACGATAGAGGGAGCCACCAACATCCACAGGTAAGAACGTGGTGCAACTCTCTGTAGGCACGTGCCCAGCCTCCAAAGTCCTGTGTGGTCTCCCAGCAGCGGTTTCATCTTTATCGTTTCACCCACCTCCAGCTCTGGTAGGTCTCGAGCAGTCCGGTTGTAGAAGCACTTAGCAAGCTGCTTTCTGTGACGCAGTTTGTCCGTGACGCCAACTATGACGCAGGGCTCAAGTAGCTTGTTAGCTACATGGATGGTAGTCTTCAGATGTCTGGACAGAAGGCGTTGTGCTGGGCTGCTGTCCATGTTTTCGGTGGGTGTGTTCCTCCACTGTAAGATCGCTTTCCATGGGTAATCTTGACAGCTGACTCTGCCTTGCCATTTGCTTTTGGGTGTCTTGGAGGGGAGGTCACGTGGTCAAACTCCCATTCTGAGGTGAAACGCTTAAACTGAGAAGTGAATTGTGGGTCATTGTCCGTGATAATCTTGTCAGCCTGACCTTGCCTTGCAAACTGCGCCTTGCAGAGCTTTATGACCATCTCTGCAGACAAGTCAGGGAGCAGTTCAATTTCCCAACAGTCAGAGTAGTGATCAATAATGAGAAGATAGTCCTTTTGTCTGTGGCTGAATAAGTCCATGCTGACAATTTGCCAGGCCCTTGTGGGCAGTTCGTGTGACATCATGGTTTCCTTTTGCTGTTCATGAGCGTACTCGTTGCATGTGGTACAGTTGCTGACAAAGTCTTTAACCTGTTTGGGCTAGGGGGCAGTATTGAGATTTTTGGAAAAAATATGTGCCCATTTTTAACTGCCTCCTACACCAACTCAGAAGCTAGAATATGCATATTATTGTTCAGGTTTGGATAGAAAACACCCTAAAGTTTCTAAAACTGTTTGAATGGTGTCTGTGAGTATAACAGAACTCCTATGGCAGGCAAAAACCTGACAAGGTTTCATGCAGGAAGTGGCCTGTCTGACAAGGAGTCGTGCGTCTTGCATCTGTTTATTGAAAAGTAAGGATCTTAGCTGTAACGTGACAATTCCCAGGGCTCCAATAGGCTCTCAGGACGCGGGAAAATCATGAAGGTTGACGAGGCAGCCTCAGGCTGAAACAGATTATCATCTTATTCAAGTGTCCCATTAGGTGACAATGTAGTGAGGAGTGTGCGCGATTAGCCCCCGTGGATTATTTTAATTCGGCTGTTTAGTTTATTGCAGATTCCCGGTCGGAATATTATCGCTTTTCTACGAGATAAATGGCATAAAAATTGGTTTTAAACAGCGGTTGACATGCTTCGAAGTACGGTAATGGAATATTTAGACATTTTTTGTCACGCCATGCGCTATGCTCGTGACCGTGGATTACCATTCTGATAGTGTCTAGAACTCACGAACAAAACGTCGCTGTTTGGATATAATGATGGATTATTTGGGACCAAACCTACATTTGTTATTGAAGAAGAAGTCCTGGGACTGCATTCTGACGAAGAACAAGAAAGGTAAGAACATTTTTCTTATAGGAAATGTGATTTTGGTGAAGGCTGAACTGCGTGGGTGTCTAAATAACTAGCCCTGTGATGCCGGGCTATGTACTTAGAATATTGCAAAATGTGCTTCATCCGAAAAGCTATTTTAAAATCGGACATATCGAGTGCATAGAGGAGTAATGTATCTATAATTCTTAAAATAATTGTTATGCTTTTTGTGAACGTTTATCGTGAGTAATTTAGCAAACTGTTAGTAAATTCCCCGGAAGTTTGCGGGGGGTATGCTAGTTCTGAACGTCACATGCTAATGTAAAAAGCTGGTTTTTGATATAAATATGAACTTGATTGAACAAAACATGCATGTATTGTATAACATAATGTCCTAGGGTTGTCATCTGATGAAGATCATCAAAGGTGAGTGCTGCATTTAGCTGTCTTCTGGGTTTTGGTGACATTATATGCTGGCTTGAAAAATGGGTGTCTGATTATTTCTGGCTTGGTACTCTGCTGACATAATCTAATGTTTTGCTTTCGTTGTAAAGCCTTTTTGAAATCGGACAGTGTGGTTAGATTAACGAGAGTCTTGTCTTTAAATAGCTGTAAAATAGTCATATGTTTGAGAAATTGAAGTAATAGGATTTTTAAGGTTTTGAAAATCGCGCCACAGGCTGCAAGTGGCTGTTACGTAGGTGGGACGAATTCGTCCCGCCTAGCCCAGAGAGGTTAATTTCTTCTTGCATGTTTGGCCAGTATAATGTTTCACGAGCCTTCGGTAGCATGCGTCACCTCCAACGTGACTGGAGTGTATGCGGGTAAGCATCTCTGGACGTAGTGATTTGGGAATAATGACCTTCTGACCTCTGAACAAGACGCCATTTTGCACGCTGATCTCATCTCGAAAGGTCCAGTATTCTCTCACTGTGAAAGGTGTCTCCTCTTTCAGGTATGGCCAACCTGCGAGAGCCATGGACTTCAGTGATTGTAGGTGTTCGTCCTTGACAGTGTGTTGCCTGATCTGGGCTAGGCGGTGATCTGTGACGTTTAAGTAGTCTGCCTGATTGATCTGTTGAACATCTTGTTGTTCCTGCTGTAGCGAACAGATGGCCTGCCTCTGATAGGCAGTGCCTCTGCCTGTACATTGTGCTGTTGCCCTGCTCAGTGTGTCGCTGATGTACATGTCTGGTCCTGGCTTGTAAATAACCTTCAGGCTGTAGTTTTGCAGAGTCAGGAGCATGCTTTGAAGCCTCTTGGGCGTGTTGAGGAGAGGTTTACTGAATATGGCAATGAGTGGTTTGTGGTCAGTTTCAGCGGTGACCAGCTCTCGACCATATAAGTAGTGATGGAATCGCTGGCAGGAGAAGACGATGCTGAGGCACTCTTTCTCAATTTGTGCATAGTTCTGTTCAGTGGGGGTGATCGCTCTCGAGGCAAACGCAACGTGCTGGCCTTCCTGCATAAGGCAGCATCCAAGTCCCCTTTGGCTGGAGTCGCTCTGGATTGTGACAGGCTTCGTGACGTCATAGTAGCGCAACACTGGCATGGATGAAGCCAGAGATTTCATCTCCTGCACCGTGGCCTCGTGCTTGGGTAGCCAGTGCCATTGTGTGTCTTTGTCCAGCAACCGGCGCAGAGGCTCACAGACTGCTGATAGGTGTGGCATGAACTTTGGAAGATATTTTGCAAAACCGATGAGACGCTGTACTCCTTTTGCATCAGACGGGTTTGGCATGTTCTTCGATCGCTCGGACCTTGTCTGGGTCCGGCTTCAGGCCTTTTGCCGAGAGAATGTGGCCATGGAAGTGGACGTCTTTCACCTTGAACTGCAGCTTCTTCAGGCCAAGACGAAGTTTAACTGATCGACAGCGCTCCATCAGTGCCAGGAGCTTCACATCGTGGTCGCGTTCTGCTTCTTCGTCTGTGTCACCACAGCCTACGATCAGGACATCATCGGCAATGGGTTCAATGCCCTTGAGCCCAGCCAGTAACTCGTGCTGCTTGCGTTGGTATACCTCAGGCGCCACTGAGACACCAAACGGGAGCTTGAGCCAGCGTTTCCGACCCCAGGGGGTCCAGAAGGTAGTCATGAAGCTGCTTTCTTCGTCCAGCTTGCATTGAAGGAATGCATCTCGGGCATCCACCAAGGTGAAAATCCTGGCTTTGGGAAGCTTGTAGAGGACATCCTCTAGTGTCGGCATGATGTAGTGGGATCATTTCAGTGCTTGGTTCAGATGCTTTGGGTCGATGCAGACCCTCAGCTTCTCTGTTTTTTTCACTATGACCATATTGCTGATCCAGTCAGTTGGTTCGGTCACAGATGTCATGTGGCCATCGGCCTCATACTGGTCCAGCTGGGCCTTCACAGCCACTTTCATTGCAAAGTGGAACATTGCGAGGAGCACACTCGACTGGAGTGATGCTCTCATCCACTTCAAAGTGTACCTCCCCAGGCACTGATTTAACGGGCATGTTGAATACATCATCATATCTGCTGATTAGTTGTTCTTTGGACAGGGGTCCATGCTGGACATGATCCACAATGTGCAGGTCATTTGGTACAGTGCACTGCATCGGTTCCAGGCGTTCGCATGTAGAGCCTGAGAGGAGAGGATGTTGACTGGTTTTCACAATCTCAAACTCCAGCTTGTGTTTGCGTCCCCGAATAACACATTCGGTCTCAAAGGTGCCCATAGAGCTCATTAGCTCTCCTGAGTACAGCTTTAGTCTAGTGTCGCTGGGCAATAGATGTGTGTCAGGTGCCAGATTGATTTTGTCTTTGTAGCTCATTACGTTGCATGTAGCACCGGAATCCAGTTGACATTGTTGTTGCTTGTTGTGTAATCGTAGTGTCACAAACCATTTTTCCCCTCGAGTGTACAGCCCCAATGGATTCATGCATGTAAATGTAACTGCGCCTATACTGTACTTAGCTACAAAAATAACAAACGTGTGGTTTTCGAGCCACTTCTGATACCATGTTTCAGTATGATATATTGGATAAAGTAAATAAAGACAGACACCAATGTCTAGTTCAATAGCCTTGTTCATGCATTGTACAAATCACTACACGCGGAGTCCGGGGAACAGTCCGGCTAGACGATTACCTATCAACTAGACTCCGTAACAGTGGACACGAACCTGCTAATATCGTTTTCCTATTGAACATACTTCTTTCCGTATGAAATATTATATTTTATTACATTTTAGGGTATGTCCTTGTTTTTGAAAGAAAATTACATTTTCTTTCATTAAAAAAACATTAAATTGATCAGAAATACATTGTAGACATTGTTAACCTCTCTAGGGCAGGCGGGACGAATTCGTCCCACCTACGTAACAGCCAGTTGAATCCTGTGGCGCGATTTTCAAAACCTTTGAAATGCTATTACTTCAATTTCTCAAACATATGACTATTTTACAGCTATTTAAAGACAAGACTCTCGATAATCTAACCACACTGTCCGATTTCAAAAAGGCTTTACAACGAAAGCAAAACATTAGATTATGTCAGCAGAGTACCAAGCCAGAAATAATCAGACACCCATTTTTCAAGCTAGCATATAATGTCACAAAAACCTAGAAGACAGCTAAATGCAGCACTAACCTTTGATGATCTTCATCAGATGACAACCCTAGGACATTATGTTATACAATACATGCATGTTTTGTTCAATCAAGTTCATATTTATATCAAAAACCAGCTTTTTACATTAGCATGTGACGTTCAGAACTAGCATACCCCCCGCAAACTTCCAGCGAATTCACTAACAATTTACTAAATTACTCACGATAAACGTTCACAAAAAGCATAACAATTATTTTAAGAATTATAGATACAGAACTCCTCTATGCACTCCATATGTGCGATTTTAAAATAGTTTTTTGGTGAAAGCACATTTTGCAATATTCTAAGTACATAGCCCAGCCATCACGGGCTAGCTATTTAGACACCCGGCAAGTTTAGCACTCACCAATATCAGATTTACTATTACAAAAGTTTGATTACCTTTTGTTGTCTTCGTCAGAATGCACTCCCAGGACTGCTACTTCAATAACAAATGTTGGTTTGGTCCAAAATAATCCATCGTTATATCCGAATAGCGGCGTTTTGTTCGTGCGTTCCAGAAACTATCCGAAATGGTAAATCAGGGTCGCGCGCATGGCGCAATTCGTGCCAAAAAAAATCTAAATATTCCATTACCGTACTTCGAAGCATGTCAACCGCTGTTTAAAATCCATTTTTATGCCATTTTTCTCGTAAAAAAGCGATAATATTCCGACCGGGAATGTCCATTTAGCTAAACAGAGGAAAGAAAACAAAGCTTTCGGTCGACGCGGGCACGAGCCTGAGTCTCACAGCACTGTAACCAGCCACTACCCAAACGCGCTACTTTGTTTCAGCCAGAGCCTGCAAAGCCACGATTCAGCGTTTTGCCGCCTTCTGAGAGCCTATGGCAGCCGTGGGAAGTGTCACGGTACAGCTAAGATCCTCACTCTTCAATAAACAGAGACAAGAAGAACGACACCTTGTCAGACAGGCCACTTCCTGCATGAAATCTTCTCAGGTTTTTGCCTGCCATATGAGTTCTGTTATACTCACAGACACCATTCAAACAGTTTTAGAAACTTTAGGGTGTTTTCTATCCAAAGCCAATAATTATATGTATATTCTAGTAACTGGGCAGGAGTAGTAACCAGATTAAATCGGGTACGTTTTTTATCCAGCCGTGTCAATACTGCCCCCTAGCCCTAACAGGTTAATTTTGTAAATGACTATTGTAGCTGGAAACGGCAGATTTTTTTATGGAATATCTACATATGTGTACAGAGGCCCATTATCAACAACCATCACTCCTGTGTTCCAATGGCACGTTGTGTTAGCTAATCCAAGTTTGTAATTTTAGAAGGATAGTTGATCATTTGATAACCCTTTTGCAATTATGTTGTGCTGATTAAAGAATCAATAAAACTGGCCTTCTTTTGGCTAGTTGAGTATCTGGAGCATCAGCATTTGTGCGTTCGATTACAGGGTCAAAAGGGCCAGAAACAAAGAACTTTCTTCTCAAACTGGTCAGTCTATTCTTGTTCAGAGAAATGAAAGCTATCCCATGTGAGAAATTGCCAAGAAACTGAAGACCTCGTACAACGCTGTGTACTACTCCCTTCACAGAACAGCACAAACTGGCTTTAACCTCTCTAGGGAAGGTGGGACGAAATCGTCCCACCTACGTAACAGCCAGTGGAATCCTGTGGCGCGTTATTCAAATACCTTAGAAATGCTATTACTTCAATTTCTCAAACATGACTATTTTACACCATTTTAAAGTCAAGACTCTCGTTAATCTAACCACACTGTCCGATTTCAAAAAGGCTTTACAACGAAAGCAAAACATTAGATTATGTCAGCAGAGTACCCAGCCAGAAATAATCAGACACCCATTTTTCAAGCTAGCATATAATGTCACATAAACCCAAACCATAGCTAAATGCAGCACTAACCTTTGATGATCTTCATCAGATGACACGCCTAGGACATTATGTTATACAATACATGCATGTTTTGTTCCATCAAGTTCATATTTATATCAAAAACCAGCTTTTTACATTAGCATGTGACGTTCAGAACTAGCATACCCCCCGCAAACTTCCGGTGAATTTACTAAATTACTCACGATAAACGTTCACAAAAAACATAACAATTATTTTAAGAATTATAGATACAGAACTCCTCTATGCACTCGATATGTCCGATTTTAAAATAGCTTTTCGGTGAAAGCACATTTTGCAATATTCTAAGTAGATAGCCCGGCATCACAGGGCTAGCTATTTAGACACCCACCAAGTTTGGCACTCACCAAAGTCAGATTTACTATAACAAAAATGTTATTACCTTTGCTGTTCTTCGTCAGAATGCACTCCCAGGACTTCTACTTCAATAACAAATGTTGGTTTGGTCCCAAATAATCCATAGTTATGTTCAAATATCCTCTGTTTTGTTCGTGGGTTCAAGACACTATCCAAAGTGTAAAGAAGGGTGACGCGCCCGACGCGTTTCGTGACAAAAAAATTCTAAATATTCCATTACCGTACTTCGAAGCATGTCAACCGCTGTTTAAAATCTATTTTTATGCCATTTTTCTTCGTAAAAAAGCGATAATATTGCGACCGGGAATCTGTGTTTTAGTACAAAGAGAGAGAAAATAAAAACATGGGGTCGCCTCGTGCACGCGCCTCAGTCTCATTGTCCTCTGATAGACCACTTACCAAAGGCGCTAATGTTTTTCAGCCAGGGGCTGCCTCGACATCATTCAGCTTTTTCCCGGGTTCTGAGAGCCTATGGGAGCCGTAGGAAGTGTCACGTTACAGCAAAGATCCTAAGTTTTCAATAAAAAGAGTCAAGAAGCCCAAGGAATGGTCAGAGAGGGCACTTCCTGTACAGAATCTTCTCAGGTTTTTGCCTGCCATATGAGTTCTGTTATACTCACAGACACCATTCAAACAGTTTTAGAAACGTTAGGGTGTTTTCTATCCAACGCCAATAATTATATGCATATTGTAGTTTCTGGGCAGTAGTAATAACCAGATTAAATCGGGTACGTTTTTTATCCGGCCGTGTAAATACTGCCCCCTAGCCCTAACAGGTTAACCAGAATAGAAAGAGAAGTGGGAGGCCCCGGTGCAGAACTGAGCAAGAGGACAAGTACAATAGAGTGTCTAGTTTGAGAAACAGATGCCTCACAAGTCCTCAACTTGCAGCTTCATTAAAAAAAGGGTTTTCTAATGATCAATTAGCCTTTTAAAATTATAAACTTGGATTAGCTAACACAACGTTCCATTAGAAAACAGTAGTGATAGTTTCTGATAATGGGCCTCTGTACGCCTATGTAGATATTCCATTAAAAAAATCGGCCATTTCCAGCTACAATAGTCATTTACAACATTAACAATGTCTGCACTGGATTTATGATCAATTTGATGTTATTTTAATTGACAAAAAGTGACCCCAAACTTTTGAACGGTAGTGTAGATGAAAACTGTTGGTAAATAGTGTGGTCTACAGCTTATCATGATCTACTCTATCCTGTTGGTAAGATAGTCTTGATCTGAGCTCATCCATTTTTTTATCCAACAATTGCACGTTGGCAAATAGGACTGATGGTAATGGCGGATTACTCACTCGCCGTCTGATACTTACAAGGCACCCCAACCAACATCCCTGATTTCTCTGTCTCTTCTTCATGTGAATGACGGGGATTTGGACATTGCCGGGTGTCTGAAATAAATCCTTTGCGTCCGACTCGTTAACCTGTTGGGGCTAGGGGGCAGTATTTGCACGGTGATCAAGAAGGCCAAGAAATGGTCAGAGAGGGCGCTTCCTGTTTGGAATCTTCTCACGTTTTGGCCTGCCATATGAGTTCTGTTATACTCACAGACACCATTCAACCAGTTTTACAAACTTTAGAGTGTTTTCTATCCAAATCTACTAATTATATGTATATTCTCGTTTCTGGGCAAGAGTAGTAACCAGTTTAAATCGGGGTACGTTTTTTATCCGGCCGTGCAAATACTGCCCCCTAGCCCCAACAGGTTTTAAGAGCAGTTTTGACTTTTACCTCAAAATGTATAAGTTTACATGGACGGGTGGACGGGGGGGGGGGGCGACGACCGGATCCTAGATCAGAACTCCGACTCTGAGACGCTTGATACGACCCCAGATCGTCTCAGTACAGTGACATGTTATTTTGTTACAAAAAGAGCATCTGAATTCAAGGAGATTTCCACTCAAAAGTGCAAACCTTTCCAATCTAGCATTCTGTCAATCACACACACATGTACCCTATTGGACCTGGTCAAAAGTAGTGCACTATATACGGAATAGGGTGCTATTTGATTAACAGCCTTTTCCTTACCATGCCAGGATTGGTGACGATCATGCCCTTGCACTCCTCTGTGTACTTCTGCTGCTCCAGTTCCTACCACTGCAGCATATCAGCTATCTCCTCCTCAGGGACCAGAGGCTTGGAGCTCCGCAGGAGGTAGAAGAGCACCTGTTGCATGGACAACACCTCCTTACCACCATCTGACAGAGGATACACAGAGATAGTGAGATGGGAAGATAGACAGGACGTAGAGCAACAGCTGGTTTATGGACCAGCACCTCCTAACGACCGTCTAGACACACAGAGTCAGAGAGAGAGAGACATAGACAGCATGCAAAGAGAAAGACAAACACATTCACACAAGAGAAACAAGACTGACAGACACATATACAAAGAGACAGACAGATGAGACAAGGCACACAAATTATTAGAGAGATAAACAGACAGAGTACACGAACAGGTTCAAATACACAATCAGGTTAATAAACACTAATGCAACATTTCTTGACCTCAATTTACAAGTGTTCACATGGACTGACACACACAGAAAATCTACAGCTATGACTCTCAATCTTAGTAATGCATTACGACAATAACTCATGTGTGCATAGTGTCTCACACAGACAAAGCACATACCACTCAAACACAGTAGCAAGTTCCAACGTTCTCCAGCAGAGAGAGACAGAGTGCTCTAAGTAAAGGATAGATCGAGACAGGAAGGACAGTGACTCACCAGGTAAGAAGCGGACAAAGCTAGGCATGAACTTCTGACATCCAGGAGGATGATTGTCCCACTCTGGACCTGCATGGGGAAAGAACAAAAACACTGAAAACATCTTCCCATCCCTCTCAGATCTAGTGCCTAGAGATAGGGGGTAATGCGTTGTTCAGTCATAAATCTTGGAACAGGCAGGAGGTAGGGGATACTGGTTAGTGTCTAGAGGCTAGGGGTTAGGGTCTAGCGGGGGAAGGGTAGAGGCTAGGAAAAGGGAAAGGGGGATACCTAGTCAGTTGTCCAAATGAATGTATTCAACTGAAATGTGTCTTCCGCATTTAACCCAACCCCTCTGAATCAGAGAGGTGTGAGAGGCTGCCTTAAACGACATCCACGTCTTCAGCGCCCGGGGAACAGTGGAGTAATCAATTTTTCATTTGGAAGAGTCAGCTTTTTAAACCAACATGGCTCAGTTTAAATTGTTTTTACATTGTAGTAAAGCAAAATCTCATTTGATATACATTTTGACATAAAATTACTACATTCTGTAGCAATGAATGTTTTTTCCCATTAAAATGCGATTTGATTAAAGTTAATGCCTTCAACTGCAGGTGATGCAAAAAGGTGGCCGAACCATACATTTTTTTTTATCTGCTCAGGAGCAGAACGACAGATCTTTACCTTGTCAGCTCGGGATTCAATCCAGCAACCTTCTGGTTACTGGCCCAACGCTCTAACCACTAGGGGACAGTATGGTGTTTTTCAGTCATAAAGCTCCAGTATATCCTGGAATGATAGGAGGAGAACAGCTTCAGTCCTCTCACACAGTAGTTCTGAACATGGACATAGGGGAAAAAAAGGGGTTAATACTATCTCACACACGCACACGCACATACACGCTTGCATGGACAGACACACACAGTCGCACTTACATCAACATAAGCATCTTAAAATTCAAAAGATGTGACCTGATAGTCACATGAGAGAACCTTCCAGAAGGACAAACATCTCTGCAGCACTCCACCAATCAGGCCTTTTTGGTAGAGTGGCCAGACGGAAGCCACTCCTCAGTAAATGGCACATGACAGCCTGCTTGGATTTTGCCAAAAGGCACCTAAAGGACTCTCAGACCATGAGAAACAAGATTCTCTCGCCTGATGAAACCAAGATTGAAGTCTGGCCTGAATGCCAAGCGCCACGTCTGGAGGAAACCTGGCACCATCCCTACGGTGAAGCATGATGGTGGCAGCATCATGCTGTGGGGATGTTTTTCAGCAGCAGGGAATGGGAGACTTCTCAGGATTGAGGGAAAGATGAACGGAGCAAAGTACAGAGAGATCCATGATGAAAACCTGCTCCAGAGTGCTCAGGACCTCAGACTGGAGGTGAAGGTTCACCTTCCAACAGGACAATGACCCTACACACACAGCCAAGACAATGCAGGAGTGGCTTCGGGCAAGTCTCTGAATGTCCTTGAGCGACACGGCAAGAGTCCAGACTTGAACCCGATCGAACATCTCTGGAGAGACCTGAAAATAGCTGTGCTGCGAAACTCCTCATCCAACCTGACAGAGCTTGAGAGGATCTGCAGAGAAGAATGAGCGAAACTCCCAAAATACAAGTGTGCCAAGCTTATAGCGTCATAACCAAGATGACTCGAGGCTGTAATCGCTGCCAAAAGTGCTTCAATAAAAGTCCTGAGTAAAGGGTCTGAATACTTATGTAAATGTGATATTTCAGTATTTTTAAAATTTTTCTAAATACCTGTGGGGCAGCAGGTAGCCTAGTGGATAGAGCATTGGGCCAGTAACCAAAAGGTTGCTAGATCGAATCCCCGAGCTGACAAGGTAAAAATCTGTTGTTCTGCCCCTGAACAAGGCAGTTAACGCACTGTTCCTAGGCCGTCATTGTAAATAAGAATTTGTTCTTAACTGACTTGCCTAGTTAAATAAATAAAACAACTGGTTTTGTTTTGTCATTAGGGTGTATTGTGTGCCGATCGACAATGAAAAAAAAAAGACGTAATCAATTTTAGAATAAGTCTGTAACTTAACAAAATGTGGACAAAGTCAAGGGGTCTGAATACTTTCCGAATGCACTGTAGGTTACATGGGCCTTGGATGTGTTCACAGAGAGCGATACGCGACCGTTTGGAGAACACTAAACACACACACATAGACAGACAGACAGACAGACAGACAGACAGACATAAAAGAGATGAGGGGCTTTACTGACCTTTGGTGTCATCTCTTCAATAAAGTGAATTGTGTAATCTATGTTGAAACGAATCACTTTGCACAATGGAAACTGGGATGATGAAAGAGAAGAAGAGCGAGAGGGAGTGAGGGAAGAAAAGAGGAACACTCATTACCATGGTGTTAAACAGAGGTTGCAGCTTCTGAAGGAAACTCATAAAAACCGAATCTCCATAAGCAGGGTCTGCTGCCCCAAAAAACAGACACATCAAACACACACACACATGCAGGAGAACGTAAATACACAATCACAAACGCACACACAGAGTAACGTGCACACACTGGAAAACACACTGAACACACACCCAACATCTCTTTACCCAGGGCTTTTGAACATTAAGTGGCTCCAATCTCTTTAAGGAGATAAACCCGCTCTTCCGTGTTTAATCTTCCAGTTACATGCTGTTTGTTGTCTGAGCGAGTGTCCATTTTGTAGGATTAACCTGGCCGCCCGCCGTACAACGTGCAGTGGTGCCCACCCCTCTGGCTAACTGGCAGTGGCTAATATTGCTGCGCTTGGGGTTGTCTAATCACCGGGGCCCTGGTGATGCAAGGTTTTTGCAGGTGTTGTTTAAATTATCCCACGATAATCTGGGCTTAATCTTCACTGAATATTTTCTTTATTTGAAATGATTGATCATATGTGAATTTTGCTTCATTATTCAAACACACACACCCACACAACTATTCAAACACACAGACACACAACTCTCTCGGTCACAGCCTTGATTCAGCCAGGCTTTGCCTGCCATCAATTTGCCTGGGGAAGCGGGAGGTACAGAAGCAATCTTTCCCCATTGAAAGCAGTGCAGCCAAGCCTGATTTTAAGCAATAACGACACATAGTTAAACAATGTTTTTATTATAACTGGATTATAGCTCCCGTCCAACTATGATGTATCAGACATTTCAAACTAAATTCCCAGCTAATGAGAAAACAACAAGGCAACGGCAGAATGAGGGATTTTTAAATCCATACCCCAATACGACCCACGTGACCACAGTGAACGTCACACCGTGAGAGACTATCTCTGTCTATACATAGGCCTTTAAAGTCCCAAACTCTGTAATATTTGACAGATACAGATGAGCCTTCAAAAGTAGAGAGAGAGGGAGAGGACTTTAAACACAAGATCACCATCAGCAGTGTGGCTGGGACGGAACAATTGTGTACATTCCCAAATGGAACAGAAGAGTGTTGAGCTATGCATAGGGTTTGAGACTGTGACCAAAACACTTACATTTGCGACCTTTTGACTTGGCAGTGTTACACCAATTTTATATGGGTTGCTACTGTTGGGTGCCAGTGAAAAACATTTAGGTAGCCATGTTAGTTTAGCGTTGCATGGTATACCGAAACTTCTGCACTTTCTCGATACAAAAAAATCAAAAACATTTGTTACATTCGGAAGTTCTGTGAAATGTGTCTCATGTCATCTAATCAAATCAAATTATATTTGTCACATGCGCCGAATACAACAGCACTGAGCACTTGTTGGCTGCTTTTCCTTCACTCTGCGGTCCAACTCATCCAAAACCATCTCAGTTGGGTTGAGGTTGGGTGATAGTGGAGGCCAGGTCATCTGAGGCAGCACTCCATCACTCTCCTTGGTCAAATAGCCCTAACACATCCTGGAGGTATGTTTTGATTCATTGTCCTGTTGAAAAACAAATGACAGTCCCACTAAGGGCAAATCAGATGGGATGGTGTTTCGCTGTAGAATGCTATGGTAGCCATGCTGGTTAAGCGTTGTCAAGGGTGTGTACGGGAGGCAAAGTCAGGTGCAGGAGAGCAGAGTGTAGTGAACAGGCGCACTTTAATTCCGTTCTACAAATGACAGCACATAAAAACAATAACGTGCCAAAACACGGAACATAGCAAAAGTAAAGCGCCCGACAATAATCCACATAACAAACAAACAATTACACACAAAGACATGGAGGGGAACAGAGGACTAAATACATGCAGTAACTATGGAATGAAAACCAGGTGTGTAATGGAACAAGACAAAACCAATGGAATATGAGAAATGGAGCGGCGGATGGCTAGAATACCGGTGACGTCGATCGCCGAATGCCGCCCGAACAAGGAGAGGAGCCGACTTCGGTGGAAGCCGTGACAGTGCCCCCCCCCCCCCTTGATGCGCGGCTCCAGCGGCGCGCCGACACCGGCCTCGAGGACGACGGTGAAACTCCCGCAGCAGTTCAGGGACCAAAACATCCACAACCGGAACCCAACACCTCTCCTCCGGACCGTACCCCTCCCACTCCACAAGGTACTGAAGGCCCCCTGCCTGCCGCCTCGAACAAACGGAGTACGCCAGGGCCCCCTCGATGTCCAGAGGGGGTAGAGGGTCCTCCCGCACCTCAGATTCCTGGCCATCACCGGCCTGAGGAGAGACACATGGAACGAGGGGTTAATACGGTAATCAGAGGGAAGCTGTAATCTGTAACACACCTCGTTCACCCTCCTCAGGACTTTGAATGGCCCCACAAACCGCGGACCCAGCTTCCGGCTGGGAAGGCGGAAGCTGTTCTTCTGGCGAAGCGCAGCTCGCTGGAAGTGAACATGGGCGGCCTCCCATGTTTCCTCCGCGCACCTGAACCAGTCGTCAACCGCAGGAACCTCGGTCTGACCCTGATGCCATGGCGCCAGAACCGGCTGGTACCTCAATACACACTGAAAGGGGGAGAGGTTAGTGGAGGAGTGGCGAAGTGAGTTCTGTGCCATCTCGGCCCAGGGCACGAACGCCGCCCACTCCCTCGGCCGGTCCTGGCAATAGGACCGCAGAAACCTGCCCACATCCTGGTTGACTCTATCTACCTGCCCGTTACTCTCGGGGTGAAAACCCGAGGTAAGGCTGATCGAGACCCCCAGACGTTCCATGAACGCCTTCCAAACTCTCGATATGAATTGGGGACCCCAATCAGACACTATATCCTCAGGCACCCCGTAGTGCCGGAAGACGTGAGTAAACAGGGCTTCCGCAGTCTGTAGGGCCGTAGGAAGACCAGGCAGAGGGAGGAGACGACAGGAAACGATCCACAACGACCAAGATAGTAGTGTTTCCCTATGAAAGAGGTAGATCGGTTAAAAAAATCCACAGACAGGTGTGACTAAGGTCGTTGTGGAACGGGTAAGGGTGTAGCTTACCTCTGGGCAGGTGTCTCGGAGCTTGATGGTTTTTGCGACTGCACTTGAAGTTCTTTTCCAGATTGACTGACCTTTATGTCTTAAAGTAATGATGGACTGTAGTTTCTCTTCGCTTATTTGAGCTGTTCTTGCTATAATATGGACGTGGTATTTTACCAAATAGGACTATCTTCTGTATACAAATCAAATTTATTTTTTATTTTTTATATAGCCCTTCGTACATCAGCTGATATTCTCAAAGTGCTGTACAGAAACCCAGCCTAAAACCCCAAACAGCAAGCAAAGCATGTGAAAGAAGCACGGTGGCTAGGAAAAACTCCCTAGGAAAAACTCCCTAGAAAGGCCAAAAACCTAGGAAGAAACCTAGAGAGGAACCAGGCTATGAGGGGTGGCCAGTCCTCTTCTGGCTGTGCAGGGTGGATATTATAACAGAACATGGTCAAGATGTTAAAATGTTCATAAATGACCAGCATGGTCAAATAATAATAATCATAGTAGTTGTCGAGGGTGCAACAAGCACGTCTGGTGAACAGGTCAGGGTTCCATAGCCGCAGGCAGAACAGTTGAAACTGGAGCAGAAGCACGGCCAGGTGGACTGGGGACAGCAAGGAGTCATCATACCAGGTAGTCCTGAGGCATGGTCCTAGGGCTCAGGTCCTCCGAGAGAAAGACAGAAAGAGAGAAAGAGAGAATTAGAGAGAGCATATTTAAATACACACAGGACACCGGATAAGACAAGAGAAATACTCCAGATGTAACAGACTGACCCTAGCCCCCCGACACATAAACTACTGCAGCATAAATACTGGAGGCTGAGACAGGAGGGATCAGAAGACACTGTAGCCCCATCCGATGATATCCCCGGACAGGGCCAAACAGGCAGGATATAACCCCACCCACTTTGCCAAAGCACAGCCCCCACACCACTAGAGGGATGTCTCCAACCACCAACTTACCGTCCTAAGACAAGGCCGAGTATAGCCCACAACGATCTCCGCCATGGCACAACCCAAGGGGGGGCCGCCAACCCAGACAGGAAGACCACGTCAGTGACTCAACCCACTCAAGTGACGCACCCCTCCCATGGACGGCATGGAAGAACACCAGTAGGCCAGTGACTCAGCCCCTGTAAAAGGGTTAGAGGCAGAGAATCCCAGTGGAAAGAGGGGAACCGGCAAGGCAGAGACAGCAAGGGCAGTTCGTTGCTCCAGCCTTTCCGTTCACCTTCACACTCCTGGGCCAGACTATACTTAATCATAGGACCTACTGAAGAGATAAGTCTTCAGTAAAGACTTAAAGGTTGAGACTGAGTCTGCGTCTCTCACATTGGTAGGCAGACCATTCCATAAAAATGGAGCTCTATAGGAGAAAGCCCTACCTCCAGCCGTATGCTTAGAAATTCTAGGGACAATAGTGGCCTGCGTATTGTGACCGTAGCGTACGTGTAGGTATGTACGGCAGGACCAAATCGGAAAGATAGGTAGGAGCAAGCCCATGTAATGCTTTGTAGGTTAGCAGTAAAACCTTGAAATCAGCCCTTGCCTTAACAGGAAGCCAGTGTAGGGAGGCTAGCACTGGAGTAATATGATCAAATTTTTTGGTTCTAGTCAGGATTCTAGCAGCCGTATTTAGCACTAACTGAAGTTTATTTAGTGCTTTATCCGGGTAGCCGGAAAGTAGAGCATTGCAGTAGTCCAGCCTAGAAGTAACAAAAGCATGGATTAATTTTTCTGCGTCATTTTTGGACAGAAAATTTCTGATTTTTGCAATGTTACGTAGATGGAAAAAAGCTGTCCTTGAAACAGTCTTGATATGTTCTTCAAAAGAGAGATCAGGGTCCAGAGTAACGCCAAGGTCCTTCACAGTTTTATTTGAGACGACTGTACAACCATCCAGATTAATTGTCAGATTCAACAGAAGATCTCTTTGTTTCTTGGGACCTAGAACAAGCATCTCTGTTTTGTCCCAGTTTAAAAGTAGAAAGTTTGCAGCCATCCACTTCTTTATGTCTGAAACACAGGCTTCTAGCGAGGGCAATTTTGGGGCTTCACCATGTTTCATTGAAATGTACAGCTGTGTGTCGTCCGCATAGCAGTGAAATTTAACATTATGTTTTCGAATGACATCCCCAAGAGGTAAAATATATAGTGAAAACAATAGTGGTCCTAAAACGGAACCTTGAGGAACACCGAAATTTACAATTGATTTGTCAGAGGACAAACCATTCACAGAGACAAACTGATATCTTTCCGACAGATAAGATCTAAACCAGGCCAGAACTTGTCCATGTAGACCAATTTGGGTTTCCAATCTCTCCAAAAGAATGTGGTGATCGATGGTATCAAAAGCGGCACTAAGATCTAGGAGCACGAGGACAGATGCAGAGCCTCGGTCTGACGTCATTAAAAGGTCATTTACCACCTTCACAAGTGCAGTCTCAGTGCTATGATGGGGTCTAAAACCAGACTGAAGCGTTTCGTATACATTGTTTGTCTTCAGGAAGGCAGTGAGTTGCTGTGCAACAACTTTTTCTAAAATTTTTGAGAGGAATGGAAGATTCGATATAGGCCGATAGTTTTTTATAATTTCTGGATCAAGATTCGGCTTTTTCAAGAGAGGCTTTATTACTGCCACTTTTAGTGAGCTTGGTACACATCCGGTGGATAGAGAGCCGTTTATTATGTTCAACATAGGAGGGCCAAGCACAGGAAGCAGCTCTTTCAGTAGTTTAGTTGGAATAGGGTCCAGTATGCAGCTTGAGGGTTTGGAGGCCATGATTATTTTCATCATTGCGTCAAGAGATATAGTACTAAAAAACTTTAGTATCTCCCTTGATCCTAGGTCCTGGCAGAGTTGTGTAGACTCAGGACAATGGAGCTTTGGAGGAATACACAGATTTAAAGAGGAGTCTGTAATTTGCTTTCTAATGATCATGATCTTTTCCTCAAAGAAGTTCATAAATGTATTACTGCTGAAGTGAAAGCCATCCTCCATTTGCGAAGGCTGCTTTTTAGTTAGCTTTGCGACAGTATCAAAAAGAAATTTCGGATTGTTCTTATTTTCCTCAATTAAGTTGGAAAAATAGGATGATCGAGCAGCAGTGAGGGCTCTTCGATACTGCACGGTACTGTCTTTCCAAGCTAGTCGGAAGACTTCCAGTTTGGTGTGGCGCCATTTCCGTTCCAATTTTCTGGAAGCTTGCTTCCTACCTTGTCACAACACAACTGATTGGCTCAAACACATTATTAAGGGAAGAAATTCCACAAAGTAACTTTTAAGAAAAGGCATACTTGTTAATTGAAAATTCCAGGTGACTACCTCATGAAGCTGGTTGAGAGAATGTCAATAGTGTTCAGAGCTGTCATCAAGGCAAAAGGGTGGCTACTTTAAAGAAAAAAGTATGTTTTGATTTGTTTAACACTTTTTTGGTTACTACATGATTTCATATGGGTTATTTCATAGTTTTGACATCTTCACTATTATTCAACAATGTAGAAAATAGTAAAAATAAAGAAAAACTCTGTAATGAGAAGGTTTGTCCAAACTTTGACTGGTACTGTATACTGAACAAAAATATAAACACAACATGTAAAGTGTTGGTCCCATGTTTCATGAGCTGAAATAAAATATCCCAGCATTTTCCATATGCATAAAAATCGTGCACATCCTTGTTAGTGAGCACTTCTCCTTTGCCAAGATAATTCATTTATCTCATTTGTTGAGGTTTAGCGGTGGTTGGCATCTAATAAATGTAGCATTACCGCCACCTAGTAGACTGGAGTATAACTCCCTTATACTTTGCTTGAGAAAAGCAAAATAAATCAAGAAGTATCCTACCATCTAACCCAACACTCATTAAAAAACCCACCACCCTACTCCACAATTTAAACCTACCTCAGGCCAACAGCCTGAAAGGACAGGACACCACCACTAAACACACCCTGTAACTCTTCTCACGTCAAATCTTGTACAGCAAAATACTTCACTGCAGCTGCAGCCACAACGTCTAATTTCTGCGACTTAAGTTCCATCGGTGCAGTACAGTTTATAACCATTGCTGTAAATGTTTAAGAAGCCAATCTTACTGAAGCATATATCACTCGTTGGCCTATCCCTCTGTACTGATACATATCTACTACTCACACAAATCCTCTCAGAATCCCTCCCCCTTGACCCATCTTCCTCAACTTTCTTCACTACCTCAGCATACGACACCCTCTACTCTAACCCTGGTAACCTCAACCTGCCTCTCTCACACTGGACATTACTGATCCCCAGCCACATGGGCACCCCTACAGATAACAAATACCGCTTCTTTCCCCAATGCTACACATTCCTTTGTCTCATGCACTTCTGCACACTTCTCATACCTAGGAACCTCCCACCTACACACTGTTGCCACATGCCTATAAGCTTGACACCTGTAACAACAATGTACTCAGCAAATAAGCTCACATGGGACAACTGAAATTTCCTAACATCACTTTGGACAACATAAAAACTCAAAAGAACAGACAATGACTCTTCTGTTTCACCACTCACGCCACCCTGTCTGCGTCGAAACCAAACGACGGCATCACAAACACAGGGAATCTTTCCCTTCAGTTGGTCCACTTTCACATTTACCGCTAGCCCAGTAATCCCTCTTTTCAATGGAGCCCTTTTCTTGAGGGCAAAACAAGTCACATCTTGTCCCAATTAGTTTGGAGCAAAGCACCTGCTCCCTCTGATCAACAGAAACACAAATAATTATCACAAGACCACTTTGGGTTACCTTCACTGATGGCGGCGCACCCAGCTCATTTTTCACCCACCCTGAAACCACAAATGGATCAGCCAAAAAGGCAGGGGTCCACTTTCTCCAAAAATGTGCCTCCTATCATCACAGACTCATCTTTATCCCGTTTATCAGTGCAAGCCTTAGGCTCCGAGGACTTCACCACACCTGCAACCTCCGATAAGTTGCCCTCGTTCACTTCCATTTCTCCTCCAGACCTCGATCCGGCGTACTGCTCATTTTGCTTACATTCTTCTTCAACAAACCATCAACCTTTTTCGCCATTTTTACTCAACTGATGCTCATCTTCTTCCTCCGTCTTTCTCTTCGACCTCCTCTGCCTCTTTTTCCACCATTCCTCCTCTGTATGATAATACTACACTTCTCCTGACATGCATCTCGTTCTTGCCCTCTCCAGGGACGCCATTCCCGGGCTCGCTCCAGCCCTCCACCTGCCCCGCTTGTCTGTACTACATCTTATGTTAAATTACATCTAAAGTAGAGTAACCTGCTACGTAAATTCTCATTACCTGCTGTGTAAGATCTCCTAACCTGCGACGAAAAGTAAATTCTGGTCAATTGTCAGATAATCCATCCACTTGACAGGTTTTGCATATCAAGTAGTTGATTAAACGGCATTATCATTACACAGCTGCACCTTGTGCAGGGGATAAAAGGCTACTCCAAAATGTGCAGTTTTGTAACACAATCCAATGCCACAGATATGTCAAATTGAGGGAGTGTGCAATTGGCATACTGACTGCAGGAAGGTCCACCAGAGCTGTTGCCAGAGAATTGAATGTTCATTTCTCTACCATAAGCTGCCTCAAACGTTGTTTCAGAGAATTTGGCAGTACGTCCAACCGGCCTCACAACCAGGACCTCCTCATCTGACTTCTTCACCTGCAGAATCGTCGGAGACCAGTCACCCGGACAGCTGATGAAACTGTGGGTTTGCACAACCGAATAATTTCTGCCCAACTGTCAGAAACTCTCAGGGAACCTTATCTGTGTGCTCGTCGTCCTCAGCAGGGTCTTGAACTCACTGCAATTCGGCGTCGTAATTGACTTCAGTGGGCAAATGCTCACCTTCGATGGCCACTGGCATTCTGGAGAAGTGTGCCCTTCATGGATGAATCCTGGTTTCAACTGTGTCACTGTGTCATGTGGGCGAGCGGTTTGCTGATGTCAATGTTGTGAACAGAGTGCCTCATGGTGGCAGTGGGGTTGTGGTATGGGCGGGCAGGCATAAGCTACAGACAACGAGCACAATTGCATTTTACTGATGGCCATTTGAATGCACAGAGATGCCGTGATGAGATCCTGAGGTCCATTGTCATGCCATTCATCCTCCACCATCACCTAATGTTTCAGCTCGTTAATGCATTGCCCCATGTCACAAGGATCTGTACACAATCCCTGGAAGCTAAAAATGCCCCAGTTCTTCCATTGCCTGCATACTCACCAGACATATCACCCATTGAGCATGTTTGGGATGCTCTGGATCAATGTGTACGACAGCACGTTCCAGGTCCCGCCATTAGTCAGCAACTTCACACTGCTATTGAAGAAAAGTGGGACAAAATGCATAGGCCAAAATCAACAGCCTGATCAACTCTAAAAATCCAATCAAATGATATTTGTCACGTGCGCCGAATACAACAGTGAAATGCTTACTTATAAGCCCTTAACCAACAACGCAGTTCAAGAAATATACGAAGAAGATGTGTCACGCTGCATGAGGTAAATGACGGTCACACCAGATACCGATTGGTTTTATGATCCACGCCCCCACCTTTTTTTAAAGGTATCTGTGACCAGCAGATGAATATCTGAATCATGTGAAATCCATAGATTAGGGCCTTATGAATTTATTTAAATTGACTGATTTCCTTATATGAACTGTAACTCAATAAAACCTTTGAAATTGTTGCATATTATATTTTTCTTCAGTGTAATAGATCATCTTTGGTTAAAAAAATTGAGGGGATTATATTAATCTTGCCCGGGCGCCCAGGTAGTTTGCACCGGGTGAAAACTGATTGCAATTCTTTGGGAATTAAGGTGTTTCTTGGGCATGAACCAGCTGTGCCGTTCTGGCCAACAGCAAAATTGGCTCAAAGAAAAAGCAACGTAGGCGTAATGAATAGGATTCTTGACTGTTACGAATCCCCTTTTGCCCTGCAGTCTAGGGGGGATGGAAATGGGACCCATAACATAACTCCTGCAAATTATAATAGTGACAAGTACCAGTGAGAACAAAAACCACAGACAACTGAAATCTACCGTCAAACTCTTAAGGTTTATTTCTTTAAACACACGGTAAAGGGGGTGTGAGAAAAGGGGCTGAGCTGGACCCAAGGAAAGAAACAATAATCCAAAACACCCCTAAACTAGACTTGCCTACTTCAAGAACAGCTAGCTAACTAACCAAAAATACAGTGGGTGGTCCGCCCAGTTCTAACTAGGGTACTTAGACAAAGTATTCCTACGGGTAATGTATGCCCATGGGCAACTTGTCTTGGTACCCCGATTTCCCATCAAACAAACAAACAGTCAAGCAACAAAGGAGCAGGTGTCTTCTGATTGGGGACTGATTGGTGAGTGACGATTGTCACCTGTGAGGAGGAGAAGAGAAAATAAACACACACACAGGATACACACTCAGGATACCTGTATCCGTAACATTGACATTGAAATGTGATTGCTTTTGATGCTTTCTGCTTTCACATTGAAAACTAGTTTGAAAATTCAAACATATATTTTTGGAAAAGGAATGTTTTATGTTTCTGAAAGATGGATCGTTGACATCATAACCGAGCAGTGCAGATTGTTGTTCGATTTGACTATAGCTTTGACTGTTGCTCAGCCTTCAACACCATAGTACCCTCCAAGCTCGATGTTCTGGGTTTGAACCTCACCCTGTTCAACTTGGTACTGGACTTCCTGACGGGCCGCCCCCAGGTGGTGAAAGTAGGAAACAACACCTCCAATTCACTGATCCTCAAAACAGGGGCCCCACAAGGGTGCATGCCCAGCCCCCTCCTGTACTCCCTGTTCACCCATGACTGCGTGGGCCACGCACGCCTCCAACTCAATCATCAAGTTTACAGACGACACAACAGTAGTAGGCCTGATTACCAAAATTGACGAGACAGCCTAAAGGGAGGAGGTGAGGTCCCTGGTGGAGTGGTGCCAGGAAAATAACCTCTCCCTCAACAAAGCGAAGGAGCAGATCTCGTGGAAATATTGAATTAAATATTTCTCAGATACCGGAATTTGTAAATTCGAAAATTCTTTATTACTAAAGTAACAGAAGCCGAGCAATTCCATGGAACAACTGAATTTTCTTGTTACAGACCTCAGGCTTTATAGGTTTCCACCTTCAAATAACACACATGGTCACTCCCCTCTATGTAGATGATTAACACCCCTTGGCCTCTTAACCCCATTATCTTCCTGTCCAAATTCCTGCTTGTTAATGCCCACATCTTCTCAGTTCAGATTATATTGGTGGCGGCGCCATAGTGTTAATACAAAAAAATTATGCATTTATTGCATATATACTTTCCTAATATAAGTGCTTTTCTAATAATACGTGATTAGTACAAACATATGTTCTTATTACAAATACAACTCTTTTGGTGCCTTTATTAATTAACTAAGGTACACATTAACTGCTTACGTTCTGTTTTGACATGTCCAATGGTTAACTCTTTGTTTATCCAGCTCAGTTCATTCACCTGAGCTCAGCCTTTATTCTGCTTACACATGTCTATTAATTAGCCCTATGTTTTCTGTCTCAATACTTCTGGGAGAACAGTCTAGATACTGGAAAATCACCCATAGTCATGAATTTTCACCTAAACAGATCGTGGTCTTCAGGAAACAGCAGAGGGAGCACGTCTTTATCCACATCCACCTGACCGCAGTAGAGAAGGTGGAAAAGCTCCTCGGCGTACACATCACTGATGATCTGAAGTGGTCAACCCATACAGACAGTGTGATGAAGAAGGCGCAACGGTGCCTCTTCAACCTCAGGAGGCTGGAGAAATTCGGTTTGGTCCCTAAGACCCTCAAACTATTACAGATGCACAATTGAGAGCATCCTGTCGGGCTCTATCATCACCTGGTACGGCAACTGCACCGCCTGCAACCGCAGGACTCTCCAGAGGGTGGTGCGATCTGCCCAACGCATCACCAGGGGCACATTGCCTTATATTTCTTTATAGGTACACTATGCAGAAATTGCTCTGCCATTTCCTGGTTGCTAAAATTATAATAGTTTGTCTAGTTTCAGATTTACTAAACAAGCAAGTATAGTGTAGAGAATCATTGTACCATCTAAATCACTGTGAAATATTTTCCATAACCAAAAATATTATATTTCCAGCTGTTTTGAAGCTGGTGTACAATACCGAATGTAGCCTAAAAGAGGCAAAAACTAAATTTAAGAACGGGAAGCCTAGAAATAGATCTATAGCTTCTTAGACTTGCTTTCAATGAGAATGACGGATCTATAACTCACATTTACATGTGAATTTGGTTGTCGCCTAAACAGTTACATATTGCAGCTTAAATTTCATGTTCAGTTCAATTATTATAATTTAAATGTATGCATTATGGTGGCTGTAATATAAAATAATTGTTTTATCTCAATATGAAGACTAGTAGGCGGCCGGTACGTAGCAATAGACTATTAACAGAATATATTTACGCACAACTGCAACGCGTTTTGACCACTAGGGTCTTCCTCAGGCAGCGTTGTGGACAGAAAGCTGAGTCTCTAGAAATAGAGCTGGGGAGAGGTAAATGTCACATGAGAGGAAAATATCTATATTCAAAACACATCTACAGCATTATCATGTCAGTGTATAGTGGCAACATGAAAAAATTGTGCACAGGAATGTATACAAAGAATGTGCGTAAAGGGATACTCTATCACAGTTGTGTGAGTAAAAGACATAATGCACTGGTGCGTAAAATACATTGTTTAATAATACACACAGGAAGCACACCATGACGGTAATCAGTAACTCAGCAGAGCAAGGAATTACACAAATGTCTATATACTGTTCAGTATAGGAAAGGCTAGACTAGAGAAAACAGTTCAGCTCTAGTTAGTTTAATCTGTGGAGAGCAACAGTATCTAGGCGATGGATCCATTTAGCCTCTTTTTGTATTGAGAAATGGTCAAAATCACCCCCTCTATCATTTTTCTACTGCCCAGAATGTTTGTTCATTGACTGTATGTTGGTGTTGAATAACGTGGGCTGCTAGAGGGTAGTTCTCGTCCTTGTGTCTAGTAAAGCTTTTGAGTTCAATGATCCATGTTGTCTTCCCAACATATAATTTGTAGCACAAGCAATAGATGGCGTAGATGACTCCTTCGGAAGCCCATGTAGTAAGGCTCTTTATAGGGTCATGGGCTTATTGGTTTTTGGATGGGGCAATTGTTGGTTTCTGTAATTGTGTGCAACAGGAACACTGTGTGCATGGGTAATGGCCTATAGGGAGTGGGAGGCCATCAATGGTGTTTTGAGTAAGTGCATCAGTTTTTGTGTATAGAGCGACCCAGTTTGTCTCTGAGATTGGTGTTCCTTCTGAGAGCCACAAGGGGTTTATCATTAAAATGTTCATGTAATTGCAGGACACGCCAATGTCTGTGTAAGACTACGTATTTTGTTGGCAATGGTAGAGTACTGAATACAGCATACCAGTCGGTTGGACTTCTGCTTTTTTCCTGGTTATAGCAGAAACTCAGCAGAGCAAGGAATTACACAAAAGTCTAAATATTGGTCAGTATAGGAAAGACTATACTTTTGACTGTAAATCTTTTGACCGTAAACCTTACCTTCATATCATTACCTTTTTCAATTAACTCATTTCTATCAATATCAAATAATTTCTGGGTAATTATTAAGTACCTTAATTGCTTTCAATGAAAATGGTCTTAGCAAAGATTACTTTCTGAAGCAACAGTTTACCTAGGACAGTGTGGGAGTGGTCTGAATGGGGAAGGGAAAACTGAAGCTGTTATTGGGGGAGAGTTTTGGAACTTTTATTGGTCTAGTAATTACATTTACTGCCAAAAGTCCATCCCACCAAAACAGGCTGAAATTTCAACTGGTCTTTTCAAACAGCTCTTACTAGGGTTGAATGGTGGAAACCCGGTTACCGATATTTACCGCCCGAAACCACTCCCTTTTCCCGGGATAAATAACTGCGAGAAATCAGATTATTAAAACAATTATTTATATCAACAGCATGACTTGAAATGGAACTGTTAAATTATATTCAATTTCTAAATATGACTTCTCTACAGCCTTCTCTCTGCATGATCAATCATCAATGCTCATGGTGGGGACAGACAGCCCATGTCAGTATGGAGTGCACTTCACAATGCATGTAGACCTAGCATCTCATCATGTTATATTCTTTTCTTGAAACAGGTGTAGCCTGTGCTACAGTAATATAAGGAACAAATGCATGTCTAATTTACACATTTACATTGGCTCTCATGGATCACTTAAATGTTTTTATTGTTAAGATTTTTAACAGAAATGTTGAAACAGCCTATCACTCGAATGTTGTTGCTTTAAATCAGAGCAAGTGTGAGGAGTCCTCCTCCCTCTCTCTCATCAATTCCATTCAAATTTCCTCCAAAATAGATAATCCTGTTCAAGATTTGAGATGTGTGAATGTGTCTATGTCCTAGCCTACCTCTTTCAGGTAATACATTCAATGCAGTATTAGCTTTATATTTAGCTAAGGAATGATGGGTTATGAATAATAAGCTTCTAACTAGCCTCTGTTTCTTGTGCAATACGCACCTGTGCTCTGCTGGCCTCTCTCTCGAGTCCCATGCAGGAAAGTTAGACTAGAATAGGTTGCTTGACATTTTTTTATTGAATTTCTAATACCAATACACAATTCGAAGAGGGACGCAAGCTCTTGTTTTCTGAATGTTAAAACTTATTCAGGCTAGGGATCTCGCTAGCGGGATAATTTACGGTGAAACTGGAGGGCACGCAATTCTAATAAATAATCATAAAAATTATGGCTATTAAACATTTATGTACATACAAGTGTCTTATATCGGTTAAAAGCTTAAATTCTTGTTCATCTGTCCGATATACAGTAGGCTTCACAGCGAAAGCATGCCATGCAGTTGTTTGAGGACGGCGCCCCACATAAAAATATTTTTCCAACGGCACAGGATTCATAAATTCACACATAGGGATTTAAATATTCACTTACTTTTTGAAAATCTTCCTCTGATTTGTGTCATTTTGTTAGATAAAATTCTTCTTTATATCCCAAAAAGTCTGTTTAGTTGGTCCCATCAATTGAGTAATCCACTCGTTCAACATGCCAAGATAGGAATCTGAAAATGTACCCCTAAACTTTGTTTCAACAAGTCAAAATACGTTTCTATTTAATCCTCAGTTACCCTAAAATGTAATTAAACTATAATATTTCATATGGAAAGAAGTATGTTCAATTGGAAAGCGATATTAGCAGGTGCGTGTCCTCTTCATCGTGCGCAAACACAAATTTCGAAGTCTGTGTCCCTGTAGTAAAACTCATATTTCTTACTCGTTTTGGAAGAAACAAGCCTGAAACCTTGAACAACGACTACTGACACCGTCTTAGCCATAGGAATTGCATACTGGGAGCTATATTTAATTATTTCCCTATACGTTCCATTGGAAGATCATGGGCTCTCCAAAAAAAAAACTTTCCGGTTCATTTTACTTTGGATATTCTCCCATCATATCTATTGTATTATAGTCTCCTACATTATTTTGACATTTCTACAAATGTCAGAGTGTTTTCTTTCCAATGGTACCAATTATATGCATATCCAGGCAGTTTACTTTGGGCACGGCAGTCAGGCGGAAATTGAGAAAAATAGGCCCTAGCCTTAAATACAGCAGCCATTAAAACTCACGGATAGTTTGAAAGAAGAGAGAACGCGTGGTGGTGGAAGGCTATAGCAGTTATTTATTCAGACCAATAAACATTCAATCTTCGTGAAGAGAAGTGAAAGCTGTTTGCATGTAATTCTGGTCCTATGTTATTCAAGCATGTCATTAGAAGGATGAAGGTAAGGACTAGGGCTGTGGTGATCACGAAATTTCATCAGCCAGTGACTGTCAAGCAAATAACTGTCAGTCTCACGGTAAAAAAAAAAACAGAAAAGTGGTGCGCACATAGAGTTGAAGTTGGAAGTTTACATACACTTAGGTTGGAGTCATTAACTTGTTTTTCAAGCACTCCACAAATTTCTTGTTAACAAACTATAGTTTTGGCAAGTTGGTTAGGATATCTACTTTGTGCATGACAAGTATTTTTTCCAACAATTGTTTACAGACAGATTATTTCACTTATTACTGTATCAATTCCAGTGGGTCAGAAGTTTACACACACTAAGTTGACTGTGCCTTTAAACAGCTTGGAAAATTCCAGAAAATGATGTCATTGCTTTAGAAGCTTCTGATAGGCTAATTGACATCATTTGAATCAATTGGAGGTGTACCAGTGGATGTATTTCAAGGCCTACTGTCAAAATCAATGCCTCTTTGCTTGACATCATTGGGAAAATGAAAATAAATCAGCCAAGACCTCAGAAAAAAAATTGCAGACCTCCACAAGTCTGGTTCATCCTTGGGAGCAATTTACAAATGCCTGAAGGTACCACATTCATCTGTACAAACAATAGCACTCAAGTATAAACACCATGGGAGCACGCAGCCGTCATACCGTTCAGGAAGGAGACACTTTGGTGCGAAAAGTTTAAATCAATCCCAGAACAACAGCAAAGGAACTGCTGGAGGAAACAGGTACAAAATAATCTATATCCACAGTAAAACTAATCCTATTTCGACATAACCTGAAAGGCTGCTCAGTAAGGAAGAAGCCACTGCTCCAAAACCACCATAAAAAAAGCCAGACTAGGGTTTGCAACTGCACATGGGGACAAAGATCATACTTTTTGGAGAAATGTCCTCTGGTCTGATGAAACAAAAATAAAACTGTTTGGCCATAATGACCATCGTTATGTTTGGAGGAAAAAGGGGGAGTCTTTCAAGCCAAAGAACACCATCCCAACTGTGAAGCATGGGGGTGGCAGCATCATGTTGTGGGCGTGCTTTGCTGCAGGAGGGACTGGTGCACTTCACAAAATAGATGGCATCATGAGGATGGGAAATTATGTAGATATACTGTCCTTGATGATCTTTTTGGCCTTCCTGTGACATTGGGTGCTGTAGGTGTCCTGGAGGGCAATTAGTTTGCCCCCGGTGATGCGTTGTGCAGACCACACTACATTCTCGAGAGACTTGCGGTTGAGGGGGGTGCAATTGCCGTACCACTCGGTGATACAGCCCAACAGGATGCTCTCGATTGTGCGTCTGTAAAAGGTTGAGTGTTTTAGATGACAAGCCACATTTTTTCACCTCACTGTCTGTGTGGGTGGACCATTTCAGTTTGTCCGTGATGTGTACGCAGAGGAACTTAAAACGTTCCACCTTCTCCACTACTGTCCCATCGATGTCAATGATGGGGTGCTCCCTCTGCAGTTTCCTGAAGTCCACAATCATCTCCTTTGTTTTGTTGACGTTGAGTGAAAGGTTATTTTCCTGACACCACACTCCGAGGGCCCTCACCTCCTCCCTGTTGGCTGTCTCGTCATTGTTGGTAACCCGGCCTACCACTGTAGTGTTGTCTGCAAACTTGATGATTGAGTTGGAAGTGTGCATGGCCACGCAGTCATGGGTGAACAGGGAGTACAGGAGAGGGCGGAGAATGCACCCTTGTGGGGCCCCAGTTTTGAGGATCAACGGGGTGGAGATGTTGCTGAGCTGTAGTCAATGAACAGCATTCTTACATAGGTATTCCTCTTGTCCAGATGGGATAGGGCAGTGTGCAGTGTGATGGCGATTGCATCGTCAGTGGACCTATTGGGGCGGTAAGCAAATTGGAGTAGGTCTAGGGAATCAGGTAGGGTGGAGGTGATATGGTCCTTGTTTAGTCTCTCAAAGCACTTCATGATGACAGAATTGAGTGCAATAGGGTGATAGTCATTTAGTTCAGTTACCTTAGCTTTCTTGGGAAGAGGAACAATGGTGGCCATCTTGAAGCATGTGGGGACCACAGACTGGGATAGGGATTGGTTGAATATGTCCGGAAACACACCAGCCAGCTGGTCTGCGTTTGCTCTAAGGACGCGGCTAGGGACGTCATCTGGGCCGGCAGCCTTGCGAGGGTTAACATGTTTAAATGTTTTTCTCACGTTGGCCACGGAGAAGGAGAGCCCACAGACTTTGGTAGTGGGCCATGTCAGTGGCACTGTATTGTCCTCAAAGCGAGCAAAGCAGTTGTTTAATTTGTCTGGGAGCAAGACATCGATGTCCGCGACGGGGCTGGTTTTCTTTTTGTAATCTGTGATTGACTGTGGACCCTGCCACATACGTCTCGTGTTTGAGCCATTGAATTGCGACTCTGCTTTGTCTCTATACTGACATGTTGCTTGTTTGATTGCCTTGCGGAGGGAATAGCTGCAGTGTTTTTATTCGGTCGTGTTTCCGGTCGCCTTGCCATGATTAAAAGCAGTGGTTCACGCGAATGCTGCCATC
This sequence comes from Salmo salar, assembly GCF_965601325.2. Classification (NCBI taxonomy): domain Eukaryota; kingdom Metazoa; phylum Chordata; class Actinopteri; order Salmoniformes; family Salmonidae; genus Salmo; species Salmo salar. Next base: position 8,126,927 of record NC_138319.1, read on the forward strand.
AATCCACGGTTTCTGGTTAGGGAAGGTTTTAATGCTCACAGAGGGTACGACATCTCCGATGCACTTGCTAATAAACTCGCTCACCGAGTCAGCATATACATCAATGTTATTGTCTGAGGCTATATGGAGCATATCCCAGTCCACGTGATTAAAGCAATCTTGAAGCGTGGAATCTGATTGGTCAGACCAGCGTTGTATTGACCTGAGCATGGGTGTTTCCTGTTTTAGTTTCTGTCTATCGGCTGGGAGCAACAAAATGGAGTCATGGTCAGATTTGCCCAAGGGCTGCTGAAGTTCGAGTAGCAATGATACAGAAAGCTACCAGCTCTTGGTGTGCATTTGATATGCTGATACATTTTAGGAAGTACGGTTCTTAGGTTAGCATTGTTAAAATCCCCAGCTACAATAAATGCAGCCTCAGGTTGTTTGGTTTCCAGTTTACATAGAGTCCAGTGGAGTTCTTTCAGGGCTGACGAGGGATCTGCTTGGGGCGGGGGGTATACACGGCTGTGACTATAATCTAAGAGAATTCTCTTGGAAGATAATGTGGTCGGCATTTGATTGTAAGGAATTCTAGGTCGGGTGAGCAAAAGGACGTGGGTTCCTGTATGTTGTTGTGATTACACCATGAGTCATTAATCATAAGGCATACAACCCCACCCTTCTTCTTACCAGAGAGATGTTTGTTTCTGTCGGCGTGATGCATGAAGAAACCGGGTGGCTGTATCGACTCTGACAACATATCCCGAGTGAATGTTTCCGTGAAACAGAGATTGTTACAATCTCTGATGTCTCTCTGGAAGGCAACTCATGCCCTAATTTCGTCCACCTTGTTATCTAGAGATTGGATCTACGCCCCGAACCGGAGCTGCCACCATGAGTAGATGCCCACCGAACCCTCCCCTATAGGTTCAGGTTTGCGGCCGGGAGTCCGCACCTTTTGGGGGGGTACTGTCACGCCCTGACCTGAGAGAGACGTTTTTCTCTGTTTAGTTAGGTCAGGGTGTGACATGGGGTGGGCATTCTATGTTTTGTATGTCTGTTGTTTTTTTCTTTGTTTGGCCGAGTATGGTTTCCAATCAGAGGCAGCTGTCATTCGTTGTCTCTGATTGGGAATCATACTTAGGCAGCCCTTTTTCCCCACAGTCAGTTGTGGGATCTTGTCTTTGTGTTGCATGTGTTTGCATGCCAGCTTTTTGTTCGTTGTATTGTGTGGGGTTTTTGCTGGTTCTCATTTATCAATAAATATGATGAACCCAACTCACGCTGCGTCTTGGTCTACCTTTAACGACGAACGTCACAAAGTGTTTGATTAGATTTTCGAACACATTTGCATTGATGTCAGAGTGATTAGAGGGACAATAGAGTGCTGAGTACAAAGCAGTTAGCAAGTTTGGTAGGCTACTAATGACCATCAGCAGCATCAGAGCTTGGAGAAGCCTAATTACCGTGACTAAGCGGTCACATGGAATTTGACTACCTTCATGACTAATGACTGCTGGTGTGGCGGTAATAAATTCACCGCAACAGCCCTAGTAAGGACAATGCAACTTATTTAATTTAACTGTTGAAAGCAATGAAGGAATGAAGCAACAATAGAGAAAGAGAGAGGCTAATAACATTAGGGGAAATATTATTAAACGTATATATGCGTCAGCCTACTAATTGTACAAATAGGCCCTATTATATTTCACAATTAAAATCAAATTCACTTGTTTATGTGTGTAACTTTGTAGCCCGCATGTGCTGCACCAAAATCGAATCTTCTCTGCGCTTTACATGGTTTGAACAAGGTGCATTTTTGCAGTACATATAATACAATACGGTACAGTAATACAGTTTACACTCAAAGAGTAGCCTACTGGTGCTTGTTGAATTTATTTACCCAAGAGAGCATATAGTTAGCTACATCTATGGGCTTTTACGTTTTTGTTGTTGTGCGTAATGCGGAGTCCCCTATACAGTGCATTCTGAACGCCTGAGCCTTATTCTAAAATGTATTACATTTTATTTTACACACAATACCCCATAATGACAAAGCAAAAAGAGTAAAAAAAAAACGGAAATATCACATTTACATAAGTATTCAGACCTTTTACTTTGTACTTTGTTAAAACATCTTTGGCAGTGATTACCATCTAAAGTCTTCTTAGGTATGATGCTACAAGCTTGGCACACCTGTATTTGGGGAGTTTCTCCCATTCTTCTATGCAGATCCTCTCAAGCTCTGTCAGGTTTGATGGGGAGCGTCGCTGCACAGCTATTTTCGATCGGGTTCAAGTCCAGGCTCTGGCTGGGTCACTCAAGGACATTCAGAGACTTTTCCCGAAGCCACTCCTGCGTTGTCTTGGCTGTGTGCTTAGGGTCGCTGTCCTGTTGGAAGGTGAACCGTCACCCCAGTCTTAGTTCCTGAGCGCTCTGGAGCAGATTTTTATCAAGGAGCTCTGTACTTTACTGACTAGTCTCCAAGTCCCTGTCACTGAAAAACATCCCCACAGCATGATGCTGCCACCACCAGGCTTCACCGTTGGGATGGTGCCAGGTTTCCTCGAGACGTGAAGCTTGGTATTCAGGCCAAAGAGCTCAATCTTGGTTTCATCAGACCAGATAATCTTGTTTTCATGGTCAGAGTCCTTTAGGTGACTGACAAGTGATATTCCGCTCAAAGTAGGCTCTGTATGCTTTGTGCATGTGACAAATAAGAAACAGGACGACTAACAAAAATACACAAATTAAGAATGACGGTCAAATGTATTTACATCAACTGATATTTCCGTCATTATTTTGCAACACCCCGGTCAATTTGGCCAACAACATTTTTATTTATTGGTTTTTCATTTTTGGGGCCAAAAGCCGGCAATTACTGCCTAATGGAAACCCTGTCCCAGACAGTACTAGATTATTTTGCTGTTGCTAAAAATCCTGTTTCTTTTTGACCATTGTAATGGAAAACTATTACAGTAAGGTACTAAATTGGAACCCAGAAATTATTTGATAAAGTATTATTTTTTTAAACTGCTGCATTGGGCCTTTAAAATCATATGGCAAGAGTTGTGGAACCAACATTTGCAACAGATTTTATTGCAAATTTTCTAAAATCTGCAAAAAACAATATGCGCATTTTCCCACCAGGGGTGTTTCCATCAAACCTTTTGCATATAAAAGGCTGTGTGTGAAATTAAAATGAAATGGGTTTCCATCACATTTTCAACTCTACTGACGGTTTTGTCACAAAAACTGTTGCATTATATAGCAAATGTGCCCAATCTGGTTTTGGCAGATGCGCTCTAGCCAACAACTCACAGATAGAGTGCAGGTAGGCTACCTATATTATGATATTATGGATGAGAAAGATACTATTTGTATTTGTCAAGCATCGATCATCATGTCACCAGAACAATATTTATTGAAAAGGAGCATCAAGCTCATCAACTTGCACATTCACCATCCGGTGAAGTTCATCATAATCTATAACCTAATAAACTGCATGCTTTCCCGTGTCGTAGTGGGAGGCCCACACAATATATCATCGTGTGGCTACAAGTTCAACTTCAATATGATGGTTATTATATTAATATTTGCTTTTATTATATACAGTACCAGTCAAAGTTTGGACACACCTACTCATTCAAGAGTTTTTCTTTATTTTTACTATTTTCTACATTGTAGAATAATAGTGAAGACATCAAAACTATGAAATAACATTTATAATCATGTAGTAACCAAAAAATAAATCAATATGTAAAATTGTACATTCTTCAAAGTAGTCACCCTTTGCCTTGATGACAGCTTTGCACACTCTTGGCATTCTCTCAATCAGCTTCATGAGGTAGTCACCTGGAATGCATTTCAATTAACAGGTGTGCCTTGTTCAAAGTTAATTTGTGGAATTTGTGGAATTTCTTTCCTTTTTAATGTGTTTGAGCCAATCAGTTGTGTTGTGACATGGTAGGGGTGGTATACAGAAGATAGCTCTATTTGGTAAAAGACCAAGTCCATATTATGGCAAGAACAGCTCAAATAAGCAAAGATAAATGACAGTCCATCATTACTTTAAGACATGAAGGTCAGTCAATGCGGAAAATTTCAAGAACTTTGAAAGTTTCTTTAAGTGCAGTCTCAAAAACCATCAAGCGTCAAAGTGGCTCTCATGAGAACCACCACAGAAATGGAAGACCCAGAGTTACCTCTGCTGCAGAAGATACGTTCATTAGTTACCAGCCTCAGAAATTGCAGCCCAAATAAATGCTTCACAGAGTTCAAGTAGCAGACACATCTCAACATCAACTGTTAAGAGGGGACTGCATGAATCAGGCATTCATAGTCGAATTGCTGCAAAGAAACCACTACTAATGGACACCAATGAGGAGAAGAGACTTGCTTGTTTCAAGAAACACGAGGAATGGACATTAGATTGGAGGAAATCTGTCCTTTGTCTGATGAGTCCAAATTTGAGATTTTTGGTTCCAACCGCCGTATCTTTGTGAGACGCAGAGTAGGTGAACGGATGATCTCCGCATGTGTGGTTCCCACCGTGAAGCATGGAGGAGGAGATGTGATGGTGCTTTGCTGGTGACACTGTCTGTGATGTATTTAGAATTCAAGGCACACTTAACCAGCATGGCTACCACAGCATTCTGCAGCAATACACCATCCCATCTGGACGCTTAGTGGGCTCTTAGTGGGACTATCATTTGTTTTTCAACAGGACAATGACCCAACACACCTCCAGGCTGTGTAAGGGCTATTTGACCAAGAAGGAGCGTGATGGAGTGCTGCATCAGATGACCTGGTCTCCACAATCACCCAACCTCAACCCAATTGAGATGGTTTGGGATGAGTTGGACCGCAGAGTGAAGGAAAAGCAGCCAACAACTGCTCAGCATATGTGGGAACTCCTTCAAAACTGTTGGAAAAGCATTCCAGGTGAAGCTGGTTGAGAGAATGCCATGACTGTTCAAAGCTATCTTCAAAGCAAAGGTGGCTACTTTGAAGAATCTAAAATATATTTTCATTTGTTTAACACTTTACTACATGATTCCATATGTGTTATTTCATAGTTTTGATGTGTTCACTATTATTCTACAATGTAGAAAATAGTAACCATAAAGAAAACCCCTTGAATGAGTAGGTGTTTCCAAACTTTTGACTGGTAATGTAGATCTTGACACAAATATTTTTATCATGTGAATAAAGTCATGTTTTTCCTTTTCACAATGTTGTTCCTCAGTCTTACTATGTGATAGGATTTAGCCTACTGTGTCATATTGTGCTTTTGTTAGCATAAATCCAGTAGCAGCCAGCATCCCCCTTCAACTGTAATAGATGAAGTACAGGCATGAGTAATTAGAAGGAACTGGGATTAGAGGTGAGGGATTGCTATCAGTCATATCATGATTCATGAATATTCATTATTCTAGGATGTAGTACCCTCGGTTATTCCAGGCACTGAAAATAGCAAGGCAGTTTGGGGTTATCGGATAAAGCATTAATCTAAAGTTTGAATGGAACATTTTGGCTGAGCTCTTGAAAACACCCTCAATTGAATTATAGTAATATAACTGAGATTGTTTGCAATTAAACAGGGCAGTGAAGACAAATAATTTGCGTCAGAAAAGCTCTAAATTCTCTTTTGAATGGTGACGCATTTGCCCTACTAGTACATTCAAAAAGTGCAACATTTATTTAATCCTCTGAAGCATATTTGTGAAGTTTTGCCACTAGAGTGTAGCAGAGGACTACAGGCACTGCACAGCCAGGTATAGAAAAAGGTTCTACAGAAAAAAGGGAGAGTGGAGAGACTACTGACTATAAGAGACTAACAGGCAAACATGTACCCCTAAATGCTTACATCCTGTTATGTTCAACATTATTTATGTATTATTGCCTCCATATTTGTTGACGCACTGTAGACGTATGAGATAGGTGTGTGTGTGAGTGAGTAGGGGTTTTGGGGTACAGGGATGGTTGGGGGGGATAATTAGACTACCTAACATGAATTCCTTTCTGGAACCTAGTATTACATACTGTACCCGTAACACTTACTCCATTACTGTTGCACTTATCGCTAAATGCAAAAATGAGCATTTGCTAAATATTTGTGCTCTTAAATTTATGTGATGGACCTTGGGCATTTGCTCACGTATTTAGAGAAGCCTCGGTATAAGGCGAGCACTAACCCTGCTACTAGGGAGAGTGGGATAATAATTTCACGAAACAGCATGGATATAACATATTGTGTATTTGAAGGTTTAAAAGCATTAATCCCTGTTTGGTTTTCTTCGAATTGTGTAAATCATCTTCCATAATCATATCTATGGGGATAGCAATACGTACATAATGTACTGTATATTATTTAGCATAATTTAATGACGTTGGACACACACACAAACAGACACAAGACAGTTGGATGATGGCGTATCGTCATCATAAATTATTTAATTGACAGTAACTTGTCTTGCATTGCCAATAAAAGCTAGTGCACTGCATACATGCCACAAAGACAAAGTACCCAGAATGGAATAACTGGAAATAAAACATAAGCCACCTTCCCGAACAGAGTCAAGATAGCTCAGCTGCTGTTGCCAGAAGACAGGCCAGTAAAAAATATAACACTCACCACATTGTGGTTCAGTAGCCTCACCTCATACCGCCCAAGACAACTTGTGTGTGTGTGTGTGTGTGTGTGTGTGTGGGGGGGGGGGTCTAGGGAAGGTGGCTTTTGAGGAGAGGACACGGACGTCTGTTTAGTCATTCCACTTTACTGCCAGCTGTTGATTGTTCTACTTGATCCCCAGCTAGCACATATTGTTCTGAGAACTACATGTTTCTTAGAGCTTGGTGAGAGCATGTTTGTCCTACGGTTATTTAGCATACAGCGTTTCCACAATGTTTTGAGAATGGTGTAGGATACCCAGCTAGCACGTAATGTTCTGAGAACGTTTCTTATGTGGCCATTTCAGTACTTCAGCTCAACGTTTGCTCATTGTTCTATTTAGAGTAATGTTCTCATATTGTTCCGAGAACGTTAAAAAACAACGTTTTTCTGTGGGAATTTCAGTACTTTCAGCATAACGTTTTCTGCAGGTTTACTCACGGCACAATTTAAAGGCATATTCTCAGAACATTAACCTGTTGGGGGTAGGGGGCAGTATTTACACGGCCGGATAAAAAACGTACCCGATTTAATCTGGTTATTATGAAGCTCATCAAAGGTTAGTGCTGCATTTAGCTGTGGTTTGGGTTTATGTGACATTATATGCTAGCTTGAAAAATGGGTGTCTGATTATTTCTGGCTGGGTACTCTGCTGACATAATCTAATGTTTTGCTTTCGTTGTAAAGCCTTTTTGAAATCGGACAGTGTGGTTAGATTAACGAGAGTCTTGTCTTTAAAATGGTGTAAAATAGTCATATGTTTGAGAAATTGAAGTAACAGCATTTCTAAGGTATTTGAATAACGCGCCACGGGATTCAACTGGCTGTTGAGTAGGTGGGACGATTTCGTCCCGCCGACCCTAGAGAGGTTAAGAAAACTTTCCATAAAAACCACAAGAAAACATTAGTAATGTTCAAAGATTGTTGTAAGAATGCTATTTAAAAACCTGTAAATGCTTGTTGTGTGTTGGCCATGCCCACTAATTGGCCACACCTGATCTAAATGACTGCTTGTTTCCTTTGAAATGATGGCTGTTTGAATAGAGTAAAATGAACAGCTTTGCATGAGTTATAAATCATGGCCTGCTAGGTCCATCCTGGTGACTCAATGGACAAATTCCATGGTAACAGAAGAGCATAGGTTCAAATCTCACTGACTGTCATGACTTCCTCCGAAGTCGGTCCCTGTCCTTGTTCGGGCGACGTTCGGCGGTCGACGTCACCGGTCTTCTAGCCATCGCCAATCCACCTTTCATTTTCCATTTGTTTTGCCTTGTCTTCCCACACACCTGGTTTCAATCCCATCAATTACATGTTGTGTATTTAACCCTCTGTTCCCCACATGTCCTGGTCCGGTATTGTTAATTTGTAAGTGCTTGTGCACGTTATGTTCTGATGTGCGTCGTGTTATGTACCCATTTCTTGGGTTTTTATTATTAACTTCCCTGGGCTAGGTGGGACGCCTAGTCAACAGCCAGTGGAATCGCGTGGCGCGAAATACAAATACCTCAAAAATGCTATAACTTCAATTTCTCAAACATATGACTATTTTACACCATTTTAAAGACAAGACTCTCGTTAATCTAACCATTTTGTTCGATTTCGAAAAGGCTTTACAGCGAAAGCAAAACATTAGATTATGTCAGGAGAGTACCCTGCCAAAATTAATCACACAGCCAATTTCAAAGCAAGCATATATGTCACAAAAACCAAAAACACAGCTAAATGCAGCACTAACCTTTGATGATCTTCATCAGATGACACTCCTAGGACATTGTTATACAATACATGCATGTTTTGTTCAATCAAGTTCATATTTATATCAAAAACCAGCTTTTTACATTAGTATGTGATGTTCAGAACAAGCATACCCACTGCAAACTTCCGGTGAATTTACTAAATTACTCACAATAAACGTTCACAAAATACATAACAATAATTTTAAGAATTATAGATACAGAACTCCTTTATGCAATCGCGGTGTCAGATTTTAAAATAGCTTTTCGGCGAAAGCACATTTTGCAATATTCTGAGTACATAGCCCGGCCATCATGGCTAGCTATTTTGACACCCACCAGGTTTGGGACAAACTAAACTCAGAATTACTATTAGAAAAATTGGATTACCTTTGCTGTTCTTCGTCAGAATGCACTCCCAGGACTTTTACTTCAACAACAAATGCTGTTTTGGTTCCAAATAATCCATAGTTATATTCAAATAGCTCTTGTTTTGTTCGTGCGTTCAGGTCATTATCCGAAGGGTGATGCGCGAGCGCATTTCGTGACAAAAAAGAGAGGGAGATGCGGCGTTGGACCAGTTTGAGGAGTTCACCCACCGTTTCCGGGCGGTCTTGGACCACCCGCCCGAGGGAAGAGCAGCGGGTGAGCGCCTCTTCCATCTGAGGCAGGGGACGAGGAGCGCCCAGGAGTTTGCCCTGGAGTTTCGGACCCTGGCTGCCGGCGCGGGATGGAGCGACAGGGCCCTGATCGACCATTATCGTTGCAGTCTGCGCGAGGACGTCCGTCGGGAGTTGGCCTGTAGAGACACCACCCTCATGTTCGACCAGCTGGTGGACCTGTCCATCCGGCTGGACAACCTGCTGGCTACCCGCGGACGTTCAGATCTGAGTCTGTTAATTCCATCACCACGCACCCCCTCTCCGATAGCCATGGAGCTGGGAGGGGCGGTGCGCAGGGAGACTGGAGGGGGTTCCAGCTCGTGCACCATCTGTGGCCGCAGAGGTCACACTGCCAGTCGGTGCCGGGTTGGTTCCTCTAGGTATCGAGGCAGCAGGCAGGGCGTTCTGGCGTCACCCCAGGTGAGCTGGCACCATTCTCACCCAGAGCCCTCTGTTGCACATATGTTTGTGTATGTCACTTTCCCTGAGTTTTCCCGCATTCCCAGCATAAGGCGCTAGTCGATTCAGGCGCGGCTGGGAATTTTATTGATAGAGCGTTCGCCCATAGTTTAGGGATCCCCATTGTTCCTGTGGCTGTGCCCTTCCCCATTCACGCATTAGATAGTCGACCATTAGGGTCAGGGTTGATTAGGGATGTCACCGCTCCTCTGGGCATGGTGACACAGGGGGGCCACAAGGAGAGAATTAGTCTCTTCTTGATTGACTCTCCTGCATTTCCCGTGGTGCTAGGCCTACCCTGGTTAGCTTGTCATAACCCCACTGTTTCTTGGCCACAGAGGGCTCTCACGGGGTGGTCGCGAGAGTGCTCGGGGAGGTGTTTAGGGGTTTCTGTTGGTGCTACTACGGTGTAGAGTCCAGACCAGGTCTCCACCGTGTGCATTCCCCCTGAATATGCCGATTTGGCTCTCGCCTTCTGTAAAAAGAAGACGACTCAATTACCACCCCATCGACGGGGCGGTTGTGCGTTAAATCTCCTGGTAGACGCTGCACTTCCCAGGAGTCACTTGTATCCCCTCTCACAGGCAGAGACAGAGTCTATGGAAACATATGTCTCTGAATCCCTGCGTCAGGGGTGCATTAGGTCCTCCACTTCACCCGCCTCCTCGAGTTTATTTTTTGTGAAGAAGGAGGGAGGTCTGCGCCCATGTATTGACTATCGGGGTCTGAACCAGATCACTGTGAGGTATAGTTACCCGCTACCGCTCATAGCCACAGCGATTGAGTCAATGCACGGGGCGCGCTTCTTCACTAAACTAGATCTCAGGAGCGCTTACAACCTGGTGCGTATCCGGGAGGGAGACGAGTGGAAGATGGCTTTCAGTACCACCTCTGGGCACTATGAGTACCTCGTCATGCCGTACGGGTTGATGAATGCTCCATCAGTCTTCCAAGCCTTTGTAGACAACATTTTCAGGGACCTGCACGGGCAGGGTATAGTGCGCTCATCGATTCAGATATACTCCGCTACACGCGCCGAGCATGTGTCCCTGGTGCGCAAGGTGCTTGGTCGCCTGTTGGACCATGACCTGTACGTCAAGGCTGAGAAATGCCTGTTCTTCCAGCAGTCCGTCTCCTTCCTAGGGTATCGCATTTCCACCTCAGGGGTGGAGATGGAGAGTGACCGCATTTCAGCTGTGCGTAATTGGCCGACTCCCACCACGGTAAAGGAGGTGCAGCGGTTCTTAGGGTTTGCCAACTACTACCGGAGGTTTATCTGGAGTTTTGGTCAGGTAGCGGCTCCCATTACCTCACTGCTGAAGGGGGGCCCGGTACGCTTGCAGTGGTCAGCTGAGGTGGACAGGGCTTTTAGTCACCTGAGGGCTCTGTTGACCTCGGCTCCCGTGCTGGCCCATCCTGATCCCTCTTTGGCGTTCATAGTGGAGGTGGATGCATCCAAGGCTGGGATAGGAGCTGTGCTCTCTCAGCGCTCGGGTATGGCACCGAAGCTCCGCCCCTGTGCCTTCTTCTCGAAGAAGCTCAGCCCGGCGGAGCAAAACTATGACGTGGGGGACCGGGAGCTGTTGGCTGTCATCAAGGCCTTGAAGGCGTGGAGACGTGGGCTAGACACCCTTTTCTTATCTGGACTGACCACCGTAATGTGAAGTACATCCGGGCGGCAAGGAGACTGAACCCTCGCCAGGCAAGGTGGGCCATGTTTTTCACTCGTTTTGTGTTTACCCTTTCCTACAGACCAGGCTCCCAGAACGTGAAGGCAGACGCATTGTCCCGGCTGTATGACACAGAGGAGCGGCCCATGGATCCCACTCCCATACTACCCGCCTCCTGCCTGGTGGCGCCGGTAGTGTGGGTGCTGAACACGGACATTGAGCAGGCGTTACACGCAGAGCCCGCTCCCGTCCAGTGTCCCGCTGGGCGTCTGTACATCCCGTCTGCTGTTCTTGACCGGTTGATCTATTGGGCCCACACGTCACACTCCTCTGGTCATCATGGGATCGGTCGGACAGTGCGTTGTTTGAGCGGGAGGTACTGGTGGCCTACCTTGGCTAAGGACGTGAGGGTTTATGTTTCCTCCTGCTCGGTGTGTGCCCAGTGTAAGGCTCCTAGACACCTGCCCAGAGGTAAGCTACAACCCTTACCCGTTCCATAACGGCCTTGGTCGCACCTGTCGGTGGATTTTCTGACCGATCTTCCACTCTCACAGGGTAACACCGCAATCCTGGTCGTTGTGGATCATTTCTCTAAGTCCTGTCGTCTCCTTCCTCTGCCCGGTCTCCCTACGACCCTACAGACTGCAGAGGCCTTGTTAACGCACGTCTTCCGGCACTACGGGGTGCCTGAGGATATAGTGTCTGATCGAGGTCCCCAGTTCACGTCTAGGGTCTGGAAGGCGTTCATGGTACGTCTGGGGGTCTCGACCCTTCAATGCTGCAGGAGTTCCAACGTCTTCATCCGGATCGCCCTGCGCCTCGCCCTTCGGGTCGTCCCCGAGGCCAGTGTCGGCACGCTGCTGGAGCCGCGTGTCAAGGGGGGATACTGTCACGACTTCCTCCGAAGTCGGTCCCTCTCTTCTGTAATCCGGTGGGTTTTTATTATTAAACTGAGCCGTTGGATCCACAGTTTTTGCTTTCCTGCGTCTGACTTCTCTGCCGCCAGTACGCACCCCTTACACTGACGCTATGCCACAATAAAACATGTATTTGTTTGCATTAGTAATGCCTAAGCAAATGCCCTTCCATGTGTCATATCTGTACTTGGAGTTAAAAACAGTTAACCTAAGCTGAGAATTATTGAAAAGTTCTCAGAACGTTATTTAATTGCCTTCAAATAACCTATCATTTATGTTTTCAGAAAGTTAATAAAATCTCCCAGGAAAAATTTCAGGGAACATTAGTAAAACATTCTCCCTGCAACTCAACAATTCCCAGAAAGTTCCCAGAACAGGCAACATTTTCTCAGAACCTTTACTGGTCTGAAAATGTACTGCTTTGTTCCCCAATGGGAAATCAAAAGCATATGTTCCCACAACTTGGATGTCAGTGGTGGGCCCTGTGTAGACTATGTCCTGGACAAATAGAGGCTTCTCGTCCTTGATCAAGATGGTGCCGTACAGGATGGCAGTCGTTTTGCAAGCTCCAACCCAACTTTGTAATTTTGTGATTCTTTTGTTGTTTATTTTTACTCTATTTTCACGAAATGCATCAGCTATTGTTTATTACAACCAACAAGAACTCTTGAACATCAGATCGGAAGTTACTTACCCCAATTCCGCCTTCTACTTGTGACTCATCTGCCCTGGGTTCTACGTAATTCCAACCCAATTTTCAGGCTACCCAATACGAAACGCATTACAGAGGCAATAGAGGGAAAACCGGCCACCTCTTCTCTCCATTCAACTGGCTAATGTACAGTCACTTGATAATAAGCTAGATGACTTCAGATCATGGGATTGTGATCAACGGGACTCTCGGAACTGCATTATTCTTTGCTTTTCAGAAACATGGCTCTCCGTCAAGATACCCCCCATGGCTATACAACTCGATGGATTCTCCATTCACCGGGCGGACAGGACAGTGGAGTCAGAAGGGGGGAAGGGTTTGCCTCTTCATCAACAACAACAACTTGTGTGCTAATTCCAGAGCGGTGGAAATGTCGACCCACTGTTCACCCGCCTGGGAATACCTGATGGTTAAATTTGTATTGGTATTTGGTATTTTATTAGAATCCCCATTAGCTGTTGGACAGGAAGAGTTTTCCAACCCTTCTACCTCCTGAGGGAGTTTTCAGCAGTTATCGTGATTGCTGTATACATTCCACCTCAGGACAATCAAAAGAACAATCTGGCACTTAATGAACTGTACAAGGCTATAAACAAGCAGGAAACCCTACACCCAGAGGCTGCCATTCTGGTTGCCGTCGATTTTAATTCAGTGTCACTAAGACACGTGATACCCAACTTCCATCAACACGTCTCCAACGCTACTAGGGGCGATAAAGTCCTAGGCCACTGCTATTCTACCCACAAGCAAGCACACAAGGCTCTCCCTCGTCCGCCATTCGGTAAATCAGAGTATGGAGTCAGATCATGCATCCATTCTCTTGCTTCCTGTTTACAAGCAGAAGCTGAAATAGGAAGTAAGCGCGATTCGCTATGTTGAGAAATGGTCACCAGAGTCAGAGGGTATGCTACAGGACTGCTTTGCTAGCACTGATTGAATATGTTTCAAGACTCCGCCAATAACACTGACGAGCTAACCGCCTCAGTCACTGGCTTCATTAGAAAATGCATCGGCGACATTGTACCCGCACTGAGGGTTTGCTGCTTCCCCAATCAAAAGTCCTGGATTAAAACAGAGGTTAGCGCTAAACTAAAGACCAGGGCTACCACACACAGAGCTACCGTAGACAACCCTAATTCTTCGGCCGAAGATAGGGATAAGTACAAGAAGGCCCGCTATGACCTCCGCAGAACCATCAAATGAGCAAAAGGACAATATAAGAATAAGGTAGAATCATACTGCACAGCCTCTGACTCCCACTGCATGTGGCAGGGGCTACAGTCCATTACGAATTACAAGGAAGACTCAACCGGGATCTGCCCAATGATGCCTCACTACCAGATGAACTCAATTCATTTTATTTGCTTTTTGACGACAACAACATCTAGCCAGTTGTGAGGACCGTCACCAACCCAAAGGACTAGGTGATCTCGCTCTACAAGGCCGACGCAAGAAGGGTCTTTAATCAGGTCAACACTCGCAAGACCGTATTCCAGGGCGTGTTCAGAGAGCATGTGCAGAACAGCTGGCAGGCATATTTATTGTAATTTTCAACCTCTCCTTGTCCCAGTCTGCAATCCCCACATGTTTTACGATGACCACAACCATCCCTGTTCATAAGAACTCTAAGCCTTCATGCCACAATGATTAACACCCTGTAGCACTCACTTCTGTAATCATGAAGTGCTTTGAGAGGCTGGTTATGGCACACATTATCTCCACCATCCCAGCCACCCTAGACCCACTCCAATTTGCATACCGCCCAAACACATCCATAGATGACACAATCTCAATTGCTCTCCACACTGTCCTCACCTACCTAGATAAGAGGAATACCTATCTGAGAATGCAGTTCATTGACTACAGCTCAGCATTCAACACCATTGTCCCTTCCAAGCTCTTCACCAAGCTTTTGACCCTGGGACTGAACAGCTCTCATTGCAACTGGATTCTGGACTTCCTGATGGGCCAAACCCAGGTGATGAGCGTAGGCAACATGACCTCCACCACGCTGACCCTTAACACAGGGGCCCACCAGGGGTGTGTGCTTAGTCCCCTTCTGTACTCCCTGTTCACCCACGAATGTGTGGCCACGCACAACTCCAACACCATAATCAAGTTCACTGACGACACGAAGGTGGTAGGCCTGATCACCAGCGACGATGAGTCAGCCTACAGGGAGGAAGTCAGTGAACTGGCAGTGAGGTGCCGGAGCAACAACCACTCCTTCATTGTCAGGAAGACAAAGGAGCTGATCAAGGACTGATCAAGGAAATGGGAGGGCAAGCACGCTCCCATCCACATCGACAGGGTGGCTGTGGAGCAGGTAGACAGTCGTGAGGAAGGCACGACAGTGTCTCTTCCCCATCAGGAGGTTGAAAAAGTTTGGCAAAGACCCTGAAATCCTGAAAAGGTTCTATTGCTGTACCATTGGGAGCATATTGACTGGCTGCATCACTGCTTGGTATGGCAATACCACCGCCCTCGATTGCATGTGCGGACAGCCCAGTACATCACTGGGGCCGAGCTCCTTGCCATCCAGGATCTCTATATCAGGTGGTGTAAAAAGAAGGCCCAGAAAATCATCAAAGACCACAACCACCCTAGCCATAGATTATTTTCTCTGCTGCCGCTCAGCAAGAGGTACCGGTCCATCAAGTCTGAGACCAATGGGCTCTTGAACAACTTCTATCCCCAAGAAATGTGACTGATAAATAGCTAACAAAATAGATACATGGACTATCTGAGTTAACCTCTCTGGTGTATGTGAGACGCTAGCATGCCGGACACTTGCGGGACACACTATTCAACAGCCAGTGAAATAGCAGGGCGCCAAATTCAAAACAACAAAAATCTCATAATTCAAATTTCTCAAACATACAACTATTATATCCCATTTTAAAGATACATTTCTCGTTAATCCAACCACATTGTCCAATTTCAAAAAGGCTTTACGGCGAAAGCATAACATTAGATTATGTTAGGACAGTGCCTAGACAAGAAAAACCATACAGCCGTTTTCCAAGCACGGAGAGGCGTCACAAAAACCAGAAATACAGCTAAAATTAATCACTAACCGTTGATCTTCAGCTGATGGCACTCATAGGACTTCATGTTACACAATACATGTATGTTTTGCTCACTAAAGTTCATATTTATATCCAAAAACCCCATTTTACATTGGCGTGTAATGTTCATAAATGTTTTGCCGTTGTGTCAGATTTCAAAAAAGCTTTTCGGCGAAAGCAAACTTTGCAATAATCTGAGTGCAGCGCTCAGAGATCAAAACAAGCCATACAGATACCCGCCATTTTGGAGTCAACAGAAATGGCAAAAATTACATTATAAATATTCACTTACCTTTGATGATCTTCATCGGAATGCACTCCCAGGAATCCCAGTTCCAGAATAAATGTTCGTTTTGTTTGATAAAGTTCATCTTTATGTCCAAATACCTCCATTCTGTTCGCACATTCAGTCGAGTAATCCAAATCCACTGTGCTCGCGCAGTGAGTTCAGACGAAAAGTGAAAAAACGTATATTACAGTTCGTAGAAACATGTCAACCGATGTATAGAATCAATCTTTAGGATGTTTTTATCATAAATCTTCCATAATATTCCAACCGGACGATTCCTTTGTCTTCAGAAATGAAAAGGAACACACCTAACTCTCATAGGAGCGCACGAGATTGAGCTCATGTCATTTTCTCAGTCATCTGACTCCATATGCTCTTATTCTCTCCCCATTCACAGTAGAATCATGGAACATAATATGCATATCTTACCTTCTGGGCCTGAGTAGCAGGCAGTTTACTACGGGCACGCTTTTCATCCGGACGTCAAAATACTGCCCCCTACCCCGATGAAGTTAACCTTGTATCTTTATTGACCTTTTATTTCAATCTTTGTACTGTCTCTATGCACACTCACAGGGCCCTCCCTACACACTCACACAAACACTCACTCCATCATTTGCTCACTCACACATAATATGCATTAACATTTGTACTGACTCTACACACTCGCACACCCTCTCACATGCAAGCTGCTGCTACTCTGTTTATCTTATATCCTGTTGCCTAGTTCGCTTACCCCTATACAAGAAACCGCATTTCACTGTACCTGTGCATGTGACATTGAAACTTTAAAACAAAGAACTTGACCCCAAAGCTATGCCTTTTCACCCACCTACCCTTACATAATACCAGTGACTCGTCATTTTGTATGGCACAAAGACCCGACCAAATGCTGATGTCAGGCTTTTAAGAATATGTTTTATTTTGTGTATCGCGTCCTTTAGTTTGGCAGTAACATTGTTGACGAAATGCAGGCATCACAGCAGGACAAGGAAGCAGTCTTGGGAAAAGATAGCTTCCAAAGAAGTTGCAAACAGGATCCATGCTCTATTATTCCCTTAGGGAGTATATTATTCCCATAAGTATTCAGCAGTGTTTTTTACTGCTAACCTACAAAGCATTACATGGGCTTGCTCCTACCTATCTTTCCGATTTGGTCCTGCCGTACATACCTACACGTACGCTATGGTCACAAGACGCAGGCCTCCTAATTGTCCCTAGAATTTCTAAGCAAACGGCTGGAGGTAGGGCTTTCTCCTATAGAGCTCCATTTTTATGGAATGGTCTGCCTACCCATGTGAGAGACGCAGACTCAGTCTCAACCTTTAAGTCTTTACTGAAGACTTATCTCTTCAGTAGGTCCTATGATTAAGTATAGTCTGGCCCAGGAGTGTGAAGGTGAACGGAAAGGCTGGAGCAACGAACCGCCCTTGCTGTCTCTGCCTTGCCGGTTCCCCTCTTTCCACTGGGATTCTCTGCCTCTAACCCCTTTACAGGGGCTGAGTCACTGGCTTACTGGTGTTCTTCCATGCCGTCCATGGGAGGGGTGCGTCACTTGAGTGGGTTGAGTCACTGACGTGGTCTTCCTGTCTGGGTTGGCGCCCCCCCTTGGGTTGTGCCGTGGCGGAGATCTTTGTGGGCTATACTCGGCCTTGTCTTAGGACGGTAAGTTGGTGGTTGGAGACATCCCTCTAGTGGTGTGGGGGCAGTGCTTTGGCAAAGTGGGTGGGGTTATATCCTGCCTGTTTGGCCCTGTCCGGGGGTATCATCGGATGGGGCCACAGTGTCTTCTGATCCCTCCTTTCTCAGCCTCCAGTATTTATGCTGCAGTAGTTTATGTGTCGGGGGGCTAGGGTCAGTCTGTTACATCTGGAGTATTTCTCTTGTCTTATCCGGTGTCCTGTGTGAATTTAAATATGCTCTCTCTAATTCTCTCTTTCTCTCTTTCTGTCTTTCTCTCGGAGGACCTGAGCCCTAGGACCATGCCTCAGGACTACCTGGTATGATGACTCCTTGCTGTCCCCAGTCCACCTGGCCGTGCTGCTGCTCCAGTTTCAACTGTTCTGCCTGCGGCTATGGAACCCTGACCTGTTCACCGGACGTGCTTGTTGCACCCTCGACAACTACTATGATTATTATTATTTGACCATGCTGGTCATTTATGAACATTTTAACATCTTGACCATGTTCTGTTATAATATCCACCCTGCACAGCCAGAAGAGGACTGGCCACCCCTCATAGCCTGGTTCCTCTCTAGGTTTCTTCCTAGGTTTTTGGCCTTTCTAGGGAGTTTTTCATAGGGAGTTTTTCCTAGCCACCGTGCTTCTTTCACAT
Organism: Salmo salar; assembly: GCF_965601325.2. Classification (NCBI taxonomy): domain Eukaryota; kingdom Metazoa; phylum Chordata; class Actinopteri; order Salmoniformes; family Salmonidae; genus Salmo; species Salmo salar. The sequence goes on from NC_138319.1 coordinate 8,145,430, forward strand.
GCTTTGCTTGCTGTTTGGGGTTTTAGGCTGGGTTTCTGTACAGCACTTTGAGATATCAGCTGATGTACGAAGGGCTATATAAATAAATTTGATTTGATTTGATAACAAAATACTACAGTTTACTATAGAATTCTGTAGAAACAAAACTACAAAAACACTACATAAACAAACTATAGTAATACTACAGTATTTACTTTGCATACCCTGACTATTCCCCTCCCCCATATCCCAATTTGTGCTACCTGTAAGTGAGAAACTTACATGCCAAGTTTAAAGCATATATTGAGTGCCCTATGGTTATAGAAAAGAGCAGAATCTCTGAACTCTACTAGATACAGGTTATACAAAATTTGCTCTTTTAGTATTTCTTCAGTAAGTTTCCTCAAGGAGAAAGCCCCCCACTTCTATGTCAATGATAGTAAAACAAAAACACTTCAGAAAACACTACAGTAATTACTATAGTATATACATCCGATTTTACAACAATAATCATATTATAATAAACTGTAAATACTACAGTATACTGCAGTACATACTACAGTATTTATACTTCAGTTTGTAAAAATACTACAGTGAATACTATTGTAGTCCTACCATTGTATACACCAGGGGTCGGCAACCTTTGAGTGGAGTGCCAATTTACAATTTATCCTACCATTTCAGTTATGTTTTTCAGATGTGCATTTGGGGCGGCAGGTAGCCTAGTGGTTAGAGCGTTGGGCCAGTAAGCGAAAGGTTGCTGGATTGAATCCCTGAGCTGACAAGGTAAAAATATGTATTTCTACACCTGAACAAGGCAGTTAACCCAATGTTCCCTGGTAGGCTGTCATTGTAAATAAGAATTTGTTCTTAACTGACTTGCCAAGTTAAAGAAAGGTTACACATTGCAACTAATTGTGTCTGTTGAATATCTAATTGACCACAAATGGAAGAATTCCATAGATGGCTAAACAGAGGCACCACGGGCTTGATGTTGGAACACAGATTCTCTTGGTGAATGATCTCTCTCTCTCGGTTAGAATGGATCTTTCAGAGCGACATTCATTAATGTCGTCATAGAATGGTTGTTTCGTTGGTCTTCGCGTTCGATGATATAATTTACTTAGCTGCAGACTAATAATTAATATCAAAGACTTGTTCTTATTCTGTTGGTCTCGATAGTCTAAAAGTTAACCACGTGGTATAGTTCACTTTCAGTAGAGTACTTGGATGGTCAAACCTCTGGCCATAGAGTGTAGGCCTGGTCTCAAGAAATGTAAATCAGGGGGTGTTTTATAGTGCCCATAGAACAGGCTTGTCAAATGACGCCTGGTCCTGTATGGGTCCCTGGGGGCGTGCCTATGACTGAGTTAGATTTGGTTACAGAAATACAATTCTATCACATTACATCAGTACAATAGCATCTCAATGTCTTACAAAAGCTTTATCCTTATTAATACATTCCATACACCCATATGATGCAAGTCTTAAGCTGAGTCTATTATATAAACAGTTTTATGGTAATATGGCTATATTGTCTCTTCTGAGTATCACAAAATTGTACCAAGCGGATCAGTTCGTAGCTGGATTCTTCACCAATTTTCCATACCTTCTCCAGCACACACAAAATGTCGCTTGGCTCTCCAATTCTATGAGTTGGAAGAATTTCCTGTGTCTCTCTATGGGCCATGTGGCCAGAGACTCTAACTGGAATTTTAGAGTTTTTACAACCCTTTACACACAGGGTGGATTGGGGGGGAGTCAACTGTCCTCCCTGTACCAAAAGAGGCCAACGTCATGACAGGTGGATTGTCTTGCACTGAAGTAAAAATATGAAACTCCTGCAACATCAGAATTGACATACCTTGGGAATTACAACATTGCAGTGAATACCAATGCAATTTCGAAAAACCAATGCATGCAATTTCAATTATTTTCTCCAGTTTAAATTGTTTTATTATCTAGCAAAAATAAGTGAAGTAATACATTTCAAGCATGCCAAGACAAATACCCTTATGTTGCCGACCCCTGGTTGTCACGCCCTGACCAGTAAAAGGGGTTATTTGTTATTGTAGTTTGGTCAGGGAGTGTTTGTTTTGTGTGGTTCGGGTTTTTTGGTTTATGTTCTACATTTTCTATTTCTATGTTGGGTTTTGGTAGGACCTCCAATTACAGGCAGCTGGTTGTCGTTGCCTCTAATTGGAGGCCATATTTGGTTGGGTTAGTTTTCTCTTGTGTTTTGTGGGTGGTTGTTTCTGTTATAGTCTGTGCACCTTACTGGACTGTTTTCGGCGTTTGTTTTGTTTAAGTGTTTTTCCTTTAACCTCTTATGGCTAGGGGGCAGTATTTTCACGGCTGGATAAAAAATGTACCCGATTTAATCTGGTTACTAATCCTACCCAGTAACTAGAATATGCATATACTTATTATATATGGATAGAAAACACCCTAAAGTTTCTAAAACTGTTTGAATGGTGTCTGTGAGTATAACAGAACTCAAATGGCAGGTCAAAACCTGAGAGATTCCTTTACAGGAAGTGGCCTGTCTGACCATTTCTGGAACTTCTTTGCCATCTCTATCTTTTACAAAGGATCTCTGCTCTAACGTGACACTTCCTACGTCGTCCATGGGCGCTCAGAGCCTGGGAAAAACCTGAATGTCGTCATCCCAGCCCCAGGCTGAAACACATTATCGCCTTTCTCAAGTGGCCGATCAAGGGACTGTGGGCTTAGGCGCGTGACCTGGCCGCCCCCATCTTTGTGATTTTTTTCCTCTGTTTGCCGAAAAGGAGATTCCCGGTCGGAATATTATCGCTTTTCTACGAGAAAAATGGCATAAAAATTGATTTTAAACAGCGGTTGACATGCTTCGAAGTACGGTAATGGAATATTTAGAATTTTTTTGTCATGAATTGCGCCATGCGCACGACCCTTATTTACCATTTCGGATAGTGTCTGGGACGCACGAACAAAACGCCGCTATTCGGATATAACGATGGATTATTTTGGACCAAACCAACATTTGTTATTGAAGAGGCAGTCCTGGGAGTGCATTCTGACGAAGACAACAAAAGGTAATCAAACTTTTATAATAGTAAATCTGATATTGGTGAGTGCTAAACTTGCCGGGTGTCTAAATAGCTAGCCCGTGATGGCTGGGCTATGTACTTAGAATATTGCAAAATGTGCTTTCACCAAAAAGCTATTTTAAAATCGGACATATCGAGTGCATAGAGGAGTTCTGTATCTATAATTCTTAAAATAATTGTTATGCTTTTTGTGAACGTTTATCGTGAGTAATTTAGTAAATTATTAGCAAATTCCTCCGGAAGTTTGCGGGGGGTATGCTAGTTCTGAACGTCACATGCTAATGTAAAAAGCTGTTTTTTGATATAAATATGAACTTGATTGAACAAAACATGCATGTATTGTATAACATAATGTCCTAGGTGTGTCATCTGATGAAGATCATCAAAGGTTAGTGCTGCATTTAGCTGTCTTCTGGGTTTTTGTGACATTATATGCTAGCTTGAAAATTGGGTGTCTGATTATTTCTGGCTGGGTACTCTGCTGACATAATCTAATGTTTTGCTTTCGCTGTAAAGCCTTTTTGAAATCGGACAGTGTGGTTAGATAAAGGAGAGTCTTGTCTTTAAAATGCTGTGAAATAGTCGTATTTTTGAGGAATTTGTAATTCGCGCCACGCCTATCATTGGATATTGGAGCAGGTGTTCCGCTAGCGGAACGTCTAGATGTAAGAGGTTAATAAATAAGATGAGCACTTTACCCGCTGCATTTTGGTCCACTCCTTACGACGAACGTTACACTGATATGCACTACAGTGTTTTTTCATGTGAGTTTTAGGTCGTTATGTTATTCAAGCATTTATGTATAATTTGAGAGAGATACAATTAAATGATTGCCACATTAAAGTAACAAGTCAGATAATAACAATAAGCCAGATGCATAACATTCTCTAGTTTGTACTAATTTCCAGCATGTCTTCATGATGGGTTTTATTAACCTTTATTTTAACCTCTATGGGCTAGGCGGGACGAATTCGTCCCACCTACATAACAGCCACTTGAAGCCTGTGGCGCGATTTTCAAAACCTTAAAAATCCTATTACTTCAATTTCTCAAACATATGACTATTTTACAGCTATTTAAAGACAAGACTCTCGTTAATCTAACCACACTGTCCGATTTCAAAAAGGCTTTACAACGAAAGCAAAACATTAGATTATGTCAGCAGAGTACCAAGCCAGAAATAATCAGACACCCATTTTTCAAGCCAGCATATAATGTCACCAAAACCCAGAAGACAGCTAAATGCAGCACTCACCTTTGATGATCTTCATCAGATGACAACCCTAGGACATTATGTTATACAATACATGCATGTTTTGTTCAATCAAGTTCATATTTATATCAAAAACCAGCTTTTTACATTAGCATGTGACGTTCAGATCTAGCATACCCCCCAAAAACTTCCGGGGAATTCGCTAACATTTTACTAAATTACTCACGATAAACGTTCACAAAAAGCATAACAATTATTTTAAGAATTATAGATACAGACCTCCTCTATGCACTTGATATGTCCGATTTTAAAATAGCTTTTTGGTGAAAGCACATTTTGCAATATTCTAAGTACATAGCCCAGGCATCACGGGCTAGCTATTTAGACAGCCGGCAAGTTTAGCACTCACCATAATCATATTTACTATTATAAAAGTTTGATTACCTTTTGTTGTCTTCGTCAGAATGCACTCCCAGGACTGCTACTTCAACAACAAATGTTGGTTTGGTCCAAAATAATCCATCGTTATATCCGAATAGCGGCGTTTTGTTCGTGCGTTCCAGACACTATCCGAAATGGTAAAGAAGGGTCGCGGGGGGTATGCTAATTCGTGACAAAAAAATTCTAAATATTCCATTACCGTACTTCGAAGCATGTCAACCGCTGTTTAAAATCAATTTTTACGCCATTTTTCTCGTAGAAAAGCGATAATATTCCGACAGGGAATCTCCTTTTCGGCAAACAGAGGAAAAAATCACAAAGGCGGGGGCGGTCGGGTCATGCGCCTAAGCCCAGAGTCCCTTGATCGGCCACTTGAGAAAGGCGATAATGTGTTTCAGCCTGGGGCTGGGATGACAACATTCAGTTTTTTCCCGGGCTCTGAGCGCCTATGGACGACGTAGGAAGTGTCACGTTAGAGCAGAGATCCTTAGTAAAAGATAGAGATGGAAAAGAAGTTCAAGAAATGGTCAGACAGGCCACTTCCTGTAAAGGAATCTCTCAGGTTTTGACCTGCCATTTGAGTTCTGTTATACTCACAGACACCATTCAAACAGTTTTAGAAACTTTAGGGTGTTTTCTATCCATATGTAATAAATATATGCATATTCTAGTTACTGGGTAGGAGTGGTAACCAGATTAAATCGGGTATGTTTTTTATCCAGCCGTGTCAATACTGCCCCCTAGCCCTAACAGGTTATTATTGGTAACGAAAACAACTATGACTGTGATGTAGGCAACAGACGGAAAATGTGAACACGTGTGTGCAGGACGGGAGATGAGCAAATGTCTACAGACTTGATGTCACGTCCTGACCAGTAAAGGGGTTATTTGTTATTGTAGTTTGGTCAGGACATGGCAGGGGGTGTTTGTTTTATGTGGTTCGGGGTGTGTTGGGATATGTGTTAGGTAGAGGGGTGTTTGTTTAGAGTGTTCCGGGGTTTATGGGTTATGTTCTAGGTTACTGTATTTCTATGTTAGATCTAGGGTGTTTAGTTCTATGTTTAGTTAATTGGGATTGGCCTTCAATTGGAGGCAGCTGTTCCTAGTTGCCTCTGATTGAAGGTCCTATGTATATGGGTGTGTTTGTAATGGGAAGTGTGGGAAGTTGTTTTTGCATAGCTGTGTGTAGCCTGCATTACTGTTTGTCGTCCGTTCGGTTTCTTTCGTAAGTGTTGTAAATAAAGTTAAACATTGCATTTGTTTGACCTACACTCTTCTGAGTTGTACCATTGGTTTAGTCTATTTGTTCTGCGTCCGTGATTACCATTAGTCTGTGTAATGAACGGGGGCTGGCGTACAGCGGTGTTTGTGAGATAATGGGCCGGGTCTTTTATACAAAAACATCTGTAGAGTCCAAATGGTTTGAGCTACAATCCATTTAACGCTATCTATGAAAAGCTGAGACTCTCACGAACACGCACGTTTTTCTCTATGAGGCTCACAAGCTACACAAGAGTCGTTAGATGGTAAAGGGTTCTTCTACATAGCAGATCATTGGAAATCCCAGGACAGGGTCTATAATACTGTAATAATCTCACAGTGACTGTTACAAACTCCACAGAGTTGTCACTGACTAGTTGGACATTCATTTCCCAGTGTGCAAAAACATTTATGTACTTACAGCATTAATATCAATACATTTTTATCAGGTTTTTATCTTTGGCAGACCTTTTATTGACATTTAAATACAACAGTTTATGCCAAACTGTTTTGTGTTCTACTTGTAGCCCTGGTTTTCCTGAAAATGGTAAAACAGTTCATACTAAGGCTAAATATAAGGGCTGGACATGAAGGAAAAGCAGATTTTTTTGCTGGGATCTCTGGACTGATAGGGTTAAGATAAAATTGTTTGTCATTATTCTGAAATAATATTTTAATCACTGTTCTGAAATATATGCTTAAACTATTGACTTATTTTCTGTGCTAGATCTAAGGGATAATATTGGCTGTGAAAATGTTTTATTTTTTTGACAAAGAAAACATGCCAAAATGCTAATGAAATTAGCTCTGACAAAAAACGGGTCAGTTGTTATTAATGAGCTGTTTCTGATTTGATAAGTCAATTAATATGGTTTGTTTCGATTAGCTAGCTAGCTAGCTTGCCAGCCAGCAGCTGTAGCTAGCTATCTTATACCAGTCAGATGAGAGCTAACATTGGGTAGGTAGTTAACCAACAACTGAGGAAAGCTAGCTATATTTAGTATAGTAAGGTTTTTCATATAAGGCTGAAGGCATCTGTGTGCACTGCTGACCTAAACACTTACATTTAATCAAAGCACAAACAAATATGCACAAATAAGCTAGTGAATGTCCTTGGCTGCTATAATTACATTTACATTTTAGTCATTTAGCAGATGCTCTTATCCAGAGCGACTTACAGTAGTGAATGCATACATTTCATTTAATTTCATGCACTTTTATTTATTTTTTGTATTTTTTATTTTTTACTGTATAATAATCAGTTAACGGTAACTAACGCACTTTTGTACATCACACTGTTCCGTACAATTTACCTTATTTTAGTGCCCAAAAAACATAATTCTTCCAGGTCAACTATAAGATATAAATACCCTTGTAAAGCACCATTCTCCCCTTTCCAGCAACATCTATGACGAGACCTTGATGCTGCCAGTCTCTGCATGATTGAAGAAGGCAATGAGCTCCGTCGGGTGTTTTTCAACATGGTGGGTGGGGAAGCAAAACCTACTGCGTGATAGTGGAAGGGGGAGATATGACATGTGGGGAAATGGCTTTTTTTCACCCGATCTGTCCAATTTATCACCTCTGAAATGTAAATAAAACACTACAAAGAGTTTATGTAATGTGTTTGAAGGTTTGTGTCAAATTTGAATCGGGTTTTTAGGGCAAAGTAAGAGAGTCATGATGGCTTGCAGTGATGATGCAAAAAAATGAATGCATTCAGTTGTACAGTTGACTAGGTATCCCCCTTACCCCTTACCCTGTCCCTTTGTTTTTAATCTGATAGAGAAGCGCTACACCTGGTGGAAAGAGGCTGTATGACACAGAATGAGTTGAATAATGAGTGCCGTACGTTACGTCATGACATGTCGCAATTTAACGTACAGCATCAGAGGGGTCAGTTTTTTCAACTTTTCTCCAATACTATGATGTCAATCAACGCTTGAATAGAAACGCAGTTCACATCCTGGATTTTGATGCCAACACAGTCGCTACAGTCCCATTAGTTTTCATTGCAGCCTCGTTTGAATGCCGAGGTTGTGCAAAATTGTACGGAATGGGATTAGTCACCGTTAGCTAGCTAAGTAACGTTAGCCAATGTAAGACTAACGTTAGCTAATGCAATGTATGATCAGTTCATTCACCACAATATATGCTACTTTCTTATACAAAACATGAGATCAATGAGATGCATTGCTTATGTTTGCTCTCAAACTAGTTAGGTTGCCAACGTTACCCCAACAAGACTGTACCACAACTCAATGTTGATAATATAGCCTCCATTCTTCCACAAAACAGCTAGCTACCTTACAATGCATGCAATGAGCATAGCAAAACTAGCTAGGAAGACTACTCCACAGACTAAGCTATGGTAAGATGAGGTAGCCAGATTTCAGACAGGTCAAAAACTGCAGTTAGCTACGCTACATTTCCTCAACTAAGAACAATCAAGACCACAATACAAACTATAGTCGAGAAACAAATTGCTTTGTTAATTAACCTGTTATGGCTAGGGGGCAGTATTTTCACGGCTGGATAAAAAACGTGCCCGATTTAATCTGGTTACCACTCCTACCCAGTAACTAGAATATGCATATACTTATTACATATGGATAGAAAACACCCTAAAGTTTCTAAAACTGTTTGAATGGTGTCTGTGAGTATAACAGAACTCATTTGGCAGGCAAAAACCTGACAAGGTTTCAGGCAGGAAGTGGCAAGTCTGACAAGGTGTCGTTCTTCTTGTCTCTGTTTATTGAAGAGTGAGGATCTTAGCTGTCCCGTGACACTTCCTACGGCTGCCATAGGGTCTCAGAAGGCAGTAAAAAGCTGAATCGTGGCTTTGCAGGCTCTGGCTGAAACAAAGTAGCGTGTTTGGGTAGTGGCTGGTTACAGTACTGTGAGACTCAGGCGCGTGCCCGCGTCGACCGAATGCTTTGTTTTCTTTCCTCTGTTTAGCTAAAAGGAGATTCCCGGTTGGAATATTATCACTTTTTTACGAGAAAAATGGCATAAAAATGGATTTTAAACAGCGGTTGACATGCTTCGAAGTACGGTAATGGAATATTTCGATTTTTTTTGTCACGAATTGCGCCACGCGCGCGACCCTGATTTACCATTTCAGATAGTGTCTGGGACGCACGAACAAAACGCCGCTATTCGGATATAACGATGGATTATTTTGGACCAAACCAACATTTGTTATTCAAGTAGCAGTCCTGGGAGTGCATTCTGACGAAGACAACAAAAGGTAATGAAACTTTTATAATAGTAAAGCTGATATTGGTGAGTGCTAAACTTGCCGGGTGTCTGAATAGCTAGCCCGTGATGCCTGGGCTATGTACTTAGAATATTGCAAAATGTGCTTTCACCAAAAAGCTATTTTAAAATCGGACATATCGAGTGCATAGAGGAGGTCTGTATCTATAATTCTTAAAATAATTGTTATGCTTTTTGTGAACGTTTATCGTGAGTAATTTAGTAAAATGTTAGCGAATTCCCCGGAAGTTTGCGGGGGGTATGCTAGTTCTGAACGTCACATGCTAATGTAAAAAGCTGGTTTTTGATATAAATATGAACTTGATTGAACAAAACATGCATGTATTGTATAACATAATGTCCTAGGGTTGTCATCTGATGAAGATCATCAAAGGTGAGTGCTGCATTTAGCTGTCTTCTGGGTTTTGGTGACATTATATGCTGGCTTGAAAAATGGGTGTCTGATTATTTCTGGCTTGGTACTCTGCTGACATAATCTAATGTTTTGCTTTCGTTGTAAAGCCTTTTTGAAATCGGACAGTGTGGTTAGATTAACGAGAGTCTTGTCTTTAAATAGCTGTAAAATAGTCATATGTTTGAGAAATTGAAGTAATAGGATTTTTAACGTTTTGAAAATCGCGCCACAGGCTGCGATGCCAGACGCAAGCGTCCCACCTAGCCCATAGAGGTTAACCTCTCTAGGGTAGGGGGCAGTATTTGCACGGCCGGATAAAAAACGTACCCGATTTAATCTTGTTATTACTACTGCCCAGAAACTATAATATGCATATAATTGTTTGATTTGGATAGAAAACACCCTAAAGTTTCTAAAACTGTTTGAATGGTGTCTGTGAGTATAACAGAACTCATATAGCAGGCAAAAACCTGAGAAGATTCTAAAGAGGAAGTGCCCTCTCTGACCATTTCTTGGCCTTCTACACTCTCTTTATTGAAAACTGAGGATCTCTGCTGTAACGTGACACTTCCTACGGCTCCCATAGGCTCTCAGAAGGCGGCAGAACGTTGAATGATGACTCTGGTGTCCCAGGCTGGAAAACAGTAGCGCATTTGGTAAGTGGTCGATCTGAGAACAATGAGACGGGTGCGCGCGTGCACGTGAAGAGTCCATTTTAGATTTTCAGTCTTTGAACGAAAATAGTCGGAATATTATCGCTTTTTTACGAGAAAAATCGCATAAAAATTGATTTTAAACAGTGGTTGACATGCTTCGAAGTACGGTAATGGAATATTTAGAATTTTTTTGTCACGAAATGCGCCGTGCTCGTCACCCTTCTTTACCATTCGGATAGTGTCTTGAACTCACGAACAAAACGCCGCTATTTGGATATAACAATGGATTATTTGGGACCAAACCAACATTTGTTATTGAAGTAGAAGTCCTGGGAGTGCATTCTGACGAAGACACCAAAGGTAATCAAACTTTTCTAATAGTAAATCAGAGTTTGGTGAAGGCTAAACTTGCTGGGTGTCTAAATAGCTAGCCCTGTGATGCTGGGCTATCTACTTAGAATATTGCAAAATGTGCTTTCACCGAAAAGCTATTTTAAAATCGGACATATCGAGTGCATAGAGGAGTTCTGTATCTATAATTCTTAAAATAATTGTTATGCTTTTTGTGAACGTTTATTGTGAGTAATTTAATAAATTCACTGGAAGTTTGCGGTGGGTATGCTAGTTCTGAACCTCACATGCTAATGTAAAAAGCTGTTTTTTGATATAAATATGAACTTGATTGAACAAAACATGCATGTATTGTATAACATAATGTCCTAGGTGTGTCACCTGATGAAGATCATCAAAGGTTAGTGCTGCATTTAGCGGTCTTCTGGGTTTTTGTGACATTATATGCTAGCTTGAAAAATGGGTGTCTGATTATTTCTGGCTGGGTACTCTGCTGACATAATCTAATGTTTTGCTTTCGTTGTAAAGCCTTTTTGAAATCGGACAGTGTGGTTAGATTAACGAGAGTCTTGTCTTTAAAATGGTGTAAAATAGTCATATGTTTGAGAAATTGAAGTAATAGCATTTCTAAGGTATTTGAATAACGCGCCACAGGATTCCACTGGCTGTTACGTAGGTGGGACGATTTCGTCCCGCCGGCCCTAGAGAAGTTAAGCTTTCATTTGGTGTATTGCACTTGTGAATGTATGAAAGTAAAATATTTCTAATAATATTCGGGGATTTCGCGCTCTGCCATTTCACCGGATGTTGTAGAAACCTTCGTCTAGCGGAACCCCTAGCCGTAAAAGGTTAAAAAAAGGTCAAATATATATATTTTTTTTTACCTGTCCGTCCACCTAGCATCACTACTCTGGACAGTTCTAACTTAGAATATGTGGACAACTACAAATACCTAGATGTCTGGCTAGACTGTTAACTCTCCTTCCAGTCTCATATTAAGCATCTCCAATCCAAAATGAAATCTAGAATTGGCTTCCTATTTTGCAACAAAGCATCCTTCACTCATGCTGCAGAACATACCCTCGTAAAACTGACTATCCTACCGATCCTTGACTTTGGCGATGTCATTTACAAAATAGCCTCCAACACTTTACTCAGCAAATTGGATGTAGTCTATCACAGTGCCATCCGTTTCATCACAAAAGCCCCATATACTACCCACCACTGCGACCTGTATGCTCTCGTAGGCTGGCCCTCGCTTCATATTCGTCGCCAAACCCACTGGCTCCAGGTCATCTATACGTTTTTGCTAGGTCAAGCCCCGCCTTATCTCAGCTTACTGGTCACCATAGTAGCACCCACCCGTAGCACGTGCTCTAGCAGGTATATTTCACTGATCATCCCCAAAGCCAATTCCTCTATTGACCGCCTTTCCTTCCAGTTCTCTGCTGCCAATGACTGGAACAAATTGCAAAAAACACTGAAGCTGGAGACTCATATCTCCCACACTAACTTTAAGCATCAGCTATCAGAGCAGCTTACAGATCATTGTACCTGTACATAGCCCATCCAACTACCTCATCCCCATATTGTTATTTATTTTATTTATACATTTTGTTTGCTCCTTTGCACCCCAGTATCTCTACTTGCACATTCATCTTCTGCAAATCCATCACTCCAGGGTTTATTTGCTAAATTGTAATTATTTTGCCACTACGGCCAATTTATTGCCTTACCTTCCTAATCTTATTTCATTTGCACACACTGTATATAGACTTTTCTATTGTGTTATTGACTCTACGTTTCTTTATTCCATGTGTTGTTGTTTGTGACACACTGCTTTGCTTTATCTTGGCCAGGTTACAGTTGTAAATGAGAACTTGTTCTCAGCTGGCTTACCTGGTTAAATAAAGGTGAAATAAAATAAATAAAAAATGACTGTGATGTCGCTAGATTGACTTTAGACGTAGTATAACTTGTATCAGTGAACTTAGATTGAGGGGACCACTGTTTTAGCTAGATAGTATAACAGCATTGCTAGCTATTTTTTTATGTACTTATGTACTTACTTATGTATTTTTATGTATCTCGCTAAAGTAAAATTGCCGACATCATAATATGATCATGTTTTTTCCTACTAATTATTTGCCTACTTTAGCAATGCCATCGTATTTCCATGTCACTTTGAGGACCTGATCCCGGTATTGGGATTTATTGACAAGAGACCATGGCGGGAAATTCAAAACTGCAAGAATCTAATCATTTCAATTTCTCAAACAATCAACTATTTTTCACCATTTGAAAGATAAACATCTCCTAAATCCAACCACATTGTCCGACTTCAAAGAGGCTTTACGGCGAAAGCATAAAGTTAGGTTATGTTAGGAGAGTACATTGAAAATAGCTGTGTGTAATGTTTTGTCAATTCAAAGACAGGCGTCACCAAAAGCAGATAACCAGCTAAAATTATGCACTAACCTTTGACAATCTGCATCAGATGACACTCCTAGGACATTATGTTATACAATACATGCATTTTTTGTTCCATCAAGTTCATATTTATATCCAAAAACTGCATTTTACAGTAGCGGTGAAATTCAGATTTTTTTTTCTCTCAAATGTTTCCGGTGAATCAGCGTTACAATTTACAAAATTACTATTCGAAAACATTGGTAAATTATAATATTGTCATTCAAAGAATTATAGATGAACATCTCGTAAATGCTACAGCATTGCCAGATTTCAAAATAACTTTACTGGGAAATCACACTTTGCAATAAACTGGGTGCTATGCTAAGAACAATAGGCTAGGATATACAGGTTAGCACCATCTAATATCAATAATACTATTGTAAAATAATCCCTTACCTTTGATTATCTTCATCAGAAGGCACCCAGGTCCAGAACAAATGTGGTTTCTTTCGAAAAAGTTCATAATTTATGTCCAAATAACTCCAAGTTGTTCCATGGTGTTAGGCGTTCAGTAGGCTCCTCAAAATGTAGGGCGGGGGAGGGAAAAGTCACAACGAAAAGTAAAAAAAAAAAATCTATTTACGTTCGTTCAAACATGTCAAACGTTGTTTAGCATCAATCTTTAGGGCCATTTTTAATGTGAAACATCAGTAATATTTCAACCCGACCTCTCCTGTGTCTTGAAAAACGTTTTTGATAAATGTCTCGCCTCACATGCACGCGCAGGTGCGCGCAATAATGAAGTGACGACACAGGGACGTCAACTTCCCTGCATTCTAATTCGGTCTCTGTTCATCATAGACGCTTCAAACAACTTTATAAAGATCGTTGACATCTAGTGGAAGCCGTAGGAAGTGCAAAATGAATCCTTTGTCACTCTGTGATCTATTAGCAATGACTCAAATAGTACAGCCACAAAATTCTCATTTCCTGGTTGTATTTGTCTCAGGTTTCTGCCTGCCATATGAGTTTTGTTATACTTACAGACACCATTCAAACAGTTTTAGAAAATTCAGAGTGTTTTCTATCTAAATATGCATATCCTAGCTTCTGAGTTGGTGTATGAGGCAGTTAAAAATGGGCACATATTTTTTTCAAAATTCTCAATACTGCCCCCTAGCCCGTAGAGGCTAAGTTAGTGTAATTTAGACGAAACAGTCACATTGGCCTCTAAGGTGCAAACCATGTCTAGGGCACAAATAAACATTGAATGCAGCTATGTCGGTACTAGCTAACTCATGTCTAAGTACAACAGTATACTAACTAGCAGCAACAAACTCAAATCAACCCAGGGCCATAACAAAACATGTCACAATTGGTTGCATAGTGTAACGGCGTCACCGGACTGAATGTAATCCAATCTGTAAAGCATAGAATTAACTTCCAAACGAGATTGTTATTTCCATTTTTGTAACTGAGGAATGATGACAATGATGACAATCGTTGATCCTGTTTTTCTGTTAGACAAAGTGCACAGTTCAGTGCCCGACTGATCCCCTGGTTATGAACGGATGCCGGGACCTATCAGAAGGAGTGTAACCGATATGAAATGGCTAGTTAGTTAGCCTGTTAGGGCTAGGGGGCAGTATTGACACGGCTGGATAAAAAACGTACCCGATTTAATCTGGTTACTACTCCTGCCCAGTAACTAGAATATGCATATAATTATTGGCTTTGGATAGAAAACACCCTAAAGTTTCTAAAACTGTTTGAATGGTGTCTGTGAGTATAACAGAACTCATTTGGCAGGCCAAAACCTGAGAAGATTCCATGCAGGAAGTGCCCTGTCTGACAATTTCTTGGCCTTCTTGATTATCTCTATCCATTACAGAGGATCTCTGCTGTTACGTGACACTTCCTACAGCTCCCATGGGCTCTCAGAAGGCGGCAAAAAGCTGAATCGTGGCTTTGCAGGCTCTGGCTGAAAAAAAGTAGCGCGTTTGGGTAGTGGCTGGTTACAGTACTGTGAGACTCAGGCGCGTGCCCGCGTCAACCCCATGCCTTGTTTTCTTTCGTCTGTTTACCTAAACGCAGATTCCCGGTCTGAATATTATCGCTTTTTTACGAGAAAAATTGCATAAAAATTGATTTTAAACAGCGGTTGACATGCTTCGAAGTACGGTAATGGAATATTTAGAAATCTTTTGTCACGAATTGCGCCATGCTCGTGACCCTTATTTACACTTCGGATAGTGTCTTGAACGCACGAACAAACGCCGCTATTTGGATATAACGATGGATTATTTTGAACCAAACCAACATTTGTTATTGAAGTAGCAGTCCTGGGAGTGCATTCTGACGAAGAACACCAAAGGTAATCAAACTTTTGTAATAGTAAATCGGAGTTTGGTCAGGGCTAAACTTGGTCGGTGTCTAAATGGCTAGCCGTGATGGCTGGGCTATCTACTGAGAATATTGCAAAATGTGCTTTCACCGAAAAGCTATTTTAAAATCGGACATATCGAGTGCATAGAGGAGTTCTGTATCTATAATTCTTAAAATAATTGTTATGTTTTTTGTGAACGTTTATCGTGAGTAATTTAGTAAATTCACCGGATGTTTGCGGGGGTATGCTAGTTCTGAACGTCACATGCTAATGTAAAAAAGCTGGTTTTTGATATAAATATGAACTTGATTGAACAAAACATGCATGCATTGTATAACATAATGTCCTAGGGTTGTCATCTGATGAAGATCATCAAAGGTTAGTGCTGCATTTAGTTGTGGTTTTGGTTTTTGTGACATTATATGCTAGCTTGAAAAATGGGTGTCTGATTATTTCTGGCTGGGTACTCTGCTGACATAATCTAATGTTTTGCTTTTGCTGTAAAGCCTTTTTGAAATCGGACAGTGTGGTTAGATTAACGAGAGTCTTGTCTTTAAAATGCTGTAAAATAGTCATATGTTTGAAAAATGGAAGTTTTCGGATTTTAGAGGAGTTTGTATTTCGCGCCACGCCCATCATTGGATATTGGAGCAGGTGTTCCGCTAGCGGAACGTCTAGATGTAAGAGGTTAACCACTTCCAGTTGCTCCAGGAAGCTTAGAATCAACACAGGTAGACCTCATAGTGGCATGATGAATTGTCATCGAAGTCAGGTTCATAAGGCATTCATAACCCACATAGGCAATGTGGGTTAGTGAATCAGGCAATGTATTCATATGGGGCGAGAAGTCATTGCAAACTGCTTGATGTAAACACCTTTTCACCTTCGAGATACAATCCCACTAACGGGATTGGTTGGACAACCAGTGAGATAGCACGGCGCGATATTCAAAACAAAATAATCTCAAAATTAAAATTCAAGTATTATACGGCATTTTAAAGATACTCTACTCGTTAATCCAATCACATTGTTCGATTTCAAAAAGGCTTTACGGTGAAAGCAAAACATTAGATTATTTTAGCATAGCACCTCAGCAAAAAAAATTTAAAAAGCCATTTTCCAAGCACGATAGCATCACAAAACCATATATACAGCTAAAATTAAGCACTAACCTTTGACAATCTTCATCAGATGACACTCCTAGGACATCATGTTAGACATTACATGCATTTTTTGTTCGATCAAGTTTATATTTATATCCAAAAACCCCATTTTTACATTGGCGTGTGACGTTCAGAAAATGTTTTCTCCCCATAACATCCAGTGAATAGGCACATTTAATTTACAGAAGAACTCAAACGTTGATAGAATTTATAACAATTATTTAAAGAATTAGAGATAATCTACTCCTTTATGCAACCACTTTGTCAGATTTCAAAATAACGTTACGGAAAAAGCACATTGTTCAATATTCCGAGTACAGAACTTAGCCTTCAATGCTAAGCTATACAGTTAGCCTACAACCACAGCGTCGACAAATCTCTAACAATATTTTCGAAATATTTACTTACCTTTGCTGATCTTCGGCGGAATGCACTCGGATGGGCACCCACTTCCATAAGAAATGTTCATTTGTTCTGCAAAGTCCATCATTTATGTCCAAATACGTCCGTTTTGTTGACCCATCCAGAACACTTTACAATGCCATGTGGCGTGGACGCAAATCCATAGACGAAATGTTCAAAGTTCCATTACCGTTTGTAGAAACACGTCAAATGATGTTTACAATCAATCCTTTAGGGTATTTTTTTACATAAAATTGCGATAATTTTACAACCGGGCAATAGGTATTCATCCCAGAAGAAAAATTTAAAAACGACGAAGTCACGTGCACACGCATCATAAGACACCTCTCCTCAGACTGGCCAATGATTGACTGAGCCATAATTATCTGCCCGGTAACAGCTGATGGTTGAAACCAGTTCCTAAAGATTGTTGACAGCCAATGGAAGAGTTAGGAGGTGCAACGTAAATCCTATGTCACTGTAGTTTTTCAACGGATTCAAAACAAAAACTGTTCATACAGTAATTAAAAACCCAATTCACATGGTTTGGGAAGAGTCGGACCGCAGTGTGAAGGAAAATCAGCCAACAAGTGCTCAGCATATGTGGGAACTCGTTCAAGACTGTTGGAAAAGCATTCCAGGTAGTGACTACCTTATGAAGCTAGTTGAGAGAATGCCATGAGTGTGCAAAGCTGTCATCAAAGCAAAGGGTGGCTAGTTTGAAGAATCGCAAATATCAAATATATTTTGATTTGTTTAACACTTTTTTGGTTCCTACATGATTCTATTTGTTATTTCATAGTTTTGATGTCTTCAATATTATTCTAAAATGTTAACAAAATTGAAAATAAAGAAAAACCCTAGAATGAGTAGGTGTGTCCAAACTTTTGACTGGTACTGTACATACACACACACACACACAGTGCCTTCGGAAAGTATTCAGACCTTGACTTTTTCCAAATTTTGTTACGTTGCAGTCTTATTGTAAAATGGATTGAATAAATAAGATTCAATCTACACACAATACCCCATAATGACAAAGCAAAAAGAACTTTAGAAATGTTTCTAATTTAATACAGATAAAAAACAGAAATACCTTATTAATATATAAGTATTCAGACCCTTTGCTATGAGACTCGGAATTGAGCTCAGGTGCATCCTATTTCCATTCATCATCCTTGAGTTGTTTCTACAACTTGATTGGAGTCCACCTGTGGTAAATTAAATTGGACATGATTTGGAAAGGCACGCACACCTGTCTATATAAGGTCCCACAGTTGACAGTGCATGTCAGAGCAAAAACCAAGCCATGAGGTCAAAGGAATTGTCTGTAGAGCTCAGAGACAGGATTGTGTCAAGGCACAGATTTGGGGAAGGGTACCAAAACATGTCTGCAGCATTGAAGTTCCCCAAGAAAACAGTGGTCTCCATCATTCTTAAATGGAAGACGTTTGGAACTTAGAGCTGGCCGCCTGGCCAAACTGAGCAATTGGGGGAAAAGGGTCTTGGTCAGGGAGGTGACCAAGAACCCGATGGTCACTCTGACAGAGCTCTATTCATCTGTGGAGATGGGAGAATCTTCCAGAAGGACAACCATCTCTGCAGCACTCCACCAATCTGTCCTTTATAGTAGAGGGGCCAGACAGAAGCCATTCTTCAGTAAAAGGCACATGACAGCCCACTTGGAGTTTGCCAAAAGGCACCTTAAGATTATCAGACTATGAGAAACAAGATTCTCTGGTCTGATGAAACCAAGATTGAACAAGATGAACTGGCACAGAGAGACAGGAAACACAGGGATAAATACACTGGGGAAAAATAAGCAACACCTGGAGGTGGAGGAGACAATCACAAGAACAGGTGAAACAGATCAGGGTGTGACAGTACCCCCCCCCCCCCCCTCCCCCTCTAGGGTCAGCACCTGGCATCCTACCTGGGCGCATACCTGGCTGACCGGGGAGTCGCCGGTGCAAATTTTCACCAGCGTTGAGGGCCAGGTCCAGGATGTCTTTAGCAGGAACCCAGCACCTCTCCTCCGGACCATAACAATCCCAGTCAACCAGGTTCTGGAAACACCTGCCCCGTGGTCAAACCCTCAGGAGGCGTCTCACCATATATGTCGGCTGGCCATCGATGACCCAGGGGGGAGGGATGGGGCTAGAAACAGAAGACAGAAGACTGTGAGACAAAGGCTTAATCCTGGAAACATGAGAAGTAGGGTGAACACGGAGGGTACAGGGCAACAGCAGACAGACAGCAGTGGGACTAATGACTCTAGAAATGGGGAAAGGACCAGTAAAACGGGGGCTGATATCCCATGGAGCATTAGAAGGGGGATAGTCCAGTGGCCAAGCAGGGGAGAGTGTTCCTGGCATATTCCACCCAGACCAGTTGCTGACTCCAGATGGTGGAGTTACTGGCAACAAGACACCGGAGTGCCGTCTCCATATCTTGATTAGCTCGCTCCGACTGGCCATTGGACTGGGGATGAAACCCGGAGGACAGGCTGGCCGATGACCTGATAATGGTGCAAAATGCCTTCCAGAATCGGGACGAAAACTGAGGATCCTGATCTGAGACAATGTCGACCGGGAGTCCATGGATTCGGAAGATGTGCTGCACCATGAGCTGGGCCGCCTGATTGGCAGAAGGTAATTTATGAAGAGGGATGAAATGGGCAGCCTTGGAGAACCTGCCAACCACTGTCAGGATGATTGTGTTGCCATCTGACGGAGGAAACTCAGTGACAAAATCCAGGGAAATGTGGGACGAGGGGCGATGAGGAACAGGAAGTGGCTGAAGGAGACCAGACAGAGCTTGCCATGGAGTCTTGCTTTTAGCACACACCATGCATGCGGCGACGAAGGCCGAGACATCAGGAGCCATGGTGGGCCACCAGAATCGCTGTCGGAGGAAATCCCAGGTACTACAAGCACCAGGATGACAGGTAAGCCTGGAAGAGTGAGCCCATTCCAGGACCGGACAGAATCAGGAACGAACATCTGGTTAGCCGGGCCTTCCCCAGGGTCTGGCTGGGAACGTTGTGCTTTGTGAACCAGAGCCTCAATACCCCAGACAACCGCAGCCACCAAACATGAGGCAGGGAGGATGGTCTCTGATTCCGAGGGTGTGGCAGCAGAACTGTACAGGCAGGAAAGGGATTCCGGCTTCACATTTTGGGACCCTGGGCCGTAGGAGATGGTGAAATTAAACCTAGTGAATAACAGAGCCCACTGGGCCTGCATAGAGTTAAGGCACTTGGCTGTGTGGAGATATTCCAAATTCTTGTGGTCGGTTCAAACTAAAAATGGATGTTCCGCCCCTTCCAGCTAATGCCTCCACTCCTCCAGGGCCATCTTTACTGCTAGGAGTTCCCGGTTGCCAACGTCATAGTTCGTCTCTGCCGAGTTGAGACGATGGGGACATGAAGGCACATTGATGAAGCTTTTGGTTCTGGATGGATCGCTGGGAAAGAACGGCCCCTACTCCCACGTCGGAAGCGTCAACCTCTACCACAAACTGACGGGTCGAATCCGGATGGATGAGGATGGGGGCAGTGGTGAATCGTTGCTTCAAATCTACAAAAGCCTTGTTTGCTGCTGGGGACCATGTGAACGGTACGTTTGGAGAGCTGAGTGCAAAGAGGGGAGCCGTCGGGTTGCTGTAGCCCCGAATGAAATCGCGGAAAAAATGAGCAAACCCCAGAAACCGCTGTTTCTGCACCCTGGACATGGGTTGGGGCCAATCCACCACCGCTCTCACTTTTTACGGATCCATCTGTACATTCCCTTCAGAGATGATGCATCTCAGAAAAGTGATTGTGGAGCGGTAGAACTCACACTTCTCCGCTTTAACAAACAACAGGTTCTCCAGAAGGTGCTGAAGAACGTGTTCCTGGGCAGAGTGGGAGAAAACCAGGATCTCATCGAGGTATACAAAAAAAAACGATTCAACATGTCCCGAAACACATCGTTAACCAGAGCCAGGAAGACAGCAGGAGCATTAGGGAGTCCAAACGGTATGACCAGGTACTCAGTCTCCACTTGCTGTATTGAAAGCAGCCTTCCACTCTTCTCCTTTGCGTATCCAAACAAGGTGGTAGGCATTCTGGAGGTCCAGTTTAGAAAAGATGGTTGCCCCCTGGAGAGGTTCAAAAGCCGAGGAGAGGAGTGGTAAGGGGTACCGGTTCTTGACCATGATGTCATTAAGACCCCGGTAATCAATACATGGACGCAGGGTCTTGTCCTTCTTTCCCCCGAAGAAGAACACTGCCCCAGCAGGAAAGGCTGAAGGGCGAATGCTTCCACCCACCAAAGAGTTATCAATGTGCTCCGCCATGGCCTTGGTCTCAGGGCCAGACAGGGAATAGTTCTGGCCTTGAGGCGGTGTGGTGCCCAGGAGGAGGTCAATTGCACAATCGTAAGGATGATGTGGAGGAAGGGAGGTAGCACAAGCCTTACTGAACACCTCCTGGAGGTCATGATACTCTGTAAGAATTGGCAGAGAGATCCGAGGCCGAACTTAATCCAGCAGGCAGACGTTTAAGGGAAGGTTGCGCCTCCTTTAGGCAGTGTGAGTGACAGAACGGGCTCCAACCCAGGATTAAACCCGTGGTCCAGTCAATATTGAGATTGTGCTTCTGGAGCCAAGGAAATCTCAAAACAGGGATGTGAGGAGACTCAATGAGAAGCAGCTGTATTGACTCACTGTGATTACCAGAAATCATCAGAGTCATGGGAACTGTGCTGTCCAGTGCTCTGGCATCCATGGGAACGGAAAGAGGTTGAGTGGGAATACCTATTTCAGATACTGGGGTAGCGTCCATGAAGCTCTCATCAGCCCCAGAGTCAGTGAGCACCCGAAAAGACTTTGACTGGTCTCCCCACAGCAGAATAACAGAAAAAGGGGTACGGGTAATAGGAATTAGGGAATTACCAGTCTGACTCACCAGAGTACTTCTACCTACTAATGATTTAGGTCTCCTCACTGGACAAGTAGCAATGAAATGCCCCACAGCACCGCAGGACAGACAACTGTTGGAGCTTAGCCTATGTGAACGTTCCCTAGGCGATAATCTAGCTCTTCCCAGTTGCATAGGTTCTGCTGTATCCAACTCACCCGTCATCAATGATGCTTGAGGGAACTCGGGTGGCTTCGGATCCTCTCGGAAAAACCATCCTCAGGGACTTCCGGGTTCCCTTGGAGTGTGCCCAAAACCAGACCTCCTCTCACTCCTGCGTTCCCTTAGGCGTCCATCAAGTCTAATGGTGAGGGTGATGAGAGAGTCGAGGTCCACCAGTAGTTCCCGAGCAACTAGCTCATCTTTTACTACCTCAGATAATCCGTGAAAAACAGTATCGCAAAGAGACTCCGGATTCCAGGCACTCTCGGCGGCCAATGTGCTAAAATCAACCGAGTAGTCTGCCACACTGGGAGTTTTGACGTAATTCCAGAAGTTTACTTGCCGCCTTTCTCCCGGATACCGGAGAATCTAATACCGTCCTCACTTCTGCCATGAAATCCTCCAGATGACAACAAATGGTGAATTGTTGCTCCCAAACTGCCGTAGCCCAGAAGAGCGCCCTTCCCGACATTAGCGTAATAACATACGCTAACTTAGATCGGTCTGAAGGAAATTAAGATGTCTGTAGCTCAAAAATAAGAGAGCACTGAGAAAGAGAACCCCAGCAGGTACCAGGATTACCAGAATATTGCTCCAGAGGAGGTATTCGGGGTTCTCGGGGAGCCGGGGTAGACTGTACAAACTCACCACTAATAGGGAAAAACTCCCTGATTTGCTCCATAATCTCCTTAAACCGTTGGTTGTGGCGTTCCGTCAAGGAACGGAGCTCTTCCAGGAGGTCCTGTAACAGCTCCTCATGTCTCCCAATAGTGGCTCCCTGGAGGGAGACAGCGTGGCAGAGCTGGTCCAAGTCTGCTGGGTCTGTCATGGCCAGTTCGTACTATAAGGGCACAAGGCGAGACCCAGATGCAGACACAGGAGGCAGATGGTTAGAGTCTTAGTTGTTTATTTATATCCAAAAGGAGTAGGCAAGAGAATGGTTGTGGACAGGCAAAAGGTCAAAACCAGATTCTGAGTCCAAGAGTTACAGAGTGGCAGACAGGCTCAATGTCAGGGCAGGCAGAAGGGTCAGGCAGGCGGGTGTGGAGTCCAGAAAAAAACAGGCAAGGGTCAAAACCGGGAAAACTAGAAAAAGAGAATAGAAAACAGAAGCACTGGAAAAACATGCTGGTTGACTTGAAAACATCCAAGACAAACTGGCACAGAGAGAAAGGAAACACAGGGATAAATACACTGGGGAAAATAAGCGACACCTGGAGGAGGTGGAGACAATCACAGAACAGGTGAAACAGATCAGGACTTGACACATTATTCCATTTCTGTTACTGTGGAACTTGTTCAGTTTATGTCTCAGTTGTTGAATCTTGTTATGTTCTTACAAATATTTACACATGTTAAGTTTTCTGAAAAGAAATGCAGATGACAGTGAGAGGATGTTTCTTTTGTTGCTGAGTTTATATGATATTTTATTGGTTGCAAGAATGTGTATAATAATTTACATTGAAAAATTCAAAGTTTTTGAATCCCGCGTTGTTTTGTGTATCAGTTCATAAACCATGTGCCATGGAATCGGTACATTGAAAATCTCTTCCCAAGTATTTTGCAATCTACATGGCACAGCTGTCAATTTTAACCAATTTGGTCTTTAATGCAGGGCCGACAGAGGACAGAGGAGTTCCTTACTTTTCCCCCCCTTTTTTGTTGGGATTTAAAAAAAATATATAAATTAGTATATCAGTCAACTTTCCACAATCCTTTCTGCACGTCGTGGAACACGCTCTTCCCTGCAGGATACAGTGTAACGTTACATATAACTAGCTAGCTACTGTAGCCATGTCGAATCATCCGGTGGATGGAGAAAAAGTAGCTAGCTATGTTTCTTCTATAATCTAGCAATAACATTTGTAATGATAATGTATAAGTTAGTAGCCAACGAACTTTAGCTAATATGTTTTCTCTATATTTATAAATTAGACAACCCAGAACATACATGTTAGTTACTGTACTCTATAACTAGCTAGCTTGATTGTTTGATATACGGTTCTTCCACATACCTCTTTTGGACAGGTTTTCCCAGTTTGGTGCACATAAACAATTATTTCACGAGAGCCTATCTTTAAATTTAAAATGATTGTTAATTAGTGCGTGGAAAGCTTGTGAAACCGGTTCACTATAGAAAAAGGGTGTCCAATAATGATTTTTCATGTATATCTCTTTTTTTAAATGTCACATATATGGTTCTTCATCTGTAGGATTCAATTGTTCCATATTGTTTACTGAATATATACATTGTAATTTTAACATGTGCTCAATGCCCCCCCTTGGCTTTTGGAAAGTACAGTCTGTAGGCCGGGCCTTCTAGTTTAAGTGTTTGTGAGGAAGATATTGTCCTTCCTCTATCTGTATTTCCTGTTCCTGACATTGCAGCATGGCCTTTTCTCAACTGCATAATCCTCGTGTCCTATCTTCTCGCCTCCTTCTCAAAACCCATTGGAGGAGGTTGGGGGAGGGGGGGGGGATTCTGGATTTCTCTCTCAGTGGATTTTGAGGAGGCGAGGATGTAAGGATTATGCCATTTAGAAAAGGCCATGCTGCCAGCAACGAGGATTTTGCAATTGAGAAAAGGCCTTCGAGTCTCACAACAGAGATAGGAATCTCTGGATTCTCCACTACTGTGGACCCCATTCCTGAGGGACCCCACTTCCTCCAGGGCCAGGTGAGTGGTGTTTTATGCCAATGGAGGGATGGTGTTGACCAGTATGAGCTGTTGTGGCTTCCTTACTGGTCTGTACTGGAAGCTTATGTAGCAGAAGAAGGCTGCACAGTGTGTCTTGTGGAGTGTATTCCAGATGGCTGAGGAGAGGTATCCCACCCACACAAACAGGCAGCAGCCCCACCCCATCACACCACTGCCAGTATGTTGGTGATGAAGAATGGATAACATGACCACAAACAGGAAAAAGACCACGCCCAGGACCTTGGAGACCGGCTCATTGCTGATGGAATGCATGTTGCAATGCCTTTACCGCGGGTCCACCCAGGTGCTGACGACCCCTCCTCCTACCCCTCCCGTGTCGCAGTTAAGCGAGCGCCTGAAGAAGTGCTTCTCTGAGGGCACTGTCATGATGTGACCTGGGGGAGGATCATAATCTCTCTCTCTCTCTCTTTTATAACTTTACGATAGGTCATAAATACCTGGTAGAAACTGCCATGCAGAATTGAGGGAGAGAGGACCAAGAACCTCTCCTGGCCAAACTCCTAATCCCCAAATGGGAGAATTAAACAATATTTCTACTTTGAGAATGTGGGAAGGGTCCATGGACACTTACGGGGACAGTTATGATGAGTGTGGTGATCTCATTTGGTGATCTCATTTGATGATCTCATGAAGGACAGGAAACACATATAACTGTATCTCCTAAAGTGTACATTTCCCAGCTGTCAGGATTACATATAAATATTATGAAACGTATGTAATTAAACATGAATCTATTTGTTAAAAGATGTAATGTGATGTTAACCTTCTAAATGATAGTATGGGTTTTTATATAAAGGTAACAAAATCAGAGGCAACGCCCGGGTGGACACAAACATGATGAGAGCCACTTTTCTATCCAAGAGTATGAGTCCCCGTGACGCAATTCACACCAGAACATGCAAACCACGGTATAAGCTGAGGTTGCAAATGGTTGAACTACAATACTAGCTAATGAAATTTACAGGAGACCAGCTAACGTGGAGGTGACGATCCCCACGTTGAAATGAGGAATTTCTACTAGACCTGCCAGAATTAGTGACTGGCATAACAGCTCTTTTCAGTGAGCTGGCTCGTTCGGCTTAGCTCACCAAAAAGAGCAAGCTCTTTTGGCTCCCAAACGGCTCTTAAATAAAAAAAACTGTTTGCGATAGTTTGACTATGATTGGGGTTAAAACATTTCAAATTAAATTATTAAATGAAATCATACTCTACCTTAACCACAATGTATTTAAAAATGCATTGATTTGTTATGAAAAAGAATGCTATTAAACTACAACTTTTTAATGTATATAAACAAAGTGCATATAAGTCTTGTCACATCTGCTCTTGCTATGCCCTCTGGTGTTCGTCTGTGGTCTTATTGACCTGCAGTTCTCCCCCTGTACTCTCTCTCCCTCTCTGTTTGATTGTGTGGTTGGAGACAGGAGTGCTGGAGTCAGAGCAGAGCCTATCAGCTGCAACTCATTCCATAAATCAAGACCTCTACAAATACTAATTCCTGCCACTTCCACTCTGACAGATTGTAATCTCTGCTCAGTCAGTTATTATCCTAGCCTTTTGTTCGTTATCAAGATCCTGTTGCTCTGCTGTGCTTGTTTTCCTGCCTTACATCGTTTTGTCCTCTCATTGCAATTACTGCTCTGTCTCTGGCTCCTGTACCACATCTCACCACCCAACCACCTTGCTCTGGATTTCACTTACCACCACCACCTTGGATTCCCCTCAGGACCGGTTTACACTGTTCAACTCAATCAACTCCAACCTCACTCTACACTTCGGGTTTTTCTGCAACTCATCTGAGCTACCCCGGTTCTGCACTCCATATCGCTCTGTGTACAATAAACATTTTGGTTCATTCATCCCTGCTTCCGCATCTGAGTCTGCTCTTGGGTTCCCCTGTGTTCGCTCCACATAACAGTACGATCTGGCCAAGAGATGAACCCAGCAGACTCCCCTACTCTTCACCAAATTCTTGTTGCTCAAGGCACCCTTCTTGAGCAACATGACCAATCCCTGAAAACCCTGCTGGAGAATATCAAGGAGTTTTCACGGAGCCTGTCTGACCTACAGGTCTGAACCTCCGCCCAGAATTCACAACCTGTCTCCAGTTCTTCTTCTCCACCCCGAAAGCTTTTTGTTCCGACTCCTGAGCATTATGATGGCAATCTTGGCATTTGAAGAGCCTTTCTAGTACACTGTTCAGTAGTATTTGAGAAACAGCCCTACTCTTAGGCCTTCCCTGTGGCTCAGTTGGTAGAGCATGGTGTTTGCAACGCCAGGGTTGTGGGTTCGATTCCCACGGGGGGCCAGTACAAAAAGTGCATGAAATGAAATGTATGCATTCACTACTGTAAGTCGCTCTGGATAAGAGCGTCTGCTAAATGACAAAAAATGTAAAAAAAAATGTCTTATGCTTGTGAACAAGCCAAGATTTATTTTTTGATTGGCTGCCTTTGGGGAGCAGTGCTCTCCTGGGCCACTGCGGTTTGGGAGAGACAGTCATCTATCTGCTTCTCCTATGGTGGATTCACTGATAAGATGAGGAAGGTCTTCGACCACCCGGTCTGTTGAAAGGATGCTGCCAAATGACTTCTGTCCCTTCGTCAAGGATCTCAGAGTGTTGCTGAGATGGCATGTGAGTTCCGCACCCTCGCTGCAGAGAGCGGCTGGAATGATGAGGCCCTTCAGGGAGCATTTCCGGAACGCACTCACTGAGACCCTCAAGGACGAGTTGGTGTCCAGAGAGGAGCCTGATGGACTTGACGAACTAATTTCTCTCACTATCTGCATTGACAACCGTCTCCGTGAGCACCAGAGGGAGAGGGGAGTTAGGGTAGCATGTCCCATAACGTCTGCTTCTGTGCTTTGATCAATTTCTCTGACTGCATCACATCACCAGGCTGGTTCTAATCCTGAACCCATGCAGCTCGGCCGGACCCGGCTATCTCCAGAGGAGAGGCAGCGGTATATCAGTACTAGGAGCTGTCTATATTGTGGCCAGGTTGGTCACCTGGTCTCCACTTGTTCCCTGCCTACAGAAAAAGAGGGGCTCAGCAATAGTGGGGGATATACTGTTGAGCCAAATCGCCTGCCCATCATTTCGCAGACCAATGCTTGAGGCCAACCTTGTGTAGCAGAGCCAGGCTTTCCTCTGCCTGCTCTTGTCGATTCAGGCGCCGACGAGAGCTTTCTGGACCGAGAGGTTGTTAATCAGTTGGGTTTGGACACTGTTTTGCTCGATTCAACTCTGGATGCCAACACTCTCAATGGAAAGTTACTCTTCCGTGTTTTGGAGAGAACCGTTCCTCTTATCCTGTGTGTCTCTGAAAATCACCAGGAAAAGATCAGTTTCCACATAATTGACTGTTCTCACACCTCTGGTTCTGGGCCATCCATGGTTAAAGCTACACAACCCACAGACTGAATGGCCCACCGGAACGGTTACTACTTGGAGTACCTTTTGTCATTCTAATTGTCTACATTCTGCCCTTCCTCCTGCCGTGTCTGCAGCCCATTCCAGAACCCCCAGACCTGTCTTCTGTTTCTCCAGAATATCACGGTCTAGCTCCTGTATTCAGTAAGCACCACACCCCATCTCTGCCGCCTCATCGGCCATACGACTGTGCTATCGAGCTTCAGCCTGGAGCGCCTCTCCCTAGAAGCAGGTTGTATAACCTATCTTGCCCTGCGCAAGAAGCCATGGAAGAATACATCCAGGACTTCCTTGTTGTCGGACATGTCAGGCCTTCTTCCTCTCCGGTGGGAGCTGAATTTTTTTCTTTGTCAAGAAGGATGGGTCATTGAGGCCATGCATAGACTTCCGTGGGTTGAATAGTATCACTGCCAGGAACAAGTATCCCTTGCCACTTATCAGTTCGGCTTTGGCTCCCCTCCATGGTGCCACAGTGTTTACTAAACTGGACCTCCGGAATGCCTACCACCTTGTCCACATCAGAGAAGGGGACGAGTGGAAAACGGCGTTCAACACACAACTTGGACATTTCAATTAATTGGTTATGCCTTTTGGGCTCACTAATGCCCCTACTATTTTTCAGAGCCTGGTTAATGATGTACTGAGGGATGTCTGAG
Source organism: Salmo salar (assembly GCF_965601325.2). Taxonomy (NCBI): domain Eukaryota; kingdom Metazoa; phylum Chordata; class Actinopteri; order Salmoniformes; family Salmonidae; genus Salmo; species Salmo salar. The sequence goes on from NC_138319.1 coordinate 8,174,385, forward strand.
CGTTTTGTTTTGTCTATGTGGATGACATTCTTATTTTTTCAAAGGACGCAACACAAGCAACACGTCCACGAAGTTCTCCAAAGGCTATCGGAGAATAAGCTATTTGTCAAGGCTGAGAAATGTGAGTATCATGTTTCCTCTGTGTCATTCTCGAGTTACATTATTGCTTAAGGACAGCTACGAATGGACCCTGCCAAGGTTAGGGCAGTCACAGAGTGGCCTGTGCCCACGAATCTGAAGCAGTTACAGCGTTTCCTGGGTTTTGCCAATTTTTATAGACGATTCATCCGTGACTACAGTGGTTTGGCAGCTCCTCTCACCTCCATCCCATTCCACTGGTCCTCTCAGACAGAGGCAGCGTTCCAGGACCTCAAGCACCGCTTCACTTCTGCTCCAATCCTTACCCAGCCAGACCCAGAACTCCAGTTCGTTCTCGAGGTGGACACTTCCGAAACCGGGATAGGTGCAGTCCTGTCTCAACGTTCTCCCTCGGATCAGAAGCTCCATCCTTGTACCTTTCTTGTCCCACAAGCTCTCACCTGCAGAGAGAAATTTTGACGTAGGCAACCGGGAACTTTTGGCTGTCAAGCTGGCTCTTGAGGAGTGGCGTCACTGGTTAGAGGGTTCAGTCCTTCCCTTCATTGTGTGGACGGATCACAAAAATCTAGCCTACATCCAGACCGCCAAACGTCTGGACTCTCGGCAGGCCAGGTGGGCATTTGTTTTTTGGAAGATTCAACTTCACACTCACTTATCGCCCTGGATCTAAGAATACCAAGCCTGACGCCCTCTCTCTTGTCAGTTCACCGCAGACAACACAAGTTCCAAGCCTGAAACCATCCTCCCTCATTGCTGCTGTCTCCTGGGAGATTGAGTCCCATGTTCGTCAGACACAGCTGAACCACCCTGATCCTAGAAATGGTCCTTGTAAGGCTCTGTTTGTGCCAGATTAAGTTTGTTCTGAGGTACTTCAATGGGCCCATTCTACTCACCTCACCTGTCACCCTGGCATGAACCGGACAGTCGCCTTCCTGCGTCAGCGATTTTGGTGGCCAACCAAATCAAATCTAATTTTATTTGTCACATGCACATGGTTAGCAGATGTTAATGCGAATGTAGCCAAATTCTTGTGCTTCTAGTTCCGACCATGCAGTAATATCTAACAAGTAATCTAACATAACAATTTCACAACAACTACCTTACACTTGTATGTATAAAGGAATGAATAACAATATGTACATAAAAATATATGATTGAGTGATGGCCGAACGGCGTAGGCAAGATGCAGTAGATGGTATAGAGTTCAGTATATACATATGAGAAGAGTAATGTAGGGTAAGTAAACATTATACTGTATAAAGTGGCATTGTTTAACCTCTCTGGGCTAGGCGGGACGAAATCGTCCCAAATACGCAACAGCCAGTGTAATCCCGTGGAGCGATTTTCAAATACCTTAGAAATGCTATTACTTCAATTTCTCAAACATATGACTATTTTACACCATTTTAAAGACAAGACTCTCGTTAATCTAACCACACTGTCCGATTTCAAAAAGGCTTTACAACGAAAGCAAAACATTAGATTATGTCAGCAGAGTACCCAGCCAGAAATAATCAGACACCCATTTTTCAAGCTAGCATATAATGTCACAAAAACCCAGAAGACAGCTAAATGCAGCACTAACCTTTGATGATCTTCATCAGATGACACACCTAGGACATTATATTATACAATACATGCATGTTTTGTTCAATCAAGTTCATATTTATATCAAAAACCAGCTTTTTACATTAGCATGTGACGTTCAGAACTAGCATACCCCCCCCCCCCCCGCAAACCTCCGGTGAATTTACTAAATTACTCACGATAAACGTTCATAAAAAACATAACAATTATTTTAAGAATTATAGATACAGAACTCCTTTGTGCAATCGAGGTGTCCGATTTTAAAATAGCTTTTCGGTGAAAGCACATTTTGCAATATTCTGAGTACATAGCCCATCCATCACGGCTAGCTATTTAGACACCCACCAAGTTTAGCCCTGACCAAACTCCGATTTACTATTACAAAAGTTTGATTACCTTTGATGTTCTTCGTCAGAATGCACTCCCAGGACTGCTACTTCAATAACAAATGTTGGTTTGGTCCAAAATAATCCATCGTTATATCCAAATAGCGGCGTTTTGTTCGTGCGTTCAAGACACTATCCGAAGTGTAAATAAGGGTCACGAGCATGGCGCAATTCGTGACAAAAGATTTCTAAATATTCCATTACCGTACCTCGAAGCATGTCAACCGCTGTTTAAAATCTATTTTTATGCCATTTTTCTCATAAAAAAGCGATAATATTCCGACCGGGAATCTGCGTTTAGGTAAACAGACAAAAGAAAACAAAGCATTCTGTCGACGCGGGCACGAGCATGAGTCTCACAGTACTGTAACCAGCCACTACCCAAACGCGCTACTTTTTTTCAACCAGAGCCTGCAAAGCCACGATTCAGCTTTTTGCCACCTTCTGAGAGCCCATGGGAGCCGTAGGAAGTGTCACGTAACAGCAGAGATCCTCTGTAATGGATAGAGATAATCAAGAAGGGCAAGAAATTGTCAGACAGGGCACTTCCTGCATGGAATCTTCTCAGGTTTTGGCCTGCCATTTGAGTTCTGTTATACTCACAGACACCATTCAAACAGTTTTAGAAACTTTAGGGTGTTTTCTATCCAAAGCCAATAATTATATGCATATTCTAGTTACTGGGCAGGAGTAGTAATCAGATTAAATCGGGTACGTTTTTTATCCAGCCGTGTCAATACTGCCCCCTAGCCCTAACAGGATAAACTAGATAAACCCCCCAGTCACACCCTGACCTACTCTACCATAGAAAATAAGAACACTCTATGGTCAGGACGTGACAGTCGCCTCCCCTTCATCTACACTGATTGAAGTGGATTTAACAAGTGTCATGTCATGGAAACAGCAGGTGTTCATAATGTTTATACACTCAGTGCCTATGCATATCCCAATCTATGTTATAATATTTAAATAATAATATTATTGTATTTGTATTATAATATGTAATGTGCAAAACTACTGAAGGAAAAACTTGTTTTTCAACCACTCCACAAATATCTTGTTAACAAACCATAGTTTTGGCAAATATGTTAGGACATCTACTTTGTGCATGACAAATATTTTTTTTTAAATTGTTTAGACAGATTATTTCACTGTATCACAATTCCAGTTGGTCCGAAGTTTACATAAATTGACTGTGCCTTTAAACAGCTTGGAAAATTCCAGAAAATTATGTCATGGCTTTGGAAGCTAATTGACATAATTTGAGTTAATTGGAGGTGTACCTGTGGATGTATTTCAAGGCATACCTTCAAACTCAGTGCCTCTTTGCTTGATATCATCGGAAAATCAAAAGAAATCAGCCAAGACCTCAGAAAAAGCATAAACCCACTCCAATTTGCTTACCGCCCCAATAAGTCCACATACGACACAATCGCAATCACACTGCAGACTGCCCTAACCCATCTGGACAAGAGGAATACCTATGTAAGAATGCTGTTCATCGACAACCGCTCAGCATTTGACACAAGTGTACCCTCCAAACTCGTCATTAAGCTTGAGACCCTGGGTCTCGACCCCGCCCTGAGCAACTGGGTCCTGGACTTCCTGATGGGCCGCCCCCAGGTGGTGAGGGTAGGAAACAACATCTCCACCCTGCTGATCCTCAACACTGGGGCAACACAAGGGTTCGTTCTCAGCCCTCTCCTGTACTCCCTGTTGACCCATCGCCTCCAACTCAATCATCAAGTTTGCAGACGACACTACAGTGGTAGGCTTGATTACCAACAACGACGAGACGGCCTACAGGGAGGAGGTAAGGGCCCTCAGAGTGTGGTGTCAGGAAAATAACCTCACACTCAATGTCAACAAAACAAAGGAGATCATCGTGGACTTCAGGAAACAGCAGAGGGAGCAGCCCACTATCCACATCGACGGGACAGTAGTGGAGAAGATGGAAAGTTTTAAGTTCCTCGGCGTACACATCACGGACAAACTAAAATGGTCCACCCACGCAGACAGTGTGGTGAAGAAGGCGCAGCAGCGCCTCTTTAACCTCAGGAGGCTGAAGAAATTCGACTTGTCACCAAAAACACTCACAGACTTTTACAGATGCACAATCGAGAGCATCCTGTCGGGCTGTATCACTGCCTGGTACGGCAACTGCTCCACCCACAACCGTAAGGCTCTCCAGAGGGTAGTGAGGTTTGCACAACGCATCACCAGGAGCAAACTACCTGCCCTCCAGGACACCTACACCACCCGATGTCACAGGAAGGCCAAAAAGATCATCAAGTACAACAACCACCCGAGCCACTGCCTGTTCACCCCGCTATCATCCAGAAGGCGAGGTCAGTACAGGTGCATCAAAGCGGGGACCGAGAGACTGAAAAACAGCTTCTATCTCAAGGCCATCAGACAGTTAATCAGCCATCACTAACATTGAGTGGCTGCTGCCAACATACTGACTCATCTCTAGCCAATTAAATAATAAAAAATTGGATTAAATAAATGTATCACTAGCCACTTTTAACAATGCCACTTTATATGTTTACATACCCTACATTACTCATCTCATATGTATACACTGTACTCTATACCATCTACTGCATCTTGCCTATGCCGTTCAGCCATCGCTCATCCATGTATTTTTATGTACATATTCTTATTCATTAATTTACTCATGTGTATAAGGTAATTGTGAAATTGTTTGATTACTTGTTAGATATTACTGTATGGACGGAACTAGAAGCACAAGCATTTCACTACACTCGCATTAACATCTGCTAACCATGTGTTTGTGACAAATAAAATTTGATTTGATTTGAGTTTTGATTTGAAAAACAATTGTTGACCTCCACAAGTCTGGTTCATCCTTGGGAGAAATTTCCAAACGCCTGAAGGTACCACGTTCATCTGTACAAACAATAGTACGCAAGTATAAACACCATGGGACCATGCAGCCATCATACCGCTCAGGAAGGAGACGAGTTCTGTCTCCTAGAGATGAACGTACTTTGGTGCGAAAAGTGCAAATCAATCCCAGAACAACAGCAAAGGACCTTGTAAAGATGCTGGAGGAAACAGGTACAAAAGTATCAATATCCACAGTAAAACGAGTCCTATATCAACATAACCTCAAAAGCCGCTCAGCAAGGAAGAAGCCACTGCTCCAAAACTGCCATAGAAAAGCTTGGCTGCAGTTTGCAACTGCACATGAGGACAAAGATCGTACTTTTTGGAGAAATGTCCTCTGGTCTGATGAAACAAAAATAGAACTGTTTGGCCATAATGACCATTGTTATGTTTGGAGGAAAAAGGGGGAGGCTTGCAAGCCGAAGAACACCATCCCAACCGTGAAGCAGGGGGTGGCAGCATCATGTTGTGGGGGTGCTTTGCTGCAGGAGGGACTGGTGCACTTCACAAAACAGATGGCATCATGAGGTAGGACAATTATGTAGATATATTGAAGCAACATCTCAAGACATCAGTCAGGAAGTTAAACCTTGGTCACAAATGGGTCTTCCAAATGGACAATGACCCCAAGCATACTTCCAAAGTTGTGGCAAAATGGCTTAAGGACAACACAGTCAAGGTATTGGAGTGGCCATCACAAAGCCCTGACCTCAATCCTATAGAAAATTTGTGGGCAGAACTGAAAAAATGTGTGCGAGCAAGGAGGCCTACAAACCTGACTCAGTTACACCAGCTCTGTCAGGAGGAATGGTCAAAATTCACCCAACTTATTGTGGGAAGCTCGTGGAAGGCTACCCGAAACGTTTGACCCAAGTTAAACAATTTAAAGGCAATGCTAACAAATACTAATTGAGTGTATTGTATCCACAGATTGTGAGCTAAAGATGAAAACCTTTCCTATGAGTATTATTATATTATTTTTTGATTGACTATGGCTTTCCAAATCACCCAACACTGCTATTTGTAAGGTTAATTTTAAGTGCATGTTTTGATTTTTTTTTTTACATTCCTGAACCTTTGACCAGAAACAAGCTACATGGGGCAATACCAAAATAAATGATCTATTGATTCTGTCTCTTCGCAGCACAATCTACAGAGCTGAGATTATTGTATGCCCCGTATATATAGCATTCTGTTGGTGGCAAGTATTTTTTATAATAATTTAAATTGAAAAACTCTGTTGAATCAAGTGTAGTTTCCTGTACCAGTTCATAAACCATATGCCATGGAATTGGTACATTGAAAATCTCTTCCAATTTATTTTGCAACCTGTATGGCGCAGCTGTCAACATTTTTGTCCTGAAATGAAACTGGTATATTTTTCTATTTATGCCAGTTCCTTTTAGCCAATTTGTATCTTTAATAAATGGCAGGCAAACAAGCTCCCTACCTTCTCTCTTTTCCACTTGCCTCCTCCATTTTTGTGGTAGTGCTGCAATCAGTTGGTTGTAAATTTGGATTGAGCATATTCCCATATATTTTCGATAACTGCAAATGTGACAAAACTCCTCCGTCTCTACTCATAATATCATTAATAAATATAATACCATTAAAAAAAATCCATAAAGTGTTGATTTGCATAAAGCTGGAAAGGGTTACAAAAGTTTCTCTAAAAGCTTTGATGTTAATCAGTAAGACAAATTGTCTATAAATAGAGAAAGTTCAGCACTGTTGCTACTCTCTCTAGGAGTGCCCGTCCTGCAAAGATAACTGCAAGAGCACAGCGCAGAATGCTCAACGAGGTAAAGATGAATCCTAGAGTGTCAGCTAAAGATTTACATAAATCTCTTGAACATGCTAACATTTCTGTTGACGATTCTATGAAATGTAAAACACTAAACAAGAATGGTGTTCATGGGAGGACACCACGGAAGAAGCCACTACTGTCCAAAAAAAAACATTTCTGCACATCTGAAGTTTGCAAAAGAGCACCTGGATGTTCCACAGCGCAATTGGCAAAATATTCTATGGACAGATTCAACTAAAGTTGAGATGTTTTGTAGGAACACACAACACTATTTGAGGAGACAAAAAGGCACAGCACAACAACATCAAAACTCCATCCCAACTGTAATGTATTGTAGAGGGAGCATCATGGTTTGGGGCTGCTTTGCTACCTCAGGGCCGGGACAGCTTGCTATCATCGACGGAAAAATGAATTCCCAGGTTTATCAAGACATTTTGCTGTAGAATGTAAGGCTATCTGTCGTGAATTGAAGCTCAACAGAAGTTGGGTGATGCAACAGGACAACGACCCAAAACACAGAAGTAAAACAACAACAAAATGGCTTCAACAGAAGAAAATATGCCTGACCTAAACCCGATTGAGATACTGTGGCATGACCTCAAGAGAGCGATTCACACCAGACATCCCAAGAATATTGCTGAACTGAAACAGTTTTGTAAAGAGGAATGGTCCAAAATTCCTCCTGACTGTTGTGCAGGTCTGATCCACAACTACAGAAAACGTTTGATTGAGGTTATTGCTGCCAAATGAATGGTCAACCATACAAGGGTTCACATACTTTTTGGACCCTGCACTGTGAATGTTTACATGGTGTGTTCAATAAAGACATGAACATGTATAATTGTTTGCGTGTTATTAGTTTAACCTGTTGGGGGTAGCCTTAATCCCCCAGTTGGGATTGCTAGCAAGGCGGGAAATTCAAAACATCAAAAATCAAATAATTTCAATTTCTCAAACAATCAACTATTTTCCACCATTTAAAAGATAAACATCTCCTTAATCTAACCACATTGTTCGATTTTCAAAGAGGCTTTATGGCGAAAGCATAAAGTTAGATTATGTTAGGACAGTACATAGCCAAAAAAGTACAAACATCCATTTTCAATTCAAGGACAGGCGTCACCAAAAGCAGAAAACCAGCTAAAATTATGCACTAACCTTTGACAATCTTCCTCAGATGACACTCCTAGGACATTATGTTATACAATACATGCATTTTTGTTCCATCAAGTTCATATTTATATCCAAAAACAGCATTTTACAGTGGCAGACTTTTTTTTCCCTCAAATGCTTCCGGTGGATCAGCGTTACAATTTACAAAATTACTATTCGAAAACATTGGTAAATTATAATATTGTCATTCAAAGAATTATAGATTAACATCTCGTAAATGCTACTGCATTGCCAGATTTCAAAATAACTTTACTGGGAAATCACACTTTGCAATAAACGGGGTGCTATGCTAAGAACATGCTAAGATCAATAGGCTAGGATATACAGGTTAGCACCATCTAATATCAATAATACTATTGTTAATAATCCCTTACCTTTGATTATCTTCATAAGAAGGCACTTCCAGGAATCCCAGGTCCATAACAAATGTGGTTTCTTTCGACAAAGTTCATAATTTATGTCCAAATAACTCCAAGTTGTTCCATGTTGTTAGGCGTTCAGTAGGCTCCTCAAAATGTAGGGCGGGGAGGGGGGGAAGTCACGACGAAAAGTAAAAAAAAAAATCTATTTACGTTCGTTCAAACATGTCAAACGTTGTTTAGCATCAATCTTTAGGGCCATTTTTAACGTGAAACATCAGTAATATTTCAACCCGACCTCTCCTGTGTCTTGAAAAACGTTTTTGAAAAATGTCTCGCCTCACATGCACGCGCAGGTGCGCGCAATAATGAAGTGACGACACAGGGACGTCAACTTCCCTGCATTCTAATTCGGTCTCTGTTCATCATAGACGCTTCAAACAACTTTATAAAGATCGTTGACATCTAGTGGAAGCCGTAGGAAGTGCGAAATGAATCCTCTGTCACTGTGTGATCTATTAGCAATGACTCGAAAATAGTACAGCCACAAAATTCTCATTTCCTGGTTGTATTTTTCTCAGGTTTTTGCCTGCCATATGAGTTTTGTTATACTTACAGACACCATTCAAACAGTTTTAGAAAATTCAGAGTGTTTTCTATCCAAATCTGTTAATAATATGCATATCCTAGCTTCTGAGTTGGTGTAGGAGGCAGTTAAAAATGGGCACATATTTTTTTCAAAATTCTCAATACTGCCCCCTAGCCCGTACAAAACATTACACCAATTTGGTCCTGCCGTACATTGTGCTTAGAAATTCTAAGCAAACAGCTAAAGGCAGGACTTTCTCTGATAGAGCAAAACAATTTTATGGAATGGTATGCCAATCTATATGAGAGATCGTCTCTCCACTGGGATTCTTTGCCTCTGACCCTGTTACGGGGGTTGCATCACTTTCTTCTTTCTATTCTCCTATGCCATCCCTAGGAGAAGTGCATAACATCGTGTCAACTTTTTTTCCGCTACAGTCGACCGGAGTGGGTTGAGTCACAGACATGATATTCCTTCCTGTCCTCTGGCTCATGTTGGGGGAGAGATCTTCGTGGGGTATACTCAGCCTCATGGTAGTAAATCAGTGGTCTGTTGATATCCCTTTGGTGGTGTGGGGGCTGTGCTTTGGCAAAGTGGGTGGGGTTATATCCTTCCTGGTTGGCACTGTCCTTGGGTAACCCCCCCACCCCTCCCATCTCAGTCTACTGTATCTATGCTGCAATAAACTACACTTCCTTTGGAAAGTATTCAGACCCCTTGACTTTTCCACATTTTGTTACATTACAGCCTTATTCTAAAATGGATTAAATAAATAAATAAATAAATAAATAAATCCTCAGCAATCTACACACAATAACCCATAATGACAAAGCGAAAGCAGGTTCTTTTTAAGTAACACTGCGTACTCCGTAACCCCTGAGGAGGAATTGACTGACTGGTCCGTTGGGACAAAGCTCTTAAAATGCATTAAAATAAAAAACAGAAATACCTTATTTAGATAAGTATTCAGACCCATTGCTATGAGACTAGAAATTGATTGTTTCCATTGATCATCCTTGAGAGGTTTCTACAACTTGATTGGAGTCAACTTGTAATAAATTAAATTAAATGGACATGATTTGGAAAGGCTGTCTATATAAGGTCCCACAGTTGACAGTGCATTTCAGAGCAAAAACCAAGCCATGAGGTCGAAGGAATTGTCTGTAGAGCTCAGAGACAGGATTGTGCCAAAAGGCAGTTAAAGACTCTCAGACAATGATTAACAAGATGATCTGTTCTGATAAAACCAAGATTCAACTCTTTGGCCTGAATTCCAAGCGTCACGTCTGGTGGAAACCTGGCACCATCCCTACAGTGAAGCATGGTGGTGGCAGCATCATGCTGTGGGGATGTTTTTCAGGGACTGGGAGACTAGTCGGGATCGAGGGAAAGACGAATGGAGCAAAGTATAGAGAGATCCTTGATGAAAACCTGCTCCAGAGCTCTCAGGACCTCAGACATGGGTGAACGTTCACCTTCCAACAGGACAATGACCCTAAGCAGACAGCCAAGACAACGCAGGAGTGGCTTCTGTACAAGTCTCAATGTCCTTGAGTGGCCCAGCCAAAGCCCGGAATGGAACCCGATCGAACATCTCTGGAGAGACCTGAAAATAGCTGTGCAGCAACGCTCCCCATCCAACCTCACAGAGCTTGAGAAGATATGCAGAGACGAATGGGAGAAACTCTCCAAATACAGGTGTGCCAAGCTTGTAACGTCATATCCAAAAAGACTTGATGCTGTAATCGCTGCCAAAGATGTTTCAACAACATACTGAGTAAAGGGTCTGAATACTTATCTAAATGTGCTATTTAATTAAAAAATATTTAAAAATTATCAGCAAAAAATGTTTTGCTTTGTCATAATGGGTTATTTGTGTAGATTGATGTAACAAAATGTGAAAAAAGTCAAGGGGTCTGAATACTTTCGGAAGGCACTGTATGTGCCACGGGGGCTAGGGGTAGTCTGTCAAATCTGGTGTAATTCTCCTATGTTATCTGGTATCCTATGGAACCCTGACCTGTTCACCGGTCGTGCTACCTTGTACCTGCTGTTTCAACCTTTTTCTTTCTCTTTCTTTCTTTCTTTCTTTCTTTCTTTCTTTCTTTCTTTCTTTCTTTCTTTCTTTCTTTCTTTCTTTCTTTCTTTCTTTCTTTCTTTCTTTCTTTCTTTCTTTCTTTCTCACACCTGCTGTCTCAACCTCTGAATGCTTAGCTATGAAAAGCCAACTGACAATTACTCCTGAGGTGCTGACCTGTTACACCCTCTATAGCCACTGTGATTATTGTTTGACCCTGCTGGTTTTAACATCTGAAAGACACATCTGGCCCTAATGGCCATGTAGTCTTATAATCTCCACCTGGCACAACCAGAAGAGGACTGGCCACCACTCAGAGCCTTATTCCTCTCTAGGTTCCAGCCTTTTAAGAGTGTTTTTCCTAGCCGTCATGCTTCTACATCTGCATTGCTTGCTCTCTTCGGTTTTAGGCTCGGTTTCTGTATAAGCACTTTGTGACAACTGCTGATGTAAAAAGGGCTTTATAAATAAATGTGATTGATTGATTGTCAGTTCTCCAGCCTTGTTAAAGGCTGACGTAAGCACATGTGATACTAAAGAGCCATACCAATGTTTCATTTATAGTTAGTCCCTGTCACACCATCATACCAGTCAGTGCGAAAGATTAGCTACAGTAAGTTACTGTGAAATGTCCAAAAATGTATTTGCATTTAGTTGGCAATAAGTTATTGCAAATTAAACATTAACTTTCTGTGAACTAGCTTCCATTAACTACTGGAAAATGCACAGTCACTTCTTCAAAGTACAGATCTTGAGTATCACAAATTCTTGCAGATTGCAGCACTGACATCAAAGGATGTCCTGAACATAACAATAAATCACTTAAACTTGTACAACATTTCCACTGACGGTTAGCACAAGTACAACATATTTTAAACCATGCCCCCAAATATGCTAATGACCCGCGCCAGCACATTGCCCCCACTTACATTTCAAAGTGCAGTAATGATTGTACCTCATTTTGAATATATTGAGTAGAAAAATGTACCATTGATCTGCACATGTACCCTAAAACTTACCGACCAGTACCATGTGAATTCCTGTGTACCTCTGAAGGTACCGTATGTGTACATTTGACCTTTGCGCACCAGGGAACAACATTGTACTGCTACTATACTGTTATTTTTGAGAGAGTGTGGATATATGGTACGTTCCGTGAAAAATAAGAATTGTATCTGGTGGCACTGGTGAGATATTAATGCAGGTAATGTGTCCCTGAGTATTGCTACAGATAATCACATAATTATTGACTTGATTCTGGGCAACTTTTAGTAGTGCAGAAATGTATTCTTGCCAATAAATCTGTGGTCAAAACCTGGTGACGTTCAGGAAATTCAGATTGCTTTTTCACATGATTTTTCACATGTGGAAACATGTGATCATGTGAAATTCATGTGTTTTTTAAAGATGAAAACCATGTTAGGATATTTGTAAGAGTTTCTCAAGATATTTATTTTACCAGTCGTCAGGATGTAAAATGATTGTCCCAGATGGCCTCAAACCATCCCAAACCATTGTAAGTAAAACAATGAAATAGTACGGTGGTTTTAAACAGTGGTACACTGTTTAGCTAAAGTATGACACCACCTGGGATTTCTAATGTTCCAAAACCACATGTTTTCACATGTGAAATGTTACAAAAACATTTTCAGCATGTCAAATGTGTTTTTTCCATAAGGGAATGCTTGTGGGAATGCTTGTGTAATAATTTTTGAGCTGACGAACTCTCCAATGTTTCACCAAAATGATCTGTTTTACCACAACCTTTGTGGAACATGTGTTGCGCATCAGTTGTACAACCTGAGTGTGTACAGGTCCCTTGAGACAAACAATTGGTCTGTGCTATGACACCTGGTCTGTGTAGCTGACAGGAGTGACAGTCAACAGACCTGCGGACAGCTGGAGACACAAGGTTACTTGTTTATGCCTGCTTTGTCTGCTCGGCTTTCTCTTATTTTTCTCTCTGCCTATCTCCCTCTTTCTCTGTCGCTCTTTCTCTTTCTCCTCCCTCCACCATCATGTTGCAACTGAAACAGAGCCACTCTGATTTTCACAAACATTGAAAATGTGTGGTGTTTTCGTTTCAATAAATATAAAATGTGTAAACAGAAACTAAATACATTTTATAATTCACATCCTTCAGTTATTCTTAAGGTAAGATAACTTTCACTTTGTTTTTGCTTTCATGAGAAATGAGTTAACCTCTTACATATAGACGTTCCGCTAGCGGAACACCTGCTCCAATATCCAATGATAGGCGTGGCGCGAATTACAAATTCCTCAAAAAGACAAAAATTTCAATTTTTCAAACATATGACTATTTCACAGCATTTTAAAGACAAGACTCTCCTTTATCTAACCACACTGTCCGATTTCAAAAAGGCTTTACAGCGAAAGCAAAACATTAGATTATGTCAGCAGAGTACCCAGCCAGAAATAATCAGACACCCATTTTTCAAGCTAGCATATAATGTCACAAAAACCCAGAAGACAGCTAAATGCAGCACTAACCTTTGATGATCTTCATCAGATGACACACCTAGGACATTATATTATACAATACATGCATGTTATGTTCAATCAAGTTCATATTTATATCAAAAACCAGCTTTTTACATTAGCATGACGTTCAGAACTAGCATACCCCCCGCAAACCTCCGGTGAATTTACTAAATTACTCACGATAAACGTTCACAAAAAACATAACAATTATTTTAAGAATTATAGATACAGAACTCCTCTATGCACTCGATATGTCCGATTTTAAAATAGCTTTTCGGTGAAAGCACATTTTGCAATATTCTGAGTAGATAGCCCAGCCATCACGGCTAGCCATTTAGACACCCACCAAGTTTAGCCTTCACCAAACTCCGATTTACTATTACAAAAGTTTGATTACCTTTGATGTTCTTCGTCAGAATGCACTCCCAGGACTGCTACTTCAATAACAAATGTTGGTTTGGTCCAAAATAATCCATCGTTATATCCAAATAGCGGCGTTTTGTTTGTGCGTTCAAGACACTATCCCAAGTGTAAATAAGGGTCATGAGCATGGCGCAATTCGTGACAAAAAATTCTAAATATTCCATTACCGTACTTCGAAGCATGTCAACCGCTGTTTAAAATCCATTTTTATGACATTTTTCTCGTAAAAAAGCGATAATATTCCGACCGGGAATCTGCGTTTAGGTAAACAGAGGAAAGAAAACAAAGCATTCGGTCGACGCGGGCACGCGCCTGAGTCTCACAGTACTGTAACCAGCCACTATGCAAACGCGCTACTTTTTTTCAACCAGAGCCTGCAAAGCCACGATTCAGCTTTTTCCCGGGCTCTGAGAGCCTACGGGAGCCGTAGGAAGTGTCACGTTACAGCTAAGATCCTCACTCTTCAATAAACAGAGACAAGAAGAACAACACCTTGTCAGACAGGCCACTTCCTGCATGAAATCTTCTCAGGTTTTTGCCTGCTATATGAGTTCTGTTATACTCACAGACACCATTCAAACAGTTTTAGAAACTTTAGGGTGTTTTCTATCCAAAGCCAATAATAATATGCATATTCTAGTTACTGGGCAGGAGTAGTAACCAGATTAATTCGGGTACGTTTTTTATCCAGCCGTGTCAATACTGCCCCCTAGCCCTAACAGGTTAAAGTGGCTAGTGATACATTTATTACATACATTTTTCCATTATTAAAGTGGCTAAAGTTGAGTCAGTGTGTTGGCAGCAGCCCCTCAATGTTAATGATGACTGTTTAACAGTCTGATGGCCTTGAGATAGAAGCTGCGCCTTCTTCACCACACTGTCTGTGTGAGTGGACCATTTCAGTTTGTCCGTGATGTGTACGCCGAGGAACTTAAAACTTTCCAACTTCTCCACTACTGTCCCGTCGATGTGGATAGGGGGCTGCTCCTTCTGCTGTTTCCTGAAGTCCAGACATTGAGTGTGAGGTTATTTTTCTGACACCACACTCAAACCGCCCTCACCTCCTCCCTGTAGGCCGTCTCGTCGTTGTTGGTAATCAAGCCTACCATTGTAGTGTCGTCTGCAAACTTGATGATTGAGTTGGAGGTGTGCATGGCAAAGCAGTCATGGGTGAACAGGGAGTACAGGAGAGGGCTGAGAACGCACCCTTGTGGGGCCCCAGTGTTGAGGATCAGCGGGGTGGAGATGTTGTTTCCTACCCTCACCACCTGGGGGCGGCCCGTCAGGAAGTCCAGGACCCAGTTGCACAGGGCGGGGTCGACACCCAGGGTCTCGAGCTTAATGACGAGTTTGGAGGGTACTATGGTGTTAAATGCTGAGCTGTAGTCAATGAACAGCATTCTTACATGGGTATTCCTCTTGTCCAGATGGGTTAGGGCAGTGTGATTGCGATTAGTCGTCTGTGGACCTATTGGGGCGGTAAGCAAATTGGAGTGGGTCTAGGGTGTCAGATAGGGTGGAGGTGATATGGTCCTTGACTAGTCTCTCAAAGCACTTCATGATGACGGAAGTGAGTGCTACGGGGCGGTAGTCATTTAGCTCAGTTACCTTTGCTTTCTTGGGAACAGGAACAATGGTGGCCCTCTTGAAGCATGTGGGAAAGCAGACTGGGATAAGGATTGATAGAATATGTCCGTAAACACACCAGCCAGCTGGTCTGCACATGCTCTGACGACGCGGCTGGGGATGCCGTCGGGGCCTGCAGCCTTGCGAGGGTTATTAACATTAAATGTTTTACTCACGTTGGCTGCAGTGAAGGAGAGCCCGCAGGTTTTGGTAGCGGGCCGTGTCAGTGGCACTGTATTGTCCTCAAAGCGAGCAAAGAAGTAGTTTAGTTTGTCTGGGAGCAAGACATTGTGGTCCGCGACGGGGCTGTTTTTTATTTTGTAGTCCGTGATTGACTGTAGACCCTGCCACATACCTCTCGTGTCTGAGCCATTGAATTGCGACTCCACCTCTATCACTAGTGTGGGAGCAAAACTCATGACTATGATTACATTTCCAATATTAGCAGCATTTAGGCTGTCCACTTTGAAGAGCTGAGACAGAATAGCCATATAAGGAATGAAACATATATGACCAGGCCCTGCTACCATTAAAACCTATACAGCTGTCAGATGTGGGCGTAAACAAGCAAGAACTGAGATGAAAAGATAATGGGAGAACTATAAGGCCAATAGGAGTTGTTCATGTACATACAAGGACTGACTATATGTGCTATGTAAAGACGGGAAAGACTATAAAATCAGAAGTCTGTGTTTGGAGTATTTTGTCTTTTTCATGGATGGGCTGGGCTCTGTTACGTGTGTAATAGGGTCCTTCCATGGAGGGGCTCGGCTTTACTACTCTGTATTAAAGTCTATATTGAACTCACAAGTTCTCGTAAAAGTGTTATATTTCTGAGGCAATATTCCACAACACTAGCAGGTCCATTAGTTTCTTGAAACTCTGCTACAGCTAGCTTCACAGTTGGGTGCACATTTTACATATGCCGGTGTAGGTTGTGTGTAGAACCGGATTCATATGAGATTTTGTTTTGGCAAATTCTACACTGTGCTCTAACATTGTCTACATTATTAAAATGCATCCAAATGCTACTGTGCTTCTGACTCATTTTCCAGCTGTTGTTTTCACAGCTGTCCTTCCTCTCTCTCCTCGGCTGCTAAGTGTGTGACTGAGTGAGTTGGCTCGGCCCTCCCTCAAGCAACTTTGATTCATTGGTTGACACTAGACAGAACGAATGTGTGTGCGCTTGAGCACTTAGGCCTATATTATTATTTATTTTTTCATTCTTTGAATTAGTTAATTCTACTCATTTAAATCTTTTAACCTCTAGGGGACAGCTTTAAGATATGAAACCTGTTAGCGGGATTCTTTGACAACATCCGGCGAAATGTAACATTAAACATTCTTGAAAATACAAGTGTCTTACACCATTCAAAAGATTAGAATCTTGGTAATCAAACTCCGTTGTCCGATTTAAAATAGCTAATACAGAGAAAATATAGCATGCTTTTCTTTGAGAAGAGCGATCAACAACAACAAAGTTTTTCCGCCATGACAGGTATGACACATTCACATCCGATGGTAAAAATATGACTTACATTCTGAGATCTTGCTCTTATTTCTCATCCTGGGGGTCCCAGTGATCAAATGAAGTGCCATTTTCTTTGATAAAATCCATTTTTATAGCCTAACACGAAACATTTTGTAAACCGCTTGTGTCGTGAATTCCGTGTCTATCAACTTTTGACGAAGCATTCGATGTAATTACACACACTAAACATACATTTATCTAGTCACGGTTGGTTTCATTGCAATCCTCTGGATGTTTGTAACAATACATAGTGTGTGTGTATGACCCATAACCTGTGTGTTTGTTTGGGTGGATGTGTGTATGTATGTATGTATTACATTTTTTATAAAAATGGAATGGAGTAGAACAGCAAACACACACATGGCCACTGTTGGGGGGAGGGCAGGCAGGCCCACAACAATGGCCGTAGTTGAATGGAACAGCACTTCACCATAGTGACTGTGACCTAGTGACTCTCCTCTATATAATACATATCTGTTTATTTTACGTGATGATACAAGGCTCATACATAACAAATATTTTTTTTTATGTTTTCTTTCACAGTGGTAGCGACTCCGACTGGGAGCCCCCGGTGCCAAGGTGCCCATCCCCCGATGAAGCTGGTTCATCCAGCCAGACACCTGCTGTCTCCGGCGCCACACCTACCCCCGCCCGGCCATCTAGAGGTGAAAAGACGTCAAAGAAGCGGAGGAAGGGAAGCGTGGAACCTGCTGGCAGAGAGGTAGATGGGTGTTGGCACTCTGCTGGAGGAGGATGTAGATCAAATTCCACCAGTATTTTGGCCGAAAATGCAGCCAGGGCCGCAACTAGACATGACAGCGAAGTACAGCCCCCTTCAACTATTTCAGCTGTTTTTCACCCCATCAGTTATTGATTCACGTGTATCTAACACCAACAAGTATGGAGCAAAAAAGCAAGCAGGCAAGAAAGATGCATGGAAGCCTATTTTCATGCAATACCTTTTCTGCTTCCTTTCGATTGTCATTTAGATGGGGCTGGTGAAGCTAAAATCCCTCAAGGCTTACTGGAAAACATCCCCACTCTATCAACTGCCTTTCCCCCCCACTGTCATGTCCTGTAAAAGGTTTTTATCTATCTTACGTGCGCTTCACATCAGTGAGCCTAAAGTTGATGAGGCCAATGACAAGAGGAGAGGCACCGCAAGGTTTGATAGGCTCTGTAAAATTAAACCTCTCTACCCCAGCATAGTTGAGGCCTGCAAGACTTATTTTCAGCCCGCCCAGAACTTGTCAATAGATGAGAGGATGGTAGCCTCAAAGGCCAGAATCAGTCTAAAACAATACATGCGGAACAAACCAACAAAATGGGGATACCAGCTGTTTGTTTTGGCCGATTCTGTGTGTGCGTACACCTGCAATTTTTTGGTTTATGAGGGGAAAAGCAGTTTTGCGACCGGTAAGGGACTAAGTTATGATTCTGTCATGGAGCTGTTGGATTTTAAACCTCTGGGGAGTGGCTACACACTCTTTCTCAACAATTTTTACACAAACCCTACCCTGTTCACAGACCTCAGGAAGCTGAATGTGTGGGCTTGTGGCACCATTCGTACCAACAGAGTGGGCTTTCCGAAGACGAAGGTAAACGACATGCCTAAGCGGGCTGAGCGGGGTACGATGAGATGGATTAGTGAAGATGGCCTGCTCTTCGTGAAGTGGATGGATACCAGAGAGGTGGTGATGTGCAGTACTATCCACAAGTCCTTCAGTGGCGATCACGTCGTCAGGTGTGTGAAGGGCGCTACTGGGGCATGGACCACAAAACATTTCCCCATTCCTGGTGCTATCAAGGACTACAATAAGGGCATGGGAGGTGTGGACCTTTCAGACGCACTGATAGGATATTACACTAGGACGAGGACACTCCTCTAAGAACTACAGGGTACTCCAAAGTAAATCGTAATATCATAAATCGTAAATATACAGTTGAAGTCGGAGGTTTACATACAATTAGGTCGGAGTCAATTAAACTTGTTTTTCAACCACTCCACAAATGTATTGTTAACAAATTATAGTTTTCAGCAGTCGGTTAGGACTTTTACTTTGTGAATGAGAAAAGTAATTTTTCCAACAATTATTTACAGACAGATTATTTCACTTAGAATTCACTGTATCACAATTCCAGTGGGTCAGAAGTTTACATACACTAAGTTGACTCTGCCTTTAAACAGCTTGGGAAATTTCAGAAAATGATGTCACGGCTTTAGAAGCTTCTGATAGGCTAATTGACATCATTTGAGTCAATTGGAGGTGTACCTGTGGATGTATTTCAAGGCCTACCTTCAAACTCTGTGCCTCTTTGCTTGACATTATGGGTAAATCAAAAGAAATCAGCCCAAATTGTTGACCTCCACAAGTCTGGTTCATCCTTGGGAGCAATTTCCAAATGCCTGAAGGTACCAAGTTCATCTGTACAAACAATAGTATGCAAGTATAAACACCATGGGACCACGCAGCCGTCATACCGCTCAGGAAGGAGATGCATTCTGTCTTCTAGAGATGAATGTACTTTTTTGCAAAAAGTGCAAATCATTCCCAGAACAACAGCAAAGGACCCTGTGAAGATTCTGGAGAAAATGGGAACAAAAGTATCTGTATCTACAGTAAAACGAGTCCTAAATCGACATAACCTGAAAGGCCACTCAGCAAGGAAGAAGACTGCTCCAAAACCACCATAAAAAAGCCAGACTACGGCACATGGGTACAAAGATCAAACTTTTTGGAGAAATGTCCTTTAGTCTGATGAAACAAAAATATAACTTTTGGCCATAATGACCATCGTTATATTTGGAGGATAAGGGGGAGGCTTGCAAGCCGAAGAACACCATCCCAACTGTGAAGCACGGGGGTGGCAGCATCATGGTGTGGGAGTGCTTTGCTGCAGGAGGGACTGGTGCTCTTCACAAAATAGATGGCATCATGAGGGATGGGAAATTACGTGGATATATCGAAGCAACATCTCAAGACATCAGTCAGGAAGTTAAAGTTTGGTCACAAATGGGTCTTCCAAATGGACAATGACCCCAAGCGTACTTCCAAAGTTGTGGTAAAATGGCTTAAGGACAACAAAGTCAAGGTATTGGAGTTGCCATCACAAAGCCCTGACCTCAATCCCATAGAACATTTTTGGGCAGAACTGAAAAAGTGTGTGCAAGCAAGGAGGAGTACAAACCTGACTCAGTTACACCAGCTCTGTCAGGAGGAATGGGCCAAAATTCACCCAACTTATTGTGGGAAGCTTGTGGAAGGCTACCTGAAACGTTTGACCCAAGTTAAACAATTTAAAGGCAATGCTACCAAATGCTAATTGAGTGTATGTAAATTTCTGACCCACTGGAAATGTCATGAAAGAAATAAAAGCTGAAATAAATCATTATTTCTACTATTATTCTGACATTTCACATTCTTAAAATACAGTGGTGATACTAACTGACCTAAGACAGGTCATTTCTTCTTGTAATAAATGTCAGGAATTGTAAAAAACTGAGTTTAAATGTGTTTGGCTATGGTGTATGTAAACTTCCGACTTCAACTGTATATCTTTATATTTTTATTTTTCTGAATGGGTGGTTATTAGAATGCATAAGATTTTGTTTTTACGTGAGCATAGCTTCTCAAGGTCCAATAGAGACCCATTCCTGTCTCTCGTCCTCCCGCTCTTTTTTCCCCCACCCTTTGTGTAACCAGCTGTCATATCGGGTTAGTCCACTAGGGGCTTTTCATGGCATGATTAGTAATCAATGTATAATGTATCCTGTTGTATGTCATTCTGTGTGATTTATTTAGGTAGTTCGTAAATAAATAAGCCAATTTGTGAATTGCTTATTCATCATGTAGACTAAGGTTCATGCAGATACTAGATCTTACGACGTTCAGATGAGACTGATAGAAGTTAAAGAATAAATAATGACCGATGACTCAAATGTAAGAGATCTTTGGATCTTTAGATCTCCTTAAATAAACTTCTCCGTGGTGCCCCAGGTCATTAATCAGATAATTGTTGCATGATTTAATTCAATCACGTAATCAATTAAACGTTAGGTAATCAATTTGATAAAATAGTATGTCATCACATGAATGATACTAAAGAAACGACAGCACTGATGGTGAGAAAGTAGGTGACCGCGATGATTGTGAGGGGTTCGAAGTAAGTGATGAAGAAGCTCACCAGGACAAAACGGTCATCTGTCAGCCGGCAGCTGCCATCTTTGAACACCTTGTTGATGTCCCGCAGGCCTAGGATGGCAAAGGGCATTGAGAAACCTACAGAGACAAAGCAAAAAGAGAGGTTAGTTCAGTGTGAGGTTTGTGTCAACCCCTCCATATACTCCATCTGTGAACACTAACTGGTGAAGGTTTGGATGAGCCGTCTTTCACAGGAGTCGATGCTTTTACTCGGCCGAAGTTATCTACTGGCATGGTGCTTGCAGCTGCCACATTTTTGGTGGACTTGATTGCCTGGGAAACTGTGCAGAGGAGATTTTGAAATAATTACAATATTTTGAACATAATTATACTATCATCACAGGGCAAAGGGGCCAAAACTGTTTTTTAGCTGCAACCCACCTTGAGTCCTTGTATTCGGCTCTAGAGTTAGCATGGAAAGCTGAATGCCAACTGGTCTTCCTCTCTGAGTCTTTGGGTCGGTCTGTGAACCCATATCTTGTTTTGCCTTTGGTCTGTGTTCCCATTGACAACCCATGTCTCTTGTAGTGGACAATGTGGGAGACTTCAGTGTAACCTGACATTGCATTCATCATCAACCTTTCACATGTGATTCAAATTTTCACTTGAGATTTCACAAGTAATGCCCTGCAAATTAAAATTACTCTCCATGATACACACGTGTATCACCAGTTCGATTCCAGGTGAGCAAAAATGGATGCATGTCGGAACCAGAAAGAAGGAGAATAACTCTCGGCACAGCTGCTTTCTTCTTCCGCGTCCAGACTTAAGACCTTCAAATCGCTTTGAGCCCCTGTACCAGCTGTCTTCTGACGGAGACTTGTCCCTCCAGCTACCTCTCCCTGTCCTAGTAAATGAACTGCCTGGGCACAGCCTGGACCACTGCGGCCCCACTCCGCTGGGCCGTGCTCTGTTCCTTTGGCTGTTGTGCCCTTCGCAGCTGGGTTTCAGTAGCCCTCTTCTCAGGTGAGTTCTGTGGCTCTGGCCTCGCAATCAGCTTCAAGACACGGCAGAGGCCAGATCATTCCGGATATTGTGATAGGGAGTTTGATGGTGAGGCATATATCTGTACCTGGGTCAAATACTTAGTGTTTTCCTGGGGGAAAAGGATATCACCAGGTTCCTTCCTGAGGCTGTGCGTAGGTCACCGGGGCTGATACTGACATGGTTCATGTGGGGTTGAATGATTTTATGAAGGGCAGCTCAGAATAGCAGAGATTGATTTTAAAGAACTGATTGGGTCACTATTTGACACCAACAAACGCCCCATAATATCTGGCCCTATGCCCTCCCTAAATCATGGCATCGAATGATTCAGAAGACTATTATCCCTCCATAACTGGCTACAAGAATATTACAGCTCTGTGGGTGTAACATTTCTTGACAAATGTAATACCTTCTGGAAACAAAGATTGTATTATAAGGAGGATGGGTTCCACCCAAATTATGTGGGTTCCTGGATCTTTTCACAGCATTATAAGGCTGCATTGAGACAATGACTTATCAATGACCCAAGCCTAGCTCATTTAAACCCTACCATTGTGTCACTGAGTTGTCATAATTCTTCAGCAAATGTACATTATCCCAGGGGCGTTGGAAGACACAATGTAAGTAACCTAATTGATGTCCCTCTTACTGCCCTGAATGCCTCTGCTGATCCTACAGCTATTGCATGCAGTAATCATATGCTTATTAACCAGAGTAATACTGTTAGCACCTGAGCATGTCTACCTCTGCTAAACTTCCTAGTATCGCAAGAAAAACAATCAAGCATCCCAGAAAAGTGTTAAAAATGTCCCATGTTAACATACTATACTGGATAGGTGCAGTGGAATGTGTTGTGTTAGAGGGTCATACATAGCCCCAATTTTCTCCAGGGCACCGTACTGCTAAGCGCCTTGCTCAAGGGCACATCAACAGATTTTTCACCTACTCAGCTTGGGGATTCAAGCTTTCAGTTACTGGCCCAACGCTTTGTGGATTATAATGTGTTTTGCCCCGTTTAATTTGTTGCTTGACAGACCTTCCAAGGCACTTGCTGCTGTTGGGCACTGTAGCGTTCTGACTGACATGCCAGGGAGTAGCAGTTTCTTTCTGAGAATTGTTCCATTGGAATCACATAGAATAAAGGCCATATGGTGCTCTGTTGTGGTGTCTGGAGTTATATTTTTGGGATAGATGTCCATGTCAGGGCCTTTAGTGGGGGTGCTCTGGGGCCGGGATATGAAGATCTTGGGTAAGGGGATGTGCTGTTGTGGGAGGAGGAGTTTATATAATGGAGTTGGAGGAGGAGTTGTTCTGTGTCTTGTTACAGACCTCTTGTGCTGAGTCTGTGTGAGTTACGGAGATCTGGGAGTAGTAGTGGGACTGCTGATGTGTGTGTGTGGTAGTGAGGGTTGTGGTGGTTGGTTCCGGTTGTTCTCTTAGAGTGTGGATGGTGGTGTCTCTGGGTTGTAGCAATCCTCTGACTGCTAACTTCCTCTGTAGCTCCTTCCGGGTGTCAGCTACCTCTCTCCTCATGATGCTCGACCGTTGCCAGTTTCTGTCTTAGCTCCTCCTTATCCTGCCTCAGAACTGTCACCTCACCTCGAAGCTCATTCACCTCTACCTCCAATAGGGAGATACCCCTCAAAGGCCTGGGATAGCTGGGAAAGGTTGTCACACTCCATGTTTGCCAGGGTGGCTAGGTTAGATATGAGGGTGGAGGGACTTTTGGAATTAACACATTTCTCACCAGGTCTGTCTTTATATTGAAGTGTTGCAGTTAGTGCCATTCTCTTTCAAGGTGTCTGCTAGCTCTTTCAGTGATGTAAACTAATGTATATAGAGGATTAGTACAGCTTCTGTTCATCAAATACTGTCAACCATTAGGGATTCCTCTCGATCTGGCATGGTCAAAGTGCCTACATATTTTAGAATACCAAGCAGCATTATGTTCTCTATAGAAGAGCAGGTCAGAGATTGTATTCTTGTTTTCAATTAGGTTATAATCAGCAAGCAATGTATCTGGGTTTTCCGTGAGGAGGTTTTGTTTATGACGCTGTTTAGAATGTTCAGAGTTTAATCATGAAGTAGGCAAACTGATGAATGAATCCTAAATACAGCTACCTTTTTACTTTGTTAATCTCTGGCTTGTCATTTGATTTCATGGAGCCTGATGGAGAGACTGTAGATGCAACCATACTCCAAAGCAGGACATTTCTCTGCATCCAGGTTGAGGCTTGCTGCCAGCAGGAACATGGAGCAGTCCGTGTCAGTAAGTCATGATATCAGTTTTCCTTTACACTGCATGATACTATTTCAAGGGCGGTGGAGAAGCCCTATGCACAGGGCTCTAAATTGTGACCAACTATTAAATAAATATTTGGCTGTGGGATTTTTGGGGCTCCAGTGTGCCTAGAAAAAAAAATCACCAATATAATAATTGATGTAATGACAAGGCTTCATTGTATCACTGTTTATCCGAGTGCCCTAGTTTAAAAACGAGAGCCTATTCGTGACCATTGTGGTTGGACCAGTACTACCACAGATTATTGTTACTACAGAAGAAACGACTTGTCTCTAGCCCAAACCATTCAAAAGTTGTGACTCAGATTACCTGCTCTACTTTTTTTCCCTTCTGTCACGCATTGGCGGGCCGCACTTTACATTCATAACCATAAACCATTCTAAAAGTACTTGCGGGCCATTAACATTTCAGTAATTTAGCAGACACTCTTATTCAGAGTGATTTACAGAATAAATTCGGGTTAAGTGCCTCGCTCAAGGGCACATCGATTTATTTTTCACTTAGTTGGCTCAGAGATTCAGACCAGCGACCTTTCAGTTACTGGCCCAACGCTCTTAACCGCTAAGCTATCTGCGACTTGTTCACATTGTTCAGTCAAGTTACCTCATTATCTAGCTAGCTAGCTAGCTAACAACCTGGTAACTTCATCCAAACATTTGGGGGTAAAGAAAGAAAGGTAAAGGGACAGCTTCTTCAGTAGATCAATGATCATAGCAATTAATAAATGACAGATCTCTTGCATGTCCTCACTCACAAACCTTTTTAACCTTTCTGGCACAGGCGTTCCACTAGCGACCCCCCTCGACAACATCCCGAGAAATTGCAGAGCGCCAAATTCAAAATACAGAAATAGTCATAATAAACATTTATAAAAATACAAGTGTTATACATCGGCTTAAAGATTAACTTCTTGTTAATCCAGCCGTGTTGTCAGATTTCAAAAAGGCTTTACAGCGAAAGCATACCATGCGATCATCTGAGGACAGCGCCCCGCTTACAAAAGCATACAAACATTTTCCTACCAAGTAGAGGAGTCACGAAAGTCAGAAATAGCGATACAATTAATCACTTACCTTTGAAGATCTTCATCTGGTTGCAGTCTTCCGGGTTAGGGGAGGGTTTGGCCGGCCGTGTTGTCCTTCCATGTTGTCCTTCCTTTCCCATCGCGCTCCAGCGACTGTAACTAGCAAATTAGATATCACAAAAAAGGGGTAAAACAAATATTTAAAAAGTTTATAGCAGAGAACATGCCTTTACCCTCACTTCTTGGACAAACCACATATGCAGTTTTAGAAATTGTTGTTCGTCCTGTAAGCATTACATGCCAACGCAGGAATTTTTAGACAGCAGAGGGCTGTAGTCCAGAAGGTTATGGCTTTCTCAGACCTTTGTGGACAAGAGTAGGAGTGGAAAGATGTTTAATTAACCTCTTAGGAATCCCGCTCGAATCCCATTACCGGAATAGATTTGAAAACATCCAGTGAAATTGCAGAGCGCCAAATTCAAACTACAGAAATATGAATATTCAACATTCACGAAAATGTGTAATACATCAAAATAAAGCTTAACTTCTTGTTAAAACCTGTTTGGGATAGGGGTTCCACTAGCGGAACGTTTCGACAACATCCAGTGAAACTGCAGAGCGCGAAATTCAAAAGAAATTCTTAAAAATATTTTACTTTCATACATTCACAAGTGCAATGCACCAAATTAAAGCCTGACTTCTTGTTAATCTAGCCACCATGTCAGATTTTCAAAAAGGATTTACGGCGAGAGCAAACCATGCTATTATCTGAGGACAGCACCCCATCAAACAAACACATAACAATCATAATTCAAACCGCCAGGCGTGACACAAAACTCAGAAATAACGATATAATTCATGCCTTACCTTTGAAGATCTTCTTCTGTTGGCACTCCAATATGTCCCATAAACATCATAAATGGTCCTTTTGTTCGATAAATTCCATCGTTATATCTCCAAAACATCCATTTATATTTGCCGCGTTTTATTCAGAAAAACACCGATTCCAACTCGCGCAACATGACTACAAAATATGTAATAAGTTACCTGTAATCTTGATCCAAACATTTCAAACAACTTTGCTAATACAACTTTAGGTATATTTATGTAAATAATAGATCAAATTTAAGACGGGATAAACTGTGTTTAACCTCAGCAAGAGCGACATCATTGATATATATATACAGAGAAAAGAGTCCTCCACAGGCCCTCCGATTTAACCTCTATGGGCTAGGTGGGACGCTTGCAGCCAGTGTAATCCCGTGGCGCGATATTCAAATACCTTAGAAATGCTATTACTTCAATTTCTCAAACATATGACTATTTTACACCATTTTAAAGGCAAGACTCTAGTTAATCTAACCACACTGTCCGATGTCAAAAAGGCTTTACAACGAAAGCAAAACATTAGATTATGTCAGCAGAGTACCCAGCCAGAAATAATCAGACACCCATTTTTCAAGCTAGCATATAATGTAGCATAAACCCAAAACACAGCTAAATGCAGCACTAACCTTTGATGATCTTCATCAGATGACACCCCTAGGACATTATGTTATACAATACATGCATGTTTTGTTCAATCAAGTTCATATTTATATCAAAAACCAGCTTTTTACATTAGCATGTGACTAGCATGTGACTAGCATTCCCACCGAACACTTCCGGTGAATTTACTAAATTACTCACGATAAACATTCACAAAAAACATAACAATTATTTTAAGAATTATAGATACAGAACTCCTCTATGCACTCTATATGTCTGATTTTAAAATAGCTTTTCGGTGAAAGCACATTTTGCAATATTCTCAGTAGATAGCCCGGCATCACAGGGCTAGCTATTTAGACACCCAGCAAGTTTAGCACTCACCAAAGTCAGATTTACTATAAGAAAAATGTTATTACCATTGCTGTTCTTCGTCAGAATGCACTCCCAGGACTTCTACTTCAATAACAAATGTTGGTTTGGTCCCAAATAATCCATAGTTATATCCAAATAGCGGCGTTTTGTTTGTGCGTTCAAGACACTATCCGAATGGTAAAGAAGGGTGACGAGCACGACGCATTTCGTGACAAAATAATTCTAAATATTCCATTACCGTACTTCGAAGCATGTCAACCGCTGTTTAAAATCAATTTTTATGCCATTTTTCTCATAAAAAAGCAATAATATTCCAACCGGGAGTGGTGGTTTTCGTTCAAAGAGAGGGAAAATAAAAACATCTCGTGCCCTCGTGCACGAGCCCCAGTCTGATGGTCCTCTGACAGGCCACTATCCAAATGTGCTAATGTGTTTCAGCCAGGGGCTGCCTCGATATCATTCAGCTTTTTCCCGTGTTCTGAGAGCCTATGGGAGCCGTAGGAAGTGTCACGTTACAGCAAAGATCCTCAGTCTTCAATAAAAAGAGCCAAGATGAACAAGAACTTGTCAGACAGGCCACTTCCTGTTCAGAATCTTCTCAGGTTTTTGCATGCCATATGAGTTCTGTTATACTCACAGACACCATTCAAACAGTTTTAGAAACTTTAGGGTGTTTTCTATCCAAAGCCAATAATTATATGCATATTCTAGTTACTGGGCAGGAGTAGTAACCAGATTAAATCGGGTACGTTTTTTATCCGGCCGTGTAAATACTGCCCCCTATCCACAACAGGTTAATACCGGACGAAAACAAAGTGGAGCGAGCTTTCAGGTCGCGCGCCCCAACCACAACAGTACACTAGACTTGATCCTCGTTCTGAACAGCCATACTTCTTCATTACTCAAAAGAAAAACATTAACCAATTTCTAAAGACTGTTGACATCCAGTGGAAGTGATAGGAACTGCAAGCAAGTGCCTTAGAAATCTAGATCCACATAGAAACCCATTGAAAACACTGTCACCTCAAAAAACAAAATCCTGGATGGTTTGTCCTCGTGGTTTCACCTGACAAATAAGTTCTGTTATACTCGCTGACATAATTTTAACAGTTTTAGAAACTTTAGCGTGTTTTCTATCAAAATCTACCAATTATATGCATATCCTAGCTTCTGGGCCTGAGTAGCAGGCAGTTTGCTTTGGGCATGCTTTTCATCCAAAATTCCGAATGCTGCCCCCTATCCTAAAAAAGTTCACTCAGCCACCGTGTCAGATTTCAAAAAAGCTTTACGGCGAAAGCACACCATGCGATTATCTGAGGACAGCGCCCAAATACAAAACCATGAAAAACATATTTGAACCAGGCAGGTGCGACACGAAGGTCAGAAATAGCCATATAATAAATGCCTTACTTTTGAAGATCTTCATCTTTTTGCAATCTCAAATATCTCAGTGACACAATGAATGGTCGTTTTATTCGATAAATTCCCTCTTTATATCCCCAAAATGTCAATTTATTTGGCGCGATTGATTCAGAAATACACCGGTTCCAACATGACTACAAAGTATCTAATAAGTTACCTGTAAACTTGGTCCAAACATTTCAAACAACGTTCCTAATCCAACCTCAGGTATCCTAAAATGTAAATAATTGATCAAATTTAAGACGAGATAAACAGTTTCCAATACCGAAGAAAAATAATTCGGAGCGAGCTCCTGTTCATGCGTAACAAAATACTAGAGACCTTCTGAGTGACACGTAGAAAGAATAGCACTACTTCTTCATTTCTCAAAAGAAAAACATTGAACAATTTCTAAAGACTGTTGACATCTAGTGGAAGCCATAGAAACTGCAATCTGGGCCCTAATAAATCAGATTTCCCATAGAAAAGCATTGGAAAACTCAATGACCTCAAAACTTTTCCCTGGATGGATTGTGCTCGGGGTTTCGCCTGCCAAATCAGTTCTGTTATACTCACAGACATTCTAACAGTTTTTGTAACATCAGAGTGTTTTCTAACCAAATCTACTAATTTTATGCATATCATAGCTTCTGGGCCTGAGTAACAGGCAGTTTACTTTTGGCACGCTTTTCATCCGGACGTGAAAATACTGCCCCCTATCCCTAAGAATTAACATGATTTTTGAATGACTACCTCATCTCTGTACCCCACACACACAATTATATGTAAGGTCCCTCAGTTGAGCAGTGAATTTCAAACACAGATTCCATCACAAAGAACAGGGGGGTTTTCCAATAACTTGCAAAGAAGGGCACCTATTGGTAAATGGAGCAAAGCCCAGGCAAAATGCAAGAGGAAAACCTGGTTCAGTCTGCTTTCCAACAAACTGGGAGATGAATTCACAATCACGTGGCATGCTTTTTTTGTAACGCCTATTGTATTTCGGACAATGCAGTTAGATGAACAAGACTTTAATCTTTTAACCTCTCTAGGCTAGGCGGGACGAATTCGTCCCACCTACGTAACAGCCACTGCTATCCTGTGGCGCGATTTTCAAAACCTTAAAAATCCTATTACTTCAATTTCTCAAACATATGACTATTTTACAGCCATTTAAAGACAAGACTCTCGTTAATCTAACCACACTGTCCGATTTCAAAAAGGCTTTACAACGAAAGCAAAACATTAGATTATGTCAGCAGAGTACCAAGCCAGAAATAATCAGACACCCATTTTTCAAGCCAGCATATAATGTCACCAAAACCCAGAAGACAGCTAAATGCAGCACTCACCTTTGATGATCTTCATCAGATGACAACCCTAGGACATTATGTTATACAATACATGCATGTTTTGTTCAATCAAGTTCATATTTATATCAAAAAACAGCTTTTTACATTAGCATGTGACGTTCAGAACTAGCATACCCCCCGCAAACTTCCGGGGAATTCGCTAACATTTTACTAAATTACTCACGATAAACGTTCACAAAAAGCATAACAATTATTTTAAGAATTATAGATACAGACCTCTATGCACTCGATATGTCCGATTTTAAAATAGCTTTTTGGTGAAAGCACATTTTGCAATATTCTAAGTACATAGCCCAGGCATCACGGGCTCGCTATTTAGACACCCGGCAAGTTTAGCACTCACCATAATCATATTTACTATTATAAAATTTCATTACCTTTTGTTGTCTTCGTCAGAATACACACCCAGGACTGCTACTTCAATAACAAATGTTGGTTTGGTCCAAAATAATCCATCGTTATATCCGAATAGCGGCGTTTTGTTCGTGCGTTCCAGACACTATCCGAAATAGTAAAGAAGTGTCACGCGCATGGCGCAATTCGTGACAATAAAATTCTAAGTATTCCATTACCGTACTTCGAAGCATGTCAACCGCTGTTTAAAATCAATTTTTACGACATTTTTCTCGTAGAAAAGCGATAATATTCCGACAGGGAATCTCCTTTTCGGCAAACAGAGGAAAAAATCCCAAAGGCGGGGGCGGTCGGGGTCACGCGCATAAGTTAGTGTCTCTTGATCGGCCACTTGAGAAAGGCGATAATGTGTTTCAGCCTGGGGCTGGAATGACGACATTCTGTTTTTTCCCGGGCTCTGAGCGCCTATGGACGACGTGGGAAGTGTCACGTTAGAGCAGAGATCCTTAGTAAATGATAGAGATGGAAAAGAAGTTCAACAAATGGTCAGACAGGCCACTTCCTGTAAAGGAATCTCTCAGGTTTTGACCTGCCATTTCAGTTCTGTTATACTCACAGACACCATTCAAACAGTTTTTGAAAATTTAGGGTGTTTTCTATCCATATGTAATAAGTATATGCATATTCTAGTTACTGGGTAGGAGTGGTAACCAGATTAAATCGGGTATGTTTTTTATCCAGCCGTGTCAATGCTGCCCCCTAGCCCTAACAGGTTAACCGATATGACACTTGTATGTACCTAAATGTTTAATATCCATAATTGTTATGATCACTTATTTTAATTGCGCTCCCTCCAATTTCATCTGAATTTGTCGACAGGTGTCCTGCTGACGGAACGCCTAGCCCTAAGAAGTTTAAAAATATATAATTTAATTTAACCAGGCAAGTCAGTTAAGAACAAATTATTATTTACAATGACGGCCTATTGTGCTGGGCCAATTGTGCACCGGACTATGGGACTTCCAATCATGGCCAGGAGCCTATAGGTTATGGATCATTTAATTGAGACCACACGAAATAGCCTAGGCTCACAAGATATTGCGCACCCAGAGGAGAATCAGAGATTAGGGGTGATATCGGCACAGATCCATATATAGTCTAAAAAGCAACTAATTCTAAAACATTGAGAAATATTGAGATTTCATCAATTACAAATTAGATGACCCTCCCTTTGACTAGATTTAACAAATACTAAACCCTCCAATTGATTGAAATTGAAAAAGCTTGACCCTTCCCCATTTTCCTCCAGGTTTCAATTCTGTAAATGTCTATCCATCCCTAAGCAGCATCTGATAATGTGAGAAAAGTCTCTCTACATCCACTGAGGTAATGGGGAGGCACAGATTTCTCACCACAATGTGAGCTAAGGCTGGCATCCTGTCCTGCCTAACTTCCTACCAGTCCACTACACTCACTTCCATAGCGTCTGACTTGTCGTTGCCCATGTATCTGTGCCACTCTTTTGCAGGCACCTGGCTCGGAGCAGGGATGGCATATTCCTTAATGTCCTTTCTTACCCCTAACACCTAGGCTGGATCTTGATAGAGCATGCTGCCATGGCAGACTGGAACAACTCAGTGCAGGAGTGCCTGTCTTCCTCTGGACGCTGCCCCAGCTCCGTTGTATCAGTCCCAGCTGTTCTGCCATACTCAAACTGCATCTGCAGGTCCTCCAGCTTCCTGGCGATGTTGTGGGCTGTTGACACATAGGTCTC
The DNA here is from genome assembly GCF_965601325.2 of Salmo salar. NCBI lineage: Eukaryota > Metazoa > Chordata > Actinopteri > Salmoniformes > Salmonidae > Salmo > Salmo salar. Next base: position 8,206,737 of record NC_138319.1, read on the forward strand.
ATCCGGCTTTGTCAGGTTAGCCACTATCTCCACACTATGCTACACAATGAAAACTACCTGGGCTTTCAGCTGTGCCTTGTGTTCTCTCAGCATCTCACAAAGGTCCTGGACACACCTCACTATTTCTGGTAAGGTGGTAGTAAAGTTAGTGAGCAGGTACTGTACTCCACAGCCTTTATCTGGGAGCCCCACCTGGTCTGCATAGCATACACAGGCATCACAGGAGAATGGACATTTTCCAGCACGAATGCTCTCAAGTCCAAACGATGCTGGGGTGCCTGACAGAGTACCTTCTTCACCAGAGCACACAGCCTGTTCATCTCCTTAAACACCTCTGGAAAAACCTTCAGCACCAGGTTTAGGAGATGGGCAAAGCAGGTGACGTGTCTGGAGTTGGGGAAGAGGCCCTTCAAGATGCTGGTGAAAGCCTTCTTCATGTAGCTAGCTGAGTCACCTACAAAAGCCCACACATTGTTAAGGCCATTGTTGCTGAGACAGGAAATGACAGCTGCCACAACAGGATGGAGTAGGATGGTGAGTGCACATCTTCCAAAGGCATCGGTCATTCAATGATTACATAAATGTCAGATGAGATGGCTCTGGGAAAGACCCTCCCTTGGTTGCATTGTTTCTTCAGAAATGTAGACAACTTGGGCCCCTTCTCAAGACGTATATCTGCTTAGATTAATGTTCTTGTGAAGTCAAATGTAAAAACAGCCAGCTCATCTCCTTTCCAAGACCCCAACTTTCTTTTGGTTTTCCTATTGGAATAAGGTCAAGCCAATCATCATGATTATATTAGCCAATCAGCAGCCTTTTTCCCGGGACTTAGCGTAATACCCGAACAGTCAGGACCTAAGGCAGTCTGTACTTTCCATTCTGATGACCAGCCTGTTTTTTTCCCTCCTGCTTATTCTACCTCCTTAGAAGAAATTGCTTTTCTTTCTGATGTTTATTGTGCATGTAGCTAAATGTATGTGCCAAAATCCTAGTGTCTTGTTGTTTGGAGCTAAATAGCGTCTGTTGTAAATATGTACCATTTGTGTTAAACTTGCTAGGTAGCTAGCTCGCATACTCCTGCTAGTGTTAGCATTAGCATTTTTATCCAGAATACATTACTATTTTGCATGCTTATTAGCGATTAGCATTTGTTAGCATTTGTCTGTGTTGTTAGACTATTTTTGGTTGTAGATCGCTCATGCTTATTATGTTTCATAATGTGTAGATATTTATACATTGCTCTATTGTTCTTTGTGCATCTAGCATGTGTTTGGGTCCACATAGCCTGTTTAGTTGTTGACATGCAAATAGACATATTTTTCCCGTACTGTGCTTTAGCCTAAGTTCTCCTCTTTTCTTTACATAACCACAATTAGTATCAGAGAAAGTGGTGTTGTATGTGTGTGTGTGGATCGTCATTAAACCATTGAACTGGAACAAATGCTTCCTCGTGTTCTGAACGGACACCCTGGGGTCGTTGCTACCGGCCTAAAATCTAGCATTTTATCCCTTTTTATTGGTCCTTTGAATTCTTAAATAACAGATATTTTTCATCCAAGATGAAGTAAATTCTCTCAGCTGTGGAGGGGGTATTTTCCAGACAGGAGACCAGGGTCTATGTGCTTGTTTGTACTGAAAAAATAAAAATATATAAAGAACAATGGTTCCATTTTTTAAATGAAGGATTCTCAGATTTTGAGATCAATAGCAGGCCTACAGTGGATCTCAAGCTTTGAAGCTAAGCACTCTCTCTCCTGAAGCGACACACACACACAAACAAACAAACACACATTCCATAACCCTGACACAGAAACCTGGAACACACAGACACACACGCAGACACACTCACACACAGCCCGTAAGCCTGACACAGAGGCCTGGAACACACAGACAGACAGTCCATAAACCTGACAATATGTCTCACACACCATTTCTTTCAAATAATGAAACAATTATTTTGTAATTCCCAACTTGTCACTTGTTTTGATAGCTCCACCAAGTCAGTTTGGCTAACTTATTAGTTTGCTAACCTAAACATTGTGATGGAGTTGGAGTCACAAGTTGGGAACCTTTCCAGGCTAACTTTAGCTAGCTAACGTGCCACTCTATCTAGATACAGAAAAAATGGAATTATCAAGAACAGATAGAAAAAAGATAGAGAGAGAGCAAATCTACTAGCTAGTTAATATATCTATATCTAGCTAAAGCATCATAATGCTTACCTAGTCCACTACTAGCCCTCCTATTTTTGTGTCGGAGTGACCTCAGGTGCTCCACCACAGTTTGACGTCATATGTAACGTACGCTAACCCCATGCAGTACAAATGTGTGCAACCGCAACCTTCAAACGAGGCTGCAAAGAAAACTAATGGGACTGTAGCGACTGTGTTGACATCAACATCTGGGGTGTGAACTACGTTTCCATTCAAGTGTTGATTGACATGGTAATGGCTCTAGAGTATTGGAGAAAGTTGAAAAAAATGGACCCCTCCGACATTGTACATTACATCGTGACGTGACATGGCGTAACGTACAGCACGCATAAAGCAACTAATTCTGTCTTACAGCCTCTCTCCACCAAGTGTAGCACTTCTCTCACAGTTTAAAAACAAGAAAGGGAGGGACAGGGTGATACCTAGTCATTTTTTGCGTCTTCACTGCAAGCTATCATGACTCTCAAAAGCCGCTGTTTATTTCTGAAGATCACTTTAGCACCGCCCTAAAACCCCGATTCAAATTCGATACAAACCTTCAAATAGGTATGTAATGACACATTATATAAACTCTTTATAGTGTTTTATTTACATTTTAGAGGCGATGGACAGTTGGACAGAAAAAAAGCATTTTCCCCACACGACATCTCTCCTTCTCACTATCACGCAATAGGTTTTGCTTCCCCACCCGCCATTTTTAAAAAGACCTGACAGAGCTTATTGCCTTCTTGAATCATGCAGAGATGGGCATCATGAAGGTCTCATCATTGATTTTGTTGGAAAGGGGAGAAACTGTGCTTTACAATGGTATTGATATTACAGTTGGTCTGGAAGTATTATGTTGTTTGGTCGCTAAAATAAGGTCAATTGTATGGACCAGCTCGATGTACAAAAGTGAGTTAGTTTACGTTAGTCGATTAAATGTTGACAGACTTTGCAGAAGAGTACTCCTCTATCCTTGTACAGTTCAGCTGGAAACTCCCTGGGCCTGGCTGTTATTCTGGTCGCCAAGTGTTTCCTCGTCAGCTCCTCTGCTTTAAATCTGGGCATTTTTAGCTACTTCTCTCCTCAGACAGCTGTCATTCACTCACGGAGCTGTCTGCACCCTGCAGCTCTCATTCATACAGGGGAGGGGCTATGGTGGGGAGAGTGGGCTACACTTAGCATGCTAGTAGAAACCCATAGACGGCCAATTATTGTGCTAACGCTAGTTTGCAAAACTACCACTAACTTCCTTCATACTGGAAACAGAGACATACAAATGGTATCCACAAGTTCATCTGACTCTGGGGAAGTAGATGCAGGGCCTCATTGCCAAAATTACGAAGTATCCTTTTAACAAATGAATTTAGCTGTATAAATACAGTAACTGGTTGTAGATTGACCATATTTTCACAGAAACTAGACAAAAACTCTATGGGACCATGACACAATATTCTAAGAACATCTGACAATCCGTGGGGATGTCCCTGGAACAAACTGGGAACTAGAAAAAACCTGCAGGGGACCATCATGTTTAAAATGAATGAAGGTAAATCATGCCTGGGTTTTCACATGTGCTGAAATGGCATCAGATGTGTAGTGTCATGGTATCACATGTTGAAATTTTGCATCCCCATGTTGTCACATTTATTTCACATGAGATCATGTTTTCACATGTAAAGTCACTTGTTTAGGAGACCTGTGTGGTTCTGGTACCGGTTCAGACCAGCATTTCTGCGTATAAATCGATCTATGGGCACCGTAGATCGAAATGGCTCCCACAGAGACACAGTAGCATATTTTGTCGGATGTGAAATCTGAAACCACTTGAAGCTGGGATGTCTCTCCTACCATTTAATTTGCTCTTCCGACTGTCTATCAACTCCTGGCTGAACCCTACATCACAGCCACTAACAAAGAACATGCCTGCAATCCTTACTTCATAGCGCAGCAGGAAAGAGTGGTTTCGTCACTATAGCACATTCAGAGGTTGATTTATAGCATTAATCTAAAATAATTCATAGAATTTAAACAAAAAAATCTTTCTGCTTGTCATAGATAGACAAGTTTAATATGAGATAAATGGCAAGTTCCTAACGAGTTCAGGATGCCAAGCTAGAGCTCTATGTGACGTTTACAGCGATGGGGGCACATGTTTTGAAAATATGCACATTTTCTCAAACACGAAACATATAAATATGTATTTCACAGTTATAAGGAAGGTAAAATCTTATAGTTAGTGATTTATATTTTTATTATACTATATTTAGAAAGCATAAGTCATTCAAGCCTTATTCATACATTTTTATTGAACAGGAAATTCATAATATAAAATATTTCATATTTGCTTATTTTTATCATATATTTACTGTGTACATGAGCTTGTGTTCTCAAAAGTGACTACAGCCCAGCTCTTTCTCGCTATTTTTCACCAGAAGGGTGAGATTTGAAGCTTTTTGGGGATTTTAAGATTTCTAGTTATTGTTTATGGTCCTCTCATGATTACATGTAATTACATTTAAGAGGTTTAAGACTTGCTGCCAATCTGATCTGTCCCCTATACACATTCAATTGGCGGGTGACTACTACCACATATCAGTTCAATTGGTACAGAGTCTCATTAACAGGTTCAACAAAAATAGGCACGTACAAGGCAAGTCTCGAATTATGTTAAAGAGACAACGATTCTTTCCCTCCCACAACATATGTCTACAATGCACCATAATTTCAGAATTCTGCAGTAGATATACAGCAAAACAGCAATACAGTACTTTATTGTTAAATTGTATTGTAATAAAATTACTGCAGCGCTAACAGTGAATATACATGTATATTTTACAGCATACCATTGAATATTTGGTGTTTTATATCACTTGCACTTGTAGAGGCCTTAAAGGTTTGAGACTTGCTAACACTGATCTGTCCCCTATACACATTACGTTGTTATGGAACTACCACCACATTTCAGTTAAATTGATACAGGTCTCACGAACAGGTGCAACAATTATAGCCGCTTACAAGGCACGCCTAAAGATATGCTAATTAACCAGAAACAACAATACCATGCACCCACTAGTGTTCAAAATGTTTTTGGAGTGCCAAAAACACATTATAGTACCGTAGTTTGGTGATGAATTAGAGTAAATAGCTGCCAGCACAGTAACCAGCAACTCAATATTAGGAAGGTGTTCTTAATGTTTTGTACACTGTTTACAGAAAAACATGGTATCCAGTACTTTACTATGAAATGGTATTGTATTGTAAAATAATTTTGCAGCAGTGTAGCGTAATGCCATTGAGCCCCCATAATGTATTGGTCTTTACAGTACTGTACTGTAAAATAGAATTACAGTAGCTAACTAAATATTTGACTGTACATTTACAGCAACTTGTGACAGTGTACCTTCAAGGCATAGGGAGGAGCTAGAGTACATTGCTCTCTGCACTGAGGGTGGTTCTGCCCTGAGGGTGGATTTGAAGGCATTGACCTGGAAGCAGCATTTCACAAAGGTCATTGGAGGAGTTACTTTACTTTACTTGAGTCTCTCTGAATACTGCTAAATGACCAAAATGTAAATGTCAGGCAGCATTGCATTTACACACAGATTAATATTCATAGATTTTTTTTACAGTATTTGTCATAAAGTACTTTAATTGTAGCCAACCTACTTGTATTGCTTAGTTTTGTATCAGTTATGACTTTCCACACAGGGATAGATTTGCTTTAGCCTAGCTAATTTCATGTTCATTATATTCCATTGCACATATTTTAATGTGTGAGATAGCAGTCATAATAATTTGCAGTAAACAAGATGGTTGCACAAATGTACTGGTTTGACTATTGTTTTGAATAGCTGACCTTAGTTTTCAATAGCTGTACTGTGTATGTGGGGTGAAATACACAAATCTAGTCAGAAACTGCTTTTTGTACTGTAGCCTAGTGTGGATTGTCATTCACATCCGAAAAGTTATCCTTTGTAGGACAGGGCTGACAGACCCTTGGAAAACATTTCTGGCACTACCCCTGTTATTATTATTAGAATGCCACTCCTTGTTTGGCGTTATGAGATGATGAAATTATAGCACAAACATATCTGGGACCAGGCTATTGAGCCTATACTTGTGTTATTATTAACTATGGAATGAAAATACATTTAAAAAAGTAACCTATAAACAATTTGGTATTACAGCATTAGTATCATGAGTTTATATTCCTGTTATAATTAACTTCACTATGAAAGGATAACAAAAATGTCACCTATAAATGATTTGGTATTACAGCAAAGTTACACTACATGGCCAAAAGCGTGTGGACACTTGCTTGTCGACAAAAGCAAAATAATATACGTGCATCCAGGTACTTTTCACAGGTGCTGGTTGTTGTAGGCAAACTAATGAAAACAGAAAAGAAAATGCTGCTCATGCTGCCAGGTTATATTTATTTACAACAATGTTGTAAGGTCCTATATATAAGGGCAGTACTCACTGACATCACCTCCTGAAACAGGAGTTTAAAAAATGTATAACATAGTTTCACAATATTATCACAATGTAGCAAAATATATGATCCTACACAGGAAATATGATCAATATTGACAGTAATATACATACACATACAATATTCAATTAGGATTAAAAAAAACAATTTGGACATATTGAAACTGTTAACACGGTTTCAAGTCAAACTCTTCATTAAGACCAAGAGGACACAGTGTTTTGAGCCTGTGGATCCAAAAATATTCCCTTTGAAGAAGTTTCCTCTCAATGTCCCCTCCCCTGCATGACATCTTGACCATTTCTATTCCAATGTATGTCAGAGAACTAATAGGATGTCCAGCTTGTACAAAATGAGTAGCAACCAGATTTTTTGTCTTACCTGTCCGTATATTGCTGCGGTGCTCACTGATCTGTGTCTTAAGGCTTCTACGGGTTTTCCCTATGTAAGACAGACTACAACAACATTTCAACATGTAAATAGCATTGGTGGACAGGTAATCAAGCCCTTAATCTTAATTCCTTGACACCTACTTGTAGAACATCTCATTCCAAATTATGTTACGCAGAGCGAACACAGGGGAACCCAAGAGCGGACTCAGATGCAGAAGCAGGGATGAATGAACCAAAATGTTTATTGTACACAGAGAGATATGGAGTACAGAACCGGGGTCGCTCAGATGAGTTGCAGAAAAACCCGAAGTGTAGAGTGAGGTTGTAGTTGACTGAGTTGAACAGGGTAACCAGGTCCTGAGGGGAATCCAAGGTGGTGGTGGTAAGTGAAGTCCAGAGCAAGGTGGTTGGTGGTGGTACGGGAGACAGGAGCCAGAGACAAAACGGTGTAAGGCAAGGAAACAAGCACAGCAGGGCAACAGGATCTTGAGAACTGACAGAAGGCTAGGATAACAACTGACTGAGCAGATATTACTATCTGGCAGAGTGGAGATGGCAGGAATTAATATATGTAGAGGTCTTGATTTATGGGACGATTTGCAGCTTGTATGGATCTGCTCTGACTCCAGCACACCTGTATACAACCACACAATCACACCAAGAGAGAGAAAGAGAGAGAGAGTGTATACAGGGTGAAAACTGCAGGTTAGGACGACACCGGATGGACACAAGAGGGAATAGTGGGAGCAGATGTGACAAATTCTTGGGCATTAATATGGATTTGCTGCTATAACAGTCTGCACTGATGATGGGTGTTTAGGCCTGGCTCGCAGCCGGTGTTCCAATTCATCCCAAATGTGTTCAATGGGGTTGAGGTCAGGGTTCTGTGCAGGCCAGTCAAGTTCTTCCACACCAGTCTCGACAAACCATTTCAGTATGGACGCCACTTTATACACGGGTCATTGTCATGCTGAAACAGGAAAGGGCCTTCTCCAAACTGTTAACACAAAGTTGGAAGCACAGAATTGTTTAGAACGTCATTGAATGATGCAGCATTGAGATTTCCCTTCACTGGAACTATGGGGCCTAACCCGAACCATGAAAAACATCCCCAGACCATTATTCCTCTTCCACTAAACTTTATTGGGCAGGTAGCATTCTCCTGGCATCCCCCAAACCCAGATTTGTCCGTCGGACTGCCAGATGGGGAAGCGTGTTTCCTCCAGTGGATGCTCCTCAGTTGTAGTTGAGCACTCTTGGGTCATCATTCAATTCAAATTCGTTTTTTTAAATTACAGGAGCTGGAGGAGGTATATTCTAAATAGTTTTCTTGGGTTTAGAACTTTACATTTGTGTCCAGTTTGTGCAATTTATTTAAAGTTGCCTTGCTAACTTCAGTAGCTAGCTAGCTATCAGCGTGTGTTTGCAGTTTTCTCCCCCAGAAGGGTAGAATTGCCAACGCTGCCGAAAGTGTTGTGGACTTTTTGTTGAAGAACCACTTTCATTCTCTGGGGTACACAGAAAAGGTACGAATTCAAAGCGAGGGTCGAACTCTGCCTGAGATCAGTTTCATGAAGAAGGATGAAAAAGGGAGAGGTTTCAATACAAACTGTTATCAAATGTGTAGCTGGTTAACAGGGAGCCTATCATCAAGCTGCCTATAATTGCATGTTACGATGCTTTTCATGCTGAACATCTTTTCTGGGATGTGAAAAACAATTCAAAATAATTAGACATCTTCCATCGAATCATCCATTAAACGTCAGATTAAAGAGAGAGGATGATGCAGCACATTTTTTTGCGTGCGCTCAAGTAGGCTTTGTACTTTCCTCCAGTATTTATTTAGCAAAAATGATAACACATAATCACTCCGGACAGACACAAGCAAAAACTAATGACATAAATGTTGCAGCAGCCTTGGCTACACCTAAACATTAGAAATCTGGCATGCTGTATGGGATGAAAACAATACTATTTTTCCATCTGATCAACTGTAGGCTACTAATAAGAGCAGCTGCATACAGCCTATGCACCCTGTCCATCTGGTCAGGGTAAAGTAAATGGTAACGTTATGTATTTATAGTCCATTTGTGTGTCAGGAGAAAATGTGAATGTGATCAAATTTAGATTATATTCAAAATTGGCCTTGGCTAGACTGCCTATACATTTTTAATCCAAAAGTATTACATGGAATTAATCAATCGACATAATAGTGATGGCAGATGTATTTTTTTTTTAATGCAAACACACATAAAGCAAGCTCGGCCTTGTGAGTTCTATTGTCTATCAGTTGTTGTCTGTGTCTGGGTAGAGGAAATCTCCTCCTAATCTACTCTAAATATAATTTATATGAACAAATATAAGCTAGCTACAGTTTGACAGGGTTTTCATTCCCCCCAGGGACAGGAGTTGTTTTCAGGAGTTTTTTAAAACCATGTGACTCGATTAGGAAAAACTGGTCCCATCATAGCCCATATAAAACCTTTTTACAACTGATTAATAATGGGAGTTATCCCAGTTAGAATAACATATAAGGAAAAACACTAGGCCCCAAGGGGTAAAAATTGCCAAACCGCTTTGGGACCTATGGCGCCACCAGTCTGCTCACATTTGTCAGTGATCGTCAGGCATGTGGATGATCAGGGCTTTATTCAGGAACATTTCTTGGGCTACTTTGATGTGTCAAGTGGGCGAGATGCGCAGTCTGTGTTTGACTTTATGAATTTTGAGATGTCTGACTTTAACTTCATAGAGAAACTCGTTGCCCAAACCTACGATGGCGCAGCTGTAATGGAATGTATGTGCTATTTGGATTTACAGCTAAATCCCCTTATGTTCCCTGATTAAGAGGTGAAGACTACTCCAATACCATTGTCAACTTTCTCCTGATGTGAACTGAAGCCACAACATCTCATGTGCCCGCTCATCCACTGGCACATTGAATGTTTCCCTTCCAAGCACTGTGAGTACCCCTATAAATGTTCTCTCATTACTGTATGTAGAGTCAATCACATACAAAATCACATTATTACACATCAACGATTTTACTCCTTGCTTAGACTAACTCATTCTTAGCTCTTTTGTCTGTGTGGTGTCTTGTGTTGTTGTTTTTTGTCTTCCCAGTAAAATCCTGTCCTGCACTGGTCAAGACTCTGAACACCTCAACTCTTGCCACGTACCCTCATTCAATCACTGCTGTGATCCCTTTCCAACACTGTGTAAGTGGCCCTCTCATTTCTTTCCCCATAATATTGTACTATACCATATGTACTGTCTTTATTAAATGCTTTAGGTTAAAATAATTAGTCTTTGATGATTTTTAAACACACTTTGTGGTCACCATGCATTCCGCGCCTATACCGTGGTCACCATGCATTCCGCGCCTCCCATCCTCCTACATTTTTCAAGTCACCAGCCTCCACTGGTTTCATCACTCCAGAGAACACATGTCCACTGCTCCAGTGAGTCCAATGGCAGCAAGCTTCACACCACTCCAGCAGATGCTTGGCATTGCACTTGGTAATATTAGGCTTGTGTGTGGGTCCCGTGTGGCTCAGTTGGTAGAGCATGGTAGAGCAATGCCAGGGTTGTGGGTTCGATTCCCATGGGGGACCAGTACGGAGAAAAAAAAATGTATGAAATGTATGCATTTGCTCTGGATAAGAGTGTCTGCTAAATGACTAAAATGTAAATGTGTGTGGCTGCTCGGCCATGGAAACCCATTTCATGAAGCTCCCATTGAACAGTTCTTGTGCTGAAGTTGCTTCCGGAGGCAGTTTGGAACTTGATAATGAGTGTTGCAAGCAAGGACAGACAATTTTTCACTTCACAATAAGAGCACTTACAGTTTATTTTACCAGGCTAGTCAGTTAAGAACAAATTCTTATTTTCAATGACAGCCTAGGAACAGTGGGGGCAGAACAACAGATTTGTACCTTGTCAGCTCGGGGATTTGAACTTGCAACCTTTTGGTTACTAGTCCAACACTCTAACCACTAGGCTACCCTGCCACCCCAGTTGACTGGGGCAGCTCTAGCAGGGCAGAAATTTGATGAACTGACTTGTTGGAAAGATGGTATCCTATGACGGTGCTATGACAGTGACTGAGCTCTCCGGTAAGGCCATTCTACTGCCAATGTTTGTCTATAGAAATTGCATGGCTGTGTGCTCGATTTTATACACCTGTCAGCAACGGGTGTCCACTAATTTGAAGGCATGTCCACATACTTTTATATAAATGGTATATGTAACCTATTATTTGTTTAGATATTTTAAGCTGTAGAACATGTACCTTTAAAACTGTACTTTTAAAATTGTGAACTGATTATACATCAGAATATGTAGCAGGGTGGAATGGAAGAGCCATTTAATTTATAATTTGCCCCTTTCAATCTGTCACCCGGCAAGTCATTACATACTGTCAATTTAAGTCTCATATCAAATAGCACTTTCAGCACTTACCCATAACCACTTTTAATGTCAGAGAACTGTAATGAAATATAATTTGCATTCATGAGATGATGGAATTTTATGCAGATTTACAGATTTTCATTCACATACTTCCTCTATGTACTCTCACTGTTTTGATCTGTCTCTCTCAGACAGGCTTGTCCTTATCCTTATACTCCAGTGGGCTAAATCAGGGTCACGCATTATTTATTTGTAGTCTTAAACAAATCTACTTTGAAACAAAAGCATGTACCTCACACACATGGTTATGTTGTTAAAAAAGAAGACACTTTTACAATGTCAGCCATAGAATTGACATTTATTACATTTGAGTTTGCATCCCAGTATTACACTTTATATACATCACAAAGACTGAAATCTAATAAAACCGTTTGATATAGAAACACTGGATTTAGAGTCGATGCCCCACGGAATTCTAATTAGCATAATTAAACAATCCCTATAAAAAGTGGCGCCTTGGTCTAAGGCAGTGCTTGTAAGAATCACTACAGACCTGGGTTCGATCCAAGGCTGTATGACAGCCGGCCGGGAGACCCATAAAGCGCTTCACAATTGCCCCAGTGTGGTCCAGGTTAGGGGAGGGTTCGGCTGGCTGGGATGTCCTTGTATCACCGTGCTCTAGCGACTCCTTGTGGCAGGCCAAGCGCCTGCAAGCTTGGCCAGCTGGATGGTGTTTCCTCCGACACATTGGTGTGGCTGGCTTCCGAGTTATGCAAGCAGTGTGTCAAGAAGCAGTGCAGCTTGGCAGGGTTGTGTTTTGGAGGATACTCTTGACCTTTACCTCTCCTGAGTCCATAGAGGAGTTTCAGCAATGGGACAAGACTGTAACTACCAATTGGATATCATGAAAAAGGGGTGTCAGTTTAAGCTAGAGATATCTGCGGTGAAAGGTGACAGAGCTAGAGATGTGTTTGTCAGACAATGAGACATCCCGAAAATCCCAAAACGTCTGTAGCATCCCAACGGTTTGGCATATTGTGAACCTTCTATGGAAAGATGAGACGAACACAATGGTGTTCTCTGATTTGCTCTACGACCCCCACAAGAGTCATGGGCCTCGTTTGCCAAATTCTGTCTGTAGCGTCCGAACAGTTTGGGCTACACACTTTTGCTCTAGGATGCCAACAGACCTCACATGACTCTTCTAAGGTCTCCCGGTACCTTCCTTTAGATTCTTTGGGGGGGGGGGGGGGACTATCTGTTATTCAATGTGTTTGTACGGGCTAGTGGCAGTAACGCCAAATAAACATTTTCTTCATTAAAAAAAAGTATATATTTTTTTATATTTCAAGGGGTCTTCAAATTCAAAGTCAAATAGCAAAATGATCCTTGGCATTACCTTCTTAAAACAATTAAATATAGCTTAGTAGAACCCCCTCCCCTGACTTAGACAGTGTTAATAAAATTGTTTATTGATTGTGAATGTATGAAAATATTAACATTCCACCCATGAGGCCACTAGAGGGCTCTTCTGGTCATTTGACTGCAGAAGAGAGCTACCCACAAACATGTGCACACACACATGCAATCACAAACAGACATGCATGCACACACATATATAGTTACACACTAGTCTAGGTCCAAGAGGCTTCTAAACAGCTTCTACCCCCAAGACTATTCACATTGCCCCCCCCTTCCCTCTCCACACCACTGCCACTCTCTGTTGTCATCTATGTATAGTCACTTTAATTAACTCTACCTACATGCACATACTGCCTCAACTAACCGGTGACCCCACACATTGACTCTGAACCGGCACCCCCTGTATATATTGTTATTTTTTACTGCTCCTCTTTAATTACTTGTTACTTTTATCTGTTATTCTTATCTGTATTTTTTGAAACTGCACTGTCGTTTAGGGGCTATTAAGTAAGCTTTTCACTGTGCGGTCTACATCTGTTGTTTTCTGCGCATGTGACTAATACAATTAGATTTGATTTGATAGGACACACATGCACACACACACACACACATACAAACACACACCACATTATTAGGTGGGGACAGATAACCTTGACGTTGGCAGCTAGTGACAAGCTTTGGATTCAGACCATTGACTTTGTCTGAGATTCTCAATTCTCTCTTCAGTGGCTCAAAACTATGCTATAGCTAGCACTAGTGATGGGAAACTGAGTTTTTGCCTGGATACATCTTACACCATGCTTTCCTTTTTTTACCTTCAAGTTTACTATAAAAAATAAACGGATTCTATGGCATTATTTGAGATGCTTCAGACAGAAACGTATACTATGCTAATGTATTTGAAAAACTAGTAAATAGTGTGTTTTCAACGGTATTTGGCCTCATACCCTCACATCCCTAAATGTTCCATAGCTCCCTACTCTACCTGCTAAGCTCCCTGTCAGGTGAAACTACAGAATTCGAACTATATTTGTAAGTACAGTGTTCAGAATAGGTCGGTGTTTGAAAGTAGCTTAGACACTAAGAAAGCATCAGAACCACGGCGAAATCAGTGTGATCTCACATTTTCCAACACACAGTTAGATAAAGCACATGATCAAATGAAGCTTCGGACGTCATTGATGATGTACTTCTGATTAAGCGATACACGCATTGGCACACCCCTACTCGCCCCCGGGTGCTCGTTCTGGTTTTTGCCCTAGCACTACACAGCTGATTCAAATAACCAACTCATCATCAAGCTTTGATTATTTGAATCATCTGTGTAGTGCTTGGGCAAAAACCAAAATGTGCACACAGGTGGGGGGCACCAAAAAGGTATCTGTTAAGGTTACAAGCCAAATAACCATTATTTGGCACTATATAGATACATTTGTTTTTAGTGTGTAGGCAACAAAAGATTGAGCTGTTATAATCTCCAAATCATTCATTCTTAAATCTGCTGTGCCTTTATATGTTTATCAACCCCAGCATTACAGTTTGCCCCTCCCTACACTTGTCTTGTGAGCTGAATGGCTAACATGACTAGGTGGGAGGGGCTATGGGGAGGTTTATTTTTTTGACTGTATAACTCTGGAAGGAAAGGGAAGAGATTATGTAGTCTGCAAAGTGGTCCGCCCTCTCCATCTCTGAGGTTCACACTCCTGTCACTGATCAACTCAGCTCCTGTTCTTTCATTCATTCTCTGCCATGCTCTCTCACTCCTCTGCTTTCTTTATCTTCAGTCCTTCTTTCTTTCCATTTCTCCATTGGCCCTTTTCTATTTACATATGTTTTACTTCGTCTCTCTATTTATCATCTCTGAATTCTGTATTCTCAATTCACTATATCTCTCCTTCTATCATCACTCTATTTTCATCCTTACCTCTGCCCCCTCTCTCGCTCTCTCTCTCTCTCTCTCGCTTTCTTTCTTTCTTCCTGGAGGCTGCCAGTTGATAGCAGTGTAGAGAGAGTGCCAGGGGCTAAGGAAGGCTAACATCAGCAGATGTCTGAAGAAAATGACTCTGCTTGACCAGTTTGGGGGCTGGATGAGGCAAAGAAGAGGATCAAACATTGGGATTCATTCTGCTTTTCACCACCTGCCGGGCGCCTGACTCTGAGCATGGAAGACAACAGAACAAGAGGACCATTGAGCACGCAGCACTGAGAATTTCGGAGTATACTGATGGACTAAACTAGGTGGATTAATAGCCAACAACAAGGCTAGAATGGTGACATTAACATTTTACTAAAAGGCTTAGAGAACCAACTAAGAGAACTACCAACTACACAATGAATACCACAGAACACCATGGGTTGATCTCTGTGAGCTATAACAGGAACTTCAGCACTGCTGAGAATCTGGTACCGGTCAACAAAGACTCAGAGGGCATTGGTCTCAATGACTCTTCGACGGGATGTTATGACCAGCTCCTCATCTCCACCGAGGTCTTCCTCACGCTGGGGATTGTTAGTTTATTAGAGAACATCCTGGTGATTGCCGCTATCATCAAGAACAAGAACCTCCACTCTCCCATGTACTTCTTCATCTGTTCTCTGGCCGTGGCCGACATGCTGGTCAGCGTCTCCAATGCCTCCGAGACGATTGTCATAGCCCTGATCAACAGCGGCAACCTGAGCATCTCCGGGTCGCTGATAAAAAGCATGGACAACGTGTTCGACTCCATGATCTGTAGCTCACTGCTGGCGTCGATCTGTAGTCTCTTGGCGATTGCCATAGACCGCTACATCACCATATTCTACGCACTGCGCTACCATAACATTGTGACGGTAAAAAGTGCACTGGCGGTGATCTCCCTCATATGGTCGTGTTGCGTGGCGTCGGGCGTGCTCTTCATCATCTACTCTGAGAGCACCACTGTCCTCATCTGCCTTATCACCATGTTCTTCTCCATGCTGGCACTCATGGCCTCGCTCTACATCCACATGTTCCTCCTGGCCCGGCTACACATGAAGAGGATCGCCATGCTGCCTGGGAACGCGCCCATCCTCCAGCATGCCAACATGAAGGGCGCCATCACCCTCACCATCCTCCTAGGTGTGTTTGTAGTGTGCTGGGCTCCCTTCTTCCTCCACCTCATCCTCATTATCTCCTGCCCCAGGAATCCCTACTGTGCCTGCTTCATGTCGCACTTCAACATGTACCTCATCCTCATCATGTGTAACTCGGTCATCGACCCACTCATCTACGCACTCCGCAGCCAGGAGATGAGGAAGACCTTCAAGGAGATCTTCTGCTGGTACAGCCTGCCAAACCTGTGTGTCTGTGAGCTCCCCGGGAAATAGTGACCCTTTGAACAGCTGACAACTGCTGAGGTGGTTTCTGCCTTTGTCTCCTCACATGAACGAGACAGCTGAGACGTTGTATACAGCATGAGGTCTTTGATGTTGGTTCTGATTGTGATTGGTGAGGACTGATTTGCACTCTTTCTGCCCGTGCTCCAGGACATGGCTGTAAATTATTCAAAAGTAGTTCCTCTTAAACAGTTCTGGTTACCATGGCTCGGGTTGCCAGAGAGAAGGTTGGTTTACATACAAACTGTAAAAACAGAACACAACAGCAATCACATTCTTTCTCTACAGCACAATCGGGTATCTTTTTGTTTGTCTTGAACAATTCTGTTTTTAAAGTAACTGACCCATAATATGAGAAGATATGATGATGATATGAGAAAGATATCTATTTAAAAGAAGTTAGATATTTTAATATTTAAATTTGATTATTTAAATATTTAAAACATATTTAAAGTACTGAGTGGCAGCTGCCTACACACTATGGTATTTTTCAAGGATAACATATACACCGAAAGTAGTGCTCACAAGCCAAAACTGGTCACCAAAAATGGTGCACAGTTGTGTACTACGTCATCCAATTCATATGATATATTAGGAATTCAAATGTCGTACAATATATTTGTAAGTGCTTAAGATCCAGGACTGCATCTTTAAATGGCACACTATATGACAGTGTACGTTTATTTCATACTCTGAATGTTTGAAAGTGGAAAGCTTCAAAAAGATAATCTACCTCCCGGATCAAACATAATGTAGCAGTTAGAGATTGTGAGCAAACTGTAAAAAACAACTGTTAAGTCTTGCACCGTGCTTTGTAGAATAAATGTCTTAGGCTGACAACTACAACACATAGTGGCTCTAAATTGAAAAAACAACAACAAAGTGAAGCACTTATTGAAATGATTTCTGTTGAGAATAAACCCAGTCGGGATAGCTACATCTCATTTGTTTAAAAAGTAAAAGCTACCTATGCTGCTTGAAAAAAAACACACCTTGTCTGAACATGTGCATTTATAGTCACCATTACATGACACAGACACACTCTAATCTATATTTTTAATTCATCCTCAATATGCATTCATCAAGTGCTTGGATAATTCTTTGCAGACCTATCTTACACTGTACATGTAACTTCTTATGTATGAATTCTATAATTTCTTAACCCCAACCCTAACCCTAATTCTAGATTCTATTGATAGTATATTTTGCTCTTATTTATATGTATCTAAAATTGAAACCATGTGAGTATGTGCTTTTGTGTTTATATCATGTCGCTTGTTGTTCTGGCCTTAAACATGCTGCACTGTGATGTAAAATAACAATTTCAGCAGCGGTGTTATATATACATATTTTAATAAAATAATGTGTAAAGCCTATTGTTTACAGAACGATATAACTGTCTGTTTCTTGCAGTTCATACTCGGTATCATAATTTATTCTGATTAAAGCTGTAACCATTCTTCCAGCATTCTTTAAATGAAAGCTGCAACCCTACTATTGTGTTAAAGCTTACTCAAAGGCAGCCTTACTCTCATTAAAAGTGTTGCCGAGCCTGGGAGCTTAGATCAATAGGCCTATGTGTTTAGACAAGTTAACTTCTATGAGTAGCTATCTACAAATCCCCCCCCCCATGTTTTGAAACACAAATTAGGGCTATATACTTTTCTTCTCCCAGTTTAGACTTTAACCTTTGAGCAAACTCAAAAATGTGGTTAATCACAAACAAATACGATCTCTTTTGGGGCTGGGAGCTTTCTATGGAATGATGTAATTTATTTTCTTATCCAAATGATGGTTTGGACAAATAAGACTGGGAAATCATCTTAAACAACCTAATATGTAGTTACAGTATATTAGGTTATTGAAATAGATACAATTCCGCAAGATTTTGCTCTTTGAGTATTTGTGTACGTAGTCTAATAGGGCCGAGAGAGTTTGTATTACAGATTAGAGCACTGGTAGCCATGACATGTCGTAAAGGCTGAAGACCAGATCAGGCGCTCTTGTTGAGAATATTGATGTCTGCTCTAGAGTTCCTCTATGGAGATGGTAGAAACTTCCATAAGGAGAATGATCTCTACAACACTCCACCAATCAGGCCTTTATGGTAGTGGCCAGACGGAAGCCAAAAGGCTCCTAAAGATTGTCAGACCATGAGAAACAAGATTATCTGGTTTGATGAAACCAGTATTTCATGGCCTGAATGCCATGTGTCATATCTGGAGGAAACCTAGCACCATCTATATGGTGAAGAATGGTGGCGGCAGCATCATGCTGTGTGGATGTTTTTCAGCTGCAGGGACTGGAAGACTAGTCAGGATCGAGGGAAGATGAACCGAGCAAAGTAAAGAGAGATCCTTGATGAAAACCTGCTCCAGAGCGCTCAGGACCTCAGACATGGGTGAAGGTTCACTTTCCAACAGGACAACGACCCTAAGCACACAGCCAAGACAATGCAGGAGTGGCTTCGGAACAAGACTCTGAATTTCCTTGAGTGGCCCAGTCAGATCCCAGACATCTCTGATGAGACCTGAAAATAACTGTGCAGCAACGCTCCGCATCCAATCTGACAGAGCTTGAGAGAATCTGCAGAGAAGAATGGGAGAAACTCCACTATAAGTATACTATGACAGTGTCATTGTCTGGTGTGCTTCGCACTGAAATTGTTGCTCTGCATTCATTGATGTTCCTTATAATTTGTGCGCCCAGTTTTATTTGTATTTACCTGCATGCATTATTCGCCACGTAAGGGAAACATTCTGAGAATATTGAAGCATAGAATCAACAAGGTATTTCAGAGAATATTGAAACATGGTTTCAACAAACGAGGAGGCTCAGAGAATATTCAAACATTTTGTATCGACTAGACTGCTCCGAGGTTATTAATATTGCAACATAGTAGTAGCCAACACGGAGGCCGGCATCTGGGTACTTATTATATTAAAAAAAACAGCCCTACATCCACACTATAGCTAAATAACTTAGCAATATTTAATGACGTTTTGTCAGCAAGATTGATCTGTTAGAATATCTCATTTTAATTCAGGAAGATGGAAAAGCAAAACTGATAGAGTGAGAGGTGGAAATGCATTATACCAGAGGCATGCTGCAAAGCTGTCATCAAGGTGTCATCACGTGCCCTGGGAGAAAGATCATAGCCCCCCTTTCTCTATCTCTCTTTCTCTTTCTTTTTCATTCTCTCTCTCTCTCTACCGTTTTATGACTTAACGACAGGTCGTAAATTCCTGGAAGGGACCCTCTCCCCCTTTGGACTTGCAGTATGGGGAGAGAGGATTTCACAGTGTAACAAAGAGCTTCTCTTTGTTCAACTCCTAATTCCCAAAATTGGAGGATTAGGATTAAACAATAATTCTACTTTTGAGAATGTGGGAATGGCCCATGGGTATTTAAAGAGCAATGTTTTTTGCATTTGGTGATCTCTCGAAGGACAGGAAACACACATAACAGTATCACTTAACTTCTTTGGGATAGGGGGCAGTATTTTCACGGCCGGATAAAAAACGTACCTGATTTAATCTGGTTACTACTCCTGCCCAGAAACTAGAATATGCATATAATTAGTAGATTTGGATAGAAAACACTCTACGTTTTCTAAAACTGTTTGAATGGTGTCTGTGAGTATAACAGAACTCATATGGCAGACCAAAATCCGAGAAGACTCCATACAGGAAGTGCCCTGTCTGACAATTTTTTGTCCTTCTGTTGCATCTCTATCAAAAATACAGCATCTGTGCTGTAACGTGACACTTTCTAAGGCTTCCATTGGCTCTCTAAAGCTGCCAGAAAGTGGAATGGGGTGTCTGCTGTCTCTGGGCAAAGTACAGCAGCAGAGTTTGTAAGTGGTCAGCCTGGGGACAGTGAGACTGAGATGCGCGTGCACGAGACTTCTCCATGTTTTTCTTTCTCTCTGAATGAATACAACATTGCCCGGTTGGAATATTATTGCTATTTTACGAGAAAAAGTAGCATAAAAATTGATTTTAAACAGCGTTTAACATGCTTCTAAGAACGGTAATGGAATATTTTGAATTTTTTTGTCACGAAATGCGCTCGCCGTTTGGATAGTTACCTGAACGCATGAACAAAACGGCGGTATTTGGATATGACTATGTATTATTTGGAACCAAAACAACATTTGTTGTTGAAGTAGAAGTCCTGGGAGTGCATTCTGACGAAGAACAGCAAAGGTAATCCAATTTTTCTAATAGTAATTCTGAGGTTAGGTTGTCCCAAACTTGGTGGGTGTCAAATTAGCTAGCCGTGATGGCCAAGCTATGTACTCAGAATATTAGGGATTGCATAAAGGAGTTATGCATCTATAATTCTTAAAATAATTGTTATGTATTCTGTCAACGTTTATCGTGAGTAATTTAGTAAATTCACCGTAAGTTTTCGGTGGGTATGCTAGTTCTGAACATCACATGCTAATGTAAAAAGCTGGTTTTTGATATAAATATGAACTTGATTGAACAAAACATGCATGTATTGTATAACATAATGTCCTAGGAGTGTCATCTGATGAAGATCATCAAAGGTTAGTGCTGCATTTAGCTGTGTTTTGGGTATTTGTGATGCATGCTAGTTGCTTGGAAATGGCTGTGTGGATATGTACTCTCCTAACATAATCTAATGTTTTGCTTTCGCTGTAAAGCCTTTTGGAAATCGGACAACGTGGTTCGATTCAGGAGAAGTGTATCTATAAAATGGTGTAAAATAGTCCTATGTTTGAGAACTTTGAATTATGACATTTTGTGGTTTTGAATTTGGCGCTCTGATTTGTCACTGGCTGTTGAATAGTGTGGGACGATTTCGTCCCACCTACTCAACAGCCAGTGGAATCAAGTGGCGCGATATTCAAATACCTTCAAAATGCTATTACTTCAATTTCTCAAACATATGACTATTTTACACCATTTTAACCTCATACATCTAGACGTTCCGCTAGCGGAACACCTGCTCCAATATCCAATGATAGGCATGGCGCGAATTACAAATTCCTCAAAAATACAAAAACTTACATTTTCAAACATATGACTATTTCACAGCATTTTAAAGACAAGACTCTCCTTTATCTAACCACACTGTCCGATTTCAAAAAGGCTTTACAGCGAAAGCAAAGCATTAGATTATGTCAGCAGAGTACCAAGCCAGAAATTTGAGAGACGCAGACTCAGTCTCAACCTTTAAGTCTTTACTGAAGACTTATCTCTTCAGTAGGTCCTATGATTAAGTATAGTCTGGCCCAGGAGTGTGAAGGTGAACGGAAAGGCTGGAGCAACGAACCGCCCTTGCTGTCTCTGCCTTGCCGGTTCCCCTCTTTCCACTGGGATTCTCTGCCTCTAACCCTTTTACAGGGGCTGAGTCACTGGCCTACTGGTGTTCTTCCATGCCGTCCATGGGAGGGGTGCGTCACTTGAGTGGGTTGAGTCACTGACGTGGTCTTCCTGTCTGGGTTGGCGCCCCCCCCTTGGGTTGTGCCATGGCGGAGATCGTTGTGGGCTATACTCGGCCTTGTCTTAGGACGGTAAGTTGGTGGTTGGAGACATCCCTCTAGTGGTGTGGGGGCTGTGCTTTGGCAAAGTGGGTGGGGTTATATCCTGCCTGTTTGTACCTGTCCGGGGATATCATCGGATGGGGCCACAGTGTCTTCTGATCCCTCCTGTCTCAGCCTCCAGTATTTATGCTGCAGTAGTTTATGTGTCGGGGGGCTAGGGTCAGTCTGTTACATCTGGAGTATTTCTCTTGTCTTATCCGGTGTCCTGTGTGAATTTAAATATGCTCTCTCTAATTCTCTCTTTCTCTCTTCCTGTCTTTCTCTCGGAGGACCTGAGCCCTAGGACCATGCCTCAGGACTACCTGGTATGATGACTCCTTGCTGTCCCCAGTCCACCTGGCCGTGCTGCTGCTCCAGTTTCAACTGTTCTGCCTGCGGCTATGGAACCCTGACCTGTTCACCGGACGTGCTTGTTGCACCCTCGACAACTACTATGATTATTATTATTTGACCATGCTGGTCATTTATGAACATTTTAACATTTTAACATCTTGACCATGTTCTGTTATAATATCCACCCTGCACTGCCAGAAGAGGACTGGCCACCCCTCATAGCCTGGTTCCTCTCTAGGTTTCTTCCTAGGTTTTTGGCTTTCTAGGGAGTTTTTCCTAGGGAGTTTTTCCTAGCCACCGTGCTTCTTTCACATGCTTTGCTTGCTGTTTGGGGTTTTAGGCTGGGTTTCTGTACAGCACTTTGAGATATTGCTGATGTACGAAGGGCTATATAAAAATAAATTTGATTGATTGATTTGAAATAATCAGACACCCATTTTTCAAGCTAGCATATAATGTCACAAAAACCCAGAAGACAGCTAAATGCAGCACTAACCTTTGATGGTCTTCATCAGATGACAACCCTAGGACATTATGTTATACAATACATGCATGTTTTGTTCAATCAAGTTCATATTTATATCAAAAAACAGCTTTTTACATTAGCATGTGACGTTCAGAACTAGCATACCCCCCGCAAACTTCCGGGGAATTTGCTAACAATTTACTAAATTACTCACGATAAACGTTCACAAAAAGCATAACAATTATTTTAAGAATTATAGATACAGAACTCCTCTATGCACTCGATATGTCCGATTTTAAAATAGCTTTTTGGTGAAAGCACATTTTGCAATATTCTAAGTACATAGCCCAGCCATCACGGGCTAGCTATTTAGACACCCGACAAGTTTAGCACTCACCAATATCAGATTTACAATTATAAAAGTTTGATTACCTTTTGTTGTCTACGTCAGAATGCACTCCCAGGACTGCTACTTCAATAACAAATGTTGGTTTGGTCCAAAATAATCCATCGTTATATCCGAATAGCGGCGTTTTGTTCGTGCGTCCCAGACACTATCCGAATGGTAAAGAAGGGTCGTGCGCATGGCGCAATTCGTGACAAAAAAAATCTAAATATTCCATTACCGTACTTCGAAGCATGTCAACCGCTGTTTAAAATCCATTTTTATGCCATTTTTCTCTTAACCTCTCTAGGCTAGGCGGGACGAATTCGTCCCACCTACGTAACAGCCACTGCTATCCTGTGGCGCGATTTTCAAAACCTTAAAAATCCTATTACTTCAATTTC
The DNA here is from genome assembly GCF_965601325.2 of Salmo salar. NCBI lineage: Eukaryota > Metazoa > Chordata > Actinopteri > Salmoniformes > Salmonidae > Salmo > Salmo salar. The sequence continues at coordinate 8,230,168 of NC_138319.1, forward strand.
TCAAACATATGACTATTTTACAGCCATTTAAAGACAAGACTCTCGTTAATCTAACCACACTGTCCGATTTCAAAAAGGCTTTACAACGAAAGCAAAACATTAGATTATGTCAGCAGAGTACCAAGCCAGAAATAATCAGACACCCATTTTTCAAGCCAGCATATAATGTCACCAAAACCCAGAAGACAGCTAAATGCAGCACTCACCTTTGATGATCTTCATCAGATGACAACCCTAGGACATTATGTTATACAATACATGCATGTTTTGTTCAATCAAGTTCATATTTATATCAAAAACCAGCTTTTTACATTAGCATGTGACGTTCAGAACTAGCATACCCCCCGCAAACTTCCGGGGAATTCGCTAACATTTTACTAAATTACTCACGATAAACGTTCACAAAAAGCATAACAATTATTTTAAGAATTATAGATACAGACCTCCTCTATGCACTCGATATGTCCGATTTTAAAATAGCTTTTTGGTGAAAGCACAGTTTGCAATATTCTAAGTACATAGCCCAGGCATCACGGGCTCGCTATTTAGACACCCGGCAAGTTTAGCACTCACCATAATCATATTTACTATTATAAAAGTTTCATTACCTTTTGTTGTCTTCGTCAGAATACACACCCAGGACTGCTACTTCAATAACAAATGTTGGTTTGGTCCAAAATAATCCATCGTTATATCCGAATAGCGGCGTTTTGTTCGTGCGTTCAAGACACTATCCGAAATAGTAAAGAAGTGTCACGCGCATGGCGCAATTCGTGACAATAAAATTCTAAGTATTCCATTACCGTACTTCGAAGCATGTCAACCGCTGTTTAAAATCAATTTTTACGTCATTTTTCTCGTAGAAAAGCGATAATATTCCGACAGGGAATCTCCTTTTCGGCAAACAGAGGAAAAAATCCCAAAGGCGGGGGCGGTCGGGGTCACGCGCATAAGCCAGTGTCTCTTGATCGGCCACTTGAGAAAGGCGATAATGTGTTTCAGCCTGGGGCTGGAATGACGACATTCTGTTTTTTCCCGGGCTCTGAGCGCCTATGGACGACGTGGGAAGTGTCACGTTAGAGCAGAGATCCTTAGTAAATGATAGAGATGGAAAAGAAGTTCAACAAATGGTCAGACAGGCCACTTCCTGTAAAGGAATCTCTCAGGTTTTGACCTGCCATTTGAGTTCTGTTATACTCACAGACACCATTCAAACAGTTTTAGAAAATTTAGGGTGTTTTCTATCCATATGTAATAAGTATATGCATATTGTAGTTACTGGGTAGGAGTGGTAACCAGATTAAATCGGGTATGTTTTTTATCCAGCCGTGTCAATGCTGCCCCCTAGCCCTAACAGGTTAAAAAAGCGATAATATTCCGACCGGGAATGTCCATTTAGCTAAACAGAGGAAAGAAAACAAAGCTTTCGGTCGACGCGGGCACGAGCCTGAGTCTCACAGTACTGTAACCAGCCACTACCCAAACGCGCTACTTTGTTTCAGCCAGAGCCTGCAAAAGCACGATTCAGCGTTTTGCCGCCTTCTGAGAGCCTATGGCAGCCGTAGGAAGTGTCACGGGACAGCTAAGATCCTCACTCTTCAATAAACAGAGACAAGAAGAACGACACCTTGTCAGACAGGCCACTTCCTGTATGGAATCTTCTCAGGTTTTGGCCTGCCATATGAGTTCTGTTATACTCACAGACACCATTCAAACAGTTTTAGAAACTTTAGGGTGTTTTCTATCCAAAGCCAATAATTATATGCATATTCTAGTTACTGGGCAGGAGTAGTAACCAGATTAAATCGGGTACGTTTTTTATCCAGCCGTGAAAATACTGCCCCCTAGCCATAACAGGTTACCCTGTTGGGGCTAGGGGGCAGTATTGAGAATTTTGAAAAAATATGTGCCCATTTTTAACTGCCTCCTACACCAACTCAGAAGCTAGAATATGCATATTATTGTTCAGGTTTGGATAGAAAACACTCTGAATTTTCTAAAACTGTTTGAATGGTGTCTGTAAGTATAACAGAACTCATATGGCAGTCAAAACCCTGAGACAAATTCTGACAGGAAGTGGATACCTGATGTGTTGAATTACCTTTAAGCCTATGCCATTGAAACACACAGGGACTTATTAATCGTTGAGCACTTCCTATGGCTTCCACTAGATGTCACCAGTCTTTACAAAGTGGTTTGAATCTGCTACTGTGAGATCTGACCGAACAAGAGCCTTGGAACGGTGGTGGCCGATAAGACTCTGGCGCGCGAGTTCATGTTGGGTACTCTCGTTCCAATACGTTTTAAAAGAGAATGCAATCGTCCGCCTTGAATATTATTCATGTTCTGGTTGAAAAAGGCAGTAATGATTTATGCTATACAACGTTTGACATGTTTGAACAAACGTAAATATTTTTTTTCCCCTCGTTCATGAAGACAAGTCCGGCGGGCATAGATCATGTGTTAACAACACGGAGCTTTTTGGACATAAATTATGAGCTTTTTCGAACAAAACTACATTTGTTATGGACCTGGGATTCCTGGAAGTGACATCTGATGAAGAGAATCAAAGGTAATGGATTATTTACATAGTATTTTCGCTTTTAGATCTCTCCAACATGGCGGTTAGTCTGTATCGCAAAGCGTATTTTTCTGGGCGCAGTGCTCAGATTATTGCAAAGTGTGATTTCCCAGTAAGGTTATTTTTAAATCTGGCAATCCGGTTGCGTTCAAGAGATGTAAATCTATAATTCTTTGAATGACAATATAATATTTTACCAATGTTTTCGAATAGTAATTATTTAATTTGTTGTGCTGATTGACTGGCGGTTATTGGAGGGAAACGATTTCCTCAACATCAACGCCATAGTAAAACGCTGTTTTTGGATATAAATATGACCTTGTATTGTATTGTCTAACATAATGTCCTAGGAGTGTCATCTGATGGAGATTGTCAAAGGTTAGTGCATAATTTTAGCTGGTTTTCTGCTTTTGGTGACGCCTGTCTTTGAATTGACAAAACATTACACACAGCTATTGTCAATGTACTCTCCTAACATAATCTAACTTTATGCTTTCGCCGTAAAGCCTTTTTGAAATCGGACAACGTGGTTAGATTTACGGAGATGTTTATCTTTCAAAGGGTGTAAGATAGTTGTATGTTTGAGAAATTTGAATTATGACATTTAATTGTTTTCAAATTTGGCGCTCTTGATATTTCACCTGTTGTTGATCGGGTGTACCAGGGGTGGGACGCTTGCGTCCCACATAGCCCATAGAGGTTAACAATGCTTCTTAGCTACCTTATTGACCATTCCGGTCCCGCTTTAAATTATGTCTAGCATATAAAAGCTTCATAATGCCTTCATAAACACTACATAAATGTGTTACAAAAAATCTATAACTGTATGTTATGCTTTATAAAGGGTTTATAAATGTGGCATAACTGTGTGACAATCACCAATATCAAATGTGACATAACCTGTTGGGGCTCGGGGGCAGTATTGAGACATTTTGAAAAAAATATGTGCCCATTTTTAACTGCCTCCTACACCAACTCAGAAGCTAGGATATGCATATTATTAACACATTCGGATAGAAAACACTCTGAATTTTCTAAAACAGTTTGAATGGTGTCTGTAAGTATAACAAAACTCATATTGCAGGCAAAAACCTGTGAAAAATAGATTTAAAAAAAATGTGAATTTTGTGACTGTACTATTTAGTGTCATTGTTTTATAGATACCATAGTGAGAAAGGATTCATTTCGCAACACCTACGGCTTCCACTAGATGTCAACGATCTTTATAAAGTTGTTTGAAGCGTCTATGATAAACAGAGAGCAAATTAGAATCCAAGGAAGTTGACATGTCATCACTTCATTTTTTTGCGCCTGCGCATAAATCTGAGAAACGTGAGTTTTGTCTTCATTGTTTATCTCGACATAGGATAGGTTGTGTGAAAATATTACTGATGTTTAACGTTAAAAATGGACCAAAAGATTAATGCTAAACAACATTTGACATGTTTGAACGAACATAAATAGATTATTTACTAGTTTTTTTTAGCTTTTCGGCGTGATTTTACAGTCCCCCACCACGTTTTGTGGGAGCATAATGAACGCTAAGTACTTGGTGTTATTTGGACATAAATTATGAACTTTGTCAAAAGAAACCACATTTGTTCCGGACCTGGGATGCCTTCCGGACCTGGGATGCCTGTCTTCTGATGGAGATAATCAAAGGTAAGGGGATATTTACAATGTTATTATCGATTTTAAATGATGCTAACTGTATAGCATAGCCTGTTGTTCTTAGCATAGCACCCCGTTTATTGCAAAATGTGATTTCCCAGTAAAGTTATTTTGAGATCTGGCCATTCGGTAGCAATTACGAGATGATAATATATTATTCTTTGAATGACAATATTATAATTTACCAATGTTTTCGAATAGTAATTTTGTTATGTTCACCGGAAGCATTTCAGAGAAGAAAAAAATCTGAATTTCACGCTACTGTAAAATGCTGTTTTTGGATATAAATATGAACTTGATGGAACAAAAAATGCATGTATTGTATAACATAATGTCCTAGGAGTGTCATCTGATGGAGATTGACAAAAGTTAGTGCATAATTCTAGCTGGTTTCTGCTTTTGGTGACGCCTGACCTTGAATTGAAAATGGATGTTTGTACTTTTGTGGCTATTATGTCCTAACATAATCTAACTTTATGCTTTTGCCGTAAAGCCTCTTTGAAAATCGAACAATGTGGTTAGATTAAGGAGATGTCTATCATTTAAATTGTGTAAAATAGTTGATTGTTTGAGAAATTGAAATTATTAGATTTTTGATGTTTTGAATTTCCAGCCTTGTTAGCAATCCCGGCTCGGGGTTCATTGCTAACCTGTAGCCCCAACAGGATAACCCACTATGTCGACCATGATATAAACATGTGCTTTATAAATGGTGATATGTTATGCTGAAGGATAGCACACACTCTAAAGTGAAATCATTTTAGTCATATTAAACCTAATCTCATTCCCAGACACTTCTGCTGAAATGCGCGGAAGGTCTGGTGGACCAACGCATCAAACTTGGCGTTAGGGTTAGGTTTCAAATCAAATTTTAAGAAGATAAATTATGGAAATGGGCAGGACATAGTGGATTCGGCTATCTCTGCCACACCCGTTGCTGAAAGGTGTATACAAATCGAGAACACAGTCATGCAATCTCCATAGACAAACATTGGAAGTAGAATGGCCTTACTGAAGAGCTCAGTGACTTTCAACGTGGCACCGTCATAGGATGCCACTTTTCCTACAAGTCAATTCATCAAATTTCTGCCCTGCTAGATCTGCCCCAGTCAACTGTAAGGGCTGTTATTGTAAAGTGGAAACGTCTAGGAGCAACAATGGCTCAGCCACAAAGAGGTAGGCCACACAAGCTCACAGAATGGGACCGGCGAGTGCTGAAGAATGTAGAGCCTAAAAATCATCTGTCCTCGGTTGCAACACTCACTACCGAGCTCCAAACTCCCTCTGGAAGCAACGTCAGCACAAAAACTGTTCAACGGGAGCATCGTAAAATGGGATTCCATGGCCGAGCAGCCACACACAAGCCTAATATTACCAAGCGCAATGCCAAGCATCTTCTGGAGTGGTGTAAAGTTTGCCGCCATTGGACTCTGGAGCAGTGGAAATGTGTTCTCTGGAGTGATGAAACCAGTGGAGGCTGGTGACTTGAAACATGTAGGAGGATGGGAGACCCACGGTGTTTGTGCGGAACGCATGGTGACCACAAAGTGTGTTTCAAAATCATCAAAGACTAATTATTTTAACCTAAAGCATTTAAAAAAGACATTTATAGTACAATATTATGGGGAAAGGAATGAGAGGGCTACTTACACAGTGTTGGAAAGGGATCACAGCAGAGATTGAATGAGGGTACGTGGCATGAGTTGAGGTGTTCAGAGTCTTGACCAGTGCAGGACAGGATTTTACTGGGAAGACAAAAACACAATACACTACACAGACAAAAGAGCTAAGAATTAATTAGTCTAAGCAAGGTGTAAAATAGTTGATGTGTAATAATGTGATTTTGTATGTGATTGACTCTCCAACGGACATGGGAACAATAAACGACAGACCAATGGGCACCAAAGGTCACATATATACAAATACTAATCAGTGGGAATAGGGGACAGGTGTGCACGATGAAAGTTCCAGAGGGATCCGTGACACCCACAATATTTTTGTCATCAAATTCTCTCAGCCAATCAAGTGCTTGTTGAATGTCCTTCCCTATAAGTGTGCTGAAAGTCTGTTGTCAATTTGTTTACTGTAAAATAGCACTATATCTGGTCAAACACCATTTTTTCCAAAAGTTTAATAAGGGTTGGTAACAGGCTGATTGGTCAGCTATTTGAGCCAGTCAAGGGGGCTTTACTATTCTTAGGTAGAGGAATGACTTTTGCTTCCCTGCAGGCCTGAGGGCCACACTTTCTAAAGGCTTATCTCGAAGATATGGCAAATAATAGCGGATGATATCGCCACTCCTATCCTCAGCTTGTCATTGCTTATAGACAACAATAATTGTTTCACCTCTTCCACACTCACATTACGTAATTAAAAATTACAATTATTGTCTTTCATAGGCTAGGTTGCTACAACGTAGCCTATTAATAAAAGTTTAGAACGTAGGTGCACAGGTCAAGACATTTTTGTGTAATCAAGGTGACAGACAGTGACACATTCAATACCACCTTGCACACTCTGAGCTAGGGTGAGCTAGGGTGTAATCATTAGTCCAACAAATTCAGGTATGTTTATCCCTGTTTCGTTCAGTTTGCTTCCGTTTAAGATTTGTCTTTCAAATGAATCGGCAGAATGAATTCAACCCTGATCACATGCAAACACAGTTCACTTTCATAGCAGTCACATACAAACAGCAAGATCATTTTGTATAATTCCTTCTCGCATCTATATGCTATCCTCCTCTCACCTTTTCCCTTCGCGTGTGGACTTCAGTGCACAACACATTAGCTGTCTGTGACCTGGTGAAAAAAACTTTCCAAGCCTTCATATCATATCCACAGCCTACATCATTGTCACCAGCTAATGTCATAGTCAAACTAGCTACTATACTGAACAAAAATATAAATAATTTTGGAGGGTGTTTATACAAAACAAATGCCCTCCCCATTGATTCAAATCAGCATGATATATTTCTGTCAGGTAGGCTTACATTGTGGTCAGAATTGAATTGGGAAGGTTTTTCGTGAAAGCCTTTAGAAATTAAGGACATTTTTATATTTGTGTCACGTCCTGACCAGTAAAAGGGGTTGTTTGTTATTGTAGTTTGGTCAGGGCGTGGCAGGGGGTGTTTGTTTTTATGTGTTTCTGGGTTTTTTGGTTAATGTTCTGTTAGTAAATATACTATGTTCATTCTAGTTTCCTATTTCTATGTTTAGTTTATTGGGTTGACCTTCAAATGGAGGCAGCTGTTCCTCATTGCCTCTAATTGAAGGTCCTATTTAGTAGGGGTGTTTTTCCATGGGTTTTCGTGGGTAGTTGTTTCCTATGTAAGCTGTGTCCTTACAGGACTGTTTTTCGTCGTTGTTTTTGTTTAAGTGTTTTGTTTCGTTTTCTTCTCAATAAATAAGATGAGTATACACATTCCCGCAGCGCCTTGGTCCCATCTTTACGACGAACTTGACAGGTTGTGCTTTTCTTATAACTAATTTACGTGTTCTCTTCATGTGCTGTTCTATAAACCAATTTCAGTGTTCAAGCAAGTGGTTGACTGAACAAATCCTTCTCTTATCAGTAGCTGCAATTTGGTATTACACCCAGACCTTGTTTTGAGAACAAACAAAAGATATCTCAGTTTCAAGATCTCAGTTTAGAGAGAAGCTTTGTAAGGTGTTGGTCTGTCACATGTTATGAAACAGTATTGGTCAGTCACATGAATGAAACAAAACGGTAATGATTAATTAATTGTGCTAAATAATGCAAATATAACTTGTCTGTGTATAGCTGTATAGAAGACAACTTCTGGATCTGCCCAGGCAAAGCACCTGATTGACATGTATACTATGGTGTATTGAGTTGGTTGGAGCCTCTCCAGCCGCTGACAATAAACAATGATTAATTTAATATTGACTTTGAGAGTCCCTATGTAAGAATTTCCACAACAAAATGTTAATGCAAAGTGCATGATGACTGAATTTCATAAAGCAAATAGCCTACTAACCAAGATTACGGATAAAACTTTTTCAATACCTGGTTTGCGTACCCATTGTTGCCTTAGTTAACATTTACTGGTAGATAGACCCTACCGTTCAAAAGTTTGGGGTCACTTATAAATGTCCTCGTTTTTGAAAGAAACTCAAATTTTTTGTCCCTTTAAATAACATCAAATTGATCAGAAATACAGTGTAGACATTGTTAATGTTGTAAATGACTATTGTAGCTGGAAATGGCAGATTTTTTATGGAATATCTACATAGGTGTACAGAGGCCCATTATTAGCAACCACCACTCCTGTGTTCTAATGGCACGTTGTGTTAGCTAATCCAAGTTTATCATTTTAAAAGGCTAATTGATCACTAGATAACCCTTTTGCAATTATGTTAGCACAGCTGAAAACTTGTTCTGATTAAAAAAGCAATAAAACTGACCTTCTATAGACTAGTTGAGTATCTGGAGCATCAGCATTTGTGGGTTTGATTACAGGCTCAAAATGGCCAGACACAAATAACTTTCTTCTGAAACTCGTCAGTCTATTCTTTTTCTGAGAAATGAAGGCTATTCCATGTGAGAAATTGCCAAGAAACTGAAGATCTCGTACAACACCGTGTGCTACTCCCTTCACAGAACAGCGAAAACTGGCCCTAACCAGAATAGAGAGAGGAGTGGGAGGCCCCGGTGCACAACTGAGCAAGAGGACAAATACATTAGTGTCTTGTTTGAGAAACAGATGCCTCACAAGTCCTCAACTGGCAGCTTCATTAAATAGTACCCGCAAAACACCAGTCTCAACGTCAACAGTGAAGATGCGACTCCGGGATGCTGGCCTTCTAGGCAGAGTTGCAAAGAAAAAGCCATATCTCAGACTGGCCAAGAAAAATAAAATATTAAGATGGGCAAAAGAACACAGACACTGGACAGAGGAACTCTGCCTAGAAGGCCTGCATACCGGAGTCGCCTCTTCACTGTTGACGTTGAGACTGGTGTTTAGAACAAAATGCATTTTACCACTTGGCTGTCTATTATATCACCCTGTTACAGGTCCTCCCAGACAACACCACCTCATAAGATTGCCTGCTGCAGCATAGAGAACATGCAGCATAGAGAAGACCAGCAAGGAGGCACTCATCTGCATCATGTGTTTGTGAGTGACCGACCAGTATCTTTGATGAGGGGCCAGAAGCTGATCTACACTGCTATGCCCATCAATGGGGCTCTGGCAAAGACCTTATCTCCAGCCTCACCACTTGCCTGCTCACCAACGATCATTGATGGGGAGCACAGAATTAGGTGGATACAGTCTGAACTGTTCAAAGTTCAACATACTACCTGTTTGTGAGTCAGATATGACCTATCCTAACTGCCAATTGGTAATATAACAGTGACTGTGTATGTATGTGTTCACAGAAACATGTATGGAGCCAGCACACGGATACTTGCAAGATGATGTGAGGAAGACAAGACTGACAGACGGGCTTGGTACTGATGTCTCTGAGTGGAGAGAGACCTGGCACTCAGCATTAACATTTTACTAGACAAAACGTTTACTTGTATTGTATTTTTTATTGTTGAGTTGAAAGGTATCAGTCAATATGGTGAGGTAGAAACACTGTGTATTCTGCACCAGGATCAGGGTAGTATTGTATATGGGACACTACTGTACACAGGAAGGTATGTCCACTCATGTTTCCAAGGTAGCCCCATTACTACCAGACAAAATGCCGATAGGCACAGTATCTGTATTGGCTGGGAATGACAATGAAATGTGCACATTGTTTTATTAGCAGACCACTGTTTCTATGGTATTATGTAAAGGTGTTTATTCATTTGGATTTTTTATATATATTTTTTTGCACCCAAATACAAATGTATACGAACAACAACTTTGACACACACAAATAACGACTACATATCATCTGCCCAGACCTGCATTTTCACACCTCCACACTCCGTGCCTGTATTATTGTTTACCATATGGCCTTAAATTGTAAAAAAAAGAATCTTGGTCACCAATGCTATTTCAATACTTCTGAAATAAATAATTTGAGTTTTCCATTGTGTTAATGATGGTGGAGTAATTGATTTTCATGTTTTTAGTATACATTTTTGAAGATGAGTGATGAGAAGAGAATTGTCCTGTCCAGTAGATACACTATATATACAAAAGTATGTGGACACCCCTTCAAATTAGTAGATTGACTATTTTGTTGGCTACCCGTTGATGACTGGTGTATAAAATTGAGCACACAGCCATGCAATCTACATAGACAAACATTGGAAATAGAATGGCTTTCAACGTGGCACCGTCATAGGATGCCACCTTTCCAACAAGTCAGTTCATCAAATTTCTGCCCTGCTAGATCTGCCTTGTCAACTGTAAGTGCTGTTATTGTGAAGTGGAAACGTCAAGAAACAACAATGGCTCAGCCACAAAATGGTAGGCCACACATGTTCAAAGAATGGGACTGGCGACTGCTGAAGCGAGTAGTGCATAAAACATTGTCTCTCCTCGGTTGCAACAAACACTGCCGAGTTTCAAACTGCCCCTGGAAGCAAAGTCAGCATAAAAACTGTTAGTCGGGAGCATGAAATGTGTTTCCATGGTCGAGCAGCCGCACACAAACCTAAGACCACCATGCGCAATGCCAAGCATCGACTGGAGTGGTGTAAAGCTCTCCGCCATTGGACTGTGAAGCAGTGGAAACGCATTACCTAGAGTGATAAATTACGCTTCACCATCTGGCAGTCCGACGGACAGATCTGGGTTTGGCGGATGCCAGGGTCATCAGCAAAGCACCCCCATACCATCGCACCTCCTCCTCCATGGTTCTTGGTGGGCACCACACATGCAGAGATCATCCGTTCGCCTATTATGCGTCTCACAAAGACACAGCGTTAGGGAACCTAAAATCTAGTTTGGACTTATCAGATCAAAGGACAGATTTCCACCGGTCTAATGTCCATTGCTCATGTTTCTTGGTATCTTCTTCTTATTGGTGTCCATTAGTACTGGTTTCTTTGTAGAAATTTGAGCATGAAGGCCTGATTCAACCTGTCTCCTCTGAACAGTTGATGTTGAGATGTGTCTTTTACTTGAACTCTGTGAAGCATGTATTTGGGCTACATTCTGAGGTGCAGTTAACTCTAATGAACTTATCCTCTGCATCAGAGGTAACTTTGGGTCTCCCTTTCCTGTTGCGGTCCTCTTGAGAACCAGTTTCATCATAGCGCTTGATGATTTTTGTGACTGCACTTGAAGAAAATTTCTTGAAATTGTCTGGATTGATTGACCTTCATGTCTAAAAGTAATGATGGACTGTCGTTTCTCTTTGGTGATTTGAGCTGTTCTTGGCATAATATGAACTTTGTCTTTTACCAAATAGGTGCTATCTTCTGTATACCACCTTTACATTGTCACAACACAACTGATTGGCTCAAACGCATTAACAATGAAAGAAATTCCACAAATTAACTTTTAACAAGGCACACCTGTTAATTGAAATGCATTCCAGGTGACTACCTCATGAAGCTGGAAGAGAGAATGCCAAGAGTACGCAAAGCTGTCATCAAGGCAAAGGGTGGCAACTTTGAAGAATCTCAAATATAAAATATATTTTGATTTGTAAAAAATATTTAGGGTTACTACATGATTATGTATATGTTATTTCATAGTGTTGGTGTCTTCACTATTATTCTACAATGTAGAAAATAGTAAAAATAAAGAAAAACCTTGGAATGAGTAGGTGTGTCCAAACTTTGACTGGTACTGTATATTTAAACATAATTTGTGTTCTAAGCAGTTTTTAGACCACAACTGATTTCTTCAAATCCTACTATAGAGTCAAATAAAGGTAAGACGTTTTGAGAAAGAGTAGATTGAGGTTTTCCAAAACACTTAACTTTGCCAAATATCTTTCAAAATCGAAGATATGAGCTCTAAATCAAAATATACACTGCATTCGGAAAGTATTCAGACCCATCGACTTTTTCCACATTTTGTTTACTTTACAGCTTTATTCCAAAAATGATTATAAAAACATCCTCATCAATCTACACACAATACCTCATAATGACAAAAAGAAAACAAGTTTTTGCAAATGTATGAAAAAGAAAAAACATACCTTATTTACATACAGTTGAAGTCGGAAGTTTACATACACAGGTTTGAGTCATTAAAACTTGTTTTATAACCACTCCACAATTTATTGTTTACAAACTATCATTTTGGCAAGTCGGTTAGGACATCTACTTTGTGCATGACACAAGTCATTTTTCCAACAATTGTTTACAGACAGATTATTTCACTGTATCACAATTCCAGTGTGTCAGAAGTTTACATACACTAAGTTGACTGTGCCTTTAAACAGCTTGGAAAATTCCAGAAGCTTCTGATAGGCTAATTGACATAATTTGAGTCAATTGGAGGTGTACATGTGGATGTATTTCAAGGCCTACCTTCAAACGCAATGCCTCTTTGCTTGATATCATGGGAAAATCAAAATAAATTAGCCAAGACCTCAGGAAAAAAATTGTAGACCTCGACAAGTCTGGTTCATCCTTGGGAGCAATTTCCAAAGGCCTGAAGGTACCACGTTCATCTGTACAAACAATAGTGCACAAGTATAAACACCATGGGACCACGCAGCAATCATAGCGTTCTATCTCCTAGAGATGAATGTACTTTGGTGTCAAAAGTGCAAATCAATTCCAGAACAACAGCAAAGGACCTTGTAAAGATGCTGGAGGAAACAGGTACAAAAGTATCAATATTCACAGTAAAAAGAGTCCTATATTGACATAACCTGAAAGGCCGCTCATTAAGGAAGAAGCCACTGATCCAAAACCACCATAAAAAAAGCCAGACTACGGTTTGCAACTGCACATGGGGACAAAGATTGCACTTTTTGGAGAAATATCCTCTGAAGAAACAAAAATAGAACTGTTTGGCCATAATGACCATCGTTATGTTTGAAGGAAAAAGGGGGAGGCTCGCAAGCCGAAATACACCATCCCGACCGTGAAGCACGGGGGTGGCAGCATCATGTTGTGGGGGTGCTTTGCTGCAGGAGGGACTGGTGCACTTCACAAAATAGATTATGTGGATATATTGAAGCAACATCTCAAGACATCAGTCAGGAAGTTAACCTGTCTGGGCTAGGGGGCAGTATTTTCACGGCCGGATGAAAAACGTACCCAATTTAACCTCTCTGGGCTAGGCGGGACGAATTCGTCCCACCTACGTAACAGCCACTGGCAGCCTAAGGCGCGATTTTCAAAACCTTAAAAATCCTATTACTTCAATTTCTCAAACATATGACTATTTTACAGCTATTTAAAGACAAGACTCTCGTTAATCTAACCACACTGTCCGATTTCAAAAAGGCTTTACAACGAAAGCAAAACATTAGATTATGTCAGCAGAGTACCAAGCCAGAAATAATCAGACACCCATTTTTCAAGCCAGCATATAATGTCACCAAAACCCAGAAGACAGCTAAATGCAGCACTCACCTTTGATGATCTTCATCAGATGACAACCCTAGGACATTATGTTATACAATACATGCATGTTTTGTTCAATCAAGTTCATATTTATATCAAAAAACAGCTTTTTACATTAGCATGTGACGTTCAGAACTAGCATACCCCCCGCAAACTTCCGGGGAATTCGCTAACATTTTACTAAATTACTCACGATAAACGTTCACAAAAAGCATAACAATTATTTTAAGAATTATAGATACAGACCTCCTCTATGCACTTGATATGTCCGATTTTAAAATAGCTTTTTGGTGAAAGCACATTTTGCAATATTCTAAGTACATAGCCCAGGCATCACGGGCTCGCGAATTTAGACACCCGGCAAGTTTAGCACTCACCATAATCATATTTACTATTATAAAAGTTTGATTACCTTTTGTTGTCTTCGTCAGAATGCACACCCAGGACTGCTACTTCAATAACAAATGTTGGTTTGGTCCAAAATAATCCATCGTTATATCCGAATAGCGGCGTTTTGTTCGTGCGTTCCAGACACTATCCGAAATAGTAAAGAAGTGTCGCGCGCATGGCGCAATTCGTGACAATAAAATTCTAAATATTCCATTACCGTACTTCGAAGCATGTCAACCGCTGTTTAAAATCAATTTTTACGACATTTTTCTCGTAGAAAAGCGATAATATTCCGACAGGGAATCTCCTTTTCGGCAAACAGAGGAAAAAATCCCAAAGGCGGGGGCGGTCGGGTCACGCGCCTAAGCCCAGTGTCCCTTGATCGGCCACTTGAGAAAGGCGATAATGTGTTTCAGCCTGGGGCTGGGATGACGACATTCTGTTTTTTCCCGGGCTCTGAGCGCCTATGGACGACGTGGGAAGTGTCACGTTAGAGCAGAGATCCTCAGTAAATGATAGAGATGGAAAAGAAGTTCAAGAAATGGTCAGACAGGCCACTTCCTGTAAAGGAATCTCTCAGGTTTTGACCTGCCATTTGAGTTCTGTTATACTCACAGACACCATTCAAACAGTTTTAGAACATTTAGGGTGTTTTCTATCCATATGTAATAAGTATATGCATATTCTAGTTACTGGGTAGGAGTGGTAACCAGATTAAATCGGGTATGTTTTTTATCCAGCCGTGTCAATACTGCCCCCTATCCTAAACAGGTTAAACAGGTTACTACTCTGGCCTAGAAACTAGAATATGCATATTATTAGTAGATCTGGATAGAAAATACTCTGAAGTTTCTAAAACTGTTTGAATGGTGTCTGTGAGTATAACAGAACTCATATGGCAGGCAAGAACCTGAGAAAAAGTCAACCAGGAAGTGGAGGAGCTGAGAATTGTAGTATCTTCTTTCTAGTCCCTTTCGAAACTACAGTATCCGAGGGGTTACGTTGCACTTCCTAAGGCTTCCATTGGCTGTCTAATAAAGCCTTCAGAAAGTGGTTTGAGCATTTTCCTGTCACTGGGCAGATAGGAGCTCAGCGAGGGCGCCTGGCCAGGGTGGTAGCGCGGTCCGCGGCACGCGCCCCCCTGGTCGCTGCCGGTGGCGCAACGAATACCATAAAGATTGATTTTAAACAGCGTTTGACATGCTTCTAAGTACGGTAATGGAACATTTTCACTTTTCGTCTATGGTTCTGCGCTCACGCGTTATGCCTTTGGATAAGTGATCTGTACGCACAAACAAAACGGAGGTATTTGGACATGTATATGGATTATTTGGAACAAAAACAACATTTCTTGTGGAAGTAGCAGTCCGGGGAGTGCATTCTGACGAAGATCAGCAAAGGTAAGAGAATATTTCTAATACTAATTCTGAGTTTAGGTTGCCCCGAACTTGGCGGATGTCTGAATAGCTCACCGTGATGGCTGAGCTATGTACTCAAAATATTGAAAAATGTGCTTTCTCCGTAAAGCTATTTTAAAATCTGACACAGCGGTTGCATCCAGGGGTAGTCTATCTATAATTCTTTAAATAATTGTTCTATATTTTGTCAACGTTTATGATGAGTATTTTTGTAAATTGATGTGCACATTCACCTGACGTTTTGGTGGGAATACATTTTCTCAACATCACCCGCCAATGTAAAATACTGTTTTTGGATATAAATATGAACTTTATCGAACAAAACATACATGTATTGTGTAACATAATGTCCTAGGAGTGTCATCTGATGAAGATCGTCAAAGGTTAGCGCTTCATTTAGCTGTGTTTTGGGTTTTATTGACGCATGTCCTTGCTTGAAAAATGGCTGTGTGATTATTTTTGTCTATGTACTCTCCCAACATAATCTAATGTTTTGCTTTCGTTGTAAAGCCTTTTTGAAATCGGACAATGTGGTTACATCAAGGAGAAGTGTATCTTTAAAATTGTGTAAAATAGTTGTATGTTTGAGAAAGTTGAAGTATGACATTTTGTTGTTTTTGAATTTGCCGCCCTGATATTTCAGTGGCTGTGTCCCGCAGGTGGGACGCTAGCGTCCCACCTAGCCCATAGAAGTTAAAGCTTGGTCGCAAATGGGTCTTCCAAATGGACAATGACCACAAGCATACTTCCAAAGTTGTGGCAAAATGACTTAAGGTCAACAAAGTCAAGATTTTGGAGTGGCCATCACAACCTCAATCCTATAGAACATTTGTGGGCAGAACTGAAAAAACATGTGCGAGCAAGGAGGCCTACAAACCTGAATCAGTTACACCAGCTCTGTCGGAGGAATGGGACAAAATGTACCCAACAGCTTGTGGAAGGCTACCCAAAACGTTTGACCTAAGTTAAACAATTTAAAGGTAATTCAACACATCAGGTATCCACTTCCTGTCAGAATCTGTCTCAGGGTTTTGCCTGCCAAATGAGTTCTGTTATACTCACAGTACTCACAGTACTGTAACCAGCCACTACCCAAACGCGCTACTTTGTTTCAGCCAGAGCCTGCAAAAGCACGATTCAGCGTTTTGCCGCCTTCTGAGAGCCTATGGCAGCCGTAGGAAGTGTCACGGGACAGCTAAGATCCTCACTCTTCAATAAACAGAGACAAGAAGAACGACACCTTGTCAGACAGGCCACTTCCTGTATGGAATCTTCTCAGGTTTTGGCCTGCCATATGAGTTCTGTTATACTCACAGACACCATTCAAACAGTTTTAGAAACTTTAGGGTGTTTTCTATCCATATATAATAAGTATATGCATATTCTAGTTACTGGGTAGGATTAGTAACCAGATTAAATCGGGTACGTTTTTTTATCCAGCCGTGAAAATACTGCCCCCTAGCCCCAACAGGTTAACCCCGGTGTCCTGGCTAAATTCCCAATCTGGCCCTCATACCATCATGGCCACCTAATCATCCCCAGTTTACAATTGGCCCATTCATCCCCCTCCTCTCCCCTGAATCTATTCCCCAGGTCGTTGTTGTAAATGAGAATGTGTTCTCAGTCAACTTACCTGGTAAAATAAATAAATTCAGCTTGACACTGGCTGCATTCAATTGATGAGTTACAACAGCTACACTGTCAATGAGATTATGTTAGGGTATGTTTTGCATCATGAGTGAAGGATGCTTTGTTGAAAAATAGGAAGCCAATTCTAGATTTAATTTTGGATTGGAGATGCTTAAGTCTGGAAAGAGTCTGGAAAGAGAGTTTACAGTCTAACCAGACATCTAGGTATTTGTAGTTGTCCACATATTCTAGGTGAGAACCGTCCAGAGTAGTGATGCTAGGCGGGCAGGTGGGGACAGCGATCAGTTGAAGAGCATGCATTTAGTTTTACTTGCATTTAACCTCTTGGGGCTAGGTGGGACGCTAGCGTGCCACCCGTGGTGCACTCCATCAACAGCAGGTGCATTTCAAGAGCGGCAAATTTGAATCCAAATAAATGTCAAAATTCAAATTTTTCAAAAATACAACTATGTTACACCATTTGAAAGATAAACATCTCCTTAATCTAACCACGTTTTACGATTTCAAAAAGGTTTTACGGCGAAAGCATAAATTTAGAGTATGTTAGGACAGTACATTTACAAGAGTTGTGTGTAATGTTTTGTCAAGTCAAAGACAGGGTCACCAAAACCATAAAACCAGCTAAAATGATACACTAACCTTTTACAATCTCCATCAGATGACACTCCTAGGACATTATGTTAGACAATGCATGCATTTTTAGTTCTATCAAGTTGATATTTATATCCAAAAACAGCGTTTTACTATGGCATTGATGTTGAGGAAATCGTTTCCCTCCAATAACCGGCAGTCAAGTCAGCGTCACAAATTAAATAATTAAAATTAGAAAACATTGGTAAAATATTATATTGTCATTTAAAGAATTATAGATTTACATCTTTTGAACGCAATCAACTTGCCAGATTTAAAAATAACCTTACTGGGAAATCACACTTTGCAATAATCTGAGCACTGTGCCCAGAAAAATACGCGTTGCGATACAGACTAGACATCATGTTGGGGAGATCTAAAATCGAAAATACTATGTAAATAATCCATTACCTTTGATTCTCTTCATCAGATGTCACTTCCAGGTATCACAGGTCCATAACGAATGTAGTTTTGTTCAAAAAAGCTCATCATTTATGTCCAAAAATCTCCGTCTCGTTAGCACATGATGTAAGCCAGCCGGACTTCTCGTCATGAACGAGGGGAAAAAATATATTTCCGTTCGTTCAAACATGTCAAACGTTGTATAGCATAAATCATTAGGGCCTTTTTTAACCAGAACATGAATAATATTCAAGGTGGACGAATGCATAGTCTTTTATAACGTATTGGAACGAGGGTACCCAACATGAAGTAGCGCGCCAGGTGTCTAATGGGACATCACCGTTCCATGGCTCTTGTTCGGTCAGATCTCCCTCCAGAAGACTCAAAACACTTTGTAAAGGCTGGTGACATCTAGTGGAAGCAATAGGAAGTGCCAAAATATTCCTAAACCCCTGTGTTTTTCAATGGGATAGGTTTAAAGTCAATACAACACATCAGGTATCCACTTCCTGTCAGAAAATGTCTCAGGGTTTTGCCTGCCAAATGAGTTCTGTTATACTCACAGACACCATTCAAACAGTTTTGGAAACTTTAGAGTGTTTTCTATCCATATATAATAAGTATATGCATATTCTAGTTACTGGGTAGGATTAGTAACCAGATTAAATCGGGTACATTTTTTTTATCCAGACGTGCAAATGCTGCCCCCTAGACCCAACAGGTTAAGAGCAGTTGGAGGCCACAGAAGGAGAGTTGTATGGCATTGAAGCTTGTCAGGAGGGTAGTTAACATAGTGTCCAAGTAAGGGCCAGAAGTATACAGAATGGTGTCGTCTGCGTAGAGGTGGAGACTCACCAGCAGCAAGAGCGACATCATTGATGTATATAGAGAAAAGAGTCGGCCCAAGAATTGAACCATGTGGCACCCCCATAGAGACTGCTAGAGGCCCGAACAACAGGCCCTCCGATTTGACACATTGAACTCTATCAGAGAAGTAGTTGGTGAACCAGGCGAGGCAATCATTTGAGAAACCAAGGCTATTGAGTCTGCCGATGAGGATGTGGTGATTGACAGAGTCGAAAGCCTTGGCCAGGTCAATGAATACGGCTGCACAGTATTGTTTCTTATCGATGGCAGTTAAGATATCGTTTAGGACCTTGAGCGTGGCTGAGGTGCACCCATGTCCAGCTCTGAAACGAGATTGCATAGCGGAGAAGATGCGGTGGGAATCGAAATGGTCGGTAATCTGTTTGTTGACTTGGGTTTAGAAAGGCAGGGTAGGATAGATATAGGTCTATTGCAGTTTGGGTCAAGAGTGTCCCCCCCTTTGAAGAGGGGGATGACCGCAGCTGCTTTCCAATCTTTGGGAATCTCAGATGACATGAAAGAGAGGTTGAACAGGCTAGTAATAGGGGTTGCAACAATTTCGGCAGATCATTTTAGAAAGATCGGGTCCAGATTGTCTAGCCCGGCTGATTTGTAGGGGTCCAGATTTTGCAGCTCTTTCAGAACATCAGCTGGTTGAAGACAGCAGAGGTGTATTTAGAGGGTAGGTTGGTCAGGATGATATCTATGAGGGTGCCCGAGTTTACGAATAGTGATCAGTAGTCTCAGAGTTGAACCATTTCCAGCTGTATAGCCAGTGCTCCACGTGGTATGGTATTCTGATCTTGTAATTTTAAGCCATTTCATTCGTATCTTTAGCTGTATGTTTTCTAGTCTAATGTGAATTTCATCAGGAGTGGGTTTTATACACTTCAGAGAAGAGGGCTGTCCATGATGCCGTTATAATGTCTGTGCTCACGTGGGCGTGGCGATTGATTTGGTTAACTTTATATGAAAACCCATATTTTCAAATTTAGACGGTTAACTTTTTAGGCATAGGGGCAGTTTTCGGAAGTTTCGATGACTGAGGTGCCCAAAGTCAATTGCCTGTTACTCAGGCCCAGAAGCTAGGATATGC
This sequence comes from Salmo salar, assembly GCF_965601325.2. Lineage (NCBI taxonomy): Eukaryota > Metazoa > Chordata > Actinopteri > Salmoniformes > Salmonidae > Salmo > Salmo salar. The sequence continues at coordinate 8,250,368 of NC_138319.1, forward strand.
ATATGCATGGTAGTATTGCATAGAAAACACTCTAAAGATTCTAAAACTGTTAGAATAATGTATGTGAGTAAAACAGAACTGATTTGGCAGGCAAACCCCAAGGACAATCCATCCAGGAATTGTTTTGGGGGGGGTCAATGCATTTCTATGGGAAAGGCAAATTATTAGGACCCAGATTGCAGTTCCTATGGCTTCCACTAGATGTCAACAGTCTTTAGAAATTGTTAGATGTTTTGTTTTTTGAAAAATGAAGAAGTATTCGTATTCTTTCTGTGTGTCACTCAGAAGGACTCTAGTATTTTGGTGCGCTTGAATGACTGCGCGCTCCTCGTTGTTTTTCTTTGGTATTGGAAACAGTTTATTGATTATTTACATATTAGGGTAGCTGAGGTTGGATTAAACGTTGTTTCTAATCTTTTAACCGATATATAACACTTGTTTTTTCATTAATGTTTATTATTACTATTTCTGTAATTTGAATTTGGCGCTCTGCAATTTCACCGGATGTTGTCGAGGTGGGTCGCTAGCGGCACGCCTGCGCCAGAGAGGTTAACCTGACCAGCTGGGAAATGTACTCTTTAACCTCTCTAGGGTAGGGGGCAGTATTTTCACATCCGGATAAAAAACGTATCCGATTTAATCTGGTTATTAGTACTGCCCAGAAACTAGAATATGCATATAATTGTTTGATTTGGATAGAAAACACCCTAAAGTTTCTAAAACTGTTTGAATGGTGTCTGTGAGTATAACAGAACTCATATGGCAGGCCAAAATCTGAGAAGATTCTGTACAGGAAGTGCCCTCTCTGACAATTTCTTGGCCTTCTATACTCTCTTTGTTGAAAACAGAGGATCTCTGCTGTAACGTGACACTTTCTAAGGCTCCCATAGGCTCTCAGAAGGCGCCAGAATGTTGAATGATGACTTTGCAGCCCCAGGCTGAAAAACAGTAGCGCATTTGGATAGTGGTCGATCTGAGAACAATGAGACGGGGGCGCGCGTGCACGTGAAGAGGTAATTTTACATTTTCAGTCTTTGAACGAAAAAGACGTCTCCCGGTCGGAATATTATCGCTTTTTCACGAGAAAAATCGCATAAAAATTTATTTTAAACAGCGTTTGACATGCTTCGAAGTACGGTAATGGAATATTTTGTAATTTTTTTGTCACGACATGCGTCCGCGCGTCACCGTTCGGATAGTGTCTTGAACGCAAGAACAAAACAGAGGATATTTGAACATAACTATGGATTATTTTGAACCAAAACAACATTTGTGGATGAAGTAGAAGTCCTGGGAGTGCATTCTGACGAAGAACAGCAAAGGTAATCCAATTTTTCTTATAGTAAATCTGAGTTTGGTGAGTGCCAAACTTGGTGGGTGTCAAATTAGCTAGCCCGTGATGGCGAGCTATCTACTCAGAATATTGCAAAATGTGCTTTTGCCGAAAAGCTATTTTAAAATCTGACACCGTGATTGCATAAAGGAGTTCTGTATCTATAATTCTTAAAATACTTGTTATGTTTTTTGTGAACGTTTATCGTGAGTAATTTAGTAAATTCACCGGAAGTTTTCGGTATATTTGCTAGTTCTGAACGTCACATGCTAATGTAAAAAGCTGGTTTTTGATATAAATATGAACTTGATTGAACAAAACATGCATGTATTGTATAACATAATGTCCTAGGAGTGTCATCTGATGAAGATCATCAAAGGTTAGTGCTGCATTTAGCTGTGGTTTTGGTTTTTGTGACATTATATGCTAGCTTGAAAAATGGGTGTCTGATTATTTCTGGCTGGGTACTCTCCTGACATAATCTAATATTTTGCTTTCGTTATAAAGCCTTTTTGAAATCGGACAATGTGGTTAGATAATGGAGCGCCTGTTATGGCTAGGGGGCAGTATTTTCATGGCTAGATAAAAAACGTACCCGATTTAATCTGGTTACTACTCCTGCCCAGTAACTAGAATATGCATATAATTATTGGCTTTGGATAGAAAACACTCCAAAGTTTCTAAAACTGTTTTAATGGTGTCTTTGAGTATAACAGAACTCAAATGGCAGGTCAAAACCTGAGAGATTCCTTTACAGGAAGTGGCCTGTCTGACCATTTCTTGAACTTCTTTGCCATCTCTATCTTTTACAAAGGATCTCTGCTCTAACGTGACACTTCCTACGTCTTCCATGGGCGCTCAGAGCCCGGGAAAAACCTGAATGTCGTCATCCCAGCCCCAGGCTGAAACACATTATCGCCTTTCTCAAGTGGCCGATCAAGGGACTGTGGGCTTAGGCGCGTGCCCTGGCCGCCCCCGTCTTTGTGATTTTTCCTCTGTTTGCCGAAAAGGAGATTCCCGGTCGGAATATTATCGCTTTTTTACGAGATAAATTGCATAAAAATTGATTTTAAACAGCGGTTGACATGCTTCGAAGTACGGTAATGGAATATTTAGAAATGTTTTATCACGAATTGCGCCATGTGCGCGACCCTGATTTACCATTTCGGATAGTGTCTGGGACGCACGAACAAAACGCCGCTATTCGGATATAACGATGGATTATTTGGGACCAAACCAACATTTGTTATTGAAGTAGCAGTCCTGGGAGTGCATTCTGACGAAGACAACAAAAGGTAATTAAACTTTTATAATAGTAAATCTGATTTTTGTGAAGGCTAAACTTGCCGGGTGTCTAAATAGCTAGCCCGTGATGGCTGGGCTATGTACTTAGAATATTGCAAAATTTGCTTTCACCAAAAAGCTATTTTAAAATCGGACATATTGAGTGCATAGAGGAGTTCTGTATCTATAATTCTTAAAATAATTGGTAAAGGTTTCTCACATAGAGAAACACGTGCAGTGTTAGGATAATGACACCAGACCTGTTTGTATTACACTGGTTTTTATTTCACATACTTTAGCAGTGTTTGATTGAACTTGCCAGGTGCAGCGTAATCAATGGAATTATCACAAAAGTGCACAAACCCTGTTCATCTGACACTCCAGTGGCTCCATCAAATTCTACAAAAAAGAAAACATACTATTTGAACCCAGTTTTGAGATTCACACAGAAAATGTGCAACATCAGGAGGAAAATACTATTCTGAACTGGCTACATGAACCACTTCTACAGTCAACTTGGCATGTGGGTGTCAATAATGTCAGACCCCACTGTATATTAAAGAAGGATCTTGAGTTTCTTTGAGGACCTATCAATATGAATCCTTCCCCAGAGTTCATATATTCTATTTTCTATAACCGTCTGTGGACATGAGCTTGTTTAACAATTCAAAGACTGAATCATGATTGACTTTAGTGTCTTGACTGAGAGAAAGAGAGCTCACTCACTACACAAGTAGCACTGCCGAGACACAAAGCCAACAGAAATACAGTAGGTGTACCTGTCTAAATACTGTATATTGTTTTGGTTGCAGTATTTGAGCTGTTAACAGTAAATTTGTCATTCATCATCATAAAAAAAAGTACAATTCCTCTCGGGAGCTTTAGTTACATCAGGATAAACAGAATCACTTTGGAAAGTATGCTCAATTTGCACTCAATTGAGGTGGGAGTAGAATGCCTTAATAAAACACTGTATTTAGGTATCAGGTGATTTAGATCAAATTTGAAGTGTGATTGACAATAAATTAATCTGATAGTAAATAGTTATGTTGTTCAATAGGCAGGTACACTATCGGTTAGAGAGGTTGAGGGTTGCCAGTTTGAATCCCGGGTCTGGCGGAAAATTAGCTGGCAACCGGAGGGTTGCTGGTATCAAATCCTTAATGCCGTTGTGCCCTTGAGCAAGGCTCTTAACTCCTCATAACAACAGCTCCCTGAGCACCCAGTGTGGCAACCTCCCGCACCTCTCCAAAACCTGTATGTGTGTCTTTTGGAGGGGCTGGGTCCCAGGTCTCTCCTGTCTAATTCTGCAGACAGGAGGCTCAATCCTCATTCCTACAGATGTAGTGTACATCCTATTCCCCATATAGTGCACTACTGTAACGGTCGTCGTACGTAGTGGACCAAGGCACAGCGAGTTGAGTGCTCATAGTGACTTTATTTAACACTGAACAAACAAAAACAAGAAAACGATCGAACGACCAGGATTGCAGGCTAAACACACAGCTATGCAACAACAGCTTCCCACAAAGGGACAGGTGAAAAAAACAGGCTACCTAAGGATGACTCTCAATCAGCAACAACGATGTACAGCTGTTCCTGATTGAGAGCCATACCAGGCCAACAAAGAAATACACAACATAGACAGAACATAGAAATACGAAATAAAGAACATAACCCAAAAACCCCGGAATGCTCTAACCAAACACCCCTCTACATAAACACATATACTAACAAACCCCGAACCACATAAAACAAATACCCCCCTGCCACGTCCTGACCAAACTACAATAACAAATAACCCCTTTTCTGGTCAGAACGTGACAACAACTTTCAACCAGAACTTTATGGGAAGGAGACAGACCCCCTATGGGTCCTGGTCAAAACTATTGCACTATATAGAGAAAAGCATGCCATTTAGGACTTGACCCTTAGAGTTGAGTGTGTAAACCGGCCTGGTGTAATAAGAGCACTCTGATGGATTACAGTAAACCAAGAGAAGCAGAGGAAAACCCTGCAGATACCATGTGTAATGTCCTGTGAAATACAGTTAATATTATTTTGGGTTGAACATGCAGTGTATAACTTCCACGTTTCCAGGGATTAAAAACGAAGCTCTCGTTCCCTAAGAGCACTCTGATAGATTGCAGTAAACCAAGACAGGCAGAGGAAAGCCTGGCAGATACCATGTGTAAAATACAGTTAATCTTTTTCTGGGTTGAACATACAGTATATAACTTCCACGTTCCCTATGGGGCCTGCTCAAAAGTACTGAACTATAAAGGGAATATGGTGCCATTTGGAAAGCAACCTGTGGATCCAGTCATCCTCCCTTAGATTACTCTCCAGTCAACAGAGGGGCTATTGCATGTCAGGGCCCAGACAAACCTTTCAAACATCACCCAGTCAGAAACCTGTTGGGGATAGGGGGCAGTATTTGCACAGCCGTATAAAAAACGTACCCGATTTCATCTGGTTACTACTCCTGCCCAGTAACGAGAATATGCATATAATTAGAAGATTTGGATAGAAAACACTCTAAAGTTTCTAAAACTGTTTGAATGGTGTCTGTGAGTATAACAGAACTCATATGGCAGTCAAAACCCTGAGACAAATCCTAACAGGAAGTGGAAATCTGATGTGTGGAAATCACTTCAAGCCTTTGCCATTGAAACACACAGGGACTTATTAATCATTTAGCACTTCCTAAGGCTTCCACTAGATGTCAACAGTCTTTACAAAGTGGTTTGAGTCTTCTATGGTAGAAACTGACCCAAAGAGAGGCTTGGGAAGTTGGTCACAGGGGGAGGGCCATTACTACTATGACACGGGCGCCCATGGGAACCCTTTTGTTCCGAAACATTTAGTAAGACAATGCAATCGTCCGCCTTGAATATTATTGAAGCTCTGGTTGAAAAAGGCCCTAAAGATTTATGTTATACAACGTTGGACATGTTTGAACGAACATAAATATATATTTTTTTTGCACATTCGTGACGACATGTCCCGCGCGCTTCAGTACATTATGAGTAGCCTTCGGAACGCGCTAACAAGAAGGAACTATTGGGACATAAATGATTAACTTTTTCGAACAAAACTACATTTGTTGTGGACCTTGGATTCCTGGAATTGCCTTCTGATGAAGATAATCAAAGGTAAGGGAATATTTACAATAGTATATTTGATTTTAGATGGTTCCAAGATGGCGCTAACATGTATCGCCTAGCCTATTTTTCTGAGCATACCACGTCGTTTATTGCAAAGTGTGATTTCCCAGTAAAGTTATTTTTAAATCTGGCAATGCGGTTGCATTCACGAGATGTTAATCTATAATTCTTTGAATGACAATATTACATTTTAACAATCTTTTCGAATAGTCATTTTGTAAATTGTAGCGCTGATTCACCGGAAGCATTTGAGGGAAAATATTTTCTGAACGTCACGCGCCAATGTAAAATGCTGTTTTATATATAAATATGAACTTTATCGAACAAAAAATGCATGTATTGTGTAACATGATGTCCTAGGAGTGTCATCTGCTGAAGATTATCAAAGGTTAGTGCTGCATTTAGCTGTGTTTTGGGTATTTGTGATGCATGCTAGTTGCTTTGAAAATGGCAGTGTGATTTTTTTTGGCAGGGTACTCTCCTAACATAATCTAATGTTTTGCTTTTGCTGTAAAGCCTTTTTGAAATCGGACAACGTGGTTCGATTCAGGAGAGGTGTATCTATAAAATGGTGTAAAATAGTCATATGTTTGAGAAATTGAAGTTATAGCATTTATGAGGTTTTGTATTTCGCGCGACGCGATTCCACTGGCTGTTGACTAGGGTGGGACGCAAGCGTCCGACGTTCCCAGACAGGTTAAGATACGCCAAATGTTTGTTTATTATTTTTATTTTACTTCCCCTTAACCCGGGAAGTCCTATTGAGGTCAGAAGACGTCTTTCACAACAGATGTACACTATTGCACGTCAAAGACCTGTCACTAAAACTATCATCAAATCGTTCAAACATAACCCAAGTAAGAAATGTATTATTGTCTCTCAATACACAGACTCGGTGTTAGCTCCTAGTGTTGAAATCCTATAACACTGATTGATTGGACTCCAACAAGTGGCACATTTCTCAACAGCTTTATGACCCTTTAAATCCAATTAAGCTCAATGTCATATCTCTTCTCCTCCTCAGTGTTAGTTAGCCAAGTTATACAGCATTAGCCCCCTCCCCAGACTCTATTGTATTTACCGGTTAAATACAGCATTGATAAGCTCAGACAATACACTCTGCCACAATATACGCATACAAGACAATTGTATTTTACAATTAAATACAGACAGCATTGATATGCTCAGACAACACGCACTGCCGAGGACAAGCATCATGTTTTGTGTAGAGGTACATAGCACCTGTTTCTAAGAGAAGCTATTGACTGTAGTACGCAGTACAATGAGCATGGTAGACAGCGTGTTTATTGTGTCTGATTCTGAATGCTAAACTAAATACAGGCATCAGACCTCACTAGTCAGGCTAATGTTAGAATGTGTCCTAAATTGTTCCCAGTTTCCTATCTTCCCTGGTCAAACGTGTGCACTATATATGGAAAAGGCTGCCATTTGAGGCACACACTTAGTCTCAGTCACTCCAAAATGTTTGTCAATCACTCCAAAATGTGTGGTCAGGGTTAGGGTTGCAAAATTCTGGTAACTCCCCAAAATCCCGTTTTCCAGAAATCCTGGTTGGAAGATTCCTGCAATCACGAGGGAATACGCAGCAAATCCGGGAGTCCTCCAACCAGGATTTCTGGAAAGTTACCAGAATTTTACCACCCTAGTCACGGTCTTGGTTTGCAGGTCTATTTAATAAGTTGTGGTCTTTGACCATGAACCCTATGGCTACCCTCTTCATACCAATGTCAATATGCCTGTAAATCATGAAAAACACACTCGTAAACCATGACTTATGACTTGAGGCTTTAGCTATGGCTGGACCAACAAACTATGAAACATGGATTTTTATGGTGGTAATGCTTCAACTATGTGATGTGTGGGTGTTCATTCGTACTGACTTTACCCTGTAAGCTTGCCTGTCTAATTCAGATGAGTATGTCTGGTGTTTGCATAATGTGTACCATCCTCAGGCACATTATGAAAGTTCATACAGTATAATGTCTCAGGGTACGTAAAGTACACTGTTTACAGACTAATGTCTTCCCTGCTGTTTAACAATCATGCTATGTATGAAGCTATAGTATGTGAATGATATGTTCAATTATATGTCTGCATGTTCATATACCCATATGCTGTTGATGTTCCATTACATATGTACAGATTTTATAAGGGTTACAGTGTGTGCAATCCTGAAAGATCAGAGTTTTGTGCAGAGATGCACGTACACACCCAGAGGGTAAAACTGGTTGAAAGGATGCACACAGACACACACACACAGTTGATATCTTCTTCCCAAATCTAACCATTAGATGAAGGCATCCTTGTTATATTGGAAGAATGAGACTTTGTTCATTATAAATAGCTTGGGTTAATTAGCTACCAGTCTAACATGCTCATGTTCCTGAGCTAGCATAACAACAACATTTAGCCAAAGTGCATTGGCCCTTCAAGATAACAATACGTTGAGTCAAAAGACCCACACATCAAACTCTCAGGAGCTGTAACGAACATAACAATCCTGTCCCATTGTCTTCTAATTTACTGACCCAAAACTATCTATTAACCACTGTAGTCAGAATGTGATCCTGCAGCCTACAGCTCAATCCACACAGAAAGCATTGAGGGGAAGTGATCAGTATTGCCTGTAGTTGGTTTATTCAATAACATATATAATATTGCTATTATAATACAATGAGTTTCATATTATAGACATATTTAAGATTTAGATAAGATCATTTCTGAGCCACTACGTAGATATCTTTTTCATAAGCATGGCGAGAGAAGAAAAACTCTCTCTCTGTCACGCCTGCCCCCGCTCCCCCTCCCTGGCGCTCAAGGGTGCCAGGCTACCAGTCTTTACACTCACCTGTCACCATCATTACGCGTAGCAGCGCTCATTGAACTCACCTGGACTCCTTCACGTGGTTGATTGCCCCTGTATATCTGTCTGTTCCTCGGTGGTGTTCCCTGTTTTTGTTATGTGTTCCTGTCCAGACGCTGTTCCTGTTCTGTTTCATGTCCATCAGTTATTAACCACGTTTTATAATGAGTATTTTTTTGTAAATTCACTGGCAGTTTTGGGGGAGACACATTTTCTCAACGACACGCGCCGATGTAAAATGCTGTTTTTGGATATAAATATGAACTTGATAGAACAAAAATGCATGTATTGTCTAACATAATGTCCTAGGAGTGTCATCTGATGAAGATTGTCAAAGGTTAGTGCATCATTTTAGCTGGTTTTCTGCTTTTGGTGACGCCTGTCCTTGAATTGAAAATGGATGTATGTACTTTTTTGGCTATGTACTCTCCTAACATAGTCTAACTTTTTGCTTTCGCCGTAAAGCCTCTTTGAAAATCGAACAATGTGGTTCGATTAAGGAGATGTTTATCTTTTAAATGGTGTAAAATAGTTGATTGTTTGAGAAATTAAATTATTCGATTTTTGATGTTTTGAGTTTCCCGCCTTGCTAGCAATCCCGTCAGTGGGATTAGGTTACCCTCGATCCCCAAGAGGTTTTAACCTACCCCACGCTGCATCTTGGTCCGACCATCATTACAACGACGTTTGTTACACCAGGGGAGACCTGGAAGAGTGAATATACCAGTATTATGGAGCAAATCACATCCATTCAAGATGGGCAGAAACCTTGAGCTGGCACAAAAGGTATAGCAAATGTAGCTATATTCAGAGCCTTATATAAATTGTTATAACATGCATAAATGTACACAATCTTAACCTCTCTGGGCTAGGTGGTACCAAATCGTCCCACCTACGTAACAGCCAGTTGAATCCTGTGGCGCGATTTTCAAATACCTTAGAAATGCTATTACTTCAATTTCTCAAACATATGACTATTTTACAGCTATTTAAAGACAAGACTCTCGTTAATCTAACCACACTGTCCGATTTCAAAAAGGCTTTACAACGAAAGCAAAACATTAGATTATGTCAGCAGAGTACCCAGCCAGAAATAACCAGACACCCATTTTTCAAGCTAGCATATAATGTCACATAAACCCAAACCACAGCTAAATGCAGCACTAACCTTTGATGATCTTCATCAGATGACAACCCTAGGACATTATGTTATACAATACATGCATGTTTTGTTCAATCAAGTTCATATTTATATCAAAAAACAGCTTTTTACATTAGCATGTGACGTTCAGAACTAGCATACCCCCCACAAACTTCCGGGGAATTTACTAACAATTTACTAAATTACTCACGATAAACGTTCACAAAAAGCATAATAATTATTTTAAGAATTATAGATACAGTACTCCTCTATGCACTCGATATGTCCGATTTTAAAATAGCTTTTTGGTGAAAGCACATTTTGCAATATTCGAAGTACATAGCCCAGCCATCACGGCTAGCTATTTAGACACCCACCAAGTTTAGCCCTGACCAAAGTCAGATTTACTATTACAAAAGTTTGATTACCTTTGATGTTCTTCATCAGAATGCACTCCCAGGACTTCTACTTCAATAACAAATGTTGGTTTGGTCCCAAATAATCCATCGTTATATCCAAATAGCGGCGTTTTGTTCGTGTGTTCCAGACACTATCCGAAATGGTAAATCAGGGTTACGAGCAAGGCGCATTTCGTGACAAAAAATGTCTAAATATTCCATTACCGTACTTCGAAGCATGTCAACCGCTGTTTAAAATCAATTTTTATGCAATTTATCTCGTAAAAAAGCGATAATATTCCAACCGGGAATCTGCAATTAGGTAAACAGAGGAAAAAAAAGAAAGGGGGGCGACGGGGGCGACCAGTGCACGCGCCTAAACCCACTGTCCCTTGATCGGCCACTTGACAAAGGCGATAATGTGTTTCAGCCTGGGGCTGGAATGATGACATTCAGCTTTTTCCCGGGCTCTGAGAGCCTATGGGAGCCGTGGGAAGTGTCACGTTACCGCATAGATCCTTTGTTTTGGAAAGAGATGTCAAAGAAAGCCAATAAGTGGTCAGACAGGCCACTTCCTGTAAAGGAATCTCTCAGGTTTTTGCCTGCCATATGAGTTCTGTTATACTCACAGACACCATTCAAACAGTTTTAGAAACTTTAGGGTGTTTTCTATCCATATCTAATAAGTATATGCATATTCTAGTTACTGGGTAGGAGTAGTAACCAGATTAAATCGGGTATGTTTTTTATCCGGCAGTGTAAATACTGCCCCCTAGCCCTAAGAGGTTAAATGTACAGTTCATACTGGGGTCATGTACATTTGAGCAATTTAGCAGACGCTCGTATCCAGAGCGCATTTTAATATTTTTTTCATACTGGTCCCCCGTGGGAATTGAACCCACAACCTTGGCACTGTAAGCGCCATGCTCTACCAACCGATTGTTTGATAAATCACATGTTTTCTATGCTTGCAAACATTTTAAATCCCATTCGGAGGTAGTATTTTAGAATAGTTTCGACGCAATATTTATAAACGAGGCCCCAGGAACGGAATTAAATAACCCTGCTGTAGGGTTATAAAGCCTTATTTACATGTTTCCCAAGGTGCCTTTCAAGTTAATTTTAGAGTTACCAGTACCAGTGATGAAGATGTGATTATTGCATTTATTCCTTTTCAGTCCTGTAGCCTTCACCAAGTGAGCTTCTATGTGAATATGTTGCCATTCAATTTAAATTCTTTAAGCAATATGCATTTCATAAGGCCTTCTTTTGAGGGACTCGCTTTACTATATTATACAGTGGTCTGAAACTCATAGTTAAATCACCCTGAAAGCCAGTCACATTATGCTGGCTTGCAGAGTGATTTGTAATAGTGATGGGAAGTTCTGCTTTGTTACTGACTCTGATCTTTTCGACTCGTTGAGTAAAAATAAATCTTTAGACTAATTTTGTTCCTTTGAGACAGTAATGCCCAGAGCATCCATAGGGGGCTTATTGGCCTTATCATTTGTGACTGAGACCTATAAACATGTGCTTTAAGGGACAGATCGAAATTTACTGGGCGGGAGGGGCTGCTCCAACTCAATTGTCCTAATATTTTCACATGATCTCCCCTTGTACTGTAAAATAAGTAGAGCTCCCTCCCCTCGTAGAATTACCTCAATAATGTTTGCGACCACAAATAACAGTAACTGTAGCGGCCTTTTGTTTTTACGTGGATATCGACTTTGTCATTTCAGCATCCTTTTGTGGCACTGTCGATGCCACGCAGGGCTACTGGCCAATCTTGACAAACATAAAATACATCCCTTCCCATCTTGTAGGCTCACCTAGTGTCGAAGGCTTGGCTTGACAATCTCCAAATGTCATTGAACTCTTTGGTGTTTTGTAACAGATGTCCAATTGGTGAAATATTTCCATGTGAATGTTCTAAAATCTTCTTAAAACAATATGCCATTTCAGCGTTTCCATTAGGAAAATTTGGCCATGACAGGGAAGATTTTAATTTACTGTATATTTGAGAAATGTAACAATGTCCACACTGTATTTCTCATCAAAAACAAGGACATTTCTAAGTGACCCCGAAGTTTTGAACGGTAGTGTGAATGTGTATACGGATGTATAAATATATATATTTACCAACAAAATATATGGGGGATTGGAAATCATGCAGAAAATTACATTGATGGAAGCAACAATCTATCCGCAATATTAAAGCTGATCCACCCTTACATTTTTAAATAATATATTATTATATATATATAAAACAAAACATTTTAAAACATGGCGGTTAGCCTTAGCAATTTCAATGGAATAAAGACTTCCTCTATTCCTTTCACTATTGAACGAGATTGTGATAATATCTCAAAATAGGACTAAATAATGTTACATCCCTCACTTCCAAGGCAGTCATACTCAATTAACTAATTAAAAAATATATATATATTTAACTAGGCAAGTCAGTTAATAACAATTTCTTCTTTTCAATGACGGCCTAGGAACAGTGGGTTAGCTGCCTTGTTCAGGGGCAGAACGACAGATTTGTGCCTTGGCAGCTCGGGGATTCAAACTTGCAACCTTGCGGTTACTAGTCTAACGCTCTAACCACTAGGCTACGCTGCCGCCCCACTAATCACTGATCATAACCTTGATTTGATTGGCCTGATTAATTTACTGTGTTAAAAGAGGCCTCTCCTCATGGTTACACAAGTGACCATATCCCACGCGCATCCCACAAAGGCGGAGGGGTTGCTAACATTGACAACAGTAAATTTCAATTTACAAAAATAAATGACTGCGTTATCATCTCTTGAGCTTCTAGTCATGAAATCTATGGAGCCTACTCATTCACATTTTATAGCTAGTTCCCTCAATTCCTATCGGAACTCGTAGTCATGGCAGATAATATTCAAATGTTGGTGACTTAAGTGTTCACATGGAAAATTCCAAAAGTATTTTAGTCATCAACGACATTGTCCTCCTCAAAGAATAGCATGGCATTCTTTCACTATAATAGCTACTGTAAATTGGACAGTGCAGTTCGATTAACAAGAATTTAAGCTTTTTGCCAATATCACATATGTCTATTTCCTAAGAAATGTTCTTGTTACTTATAACTTCATGCTAATCACATTAGCCTATGTTAGCTCACCCGGCCCGCAGGGGTCCCACCGGTCCTGTAGAGTACCTTAGAGGGCCCAGGACAGCCCCATAACATCAAAGATCCACCAACACATTTTACAGTAGTTCTGAGGCTATTTTCTGCACATGCTTCCTTCTTTTAATGCCAAACCCGCTGCTGGTTTACGTGGCCAAAGACCTGTAAAATTCAATAATTCTCTAACTGTGGCCCTTGTATTTTTATTTTCCTCCCGAACCATCTTCTTCATGGCGCATGGGGACAAGATACAGTGACTTCAGAAAGTTTTCACATCCCTTGAGTTTTTCCACATTTACATGTGTTAGAAAGTGGGGTTAAGATGGATTTCATTGGGATTTTTTTGTCAATAATCTACACAAAAATTTGAAATGAAAATTAAAACACTAATATACACTGCTCAAAAAATAAAGGGAACACTTAAACAACACAATGTAACTCCAAGTCAATCACACTTCTGTGAAATCAAACTGTCCACATAGGAAGCAACACTGATTGACAATAAATTTCACATGCGGTTGTGCAAATGGAATAGACAACAGGTGGAAATTATAGGCAATTAGCAAGACACCCCCAATAAAGGAGTGGTTCTGCAGGTGGTGACCACAGACCACTTCTCAGTTCCTATGCTTCCTGGCTGATGTTTTCGTCACTTTTGAATGCTGGCGGTGCTTTCACTCTAGTGGTAGCATGAGACGGAGTCTACAACCCACACAAGTGGCTAAGGTAGTGCAGCTCATCCAGGATGGCACATCAATGCGAGCTGTGGCAAGAAGGTTTGCTGTGTCTGTCAGCGTAGTGTCCAGAGCATGGAGGCGCTACCAGGAGACAGGCCAATACATCAGGAGACGTAGAGGAGGCCGTAGGAGAGCAACAACCCAGCAGCAGGACCGCTACCTCCGCCTTTGTGCAAGGAGGAGCAGGAGGAGCACTGCCAGAGCCCTGCAAAATGACCTCCAGCAGGCCACAAATGTGCATGTGTCTGCTCAAACGGTCAGAAACAGGCTCCATAAGGGTGGTATGAGGGCCCGACGTCCACAGGTGGGGGTTGTGCTTACAGCCAAACACCGTGCAGGACGTTTGGCATTTGCCAGAGAACACCAAGATTGGCAAATTCGCCACTGGCGCCCTGTGCTCTTCACAGATGAAAGCAGGTTCACACTGAGCACGTGACAGACATGACAGAGTCTGGAGACGCCGTGGAGAATGTTCTGCTGCCTGCAACATCCTCCAGCATGACCGGTTTGGCGGTGGGTCAGTCATGGTGTGGGGTGGCATTTCTTTGGGGGGCCGCACAGCCCTCCATGTGCTCGCCAGAGGTAGCCTGACTGCCATTAGGTACCGAGATGAGATCCTCAGACCCCTTGTGAGACCATATGCTGGTGCGGTTGGCCCTGGGTTCCTCCTAATGCAAGACAATGCTAGACCTCATGTGGCTGGAGTATGTCAGCAGTTCCTGCAAGAGGAAGGCATTGATGCTATGGACTGGCACAGACCTGAATCCAATTGAGCACATCTGGGACATCATGTCTCGCTCCATCCACCAACGCCACGTTGCACCACAGACTGTCCAGGAGTTGGCGGATGCTTTAGTCCAGGTCTGGGAGGAGATCCCTCAGGAGACCCTCCGCCACCTCATCAGGAGCATGCCCAGGCGTTGTACGGAGGTCATACAGGCACATGGAGGCCACACACACTACTGAGCCTCATTTTGACTTGTTTTAAGGACATTACATCAAAGTTGGATCAGCCTGTAGTGTGGTTTTCCACTTTAATTTTGAGTGTGACTCCTAATCCAGACCTCCATGGGTTGATAAATTGGATTTCCATTGATTATTTTTGTGTGATTTTGTTGGCAGCACATTCACCTATGTAAAGAAAAAAGTATTTAATAAGATTATTTCTTTCATTCAGATCTAGGATGTGATGTTTAAGTGTTCCCTTTATTTTTTTGAGCAGTATATATTAATTAGATACATATTCAACCCCCTGAATCAACACATGTCAGAATCACTTTTGGCAGCGATTACAGCTGTCTTTCTGGGTTAATCTCTAAGAGTTTAACACACCTGGATTGTGCAACATTTGCTCAATATTATTCTAAATTCTTCAATCTCTGTTATATTGGTTGTTGACAGTGGTGGTAAAAGTAAAGATGCCTTAAAAGAAAATTACTTAAGTAAAAGTTAGTCACCCAGTAAAATACTACTTGAGTAAGTCTTAACGTATTTGGTTTAAAATATACTTAAGTATCAAAAGTAAATGTAATTGGAAAAATATACTTAAGCTTTTCACACGTACCAACAAACAGGTGTGATAATTCTACAGTGGTCCCTGCAGCATACACTCCAACCGGTGTGATTAGAATACTTATTTAGAACTTCCAGTTTCGATTGACGCAACAGTCAGCACTTGAGCTAGCCACACAGTTTTTTCACAGAAACATTTTGCACAAACACAGTCCTTACAAATTTATGTCCAGAATGTGAGCAGTATATTTTTGGATGCAATGTTCAGACATTCAGAGAAGTAGCTACAGCATACACAATCATCCAAACCGGAATATGTAGGCTACATTAGTCCCAGCGCTAACTGAGGAAAGATTGACGTAACACAAGCGGTCATATTTAGATAACTCTCATCCGACAGAAATCACAATATGAATTAGCTAATAGCAATTACTATTTATAATTAATCACATCACGGGTGAGCTCAACATTGATCAAAATAATTGAGTAAAACACTAGCAATAATTTGAAAGTAATCCGACTATGGGTAGTTTGTGCATGCCACCATGTATTTTTTTGCGTCAATCAAAGATAATAAAAAGAGACAAGATGAGTTTGTTCTGTTTGCAATATGCATGTGTGTCGTCTACAATCATTCATTTCTGTACTTCATTTAAAAAGATGAGTGAACCATTCCTTCACCTGATTATAACATCTTTCGTCTGACAGATGTTTACGTGACACCCAGAATGCATTGTATAATGTCAACAAACATGGGGCCACACATAGCTGGCAAATAGTTTAGCATCAGCTCATTATAATCAGTACAACCTTCAAAAAAGTAATTTACACACAACATACGTGTCCATTAGAATCTATGCAAGATTTGGAATCCATGACTTGTCACCAGAACTTGAAAACATGTGAATAAAACTGTAAATACATTATGCTCCATACTTACATACTCTACCGTTCAAAAGTTTGGGGTCACATAGAAATGCCCTTGTTTTTGAAAGAAAAGCTATTTTTTGTCTGTTAAAAAAAAAAAAATTGATCAGAAATACAGTGTAGACATTGTTAATGTTGTAAATGACTGTTCTAGCTGGAAACGGCTGATTAAAAAAAAAGAAAAATGAATATCTTAGTGGCTTGCGGAAGTATTCACCCCCTTGGCATTTTTTCTATTTTGTTGCCTTACAACCTGGAATTAAAATGGATTTTTGGGGGGTTTGTATCATTTGATTTACACAACATGCCTACCACTTTGAAGATGCAAAATATTCCATAAAGCCCAGCTCTGAGGTGTACAGCTTAAAGTGGTTCTATGGACAGATACTCCAATCTTCGCTGTGGAGCTTTGCAGTTCCTTCAGCGTTATCTTTGATCTCTTTGTTGCCTCCTTGATTAATGCCCTCCTTGCCTGGTCTGTGAGTTTTGGTGTGCGGCCCTCTCGGCAGGTTTGTTGTCGTGCGATATTCTTTAACATTTTTAATAATGGATTTAATGGTGCTCTGTGGGATGTTCAAAGTGTGATATTTTTTTATAGCCCAACCCTGATCTGCACCTCTCCACATCTTTGTCCCTGACCTGTTTGAAGAGCTCCTTGGTCTTCATCGTTCTGCTTGCTTGGTGGTGCCCCTTGCTTAGTGATGTTGCAGACTCTGGGGCCTTTCAGAACAGATGTGTATATATACTGAGATCATGTGACACTTACATTGCACACAGGCAAACTAATTATGTGACTTCTGAAGGTAATTGGTTGCACCAGATCTTATTTAGGGGATTCATAGCAAAGGGGTTGAATACATATGCACGCACCACTTTTCCGTTTGTAATTCTTTTGAGTTTTTTGAAACAATTTATTTTTTCATTTCACTTCACAAATTTGGACTATGTTGTGAATGTCCATTACATGAAATCCCCCCCTAAAAAATCTATTAAAATGACAGGTTGTAATGAAACAAAATAGGAAAAATGCCAAGGGGGGTGAGATCTTTTGCAAGGCACTGTACATAGCCATACATGGGCCCATTTTTAGCAACCATCACTCCTGTGTTCCAATGGCACGTTGTGTTATCTAATCCAAGTTTATCATTTTAAATGGCTAATTGATCATTAGAAAACCCTTTTGCAATTATGTTAGCACAGCTGAAAACTGTTGTCCAGATTAAGAAACAATAAAACTGGCCTTCTTTAAACTAGTTGAGTATCTGGAGCATCAGCATTTGTGGGTTCGATTACAGGCTCAAAATATCCTGAAACAAAGCACTTTATTCTGAATTATTTCTGAGAAATGAAGGCTATCCCATGCGAGAAATTGCCAAGAAACTGAAGATCTCGTACAAAACTGTGTACTACTCCCTTCACAGAACAGCACAAACTGGCTCTAACCAGAATAGAAAGGAGTGGGAACTCCGGTGCACAACTGAGCAAGAGGACAAGTATATTAGAGTATCTAGCTTGAGAAACAGATGCCTCAAAAGTCCTCAACTGGTAGCTTCATTAAATACTACCCGCAAAACACCTGTCTCAACGTCAACAGTGAAGAGGCGACTCCGGGATGCTGTCCTTCTAGGCAGAGTTCCTCTGTCCAGTGTCTGTGTTCTTTTGCCCATCTTAATCTTTTCTTTTTATTGGCCAGTCTGAGATATGGCTTTTTCTTTGCAACTCTGCCTAGAAGGCCAGCATCCTGGAGTCGCCTCAGTACTCAGAACTTTGTTGAAGCACTTTTGGCAGCGATTACAGCCTCGAGTCTTCTTGGGTATGACGCTACAAGTTTGGCACACCTGTAATCTCAAGATCTGTCATGTTGGATGTGGAGCGTTGCATCACAGCAATTTTCAGGTCTTTTCTGAGATGTTAGATTGGGTCTGGGTTCTGGGTGGGCCGCTCAAGGACATGCAGAGACTTGTCCCGAAATCACTCCTGCATTGTCTTGGCTATGGGCTTAGGGCCATTGTCCTGTAGGAAGGGGAACCTTCACCCCAGTCTGAGGTTCTGAGCGCTCTGGAGCAGGTTTTCATCTAGGATCTATTTGTTCTTTGCTCCGTTCATCTTTCCCTCGATCCTGACTAGTCTCCCTGCCGCTGAAAATATCACCACAGCATAATGTTGCCACCACCGTGCTTCACCGTAGGGATGGTGCCAGGTTTCCTCCAGAAATTATTCTTAGCATTCAGGCCAAAGAGTTCAATCTTGGTTTCATCAGTCCAGAGAATCTTGTTTCTCATTGTCTGGGAGTCTTTTAGTGCCTTTTGTCAAATTCCAAGCAGGCTGTCATGTGCCTTTTACTGAGGAGTGGCTTCTGTCTGGCCACTCTACCATAAAGACCTGATTGGGGGAGTGTTGCAGAAATGGTTGTTCTTCTGGAAGGTTCTACCATCTCAGAGGAACTCTAGAGTTCTGTTAGAATGACCATTGGGTTCTTGGTCACCTCCCTGACCAAGGCCCTTCTCCACCGATTGCTCAGTTTGACCAGGTGGCCAGGTCTAGGAAGAGTCTTGGTGGTTCCAAACTTCATTCTTTTAAGAATGATGGAGGCGACTGTGTTCTTGGGGACCTTCAATGCTACCAAAATGATATGGTACCCTTCCCCAGATCTGTGCCTCAACACAATCGTGTCTCAGAGCGCTGTGCCTCGACACAATCCTGTCTCAGACAATTCCTTTGACCTCATGTCTTGGTTTTTTGGGACCTTATATAAACAGGTGTGTGCGTTTTCAAATCATCCAATCCATTGAATTTACCAGGTAGACTCCAATCAAGTTGTAGAAACACCTCAAGTATGATCAATGGAAACAGGATTCACCTGAGCTCAATTGTGAGTGTCATAGCAACTTTTTTTTAAACTTTTTTATAAATTAGAAAACATTTATAAAACCTGTTTTTCCTTTGTCATTATTTGGTATTGTGTTTAGATTGCTGAGAAAATGTTTGTATTTCATCCATTATAGAATAAGGCTGTAATGTAAAAAAATGTGGAAAATGTCAAGTTATCTGAATACTTTCTGAAGACACTGTATTACAGAACATTTTTAGTCAAGGACTGATCTACATAAATGTCAAATGTCACACACAGCCTACATATCAGTACATACACACAATATCTAGGTCGAATACATACTGTAATACAGTGCAAATTACAATACACAATATTTAAAATGGCTGTGTCTCTTCACCATCCTCTTTGTGCGGTAAGGTTCTCTTTAATCAGTTTTATTTATCTAGTTTTATTGCTATTTTGAGTTACCTGGGGTGGCAGGTAGTTCCATGTAGTCATGGCTCTATTTAATACTGTGTGTTTCCCATGCTCTGTTCTGGACCTGGGGACTGTAGAGACACCTCTGGTTCCATGTCATGTGTTGTACCAATGAGTGCCAACTACTTGAACAGACAGTCAACACATCAATACCTCACACAAATACCAATATTGATGCAGTCAATCTCTCCTCAACTTTGAGCCAGGAGAGATTGATATGCATGTTACTGACGCTTGCCCTTCGTGTACATCTAAGTGCAAAACGTGCCGCTTCGTTCTGGACCAACTGCAATTTACATATGTCCCTTTTTGCAGTACATGACCACACAGCTGGGCGGTAGTCCAAGTGCAACAAAACTAGGGCCTGTAGTACCTGTCTGGTCGACTGAGATGTCAAGGCAGAGCAACACCGTATCATGGACAAACCTCTTCCCATTTTAGCAACCATTGAGTCTATTTGTTTTGACATGACAGCTTGCTATCTAGGGTTACACCCGGCAGTTTAGTCTCTTCAACTTGCTCAATCGCCACATTACTCAATAATAGATCTAAATGAGGTTTAGCATTGAGCAAGTGATTTGTTCCAAAAATGATGCTTTTAGATTTTGAGATATTTAGCACCAGCCTATTGCTAATTTCCCATTCTAAAACAGATTGGAGCTCTACGTTAATTAAGGGAGTCAGTTTTCTTTTTACTGTTGCAGACGACGTGTCGAGTCGTCTGTGTACATAGACACACAGAAAACAATAATGGCCCTTGCCGGCTGCCCTACGGTACACCACACACTGGTGAAATGAGAGAGGCTTCCATTAATGAAAACTGTCTGTGTTCTACTACATAGGTAACTCTCAATCCATAATAAGGCAGAGGATGTAAATCCATAACACCAATGTTTTTTCAGCAATAGGTTATGATCAATGACATCAATAACTGCACTGAAGTCTAACAGAACAGCTCCCACAATCATCAGTCATCAGGGCCGAGCATGTGGAGGGCATGTGCCCTTTCCTATAAGCATGCTGAAAGTCTGTTGTTAATTAGTTGTGTTGACATGACAACTGCATCAGAGTTTTGAACAACCCTTCCCCCTCTTTTGTTCCATGTTGTCTGAAACCCTAGCTAGCCAGTAACTAGCTAACACCAGACACAGATGAAATGAGAAACATGTAAGTATCTTTGCCATAGATGAATAGTGTAAATTATATGTATATTTGCTAACACCCTAGTCAGATTTCAGCACCAGTAGAGTAACTATCTATCTATATAAACCACACCCCTCTTTAAACACACCATCTCCAATTTTGGTTACAAAGCTGTGATTATTTAAATGAGATGAGGGAATATCATGTTACCATTGGTGTATTAAAATGAGACAAATAGTGTGAAGTCACCTTATGTCCTATGTGACTGACAAATACAGTCATGGGTAGTAACTCTACAATTCATTCGAAAGGCAAGTCACTCTGGGAAATAAGGCTTTACACCAAGCAGTGTGTTAATTCAAATTCAGACTGGAGTATTTTTTTAATGAAAAAATCTAGCAGTTTGGAATTTCTTTTTGGGCTAGGCGTCCTGTCAACAATTTCCGGTGGAATTGGAGGGTGCTCAATTCAAATAATTAATCGTAAAATTATGGATATTAAACATCTAGGTACATACAAGTGTCTTATATTGGTTAAAAGCTTCAATTCTTGTTAATCTAACTGCATTGTTCGATTTACAATAGGCTTTACAGCGAAAGCGTGCCGTTAGATTGTTTGAGGACGGCGCCCCACATCAACATATTTGTGGGGCACAGGCTTCATAAAATCACAAATAGCGATTAAATAATCACTTACTTTCTGAAAATCTTCCTCTGTTTTGCAATCCAAAGGGTCCCAGCTACAACATGCATGGTCATAATGTTAGATAAATTACTTCTTTATATCCCAAAAGGTCTGTTTGGTTGGCGCCATCCATTTGAGTTCAACATGCAGACAAAGAAATCCAAAAAGCTACTGCTAAACTTTGTTAAAACAAGTCAAACTACATTTCTATTTAATCCTAAGGTACGCTAAAATGTAATTAAACTAAAATATTTCATATGGAAAGAAGTATGTTCAGTAGAAAAGTAAAATTAGCAAGTGTGCGTCCTCTTCATCGTGTGCCCACAGACTGATTTCCAACTGTGGCTCCCACTACCAACACTCATAATTCTTCCTCGTTTTGGAAGAAATAAGCCTGAAACCTTGAACAAAGACTTTTGACATCTAGTGGAAGCCATAGGAATTGCAATCTGGGAGCTGGAATTGCATAGGACCCATAGCTTTCCATTGTAGGAGCATGGGATCTCAAAAAATAAAGATTCTGGTTGGTTTTTCTTTGGATTTTCTCCTACCATATCAATTGTGTTATAGTTTCATATATTATTTTAACATTTCTACAAAATTCAAAGTGTTTTCCATGAAATGGTACCAATTATATGCATATCCTGGCTTCTGGGCCTGAGTAACAGGCAGTTTCTGAAATTCTGAAAAAAGGACCCTAGCCCTAACAAGTTTTAATTCAGCGATTCTAATCAGACAATCTGACCATGACACAAAAGATGTTGAAAAGATATGAAAAATATATATAATTAAATGTTAATAGTCTCAATAAGAATTCATCCAAGCACTACTCTTCAAATCCTAGTGGTATTTTCACAAGAGTTTGGTTTCTATTTATAAAGCCCTTATACTATTGCCCTCATAGGAATACTTAGTTGGACTAATACAGATATATATCCTTCTGACTGCAGGGTGTGTTTGCTAACAGTGAGTTGTTGAGCCTGGATCAAAGCTAGGGTCTTGTTCCTGGAGTACGTCCCAAATGGCACCATATTGCCTACATACAGTGGCTTGCGAAAGTATTCACCCCCTTGGCATTTTTCCTATTTTGTTGCCTTACAACCTGTAATTAAAATAGATTTTTTGAGGGGTTTGTATCATTTGATTTACACAACATGCAAAATATTTTTCTTGTGAAACAAACAAGACAAAAAAACAGAGAACTTGAGCGTGTGTGTGCTATAACTCATCATTTACATGCAGGGTAGAGCAATGTCGTGTCTTTGGCTATGCCGGATTAAGTGATATGACATGCTAAACTATAAAATTCTTTCTCTAATTAATATTACCTGATTAAGCTAATCATGTAAATGTAATTAACTAGAAAGTTGGGGCACCACGGAAGAACGTTTATAGTGCCGTTATCTTCCGAATAAACTCTTAAAATACTTAGTAATACTTTACATCGGTAGCAGTCAATATTACCCTTATCTTATTTTCAGTCTCATAATGAAAGTTGTAAATTCTTGGCTATCTTCACAAACCCTGGCTAACAAGTTGAATCAGCAATACCAAATTGGGTTTAATTATTTATTTACTAAATACCTAACTAATCACACAGAATTACAAATACACCGAATACATATGATGTCATACAAAAACGTCCTGGTGGACGGAACCTGTATCATGGCTGGATACACAAAGGAAAGGGGGTTGGGCTTGAATGAAAGAGCGGGAAGATTTAGGAACAAAGAAACAGCAGCTATGCTATCGTAAATACATTATCTTATGCATTCTAAATTACCGCCCATTTGGAAAAGGAAAATGCAATAAATATTTACTCTGAGTTGCGCTTCGGTAGATTGGTCATAGATGCTGGCCGGGTTGGCCAACAGATCTTCCTGTACTCGGAAGAATGTCTCTGGTGGTAAATTGGATACGTGGTGGTATCTTCGTCCGTCTGTTAGACTGGATCCGTCGTCCGTCCTTTCCTAGCCCACGTCTACAGCGGCCGCTGCTAACTCAACGGCTAGGAAGTATCACTTCTGTAGTGAATAAGCTCAAAGTTCATACCATTCGCCACCAAAGCTCACGCCGAGGTTGGCTTAGTTCTGTACTTGACCTGTGTGTCCTTCTAACGTAGAGGCTGCAGACCTCACGTACTGGAACCACCTGGTTATCTTTTCGTCAAAGGCTTATATAGTGGAGAGGGGGGAAGGATGTGTTTCATCGTTTATAACCCCTCCTCTTCACAGGGGTGGGCCACTGATCAAGCAGGGCACTTTCCTTATGAAAACCCAAATCTCTCATTTGGAAGCTAAAATTACATTTAATCTCCTAACAAACAATTTCGATATCAAACATTTCAATTGCATAACAATTCCATGTTACTCTGATAACTAGAGGGTGTATACTTTCTCAGGTACAGTTTATGTCGTCCTTTCATCAATCATAATGTCTCAGATAACAACGAACTGACATCCATACTCATTACGTTCCAAAGCATATTTCCAACTGGTTTTATTACCAAAATATGGTTCCTTTCCCCATTTGTTTGATGTTCCCAGACTCTCTATATTTAACACAGGCTATTCAAGTCCTTCAGTAGGGTCAGAGAGGGGAAGGGAGAAAGGTATTTATGGGGGGGGGGGGGTCATAAACCTTACCCACAGGCCAACGTCATGAAAGTCCCCCCATGTTGGGTTCAATCTTGCAATTAAACTGCATGTTGTAAACCAACATAAAAATGAATGTGGGTTGTCCTGGTTGTGGATCATCGTTGTGGTCCCCATCTGGCGGTCGACCCGGGTAGGGTGTCTGCAAATGAAGAAGTCCGCTCCAAGGCTGGGCAGCAGATGTCCAGTTGGTGGTTGCTTTGCAGTCCCCCCTCTGGTGGTCGACCCGGGTAGGGTCTCTGCAAATGAAGAAGTCCGTTCCATGGCTCGGCAGCAGATGTCCGGATTGGGATCGCCGTTCCGGACCCGTCGTCTGGTCGTCCAGACTGGAATATCTGGGCAGTAACTTAGGCAGATGTTAACAACGCACACACACTCATGAAATATATCATTACATTTCCTCCCAAATGAGCGGTGTTGTGGCACTAACTGATGGTTGTATGGGGGAGTTGTTTATGGCTCTATCACTTTCTATGTGCCGAAGAAAATGAACAAAATGAATGAAAGCATAAACAAAACAAAATATAGTTATGCCACCTTAATCATCTAATTGGACTGTATTATATCTACGTCCATGGTCTTGGCAAAATGACCCTATCATGGCATTGTCTAATGTCATATTTAGGGCTTTCCTAATTTGCGGGGAGGCGCTTAGGGTACTATCCTAAGTTGACAACTATATGATAAGTCTACAGCTGTAAGGTACTCGTTTTTGGCAGTCTACAGGGATGACCTATGGACTTCTGGTTAGAAAACTGGTGAGTGCTGTAGAGTCAAAGGCCTAGAAGTAAATGTTCAACTTTACTAAGGCTGGTATTTTTCGTGGACCCTTAAGTGATCCTAGCATAAATCCTAATTGGATGTTCCGTTGTGCATGTGCGTTTATGCTTACACAATTGCGCATGTCAAGGGAAGAAAACCAAGTATCCTGGCAGATTACAACTTGTTCAGAATGAGTCTGACGTAGTCAGGTAATTTTCAGGTCAATGCCTGGAGGTCAGTCAGAATTGGTGTCAAGGGAGTCTGTAGTAGTTTTCTACAAGTCACGGTGTCTTCCACTATTGTAGTGGCGGTAGGTATGAAGTCTATTTCATAGCTATGTTATCCACGGAGGAGCTAACCTCACGACGGAAGTACTCTAAGTATTAGACCAGTCGTACGTGGTGTGATCATGGTTCATGACTTCTAATAACTTTTCTCCTGAACGGAGGGTTCTATTTATTAGTGGCATGTGTTAACCATTGGAAGAGTGCAGTGGAGATTCCCTTCCCCATGTTGCACTCTGAGTGACTCCTATGTCGCTATTATCAATAGCAATTTAACTTGTGAGGTTACTAATCCTCTTACTGAGTGTTGCTGGACTGACTGTGGTATTGGTACTGGTATTCAAGGGGTCCAGTTGTCCTACCGATTTATTCTGAAATATTATCTACCGGAACACATGATTGGAGCATATTACTAGCTGTATTGTAGTTGAACCTACACATGGCAAGGCGTTATTATGAGAATGGCTGTAACCTTTCAACCAAATCTCCTGGTGTTTGTGCGTCAACACCCTCAGTGGCTGTCAAAGTCTGTCAGTCACCACCGCGTCCGCGTGTGGCAACCTTTTCAGTACCTGCAAACTGAGACGAGGATATCGGTCTGTGATATCGCAAAGTGTTTCACCAGTGGGAGTCATCGGGTCAGTTGCTGGACTGACGCCATTAGTGTCATTGTAAGGGGTGACAGTCCCCAACAAAGCAGAAGGTGTATCATCGGAAGCAGAGTGTACTCTGCGCATCAATGTTTTTCTTGCTGAGACGGCCGCAGTGCTTGCGGAAGTGTCCGAAGGGCAAGAGAAGTTCATCTCAACTACCGTATTGCACGACTGCAAGGAGGAGGGAAGTTGCTCATTCACAGAGACAGCTGGCTCGAAATCATGAAAAGAATGGTCAATCAGATTGGCTGATGGAATGTGTTGAGATATCGTAATATCTCCTTGGATCGGATTCTGCACCAAGAGGTTTCTAAATGTCTTTTTCCCAAGGGGTGCTTTCGACAGATACCCCTCGTGAATGACTGCGTTGCAGCTAGCGTTAAGGGAAGACAGTGTGGTCAGTGGAGAAGGCACTGTGGCCTGTGACCATACCTGGTTGGTTTTCCAATCCATCAATGGGAGTAATCGATCCATCAAGTCTGCTCCAAGTAGCAGGGGTACAGTTTCGAGGCTGGTAACATACACAGGGTGAACGAGCGATATGTCCTTGAACTGTAGTTTCAGCATGACTCTCAATGTGAGAGGCGAGGTAGTCTGAGTGACCCCTCGAAGTGTAGTTTCGCATCGTTCCACTTTTAACCAACGTTTAGTTGGCTTCAAAGCCCTTTTGAGATCATCAAACAATGTTTGAGAGATGAGTGATATTGTCGCACCCGAATCAATTAGCGCATGACAAGTTAAGCAATCCTCCAGGACTGTTTCCAGGTATCGCCGTTTAGATTCGTGGTTAGTGGACATATTCCCCACAAAGTGGAGTGGTCGTTCGCAACGACGTGATGTGCCCTTTCTGTTCAAGGTGGAAGCAGATTGACTTTTCCGATTTTGAGTGGGCTTGGCTTTAACGAAGCGTTTGACCTTTTTCTTCGCAACTTTTGTATCAGAGTCTACAGACAAAGCCCGGGGGCTTGTTTCTTGATCAAGCGGGCCCTGGATAGGGTCTTGAATGAGAGCGGGAGAAATTTGAACTTTAACGTACTTGCTATGGGTGTTAATTTCTGCAGACATGGTGTCTGGTAATTCCCCGTCTAGTCCTTGTGACTTATCTTTTACCCTTTTCTCAAATTGTTCTCGCTTTAGTTCTTCACGTAGTGGAACTTCTGGAGAACATTGGTCTACGTTTTGATCGTCCTTCAACCCTTTGTTACCCTTGTGTTCTGACACTTTGTGTGGGTTGGGTGCCGGAACGTAGCGAACAGGTCGATTGTAGCGGTAGTCGTTTTGAAGGCGACGTACTTTACAGTTATTTCGACCGCTGCGGTTATTGGAATCATGGTTTCATGGTAGAAACTGTTGTTGTGCGTCAGCTCTCGACGCTCCAATACCTGATAATGCACCCTCTAACTGGAGTGAGTGCTCCTGGTCAAACTTCAAAACCGAGTGGTCAGGGCTCTTAGTGTTGCGAGCTTTTGATGCCTCAAAAGCTGTGCTTGCAAGCTCTCTGAGTTGTAAGATAGGCAAGCCAACGTGGGCTGCAGGGCCCAAGTAGGTAATGAAGGTGGGATACATGTTCGACAGAAACATTTGTTTGAATGGTAACAGCTCTTCCATTCCTGTTTCCGTGAGTAGGCCAAAGTAAGCTGAACGAAGCCTATGGTAGAAAGCTTGTGGGTGTTCGTTCCGAGCTTGTTTGACCGTGTTAGCCAGTGAGCTATCGTGTTTGCGAGTCGCAGAACCACTGAATTCTAATTTCAAAGCTGTGGCAAGTTTAGCGTAGTCATTTAGCACGTGTTGCTGTTGTAGACGAATGAACCTCGTCACGTGTCTATTCGACGTTCGCTTCAACAGCTAAACCCTGTCAGAACCCGTAGCGTTCGGGTAGCCACCCAACGCGTCCTCTATGTCAGCTAGGAACGTCTCAGTATCGTTTGGCTGACCTGGAATGGGGTCAAAGGTGGGGAAATTCTTGACGAGTTTGTCAAGGTATTCCACGCCAAGCGGGCGGAGAGGATTGGCTTCATCCTGTGGAGAAATTGGGGCCGACAGGCCAAGAGGAGAAGCCAAGCTTTGGCTTTGTTGGCCAAGAGGCTCCATATTACTCAGTGCCGAATGGCCAAGAGGAGAAGACTGAGGGACACATGATGGAGGCAATGTCTGAAACCTATCGTCTTCACTCCTTCGAGTACCGGACTCCGGTTGCTTGGATGGGTAGTCATGCTGTAGAGCGTGACCATTCTGGACTTCCTCCAGATGGTACCTAAGGGTGGTCTTCTGCTGCATTGCAGAGTCCACTTGAGCACTTAGAGTACCGATTTTGGACACGTGAGTGTCACCTCTGCTCCTTTCCGTCTCAAACTTATCTGTCATGGTTTGCAGATAGAGGTCTCGAGTACAGAGCGAGAGATTCAGTGATGAGATTTCCTCTGCTTGCTTAGAAATCAATATTTCCATCCTCATCACCTGAGTTCTCTCATCATTCATTTGGTCAGCAACTTCAATAAGTTCTGCTGATTTGTCATCCAACTTTGTCATTGTGTTCATCAACTGATCGTCTTTGGTCTGCAGAATTTGGAGTAGAACATTGTTACCTTGAGTAACGTTCAACAAAACTGCCTGCATGTTATCAAATTGCGCGTTCCTGTTTGTAGATAACTCGACAGATTTATCTAGTTTGGCGTGGACTACATCGCATTTAGTTTTGGCTAAATCGAGTTGTTCCTGCAGACGATGATTTTGTTGGAGAGTTTGTGCTCGTTCATCGTCATAAGTATTTGCAATTACTTTTAATTCTTCCGATTTCAAACGCAGTTCCTCGACTAGCACAATGTTTTCATTTCCTGCTTTGGTCAATAGTTGCTCAGTTCTCTCCACCTTTGCTCTCATGTTAGCCATGTCTTGCACGTGCTTCAGCTGTGCACTGTGGTATTGGATCGATGCCAACCTTTGATGGCGATACATAAGTGCTAAAGTGGAGAGAACCGTCACAAAGCCTGTGTTTGATGGTTGATTTTGGAGAGCGTTCGCAATTTCGGTTGTGTTTTCGCTAATGTCATAATTAGGGTTGGTATCCCTGCTGAGGTCAGAGATCGATCCTTTTATGGGTTGAGGTCCACTAATTAGCGGAGGAGTGGTGACCACCTCCTTTGGTAGCTTGCACATTATTCGAAAAATTTAGAGGAAAAAAGTTCCTAATTTCTTTCAATGTTTGGGTTTGGAATTCATTGGAAGCTGCAAAGACAAGTTTAATCTATTTATAGATGTTGACGAACCATCAGTACTGTACCAGTAATGTGGAAGTTGGACGTGAATGAATTTGCAAAAGCAAATTGAATGAATTAATCAATGCCAATGATTAATCCTACCTGGGTAGGCTATCTGGGTATTAAACTTGAATTAACCTGAGGTTGCTTCATCCAGGTTAATATGGGAAGTTTAAAAGTGTCTCATTTGATTGCAAGAACATTAAGGTATGTTCAACAATTTAATTTAGTAAATTGAATGAGATGATAATCCATACAATCTCCAGTGATTGGATATCATAAGTGTAAACAGTAGATCAAATGTTGGGAACACTCCCCACTATGGTACACTTCTTCCTTGGGCCGAAGCCACATGGGATTCCCGCTGGGGTGGGACTTCTGTCAGTACTGGATTACTGAATGGGTTTTGCAAAAACCAAATTTTACTGATTGATCAATTTTAATGATAAATCAAACCTGTATAGGTTATTTGGGATTTAAACTTTAACCTCTA
The DNA here is from genome assembly GCF_965601325.2 of Salmo salar. Lineage (NCBI taxonomy): Eukaryota > Metazoa > Chordata > Actinopteri > Salmoniformes > Salmonidae > Salmo > Salmo salar. The sequence goes on from NC_138319.1 coordinate 8,280,148, forward strand.
TGGGCTAGGTGGGACGCAAGCGTCCCACCCGTGGTGCACTCCATCAACAGCAGGTGCATTTCAAGAGCGGCAAATTTGAATCCAAATAAATGTCAAAATTCAAATTTTTCAAACATACAACTATTTTACACCCTTTGAAAGATAAACATCTCCTTAATCTAACCACGTTTTACGATTTCAAAAAGGTTTTACGGCGAAAGCATAAATTTAGAGTATGTTAGGACAGTACATTTACAAGAGTTGTGTGTAATGTTGTGCCAATTCAAAGACAGGCGTCACCAAAACCATAAAATCAGCTAAAATTATGCACTAACCTTTTACAATCTCCAACAGATGACACTCCTAGGACATTGTGTTAGACAATGCATGCATTTTTAGTTCTATCAAGTTCATATTTATATCCAAAAACAGCGTTTTACTGTGGCGTTGATGTTCAGGAAATCGTTTCCCTCCAATAACCGGCATTCAAGTCAGCACCACAAATTAAATAATTAAAATTAGAAAACATTGGTAAAATATTATATTGTCATTTAAAGAATTATAGATTTACATCTCTTGAACGCAATCAACTTGCCAGATTTAAAAATAACCTTACTGGGAAATCACACTTTGCAATAATCTGAGTACTGCGCCCAGAAAAATACGCGTTGCGATACAGACTAGCCGCCATGTTGGGGAGATCTAAAATCGAAAATACTATGTAAATAATCCATTACCTTTGATTCTCTTCATCAGATGTCACTTCCAGGTATCACAGGTCCATAACGAATGTAGTTTTGTTCAAAAAAGCTCATCATTTATGTCCAAAAACCTCCGTCTTGTTAGCACATGATCTAAGCCCGCCGGACTTCACTTCATGAACGAGGGGAAAAAATATATTTACGTTCGTTCAAACATGTCAAACGTTGTATAGCATAAATCATTAGGGCCTTTTTTAACCAGAACATGAATAATATTCAAGGTGGACGAATGCATTCTCTTTTATAACGTATTGGAACGAGGGTACCCAACATGAACTCGCGCGCCAGGTGTCTAATGGGCCATCATCGTTCCATGGCTCTTGTTCGGTCAGATCTCCCTCCAGAAGACTCAAAACACTTTGTAAAGGCTGGTGACATCTAGTGGAAGCAATAGGAAGTGCCAAAATATTCCTCAGCCCCTGTGTTTTTCAAAGGCATAGGTTTAAAGGTAATACAACACATCAGGTATCCACTTCCTGTCAGAATCTGTCTCAGGGTTTTGCCTGCCAAATGAGTTCTGTTATACTCACAGACACCATTCAAACAGTTTTAGAAACTTTAGGGTGTTTTCTATCCATATATAATAAGTATATGCATATTCTAGTTACTGGGTAGGATTAGTAAGCAGATTAAAATCGGGCAAAAAAATTTATCCAGCCGTGCAAATACTGCCCCCTAGCCCTAACAGGTTAATTAACCTGAGAGGTTTATTCATCTAGGTTGATTTGGGAAAAAGATTACAATGTCTCATTTAGAAAACTTATTTAAAAGATCCACTTGAGAATGTAAATCTGGCAATTTCACTTATTAGTTCAATTGAATAAGACATCAATATCCGTCTGGATATCACGAGTAACGACTTGAGTGTCACCTGACTAATTCTTCTTGAAGGAAAGTACTGGTGACTCTTCAGAGGTCCCTGCTGGCACACGCTGAAATCCAACTCAAGTCGGATGAATTACAATGTGGCACAAAACAAAATGGCTGTTTTCCCTTTTGTTAGCTTAGCATCTCGAGCAAGCTAATGCTACTTGATGCCTGAAAAATGCTCAACATAGGATTCCCTTGGCAAGGGAAAGGTTTTACTTATAACGTATTATGTTCAAACCCTTTTCGGCGATATTTGACTATGTTTTAACCGGAACTCGCGGCAAACAATCGAAATGCACCGTGGTCTACTCGCATCGAAACGCGAGAGAGATACTTATCGCTGGTCAAGCTAATCTCTCCTAAATTTCAATCGGCTGGATCTTTGTCCTCGCTCGAGAAATTAATAATGACCTAGCCAACACGCGTCTGAAACGTGCGAGGCAGAAATAGCCCAGCGTTTGGCCAAACGCAACATTTCTCAGATAGCTTTATAAGCCATCATACATAAATGTATAGTTTATGCTACCCACTGACTACGTCAGAGCACAACACGGAGGCGATTCTCCAGAGCACACACGCACCAATAAATCCGGTCTACAATTCCCATAATGTATATAATAAACTTGGTATATTATGTAATCTGCTTTTCAATTTTATATAGGCTGAATCAAAATGAAAGCTTCATGCTATTTTAGATTCCTCGCACGGGGGCTCCAAATGTCGTGTCTTTGGCTATGCCGGATTAAGTGATGACATGCTAACCTATAAAATTCTCTCTCTAATTAACCTGTTAGGGCTAGGGGGCAGTATTGACACGGCTGGATAAAAAACGTACCCGATTTAATCTGGTTACTACTCCTGCCCAGTAACTAGAATATGCATATAATTATTGGCTTTGGATAGAAAACACCCTAAAGTTTCTAAAACTGTTTGAATGGTGTCTGTGAGTATAACAGAACTCTAATGGCAGGTCAAAACCTGAGAGATTCCTTTACAGGAAGTGGCCTGTCTGACCATTTCTTGAACTTCTTTGCCATCTCTATCCATTACAAAGGATCTCTGCTATAACGTGACACTTCCTACGGCTCACATGGTCTCTCAGAAGGCGGCAAAAAGCTGAATCGTGGCTTTGCAGGCTCTGGCTGAAACAAAGTAGCGCGTTTGGGTAGTGGCTGGTTACAGTACTGTGAGACTCAGGCTCGTGCCCGCGTCGACCGAAAGCTTTCTTTTCCTTTGTCTGTTTACCTAAAAGGATATTCCCGGTCGGAATATTATCGCTTTTTTACGAGAAAAATGGCATAAAAATGGATTTTAAACAGCGGTTGACATGCTTCGAAGTACGGTAATGGAATATTTAGATTTTTTTTGTCACGAATTGCGCCATGCGCGCGACCCTTATTTACCATTCGGATAGTGTCTGGGACGCACGAACAAAACGCCGCTATTCGGATATAACGATGGATTATTTTGGACCAAACCAACATTTGTTATTGAAGTAGAAGTCCTGGGAGTGCATTCTGACGAAGACAACAAAAGGTAATCAAACTTTTGTAATAGTAAATCTGATTTTGGTGAAGGCTAAACTTGCCGGGTGTCTAAATAGCTAGCCCGTGATGGCTGGGCTATGTACTTAGATTATTGCAAAATGTGCTTTCACCAAAAGGCTATTTTAAAATCGGACATATCGAGTGCATAGAAGAGTTCCTTATCTATAATTCTTAAAATAATTGTCAGGCTTTTTGTGAACGTTTATCGTGAGTAACTTAGTAAATTGTTAGTAAATTCCCCGGAAGTTCGTCGTCCCGCCTAGCCCAGAGAGGTTAATATTACCTGATTAAGCTAATCATGTAAATGTAATTAACTAGAAAGTCGGGGCACCACGGAAGAACGTTTATAGAGCCGTTATCTTCCGAATAAACTCTTAAAATACTTAGTAATACTTTACATCGGTAGCAGTCAATGTTAACCCTTATCTTATTTTCAGTCTCATAATGAAAGTTGTAAATTCTTGGCTATCTTCACGAACCCTGGCTAACAAGTTGAATCAGCAATACCAAATTGGGTTTAATTATTTATTTACTAAATACCTAACTAATCACACAGAATTACAAATACACCGAATACATATGATGTCATACAAAAACGTCCTGGTGGACGGAACCTGTATCATGGCTGGTTACACAAAGTCTTATGTTCTCCCCTCGGGTGTAGCTCGTCTGAGGAGGAGACGTAAATGCCTGGGCCTAAACACACCAGGTAACACGGATGAAAGGGGAAGAAATGTGGGGTGCAATGAGCGATAAATAAATCAGACCACAACCAGAACTCAATTTTAACCCTCAGGGGATGTTTAGTGAATTAGTTAAATAAATAATATAAAACACCCATAAATAATCAATAAGAAACAAAACAACCACAACAAGGGAAGGTAAGAGAAGGGAATGTTTGGGATCGGGGTCCAAGTAATGAAAATAAACCAAAAGGTCCCTCCTCTTCTACACACCTAATCCTTCCTAACACACTCTAAGCCCTAACCCACTGTCCTACCTGGTTCCAAGAAAAATACAAGGGTGACACCCGCCCGGCTAACCTAGTGTATAAAACAATGGGTTATCTACGTGAGAATGGGCAGATCTACCTTTTCCCTTCTCCAGGACCTAGGTAGGGTGGAGCGCCTCAGGAGGACAGGCTGAAACACAAACAAAGAAATTAACACCAATAATCAAACAAAAAAACAAGTGTCCTCTCTCTCTCCCCCTCCCTCTTCTCTTCTCACACGGCAAACAGATATCCTCTCTGTAATCAGCTACAGCCACGCCCACCATCGTTAGCTGCAACTCGGTACACCTGTAATGCCCAAGACAAACACACTAACAGGGGAAAAATGGGGAACAAGAAAAACGTAACACGTAACACAAAGGAAAGGGGGTTGGGCTTGAATGAAAGAGCTGGAAGATTTAGGAACAAAGAAACAGCAGCTATGCTATCGTAAATACATTATCTTATGCATTCTAAATTACCGCCCATTTGGAAAAGGAAAATGCAATAAATATTTAATTTGAGCTGCGCTTCGGTAGATTGGTCATAGATGCTGGCCGGGTTGGCCAACAGATCTTCCTGTACTCGGAAGAATGTCTCTGGTGGTAAATTGGATACGTGGTGGTATCTTCGTCCGTCTGTTAGACTGGATCCGTCGTCCGTCCTTTCCTAGCCCACGTCTACAGCGGCCGCTGCTAACTCAACGGCTAGGAAGTATCACTTCTGTAGTGAATAAGCTCAAAGTTCATACCATTCGCCACCAAAGCTCACGCCAAGGTTGGCTTAGTTCTGTACTTGACCTGTGTGTCCTTCTAACGTAGAGGCTGCAGACCTCACGTACTGGAACCACCTGGTTATCTTTTCGTCAAAGGCTTATATAGTGGAGAGGGGGGAAGGATGTGTTTCATCGTTTATAACCCCTCCTCTTCACAGGGGTGGGCCACTGATCAAGCAGGGCACTTTCCTTATGAAAACCCAAATCTCTCATTTGGAAGCTAAAATTACATTTAATCTCCTAACAAACAATTTCGATATCAAACATTTCAATTGCATAACAATTCCATGTTACTCTGATAACTAGAGGGTGTATACTTTCTCAGGTACAGTTTATGTCGTCCTGTCATCAATTATAATGTCTCAGATAACAACGAACTGACATCCATACTCATTACGTTCCAAAGCATATTTCCAACTGGTTTTATTACCAAAATATGGTTCCTTTCCCCATTTGTTTGATGTTCCCAGACTCTCTATATTTAACACAGGCTACTCAAGTCCTTCAGTAGGGTCAGAGAGGGGAAGGGAGAAAGGTATTTATGGGGGGGGGGGGGGTCATAAACCTTACCCACAGGCCAACGTCATGACAGCAGGCAGAGTTACACCGTCCTCCCTTAAGATAAACAACTCTTTCTCTAGACATGAATCATGATGACGGGTTTTGATTGATCACTAGGCGCAAAATATATAGGTTTCTTGACAGCATTAACCTGTCTATCTTGTGCCTAGTGATCAATTATTTAACTAAGCAAGTCACTTAAGAACAAATTCTATCAATCAATCCAAACCTGTTTGTATGAAGTTCTTAAAAGAACACTCAAAGTACTTTTCTAATCCGTTCTAATCCAAGTGAAATTTCCACAATAAATTCTTAAAATAAATTATTGAAAGATCACCAAACTATAGCAAAACGACACTGTTGTTGTCTGTCTCTTCATGTAAGAAACAGTGTGACAATGGAGAAAGAAACAAACAAGATATAAGGTACAGTCAATATGATTGAAACGGACGTTAAAGAACTTAAAAAGGAGAACATGTTTCTGAGAGAAGCCTTAATTGAAATACCGACTACATACGACAGGAAATCTTGTACTTACTGGTAATGGTTAACTATGGGCTACGTGGGACACAGCCAGTGAAAAATCAGGGCGGCAAATTCAAAACAACAAAATGTCATAATTCAACTTTCTCAAACATACAACTATTTTACACCATTTTAAAGATAGACTTCTCCTTGACTTAACCACATTGTCCGATTTCAAAAAGGCTTTACAGTGAAAGCAAAACATTAAATTATGTTAGGAGAGTACATAGACAAAAATAATCACAGCCATTTTCCAAGCAAGGACATGTGTCAATAAAACCCAAAACACAGCTAAATGAAGCATTAACCTCTCTGGGCTAGGCGGGACGAATTCGTCACACCTACGCAACAGCCAGTTCAATCCCGTGGCGCGATTTTCAAATACCTTAGAAATGCTATTACTTCAATTTCTCAAACATATGACTATTTTACAGCATTTTAAAGACAAGACTCTCATTAATCTAACCACACTGTCCGATTTCAAAAAGGCTTTACAACGAAAGCAAAACATTAGATTATGTCAGCAGAGTACCCAGCCAGAAACAATCAGACACCCATTTTTCAAGCTAGCATATAATGTCACAAAAACCCAGAAGACAGCTAAATGCAGCACTAACCTTTGATGATCTGCATCAGATGACAATCCTAGGACATTATGTTATACAATACATGCATGTTTTGTTCAATCAAGTTCATATTTATATCAAAAACCAGCTTTTTACATTAGCATGTGACGTTCAGATCTAGCATACCCCCCGCAAACTTCCGGGGAATTTACTAACAATTTACTAAATTACTCACGATAAACGTTCACAAAAAACATAACATTTATTTGAAGAATTATAGATACAGAACTCCTTTGTGCAATCGAGGTGTCCGATTTTAAAATGGCTTTTCGGTGAAAGCACATTTTGCAATATTCTCAGTAGATAGCCCGGCCAGGCCATCACGGCTAGCCATTTAGACACCCACCAAGTTTGGCCCTGACCAAAGTCAGATTTACTATTACAAAAGTTTGATTACCTTTGCTGTTCTTCGTCAGAATGCACTCCCAGGACTGCTACTTCAACAACAAATGTTGGTTTGGTCCAAAATAATCCATCGTTATATCCAAATAGCGGCGTTTTGTTTGTGCGTTCCAGACACTATCCGAAATGGTAAATCAGGGTTACGAGCATGGCGCAATTCGTGACAAAACATTTCTAAATATTCCATTACCGTACTTCGAAGCATGTCAACCGCTGTTTAAAATCCATTTTTATGCCATTTTTCTCGTAAAAAAGCGATAATATTCCAACCGGGCGACGTTGTGTTCATTCAAACACTGAAAGAAAAACATGGAGTCGTCTCGTGCACGCGCGCCTCAGTGTAATTGTTCTGAGCAGGACCACTCACAAAAACCCCTGCTGTTTTTCACCCAGAGACTGGAGAGCTCTTATTCCACTTTCAGGCGCCTTCCTAGAGCCAATGGAAGCCTTAGAAAATGTCACGTTACAGCAGAGATGCTGTATTTTTGATAGAGATGCCCTAGAAGGAGAACAAATTGTCAGACAGGGCACTTCCTGTATAGAATCTTCTCAGGTTTTGGCCTGCCGTATGAGTTCTGTTATACTCACAGACACCGTTCAAACAGTTTTAGAAACTTTAGAGTGTTTTCTATTCAAATCTACTAATAATATGCATATTCTAGTTTCTGGGCAGGAGTAGTAACCAGATTAAATGGGGGATGTTTTTTATCTGGCCGTGAAAATACTGCCCCCATCCCAAACAGGTTAAGAAATTATACATTCAATTTGCAGTAAATGCTTTAGCTAGCTATATTCTTTACTTCCACAAGACGATAGCCTGGTTTTCTGGTTCTCAGGTGTCCCTAAAACATTAAACAACACAAATTATAAATTCATTCTCCTGTCATAGATAGCTAGCTGGCTAATGTTAGCTAGTCAGCTAAATTGCTAAATAGCGATTTTCGTAAATTAACTTGATGACAAAAAATATGCACAACCCTTTGTCTCTGCATTAACTTCTATGGGCTAGGTGGGACGCTTGCATCCCACCTACTCAACAGCCAGTGTAATCCCGTGGCGCGATATTCAAAAACCTCAAAAATGCAAAAACTTCAATTATTCAAATATATGACTATTTTACACCATTTTAAAGACAAGACTCTCGTTAATCTAACCACACTGTCCGATTTCAAAAAGGCTTTACAACGAAAGCAAAACATTAGATTATGTCAGCAGAGTACCCAGCCAGAAATAATCACACACCCATTTTTCAAGCTTGCATATAATGTCACATAAACCCAAACCACAGCTAAATGCAGCACTAACCTTTGATGATCTTCATCAGATGACAACCCTAGGACATTATGTTATCCTGTTAGGGCTAGGGGGCAGTATTTGCACGGCTGGATAAAAAAATGTACCCGATTTAATCTCGTTACTAATCCTACCCAGTAACTAGAATATGCATATACTTATTATATATGGATAGAAAACACTCTAAAGTTTCTAAAACTGTTTGAATGGTGTCTGTGAGTATAACAGAACTCATTTGGCAGGCAAAACCCTGAGACATTTTCTGACAGGAAGTGGATACCTGATGTGTTGTATTACCTTTAAACCTATGCCATTGAAAAACACAGGGGCTGAGGAATATTTTGGCACTTCCTATTGCTTCCACTAGATGTCACCAGCCTTTACAAAGTGTTTTGAGTCTTCTGGAGGGAGATCTGACCGAACAAGAGCCATGGAACGATGATGGCCCATTAGACACCTGGCGCGCGAGTTCATGTTGGGTACCCTCGTTCCAATACGTTATAAAAGAGAATGCATTCGTCCACCTTGAATATTATTCATGTTCTGGTTAAAAAAGGCCCTAATGATTTATGCTATACAACGTTTGACATGTTTGAACGAACGTAAATATATTTTTTCCCCTCGTTCATGAAGTGAAGTCCGGCGGGCTTAGATCATGTGCTAACAAGACGGAGATTTTTGGACATAAATGATGAGCTTTTTTGAACAAAACTACATTCGTTATGGACCTGTGATACCTGGAAGTGACATCTGATGAAGAGAATCAAAGGTAATGGATTATTTACATAGTATTTTCGATTTTAGATCTCCCCAACATGACGGCTTGTCTGTATCGTAACGCGTATTTTTCTGGGCGCAGTGCTCAGATTATTGCAAAGTGTGATTTTCCCAGTAAGGTTATTTTTAAATCTGGCAAGTTGATTGCGTTCAAGAGATGTAAATCTATAATTCTTTAAATGACAATATAATATTTTACCAATGTTTTCTAATTTTAATTATTTAATTTGTGTTGCTGACTTGACTGCCGGTTATTGGAGGGAAACGATTTCCTCAACATCAATGCCATAGTAAAACGCTGTTTTTGGATATAAATATGAACTTGATAGAACTAAAAATGCATGCATTGTCTAACATAATGTCCTAGGAGTGTCATCTGATGGAGATTGTAAAAGGTTAGTGCATCATTTTAGCTGGTTTTATGGTTTTGGTGACCCTGTCTTTGAATTGACAAAACATTACACACAACTCTTGTAAATGTACTGTCCTAACATACTCTAAATGTATGCTTTCGCCGTAAAACCTTTTTGAAATCGTAAAACGTGGTTAGATTAAGGAGATGTTTATCTTTCAAAGGGTGTAAAATAGTTGTATGTTTGAAAAATTTGAATTTTGACATTTATTTGGATTCAAATTTGCCGCTCTTGAAATGCACCTGCTGTTGATGGAGTGCACCACGGGTGGGACGCTTGCGTCCCACCTAGCCCATATAGGTTAAACAATACATGCATGTTTTGTTCAATCAAGTTCATATTTATATCAAAACCCAGCTTTTTACATTAGCATGTGACTAGTATGTGACTAGCATTCCCACCGAACAATGCCGGTGAATTTACTAAATTACTCACTATAAACGTTCACAAAAAACACAACAATTATTTTAAGAATTATAGATACAGAACTCCTCTATGCACTCGATATGTCCGATTTTAAAATAGCTTTTCGGTGAAAGCACATTTTGCAATATTCTCAGTAGATAGCCCGGCATCACAGGGCTAGCTATTTAGACACCCAGCAAGTTTAGCACTCACCAAAGTCAGATTTACTATAAGAAAAATGTTATTACCTTTGCTGTTCTTCGTCAGAATGCACTCCCAGGACTTCTACTTCAATAACAAATGTTGGTTTGGTCCCAAATAATCCATTGTTATATCCAAATAGCGGCGTTTTGTTCTTGCGTTCAAGACACTATCCGAAAGGGTAAATAAGGGTGACGAGCATGGCGCATTTCGTGACAAAAAATGTCTAAATATTCCATTACCATACTTCGAAGCATGTCAACCGCTGTTTAAAATCTATTTTTATGCCATTTTTCTCGTAAAAAAGCGATAATATTCCGACCGGGAAAGCATGTATACGTACAAAGAGAGAGAAAATAAATACATCTCGTGCCCTCGTGCACGAGCGTGAGTCGCAGAGTACTCTGACCAGCCACTATCCAAACGCGATAATGTGTTTCAGCCAGAGGCTGCCTCAATACCATTCAGCTTTTTCCCGGGTTCTGAGAGCCTATGGGAGCCGTAGGAAGTGTCACGTTACGGCAAAGATCCTCAGTCTTCAATAAAAAGAGCCAAGATGAACAACAACTTGTCAGAGAGGGCGCTTACTGTTTGGCATCTTCTCAGGTTTTTGCCTGCCATATGAGTTATGTTATACTCAGAGACACCATTCAAACAGTTTTAGAAACTTTAGGGTGTTTTCTATCCAAAGCCAATAATTATATGCATATTCTAGTTACTGGGCAGAAGTAGTAACCAGATTAAATCGGGTACGTTTTTTTATCCGGCCGTGTCAATACTGCCCCCTAGCCCTAACAGGTTAACTAACATATTCCTCTCAATTGTAAATGTTTTGCTTGACTCGTTATGACGTTATAACTACTTACATTTGGTTCCACCGTAATGTTTTGTCAGCCATCTTCACCCAGGGATCGGTGGCTCACGTCAAATTTGTCATTGGAACCACGCGATATGATTGGTCAAATAAAAACCTTGAGACCCAAATACATAATGAGCGCTCTAACTCCCCCTTGTGGTAGTCTGGAGCAATGAAGCCGTGATGCTGGGTACCTCTAAGTCCCGCAGTGCAAGCTCGCAACTTTTAGAGGAGGAACCTCTGTACCTCCCCGCATGATTTGTTCTTTTTGAATAAACCTATTTCCCTCCCCCTGATTTGCTTTGCGGTCTATGTTATTGAAGAATAACATAAACTGCTAACATTTGGTGCCATGACCCAGATGACTTGGTCGTGAACAACAAGAAAACTCATCAACTGTGCGTTGATCCAGAAGAAAGAGAGAAGGCTGAGCGCAACCCACTTTGGGAGTCAACTGTTAATCTCCTGATTGATTGCATAAGTGCTCGGTGAGTTGAGACCAATATCATTTTAAAAGAACCAAATCAGGTTTAAATTAGTACATGCAATGAGTAATAAGTATCTGTGATGTATAAGGGTTCAAGTCCTTTGTTCTATTACAGAGGTTAGTCCTTTGTTTGCTCGGGTAAGGGTTTGAGTCCTTTCTCTACTATAGAGGTTCAAGTCCTCTATTAAAAGGTTTGAGGCCTTTCTTTTTGTGAAACCTTCTTGTTGCATAGAAGTGAGTTGCTAGTTGAGTAGCTTTTGAGTTTAAATAAATATATAAATATATAGACATAAATTATACAACTTTTGAAGTTGATGTAATGTCATTGTTAAGTGAGAAAACCACTCTGGAATAGGGCAGAACAGCTCTTCTGGATGTGAACATGAAACAGATTTTGAATTCCCTGTCTAGTGACATAAAGAACTATTTCAAGGTAGAGGAGGAGACACGGGTGAAAAAGCAAGACTTGACCCCCACCTGTGGACCATTTGTTCCCTCAATCTACCCTCACACTGAGTTGCGCAAGGATGATCGGGTTTCAAGCATCTAGTCATCATTTCCTGGGTTTGAGTAAAAAGATTCTAACAGCGGTGACAAACTATGTCTTAGGCCAAACAGAACACGTATGGAGAGTCATACATGTTTTCCTTAAGGGTCTGACCAATGCAACCACCAATTGGGAAGAGATAATCAAATGTGTTCAAAACAGAAAGAACCGTTTGTTAAATTTGAAAAAAGGTTAAGAGCAGAGGTGGTTAGACAGAGTGGGTTAACTGACATGGAAGATGAAGACACACTCAATATCTCCAAAAATGGGGCAATCACTCATCAGCTGATGCAATCCATACATGATGATTTGCGAAAAACTTTTGTTCCACAACTAATGACTGGGAGAGTCAAAACTACGGTGACATCATCAACATGTTGTCACGACGAGACAGAGACATCAATCAACATAATAAACAGGCTGTTATCAGAGTTGTGCAGGTTCCGAGTGAAACCAACAACATTATTCGTTCAGCAGAAGAGAAACCTGGTGTATGTCATTTTCCAGGATTTCTGGTCACTGGCAACGAGAATGTCAGAAAAGATACCATGTTTTTATGAGACCAGGAGAAGCAGTGTCCGTCTAAGGGAATGGAATCAAGACAACAGCCCCAATGTCACAATGCTGGTGCAGAAATGTAAGAAGCTCTCTCTGGCTCAGCAGCAGAGTTTGCTGGATGCTGTGGAGGGAAACTAACAGACCCCCTCTTACGTCCCATCTCAGCTGGTGAACATATGAAATTGGATGGAAAATACACTACCATTCAAAAGTTTGGGGTCACTTAGAAATGTCCTTCTTTTTGAAAGAAAATCACATTTTTTGTCCCTTAAAATAACATCAAATTGATCAGAAATACAGTGTAGATATTGTTAATATTGTAAATGACTATTGTAGCTGGAAACGGCAGATTTTTAATGGAATATCGACATAGGCATACAGAGGCCCATTATCAGCAACCATCATTCCTGTGTTACAATGGCACGTTGCGTAAGCTAATCCAAGTTTATCATTTTAAAAGGCTAATTGATCGTTAGAAAACCCTTTTGCAATTATGTTAGCACTGCTGAAAACTTGTTCTGATTAAAGAAGCAGTAAAACTGGCCTTCTTTAGACTAGTTGAGGATCTGAAACATCAGCATTTGTGGGTTCGATTACAGGCTCAAAATGGCCAGAAACAAAGCACTTTCTTATGAAACCTATCAGTCTATTCTTGTTCTGAGAAATGAAGGCTATTCCATGTGAGAAATTGCCAAGAACTGAAGATCTTGTACAACGCTGTGTACTACCCCCTTCACAGAACAGCACAAACTGGCTCTAACCAGAATATAAAGAGGAGTGGGAGGCCTCGGTGCACAACTCCGGGATGCTGGCCTTCTAGGCAGAGTTGCAAAGAAAAAGCCATATCTCAGACTGGCCAATAAAAATAAAAGATGAATATGGGCAAAAGAACACAGACACACTGGACAGAGGAACTCAGCCACTGCTGTCCAAAAAAAACATTGCTGCACATCTGAAGTTTGAAAAAGTGCACTTGGATGTTCCAGTTGAGTTGTTTGGAAGGAACAGACAACACTATGTGTGGAGAAAAAAGGCACGGCACACCAACATCAAAACCTCATCCCAACTGTAAAGTATGGTGAAGGGAGCACCATGGTTTGGGGCTGCTTTGCTACCTCAGGGCCTGGACAGCTTGCTATCTTCGATGGAAAAATGAAGTTTATCAGGACATTTTGCAGGAGAATGTAAGGCTCTCTGTCTGCCAATTGAAGCTCAACAGAAGTTGGGTGATGCAACAGGACAATGAACCAAAACACAGAAGTAAATCAACAATAGAATGGCTTCAACAGAAGAATATACGCCTTCTGGAGTGGCCCAGTCAGAGTGCTGACCTCAACCCAATTGAGATGCTGTGGCATGACATCATGAGAGCAGTTCACACCAGACATACCAAGAATATTGCTGAACCTAAACAGTTTTGTAAAGAGGAATGGTCCAAAATTCATCCTGACCGTTGTGCAGGTCTGATCCGAAACTACAGAAAATGTTTGGTTGAGGTTATTGCTGCCAAAGGAGGGTCAACCAGTTATTAAATCCAAGGGTTCACATACTTTTTCCACCTTGCACTGTGAATGTTTACATGGTGTGTTCAATAAAGACATGAAAACATAATTGTTTGTGTGTTATTCGTTTAAGCAGACTGTGTTTGTCTATTGTTGTGACCTAGATGAAGTTCAGATAACATTTTATGACCAATTTATGCAGAAATCCAGGGATTTCCAAATGGTTCACATACTTTTTCTTGCCAATGGGTGTAAATAAGGTATTTATGTGTTTTATTTTTTATAAATTAGCAAGAATATCAAAAAACCTGTGTTCTTTTGCAATTATGGGGTGTGTAGATTGCTGAGGATTGTTTTTTGCTAGTCCATTTTAGAATAAGGCTGTAACGTAACAAAATGTGGAAAAGTGAAGGCATCTGAATACTTTCCGAGTGTGCAAGCTGTCATCAAGGCAAAGGGTGGCTACTTTGAAGAATCTCAAATATAAAATATATTTGGATTTGTTTAACACTTTTTTGGTTACTACATTATTCCATATGTGTTATTTCATAATTAACAAATAATAATTGTAATAATGTAGGCAAACTGTTACCTCTAACCAGGATTGCCATTACAAAAATGACATTTTCAGCAAACAATTATTGTGATTCATCCTATATTGTCCCTAACATCTTTCCACCCTCGCAACAGTTGTGGGATACATACACACACTCAACCCCTTTATCCCAACAAACAAACAAACTCAGATGCTCAACAGTTGTTCTATCCCAGAGCCCACCTCAAGAATGAACTTGATGTACGAATGCATACAGTTGCAGCTGTTTGATCAGGCATGCAAAATTGAGCTAAAACGGGCAAAAATGGGGAGATTTGATTAACTGTTGTCAAGTCCTACTGTAGGTGATGGCAATCAGACACACCCCCTTCCCCTGAAACACACACACTCGGGTCCCCCGTTGTGACCATTTTCCCAAGCATTGTTGTGCAGTCAGATCTTTGATTATTTTGTGCCATCAAAGCCACAATAACATGCCCCCTCTCTGAATGTCTGAGTGTGACCCCCTCCCCATGGGTTACTGCAGCTAGTGTTGCCAGCACTGCCACTACCTGGGTGGGGGCACCCCACCGGCATCCCCAACAGCTAGGTACAAGTTTGTCAAGGTTCTTATTAGCAGCTTTGAAAATCTATTTGTATATTTTGCTCTCCCATCAGGAGGCTTTGCCTTTGTAGGACCAACCCTGCCAGGTAGGCTCAGAATCTTGAGGGGGCAGTGCTGCTTTAGTAGGTCTCTGACCGTATTCTTCTTTCTGATTTGGCTGTGTATAAGCTACTTACAGTAGTCCCATAAAACAGATAAGGACTTCTCTTTAGTGAATGGGTCACTCAGGTGGGTGTCTAGTGTATAGTGTTGGGGACCATTCCATCATGATAGGACAATAAATAAATTAATATTTATAATACATTTTTAAATGTATATCCCATATCTGCACAAAATTTAAAGCTCTCTCTCACAACCCCTGCTCACAAACACACATGTATCTGGGATTTGCAACCAATATCCTTTTTCACTTACTTAATTCCACACTTTTCCAAACACAAAAACCCATACCCCACCTTCCATCACAATACATCTGCAAATACTGTACAGTGCCTTCGGAAAGTATTCAGACCCTTTGACTTAACACATTTCGTTACGTTACAGCCTTTCTCTAAAATAAATTAAATACATTTTTTCCTCATAAATCTACAGACAAAACCCCTTAATGACAAAGCGAAAACATGAATATTCAGACCCTTTGCTATGAGACTTGAAATTGCACAAAGGTGCATCCTGTTTCTGTTCATCATCCTTGAGATGATTCTACAACTTGGTTGAAGTCCACCTGTGGTAAATTCAATTGATTGGAGATGATTTGTAAAGGCACACATGTCTATATAAGGTCTCAAAGTTGACCGTGCATGTCAAAGCAAAAACCAAGCTATGTGGTCGAAGGAATTGTCCGTAGAGCTCCGAGACAAGATTGTGTCGAGGCACAGATCTGTGGAAGGGTACCAAAAAAATTCTGCAGCATTGAAAATCCCCAAGAACACAGTGGCCTCCATTCTTCAATGGAAGAAGTTTGGAATGACCAAAACTCTTCCTAGAGCTGGCTGCCCGGCCAAACTGAGCAATCGGGGGAGAAGGGCCTTGGTCAGGGAAGTGACTGTTACGTTCCCCAGTTTCTGTGTTGTGGGTTTGTGTATATGTACAGTGGGGAGAACAAGTATTTGATACACTGCCGATTTTGCAGGTTTTCCTACTTACAAAGCATGTTGAGGTCTGTCATTTTTATCATAGGTACACTTCAACTGTGAGAGACGGAATCTAAAAATCCAGAAAATCACATTGTATGATTTTTAAGTAATTAATTTGCATTTGGTACCTATGATAAAAATTACAGACCTCTACATGCTTTGTAAGTAGGAAAACCTGCAAAATCGGCAGTGTATCAAATACTTGTTCTCCCCACTGTATGTGTGTATTTCAGGAAATGGTTTCCTGGATTCCCCCAAGTAGCTGATTGGTCGGCCCCATTGCAGATTGGAGCTCTGATCCCGCCCTCTCATTAGGGGATAAAGCTATCGGCAATTACAAACTCCTGCTGCAGCTGGATGAAAGCCAGTGTTCCTTTGTTAGGAGAAAGAGCTTCTTGGATGTCCTGTGTTGGTTGTTGCGCAGAGACAGTGTGTTGAGTATTTTGTAGCCGCTACTTCTGAGGTATGTGTGTGTCAATTGGACTCCCCTGTATTTTGGTTAGCGCGCCAGGTGGCGTTGAGGTTAGGTAAGTAGTGGGTAGGCAGGTAAGGAAGGAGAGAGGACTCTTTAGCTTTTACTTTCTTTGCTTTGGTTCCATCCAGCCCCTTTCCCCCACATTACCGTGTTAAGGAAATAAATTCCCAGTAAACGGTAATATTCTCTGCCTCAGTCATCCTTACCCGCACCTACAATCACATACCTTTTTCACTCCACGGGGAGTTGAGTGTAGCAGGGTGTTGTGTTCCCTCCTCTAAGAGGTGTGCATAACAGTGACCAAGAATCCGATGGTCACTATGACAGAGCTCCAGAGTTCCTCTGTGGAGATGAGAGAACCTTCCAGATGGACAACCATTTCTGCAGCACTCCACCATTCAGTCCTTTATGGTAGAGTGGCCAGACGGAAGCCACTCCTCAGTAAAATGCACATGACAGCCTGCTTGGAGTTTGACAAATGGCATCAAAAGACTCTCAGACCATGAGAAACAAGATTATCAAGTCTGATGATGTGGGGGCTGTGGTGGTGTGGGGGCTGTGCTTTGGCAAAGTGGGTGGGGTTATATCCTGCCTGTTTGGCCCTGTCCGGGGGTTTCATCGGATGGGGCCACAGTGTCTCCTCATCCCTCCTGTCTCAGCCTCCAGTATTTATGATGCAGTAGTTTATGTGTCGGGGGGCTGGTGTCAGTCTGTTACATCTGGAGTATTTCTCTTGTCTTATCCAGTGTCCTGTGTGAATTTAAATATGCTCTCTCAAATTCTCTCTTTCTCTCTTTCTTTCTTTCTCTCGGAGGACCTGAGCCCTAGGACCATGCCTCAGGACTACCTGGCATGATGACTCCTTGCTGTCCCCAGTCCACCTGGCCGTGCTGCTGCTCCAGTTTCAACTGTTCTGCCTGCGGCTATGGAACCCTGACCTGTTCACCGGACGTGCTTGTTGCACCCTCGACAACTACTATGATTATTATTATTTGACCATGCTGGTCATTTATGAACATTTTAACATCTTGACCATGTTCTGTTATAATATCCACCCGGCACAGCCAGAAGAGGACTGGCCACCACTCATAGCCTGGTTCCTCTCTAGGTTTCTTCCTAGGTTTTTGGCCTTTCTATGGAGTTTTTCCTAGGGAGTTTTTCCTAGCCACCGTGCTTCTTTCACATGCATTGCTTGCTGTTTGGGGTTTTAGGCTGGGTTTCTGTACAGCACTTTGAGATATCAGCTGATGTACGAAGGGCTATATAAATACATTTGATTTGATTTTGATTTGATTTGATGAAACCATGATTGAACTCTTTGGCCTGAATGCCAAGCATGACATCTAGAAGAAACCTGGCGCCATCCCTACGATGAAGTATGGTGGTGGCGGCAGTATCATGCTGTGGGGATGTTTTTCAGAGGCAGGGACTGGGAGACTGGTCAGGATCGAGGGAAAGATGAACGGCGCAAAGTACAGAGACATATTTGATAAAAACCTGCTCCAGTGCGCTCAGGACCTCAGACTGGGGTGAAGGTTCACCTTCTAACAGGACCAAGACCTTAAGAACACCCTAAGACAATGCAGGAGTGGCTTCGGGACAAGTCTCAATGTCCTTGAGTGGCCCATCCAGAGCCCGGACTTGAACCCGATCGAACCTGAAAATAACTGTTCAGCAATGCTCCCCATCCAACCTGACAGAGTTTGAGAGGATCTGCAGAGAAGAATGGGAGAAACTCCTCAAGTACAGGTGTGCCAAGCTTGTAGTGTCATACCCAAAAAGAAGCTAGGCTGTAATCGTTGCCAAAGGTGCTTCAACTAAGTACTGAGTAAAGGGTCTGAATACTTGTGTAAATGTAATATTTAAGTTTAAGTTTTTATAAATTAGCAAAAAAATCTAACAAAAAGGTTTTGCTTCGAAATTATGGGGTATTTTGTTTAACCTTCCTGTTGTGTTTGTTTCATGTTAATTCTGTGTTCCCAGTCCAAAATGACCCCCCCATTATAGCTGTATATAAATCCATAATAATACATATATTATCACCTACTGTTGTGTTAGATCTTTTTATCAACTTACGTTCTTGTGAACTTTGCAAGTTTTGAACTTCTATTTGCTATTTATGGCCGATGGGCCTCATTGACCTGAGCTCATACAACTCGTTTTTGAGAAGAAAAAAAGCATAAAGAATGGATTATTTTGACTATAACAAATACTCTGATGAAACATATTTGACTATTTATCACAGACTAATTTGTGTCAAAGTTTAACATGGACATTTGTTTTTAAACCATTTCAAATATTTAAATAGTGGCAGGATTTTATGTCATCAACACAGGATATGGCATATCTCATTGGCTCTGGGTCATCTTGATAACATTTTCAGCTAACAGCCAACCTCTCTTTTCAGGTGGGGATGAAGACCAGGGCAAATTCTCATTCTTTGACCGGAATGTAACAACAACCTCAACAGGGCCCTCTTCCTCATCACTGGTTTGTTCCACATTGGTTGTCTCTTGGTCTAGATCATATTCTGTGTTGTCTTCAACTTCTAACACTTCCTCCTCTAAATGCATCTTCAATGTCAGTTTCCTGGGTGCTCTCCTCACCAGTGTCATTATCAAAGATATGATCAAGAGCCTCACATACAGTATATCGTTTGGTCATTGTGCTGCCACAGAATTAATTGTGAGCAAGGCCTCAAAAAAGCTTTATCTACCAGAGCTGCGAGAAAAGTTCTATATATTATTGAAACAATGTTGCGATTGTTTGTGAGAATGCCAACAGGTGTGGTTCCCGTGGGGGAAATATTCTATTGGGGAAAGGTTCCCGTGGGGGTTACCATGGAAGCCAAGAAGGGGAGTGAGGTGTGTGTGTGTCGATCTGATGGAAGTGTGTCGATCTGATGAATAGGCATGTGCCTGAACTCAATTTTATACACTAATTGTAGTCTTACCAATTCATTTCTAATGAGCATTTTTGTTTTGACCGGGAACACCACAGGTGTACAAAAGTTAAATAAAACACCCAAAATTGTATGAAAACCATTCAAATGTATTTTGTGTGTTCAGATGCCCTGTGTGGACAAAGTCATGAAACCTTATGACAATCACATTAAATGAACTACATTTTTCAGAGAGAACTTAAATTCAGTTGAAACACAGCAGGAGGGTTAAATTGATAAGAGAATTAATCTATTTCATCAATTTTAGAATAAGGCTGTAACGTAACAAAATGTGGAAAAAGTAAAGAGGTCTGAATTCTTTCCGAATGCACTGAACCCACATGCTGTGCCTTTTATGTCCTCTGTTTGCTGTGTTTTATCTCTACCATTGATTGAGTACTTTTGTGTTCCAGTTGCTTATATTTTAAGATGTATTTTCCTGCTAATTAACCTTCAATTTATGAAATACTATAAATGGAAAAACAAATGCTAATTATTTTCCAACATTCCCTATCTAGAATGGTATAGTGTAGTTGTAATTTATTTCTTTAACAATTGTTGTATTTCATTGCTTTTCTCTTTTTTTTATTACAATCCCTACCATGGTTAGTATTGAGTGTTCCATTATTTAACTCCTCTATGGGAATGTTGTAATATTTAGAAATCCATGGAGTAGTCTTTATGTCTCAAAACATTTGATTATCAATATACAGTTTATCAACTACGAGAGCTACACGTTTCCTTTTTAATACATTTTTCTTGAAGATTAGGTACAGAACTTTGCGCCGTTCTACAATTTCCTTCGGGAACTGATCATTCATGCCTATTTTCGTGCCAGAAAGTATTTTACCCAGGCTTATAACCATTATTTTATCTTTAAAGATACAAATTTGGCAACGATTGGGCGCTCATCTCTGTCCCCTCTGTCCGAAACGGTGTACACGTTCAAGTTAGATTTTGTCGACAGCTTTGCGTGGGATCTGAAGCACTGTAAGGGTGAACTCCCTCACTACACCCTCAGGAACTTCTCCTTCTTTCACTTGGATACGAGTAAGTACCAGATTTCCTCTCATACATCTAGTCTGGATGTCAAGATTTTCTCCTTTTTATGTTCATTAATGTCTTATTCAATGTTATTTACTGTCCCTTTTAGCTTGTTTGTTTCTTTCTCTATTGTCGCAGCTTTTTCATCACTCATCTTGAAGCTCGCATTCAACTCCTTTATATCTTTACTGACTAATTGAAGTTTGCCCAGTTTGTTATTTATCGGTTTCCACCGTTACCATTCTCATTGGTGAAAAGCTTAAGTCGTCTGTGTCCACCAAGGAGTCGCGTTTTCTTTTGAAGATGGGTTCTCCTTGTTTGCTCTCCTTCGTGTTTGGGTGTTGCTTGTTTTCGTAATATTTGTCGATACATTTTCCTAGCCTTATGATTTGTTTTGTGTTGTTATCCAGATTGAAGGTTATTACCCACCAGTATGTGAAGTGCTAATATTTAGTCTAATGTACAGATATTGAATATTACGTTTTATCTTGAGGTGATCTACACTGCTGTTTTCAGTCTGCCATCTTGATTTTGATCCTAGGCTGTTAATGATGGACCTCCAGTTCTGGTCTGGAGCTATTAATGATGGGAGGTGTGTCTGGAACTGTTTGGTGAGGCCTTGGTCATGATTTTGTAGCCGACAGAGAGGATTTGATGGGGCGCCAGAAACCGTACTCTGTTGCATGGACCCCCCCCCCCAGCCTGTTTTCCATCTATACTGCTCTGAAGACCTCCGTCCTGATAGAACTCTCCTCAGATCCCGTCCGGTCCTGGCGCTTTGTGTTCAGGTAGCACAGGGCCCAGGGCAGCTCCTCAGCACTTAAGTCGGGATTGTTGCTCTCTCCACCCTCGGTGTCTGTCTTCTGTCTGGGAACCGGAAGCTTCTGGTGTTGAGGGTGGATTTTGTCAGGGTTATAGTGGGTTTTGAAGAGGGTCCAGGTAAAGTGTTGGCTATGTCATTGCAGACTTGGATGAGGGCTTCTAGTGGATCAGTGGTACTGGATGATGGCCCCTACCATTGGCTGCTCATGGGTCTTTACGTGCTTCCCCACTGACTGCCCGGTGGCCCAATTAACTATGCAGATGGAGGTAATGAAGGGTGTTGGAGGGTTGAAGGTGGCTCAGAGGGTCTGGGGGGTCTGGACTGAGGCTGGCTTGCTGCTGTGTGGGATCAGGGGCTGGGAGGGCTAAGGGGGGTGGGAGGTTTAGGTCACAAAGGAGCAGGGTGAGGGAGTCAGGGGCAGTAGGGGGTATGGGAGGGGGGGTCAGGGGCATTTGGTGGAAGAAGGGGGAGATCAGGGAGGAGCAATCAAGGGTTGTAATGGGTTGAGGGGGGGAAAGGGTGGTATGGTGAGGGGTCTAGGAAGGAGAGACAGTTTCTTGGAGGGGATAGGGGGTTTTGGTGGTTTCTGGGTTTGGGTTCTGGGGTGGTCTTCTGGTCTGGTCTCTTGCCTTGCAAAAGTTTTCATCCCCCTTGGCGTTTTTCCTATTTTGTTGCATTACAACCTGTATTTTAAATAGATTTTTATTTGGATTTCATGTAATGGAAAAAATTGTCCAAATTGGTGAAGTGAAATTAAAAAAATAACATGTTTCAATAAATAAATTAAAAATTAAAAATGAAAAGTGGTGCGTGCAAATGTATTCACTCCCTTTGCTATGAAGCCCCTAAATAAGATCTGGTGCAACCAATTACCTTCAAAAGTCACATAATTAGTTAAATAAAGTCCACCTGTGTGCAATCTAACCAATTATGTGACTTTTGAAGGTATTTCTTTGTTTACATTGTTTATCTTGTTATTAGTCCCACCCTTCAGCTCCATTCAACCCCTCCCATCTATCTCTCAACATCATCCATTTCGGATTTCTATTTGCCATATATTTTTCAACTGTGCTGTGATGCTTCACAAAACAATTGAACCTTTCTATTCTCATACCTTCTACAGATTGTAAATTAAAAATAAACATTTTTGCTAAAATAATTATTATATTATTGATTGTTTGACTATGGCTTTTCAAAATCACCCAGTATTGCTATCTGCAGCGTTAGTTCTAGGCAAATGTTGCAATTCTTCAGCCATTCCTGGACCTGTGACCAAAAATGAGCTACATATGGACAATACCAAAATAAATGATCTAATGACTCTGCCTCCTCACAGCAGAATCTGCAGAGCTGGGAAGATTGTATCCCCCATATATATAACATTCTATTAGTTGCAAGAATTTTGTATAGTAATTTAAATTGAAAAATTCGAAGTTTTGAATCTGACGTTGTTTTGCGTATCAATTCATAAACCATGTGCCATGGAATGGGTTCATCGAAAATCTCTTCCCAACTATTTTGCAATTTATATGGCACAGTTGTCAGTTTTTTGGTTCTTACAACCTCTTAGGGCTAGGGGGCAGTATTTACACCGCCGGATAAAAAACGTACCCGATTTAATCTGGTTACTACTCCTACCCAGTAACTAGAATATGCATATACTTATTAGATATGGATAGAAAACACCCTAAAGTTTCTAAAACTGTTTGAATGGTGTCTGTGAGTATAACAGAACTCATATGGCAGGCAAAAACCTGAGAGAATCCTTTACAGGAAGTGGCCTATCTGACCATTTATTGGCTTTCTTTGACATCTCTTTCCAAAACAAAGGATCTCTGCGGTAACGTGACACTTCCCATGGCTCCCATAGGCTCTCAGAGCCCGGGCGAAAAGCTGAATATCGTCATTCCAGCCCCAGGCTGAAACACATTATCGCCTTTGTCAAGTGGCCGATCAGGGGACAGTGGGCTTAGGCGCGTGCACTGGTCGCCCCCGTCTTTCTTTTTTTTCTCCTCTATTTACCGAAACGCAGATTCCCGGTCGGAATATTATCGCTTTTTACGAGATAAATTGCATAAAAATTGATTTTAAACAGCGGTTGACATGCTTCGAAGTACGGTAATGGAATATTTAGAATTTTTTTGTCACGAAATGCGCCATGCTCGTGACCCTGATTTCACATTTCGGATAGTGTCTAGAACGCACGAACAAAACGCCGCTGTTTGGATATAACGATGGATTATTTGGGACCAAACCAACATTTGTTATTGAAGTAGAAGTCCTGGGAGTGCATTCTGACAAAGAACAGCAAAGGTAATAACATTTTTCTTCTAGTAAATCTGATTTTGGTGAAGGCTAAACTTGCTGGGTGTCTAAATAGCTAGCCCTGTGATGCCGGGCTATCTACTTAGAATATTGCAAAATGTGCTTTCACCGAAAAGCTATTTTAAAATCGGACATATCGAGTGCATAGAGGAGTTCTGTATCTATAATTCTTAAAATAATTGTTATGCTTTTTGTGAACGTTTATCGTGAGTAATTTAGTAAATTGTTAGTAAATTCCCCGGAAGTTTGCGGGGGGTATGCTAGTTCTGAACGTCACATGCTAATGTAAAAAGCTGTTTTTTGATATAAATATGAACTTGATTGAACAAAACATGCATGTATTGTATAACATAATGTCCTAGGGTTGTCATCTGATGAAGATCATCAAAGGTTAGTGTTGCATTTAGCTGTCTTCTGGGTTTTTGTGAAATTATATGCTAGCTTGAAAAATGGGTGTCTGATTATTTCTGGCTGGGTACTCTGCTGACATAATCTAATGTTTTGTTTTCGTTGTAAAGCCTTTTTGAAAACGGACAGTGTGGTTAGATTAACGAGAGTCTTGTCTTTAAATAGCTGTAAAATAGTCACATGTTTGAGAAATTGAAGTAATAGCATTTCTAAGGTATTTGAAAATCGCGCCACAGGATTCAACTGGCTGTTACGTAGGTGGGACGATTTGGTGCCACCTAGCCCAGAGAGGTTAAATGAAATTGGTATATGTTTTTATTTATCACACTTTTCTTTAACCATTTATGTTCTTTAATACAGGGCCAACAGACAAGTTTCTCACTTTTCCCCCTTCTACTTGCCTCTTCCATTTTTGTGGTAATGCTGCAATTAATTGGTTGTAATTTTGGGTAGAGCAGACATTTCCATATGTCTGTGTTAGCTGCATGTGTGACATCACTCCACCAGTCCTATTTATAATATCATTCACTAAAATTATACCTTTTTTAAACATTTCTTCGAAAAATACAGTATTTTTTAATCAATTACTATATTTCAATTTAACCACAATATTTGTTATATTATTTGTTCTGTCTTTTCAGGTGGATTAAACTGAAATTGCAACCAACTTTCTAAGGCTTGTTTAAAAAATAAAGATATTTTGAAGATTATTTCCTTTTCAAACAACCGAACGTGGGCAGGTGTAATCTGAATAAAGGGAAAAAGGGCCCTTCTTGAACATAGGATGAGACATTTGTACCAATTTACCAGAAAACCAGTTTGGATTTAAGTATAACTTCGGTATGACTGATGCCTCTAGTGAGAGGTCTAATGCTTTAATATTTAATAATTTCTGCCCTCCGAATTCATATTCGTTATATAAATAGGCGCTTTTAACCCCTGTGCGGCCTCCGTCCCGTATGGACATCCAGCGAAAAATCCTATCGCCATTAGCATAACAAAATGTAATACATTTTTTTTTCACATTTTTTTTCAAATTATATCGTTTTATAGATACACCTCTCCTGAATCGAACCACGTTGTCCGATTTCAAAAAGGCTTTACAGCAAAAGCAAAACATTAGATTATGTTAGAGGAGTATATCGTAAAAGTAGCCACATAGCAATTTTCCGACCAACCACATGCATCACAAATAACCAAAAAACAGCTAAATGCAGCACTAACCTTTGACAATCTTCATCAGATGACACACCTAGGACATCATGTTACACAATACATGCATTCTTTTGTTTGATAAAGTTCATATTTATATATAAAAACAGCATTTTACATCGGTGCGTAACGTTGACTAACTATTTTCCCTCAAATGCATACGATGAAACAGCGCTACAATTTACTAAATTACTATTCGAAAACATTTTTAAAATGTAATATTGTCATTCTAAGATTTATAGATGAATATCTCTTGAAAGCACCTGTAATGCCAGATTTAAAAATAACTTTACTGGGTAATCACACTTTGCGATAAAAGGGGATGCGATACTCAGAACAATAGGCTAGCAATACAGGTCAGCGCCATCTTGGAACAATCGCATATCAAATCTAGTCTTGTTTACTATTGTCAATAATCCCTTACCTTTGATTATCTTCATCCTTAGGCACTTCCAGGAATCCCAGGTCCACAACAAATGTATTTTCGTTCGAAAAAGTTCATCCTTTATGTTCCATTAGCTTGTTGTTGTTAGCGCGTTCTGAAGGCTGCACCAAAAGTTCCGACGTGCGCGGGGCTACTCTTTCAACAAAATGCATTTTTTTCTTATTTAGGTTCGTTCAAACATGTCAAACGTTGTATAACATAAATCTTTAGGGCCTTTTTCAACCAGAGCTCCAATAAGATTCAAGGGGGACGATTGCATTGTGTTTCAAAACGTTTCGAAAGGGGAGGGTAGCCAGGGGCGCCGGCGTCATAATGGTGATGGCCCTCTCCGTGTGACCACGTTCCACAGCGTGTCATTCTGTCAGTTTTCACAGTAGGAGACTCAAATCACTTTGTAAAGACTGGGGACATCTAGTGGAAGCAATAGGAAGTGCTCAATGAACCATAGCTCACGGTGTGGTTAATAGGCAACGTGATGAAGTTGAGTCCGCAATTCAGAATTCCACTTCCTGTTTCGATCTGTCTCGGGGTTTTGACTGCCATATGAGTTCTGTTATACTCATAGACACCATTCAAACAGTTTTAGAAACTTTAGGGTGTTTTCTATCCACAAGTATTAATTATATGCATATCCTAGCTTCTGAGTTTGAGTAGGAGGCCGTTTAAAATGGGCACAATTTTTTTCAAAAATCGCTGTAGCGCCCCCTATTCTAGGGGAACGGAAAGAGGTTAATTTGTATAACATTCATTGATCTGCATGTCCAGCCCTTATATTTAGCCTCACAATGAAGGGTTTTACCATTTTCTTTTTAGGACAACCAGGGATACAAGTAAAACAAACTATTTGTTTACTGAAATAGTTTGTTTAATGGGGAATGAATATCCAACTAGTCAGTGACAACTGTCAGCGTCTAAAAGCATTATAGACACTATGTCCTGGGATTTCCAATGACCGATGAATAAGAACCCCTTACCTTGTAACGGCTATTGTGTAGCTTGTGATTGTAATAGAGCAAGACTGTGCAGCTCGAACACACAATATCCAAAATGTGCTGGCGATACAGTGGGACTCATTGGGTTATCACACACAGTTGAAGTCGGAAGTTTACATACACTTACGTTGGAGTCATTAAAACCCATTTTTCAACCACTCCACAGATTTCTTGTTAACAAACTATAGTTTGGCAAGTCGGTTAGGACATCTACTTTGTGCATGAAAAGTAATTTTTCCAACAGTTGCTTACAGACTTATTATTTCACTTATTAACTTGAATCACAATTCCAGTGGGTCAGAAGTTTACATACACTAAGTTGACTGTGCCTTTAAACAGCTAGGAAAATTCAAGAACATTATGTCATGGCTTTAGAAGCTTCTGACAGGCTAATTGACATAATTTGAGTCAATTGGAGGTGTACCTGTGGATGTATTTCAAGGCCTACCTTCAAACTCAGTGCCTCTTTGCTTGACATCATGGGAAAATCAAAAGAAATCAGCCAAGACATCAGAAAGAAAATTGCAGACCTCCACAAGTCTGATTCATCCTTGGGAGCAATTTCCAAACACTTGAAGGTACCATATTCATCTGTACAAACAATGGTTTGGAGGAAAAAGGGGGATGCTTGCAAGTCGAAGAATACCATCCCAACCGTGAAGCAGCATCATGTTGTGGGGGTGCTTTGCTGTAGGAGGGACTGGTGCATTTCACAAAATAGATGGCATCATGAGGTAGGAAAATTATGTGGATATATTGACGCAACATCTCAAGACATCAGTCAGGAAGTTAAAGCTTGGGTCTTCCAAATGGACAATGACCCAAAGCATACTTCCAAAGTTGTAGCAAAATGGCTTAAGGACAACAAAGTATTGGAGTGGCCATCACAAAGCCCTGACCTTTATCCTATAGAAAATTTGTGGGCAGAACTGAAAATGTGTGTGCGAGAAAGGAGGCCTACAAACCTGACTCAGTTACACCAGCCCTGTCAGGAGGAATGGGCTATAATTCACCCAACTTATTGTGGGAAGCTTGTGGAAGGCTACCCGAAACATTGACCCAAGTTAAACAATTTAAAGGCAATGCTACCAAATGCTAATTGAGTGTATGTAAACTTCTAACACACTGGGAATGTGATGAAATAAATAAAAGCTGAAATAAATCACTCTCTCTACTATTATTCTGACATTTCACATTCTTAAAATAAAGTGGTGATCCTAGCTGACCTAAAACAGGGAATTTGTACTAGGACTAAATATCAGGAATTGTGAAACTGAGTTTAAATGTATTTGGCTATGGTGTATGTAAACTTCAGACTTCAACTGTACCTTGTTTTCCATGATCATTTGTGTTCTTTCTCTTATGAGGCAGCCAACCAGGCAGGCAGGCAGGCTGGAGAGAAGTTTCCCCTAGATAATACAGCTACAAAGTCAGATTACATGGACCAGAGAGGAGCGTGAGCAAAGAAAGAAACCAAATGAAGAGTGCAGTCAAAAAATGAGGTGCTGGTTCAACCAAACTAGTTGTTCAGTGGTGTGGTTGATGAGGCTTTGTATGCTGTAGCTAGGAGATCACTCTGACTAACAAATGAATCCACCTCTGGCAGCAAGCGTGGGGGTTACAGAGTGAAATCCTAGGAACAGGGTTGTATTCACTAAACAAAACAGAGGCAGATAGTAGCTGCCCCAATTTACACTATGTCAAATTGTCCAATAGGAAACACCTGTTTTTTTTCTATTGCCAAACATTTTTCTACATTTTTCTATGACATTTATTAATGAATATGTCTGGTAAAAGTACTGGGGCAAATGCTGTCTCACTACATGTTTTCCGGCGTCTTTGCAACCAGTATAATCATCTAGACCATGCTGGTCAGACCAGCTAGACCATGCTGGTTAGTCCTGCTTGACCAGCAGTAACCAGCAGAGAAGCATGGACCGGCAAATACCAGCATGGACCAGCTTGAAATGTATGCTGGTGTATGCAGTTTTTTTCAACAGGGACATCCATATCACCAGAATAAGTAAAATGTTAAATACACTGCTCAAAAAAATAAAGGGAACACTTAAACAACACAATGTAACTCCAAGTCAATCACACTTCTGTGAAATCAAACTGTCCACTTAGGAAGCAACACTGATTGACAATACATTTCACATGCTGTTGTGCAAATGGAATAGACAACAGGTGGAAATTATAGGCAATTAGCAAGACACCCCCAATAAAGGAGTGGTTCTGCAGGTGCGGACCACAGACCACTTCTCAGTTCCTATGCTTCCTGGCTGATGTTTTGGTCACTTTTGAATGCTGGCGGTGCTTTCACTCTAGTGGTAGCATGAGACGGAGTCTACAACCCACACAAGTGGCTCAGGTAGTGCAGCTCATCCAGGATGGCACATCAATGCGAGCTGTGGCAAGAAGGTTTGCTGTGTCTGTCAGCGTAGTGTCCAGAACATGGAGGCGCTACCAGGAGACAGGCCAGTACATCAGGAGATGTGGAGGAGGCCGTAGGAGGGCAACAACCCAGCAGCAGGACCGCTACCTCCGCCTTTGTGCAAGGAGGAGCAGGAGGAGCACTGCCAGAGCCCTGCAAAATGACCTCCAGCAGGCCACAAATGTGCATGTGTCTGCTCAAACGGTCAGAAACAGACTCCATGAGGGTGGTATGAGGGCCCGACGTCCCATCACCGTGCAGGACGTTTGGCATTTGCCAGAGAACACCAAGATTGGCAAATTCGCCACTGGCGCCCTGTGCTCTTCACAGATGAAAGCAGGTTCACACTGAGCACGTGACAGACGTGACAGAGTCTGGAGACGCCGTGGAGAACGTTCTGCTGCCTGCAACATCCTCCAGCATGACCGGTTTGGCGGTGGGTCAGTCATGGTGTGGGGTGGCATTTCTTTGGGGGGCCGCACAGCCCTCCATGTGCTCGCCAGAGGTAGCCTGACTGCCATTAGGTACCGAGATGAGATCCTCAGACCCCTTGTGAGACCATATGCTGGTGCGGTTGGCCCTGGGTTCCTCCTAATGCAAGACAATGCTAGACCTCATGTGGCTGGAGTATGTCAGCAGTTCCTGCAAGAGGAAGGCATTGATGCTATGGACTGGCCCGCCCGTTCCCCAGACCTGAATCCAATTGAGCACATCTGGAACATCATGTCTCGCTCCATCCACCAACGCCACGTGGCACCACAGACTGTTCAGGAGTTGGCGGATGCTTTAGTCCAGGTCTGGGAGGAGATCCCTCAGGAGACCCTCCGCCACCTCATCAGGAGCATGCCCAGGCGTTGTAGGGAGGTCATACAGGCACATGGAGGCCACACACACTACTGAGCCTCATTTTGACTTGTTTTAAGGACATTACATCAAAGTTGGATCAGCCTGTAGTGTGGTTTTCCACTTTAATTTTGAGTGTGACTCCAACTCCAGACCTCCATGGATTGATAAATTGGATTTCCATTGATTATTTTTGTGTGATTTGTTGTCAGCACATTCAACTATGTAAAGAAAAAAGTATTTAATAAGATTATTTTCATTCATTCAGATTTAGGATGTGTTATTTTAGTGTTCCCTTTATTTTTTTGAGCAGTATATAATACATTTCCCACTGTGCAAACAACACATGGAATCACTTAGAATCCATTTAGAGCTTAATACAAACACATCTAACCATCTGCGGTCTGCCCATGTAATGTCCCATTTCTTCAGTTCAACTAACAGTGAAGGGCATTGCTTTAAACATGGATTGACCATTTCATTTGAGAGCAGGGACCATTATATTAACTTGATTTGGCCCCTGCAGCTCCTACTCATCCAAAATGTCATTAGCAAATGAATTCCACTTTCATTCTTCCATTTACTGTGGTTACCGGTATACACATTTTGCTTCCCAATATAGAAGCTCATTCATATTTTAGTGATTACAGTGCGATGGGGAATTGGAGTGTACATAATGTTTCATCCAGGGCCAGGCCTCCCACTGACTCATAATTTTCTGTATTATCTGTATCCAGTGGCAACAGGGTCAAATGGATTAAAAGGGGAATAAGCGAACAGAAAGAAAAAAAGGACCCAAGGATAACCTAATATGGTCGTACACTGCATGGCCAACAGTATGTGGACACCTGCTTGTCGAACGTCTCATTCCAAAATAATGAGGATTAATTTGGAGTTGGTCCCCCTTTTCCTACTTTAACAGCCTCCACTCTTCTGGGAAGGCTTTTCACTAGATGTTAGAACATTGCTGAGGGGATTTGCTTCCATTCAGCTACGAGCTTTAGTGAGGTCGAGTACTGATGTTGGGCGATTAGGCCTGGCTCACAGTCTTCATTCCAATTCATCCTGACGGGGTTCGATGGGGTTGAGGTCAGGGCTCTGTGCAGGCCAGTCAAGTTCTTCCACACCGATGTCGACTGATATCTGTTGCAGCATTGTCATGCTGAAACAGGAAAGGGCGTTCCCCAAACTGTAGCCACAAGGTTGAAAGCCCAGAATCATATAGATTCGTCTAGAATGTCATTATAATGTAATTATAATGGTGTTGGAGGGGATGGCTTCCGTTTTACAGGCTCCTAACCAACTGTGCTATTTTTGTGTTTTTTTTCACATTGTTTGTAACATATTTTGTACATAATGTTGTTGCTACCGTCTCTTATGACCCGAAAATACATTTTGGACACCAGAACAGAGATTACTCACCTTGAACCGGACAAAGATTTTTTATTTAATGAGTCCAACACGAAGGATATACTGTTTCTCCAAGACCAGGCCCAAATCCCCGTAATTTGAGTGACGAAAAGAAAGAAATACAGGGGGCGGAGATCGAGGTGCTTTGTGAGAAATCATCGGCGAGTGGGAAACCCGCCACTACCATCCATTCTATTGGCCAACGTGCAATCACTGGAGAACACTTTACTCCTCTAGGCCACCTTTACTCCACACAGAGATGCAAAAAAAGCTCTTGCTCACCCTCCATTTGGCAAATCTGACCATATTATATATTATACTGATTCCTGCTTACAAGCGAAAACTAAAGCAGAAAGTACCGGTGACTCACTCAATATGAAAGTGTCCAGATGACGCGGCTGCTACGCTACAGGACTGTTTTGCTAGCACAGACTTGAAAATGGTCTGGGATTCATCCAATGGCATTGAGGAGGAAACCACCTCAGTTACCGGCTTCATCAATAACTGCATCGACGACGTCGTCCCCACAGTGACCGTTCCAGATTCGTTCTTTGGACTGCTAGATAGTGAAGCGTGATTCATCACTCCAGAGTCCAATGGTTGTGAGCTTTACACCACTCCAGCCGACGCTTGGCATTGCGCATGGTGATGTTAGGCTTGTGTGTGGCTGCTTGGACATGGAAACCCATTTCATAAAGCTCCCTATGAACAGTCATTGTACTGAAGTTGCTTCCACAGGCAGTTTGGAACTCGGTAGTGAGTGTTACAGCCGAGGACAGACAATTTTACCCGTTACACTCTTCAGCACTCAGCGATGTCGTTCTGTGAGCTTGTGTGGCCTACCACTTTGTGTCTGAGCCACTGTTGTTCCTAGATGTTTCCATTTCACAATAACTGCACTTACAGTTGACCGGGGATAGCTCTAGCAGGGTAGAAATTTGTTGGAAAGGTGGCATCCTATGACGGTGCCACGTTGAAAGTCATTGAGCTCTTCTGTAAGGTCATTCTACTGCCAATGTTTTTCTGTAGAGATTGCATGGATGTGCACTCGATTTTATACACCTGTCAGCAAGGGTGTGGCTGAAATAGCCGAATCCACTAATTTGAAGGGATGTCCACATACTTTTGTATACATAGTGTATGTAAGGACATGGCCTGAGGACAAAGGATCCTTCCCAGGTAGCACCCTATACCCCATATACCAGAGCCCTATGGAATAGTTTGAGTGCATTTATTATTGGGTTGCATTCAAAGCACTTATGCTGAAAACACCACATCAAGCTAAAATCTAAATGAAAAGCCTTTTTATTAGTAGCCATGCAGTCAGCCTTGCAGGGTGAATCTCATGTCTTAACTATTGTCCACAGATATCCATACCTCCAGTGGTCTTCGGTTTCACATGCTCACTCGTATCTGTCATAGCCAGCATTAGAAGGTACACTTTAAAGCATTTAAAATATTAATTGAAAATAACAATCATTTCAAAAAACTTCAAGGTTTTTTAATAATTTAATATCACGCTGTCACAAAGCTCAGATCAGTAATTAAAACGTCCGTGGAAGAATTGACTTCACAGAAGCTCCACACATTTAATACTAGACAGTGATCTTATTAAAACCTCTTAGGGATTGCAGAAGGACCACCTGCAACAACATCCAGTGAAATTGCAGAGCGCCAAAATCAAAATAAGAAAATTTTAATATTAAACATTCATGAACATACATGTGTCTTAAATCATTTAAAAGCTTAACTTCTCGTTAATCCAACCGCTTTGTAAGATTTCAAAAAGGCTTTACGGCGAAAGCATACCATGCGATTATCTGAGGACAGTGCCACACATCAAAATACTTTTTCAACCAGCACCGGCTTCACAAAAATCACAAATAGCGCTAAAATAAATCACTTACCTTTGAAGATCTTCCTCTGTTTGCAATCCCAAGGGTCCCAGCTACACAATGAATGTTTGTTTTGTTCGATAAAGTCCTTCTTTTATATCCAAAAAGTCTGTTTTGTTGGCACCATAGATTTCAGTAATCCACTCCTTCAACATGCATACAAAGGAATCCAAAAAGCTACCGGTAAACTTCGTCCAAACAAGTCAAACAATGTTTCTAATCAATCCTCAGGTACCCTAATATGTAAATAAACAATGATATTTCAGACGAAAAGAACGGTTTTCAATAGAAAAGGAAAATAACGAAGAGCGCGCCCTAGGTCATGCGCACCAAAAGTCTACCAGTCCTGAAGAGAACACCTTGGATAAACTACAACTACTTTAAACCCTTTCCACAGACTGTTGACATCTAGTGGAAGCCATAGGAACTACAATCTGGGTCCTATTTGTATATCCCATAGGCTAGCATTGAAAAGGCCTGGGACCTCAAAAAATAAAAATGTCCAGATGGATTTTCCTCAGGTTTTTGCCTGCCATATCAGTTCTGTTATACTCACAGACATTATTTTAACAGTTTTAGAAACTTCAGAGTGTTTTCTATCCAATATGCATATCCTAATTTCTGGGCCTATTTTCTGGGCAGTTTACCTTGGGCACGTCAGTCATCCGGAAATTCAGGATACTGCCCCCTAGCCTTAAGAAGTTTTAACATTCCTTAAATTGGTTTCCATCACCGCTCCATTTTCTCTGGACAATGTGATCTGGATAAATCAAGTTTTTCTAATAGGAAGCATTGGTCAACGAATTCCCACCCTATTCCCTTTATAGTGCACACTTCTTTGGACCAGGGTCCATGGTCAAAAGTACTGCACTATATAGAGAAAATGGTCCTATTCTGGATGCAGGCTATGCCAATAATGTTAGCTTTTGTTTCACAGGAGATGTGCAATATTGACTGGATGGGTGCCTTCCTACAAAAGTAGGGCACTATAAAAGGATCAGGATGCCTAGCTATTCCTTGTCATTGAACGGCTGGCGCAATCTTATTTTGTAGCCTATGCCGTTTATTTGCTTTAAAAGATTTATATAGCAAAATGTCATAGCATCGTTTTAAAGGGCACTTCATTATTGTTAACTTTCCCATCTACATCAACAGCAATGAAAGAAATGTGAATACTCAATGAGCTGTATTTTTCCATGCATTACCTTCATCTGATTTTTCTTTGCATTTACTCTAAAGTAAATGTCAACAGCAAGATATTATACCGGCAGCGTATGTCTTGTAGCCTCATCATTATTGCAGGCTTATAACATTTTTCCTGAGGTTTTAGTGGGGCTGAGTTTGTAGGTATGCACCTGTCCATTCAATACTACACATCTCCAGTGAAACAAAAGCTGACATTGTTGACATAGGGTGCATCCGAAATGGCACCTTATTCGCAATATAGTGCAGTGCTTTTGAGCATTGGTCCTGGTTAAAAGTACTGCACTACAAAGGGAATATCGTGCAATATCAGAAGCTGACACACTGGCTCTATGTTGTCAATATTAATATCAAACCCTCTTCCTTCACAACTACTGGGAGCTGAAAACAGTCGACTCCCAGGTGCGGTCATTGACCTTGTCGGGTTTACCTTGGGGTCATGATAGGGGCTGTACCAAATGTTTGATGTATTATAATAATTGATTATGCTTATGTTGTGTTAAAAGAATGGGAAGGGTTATAAAAAACCCTCCCTCCTTACATTTATAGGGTCCTAGACTACAGATTAACAATATTGTCCGATTTCAAAAAGCCTTTACAGCGAAAGCAAAACATTAGATTATGTCAGGAGAGTACTCAGCCAGAAATAATCACACACCCATTTTTCAATCTAGCATATAATGTCACAAAAACCCAAACCACAGCTAAATGCAGCACTAACCTTTGATGATCTTCATCAGATGACACTCCTAGGAAATTATGTTATACAATACATGCATGTTTTGTTCAATCAAGTTCATATTTATATCAAAAACCAGCTTTTTACATTAGCATGTGACGTTCAGAACTAGCAAACATACCGAAAACCTCCGGTGAATTTACTAAATTACTCACGATAAACGTTCACAAAAAGCATAACAATTATTTTAAGGATTATAGATACAGAACTCCTTTATGCAATCGCGGTGTCAGATTTTAAAATAGCTTTTCGGCGAAAGCACATTTTGCAATATTCTGAGTAGATAGCTCGCCATCACGTGCTAGCTAATTTGACACCCACCAACTTTGGCGTTCACTAAACTCAGAATTAATATAAGAAAAATTGGATTACCTTTGCTGTTCTTCGTCAGAATGCACTCCCAGGACTTCTACTTCATCCACAAATGTTGTTTTGGTTCAAAATAATCCATAGTTATGTTCAAATATCCTCTGTTTTGTTCTTGCGTTCAAGACACTATCCAAACGGTGACGCGCGGACGCATGTCATGACAAAAAAATTCAAAATATTCCATTACCGTACTTCGAAGCATGTCAAACGCTGTTTAACCCTTTCACGCGTGAGTTCCAAATATATTTAGTATTTTATTGACGTTTTTCAATTACCCGTGATAAATCATGCATTCCCATTTTTGCATAAATTGTAATGGGCGCATAGTATGTGTGTAAAATCATGTTTTGAAGGTTGTACTGATTATGATGAGCTAAGCTAATTCCAGCTATGTGTATGGAGCCATGTTTGTTGACATACAATGCATTCTGGGTTTCTCGTAATCATCCGTTTGACCAAAGATGTTATAACAAAATGAGATGAGTAAGAGTTCACTCATTTTTTTAAGACTTCTGCAAATGAATGGTGGGATGTGAACGACAGTAGATGACACACCCCTTCAACATGCATACTGTAAACAGACCAAACTCATCCTGTCTTCTCTTATCTTCGGTTTCTGTGAGGAAAAAATGCATGGCTGCGCGCTGAAACTAATCGACGGATTACTTTCAATTTCTAGAAAGTGTTTTACCTAATTATTTCGATCAATGGTGAGCTCACTCGTGATGTGATTATATATACATAGTAATTGCTATTAGCTAATTCATGGTATAGTTTACGTCAGCCGAGAGTTAGAAAATATGGCCGCTTGTGTTGCGTCAATCTTTCCTCAGTTAGCGCTAGGACAAATGTAGCCTACATTTTTCCAGTTAGGATGATTGTGTTATGCTATAGATACTTCTGTGAATGTCTTAACATTGCATCCAAAAATAAACTGCTCACAGTCTGGACATAACTTTGTAAGGACTGTTTGTGTAAATAGTTTCTGAAAAAAGTGTGGCCAGCTTAAATGCTGATTGTTGCGTCATTCGAAACTGGCCGTTCTAAATGAGCGTTCTAAATGAGTGTTCTAATCACACGGGGTGTGATCGTACGCTTCAGGGACCACTGTAGAACGATCACACCCCGTGTGATGGTACGTGTGAAAGGGTTAAATTCAATTTTTATGCGATTTTTCTCGTAAAATAGCGATAATATTCCGACCGGGAGACGTCGTTTTCGTTCAAAGACTCAAAGGAGAAAATGGACTCTTCACGTGCACGCGCGCCCCCGTTTCATTGTTCTCAGATCGACCACTATCCAAATGCGCTACTGTTTTTCAGCCAGGGACTGCAGAGTCATCATTCAACATTCTGGTGCCTTCTGAGAGCCTATGGGAGCCTTAGAAAATGTCATGTTACAGCAGAGATCCTCTGTTTTCGATAAAGAGGGTATAGAAGGCCAAGAAATGGTCAGAGAGGGCACTTCCTGTACAGAATCTTCTCATGTTTTGGCCTGCCATATGAGTTCTGTTATACTCACAGACACCATTCAAACAGTTTCAGAAACTTCAGGGTGTTTTCTATCCAAATCAAACAATTATATGCATATTGTAGTTTCTGGGCAGAAGTAATAACCAGATTAAATCGGGAAAGTTTTTTATCCGGATGTGAAAATACTGCCCCCTACCCTAGAGAGGTTAAGAGTTTATTCGGAAAATAACGGCTCTATAAACACTCTTCCGTGGTGTCCCGACTTTCTATGTCACGTCCTGACCAGTAGAGGGAGTATTTGTATTGTAGTTAGGTCAGGACGTGGCAGAAGGGTATTTGTTTCATATGGTTCGGGTTGTGTGTGTAGTATTAAAGGGGTGTTTGGTTTATGTATTCCGGGGTTTTAGTGTTTGTTCTGGTTTTCTATGGTTTTCTGGTCTGTCTATTTCTTTGTTGTTTGTGTGGCTCCCGATCAGGAACAGCTGTACGTCGTTGTTCCTGATTGGGAGTCATATATTAGGAGCTTGTTTTCATCTGGGGTTTTTGTGGGTAGTTGTCTTTTGCACTGCTGTTAATTTAGCCTGCGAAACTGTATTCTGTCGTTCTTTGTTTTGTTATTTTTTCCGTGTTCTCTTTAATTATTAAATACAAGATGAGCATTCATATTCCCGCTGCGTTTTGGTCATCAATACACAACGACACCCGTGACAGAACTACCCACCACAAAAAGACCAAGCAGCGGAGTAAGGAACAAAGGGATTTTGATATGGACATGGGAGGAAATTCTGGATGGGGCTGGACCTTGGCACCAGGCTGGGGAATACCGTCGCCCACGGGAAGAAATCGAGGCAGCCAAGGCGGAGAGGCGTAGGTACGAGGCCTTGTACGCACTGAGGGAGAAGCACGAGAGGCACCCCTAATAATTTTTGGGGGGGGGCACATGGGTAGTTTGGCTGGGCCAAGGATGAGCCATAAGCCAGCTACCCGTGTTTATATGGAGGACCGTATGGAGTGGAGGGTGCCGAGTTTTGAAGAAGTGCGCACGATCTCGCCCATACGCACGCACAGTCCAGTGCGAGTTATTCCAGCCCCTCGCATATGCCGTGCTAGAGTGGGCATCCAGCCTGGTAGGAGGATGCCTGCGCAGCGCGTCTGGTCACCGGTGCGCCTCCTAGGACCAGGCTACCCTACGCCCGCTCTACGCACGTCAACCATCAGGCCCCTGCACAGCCCCGTTCGCCCTGTACCAGCACCCCGCTCGTACAGGGCTACTAGTTCCATCCAGCCAGGACGGGTTGTGCAGAAGGTGCGATCAAGACCGCCTGTGCGCCTCCATGGCCCAGTATTTCCAGTTCCTGCCTCTCGTGCTGACCCGGAAGTGCGAAACCCTAGTCTGGCACATCCAGTACCAGCACCACGCATCAAGCTTCCAGAGAGTCAGCCTAGTCCTACTCAGCCTGTTCCCGCTCCTCGCACTAGCCATGAGGTGCGTGTTCTCAAACTGGCACTTCCAGCATCATGCATCAGGCTTCCAGTGCGTAATACCAGTTCCACTTGGCCGGTTCCTGCTTCCCGCACTAGCCCTGAGGTGCGTGTCCCCAGGCTGGTACCTCCACTTCCAGTCCCACGCAGCAGGCTTCCAGTGCGTCAGCCCAGCCTCGAGTGTCCGGAAACAGTGCCCTGTCCAGAGTGTCCAAAAACAGTGCCCCGTCCAGAGTATCCGACGACAGTTCCCCGTCCAGACTATTCGGCAACAGTGCCCCGTCCAAAATATCCGACAACAGTACCCCGTCATGAGTATCCGGTAAGAGTGTTAAGCCCGGAACCGAGTGAGACGGTCTACAGTTCGGAACCAAGGGAGACGGCCCACTGTGCAGTACCGAGTGAGACGGCCTACAGTTCAGAACCAAGGGAGACGGCCCATTGTGCAGAACCGAGTGAGACGGCCCACAGTTCAGAGAGGTGTGAATGGGTCTACAGTCCAGAACCGAGTGAGTCTGCCTGCGATCCGGAACCGAGTGAGTCTGCATGCGGTCCGGAACCGAGTGAGTCTGCATGCGGTCCGGAACCGAGTGAGTCTGCCTGCGATCCGGAACCGAGTGAGTCTGCCTGCAATCCGGAACCGAGTGAGTCTGCATGCGGTCCGGAACCAAGGGAGTCTGCCTGCGGTCCGGAACCGAGTGAGTCTGTCTGCGGTCCGGAACCGAGTGAGTCTGCCTATAACTCCGAACTGTGTGAGTCTGACTATAACTCCGAATTGTGTGAGTCTGCCTACAGCTCGGAACCGAATAAGTCTGCCTACGGCCCGGAACCGAGTGAGTCTGCCTATGGTCCGGAACCAAGCGAGTCTGCCTACAGTCTGGAGGGCAGTAGACCAGAACCTGAGCCACCTCCAGTATAGGTGGGTTGGGGAGGGGGGGTGTTGCACAGGTTCCGTCGCTGACGGCAGCCACCCTCCCTTCCCTCCCTTTAGTTTAGGGGAATTATGTTTGTTTTGGGGTATCTTTGTTTTTTTTGTTGAGGTGCCTCTGGGGTCTGCAACTTTGGGGGGGGGGGGGGTACTGTCACGTCCTGACCAGTAGAGGGAGTATTTGTATTGTAGTTAGGTCAGGACGTGGCAGAAGGGTATTTGTTTCATATGGTTCGGGTTGTGTGTAGTATTAAAGGGGTGTTTGGTTTATGTATTCCGGGGTTTTAGTGTATGTTCTGGTTTCGGTTTTCTATGGTTTTCTGGTTTGTCTATTTCTTTGTTGTCTGTGTGGCTCCCGATCAGGAACAGCTGTACGTTGTTGTTCTGATTGGGAGTCATATATTAGGAGCTTGTTTTCACCTGGGGTTTTTGTGGGTAGTTGTCTTTTGCACTGCTGTTAATTTAGCCTGCGAAACTGTATTCTGTCGTTCTTTGTTTTGTTATTTTTTCCGTGTTCTCTTTAATTATTAACCTGTTAGGGCTAGGGGGCAGTATTGACACGGCTGGATAAAAAACATACCCGATTTAATCTGGTTACCACTCCTACCCAGTAACTAGAATATGCATATACTTATTACATATGGATAGAAAACACCCTAAATTTTCTAAAACTGTTTGAATGGTGTCTGTGAGTATAACAGAACTCAAATGGCAGGTCAAAACCTGAGAGATTCCTTTACAGGAAGTGGCCTGTCTGACCATTTCTTGAACTTCTTTTCCATCTCTATCATTTACTAAGGATCTCTGCTCTAATGTGACACTTCCCACGTCGTCCATAGGCGCTCAGAGCCCGGGAAAAAACAGAATGTCGTCATTCCAGCCCCAGGCTGAAACACATAATCGCCTTTCTCAAGTGGCCGATCAAGGGACACTGGGGTTAGGCGCGTGACCCGACCGCCCCCGCCTTTGGGATTTTTTCCTCTGTTTGCCGAAAAGGAGATTCCCTGTCGGAATATTATCGCTTTTCTACGAGAAAAAATTCGTAAAAATTGATTTTAAACAGCGGTTGACATGCTTCGAAGTACGGTAATGGAATATTTAGAATTTTATTGTCACGAATTGCGCCATGCGCGACACTTCTTTACTATTTCGGATAGTGTCTGGAACGCACGAACAAAACGCCGCTATTCGGATATAACGATGGATTATTTTGGACCAAACCAACATTTGTTATTGAAGTAGCAGTCCTGGGTGTGCATTCTGACGAAGACAACAAAAGGTAATCAAACTTTTATAATAGTAAATCTGATATTGATGAGTGCTAAACTTGCCGGGTGTCTAAATAGCTAGCCCGTGATGGCTGGGCTATGTACTTAGAATATTGCAAAATGTTTTTTCACCAAAAAGCTATTTTAAAATCGGACATATCGAGTGCATAGAGGAGTTCTGTATCTATAATTCTTAAAATAATTGTTATGCTTTTTGTGAACGTTTATCGTGAGTAATTTAGTAAATTGTTAGCAAATTCCCCGGAAGTTTGCGGGGGGTATGCTAGTTCTGAACGTCACATGCTAATGTAAAAAGCTGGTTTTTGATATGAATATGAACTTGATTGAACAAAACATGCATGTATTGTATGACATAATGTCCTAGGGTGTGTCATCTGATGAAGATCATCAAAGGCTGAGTGCTGCATTTAGCTGTCTTCTGGGTTTTGGTGACATTATATGCTGGCTTGAAAAATGGGTGTCTGATTATTTCTGGCTTGGTACTCTGCTGACATAATCTAATGTTTTGCTTTCGTTGTAAAGCCTTTTTGAAATCGGACAGTGTGGTTAGATTAACGAGAGTCTTGTCTTTAAATAGCTGTAAAATAGTCATATGTTTGAGAAATTGAAATAATAGGATTTTTAAGGTTTTGAAAATCGCGCCACAGGTTGCCAGTGGCTGTTGCGTAGGTGGGACGATTTCGTCCCACCTAGCCCATAGAGGTTAACCTGTTAGGGCTAGGGGGCAGTATTGACACAGCCGGATAAAAAACGTACCCGATTTAATCTGGTTACTACTCCTGCCCAGTAACTAGAATATGCATATAATTATTGGCTTTGGATAGAAAACACTCTAAAGTTTCTAAAACTGTCTGTGAGTATAACAGAACTCACATGGCAGGCCAAAACCTGAGAAGATTTCATGCAGGAAGTGGCCTGTCTGAGAAGTAGTGTTTCATCTTGGCTCTTTTTATTGAAGACTGAGGATCTGTGCAATAACGTGACACTTCCTACGGCTCCCATAGGCTCTCAGAGCCCGGGAAAAAGCTGAACGATATCGAGGCAGGCTCTGGCTGAAACACTTTATCGCTTTTGGCAAGTGGCCGCTCAGAGTACTATGTGCTTAGGCGCGTGTCCGAGTCGACCGAATGCTTTCTTTTCTTTTGTCTGTTTACCTAAACGCAGATTCCCGGTCGGAATATTATCGCTTTTTTTATGAGAAAAATGGCATAAAAATTGATTTTAAACAGCGGTTGACATGCTTCGAAGTACGGTAATGGAATATTTAGAATTTTTTTGTCACGAATTGCGCCATGCTCGCCACCCTTATTTACCCTTTCGGATAGTGTCTTGAACGCACGAACAAAACGCCGCTGTTTGGATATAACGATGGATTATTTTGGACCAAACCAACATTTGTTATTGAAGTAGAAGTCCTGGGAGTGCATTCTGACAAAGACAGCAAAGGTAATAATATTTTTCTTATAGTAAATCTAACTTTGATGAGTGCTAAACTTGCTGGGTGTCTAAATAGCTAGCCCTGTGATGCCGGGCTATCTACTGAGAATATTGCAAAATGTGCTTTCACCGAAAAGCTATTTTAAAATCGGACATATCGAGGGCATAGAGGAGTTCTGTATCTATACATCTAGACGTTCCGCTAGCGGAACACCTGCTCCAATATCCAATGATGGGCGTGGCGCGAAATACAAATTTCTCCAAAATCCGAAAACTTCCATTTTTCAAACATATGACTATTTTACAGCATTTTAAAGACAAGACTCTCGTTAATCTAACCACACTGTCCGATTTCAAAAAGGCTTTACAGCGAAAGCAAAACATTAGATTATGTCAGCAGAGTACCCAGCCAGAAATAATCAGACTACCCATTTTTCAAGCT
Source organism: Salmo salar (assembly GCF_965601325.2). Lineage (NCBI taxonomy): Eukaryota > Metazoa > Chordata > Actinopteri > Salmoniformes > Salmonidae > Salmo > Salmo salar. The sequence goes on from NC_138319.1 coordinate 8,323,128, forward strand.
AGCATATAATGTCACAAAAAACAAAACCACAGCTAAATGCAGCACTAACCTTTGATGATCTTCATCAGATGGCAAACCTAGGACATTATGTTATACAATACATGCATGTTTTGTTCAATCAAGTTCATATTTATATCAAAAACCTTTTTTTACATTAGCATGTGACGTTCAGAACTAGCATACCCCCCGCAAACTTCCGGTGAATTTACTAAATCACTCACGATAAACGTTCACAAAAAACATAACAATTATTTTAACCTGTTATGGCTAGGGGGCAGTATTTTTACGGCTGGATAAAAAACGTACCCGATTTAATCTGGTTACTACTCCTGCCCAGTAACTAGAATATGCATATAATTATTGGCTTTGGATAGAAAATACCCTAAAGTTTCTAAAACTGTTTGAATGGTGTCTGTGAGTATAACAGAACTCATATGGCAGGCAAAAACCTGAGAAGATTTCATGCAGGAAGTGGCCTGTCTGACAAGGTGTCGTTCTTATTGTCTCTCTTTATTGAAGAGTGAGGATCTTAGCTGTCCCGTGACACTTCCTACGGCCTCCATAGGCTCTCAGAAGGCGGCAAAATGCTGAATCGTGGCTTTGCAGGCTCTGGCTGAAAAAAAGTAGCGCGTTTGGGTAGTGGCTGGTTACAGTACTGTGAGACTCAGGCTCGTGCCCGCGTCGACCGAAAGCTTTGTTTTCTTTCCTCTGTTTAGCTAAATGGACATTCCCGGTCGGAATATTATCGTTTTGTTACGAGAAAAATGGCATAAAAATTGATTTTAAACAGCGGTTGACATGCTTCGAAGTACGGTAATGGAATATTTAGATTTTTTTTGTCACGAATTGCGCCATGCGCACGACCCTGATTTACCATTTCGGATAGTGTCTGGGACGCACGAACAAAACGCCGCTATTCGGATATAACGATGGATTATTTTGGACCAAACCAACATTTGTTATTGAAGTAGCAGTCCTGGGAGTGCATTCTGACGAAGACAACAAAAGGTAATCAAACTTTTATAATAGTAAATCTGATATTGATGAGTGCTAAACTTGCCGGGTGTCTAAATAGCTAGCCCGTGATGGCTGGGCTATGTACTTAGAATATTGCAAAATGTTTTTTCACCAAAAAGCTATTTTAAAATCGGACATATCGAGTGCATAGAGGAGTTCTGTATCTATAATTCTTAAAATAATTGTTATGCTTTTTGTGAACGTTTATCGTGAGTAATTTAGTAAATTGTTAGCAAATTCCCCGGAAGTTTGCGGGGGGTATGCTAGTTCTGAACGTCACATGCTAATGTAAAAAGCTGTTTTTTGATATGAAAATGAACTTGATTGAACAAAACATGCATGTATTGTATAACATAATGTCCTAGGTGTGTCATCTGATGAAGATCATCAAAGGCTAGTGCTGCATTTAGCTGTCTTCTGGGTTTTTGTGACATTATATGCTAGATTGAAAAATGGGTGTCTGATTATTTCTGGCTTGGTACTCTGCTGACATAATCTAATGTTTTGCTTTCGCTGTAAAGCCTTTTTGAAATCGGAGAGTGTGGTTAGATAAAGGAGAGTCTTTAAAATGCTGTGAAATAGTCATATGTTTGAAAAATTTTAGTTTTTGTATTTTTGAGGAATTTGTAATTCGCGCCACGCCTATCATTGGATATTGGAGCAGGTGTTCCGCTAGCGGAACGTCTAGATGTAAGAGGTTAACCTCTATGGGCTAGGTGGGACGCAAGCGTCCCACCCGTGGTGCACTCCATCAACAGCAGGTGCATTTCAAGAGCGGCAAATTTGAATCCAAATAAATGTCAAAATTCAAATTTTTCAAACATACAACTATTTTACACCCTTTGAAAGATAAACATCTCCTTAATCTAACCACGTTTTACGATTTCAAAAAGGTTTTACGGCGAAAGCATAAATTTAGAGTATGTTAGGACAGTACATTTACAAGAGTTGTGTGTAATGTTTTGTCAATTCAAAGACAGGGTCACCAAAACCATAAAACCAGCTAAAATGATGCACTAACCTTTTACAATCTCCATCAGATGACACTCCTAGGACATTATGTTAGACAATGCATGCATTTTTAGTTCTATCAAGTTCATATTTATATCCAAAACAGCGTTTTACTATGGCATTGATGTTGAGGAAATCGTTTCCCTGCAATAACCGGCATTCAAGTCAGCACCACAAATTAAATAATTAAAATTAGAAAACATTGGTAAAATATTATATTGTCATTTAAAGAATTATAGATTTACATCTCTTGAACGCAATCAACTTGCCAGATTTAAAAATAAACTTACTGGGAAATCACACTTTGCAATAATCTGAGCACTGCGCCCAGAAAAATACGCGTTGCGATACAGACTAGACGTCATGTTGGGGAGATCTAAAATCGAAAATACTATGTAAATAATCCATTACCTTTGATTCTCTTCATCAGATGTCACTTCCAGGTATCACAGGTCCATAACGAATGTAGTTTTGTTCAAAAAAGCTCATCATTTATGTCCAAAAATCTCCGTCTTGTTAGCACATGATCTAAGCCAGCCGGACTTCTCGTCATGAACGAGGGGAAAAAATATATTTACGTTCGTTCAAACATGTCAAACGTTGTATAGCATAAATCATTAGGGCCTTTTTTAATCAGAACATGAATAATATTCAAGGTGGACGAATGCATTCTCTTTTATAACGTATTGGAATGAGGGTACCCAACATGAACTCGCGCGCCAGGTGTCTAATGGGCCATCATCGTTCCATGGCTCTTGTTCGGTCAGATCTCCCTCCAGAAGACTCAAAACACTTTGTAAAGGCTGGTGACATCTAGTGGAAGCAATAGGAAGTGCCAAAATATTCCTCAGCCCCTGTGTTTTTCAATGGCATAGGTTTAAAGGTAATACAACACATCAGGTATCCACTTCCTGTCAGAAAATGTCTCAGGGTTTTGCCTGCCAAATGAGTTCTGTTATACTCACAGACACCATTCAAACAGTTTTAGAAACTTTAGAGTGTTTTCTATCCATATATAATAAGTATATGCATATTCTAGTTACTGGGTAGGATTAGTAACCAGATTAAATCGGGTACATTTTTTTATCCAGCCGTGCAAATACTGCCCCCTAGCCCTAACAGATTAAGAATTATAGATACAGAACTCCTCTATGCACTCGATATGTCAGATTTTAAAATAGCTTTTCGGTGAAAGCACATTTTACAATATTCTCAATAGATAGCCCGGCATCACAGGGCTAGCTATTTAGACACCCACCAAGTTTAGCACTCACCAATATCAGATTTACTATTAGAAAAGTTTGATTACCTTTCCTGTTCTTCGTCAGAATGCACTCCCAGGACTTCTTCTTCAATAACAAATGTTGGTTTGGTCCAAAATAATCCATCGTTATATCCAAATAGCGGCGTTTTGTTCTTGCGTTCTAGACACTCATTTGGCAGGCCAAAACCTGAGAAGATTCCATGCAGGAGGTGCCCTGTCTGACAAGACTCTCGTTAATCTAACCACACTGTCCGATTTCAGAAAAGGCTTTACAACGAAAGCAAAACATTACATTATGTCAGCAGAGTACCCAGCCAGAAATAATCAGACACCCATTTTTCAAGCTAGCATATAATGTCACAAAAACCCAGAAGACAGCTAAATGCAGCACTAACCTTTGATGATCTTCATCAGATGACAACCCTAGGACATTATGTTATACAATACATGCATGTTTTGTTCAATCAAGTTCATATTTATATCAAAATCCAGCTTTTTACATTAGCATGTGACGTTCAGAACTAGCATACCCCCCGCAAACTTCCGGTGAATTTACTAAAAATTGACTAAATTACTCACGATAAACGTTCACAAAAAGCATAACAATTATTTTAAGAATTATAGATACAGAACTCCTCTATGCACTCGATATGTCCGATTTTAAAATAGCTTTTCGGTGAAAGCACATTTTGCAATATTCTAAGTAGATAGCCCGGCATCACAGGGCTAGCTATTTAGACACCCAGCAAGTTTAGCCTTCACCAAACTCCGATTTACTGTTAGAAAAGTTTGATTACCCTTGGTGTTCTTCGTCAGAATGCACTCCCAGGACTTCAACTTCAATAACAAATGTTGGTTTGGTCCCAAATAATCCATAGTTATATCCAAACAGCAGCGTTTTGTTCATGCGTTCAAGACACTATCCGAAAGGGTAAAGAAGGGTGACGAGCACGGCGCATTTCGTGACAAAATATTTCTAAATATTCCATTACCGTACTTCGAAGCATGTCAACCGCTGTTTAAAATCAATTTTTATGCCATTTTTCTTGTAAAAAAGCGATAATATTCCGACCGGGAATCTGCGTTTAGGTAAAAAGACGAAAGAAAATAAAGCACGGGGTCGACTCGTGCACGCGCCTAAGCCCATTGTCCTCTGATCGGCCACTTGCCAAAATCGATAATGTGTTTCAGCCTGGGGCTGCCTCGATATCATTCAGCTTTTTCCCGGGCTCTGAGAGCCTATGGGAGCCGTAGGAAGTGTCACGTTACAGCAAAGATCCTCAGTCTTCAATAAACAGAGACAAGAAGAACAAGATCTTGTCAGAGAGGGCACTTCCTATAAGGAATCTTCTCAGGTTTTTGCCTGCCATATGAGTTCTGTTATACTCACAGACACCATTCAAACAGTTTTAGAAACTTTAGGGTGTTTTCTATCCAAAGCCAATAATTATATGTATATTCCAGTTACCGGGCAGGAGTAGTAACCAGATTAAATTGGGTACGTTTTTTATCCGGCCGTGTCAATACTGCCCCTACCCCCAACAGGTTAAGGCAGTTTACACAATTTTAATAACGTTACAATACATTCACAGGCTGTGTAGCCTCAGGCCCCTACTCCACCACTACCACATATATACTTTACAAAATCCATGTGTACGTGTGTGTATAGTGCATATTGTATCGTGTGTGTGTGTGTGTATGCATGTGTCTCTGCCTATTATTGTGTTGCTTCACAGTCCCCGCTGTTCCATAAGGTGTTTTTTAATCTGTTTTTACTGCTTGCATGAGTTACTTGATGTGGAACAGAGTTCCATGTAGTCATGGCTCTATTTAGTACTGTGCGCCTTCTATAGACTGTTCTGGCCTTGGGACTGTGAAGAGACCTCTTGTGGCATGTCTTGTGGGGTATGCATGGGTAGTTCAAACAGACAGCTCGGTGCATTCATCGTGTCAATGCCTCTCATAAATACAAGCAGTGATGAAGTAAATATCTCCTCCACTTTGAGCCAGGAGAGATTGACATGCATATTATTAATATTAGCGCTCTGTGTACATCCAAGGGCCAGCCGTGCTACCCTATTCTGAACTAGTTGCAATTTTCCTAAATGGCACCTGACCACACGACTGAACAGTAGTCCAGGTGTGACAAAACTAGGGCCTGTAGGACCTGCCTTGTTGACAGTGTTGTCAAGAAGGTAGAGCAGCGTCTTATCATGGACATACTTCTCACCATCTTAGCTACTGTTGTACCAATATGTTTTGACCATGACAGTTTACAATCCAAGGTAACTCCAAGCAGTTTAGTCACCTCAACTTGCTCAATTTCCACATTATTTATTACAAGATTTAGTTGAGGTTTAGGGTTTAGTGAATGATTTGTTCCAAATACAATGCTTTTAGTTTTAGAAATATTTAGGACTAACTTATTCCTTGCCACCAACTCTGAAACTAACTGCAACTCTTTAAGTGTTGCATTCATTTCAGTCGCTGTAGTAGCTGTGTTGAGTCATCCGCATAGACACTCTGGCTTTCCTCAAAGCCAGTGGGATGTCATTAGTAAAGATTGAAAAAAGTAATGGGCCTAGAATTCCCTGGAGAATTCCTGATTCTTCCTGGATTATGTTGGAGAGGCTTCCATTAAAGAACACCCTCTGTGTTCTGTTAGACAGATAACTCTTTATCCACATTCTAGCAAGGGGTGTAAAGCCATAACACATTAGTTTTGCCAGCAGCACACTATGACTGATACTGTCAAAGGCTGCACTGAAGTGTAACAAAACAGTTCCCTCAACCGTTTTATCATCAATTTCTCTCAGCCAATCATCAGTCATTTGTGTAAGTGCTGTGCTTGTTGAATGTGCTTCTCTATAACATGCTGAACGTTTGTTGTCAATTTGTTTACTGTAAAATAGCATTGTATCTGGTCAAACACAATGTTTTCCAAACGTTTACTAAGGGTTGGTAACAGGCTGATTGGTCGGCTAATTGGGCCAGTAAAGGGGGCTTTACTAGTCTTAGGTAGCAACATGACTTTTGCTTCCCTCCAAGCCTGAGGGCACACACTTTCTAGTAAGCTTAAATTGAAGATGTTGCAAATAGGAGTGGCAATATCGTCCGCTATTATCCTCAGTATTTGTCCATCCAAGTTGTCAGACGCCGGTGGCTTGTCATTGTTGATAGAGAATTTTTTTTCACCTCTTCCACACCAACGGAATTGTAAATTACAATGCTTGTCTTTCATAATCTGGTCAGATATACATGGATGTGTAGTGTCAGAATTTGTTGCTGGCATGTTATGCCTAAATCTGCTTATCTTGTCAAAGACAAAATCATTAAAGTAGAATGAGCCATCTGTTTTAATGAATGATGGTATCCAATTGGAAGTTACAGTCTTGTCTCATCGCTGCAACTCCTGTACGTACTCAGGAGAGGTGAAGTTTGAGAGCCGTACGTACTCAGGAGAGGTGAAGGTTGAGAGCCGTGCGTCCTCCAAAACACAACCCAACTAAGCTGCACTGCTTCTTGACACGATGCCCACTTAACTTGGAAGCCAGCCTTACCAATGTGTCGGAGTAAACACTGTGCACCTGGCGACCATGTCAGTGTGCACTGCGCCCGGCCCACAGGAGTCACTAGTGCGCAAAGGGACAATGACATCCCTGCTGGCCAAACCCTCCTCTAACCCAGATGACGCTGGGCCAATTGTGCCCCACCCCATGGGTCTCCCAGTCATGGCCGGCTGCGACAGAGCCTGGACTTGAACCCAGAATCTCTAGTTGCACAGCTAGCACTGCAATGCAGTGCCTTAGACCACTGCACCACTTGGAAGCCCCGAGTTTGCCTTTTTTCACAACATTTTATTTAAGCTGCTCCAAAGCTTTTTACTATAATTCTTTATTTCATTTATCTTGGTTTCATAGTGTGGTTTCTTCTTTCTATTCAGTTTATTCACATGATTTCTCAATTTGCTCAATTTCTCAAATTGGTTGTGCAGCCAGACTTATTTACCATTCCTTTAGCCTCATCCCTCTTAACCATTCGATTGTTCAATTCCTCATCAATCCACAGGGATTTGACGGTCACATTTCTTACCATGGAGCTGCCCAGAATCACGGCTGGTGAGAAGGATGAGGAAATCCACCCACTCCCAAGCTTCTCAGAATTCGGAGAACCTTTTATGGACGGGCGAGAGGCAGGATAACTTGAGCCCCTTTCTCCCGGCGCCTGTGGCAGGCCTCCGACAGATGGAGAAGACCCGCTCGATCCAGAGCAAGGACGGAAGGTTGTTGACGTCGACTTCAAATTCATAGTTGTAGGCACTGCAGCCGCAGACACAGGCACCCCCAGCGACGAAGCTGCAGGAAGATCAGTCTCCAGGACATCGAAATTATTCGTTGTTTGTATACTCTCCGGGCCTCTCGTTGGGAGTGTAGACTGCTTTGCGGGAAGTCGCTGTCTTCGGCTTCCACAGCTCGTGACATGCGACCATTGTTGATTGTCTTGCTCCTCTTGCTGTGCTCCTTTGACTCCGATTTCAGATGGGGGAACTCCGGGCAAAACTGGCCAGTCGGATAACGACAAATGACAAGACGGAGATGCATCCAACCAGCTATTGACCTCTTGTTCTCTGCGTTGTGTATTATCTTAAAAATATTCTTACATTACAGTGGACTGATGAACATCAAGGCTTTTAGAGATACTTTTGTAACACTTTCCAGCTTTAACCTCTCTAGGCTAGGCGGGACGAATTCGTCCCACCTACGTAACAGCCACTGCTATCCTGTGGCGCGATTTTCAAAACCTTAAAAATCCTATTACTTCAATTTCTCAAACATATGACTATTTTACAGCCATTTAAAGATAAGACTCTCGTTAATCTAACCACACTGTCCGATTTCAAAAAGGCTTTACAATGAAAGCAAAACATTAGATTATGTCAGCAGAGTACCAAGCCAGAAATAATCAGACACCCATTTTTCAAGCCAGCATATAATGTCACCAAAACCCAGAAGACAGCTAAATGCAGCACTCACCTTTGATGATCTTCATCAGATGACAACCCTAGGACATTATGTTATACAATACATGCATGTTTTGTTCAATCAAGTTCATATTTATATCAAAAACCAGCTTTTTACATTAGCATGTGACGTTCAGAACTAGCATACCCCCCGCAAACTTCCGGGGAATTCGCTAACATTTTACTAAATTACTCACGATAAACGTTCACAAAAAGCATAACAATTATTTTAAGAATTATAGATACAGACCTCCTCTATGCACTCGATATGTCCGATTTTAAAATAGCTTTTTGGTGAAAGCACATTTTGCAATATTCTAAGTACATAGCCCAGGCATCACGGGCTCGCTATTTAGACACCCGGCAAGTTTAGCACTCACCATAATCATATTTACTATTATAAAAAATTTCATTACCTTTTGTTGTCTTCGTCAGAATACACACCCAGGACAGCTACTTCAATAACAAATGTTGGTTTGGTCCAAAATAATCCATCGTTATATCCGAATAGCGGCGTTTTGTTCGTGCGTTCCAGACACTATCCGAAATAGTAAAGAAGTGTCACGCGCTTGGCGCAATTCGTGACAATAAAATTCTAAGTATTCCATTACCGTACTTCGAAGCATGTCAACCGCTGTTTAAAATCAATTTTTACGACATTTTTCTCTTAGAAAAGCGATAATATTCCGACAGGGAATCTCCTTTTCGGCAAACAGAGGAAAAAATCCCAAAGGCGGGGGCGGTCGGGGTCACGCGCATAAGCTAGTGTCTCTTGATGGGCCACTTGAGAAAGGCGATAATGTGTTTCAGCCTGGGGCTGGAATGACGACATTCTGTTTTTTCCCGGGCTCTGAGCGCCTATGGACGACGTGGGAAGTGTCACGTTAGAGCAGAGATCCTTAGTAAATGATAGAGATGGAAAAGAAGTTCAACAAATGGTCAGACAGGCCACTTCCTGTAAAGGAATCTCTCAGGTTTTGACCTGCCATTTGAGTTCTGTTATACTCACAGACACCATTCAAACAGTTTTAGAAAATGTAGGGTGTTTTCTATCCATATGTAATAAGTATATGCATATTCTAGTTACTGAGTAGGAGTGGTAACCAGATTAAATCGGGTATGTTTTTTATCCAGCCGTGTCAATGCTGCCCCCTAGCCCTAACAGGTTAAGCAAGTCATCAATTCTTAATCTTAGGTGTTCTGAGATCTCTTTTGTTCAAGACATGGTTCACATCAGGTAATGCTTCTTGTGAATATCAAACTCAAATTTTGTGAGTGTTTTTTATTAGGCAGCTCTAGCCATCTCCAATCTCGTCTCATTGATTGGACTCCAGGTTAGCTGACTCCTTTTAGCATAGGGGTTCACATGCTTTTTCCAACCTACACTGAAAGTTTAAATTCCGTATTTAATACAGACAAGAAAATTCAATGTGTGTTATTAGTTTAAGCACACAATGTTTGTCTATTGTTGTGACTTAGATGAAGATCACATTTGATGACTAATTAATGCAGAAATCCAGGTAATTCCAAAGGGTTCACATACTTTTTCTTGCCACCGTATGTATTCAGAACCATTGCTCTGAGACTCGAAATTGACCTCAGGTGCATCCTGTTTCCATTGATCATCCTTGAGATGTTTCTAAAACTTGGAGTCCACCTATGGTAAATTCAATTGATTGGACATGATTTGGAAAGGCACACACCTGTCTATATAAGGTCGCACAGTTTACAGTGCACGTCAGAGCAAAAACCAAGACATGAGGTCAAAGGAATTGTCCATAGAGCTCTGAGATAGGATTGTATCATGGTACAGATCTGGGGAAGGGTACCAAAATATTTCTGCAGCATTGAAGGTTGCCGAGAACACAGTGGCCTCCATAATTCTTAAATGGAAGAAGTTTGGAACCACCAAGACTCTAACTAGAGCTGGCCGCCCGGGCAAACTGCGCAATCGTGGGAGAAGGGCCTTGGTCAGGGAGGTGACCAAGAACCCAATGGTCACTGACAGAGCTCTAGAAATCCTCTGTGGAGATGGGAGAACATTCCAGAAAGACAACCATCTTTTCAGCACTCCACCAATCAGATCTTTATGATAGAGTGGCCAGATGGTGGAGTGGCCAGCTATTCCTCAGTAAAAGACACATGACAGCCTGATTGGAGTTTGCCAAAAGGCACCTAAATACTCTCAGACCATGAGAAACAGGTTTCTCTGGTCTGATGAAACCAAGATTGAACTATTTGGCCTGAATGCCAAGCGCCACGTCTGCAGAAAACCTGGCATCATCCCTACGGTGAAGCATGGTGGTGGCAGCATCATGCTGTGGGGAAGTTTTCAGTGGAAGGGACTGGAAGACTGGTCAGGTTCGAGGCAAAGATGAATAGAGCAAAGTACAGAGAGATCCTTGATCACAACTTGCTCCAGAGCGCTCAGGACCTCAGACTGGGGCGAAGGTTCACCTTCCAACAGGACAACAACCCTAAGCACACAGCCAAGACAACTTAAATCTCTGAATGTCCTTGAGTTGCCCAGTCAGAGCCCGGACTTGAAACCGATCTAACATCTCTGGTGAGACCTGAAAATAGCTGTGCAGTAATGCTCCCCATCTATTCTGACAGAGCTTGAGAGGGTCTGCAGAGAAGAATGGGAGAAACTCCCCCAAATACAGGTGTACCAAGCTTGTAATGTAATACCCAAGAAGACTCAAGGTTGTAATCGCTGCCAAATGTGCTTCAATAAAGTACTGAGTAAAGGGTCTGAATACTTATGTAAATGTGATATTTAAGTTTTTTACAATCTATACCACCAACTTTAGGCCTGTACTACAGTACCTCAACCATAACTGCACAATTGGAGTGAATACAGATGCGAGCATGCTGGAATATCTTTGGACCATGATACATCAGCAGACTCAACCCTGAACCTCTCCCCATCACCTCCTCCAGTCTGACAACAGGAACCTCTTTCCACAACCAATAATCACAACCCTGGATGAAAAACACACCAGTCAAAGCAAGAAGTGGATGATCTTGAAAATATTCCATCCCCTACATCACAGGTAGTCAACCCTGTTCCTGGAGTGCCGCAGATACTGCAGAATTTTGTTCCAACTACGCACCACACCTGGCCAACTGAGCTAATTGATCTGTTCAGTGATTGCCTAAATTCAATACACCTGGTCTTCCAGGTCAGTTAAATCAAAAACAGGACCAGGGTTGCCTGCCCTACATGAACGTCAACTCCAAACAACATCCACAACAATAGTTCCCCAAATGTATGTTTGTTTAAAAATGTTTTTATCACATAATTGAGTTCAATTGTATTCTGCCATGTGAATTAATTAAATTCATTGAAATATGTAACATCCAAATGGGATGTGGGGACGCTATCACGCTTTAAGGTATGACTGTCACGTCCTGACTATAGAAAGCTGTTATTTTCTATGGTAGGTCAGGGCGTGACAGGGGGGTTTTCTAGTTTAGTTTTTCTATGTTGTTATGTTCTAGTTTTGTATTTCTATGTTGGGTTTTGTTTGGGATGATCTCCAATTAGAGGCAGCTGGTCATCGTTGTCTCTAATTGGAGATCATACTTAAGTAGGTGTTTTCCCAACTGGGTTTGTGGGAGATTGTTTTTGAGTTAGTGTATGTTTCACCTTTGCGTCACGGTTTGTTGTTTTTTTGTTCATTAGTTTATGTTTATGTATTGCATAGTTTCACAGTGAAAATAAAATGTGGAACGACACACACGCTGCACTTTGGTCCGCTCCTTCCTACGACAACCATGACAATGACCCAGATGCAGACAGTGTTGAAGAAACAAAAGTGTATTCCTTAACCTGTTTGGGATAGGGGACAGTATTTTCACGGCCGGATAAAAAACGTACCCGATTTAATCTGGTTACTACTCCTGCCCAGAAACGAGAATATGCATATAATTAGATTTGGATAGAAAACACTCTAAAGTTTCTAAAATTGTTTGAATGGTGTCTGTGAGTATAACAGAACTCATATGGCAGGCCAAAACCTGAGAAGATTCTATACAGGAAGTGCCCTGTCTGACAATTTGTTCTCCTTCTAGGGCATCTCTATTGTAACGTAACATTTTCTAAGGCTTTCACTGGCTCTAGGAAGGTGCCAGAAAGTGGAATGAGAGCTCTCCAGTCTCTGGGCGAAAAACAGCAGGGTTTTTTGTGAGTGGTCCTTCTGAGAACAATGACACTGGCGCCCGTGCACAAGACGACTCCATTTTTTTCTTTCAGTGTTTGAACGAATACAATGTCGCCCGGTTGGCATATTATCGCTATTTTACGAGAAAAATAGCATAATTTATTTTAAACAGCGTTTGACATGCTTCGAAGTACGGTAATGGAATATTTTGAAATTTTTTGTCACGAAATGCGCCGGCGCGTCACCCTTCGGATAGTGACTTGAACGCACGAACAAAACGGAGCTATTTGGATATAACTATGGATTATTTCAAACCATAACAACATTTGTTGTTGAAGTAGAAGTCCTGGGAGTGCATTCTGATGAAGAGCAGCAAAGGTAATCCAATTTTTCTTATAGTAAATCTGAGTTTGGTGAGGGGTGTCAAATTAGCTGGCCATGATGGCTGGGCTATCTACTCAGAATTTTGCAAAATGTGCTTTCACCGAAAAGCTATTTTAAAATCGGACACCGCGATTGCATAAAGGAGTTCGGTATCTATAATTCTTAAAATAATTGTTATTTATTTTGTGAACGTTTATCGTGAGTAATTTATTAAATTCACCGGAAGTTTTCGGTGGGTATGCTAGTTCTGAACAAAACATGCTAACGTAAAAAGCTGATTTTTGATATAAATATGAACTTGATTGAACAAAACATGCATGTATTGTATAACATAATGTCCTAGGAGTGTCATCTGATGAAGATCATCAAAGGTTAGGGCTGCATTTAGCTGTGGTTTTGGTTTTTGTGACATATATGCTAGCTTGAAAAATGGCTGTGTGATTATTTCTGGCTGGGTACTCTCCTGACATAATCTAATGTTTTGCTTTCGCTGTAAAGCCTTTTTGAAATCGGACAATGTGGTTGGATTAACCTGTTGGGGCTACAGGTTAGCAATGAACCCCGAGCCGGGATTGCTAACAAGGCTGGAAATTCAAAACATCAAAAATCTAATAATTTCAATTTCTCAAACAATCAACTATTTTACACAATTTAAATGATAAACATCTCCTTAATCTAACCACATTGTTCGATTTTCAAAGAGGCTTTACGGCAAAAGCATAAAGTTAGATTATGTTAGGACAGTACATAGCCACAAAAGTACAAACATCCATTTTCAATTCAAGGTCAGGCGTCACCAAAAGCAGAAACCAGCTTGAATTATGCACTAACTTTTGTCAATCTCCATCAGATGACACTCCTAGGACATTATGTTATACAATACATGCATTTTTTGTTCCATCAAGTTCATATTTATATCCAAAAACAGCATTTTACAGTAGCGTGAAATTCAGATTTTTATCTTTCAAATGGTATAAAATAGTCATATGTTTGAGAAATTGAAATTATAGCATTTTTAAGGGTTTTCGTATTTCGCGCCAGGCGCTACCATTGGATATTGGCGAGGCGTTCCGCTAGCGGAACGTCTGTCCATAAGAGGTTTAAACAGGGGCAGGCAAACGACAGGTCAAGGCAGGCAGGGGTCAATAATCCAGAGAGGGTGTAAGGGTTCAGAACAGCAGCCAGTCTCAGGGTCAGAGCAGGCATGGGTCAAAACCAGGCAAAACTAGAAAACAAGAGCAAGACACAGGCAGGAGAAGGGAAACAAAACACTGGTTGGTTCTACGAACAAAACGAACTGGCAACAGACAGAGGACACAGGTATAAATACACAGGGTATAATGGGGAAGATGGTTGACACCTGGAGGGGGGTGGAGACAATCACAAAGACAGGTGAAACAGATCAGGGCGTGACATACACAAAGGATTACAATATTAGTACAATAGACAGACTTGAGTTTAGTGTGCTAGATTGGGGCTTTACAAATCAATGTGTATACAATATATTATATGTCACCTGATGGAACTGTTGTCGGTCATTTTATTGTTTTGTTAAAGTATATTCATTAAAAGTAAATATGAGCACTCTACACGCTGCACCTTGGTCCCCTTTATACGACCCGCGTTACAGCATGAGGACTGCAGATGTGGCCAGGGCAATAAATTGGAATATCCGTACTGTGAGACGCCTAAGATAGCGCTACAGGGAGACAGGACGGACAGCTGATCGTCCTCGCAGTGGCAGACCACGTGTAACAACACCTGCGCAGGATCGGTACATCCGAACATCACACCTGCGGGACAGGTACAGGATGGCAACAACTGCCTGAGTTACACCAGGAATGCACAATCCCATCAGTGCTCAGACTGTTCGCAATATACTGAGAGAGGCTGGACTGAGGGCTTGTAGGTCTGTTGTAAGGCAGGTCCTCACCAGACATCACCGGCAACAACGTCGCCTATGGGCACAAACCCACCGTCGCTGGACCAGACAGGACTCACAAAAAGTGCTGTTCACTGATGAGTCACGGTTTTGTCTCACCAGGGGTGATGGTTGAATTCGTGTTTATCGTTGACGGAATGAGTGTTACACCGAGGCCTGTACTCTGGAGCGGGATCGATTTGGAGGTGGATGGTCCATCATGGTCTGGGGCGGTTTGTCACAGCATCATCAGACTGAGCTTGTCATTGCAGGCAATCTCAACGCGGTGCATTACAGGGAAAGCATCCTTCTCCCTCATGTGGTACCCTTCCTGCAGGCTCATCCTGACATGACCCTCCAGCATAACAATGCCACCAGCCATACTGCTTGTTCTGTGCATGATTTCCTGCAAGACAGGAATGTCAGTGTTCTGCCATGGCCAGCGAAGAGCCCGGATCTCAATCCCATTGAGCACGTCTGGGACCTGTTGGATAGGAGGGTGAGGGCTAGGGCCATTCCCCCCAGAGATGTCCGGGAACTTGCAGTGCCTTGGTGGAAGAGTGGGGTAACATCTCACAGCAAGAACTGGCAAATCTGGTGCAGTCCATGAGGAGGAGATGCACTGCAGAACTTAATGCAGCTGGTGGAACAAGACAGGAACAAGACTCTTACTTTTGATTTTGACCCCCCCTTTGTTCAGGGACATTTATTCCATTTCTGTTAGTCACATGTCTGTGGAACTTGTTTAGTTTATGTCTCAGTTACTGAATCTTGTTATGTTCATACAAATATGTACACATGTTACGTTTGCTGAAAATAAACGTAGTTGATAGTGAGAGCACCTTAAACAAAATCTGCCACTCATGAAATCTATGTTAAACACTGAGTCAGTGGTAGGCTACCTGACATTAGAAATATGGTATATGTTGTGTAACCTTAATCCATGATTATTCTTAGGTTTTTCTTCTATTAATATTATTATAAATGATCTGCCATGGTGGCAGGCGACCTGAAATATTTACCTGCCACAGCCAACATTTACCCTGTATTTGGCAGGTGTTAATTTCATTCCCTGTAATCTAGCTAATAGATACAGAATTTTTATTTTGATAATATTAAACCTAGTCTATGTATCCCACTGGGTTTAGAGTGCTTATTTGCAGTAGAGAATATTCTGATAAACGCTTTCAGTACAGTGAGGGGGAAAAGTATTTGATCCCCTGCTGATTTTGTACGTTTGCCCACTGACAAAGAAATGGTCAGTCTTCAATTTTAATGGTAGGATTATTTGAACAGTGAGAGACAGAATAACAACAAAAAAATCCCGAAAAACGCATGTCAAAAATGTTATAAATTGATTTGCATTTTAATGAGGGAAATAAGTATTTGACCCCCTCTCAATCAGAAAGATTTCTGGCTCCCAGGTGTCTTTTATACAGGTAACGAGCTGAGATTAGGAGCACACTCTTAAAGGGAGTGCTCCTAATCTCGTCTTGTTACCTGTACAAAAGACACCTGTCCACAGAAGCAATCAATCAATCAATCAGATTCCAAACTCTCCACCATGGCCAAGACCAAAGAGCTCTCCAAGGATGTCAGGGACAAGATTGTAGACCTACACTAGGCTGGAATGGGCTACAAGACCATCGCCAAACAGCTTGGTGAGAAGGTGACAACAGTTGGTGCGATTATTCGCAAATGGAAGAAACACAAAAGAACTGTCAATCTCCCTCGGACTGGGGCTCCATGCAAGATCTCACCTCGTGGAGTTGCAATGATCATGAGAATGGTGAGGAATCAGCCCAGAACTACACAGGAGGATCTTGTCAATGATCTCAAGGCAGCTGGGACCATAGTCACCAAGAAAACAATTGGTAACACACTACGCCGTGAAGGACTGAAATCCTGCAGCGCCCGCAAGGTCCCCCTGCTCAAGAAAGCACATATACATGCCCGTCTGATGTTTGCCAATGAACATCTGAATGATTCAGAGGACAACTGGGTGAAAGTGTTGAGGTCAGATGAGACCAAAATGGAGCTCTTTGGCATCAACTCAACTCGCCGTGTTTGGAAGAGGAGGAATGCTGCCTATGACCCCAAGAACACCATCTCCACCGTCAAACATGGAGGTGGAAACATTATGCTTTGGGGGTGTTTTTCTGCTAAGGGGACAGGACAACTTCACCGCATCAAAGGGACGATGGACGGGGCCATGTACCGTCAAATCTTGGGTGAGAACCTCCTTCCCTCAGCCAGGGTATTGAAAATGGGTCGTGGATGGGTATTCCAGCATGACAATGACCCAAAACACATGGCCAAGGCAACAAAGGAGTGTCTCAAGAAGAAGCCCATTAAGATCCTGGAGTGGCCTAGCCAGTCTCCAGACCTTAATCCCATAGAAAATCTGTGGAGGGAGCTAAAGGTTCGAGTTGCCAAATGTCAGCCTCAACCTTAATGACTTGGAGAAGATCTGCAAAGAGGAGTGGGACAAAATCCCTCCTGAGATGTGTGCAAACCTGGTGGCCAACTACAAGAAACGTCTGACCTCTGTGATTGCCAACAAGGGTTTTGCCACCAAGTACTAAGTCATGTTTTGCAGAGGGGTCAAATACTTTTTTCCCCCATTAAAATGCAAATCAATTTATAACATTTTTTACCTGCATTTTTCTGGATTTTTTTGTTATTATTCTGTCACTCACTGTTCAAATAAGCCTAGCATTCAAATTATAGCCTGATCATTTCTTTATCAGTAGGCAAACGTACAAAATCAGCAGGGGATCAAATACTTTTTTCCCTCACTGTAAGGCACATGGTGTTTTTTTAAGTATCCCTAATTAGTGTATTTGCTTTTCCAGTTCCTTACCAAATAATCTCATGAACTAATCATCTATATTCATATTCAAGTAATCATCACCTGCAGATGAGCCTGTTGTGGTGGAGGTTTCTGAGGAGCTAGGTCCTATTTCAAAGACCTTCCATGATGCCCAAACACAGTGGTCAGACCCAGCAATGGAGGACCACATGTGGCATGACAACTGCATCAGACCCTGAGAGGACCCTGTCTGTTGCAGATGTTACATTGAAAAATGATGCAGTCTGCTGTACACAGGGATTCCACTACTAGAATTCAGCACTCGTGTCTTGCTTTCAAGTTTTTGCCCCCACATCATCAACAATGCCAGTTGTAGACCAAATTCTGTTAACACTAATGGAACTTAGACATAACTTTGTTAAAGCTGATTTAGCAAGATGCTTCAAAAGGTCACCCGGTCAGGTCAGTAAAATTCTGGATATATGTCATTGCTGAGCACACTAAGGATCTCATTCCATGGCTGCCTCGTGAGACGATAAAGGATACTATGCCACAGGTTTTTCAGGAGAATTTTTCAAAAACAACTTGTGATATTGACTGCACAGAAAGTGTTTTGCGGAAGGCTAAAAATCTGGACTCAAGAACTGAATCTTACAGTCACTACTATGCCAGTAATAGTGTAATATATCTAGTTGCAACTGCTCCATCAGGAATGGTTATGTTAATTTCAGAGGCTTATGGTGGGAAATGTAGCAATAGGTTCATAACACAGAACACAGGGTCATTTAGGCAGGTTGCCTTTGCGTTCTTGGGCACAGGGACTATGGTGGTCTGCTTGAAACATGTTGGTATTACAGACTCAATCAGGGACATGTTGAAAATGTCATGACACCACTACAATACTCTCCGACATAACATTCAATGACTGACGACCACAGTAATAAGTAAACATCTTAACTTGAGGCACACAGATGTATCTCCCATCTTCCTATCCTGGTTGTAATTAAGTGTGCATACAGTATACTTTATTTGAGACTATTGCAAGTGTATCAATAAGATATTGTAGGATGGGTAATATATTTAAAGGGTGAACATTAGAATAGTAGGTTACCATTAATGTGACCATTATTTAATGATAAGCAGATATTTATTCATGTAAAACATCTTAATGTGACAATGACTTATCTTTGAGGAGCATCTCAAAATGAGTAGTAATTTTGTCCAGTTCTGCATGGGCCCCAGCTGGTATGATATTGTAGGGGTACTTGTACTGTCCCATCCAAACGCTCCTCTTGTAAAATGTCCCCCATAGGAAAAGGGGCATGTGTTCCAGAGCCTTTATTTTCTCAACCTGATATATACAATTAAAATCTTTGTCTCATATACAAATGTTTCTCAATCCTAATCCTAGAAAGGACCTAAATGAATGACAATGTTTTTGTTATTGCCCAGCTCTACCTCTCCTGATTCAACTAATCAATTGCTAGATGAATCAGTATTTTTGCTGGCTTAGTGTAAAAATGTGCATTCCATTGGTGTCCGTACTAGGGTCAGGATTCACAACACAAAACGCAGTGCACCACTCTATAATAACATACTTGTGGTGTTGGCTTTAAGACTGCTCAAACACCCAAAAATTGCAGTCTTCATCTGGAACTGGACTCAGAGCCCAGGGTCTTGGTCTGGCACTAATCTCTGAAACCAAAATCAACCCCTAGCCCCTGTAAGCAAGGTGCTGGTAACTCCAATCTGTCAGATAAACCAGGTGGGATTAAGGACATGTTAGTCAAGCTAGCTAGTGTTAACTGGCTGTTTTGTGAACAAATACATTTGTGTGCATTACATTCAGCTTTGTTTTTTTTACTTAGCGAAACCAGAAATATGGTTTGTATCTATCTAGCTATCTACACCCATTTCTGATGGTCCAGTCTCATTCATGATGTCTTGATGTCTGTTAGGCCATTAAGAGTAGAGTTACTAACTTCGGATGTCAATGTGACCGGATATTCTTCTTCTTCCTTCTTCTTCGTTGTGAGGTTGCCAGATCAATAATACATTTACATTGTCGACTGTATTTAAATACATGGGGTGAAAATGTTGTGTGGGTGGATTTGATGGGGGGGAAATACTGTATGTCTATGATGATGGATGATTAAAATAACACATTTCACCCTCTGCATGACATACACAATCCATGTCACAATTGTCTCAACTTACAAATCCTTCTTCTTTCTGTCTCCCCCTTCACCTACACTGATTGAAGTGGATTTAACAAGTGATATCAATAAGGAATCATAGCTTTCACCTGGATTCACCTGGTCAGTCTTTTGTCACTCAGTTTATATTATGGCAACACTTAATGTAAAAATAAATATTTGTATAATGATTTGAATTTCATTGAATTAATTAGATTCGATTTTTTTCAAATTAAATTAAAATTCATATTCTTGTGCGGTGTGTTCATTGAAAATTCAATCATTTTATTGGAATAAAAGAGAAATTTGCATGAGTGTGTTCTTCCACACAGACCTGTATGTGCTACAAAATCCTGGGAGTCTGGGCTTAGGCAGTAGCCCACATACCCTGATGCGACCCAAATGGCACCCTTTCCCCTAGTGCCCTACTTTTGACCAGGGACCATAGGGCTGTGTATGGAATAGGGTGTAATTTGGGACACACCCACTGTTTTACCTCATTCCCCCTCTCTCAAGCATATCAGTGAGAAGGCTTACCAACACTAGACGTGAGACCATTGGTCGTGATCCCAACGCTGCCACCAATGTAGAGGAAGAAAGTGAAAGCTTGAAAGGCATCTGGGCAGAGGCAGTCGTCCTGCAATGCTCGCATATGCTGTGTTACAATAGCCTAATTATATAACATGATTGACACGACCATTATAATAATAATGAAACTGCTTTGGAAGTGCTATAAGCGTATGCACACATAGTGATTTACTTTACAATAACTTGTTTAACAGCATTGATCATAGTCCAGACAGACTCTTTATAGTTGCAAATACACCCATCTGAGCAGCAAATATAATGTAGAGTTGCACCAGGGGCATTTTAACCAATCAATTTTTTTTACAGGTCTTCTGTTTCCCCACAGTTATTGATGCATTTGCCATCATTCGGAAAACATTCAGTCCCCTTGACATTTTCCACATTTTGTTACGTTAATGCCTTATTCTAAAATTGTTTCATTATGTTTTTTCCCTCATCAATGGCCACAATACCCAATAATGACAAAGCAAAAACAGGTTTTTAGATTTTTTTCAATAAAAAAAAAAAAAAATGGAAATATTACATTAACCTAAGTATTCAAACTCTTTACTCAGTACTTTGTTGAAGCACCTTTGGCAGCAATTATAGCCTCGAATCGTCATAGGTATGATGCTACAAGTGTGGCACACCTGTATTTGGAGTTTCTCCCATTCTTCTCTACAGATCCTCTCAAGCTCTGTCAGGTTGGATGGGGAGCGTCGTTGCACAGCAATTTCAGGTCTCTCCAGAGATGTTTGACTGGTTTGAGTCCGGGCTCTGGCTGGGCCACTCAAGGACATGCAGAGACCTGTCCCGAAGCCACTACTGTGTTGTCTTGGCTGTGTACTGAGGGTCTTTGTCCTGTTGGAAGGTGAACCTTCACCCCAGTCTGAGGTCCTGAGCGCTCTGGAGCAGGTTTTCATCAAGTATCTCTCTGTACTTTGCACCATTCATCTTTGCCTTGATCCTGACTAGTCTCCCAATCCCTACCACTGAAAAATATCCCCACAACATGATGCTACCACCACAGTGCTTCACCGTAGGGATGGTGCCTGGTTTCCTCCAGATGTGATGCTTGGCATTCAGGCCAAAGTGTTGACACTTGGTATTCAGGTGTTGTGGAAATTCTACACATGGGACACTCAAAGTCAATTAAATGAATAATTGTTTATTAACAGCAAGCTGGAGAGTTCACATTCAAACTTAGATGCATAAAGTACCGGTCTGAAGTGAGCTTTCTCCGGTCTTATATACTTACATAGACAAGTTCTATTTGCATGATTTAGCTTATTCCTCATTCATAATTAATTCATCATCAACGTTTGGTTCATTCATGTGACCGACCTATACTGGTTCATGCATGTGACAGACCAATACCTCACAAGGCTTCTTCTTTTCAAGCTGAGACCTTGAAACTGAGTTCTCCTTACATTCTCAAAAGAAGGTTCTGGGCGTACTGCCAAATTGCAGATACTGATAGTGAGGATTTGTTCAATCAGTCACTTGCATGAACACATAAATTGGTTATTATTACAAATTGTTCCATCACACATGCCAAAGAGTTCAATCTTGGTTTCATCAGACTAGAGAATCTTGTTTCTCATGGTCTGAGAGTCCTTTAGGTGCTGTTTGGCAAACTCCAAGTGGGCTGTCATGTGCCCTTTACTGAGGAGTGGCTTCCGTCTGGCCAATCTACCATAAAGCCTAATTGGTGGAGTGCTGCAGAGATGGTTGTCCTTCTGGAATGTTCTCCCATCTCCACAGAGTAACTCTGGAGCTCTGTCAGAGTGACCATCTGGTTCTTGGTCACCTCCCTGACTAAGGCCCTACTCCCCCGAATGCACAGTTTGGCCAGGTGGCCAGCTCTAGGAAGAGTCTTGGTGGTTCCAAACTTCTTCCATTTGATGATGGAGGCCACTGTGTTCTTGGGGACATTCAATGCTGCAGAAATGTTTTGGTGCCCTTCCCCAGATCTGTGCCTCGACACAATCCTGTCTCTGAGCTCTACGGACAATTCCTTCGACCTTGTGGTTGGTTTATGCTCTGACATGTACTGTCAACTGTGGGACCTTATATAGACAGGTGTGTGCCTTTCCAAATCATGTACAATCAATTGAATTTACCACAGGTGGACTCCAATCAAGTTGTAGAAAAATCTCAAGGATGATCAATGGAAACAGGATGCACCTGTGCTCAATTTTGAGTCTCATAGTAAAGGGTCTGATTACTAATGTAAAAAAGGTATCTGTTTTAGTTTTTTTTCATACAGTTGCAACATTTTTTTATAAATAAAGTTTTTTTGCTTTGTCATTATGGGGTATTGTGTGTAGATTTAGTACACTTTAGAATAAGGCTGTAGCGTAACAAAATGTGCAAAAAGTAAAGCGGTCTGAATACTTTCTGAATGCACTGTATCCCCATTCCCCAAACAAATACCTTCATCGATACCACTAAAAACAAATGTTCTCTAATCTGCCAACCCTCATAAAATACTTGAATAAAATGCTTTATGAATTTGTTTTAGTAATGTACACAAAGTACATCCTTGTAATACATGCATTATGAAGAAAATTGTGTAATG
The DNA here is from genome assembly GCF_965601325.2 of Salmo salar. Lineage (NCBI taxonomy): Eukaryota > Metazoa > Chordata > Actinopteri > Salmoniformes > Salmonidae > Salmo > Salmo salar. Next base: position 8,346,066 of record NC_138319.1, read on the forward strand.
TAGGCTTCATGAAATATGAAATGTGTTCTGAAAAAATGGTGTACTGTTGCCTACATGAAGGGCCTTTCTGACTTCAAGTGCACCAGTATCCCAAAGTATTAAGTTAAAACAATCATAGAAAACAGCATTGGCATTAATAAAAAAACTTAAGGTTGATTATCAATAATGGGTTGTTAACACATTTGTTTTTTATATAAATAAATGTGGGACAACCTGGTTGATTAACAATATTGGGTTGTTCATTTTTTATGTAAATAAATGTGGGTCAAAAAAGGCCATGTAGAATACCATTGCCCATCATGCATTGCTCCAATAACTTTCAAAAGATTGTTCCAAAGTTACACCCCCAAAAACGTATTTCATGTGAATGAAGTAAAAAAGTATAAAAAATCTCCCGAAATACGTCTCACAAAATGGTGTGTATTTTCTCACGAATAAAGCCACTTAAAAATGCACAAAATATTCTGCAATACTTTTTGTACATACTGTATTTGCACAAATTGTGTGTGATATTATGTTGATATTTTACAAGCACTGAAACCCATAGAAGTGTTTTCACAACACTCTTAAAAATAGATTGAAGAACCCCTTTGGGTTTTTCAGAGTATTTCTATTCTGTCATAACACTTACATTGGGTTTACATCCAAACACCAGGGTCCTTGTTTATAACCATTGCATAAATATAACTAAATATCTGCATGCGCCATTTCTGAAAATACTGTACACACATAAAAATATTGAGATTCATAAACTTGGCTCATGCCACACATAACATATGAATGTTTCCTGTTATAAATCGAGCATAATTTTTAACTTCTTTGGGATAGGGGGCAGTATTTTCACGGCCGGATAAAAAACATACCCGATTTAATCTGGTTACTACTCCTGCCCTGAAACAAGAATATGCATATAATTAGTAGATTTGGATAGAAAACACTCCAAAGTTTCTAAAACTGTTTGAATGGTGTCTGTGAGTATAACAGAACGTATATGGCAGGCCAAAACCTGAGAACTTTCCATACAGGAAGTGCCCTGTCTGACAATTTGTCCTTCTGTTGCATCTCTATTGACATTACAGTATCTGTGCTGTAACGTGACACTTTCTAAGGCTTCCATTGGCTCTCTAAAGCCGCCAGAAAGTGGAATGGGGTGTCTGCTGTCTCTGGGCAAAGTACAGCAGCAGAGTTTGTAAGTGGTCAGCCTGGGGACAGTGAGACTGAGATGCGCGTTCACGAGACGTCTCCATTTTTTTCTTTCAGCCTTTGAATGAATGCAACGTTGCCCGGTTGGAATATTATCGCTATTTTATGAGAAAAGTAACATAAAAATTGATTTTAAACAGCGTTTGACATGCTTCTAAGTACGGTAATGGAATATTTTGAAATGTTTTGTCACGAAATACGTTCACGCGTAACCCTTCGGATAGTGACCTGAACGCACAAACAAAACGGAGGTATTTGGATATAACTATGGATTATTTGGAACCAAAACAACATTTGTTGTTGAAGTAGAAGTCCTGGGAGTGCATTCTGACGAAGAACAGCAAAGGTAATCCAATTTTTCAAATAGTAATTCTGAGTTTAGCTGACACCGAAGTTGGTGGATGTCAAATTAGCTAGCCGTGATGGCCGAGCTATGTACTCAGAATATTGCAATATGTGCTTTCGCCAAAAAGCTATTTTAAAATCAGACATAGCGATTGCATAAAGGAGTTCTGTATCTATAATTCTTAAAGTAATTGTTATGTATTTTGTCAACGTTTATCATGAGTAATTTAGTAAATTCACCGGAAGTTTTCAGTGGGTATGCTAGTTCTGAACATCACATGCTAATGTAAAAAGCTGGTTTTTGATATAAATATGAACTTGATTGAACAAAACGTCCTAGGAATGTCATCTGAAGAACATCATCAAAGGTTAGTGCTGCATTTAGCTGTGGTTTGGGTTTATGTGACATATATGCTTGCTTGGAAAATGGCTGTGTAATTATTTGTGTCTATGTACTCTCCTAACATAATCTAATGTTTTGCTTTCGCTGTAAAGCCTTTTTGAAATTGGACAATGTGGTTAGATTAACGAGAGTCTTATCTTTAAAATGGTGTAAAATAGTTGATTGTTTGAGAAAATTGAATTGTGGTATTTTAGTTGGTTTTGTATTTCGCGCCGTGTGATGCCATTGGCTGTTTGCTAGGCAAGTCAGTTAAGAACAAATTCTTATTTACAATGATGGCCTACCCGTCAGTTCATTATTATAACTTGTGGTGGCTAATTTCTGCATTACCAAATGAGGAGAGAGACAAACTTCACACACCAGTCAAAGTTATACTTAAACTACATCTTTAATAATAAGAGTTTTGCAAAAGCACTTGACTTTCAATGATATACTTTCTCTAATGAACCATTGAAAGTGACAACACAAAAGTACAAAGATATTTTATTGCCAAGATACACCCCTCTCAATGTACATGACGAACCACAGATCTTAGGAACAGTTCACAAAGGGACTTTATATTTGAGAAAGGAGTATCCCTTAGCCAGATAACATTTGCTATAAATTATTGTTCAGTTTAGTCCCTAAGACGAGGTTCTAATCTTGTTCCTGGTACTTCATAGTACAAAATCACCAACTAATCCAATGGCATATATCAATTGTCAACTCTAGATACTCCCATCTCAAGTAAACCCCCTCTTGATCCCACTCCTGGACAAGCTCACTGAGGGGAGTGACTTGCGCACAGACATTGTGGAGACAAATAATTGGTTCCCCATTAATCACGTCATCCCTTCACATGGTTTAAGAATAGGGAAAGGCACATTCACATATGAAGACAATGTTCCATTCTGTCCTCTTCCCTTTCTGATATTCTGCATAGCACCAGGAATATGTGAAACACAAGCCTGACCTCTCCCCTCTCTAGGCCCCAAGTGACTGAGACCTAGCTAAGGGAAAAGTACAACTGAAAGACACCCAAAGGGATACATTCTAATGACAAGTATCTCACATAAGCATATTATGCTAATAAAACATCTTAACCTGTTAGGGCTAGGGGGCAGTATTGACGCGGCCGGATAAAAAACGTACCCGATTTAATCTGGTTACTACTCCTGCCCAGTAACTAGAATATGCATATAATTATTGGCTTTGGATAGAAAACACCCTAACGTTTCTAAAACTGTTTGAATGGTGTCTGTGAGTATAACAGAACTCATATGGCAGGCCAAAACCTGAGAAGATTCCATGCAGGAAGTGGCCTGTCTGACAAGTTGTGTTTCATCTTGGCTATTTTTATTGAAGACTGAGGATCTTTGCTATAACGTGACACTTCCTACGGCTCCCATAGGCTCTCAGAGCCCATGAAAAAGCTGAAAGATATCGAGGCAGCCTCTGGCTGAAACACATTATCGCGTTTGGCAAGTGGCCGATCAGAGTACTATGGGCTTAGGCGCGTGCCCGAGTCGACTCCATACTTTATTTTCTTTCGTCTGTTTACCTAAACGCAGATTCCCGGTCGGAATATTATCGCTTTTTTTATGAGAAAAATGGCATAAAAATTGATTTTAAACAGCGGTTGACATGCTTCGAAGTACGGTAATGGAATATTTACAATTTTTTTGTCACGAAATGCGCCATGCTCGTCACCCTTATTTACCCTTTCGGATAGTGTCTTGAACGCACGAACAAAACGGCGCTATTTGGATATAACAATGGATTATTTGGGACCAAACCAACATTTGTTATTGAAGTAGAAGTCCTGGGAGTGCATTCTGACGAAGAACAGCAAAGGTAATAACATTTTTCTTATAGTCAATCTGACTTTGGTGAGTGCTAAACTTGCTGGGTGTCTAAATAGCTAGCCCTGTGATGCCTGGCTATCTACTGAGAATATTGCAAAATGTGCTTTCACTGAAAAGCTATTTTAAAATCGGACATATCGAGTGCATAGAGGAGTTCGGTATCTATAATTCTTAAAATAATTGTTATGTTTTTTGTGAACGTTTATCTTGAGTAATTTAGTAAATTCACCGGCAGTGTTCGGTGGGAATGCTAGTCACATGCTAGTCACATGCTAATGTAAAAAGCTGTTTTTTGATATAAATATGAACTTGATTGAACAAAACATGCATGTATTGTATAACATAATGTCCTAGGGTTGTCATCTGATGAAGATCATCAAAGGTTAGTGCTGCATTTAGCTGTGGTTTGGGTTTATGTGACATTATATGCTAGCTTGAAAAATGGGTGTCTGATTATTTCTGGCTGGGTACTCTGCTGACATAATCTAATGTTTTGCTTTCGTTGTAAAGCCTTTTTGAAATCGGACAGTGTGGTTAGATTAATGAGAGTCTTGTCTTTAAAATGGTGTAAAATAGTAATATGTTTGAAAAATTGAAGTTTTTGCATTTTTGAGGTATTTGAATAACATGCCACGGGATTACACTGGCTGTTGAGTAGGTGGGACGCAAGCGTCCCACCTAGCCCATAGAGGTTAATTATCTACGTTACCCAACTAATTCTGATTCATCCGCCACAAACTCCACCTGAAAAACACTCATCTTTCACCTTTTATGGTGACAATAACATCCCAATTTTATATTGGATAGTTTGGAAGTTTTGAAATTAGGCCAAGACACTATCTAAAGGAAATAGAAATTGTGAACTTGATCAAATGCCTTTGGAGGTGTTGGCAGAATGTTTTATTTTGCAGTGACATTTGCCAAATGTGACCGAATCTGAATGACAAAAACTATTTCAAATTGTTGTGGACCTGTAAAAAGATTGTTCGAATGCAATAATGTTTTGCATTCAATTTTTCCAAACCTAAATATGCTGCACTGCCTGTAAATTCTGAAACATTGTCTACTCCTACAAAAATGTAAACTAAAGTAGACCTACTTTCAGTGGTATCCTACACACTTCGATGCAAAATATCAACTGTATGTTAATCTGTTTAATTCTACCTTATATTATAAACACACTCCCTGTCGGATACATAAACTGGCCTAGAGCAAAAACACAAAATTATTATAGCCTATCTAATATGCCCAATTAAATGAGAGCTGTGCATGGTCATTTGTTTTATGGCTACTTCGGAATATGAACTCATCATGTCCAAAAAAGGTGAGGGATTTATTCTGCAATTGTTATGATATACAGTATGTATTATGTTTACAAATGTAATATTGTTTACTTGACAAATTTGACATTACAGTATTCAGACGTCAATGGAAAAGTTGAACCATCTGTTCTACCTTTACACTGCACTTCAGATCAGATTGCAAAATACTTGAAAGAGCATACATGTATCTATTTACTACTGTGAAGTGGGTCCAATAAATGAGAGATGGGACAAATGGTAACCTATCCCAACTTGTTGTAGGCCTATAGGCTATTTTGCGAGTAGCCTATGAAACCATCAGAAAAGTTGAGTAATTATTCTGCAATGATCATGGAAATAAAAAATAATAGGACATACACTATATATACTGTATATAAAAGTATGTGGACACTTTGAAATTAGTGGATTTGGCTATTTCAGCCACACCCATTGGTGACAGGTGTATAAAATTGAGCACACACAGCCATGCAATCTCCATAGACAAACAACATAATGGCCTTACTGAAGAGCTCAGTGATTTTCAACGTGGCACCGTCACAGGATGCCACCTTTCCACCAAGTCAGTTCATGACATTTCTGCCCTGCTAGAGCTGCTAGAGCTGAATTGTAAGTGTGGTTACTGTGAAGTAGAAACTTCTAGGAGCAAACGGCTCAGCCATGAAGTGGTAGGCCACACAAGCTCAGAGAAAGGGACCGCAGATTGTTGAAGTGCGTAGCACATAAATGAATGGACAAAGCCATCGATCACGACACAATTCATTCCTATGTGAAGACTCAATAGTGAATTGAAGTCAAACGAAGTCGGTTAATATGGCATCTCATGGAGACATAACATGTAGTGATGGGAAACAAAGGCTTTCTGAAGGCTTTGGTGCTTTCACAAAATCGTGTGAAAAAACAGTTCATTACTCAGAGCTTCATTATCTGTTAAGAAAGCACGTTAGTGACAATAAATAGCAGCATGTGTTTGTCAGATACGTTTTTCTTTATCATCTGTGGCGCAGCAGTAAGTTGTCGGCTTTTTTAACCTATAATGACTTGAAATACAAGGTTCACATCATGCTTCTGCAATGAACACGATGGGAGACAGGTTTCAAGTGCAGGGCGCAGCAGGTGTTTATTGTAAAGGACCACCGGAGGAGGCAGGTAGCTGGGTCCAGGGGCAGAGGCAGGCAGAATGTCATACACAGGGGGTCCAAAAGGCAACCGTACAGGCAGGGAAAAAGCTAGTAATGTCGTCCGGGAGAACAGGCAATAGGCAGGGAATAGGCAAAAGGCGTCGTTAGTGAGGCAGACAAAAGCTATCATAAATGGGCTGATTAAATTATGGGGCAAACCAGCAGTCCGAATAGAAGTGTGTCACAAAACAAACAATAACTCACAATGATGGGGTTCAAAGAACTGAACTAAATAGTGTGTGAACATGTGATCAGAATTCAGGTGATTGGGATCTGGAGAGTGAGCTGCGTTCAGGGGATCTACATGTTTGAGAGTGTGAGTTGGAAGCAGACGTTACAGCTTCCCTTTGTTGCCTCCAAGTTGACTATTTATCAAAAATGTAATCTATGGTTAGACAGAAGCGTATACTATACAAAATAAGAAATAAATATTAACAAGTGTAGAAAGTGTGGTTTTAAATAAAACTATTTTCAGTATAGGGATTGAACCTCATACTCTCACATCCCTGAATGTTCCATAGTTCCCTATTTTACCTGCTAAGCTACCAGTGTAGGCAAACTTTAATACAAAATCCTAACTATATTGGTAAGTTCGGTTTTCTAGCAAAGGTCGGTGTTTGAAAGCAGCTTGGAGTTGAAGAAAGCACCGGAACCATGCTGAATTCCGTGGGATGTTGCATTTAGCCTCGGCAGGTAGCCTAGTGGTTAGAGCATTGGACTAGTAACTGAAAGGTTGCACGATCAAATCCCCGAGTTGACAAAGTAAAAATCTGTTGTTCTTCCCCTGAACAAGGCAGTTAACCCACTGTTCCTAGGCAGTCATTGAAAATAAGAATTTCTTCTTAACCAACTTGCCTAGTTTAATAAAGGTCAAATAAAAATATTTGCAACACGTGGTTTGAAAAAGCATGTCATCAAACGAAGCTTCGGACATCATTGATTACGTACTTCAAATAAAGTGATACATGCATTGGCACACTGCTTCAAAGTTAGCTGCTTAGCGATTTCAACAAATGCCTCAGAGGTCCTGCACTATTAAGATGTGCAGTTTGAAGTACTCCAGGAAGTGATGTTGTAGGCTAGCTCAAGGCAGCCCCCTCTCATTGAGTGGTGTGTTCGAGAACATCAAAATCGTCATGGGTAAATTATGACTGACTGACCAACAAATAATATTGAGTAGTTATTTAGGATGCAAGGTGATTTGTAGATCAGTCAGTCTCAACTCGCCTTTAAAGTCAGTTGCAATGTCGAACACACCCAGTAACTCAAGTTGAAAGCCTACCGGGTTTCTGCAGGCTGCTATTAGCAACGAAATGTTCCTTATAACTTCTTCTGTGTGCATTTGTAAAATAATTGGTTCAAGGACATACATCCGGTGTATTAGAAAATAATGTTTATAAAATATTGAATTTGGCCTTTACTACTATAGCCCATAGAAACGTATTGAATAACATATTCATAAAAGGCAAAAAAAATACATTTAAAAAATATCATAAGGAGTAAGGTTTTGAAGTGTATTTCCTATATCAAAGAGTATAAGAAAGCTCATGAAATTATTTCATTTTTTGGACACATATTTAACCCCTAATTTATGTTGGTGCAAAACTACCTGCATACTTAAATTAATTTGCATGGGTTACATTCAGATCAGTCCTGTGACACATCTTTCCATAGAGTGGTCAAAAACCGTTTGGACGCTAGAGACATTTGTGTGAGAAAAGCCATTTTTGGGATGTCTCATGTTCTGACAAACACCACTGTAGCTCAGTCACCTTCCACCACGGAAGGCCGACATAGGCAGATGTGGTGGATTGAAACGCACCCCATGCAAGAAAACTGATATCTCTAGCTTAAACTGACAGATTTTGATGGGAATTTTTCTATTATGTTGCTTATATTGACGTACAGGTGTTCTTAAGGATGCATTAAAGGTCCTGAACAGGCATTCTGAAAACTACTTTTTCTCTCATGGCTATCTACCAGGAAGTTTGAAAAGACAGGCTGAGTGAGCGAGGAATTTCTATTCATGAGCTCACCTTGACTGACAGCTGTTTATAATGTCTATGTCAAGCAACTTGAGTACAGTGAGCAGTATTGCAGTAAAATCATCTCAACCAAATTTGGTGATACACAAAGCAACTTAAGCAACATTGATACATCTGCCGTTTGGCATGTCGCTAGTGATGCACTTAACAGCTGCACTGACGGATGTGTTGACTTGACAACTGCGTCTGAGTTTTGAACGACCCTTCCTCCCATTTTGTTCTATGCTGGCTAAAGAACTAGCTAGCCAGTAACTAGCTAACAAAACACAAAGATGAACATATAAGTATAATTTCCAAATAGATTAATGGTGTAAATATTTTGTTATTTTTGCTGACACCCTTGAGTCAAATTGTGGCACCAGTAGAGTAGCTATCTAGCAACAGTGGCTTGTGAAAGTATTCATCCCCTTAGCATTTTTCCTATTTTGTTGCCTTACAACCTGTAATTAAAATAGTTTTTTGGGGGGTTTGTATCATTTGATTTAAACAACATGCCTACCACTTTGAACATGCTAAATATTTTTTATTGTGAAACAAACAAGAAATAACACAAAAAATCTGAGCGTGCATAACTATTCACCTCCCCAAAGTCAATACTTTGTAGACTCACCTTTTGCAGCAATTACAGCTGCAAGTCTCTTGGGGTATGTCTCTATAAGCTTGTAACATCTAGCCACTGGGATGTTTGCCCATTCTTCAAGGCAAAACTGCTCCACCTCCTTCAAGTTGTATGGGTTCTGCTGGTCTACAGCAATCGTTAAGTCATACCACAGATTCTCAATTGGATTGAGGTCTGGGCTTTGACTAGGCCATTCCAAGACATTTAAATGTTTCCCCGTAAACCAATTGAGTGTTGCTTTAGCAGTATGCTTAGGGTCATTGTCCTGCTGGAAGGTGAACCTCCGTCCCAGTCTCAAATCTCTGAAAGACTGAAACAGGTTTCCTTCAAGAATATCCCTGTATTTTGCACCATCAAATCAAATTTATTTTTATATAGCCCTTCGTACATCAGCTGATATTCTCAAAGTGCTGTACAGAAACCCAGCCTAAAACCCCAAACTGCAAGCAAAGCATGTGAAAGAAGCACGGTGGCTAGGAAAAACTCCCTAGAAAGGCCAAAAACCTAGGAAGAAACCTAGAGAGGAACCAGGCTATGAGGGGTGGCCAGTCCTCTTCTGGCTGTGCAGGGTGGATATTATAACAGAACATGGTCAAGATGTTAAAATGTTAAAATGTTCATAAATGACCAGCATGGTCAAATAATAATAATCATAGTAGTTGTCGAGGGTGCAACAAGCACGTCCGGTGAACAGGTCAGGGTTCCATAGCCGCAGGCAGAACAGTTGAAACTGGAGCAGCAGCACGGCCAGGTGGACTGGGGACAGCAAGGAGTTATCATACCAGGTAGTCCTGAGGCATGGTCCTAGGGCTCAGGTCCTCCGAGAGAAAGACAGAAAGAGAGAAAGAGAGAATTAGAGAGAGCATATTTAAATACACACAGGACACCGGATAAGACAAGAGAAATACTCCAGATGTAACAGACTGACCCTAGCCCCCCGACACATAAACTACTGCAGCATAAATACTGGAGGCTGAGACAGGAGGGATCAGAAGACACTGTGGCCCCATCCGATGATACCCCCGGACAGGGCCAAACACCCACTTTGCTAAAGCACAGCCCCCACACCACTAGAGGGATGTCTCCAACCACCAACTTACCGTCCTAAGACAAGGCCGAGTATAGCCCACAACGATCTCCGCCATGGCACAACCCAAGGGGGGGGCGCCAACCCAGACAGGAAGACCACGTCAGTGACTCAACCCACTCAAGTGACGCACCCCTCCCATGGACGGCATGGAAGAACACCAGTAGGCCAGTGACTCAGCCCCTGTAAAAGGGTTAGAGGCAGAGAATCCCAGTGGAAAGAGGGGAACCGGCAAGGCAGAGACAGCAAGGGCGGTTCGTTGCTCCAGCCTTTCCGTTCACCTTCACACTCCTGGGCCAGACTATACTTAATCATAGGACCTACTGAAGAGATAAGTCTTCAGTAAAGACTTAAAGGTTGAGACTGAGTCTGTGTCTCTCACATTGGTAGGCAGACCATTCCATAAAAATGGAGCTCTATAGGAGAAAGCCCTACCTCCAGCCGTTTGCTTAGAAATTCTAGGGACAATTAGGAGGCCTGCGTCTTGTGACCGTAGCGTACGTGTAGGTATGTACGGCAGGACCAAATCGGAAAGATAGGTAGGAGCAAGCCCATGTAATGCTTTGTAGGTTAGCAGTAAAACCTTGAAATCAGCCCTTGCCTTAACAGGAAGCCAGTGTAGGGAGGCTAGCACTGGAGTAATATGATCAAACTTTTTGGTTCTAGTCAGGATTCTAGCAGCCGTATTTAGCACTAACTGAAGTTTATTTAGTGCTTTATCCGGGTAGCCGGAAAGTAGAGCATTGCAGTAGTCCAGCCTAGAAGTAACAAAAGCATGGATTAATTTTTCTGCGTCATTTTTGGACAGAAAATTTCTGATTTTCTGCAATGTTACGTAGATGGAAAAAAGCTGTCCTTGAAACAGTCTTGATATGTTCTTCAAAAGAGAGATCAGGGTCCAGAGTAACGCCGAGGTCCTTCACAGTTTTATTTGAGACGACTGTACAACCATCCAGATTAATTGTCAGATTCAACAGAAGATCTCTTTGTTTCTTGGGACCTAGAACAAGCATCTCTGTTTTGTCCGAGTTTAAAAGTAGAAAGTTTGCAGCCATCCACTTCTTTATGTCTGAAACACAGGCTTCTAGCGAGGGCAATTTTGGGGCTTCACCATGTTTCATTGAAATGTACAGCTGTGTGTCGTCCGCATAGCAGTGAAATTTAACATTATGTTTTCGAATGACATCCCCAAGAGGTAAAATATATAGTGAAAACAATAGTGGTCCTAAAACGGAACCTTGAGGAACACCGAAATTTACAATTGATTTGTCAGAGGACAAACCATTCACAGAGACAAACTGATATCTTTCCGACAGATAAGATCTAAACCAGGCCAGAACTTGTCCATGTAGACCAATTTGGGTTTCCAATCTCTCCAAAAGAATGTGGTGATCGATGGTATCAAAAGCGGCACTAAGATCTAGGAGCACGAGGACAGATGCAGAGCCTCGGTCTGACGTCATTAAAAGGTCATTTACCACCTTCACAAGTGCAGTCTCAGTGCTATGATGGGGTCTAAAACCAGACTGAAGCGTTTCGTATACATTGTTTGTCTTCAGGAAGGCAGTGAGTTGCTGTGCAACAGCTTTTTCTAAAATTTTTGAGAGGAATGGAAGATTCGATATAGGCCGATAGTTTTTTATAATTTCTGGATCAAGATTCGGCTTTTTCAAGAGAGGCTTTATTACTGCCACTTTTAGTGAGCTTGGTACACATCCGGTGGATAGAGAGCCGTTTATTATGTTCAACATAGGAGGGCCAAGCACAGGAAGCAGCTCTTTCAGTAGTTTAGTTGGAATAGGGTCCAGTATGCAGCTTGAGGGTTTGGAGGCCATGATTATTTTCATCATTGTGTCAAGAGATATAGTACTAAAACACTTTAGTATCTCCCTTGATCCTAGGTCCTGGCAGAGTTGTGTAGACTCAGGACAATGGAGCTTTGGAGGAATACCCAGATTTAAAGAGGAGTCTGCAATTTGCTTTCTAATGATCATGATCTTTTCCTCAAAGAAGTTCATGAATTTATTACTGCTGAAGTGAAAGCCATCCTCCATTTGCGAAGGCTGCTTTTTAGTTAGCTTTGCGACAGTATCAAAAAGAAATTTCGGATTGTTCTTATTTTCCTCAATTAAGTTGGAAAAATAGGATGATCGAGCAGCAGTGAGGGCTCTTCGATACTGCACGGTACTGTCTTTCCAAGCTAGTCGGAAGACTTCCAGTTTGGTGTGGCGCCATTTCCGTTCCAATTTTCTGGAAGCTTGCTTCAGAGCTCGTGTATTTTCTGTATACCAGGGAGCTAGTTTCTTATGACAGATGTTTTTAGTTTTTAGGGGTGCAACTGCATCTAGGGTATTGTGCAAGGTTAAATTGAGTTCCTCGGTTAGGTGGTTAACTGATTTTTGTCCTCTGACGTCCTTGGGTAGGCAGAGGCAGTCTGGAAGGGCATCAAGGAATCTTTGGGTTATCTGAGAATTTATAGCACGACTTTTAATGCTCCTTGGTTGGGGTCTGAGCAGATTATTTGTTGCGATTGCAAACGTAATAAAATGGTGGTCCGATAGTCCAGGATTATGAGGAAAAACATTAAGATCCACAACATTTATTCCATGGGACAAAACTAGGTCCAGAGTATGACTGTGGCAGTGAGTAGGTCCAGAGACATGTTGGACAAACCCACTGAGTCGATGATGGCTCCGAAAGCCTTTTGGAGTGGGTCTGTGGACTTTTCCATGTGAATGTTAAAGTCACCAAAAATTAGAATATTATCTGCTATGACTACAAGATCCGATAGGAATTCAGGGAACTCAGTGAGGAACACTGCATATGGCCCAGGAGGCCTGTAAACAGTAGCTATAAAAAGTGAGTGAGTAGGCTGCACAGATTTCATGACTAGAAGCTCAAAAGACGAAAACGTCATTGTTTTTTTTTTTTGTAAATTGAAATTTGCTAACGTAAATGTTAGCAACACCTCCGCCTTTGCCGGATGCACGGGGGGTATGGTCACTAGTGTAACCAGGGGGTGAGGCCTCATTTAACACAGTAAATTCATCAGGCTTAAGCCATGTTTCAGTCAGGCAAATCACATCAAGATTATTATCAGTGATTAGTTCATTGACTATAACTGCCTTGGAAGTGAGGGATCTAACATTAAGTAACCCAATTTTGAGATGTGAGGTATCACAATCTCTTTCAATAATGGCAGGAATGGAGGAGGTCTTTATACTAGTGAGATTGCTAAAGCGAACACCGCCATTTTTAATTTTGCCCAACCTAGATCGAGGCACAGACACGGTCTCAATGGGGAAAGCTGAGCTGACTACGCTGACTGTGCTAGTGGCAGACTCCACTAAGCTGGCAGGCTGGCTAACAGCCTGCTGCCTGGCCTGCACCCTATTTCATTGTGGAGCTAGAGGAGTTAGAGCCCTGTCTATGTTCGTAGATAAGATGAGAGCACCCCTCCAGCTAGGATGGAGTCCGTCACTCCTCAACAGGCCAGGCTTGGTCCTGTTTGTGGGTGAGTCCCAGAAAGAGGGCCAATTATCTACAAATTCTATCTTTTGGGAGGGGCAGAAAACAGTTTTCAACCAGCGATTGAGTTGTGAGACTCTGCTGTAGAGCTCATCACTCCCCCTAACTGGGAGGGGGCCAGAGACAATTAATCGATGCCGACACATCTTTCTAGCTGATTTACACGCTGAAGCTATGTTGCGCTTGGTGACCTCTGACTGTTTCATCCTAACATCGTTGGTGCCGATGTGGATAACAATATCTCTATACTCTCTACACTCGCCAGTTTTAGCTTTAGCCAGCACCGTCTTTAGATTAGCCTTAACGTCGGTAGCCCTGCCCCCTGGTAAACAGTGTATGATCGCTGGATGATTAGTTTTAAGTCTAATACTGTGGGTAATGGAGTCGCCAATGACTAGGGTTTTCAATTTGTCAGAGCTAATGGTGGGAGCCGTCGGCGTCTCAGACCCCACAACGGGAGGAGTAGAGACCAGAGAAGTCTCGGCCTCCGACTCCGACTCGCTTAATGGGGAGAACCGGTTGAAAGTTTCTGTCGGCTGAATAAGCGACACCGGTTGAGCATTCCTACAGCGTTTCCCTCCAGAAGCCATGAGAAAGATGTCCGGCTGCGGGGACCGTGCGAGGGGGTTTATACTAACGTTACTATCTGTACTTACTGGTGGCACAGACGCTGTTTCATCCTTTCCTACACTGAAATTACCCTTGCCTAACGATTGCGTCTGAAGCTGGGCTTGCAGCACAGCTATCCTTGCCGTAAGGCGATCGTTCTCCTGTATATTATAAGTACAACGACTGCAATTAGAAGGCATCATGTTAATGTTACTTAGCTTCGGCTGTTTGAAGTCCTGACGAACCATGTCCAGATAAAACCTCCGGGGTGAAAAAGTTGAATGAAAAAAGTTGAGTGAGGGAAAAAGTAAAAATATACGGTAATGAAAAAGTAAAAAACCGTCAGGTAGCAAAGTAAGATCGGCAACAAAACGCACAGCAGCGTAAACAAGTCTGCAAGTTGTGACCGGAAACAGCTGCTACTCTCTCCCAGTCAGGTACTATCTCTTATGTGGGCAAGTCAAAGAAATAGTAATTTTCACTCTTGTGTGAGAGACAAACATTTTCTGGTTGATTTCGGAAACACATTTTGGAAACATTTATTGGGTATTGGTTTGCAGTGCACTCGCACTCATCGAGGTGCCTCACTTTCTTACTCTTGGATTTTTGGGATGTTATGTAATATATACTGAAGAAAAATATTAATGCAACATGCAACAATTTCAACAATTTTACAGGAAATCAGTCAATTAAAATAAATTCATTAGGCCATAATCTATGGATTTCACATTACTGGGCAGGGTTGCAGCCATGGGTGGGCCTACCCACTTGGGAGCCAGGCCAACCCACTGGGGAGCCAGGCCCAGCCAATCAAAATAACTTTTTCCCCAAAAAAGAGCTTTATTATAAACAGAAATAATCCTCAGTTTCATCAGCTGTCCTGGTGGCTGGTCTCAGATGATCCCACAGGTGAAAAAGATGGAACTGGAGGTTCTGGGCTGTGGCATTGTGTTGTGTGACAAAACTGCACATTTTAAAGTGGCCTTTATTGTCCCCAGCAAAAGGTGCACCTGTGTAATTGTCATGCTGTTTAATCAGCTTATTGATATGCAACACCTGTGAGGTGGATGGATAATCTTGGCAAAGGATAAATGTTCACTAACAGGGAAGTAAACAAATATGTGCTTTTTTTTGCAGACGGAACATTTCTGGGATTTTGTATTTCAGCTCATGAAACATTAATCTAACACTTTACATACTTGACTTAAGCCCTTGGCTGTCACGGATCCCTCTGGAACTTTCATCATGCACACCTGTCCCCTATTCCCACTGATTAGTATTTGTATATATGTGCACTTTGGTTTCCATGGTCTTGTTGATTATTGTTACAATGTCCGTTGGTGTTTGTGAGTACCGGTGCTGTGTGTTTAGGGCTTTCGTGCCCTTGTGGATTGCGCAGATGATTACGGGTCTCTTCCCGTGTGTTAATCATTGTGCGCGTGTGTATTTATTCGAGGTACTACTCGCTCTTTTGTTTGGATTTCAACCCTTTGTTTTTGTTACGTGTTTGTTTGGTCTTCGTCCCCATGCCCTTACACGGCACGCCGTAATTTGGGGTATAATAAAAAAAACTATTAGGCATTCCTGTTCCTGTCTCCCGACTCATTCATACCAACTTGACATTGGCTCCTATAAGGAACATACGTCATTGACAAATGTTCTCCATCTAACTCTGTTTTTTAGCAGGTTTTTGTTTAAGGGTAATTGCATAAAGTACTATCATAATACAAGTACAATATGTTTTTTTTTAAAGAATGTGAGTGTCTGGGACACAATGAAGTGGAGGTAAATTAACCACTGCATCACATTAACATTTTTCCTCACTGAAATGTAGTCTAATCAAATTGTGTTGCCCCCGATACCTAAGAAGAATACTAAACAGTGAAAACAAAACCACTTATTATGCATGTATTTACAACCCCATTGTGTATTATTTACTTGGTAAACAATGTGCGTCCGAAATGGCACCCCACTCCATATGTAACGTAGTTACCTATGTTGTGCACTATATAAGGAATAGGGTGCCATTTGGGCTTTGTGTTTGTTCTACCGAGCAGTTGTCCATTTAGTTTTGAGCCCACTATAGTGATCTCAGTGCTTAAAAGATGTTTTACCACCTATTGGAGTTCCTGTGTCATCAACTATTCATGTAGAGTTCAGCAGGTACTAGTAATCAAACCATAAAAAGGACAAACCAAGGAGGCAGAGGTGCAAAACACATTTAATTTCATGCTCACATACCTTTCTTTGTCTATACCATCAGTTCTGTTCTAGGATCAGGTTCCCCGCCTTCTCATGAGGTAGAAGGGCAAAACTGATGCTAAATCAGCACTAGTCTGAGACGCTATTTAAATGAGTGCTTGTTCAGGAGTCTGGAGGGGCTGCATTTTACATGTTACATAATTAAAGTTAAGGTTTCTATTACATCACTACTTTCCTTGAGTATTTTTTGCTATGTCCAATGCCAAGGAAAAACTAAGAGATCCTTGAAAATGTCCTCACTTTTTCACATTTATGTTTTAACCCCTGTGCGGCCTCCGTCCTGTATGCGGGACGGACATCCAGCGAAAAATCATATCGCCATTAGCATAACAAAATTTTATAAAAAATGTTTTTCAATTTTTTTTTCAAATTATATCGTTTTATAGATACACCTCTCCTGAATCGAACCACGTTGTCCGATTTCAAAAAGGCTTTACAGCAAAAGCAAAACATTAGATTATGTTAGAGGAGTATATCGTAAAAGTAGCCACATAGCCATTTTCCGACCAACCACATGCATCACAAATAACCAAAAAACAGCTAAATGCAGCACTAACCTTTGACAATCTTCATCAGATGACACACCTAGGACATCATGTTACACAACACATGCATTCTTTTGTTCGATAAAGTTCATATTTATATATAAAAACAGCATTTTACATCGGTGCGTAACGTTGACTAACTATTTTCCCTCAAATGCATCCGATGAAACAGAGCTACAATTTACTAAATTACTATTCGAAAACATTTTTAAAATGTAATATTGTCATTCTAAGATGTATAGATGAATATCTCTTGAAAGCACCTGTAATGCCAGATTTAAAATTAACTTTACTGGGTAATCATACTTTGCGATGAAAGCGGATGCGATACTCTGAAAAATAGGCTAACGTTACAGGTCAGCGCCATCTTGGAACAATCGCATATCACATCTAGTCTTGTATACTATTGTCAATAATCCCTTACCTTTGGTTGTCTTCATCAGAAAGCACTTGCAGGAATCCCAGGTCCACAACAAATGTATTTTTGTTTGAAAAAATTACTCCATTATGTTCCAAGAGCTTGTTCTTGTTAGCGCGTCTGAAGGCTGATCCAAATGATCCGTCGGCCACGGGACAGCCATTTCCAGAAAATGCATTTTTTTCCCATTTAGGTTCGTTCAAACATGTCAAACGTTGTATAACATAAATCTTCAGGGCGTTTTTCAACAAGAGAGCCAATAAGATTCGAGGGGGACGATTGCATTGTGTTTCAAAACGTTTCGAAAGGGGAGGGTAACCAGGGGCGCCGGCGTCATAATGGTGATGGCCCTCTCCGTGTGACCACATTCCACTGCGTCTCATTCATTCAGTTTTCACAGTAGGAGTCTCAAATCACTTTGTAAAGACTGGGGACATCTAGTGGAAGCAATAGGAAGTGCTCGATGAACCATAGCTCACGGTGTGATTAATAGGCAACGTGATGAAGTTGAGTTCGCAATTCAGAATTCCACTTCCTGTTTCCATCTGTCTCGGGGTTTTGACTGCCATATGAGTTCTGTTATACTCATAGACACCATTCAAACCGTTTTAGAAACTTTAGGGTGTTTTCTATCCACAAGTATTAATTATATGCATATCCTAGCTTCTGAGTTTGAGTAGTAGGCCGTTTAAAATGGGCACAAATTCTTTTCAAAAATCGCTGTAGCGCCCCCTATCCTAGGGGAACGCCAAGAGGTTACATTTCCCCTAACAAAAGTAAATCTCGAGCTCTGAAAAGTTTTCAGATAGGAGGGTTTTAGAGAGTAGCTAAACTTCCATTATTACTCATGAACCCAATGGGATTATGGGTAGACAAGGGTCATCATTCGGAACCCTTCAGAAGGTTGGCAGTTCCCATAGGGACGGATTGGGAAAATACTGACTTCTGAGACAGTGTGGAGTTCCTTAGGGACTTCTATGTGTTTGTCCCAAATAGCACGCTATCCTCTAGTGCACTACTTTTTACCAGAGCCCTGTAGCACTGCACTGTATAGGGAATAGGATGCAATCTGTAATTTCACTGACTTGCAAGCCACCTGACATTCCTTGAGGGGTGACAAAGTCCCTTTTCTGAGGCAAACAATTTGAAATTCTTCTGAGCATGTGTCACTCAATAATGTGCATAGAGATGTATACTGGATCACACAATTAAAAGCTGTAATTTAACTCCACCTCTACCGTTACCTCCACAAGATGGTGCTCAGTTATACACTTTAAATGTGCCTACTCACGCTACCCATTCTTTTTTTTTTCTTCTTTTTGCTCTCCAAGAACTATGCCTTCAAAGAAACATACATTCACTCTACATTAAAACTTAAACATTATGCATTTAGATTTGCCAATAAGTGTTCTCATCTTAGACACAGACATTTAGAATGAAAGATTAAACATGATAGTCAACTTTTCCCAGTCAGTTTCCAACCAGATTTTTAACACTAGTGTTTACTTTCCCATCATCCTGTTTAGATTGCATTTCATTCAGATCAGGGTTAGGAAAATCTGTCACCTTACCAACATTTCGGCACAATCAATCAATCAAATTTACATTTACATTACATTTACATTTAAGTCATTTAGCAGACGCTCTTATCCAGAGCGACTTACAAAATGGTGCATTCACCTTATGATATCCAGTGGAACAACCACTTTACAATATATAAATGTATTTATGAATCAATTTTTACATCAGCAGTTGTCACAAAGTGCTTATACGGAAACCCAGCTTAAACCCCAATGCCCTACGACGAACCATCAAACAGGCAATGCGTCAATACAGGACCAAGATCGAATCGTATTACACCGGCAACAACGCTCATCGGATGTGGCAGGGCTTGCAAACTACTACAGACTACAAAGGAAGCACAGCCGCGAGCTGCCCAGTAACACGAGTCTACCAGACGACCTAAATTACTTCTATGCTCACTTTGAGACAAGGAACACTGAAACATGCATAAGAGCAACAGCTGTTCCGGACGACTGTGTCATCACGCACTCTGTAGCCGTTGTGAGTAAGACCTTCAAACAAGTCAACATTCACAAGGCCACATGGCCAGACGCATTACATGTACTAAAGAACACTAAGGTAACCTGCATAAATGACTACCAACCCGTAGCACTCACATCTGTAGCCATGAAGTGCTTTGAAAGGCTGGTCATGGCTCACATCAACACCATCATCCCAGAAACCCTAGACCCAGTCCAATTTGTATACTGCCCCAACAGATCCACAGATGATGCAATCTCTAAGGCACTCCACACTGCCCTCTCACACCTGGACAAAAGGAACACCTATGTGAGAATGCTATTCATTGAGTACAGCTCAGCGTTCAACACCATAGCGCCCTCAAAGCTCATCACTAAGCTAAGGACCCTGGGACTAAACACCTTCCTCTGAAACTTGATGCTGGACTTCCTGACGGGCCGCCCCCAGGTGGTAATGGTCGGTAACAACACACCGCCACGCTGATCCTCAATACAGGGGCCCCTCAGGGGTACATGATCAGTCCCCTCCTGTACTCCCTGTTCGCTCATGACTGCATGGCCAGGAATGACTCCAACACCATCATTAAGTTTGCCGATGACACAACAGTGGTAGGCCTGATCACCGACAAAAACGTGACAGCCTATAGGGAGGAGGTCAGAGACCTGGCCGTGTGGTGCCAGGACAACAACTTCTCCCTCAACGTGATCAAGACAAAGGAGATGATTGTGGACTACAGGAAAAAGAGGACCAAGCATGCCCCCATTCTCATCGACGGGGTTGTAGTGGAGCAGGTTGAGAGCTTCAAGTTCCTTGGTGTCCACATCACCAACAAACTAACATGGTCCAAGCACACCAAGACAGTCATGAAGAGGGCACGACAAAACCTTTTCCCCCTCAGGAGACTGAAAAAATTTGGCATGGGTCCTCAGATCCTAAAAATGCTCAGCCTCCGACCGCAAGGCACTACAGAGGGTAGTGCGTACAGTCCAGTATATCACTGGGGCCAAGCTTTCTGCCATCCAGGACCTCTATATCAGGCGGTGTCAGAGGAAGGCCCTAGAAATTGTCAAATTCTCCAGCCACCCTAGTCATAGACTGTTCTCTCTGCTACCGCACGGCAAGCGGTACCAGAGCGCCAAGTCTAGGTCCAAGAGGCTTCTAATCAGCTTCTACCCCCAAGCCATAAGACTCCTGAACATCTAATCAATTGGCTACCCAGACTATTTGCATTGCCCCCCCCTTTTACGCTGCTGCTACTCTCTGTTTATTATCTATGCATAGTCACTTCAATTACTGGTACCCCCTGTATATAGCCTCGCTATCGTTATTTTACTGCTGCTCTTTAGTTATTTGTTGCTTTTATTTCTTGTTTTCAAATTTGATTTGAGCAAGCAATGCAGAAGCACGGTTGCTAGTAAAAACTCCCTAGAAATACAGGATACAAGTTCTCTTCTGGGTGTGCCGGGTGGAGATTATAAGAGTAGATGGCAATTAAAGCCAGATCGTTCTTCAAGACGTTCAAACCTTCATAGTTGACCAGCAGGCTCAAAAAATAATCATTGTGGTTATAGAGGATGCAACAAGTCAGCACCTCCGGAGTAAATGTCAGTTGGCTTTTCATAGCCAGGCAGGCCGGCCGGCCGGCCGGCAGGCACACCACCCCAGATAAGACAAACTGTCTCTTGCTCCCTCAGCACATAATCTATTGCAATCTAGATGCTTGGAACTGAGACAATTGGGGTGGTGGGGTTATATCCAGGAAACCACCACCAAAGGAATAAACAGACCACTAATTTACTACCCAGACACAAGGCAGAGTATAGCCCATGAAGATCTCCCCCACTGCACCAGCCCGAGGGTGTGCAAAACCAGACAGGAAGATCGCATCAGTGACGGAACTTACACAAGTAGAGTACAGCGAAAAAAGCCTGCTATGACGTGATGCACCTCTCCTCGGGACGGCATGGGAGAGCGCGAGCAAGCCAGTGACTCAGCTCCCGTAATAGAGTCATAGAATCCCAGTGGAGAAAGGGGAGCTGGTAAGGAAGTAACAACAAGGGTGGATCGTCAATCCAGTGCCTTGCTGTTCACCTTTGCACCCCAGGGCCATAGGACTGGAACAGAAGGACTGAAGAGAAGAGTCTTAAATAAAGACTTAAAGGTTGAGACCGAGTCCGCGGCTCTCACATGGATTGGCAGACCATTCAATAAAATATTAGCTCTATAGGAGAATGTCCTGCCTCCAGCTGGTTGCTTAGAAATTCTTGGAACAATAAGGAGGCCTGCATCTTGTGACCGTAGTGTAGGTATGTACAGCAGGACCAAATCAGAGCAATAGATAGGAGCAAGTCCATGTAATGCTCTGTAGGTTAATAGTAAAACATTGAAAATCAGTTGGAGTAATATGATCTACTTTTATGGTTATAGTCAAGATTCTAGCAGTCGTATTTAGAACTATCTGAAGTTTATTTAGTGCCTTTATTTAGCACATGCAGTAGTCTAATGTTGAAGTGACAAAAGCATGGATTAGCTTTTCTGCATAATTTTTGGACAAAATGTTTCCAATTTTTGCAATGTTACGAAGATGGAAAAAAGCTGCTTTTATGTTTGTCAAAAGAGAGACAGATGTTCTTCACAGTTTCTTCACAGTTTTTTTGAGATGATATTCATTGTCATGGATCTCTTCGTTTCTTCTGACCTAGAACTTCTGTTATTTGTCAGAGTTTAAAAGTTAAACATATTCAGCCATCCACTTCCTTATGTCTGAAACAGGCTTCCAGGGTAGGCAATTTTGGGGCTTCGCCATATTTCATCAAAATGTACAGCTGTGTCTCATCTGCATAGCAGTGAAAGTTGACATTCTGTTTCAGAATAACATCACCACAGGGTAGCATATACAGTGAAAACAAGTGTTCCTAGAACAAAACCTTGAGTAACACCGAAACATACCATTGATTTGTCAGAGGACAAACCATCCACAGAGACAAATTGATATATTTTCGACAGATAAGATCTATACCAGGCAAGCACCTGCCCACACA
This sequence comes from Salmo salar, assembly GCF_965601325.2. NCBI lineage: Eukaryota > Metazoa > Chordata > Actinopteri > Salmoniformes > Salmonidae > Salmo > Salmo salar. The sequence continues at coordinate 8,368,558 of NC_138319.1, forward strand.
GGCCAATTAACGTTTCCAATCTCTCTTAAATAATGTGGTGAACGATGGATTCGAAAGCGGCACTAAGGTCTAGGAGCATGAGGACAGACACAAAGCCTTGGTCTGACGCCATTAGAAGGTAATTTACCACCTTCACAAGTGTGGTCTCAGTACCATGATGGGTCTAAAACCAGACAGGCGCATTTCATATACATTATTATAGACCATGACTATTTTAATGAACGTGTCGAGTGATACAGGATAAAATAAATGAGTGTCTCCATTGATCCGAGGTCCTGGCAGTTCTGTGCAGACTAGGTACAACTGAACAGGACGAGATTCAATAAATATTTTTACATGGTGCTGTTGTTTACTGTGTTAGTTTCTGTTAATTTCCATTAACGCTGAGTATAAAGGATGTGAGAGGGGTGCCATTATTATATTTCCCAGCATGCTTGGTGGCAAGTAGATTTGTTGATTAGTTTGTTTTAATATCTGTTTCCTCATGCACATTGATTGATTAATTCATCTTATACAACACAAAGATAAATGACTTTGATTTTTCTAAACTACTCCAATCTGTAATGGGTTGGATTTATTGCACCCATTACTGAGACGGTTATTCCAGTTTACATGGTTTAGGTAGTCTTGTTTGTGAAGTCCTGCACCATAGGGGATATTCTGAGAGCAGGGAATTGGTGATAAAATATTAATTGAAATACATTTTCTTAGGCAGCTACTTGGGGAAGGCTTCAGGAATATTACTTATTTCATGCAACAACCATGTCTCTGTCACTAACAAACACAGTCATGGGTGGGCAGATACGGCTTTTCACCCTACAGTGTTAAACCCCCCACTGATGCTTTTCATAGAAATTCTAAATGCCTTGATGCATTTATGAAGTGTTTAGTTATGTGTTCAGATCCTAAACACTTGGTTTTACAGTGTACATATTTCAATCAAATATTCAATCTGATTAAAGGGGGAAAAAATGAAGAAAGTACTGTATCAAAGATTCAACAGTAGAGGGCAATGTGGTATGCTACTTTTCCAGGACTTCTTGGACGAATATAAACTACTTTAGAGTAACTATAGAGCAGCAATGACCAGTTCCATTAAATTCAAATAACTTTATTTCAACCATATTGATAAACTGAGTCGTCTTTCTCTGATGTCATTCAGGTTCTTACTGGCTAGTCAACTCCACTGGGCAAGAAGGAAGGAAGGGCATGTCTCTTTCTAAACAGAGCTGTGGGTTTCATATGTGTCTATGTGGCTTTGACCCAGTCTCCTGCACCTCCCTACCTGCCTGCATGCATGCATTGGTATCAAAGAGTGTGTCTCAAATGTAACCCTATTATATGGTGCCATTTAGGACGCACACTGTGAAATATGACTTCAGTGCCCAACCACCCTGCCATACCTGTCTCACACAGCTGCCTGGCTAAACACCCTGGTGTTTTACTCATTAAACATTGATGCCACCACTTGAGAAGAGACGCCACTTAAAATGAATACATACTGTAACTTAATTTGAGATGACAAAGAGAAGCAACTCCTCTCACTTCAAAAACGCTTTTGCCAACTTTGAAAAACTTAAAACATTATTTCACCCCCCACTCATTAAAGGAATCTTTCATCACATATATAAAATTGACAACAGTATATTCAACTGTGAACATATTGTTATTTTTGTATGTTCTCTTTTTAATGACACGGATCTGAGGGAGAGAAAAACATCTGTCTGAATGCATTGGGACAGAAGTCCAAAAGAGGGAGAAAAAAGAGGTATACAGAGCGAGAACATGAGAGCATGAGAGAGAATAGGTGACAGAGAGAGAGACATACAGAGCCATAGAGAGGGAGGGAAAGAGGGAGCGAGAGTGAGAGAAGTTCAGAGTGATAGAGAGGGGTGAGAGAACGACAGAGAGACAGTGAGAGAGTGACAAAGAGAGAGGGACAGAGAGACCAAGAGAGAGGAGGGGAGAGAATGCCAGAGAGACAGTGAGATAAAGAGAGGGAGAGAGAAGGACAGATAGAGAGCAAAAGAGAGATTGAGAACGAGAAAGATATAGCACAAAGACAGCGAGAGAGAAGGAGGAGGAAAATGTGTCTCGTGTGAAGGTGACCTGGGACTACTCTAGTCCCAGTCCACAATCTCATCCTGGCATCTGTAACCCATCACACAGCAATGTGCTCATCTTTCCCTACCCCAAATTGAGGCTTCAGCTTTGCCACAAAATTCCAATCGCAACAAGAGAATGTAAGCAGGGATATGAGATTTTTTTTCCTCCATGGTATAACAGAATTTTGAGCTGTTTCTTGCAGGGTTAGGTTGGGCTTAAGATATCCAATACAGAAAAGCAAGAGAAAACTATTTAATGGTCACAGATGGCCATGAGTTTTTCCCTTTCCAATTGACTATACCATAGGGCCCATAGTTTTACCAGAATGATCCTGTACATTACGAGTAATCCTTCACATGTGTTGTTGGTTTATGGGTGCTTTGTAACATTGTAATACAAAATGAAAGACAAACAAATCATCATTGTGGTTTGGAGTACCTTCAATAAGAAACCAAACCTACGCTGATAGTGTTTTATATGCATTTCCTGTTCACCAGATGGCTGTATAATGATATCAAATCAAATGTTATTAGTCACAACAGGTGTAGACCTTAGAGTGAAATGCTTACTTACAAGCCCCTAACTGACAGTGCAGTTTAAAAAAATACGGATACGAATAAGAGATAAAAGAAACACGTAATTAAAGACCAGCAGTAAAAAATAACAATATATACAGTGGGGTGACGGTACAGAGTCAATGTGCGGGGGCACCAGTTAGTTGAGGTAGTATGTACATGTAGGTAGAGTTAATTAAATTAAGTATGCATAGATGACAACAGAGAGTGGTAGTGGTGTGGAGAAGGGAGGGGGGCGGGGCATTGCGAATAGTCTGGGTAGCCATTTGACTAGATGTTCAAGAGTCTTATGGCTTGTGTGTAGAAGCTGTTTAGAAGCCTCTTGGACCTAGACTTGGTGCTCCGGTACCGCTTGCCGTGCGGTAGCAGGGAGAACAGTCTATGACTAGGGTGGTTGGAGTCTTTGACAATTTTTAGGGCCTTCCTCTGACACCGCCTGGTATAGAGGTCCTGGATGGCAGGAAGCTTGGCCCCAGTGATGTACTGGGCCGTTCGCACTACCCTCTCTAGTGCCGTGCGGTTTGAGGCCAAGCAGTTGCCATAGCAGGCAGTGATGCAACAAGTCAGGATGCTCTCGATGGTGTAACTGTAGACCCTTTTGAGGATGTGAGGACCCATTACAAATCTTTTCAGTCTCCTGAGGGGGAATAGGTTTTGTTGTGCCTGCTTCACAACTGTCATGGTGTGCTTGGACCATGTTAGTTTGTTGGTGATGTGGACACCAAGAGGAACTTGAAGCTCTCAACCTGCTCCACTACAGGCCCGTCGATGAGAAAGGGGGGCGTGCTCGGTCCTCTTTTTCCTGTAGTCCACAATCATCTCCTTTGTCTTGATCACGTTGAGGGAGAGGTTGTTATCCTGGCACCACACGGCCAGGTCTCTAACCTCCTCCCTATAGGCTGTCTCGTTGTTGTCGGTGATCAGGCCTACCACTGTTGTGTCATCGGCAAATTTAATGATGGTGTTGGAGTCGTGCCTGGCCATGCAGTCATGAGTGAACAGGGAGTACAGGAGTGGGCTGAGCATGCACCCCTGAGGGGCCCCTGTGTTGAGGATCAGCGTGGCGGATGTGTTGTTACCCACCCTTACCACCTGGGGGCGGCCCGTCAGGAAGTCCAGGATCTAGTTGCAGAGGGAGGTGTTTAGTCCCAGGGTCCTTAGCATATTGATGAGCTTTGAGGGCACTATGGTGTTGAACGCTGAGCTGTACTCAATGAATAGCATTCTCTCATAAGTGTTCCTTTTGTCCATATAGCCTATTCTTCAAAGTTGAAGATGTGGGGGGAATTGGCGTATGGAATTGTTTTAAGATAGTCATACTATGGATCATATAACTATTTAATTTCGAGTTTTCTGATACCTTTAGGTATCATAAAACATTTTGAATTTGGATTTGAATTTGGCCTTTACTACTATAGCTTAGAGAAACACATTGAATAACATTCATAAACAGCAAAAAATACAGTAAAAACATATTTCCTTCCAACCAGTTATCAAAGAATGTTAGCTGTATGCAGTTATCTTAGCCAGCAAATTAGCTAGTCTTCTAGCGTTAGCTATTTAGCCAGCTAGCTATTAGCCTAGCCAACCACCACAGTTATGATAGGCAAGCCTTAGCCCAACAACTGGAGACCAGCTAGAACACAACAAACACAACACAACTAAAACATAACCGCAGAGTTAGCTGGTTGAGTTAGCTACCAAAGCAAGAGTGGGTCGGGCACTTCACCGGGCCGAGGGAGAGACAGTGGGTGAAATCAAAATAGCTATATAGTGAGAAAAATCTAAAATTAATAGATTACAGATGTCAGTATGCTATTGTGCTAGCATTAAGCCAATGAGGAAAAAGTTACAAAACTGCCGTAGCCTACTTCACAGAGAACATGCCGAAAAGTTGACAAACAAAAAGGAGAACAGGTGAGGTACAACATAATTAGAGCAAGTATGTATGATTTTCTCTTTCGTTTTGAGCCCTGGGTAAGAAGGCCCCAGAGCATTGTGGGTAGTTTAGAAGATATCCATAAATAAATAAGTAATAACCCCAAAATATAACTATGTTTGTAGTTATAGTTAACCAGATCGTGACCACAACTAAGTTACTAAGTCTTTGACCACACTGTGTTGTTCCTTTCAGCGCCGACAGAGATGGCCACCTCGCTTCGCGTTCCTAGGAAACTATGCAGTATTTAGTTTTTTTACGTGTTATTTCTTACATTGGTACCCCAGGTAATCATTGGTTTTATTTCATACAGTCGGGAGGAACTATTGGATATAAGAGCAACGTCAACTCACCATCATTACGACCAGGAATACGACTTTCCCGAAGCAGATCCTCTGTTTTGTCCACCACCCAGGACAATGGATCGGATCCCAGCCGGCGAACCAAAACAACAGCGCTGTAAAAAGGGGCAGACGAAGCGGTCTTCTGGTCAGGCTCCGGAGACGGGCACATCGTGCACCGCTCCCGAGCATACTACTCGCCAATGTCCAGTCTCTTGACAATAAGGTAGATGAAATCCAAGCATGGGTAGCATTCCAGAGAGACAAAAGAGACTATTTAGTTATTTGCTTCACGGAAACATGGCTCACTTGAGACACGCTATTGGAGTCGGTACAGCCAGCTGGTTTGTTCACGCATCGCGCCGACAGAAACAAGCATCTTTCTGGTAAGAAGAAGGGCGGGGGGGGTATGCCTTATGATGAACGAGATGTGGTGTGATCATAACAACATACAGGAACTCAAGTCCTTCTGTTCACCTGACTTAGAATTCCTCACAATCAAATGTCGGCCGCATTAGCGACCAAGAGAATTTTCTTCGATTATAATCACAGTCGTGTATATTCCCCCCCAAGCAAACACATCGATGGCCCTGAACGAACTTCATTTGACTCTATGTAAACTGGAAACCACATATCCTGAGGCTGCATTCATTGTAGCTGGGGATTTTAACAAGGCTAATCTGAAAACAAGACTCCCTAAATTATATCAGCATATCGATTGTGCAACCAGGGCTGGTAAAACCCTGGATTATTGTTATACTAACTTCCACGACGCATATAAGGCCCTCCCCCGCCCTCCTTTCGGAAAAGCTGACCATAACTCCATTTTGTTGCTTCCAGCCTATAGACAGAAACTAAAACAGGAAGCTCCCACACTCAGGTCTGTTCAATGCTGGTCCGACCAATCTGATTCCACGCTTCAAGATTGCTTCGATCACATGGACTGGGATATGTGCTGCATTGCATCAAACAACAACATTGACGAATACGCTGATTTGGTGAGCGAGTTTATTAGCAAGTGCATCAGCGATGTCGTACCCACAGCAACTATTACAACATTCCCAAACCAGAAACCGTGGATTGATGGCAGCATTCGCGTGAAACTGAAAGTGCGAACCACTGCTTTTAACCTGTTGGGGCTAGGGGGCAGTATTTTCACGGCTGGATAAAAAAACGTACCCGATTTAATGTGGTTACTAATCCTACCCAGTAACTAGAATATGCATATACTTATTATATATGGATAGAAAACACCCTAAAGTTTCTAAAACTGTTTGAATGGTGTCTGTGAGTATAACAGAACTCATTTGGCAGGCAAAACCCTGAGACATTTTCTGACAGGAAGTGGATACCTGATGTGTTGAATGACCTTTAAGCCTATGCCATTGAAACACACAGGGGTTGATTAATGTTTTGGCACTTCCTATTGCTTCCACTAGATGTCACCAGCCTTTACAAAGTGTTTTGAGTCTTCTACTGTGAGATCTGACCGAACAAGAGCCATGGAACGGTGATGGCCGATTAGACTCTGGCGCGCGAGTTCATGTTGGGTACCCTCGTTCCAATACGTTATAAAAGAGAATGCATTCGTCCACCTTGAATATTATTCATGTTCTGGTTAAAAAAGGCACTAATGATTTATGCTATACAACGTTTGACATGTTTGAACGAACGTAAATATATTTTTTCCCCTCGTTCATGACGAGAAGTCCGGCTGGCTTAGATCATGTGCTAACAAGACGGAGATTTTTGGACATAAATGATGAGCTTTTTTGAACAAAACTACATTCGTTATGGACCTGTGATACCTGGAAGTGACATCTGATGAAGAGAATCAAAGGTAATGGATTATTTACATAGTATTTTCGATTTTAGATCTCTCCAACATGGCCGTTTGTCTGTATAGCAAAGCATATTTTTCTGGGCGCAGTGCTCAGATTATTGCAAAGTGTGATTTCCCAGTAAGGTTATTTTTAAATCTGGCAAGTTGATTGCGTTCAAGAGATGTAAATCTATAATTCTTTAAATGACAATATAATATTTTACCAATGTCTTCTAATTTTAATTATTTAATTTGTGGTGCTGACTTGACTGCCGGTTATTGGAGGGAAACGATTTCCTCAACATCAATGCCATAGTAAAACGCTGTTTTTGGATATAAATATGAACTTGATAGAACTAAAAATGCATGCATTGTCTAACATAATGTCCTAGGAGTGTCATCTGATGGAGATTGTAAAAGGTTAGTGCATCATTTTAGCTGGTTTTATGGTTTTGGTGACCCTGTCTTTGACTTGACAAAACATTACACACAACTCTTGTAAATGTACTGTCCTAACATACTCTAAATTTATGCTTTCGCCGTAAAACCTTTTTGAAATCGTAAAACGTGGTTAGATTAAGGAGATGTTTATCTTTCAAATGGTGTAAAATAGTTGTATTTTTGAAAAATTTGAATTTTGACATTTATTTGGATTCAAATTTGCCGCTCTTGAAATGCACCTGCTGTTGATGGAGTGCACCACGGGTGGCACGCTAGCGTCCCACCTAGCCCATAGAGGTTAACACCATAGTACCCTCCAAATTCGTCCAGAACCTGGGTCTCGACCCCGCCCTGTGCAACTGGGTACTGGACTTCCTGATGGGCCGCCCCCAGGTGGTGAGGGTAGGTAACAACATCTCCACCCCGCTGATCCTCAACACTGGGGCCCCACAAGGGTGCGTTCTGAGCCCTCTCCTGTACTCCTTGTTCACCCACGACTGCATGGCCATTCACGCCTCCAACTCAATCATGAAGTTTGCAGACGACACTACAGTGTTAGGCTTGATTACCAACAATGACAAGACAGCCTACAGGGAGGAGGTGAGTGCTCTAGGAATGTGGTGCCAGGAAAAAAGCTTCTCACTCAATGTCAACAAAGCAAAGGAGATGATTGTGGAAACAGCAGAGGGAGCACCCCCCTATCCACATCAATGGGATTGCAGTGGAGAAGGTGGAAAGCTTCAAGTTCCTCGGCGTACACATTACAGAGAAAATGAAATGGTCCACTCACACAGACAGTGCGGTGAAGAAGGCGCAACAGCGCCTCTTCAACCTCAGGAGGCTGAAGAAATGTGGCTGTCACCCAAAACCCTCACAAACTTTTACAGATGCACAATCGAGAGCATCCTGTGGGGCTGTATCACCGCCTGGTACTCAACTACACTGCCCGCTACCGCAGTGCTCTCCAGAGGGTGGTACGGTCTGCCCAATGCATCACCGGGGGCAAACTACCTGCCCTCCAGGACACCTACACCACCTGATGTCAAAGGAAGGCCAAACAGATCATCAAGGACAACAACCACCCAAGGCACTGCCTGTTCACCCCACTATCATCCAGAAGGCGAGGTCAGTACAGGTGCATCAAAGCTGGGACTGAGAGACTGAAAAACAGTTTTTATCTCAAGGCCATCAAACTGTTAAATAGCCATCACTAGCACATAGAGGCTGCTGCCTATTTACATAGACTTGCAATCACTTGCCACTTTAATAAATGGAACACCAGTCACTTTAATAATGTCTGCACATCTTGCATTACACATGTCATATGTATATACTGTATCCAATACTACTGTATCTTATTCTATGCCACTCTGACATTGCTCATCCATACAGTACAAGTATTTCACTACACCCGCACTTCGTTATTTATCTCCGGTAATGAACATACAATTCTCTGTCTTAAATTTACTTATTTATTTACATATTAGGAATGCTGAGGAATGCTTACAAACATTGTTTGACTTGTTTGGACGAAGTTTATTGGTAACTTTCGGGATTCATTTGTATGCATTTTGAAAGAGGGAAACTGGTGGATTACTGAGTCAAGTGCGCCAACTAACTGACTTTTTGGGACTTTATCGAACAAAAGGACAATTTGTGATGTAGCTGGGACCCTTTGGATTGCAAACAGAGGAAGATCTTGAAAGGTAAGTGATTTATTTTATCGCTATTTCTGACTTTTGTGACACCTCTGCTTGGTTGGAAAATGTTTGTAATGCTTTTGTACGCGGGGCGCTGTCCTCAGATAATCGCATAGTGTGCGTTTGAGCCAATCAGTTGTGTTTTGACAAGGTAGGGGTGGTATACAGAAGATAGCCTTATTTGGTAAAAGACCAAGTCCATATTATGGCAAGAGCAGCTCAAATAAGCAAAGAGAAACAACTCTCCATCATTACTTTAAGACATAAAGGTCAGTCAATGCAGAATATTTCAAGAACTTTGAACGTTTCTTCAAGTCGCAAAAACCATCAAGCGCTATGATTGAACCGGCTCTCATGAGGACTGCCACAGGAAAGGAAAACCCAAAGTTACTTCTGTTGCAGAGGATAAGAGTCACCAGTCTCTGACATTAGTGCCAAAATAAATGCTTAACAGAGAAACAGACACATCTCTTCATCAACTGTTCAGAGGAGACTGCGTGAATCAGGCCTTCATTGTCGAATTGCTGCAATGAAACCACTACTAAAGGACACCAATAAAAAGAGACATGAGCAATGGACATTAGACCGGTAGAAATCTGTCCTTTATTCTGATGAGTCCAAATGTGCGATTTTTGGTTCCAACTGCCGTGTCTTTGTGAGACGCAGAGTAGGTGAACGGATGATCTCCGCACGTGTGGTTCCCACCGTAAAGCGTGGAGGAGGTGTGATGGTGCTTTGCTGGTGACGCTGTCTGTGATTTATTTAGAATTCAAGGCACACTTAACCAGCATGGCTACCACAGCATTCTGCAGTGATATGTCATCCCATCTCGTTTGCGCTTAGTGGGACTATCATTTGTTTTTAAACAGGACAATGGCCCAAGACACCTCCAGAGTGTATAAGGGCTATTTAACCAAGAAGGAGAGTGATGGAGTGCTGCATCAGATGACCTGGCCTTCACAATCACTTGACCTCAACCCAATTGAGATGGTTTGGGATGAGTTGGACCACTGAGTGAAGGAAAAACAGCCAACAAGTGCTCCTTCAAGACTGTTGGAAAAGCATTCCAGGTGAAGCTCTTTGAGAGAATGCCATGAGTGTGCAAAGCTGTCGTGAATGCAAAGGGTGGCTACTTTGAAGAATATAAATATAAAATATATTTTGATTTGTTTAACACTTTTTTTGGTTACTACATTATTCCATATGTGTTATTTCATAGTTTCTGTCTTCACTATTATTCTACAATGTAGAAAATAGTAAAAATAAAGAAAAACCCTTTGAGTAGATGTGTCCAAAAGTTTAAAGGTTATGTATGTGTTTGTCAGAGTAATATTAGTGCGTAGCCCAAACTGTGCAAACGCTACAGACAGAAGTTTGCAGATCTATGCTGCAGGTGACGTTACAGGCGACGTCTCATGGTCTGACAAACACACTCTGTCACCTTTCACTGCAGATTCGGCAATTCAACATCGGCAGATGCGGTAGAAGAGACACATCCAATGCAAAAAAAAGATATCTATAGCTTAAACTAACAGATTTTTCTTATAGGGATGTTTTATTATTATGCTAATTAGATTTCCTCTGGGCGTGGACATCGACTCTAGGAGACTATCTCAAGTTGAAGGCCAACCAGGGTACTGCAGGCTGCCATTTGCTACGAAATTGTCCTTATAACTCATTCTGTGTGCAATTAATTTTTTTAGAATTGGTTCAAGGATATACATCTGGTGTAATACAAGTAATTAATGGTACTACGATTGTCTTCTAAATGTGTATTTAGAAAGATTGACCACAAAGATTGTCATTTCCCCTTCTCTATAATGGGGGATCCTGTTTTCGGCAAACGCCACCAGTACCGTGGTCCCCTGGTGTGAGAACAGCAAGGTGCCTCCTTGCCCTCTCTTTGTTGCTTCCCTGCCGCACACCAGGGTTCAGTCACCATCTTCCCTTTTCATGTTATGTGTCTGTCACACGCACCCACTCACGCAAGCAAGCACATACACACACACACATGACAAGTCTTCATCAGCCGCCAGACCTTCATTCTCCCTACCTGGGAACGTGAAATGTCGAGAGAGGAAAGCACATACACAAAAGAGCGTGCAGTGAGAAATCTGATGTGTGTTTGTGCCTGTCCACCCCCCTAGCTTTAGATTGTTACTGTTAGCAAACAGTGCATGACTGCCGCTGACTTTATGATGCAGGAGATAAACTAGAGCGATAACTGCATGGGGTAACATACACACACAGATGCAGCCCATGCACAAACACACACAAAGATACCAATACGTTGAGAATGACAGAAGTCCAAATGAAATATAAATACACATTTGAAGTAGTTACCAACGATAATTAATGACAAGGACAAGGATTTGGATGTGGGTGGATGGACCTGCCAATAGAGCCAGACTCCTGGCATATAAAATACAGTTAGCAGAACCACTTCCATCTATCTCCATGCATTCCAGATGATCATAATACAAGTAATTTAATGCAAATTGACCTAATTGCAGGGTCATAGTGAAGAGAATCTAAATTTCACCAAAGTACAGTGACAGGAATGAAAAATAAATCTGGTTTTTGGAAGGGCATTCTTTCTTCCTCTACCCTTGCACTGCATGAGAGCTTTCTATTAACTGTGGGGATGTGGTACAGCACTGCAATGTGTCTGTTCATGTGTGTAATGAGACAGCCCGGCCTCAAAGCAATACAAAATGTACAATTTCTGAGCACCTCCAAGACATGACACCTACTAATCGTCTAGCTACTTGTGACAGAAACTAAAGTAATGAGGTTGTTCAGGGAGGATGGGTGAGCGTAATCCGCGACAGTTTAGCAATCTAAATGTTGCATGTTTGAGTCGCTTCAGTGACAAGTGTAAAATATATAAAATAAGATGCTTTTACATTTTAGTCATTTAGCAGACACTCTTATTTTCACCAAGTCAACTCGGGGTTTCGAACCAGGAAACTTTCAGTTACTGGCCCAATGCTCTTAACCGCTAGGATAAATTTAAAACATGCAATCAAAAATATGTAAAACATTGTCCTAAATATAACCCATCCAATTAGTAAATATAATAGATTTGTTAAAGCTGTTTGATATGAACAGCCTGAAATAATGCAGAAAAATGCTAAATACTCTGTTCCACTCAGTAGTTGCTACTGTATTATTCATAATAATGTTATAAAGTTTGGTACACTGTGGGGAACAAACTCCATGTTTTAAAAACAATTACAATAATTGCCAAACCTTTTTTTATGAGATTGGTGAAACACCTAAAAAAACATTTGCTACAAATGTTTTATATTCAAACAAAACCCTTTATGTAACATACCCTTTATGTAACATTTACACGTTGTTAATTATCAAAATGCATAGTTCGAAACAAGATTAATGATAGCAACGAGAGGCTCTCCAGAGCCGCGGTCATGTGGGCAACACTCCCAGCAACAAGCAAATGTGTGCTTCCCTGCCGCAGACCAGGGTTCAATTACATCTTCTCTTTTCATGTTACAGTGAGGGAAAAAAGTATTTGATCCCCTGCTGATTTTGTACGTTTGCCCACTGACAAAGAAATGATCAGTCTATAATTTTAATGGTAGGTTTATTTGAACAGTGAGAGACAATAACAACAAAAAAATCCAGAAAAACGCATGTCAAAAATGTTAGAAATTGATTTGCATTTTAATGAGGGAAATAAGTATTTGACCCCTCTGCAAAACATGACTTAGTACTTGGTGGCAAAACCCTTGTTGGCAATCACAGAGGTCAGATGTTTCTTGTAGTTGGCCACCAGGTTTGCACACATCTCAGGAGGGATTTTGTCCCACTCTTCTTTGCAGATCTTCTCCAAGTCATTAAGGTTTCGAGGCTGACGTTTGGCAACTCGAACCTTCAGCTCCCTCCACAGATTTTCCATGGGATTAAGGTCTGGAGACTGGCTAGGCCACTCCAGGACCTTAATGTGCTTCTTCTTGAGCCACTCCTTTGTTGCCTTGGCCGTGTGTTTTGGGTCATTGTCATGCTGGAATACCAATCCACGACCCATTTTCAATGCCCTGGCTGAGGGAAGGAGGTTCTCACCCAAGATTTGACGGTACATGGCCCCGTCCATCGTCCCTTTGATGCGGTGAAGTTGTCCTGTCCCCTTAGCAGAAAAACACCCCCAAAGCATAATGTTTCCACCTCCATGTTTGACGGTGGGTGTGGTGTTCTTGGGGTCATAGGCAGCATTCCTCCTCCTCCAAACACGGCGAGTTGAGTTGATGCAAAAGAGCTCCATTTTGGTCTCATCTGACCACAACACTTTCAGCCAGTTGTCCTCTGAATCATTCAGATGTTCAGTGGCAAACTTCAGACGGGCATGATTGTGTCATCTTTACTCTATATTAAAACCTTGACACTCAAAACAACACCATTATTATCTTATTTCCCATCATGCTTTAGTGCAGGTTAATTTCTTAGAAATGTTTCTTTCAATATCTGTTTTCAAATCAAATGTTATTGGTCGCATACACACGTTTAGCAGATGTTATTGTGGGTGTAGTAGTTTCTAACAATTCACAACAATACACACAAATCTAAAAATAAAATCATTGAATAAAAAAATATATAAATATTAGGATGAGCCATGTCGGAGTGGATTAACTAGAATACAGTACAATAGTATGTACATATGAATTGAGTAAAACAGTATGTAAACATTGTTAAATTGATCAGTGATTCCATGTGTATGTACATAGGGCAGCAGCCTCTCTAAGGTGCAGGGTTGAGTAACTGGGTGGTAGCCGGATAGTAACAGTGACTAAGTTCAGGGCAGGGTCCTGGGTGGAGGCCGGCTAGTGATGGCCATTTAAAAGTCTGATTGCATTGAGATAGAAGCTGTTTTTCAGTCTCTCTGTCTGTTTTTCAGTCTCTCGGACTTTCATGCACTGACCTCACCTTCTGGATGATAGCGGTATGAACAGGCCATAGCTCGGGTGGTTGATGTCCTTAATGATCTTTTGGGCCTCCCTGTGACATTGGGTGCTGTAGGTGTCGTGGAGGGCAGGCAATGTGTCCCTGGTGATGCGTTGGGCAGACCGCACCTCCCTCTCTACAGCGGTGCAGTTGCCGTACCAGGTGGTGATACAGCCCAACATGATGCTCTGAATGGTGCATTTGTAAAAGTTTATGAGGGTATTAGGGGCCATGCTGAATTTCTTCATCCTCCTGAGGTTGAAGAGGTGCTGTTTCGCCTTCTCCACCATACTGTCTGTGTGGGTAGACCATTTCAGATTGAAAGTGATGTGTACGCCGAGGAACTTGAAGTTTTTCACCTTCTCCACTGTGGTCCTGTCGATGCGGATGGGGACGATCTCCCTCTGCTGTCTCCTGAAGTCCACAATCAGCTCCTTAATTTTGTCGACGTTAAGGAAGGTTATTTTCCTGGCACCACTCTGCCAGCGCGCTCTCCTCCTTGTAAATGCACATTGGATTGATTGATTAATCTTATGTTGTACAAAGATAAATAACATACACATTTCAAAACGTTTTAATGATTTAGGTAGTCTCCTTTGACCAATTCTCCCTCCCTAAATTCCTGGTTGCGGATGATTAAACATTCCAATTGCTGTATATCCTGACTGTGGCTGGATTCTAATTGGAATTACATATCACTTTGCAAGCCATCATAATGTGACTTGCCTGATGTGTCCTGCAAACCAGGATTTTCAGACCACTGTGTTAGGTTTAAACTAGGATGTAGAGCAGGGGTGTCAAACTCATTCTATGGAGGGCTTAGTATCTGGAGATTCTTCTTTTTTTCTTTTGTTTAAGCCCTAGTCAACCAGGTGTGGGGAGTTTCATGCGAACTTGTGACCTTAATTCATCAATCATGTACAAGGGAGGAGACAAAACCCGCAGACCCTCGGCCCTCTGTGGAATGAGTTTGACACCTGTGATGTAGAGATATAGCCTTATGATAAATAATGTATTTTCATAAAGTGTTACATTTTAAGAATGATATATTCACTTAGTCATTCACTTGATGAAGACTACAGGTTCGATAAGACTTGAATGTAAAAACCTTGTCTCTGTCACTAGCAAACACAGTCATGAGTGGTAATTCCAATATTCACAAAAAGGTAGTGATGGGGAAACAAAGCTTCCTGAAGCATTGAGCATTTCCAGACAATTGTGTTGGCTGGAAGGCTTTGATCAACACAGTGTACACTAGTGGCACCTGCTGGTTGAAAGAATTTAGAACAGCCAAATGATTATAGATGACGTATGATTATAGATGAATGTATGGCCTTTTGTCTTCTACCGAAACCATTACCAAACCAATCAGTTGGTTGTTCGACAAAATTAAGCTTCGGACGTCATTGATCACATGCTTCTGATAAAATGATACAAGCATTGGCACACTGTTTTCCATATATCCCAGTGTGCCTTTAGAGTGAACATTGGAATTACCACCCATTACTGTGTTTGTTAGTGACAGAGGTGTAGTCATTGCATTCAGTTGCATGCCTAGCCTATAACGAGGCCTTCATCAAATAGTATGTAATTGTAAGTGTTTTTAAATACCAGAAGGTACATCTTTGATTACCCATTTACTTCCTAGCACAGCAAAAGTATGTCTATGACTTGCACACCACCTCATTAGTGATGGGAAGTTTGGCTCTTTTTATTGACTTGGATCTTGGTGATAAGCACTATATTGTTTGCGAACTGTAGCACCCCAAACTATTTAATTACTGATAGTCCTGAATTAATCGTGAATAAAGATGAGTGAAAGAAGTTACCAAATTAGGACCAAATTATTTGTAAATAATCTATATTTCACGGTGTAAGCACCTTGGTGTGCTCTGCCCTTTCATGGAGACCAAGGCTAGTCGCCCAGGGATTAAAGTATATTACAAGAAGAAAGAACAGACATTTGAATTCCTTCCTTTGGACATATTTAAGTGACTTGGACTGAAAAAAAACTACATCAGGGAAAAAAAGAACTGAATCCATTTGAATGTATTCTTTGTAAAACATATTTGTGCAGATACATTTTTCATATGTTCTCAGCTCTCCTGCTATCTCTCTCAGAATGACCTTCTTGATCCTAATCAGTCAGGTTTCAAGACTGGGCATTCAACTGAGACTGCTCTTCTCTGTGTCACGGAGGCTCTCCGCACTGCTAAAGCTAACTCTCTCTCCTCTGCTCTCATCCTTCTAGACCTATCTGCTGCCTTTGATACTGTGAACCATCAGATCCTCCTCTCCACCCTCTCCGAGTTGGGCATCTCCGGCGCGGCCCACGCTTGGATTGCGTCCTACCTGACAGGTCGCTCCTACCAGGTGGCGTGGCGAGAATCTGTCTCCGCACCATGCGCTCTCACCACTGGTGTCCCCCAGGGCTCTGTTCTAGGCCCTCTCCTATTCTCGCTATACACCAAGTCACTTGGCTCTGTCATATCCTCACATGGTCTCTCCTATCATTGCTATGCAGACGACACACAATTAATCTTCTCCTTTCCCCCTTCTGATAACCAGGCGGCGAATCGCATCTCTGCATGTCTGTCAGACATATCAGTGTGGATGACGGATCACCAGCTCAAGCTGAACCTCGGCAAGACGGAGCTGCTCTTCCTCCCGGGGAAGGACTGCCCGTTCCATGATCTCGCCATCACGGTTGACAACTCCCTTGTGTCCTCCTCCCAGAGTGCTAAGAACCTTGGCGTGATCCTGGACAACACCCTGTCGTTCTCCACTAACATCAAGGCGGTGACCCGATCCTGTAGGTTCATGCTCTACAACATTCGCAGAGTACGACCCTGCCTCACACAGGAAGCGGCGCAGGTCCTAATCCAGGCACTTGTCATCTCCCGTCTGGATTACTGCAACTCGCTGTTGGCTGGGCTCCCTGCCTGTGCCATTAAACCCCTACAACTCATCCAGAACGCCGCAGCCCGTCTGGTGTTCAACCTTCCCAAGTTCTCTCACGTCACCCCGCTCCTCCGCTCTCTCCACTGGCTTCCACTTGAAGCTCGCATCCGCTACAAGACCATGGTGATTGCCTACGGAGCTGTGAAGGGAACGGCACCTCCATACCTTCAGGCTCTGATCAGGCCCTACACCCAAACAAGGGCACTGCGTTCATCCACCACTGGCCTGCTGGCCCCCCTACCTCTGAGGAAGCACAGTTCCCGCTCAGCCCAGTCAAAACTGTTCGCTGCTCTGGCACCCCAATGGTGGAACAAGCTCCCTCACGACGCCAGGACAGCGGAGTCAATCACCACCTTCCGGAGACACCTGAAACCCCACCTCTTTAAGGAATACCTAGGATAGGATAAAGTAATCCTTCTAAACCCCCCCCCCCCCCCCCTTAAAAGATTTAGATGCACTATTGTAAAGTGGTTGTTCCACTGGATATCATAAGGTGAATGCACCATTTTGTAAGTCGCTCTGGATAAGAGCGTCTGCTAAATGACTTAAATGTAATGTAATGTAATATGTAATTGGTGTAGCTGTTCAATGATAGAATTCAATTGGCTTTGCCCACCATGAGGGAAGTTTGTTTGTTTTCATAACAGGTAATGTTTCAAAGACTATCTGTCATCCCCTTATTCCCCTGTTGCAGGTTTTAATTTCCTTGGATATAGATATCTAGTTAAATAAAGGTTACATTTAAATAAAAATAAAAATACAAATGACAAAATTAAGTTTCCACATGGCTAAGAAACGTCTTGGGTACGAAGAAATGTACTTTAATTAACTCAACAGAAAGTCACAAAAAATTAAGTAATGCATTTATAAACAAAAATTCATAGAGAGAAATTATTGTAAGTGACAATGTCCAAGGTTCCAAAGTAAGTATTGTTTGCGAATATGTCTTGATATGGACAAGACCTACACAAGTCTTTTGACTCTAAAAACGTATTCTGAGGGATAATGGAGAGAAGATTTGGTCTGATTGAATCTGTAGTGTTGGATGCATTACCAGATATTCAGAAGTGAATATGTTGTCATTAAAAATGTATTCTTTAACCTGTTGGGTCTAGGGGGCACGCATCTTGCCACCCGTGCTGGACTCCACAAAAGAATGTACCCGATTTCAGATCTGGCTTACTGAATCCTACCCAGTCAACTCAGAATATGCATATACTCTATTATACTCCATGGATAGAAAACACTCCTAAAGTTTCCAACAACTGTTTGACGATGGTGTCTGTGAGTATAACAGAACTCATTTCGGCGAGGCAAAACCCTGAGAGCATTTTCTGACAGGACAGTGCGATACCTGATGTGTTGTATTGCACTTTAAAGCCTAGGGTCCCATTGCCAAAAACACAGGGGTTTAGGAATATTTTGGCACTTCCTATTGCTCTCCACTCAGATGTCACCAGCCTTTACAAAGTGTTTTGAGTCTTCTGGAGGGAGATCTGACCGAACAAGAGCCATGGAACGGTGATGTCCCATTAGACACCTGGCGCGCTAGGCTTCATGTTGGGTACCCTCGTTCCAATACGTTATAAAAGGCGTCATGCATTCGTCACACCTTGAATATTATTCATGTTCTGGTTAAAAAAGGCCCTAATGATTTATGCTCATCACGAACGCTCCTTGACATGTTTGAACGACCACGGAAATCATACTTGCTTCTGGCCTGCGCCCAGAAAAATACGCGTTGCGATACAGACTAGACGTCATGTTGGGGAGATCTAAAATCGAAAATACTATGTAAATAATCCATTACCTTTGATTCTCTTCATCAGATGTCACTTCCAGGTATCACAGGTCCATAACGAATGTAGTTTTGTTCAAAAAAGCTCATCATTTATGTCCAAAAATCTCCGTCTTGTTCGCACATGATCTAAGCCAGCCGGACTTCTCGTCATGAACGAGGGGAAAAAATATATTTCCGTTCGTTCAAACATGTCAAACGTTGTATAGCATAAATCATTAGGGCCTTTTTTAACCAGAACATGAATAATATTCAAGGTGGACGAATGCATACTCTTTTATAACGTATTGGAACGAGGGTACCCAACATGAACTCGCGCGCCAGGTGTCTAATGGGACATCATCGTTCCATGGCTCTTGTTCGGTCAGATCTCCCTCCAGAAGACTCAAAACACTTTGTAAAGGCTGGTGACATCTAGTGGAAGCAATAGGAAGTGCCAAAATATTCCTAAACCCCTGTGTTTTTCAATGGGATAGGTTTAAAGTCAATACAACACATCAGGTATCCACTTCCTGTCAGAAAATGTCTCAGGGTTTTGCCTGCCAAATGAGTTCTGTTATACTCACAGACACCATTCAAACAGTTTTAGAAACTTTAGAGTGTTTTCTATCCATATATAATAAGTATATGCATATTCTAGTTACTGGGTAGGATTAGTAACCAGATTAAATCGGGTACATTTTTTTTATCCAGACGTGCAAATGCTGCCCCCTAGCCCTAACAGGTTAAGACAATCAACACTAGTTAACACTGGCCAATTTGCTGTGTGCTAAGAAACAGACCCATCTGCAGGCTTCCATACATTTCAAGAACCTTAAGAATTTTGAAGAACAGTAGATGCCACTTGAAGAACCCCACAAGTAACTCGAAGGTTCTTTATCCGGCAAGAGTTCTCCAAGGCAGGGGTTTTAAAACTGGGGTCCGTGGAGGTACTGCAGGGGATCCGTGATCAAATAAAATTGTAGTAAAATATAAATTTTTATGTCTCTGCTTCCAGTATGAAGGAAGTTAGAGGTCGTTTCATGAGCTAGCATTAGCGCAATGACTGGAAGTCTACAGGAACAGTTAGCCGAGCCCAAAACAGTACAAGGGGATAGTAGTCTGGTAGTCAGAAAAGGCAGAGTGGTCAGGCAGGTGGGTTCAGAGTCAGGACAGGCAAGGGTCAAAACCAGGAGGACTAGAAAAAACAGAAACTGGGGAAAAATAGGAGCAAGGAAAAATGCTGGTTGACTTGGCAAACAAGACGAACTGGCACAGAGAGACAGGAAACACAGGGATATATATACACCAGGGATAATAAGAGACACCTGGAGGGGGTGGAGACAATCACAAGGACAGGTGAACCAGATCAGGGTGTGACAAAACCACCAAAACCAGATAGAAAGCATGGATAAAAGATATTTAAATAGTAGCATCTTCGAGAACTAACAATCAAAGAAAATCTAGACAGTCAGGGAGAATCGGGAAAAGAAACAAGCATTCACGGCACATGCCCATTGATTTTGTTATTATGTTTGAGAAGAGAAACAGAGCACTTGTAACGGTCGTCGTATATACTGGACCAAGGCGCAGAGGGTTGAGTGCTCATTTTATCTTTTATTGAACACTTAACGAACAAAACAAGAAAACGTATGAACGAACAGTATTGCAGGCTAACACAGCAGTGCAAAAACAACTTCCCACAAGGGACAGGTGAAAACAGGGCTACCTAAGTATGACTCTCAAATCAGCAACAACGATGTACAGCTGTTCCTGATTAACCCTTTCACACGTACCATCACACGGGGTGTGATCGTTCTACAGTGGTCCCTGAAGCGTACGATCACACCCCGTGTGATTAGAACACTCATTTAGAAAGCTTGTTTAGAACGGCCAGTTTCGAATGACGCAACAATCAGCATTTGAGCTGGCCACACTTTTTTCAGAAACTATTTACACAAACACAGTCCTTACATAGCTATGTCCAGAATGTGAGCAGTTTATTTTTGGATGCATGTTCAGATATTCACAGAAGTGTGTTTATATAGCATAACACAATCATCCTAACCGGAAAAATGTAGGCTACATTTGTCCTAGCGCTAACTGAAGAAAGATTGACCCAACACAAGCAGTCATATTTTCTAACTCTCGGCTGACATAAACTACAATGTGAATTAGCTAATAGCAATCACTATATATAATTAATCACATCACGGGTGAGCTCACCATTGATTGAAATAATTAGGTAAAACGCTTTCTAGAAATCGACAGTAATCCGACTATTAGTTTCAGCGCGCAGCCATGCATTTTTTTCCTCACAGAAACCGAAGATAATAACAGACAAGATGAGTTAGGTCTGTTTATAGTATGCATGTTGAAGGGGTGTGTCTACCGTCGTTCACATCCCACCATTCATTTCCAGAAGTCCTCAAAAAAATTAGTGAACTCTTTCTTACTCACCTCATTTTGTTATAACATCTTTGGTCAGACGATTACGTGAAATCCAGAATGCATTGTATGTCAACAAACATCGCTACACAGCTGGAATTAGCTTAGCTCATCATAATCAGTATAACCTTCAAATAAGTATTTTACACACATAATATGTGCCCATTACAATCTATACAAGAATCGGAATGCATGATTTGTCACCTAGAATTGAAAACATGTGAATAAAACAGTAAATACACAAATAATTACCACACAAAACATTTTCTGATAGTGATTTATTGATACAAGTGACGCATGCCGGCAGTCAATCACGTACCCTCTCACTCTGAGCCATTCAGTGTTGTTGTTTATGTATGTAGCTAGTGAGCTAAGCTGTAGCATTAGCAATGTCTTTCAAAAGGAGACAACTCACAAATGTGGAAATTCTGGAGATTTTTTTAAATTCTGACAATGAGTCTGAGTATGAAAGTCAGGAATCAGATTCTGACAGTGACAGTGAGGAGCTGCCCCCCAACCTTGTAGCCATTGAGAACCCTGAATCTGAGGATCCCTTGTCCACTGACGAAGTACCAGGTCCCTTTGAAGATGCTGGTGGTGATGGAGGCAGACCGACAGTGGATGAAGTACAAGAGTTCTGTGGTAGCTGGAAGGCCGCCAGTCATTTCACCCCTCCTGGCCCTGCTGTTTGCTTTGACGAGTCCCAGTCTGGAGTGCAACGCCCCTTGCCATTTCCAACTGAGGCAGAGTGCTTCAAGTTGTTTCTGACAGAGGAGCTCGTGGGAAACATAGTACAGGAGACCAATCGCTATGCCTTGGAGCTACAGGAGAAGAGAGAGCCAGGAGTGAGGGGGAAACTCGCTAAATGGGTGACAACCACAATTAGTGAAATGTATACCTTCCTGGTGACAGTCTTCCTCATGGGGATAGTAAAGAAGAACTCCCTAAGAGACTACTGGAGCACAGATCCTATGTTTGCAACTCCCTTCTTTGCCACCCTCTTTTCCCAAGACCGCTTCCTAATTCTGCTGCGATGCCTGCATTTCATCAACAATGCTACTGCCATCCTAAGTGACCCGTTATACAAATTAAGAATTGTTCTTACCAGCCTGACATCAGCATTTGGTCGGGTCTTTGTGCCATACAAGGACCTATGCATTGATGAGTCCCTGATGTTATGGAAAGGTAGGCTGGCGTTCCGTCAATATATTCCCTCCAAAAGGCACAGGTTTGGGGTCAAGTTCTTTGTCATGTGCGACGTGAAGACAGGATATGTCCTGGATATTATAGTGTACACAGGGTCTACCACTGACATCAAACATTATGAGGGGCTTGGGGTGTCTGGGTCCATGGTGATGACCATGCTGGCTCCTCATCTCGGCAAGGGACACACTTTGTACGTGGACAATTGGTACAGCAGTCCCACACTCTTCCAGCATCTGCTCTCCAACAGCACAGGGGCCTGTGGCACAGTCAGGTCGAACAGGAAGGGGATGCCGGCATTCGGATGCAGGAAGATGCAGAGAGGGGAGGTGGAGTTCCAGGAGAACGGTCAACAGCTGGCAGTAAAGTGGCATGACAAACGACACGTCCATGTCCTCTCCACTGTCCATACAGCAACCATGTCGGCCACAGGGAAGGTGGACCACCTGACGGGAGAGAGAAAGATAAAACCAGATTGTGTGCTAGACTATAACCTCAAAATGGGGGCCGTGGATAAGGCGGACATGATAAACAGCTTTGTGGAATGCACTCGGAAAACGACCAAGTGGTATAAGAAGATATTTTTCCAGCTGATCGACACTGCTGTCCTCAACGGCAGCATAGTTCACCGCCAACTAACAGGTGAGATGATTACTGAACAAGGTATTTTTGTAATTGGATGTACAGTTCACATACAAATCCATTATGCAATTACAGTGACAATATCTCACCAACCTACCCACTGCCTCATCATCCTCTAACTTTCCTCATCCTCCCCACTCCCTCATAGGTAAAGTAATTACCTACCAAAAATACAGAGAGAACCTCATGAGAGAGCTGTTGGAGGAGCACCACACCCCTCGGCGCCCCTCCACTGGGGGTCGCCCTGCTGTAGACAATCCCCTACGCCTCACTGCACGGCATTTTCCCTGCAAAGTCCCTCAAACTGCTGCTCAAGGTAGTCGCACACGGAGGCACTGCAAAGTCTGCCTGTCTGGCGCCAGGAGAAGTAAGCAGAGGAAGATGACAAAATACATGTGTTTAGCTTGTGATACACCTCTATGTATTTCACCATGCTTTGAGGAGTATCACATGCTCAAGCATTATTGAGCACATCTGCAGCAATAAGTGACTGACTGACCTGACAGGTGACTTGACAGGTGACCTGCCATGATACTATGCCTTTAGAGGTGGGGGTGGAAATGCAGTTGTTGTTCAGTCACTGCATGAATATTAAATATGGGTTATGCATATTCAATTTTTTTGTCCTCTAGTAAAACAAGTTGTTGTTGAACCAACTACCAATACTTCAATAAAATAGATGACTATTACATATTGGCCTATGTGTTTTCTTGCTGTGTTTCCATCCAGTAAAACTGTTAAGGAGAGAACGTTAGCATACAAAAGCTGTCCTCAATCTTCAGCTCGAAAGATGTCCTGTTCCAGTTATGATATTGGCAAATACTGTTTGTGGTTTCTGAAAGTACAGAATAAAGAGGAATTATTAATTAGAATACAATATAAGGATATAGCAATAAAACAATAAAACAATATTACAAATAACATAATAAACACAGCTATAAAAATAGTTTATTGCATTGACAAAATCACAGATTTGAGTTATAACAGTAAGAAACTAACTTTTGAGCTCCACAAGGGGGCAAGGCAGGGCAGAACAGAGCTATGCTGAATAGACCAAATAAACAAACCATGGTCATATGTTTTATTTTATTTAACTAGGCAAGTCATTTAACAACAAATTATTATTTACCTATGATGTCCTACACCGGCCAAACTCGGACAACGCTGGGCCAATTGTGCGCTGCCCTATGGGACTCCCAATCACAGCCAGTTGTGATACAGCCTGGATTTGAACCAGGGTGTCTGTAGTGATGCCTCTAGCACTGAGATGCAGTGCCTTTGACCGCTGCGCCACTAGGGAGTCATAAGGCCATGTAGCTTCAAAATACAACACAAGCTAATACTTCTCTGACGCAACTAGCATTGTTTTACAGAGCTAATAGAAGAATGTAGCTAGCTACCTAAGCACGATTGAATATAACACCATGAAGGTGGGCCTCCCTGTGGCTCAATTGGTAGAGCATGGTGTTTGCAATGGTGTTTGCAACGCCAGGGTTGTGGGTTCGATTCCCACAGGGGGCCAGTACGGAAGAAAAAAAACGTATGAAATGTATTCATTCACTACTGTAAGTCGCTCTGGATAAGAGCGTCTGCAAAATGACTAAAATGTAAAGTTATAAAATGAGTAACGTCCCCTCGCTTATAAGAAGTATACATTATGCTCGCTACGGCATACGGAAACTATTATAACGTAATAAGGCACTTACGCTGCATGGATTTGAACCAGGGAGTCTGTAGTGACGTCTCTAGCACCGTGCTGTGCCTTTGACCGCTGCGCCACTAGGGAGTCATAAGGCCATGTAGCTTCAAAATACAACACAAGATAATACTTCTCTGACGCAATTAGCATTGTTTTACAGCGCTGATAGAAAAATGTAGCTAGCTACCTAAGCACGATTGAATATAACATAAAGGTTATAAAATGAGTAACGTTACCTCACGTGTCCGCGGTTATAAAGAATATACACAAATCTATTATGTTCCATACATACAGTACGCTACAATAGAAACGACATACATAAACTATTACAACGTAACAATGCACTTACTTTGATAGAAACGCACACATTTCCAAAGTTATTATTAGTAACGAAAACAATGAGGGCAACAGATGGAAAATGTGAACACGTTTGCAGATCCTGTTCTGACGGGAGATTAGCAAATGTCTGCAGACTTGAACTACACAAACAATTGGAAAGTGCTTGGGGAATTTTGTCCGGGTCAGAAATGTCCCAAAAATTAAATTGTCCGCAAAAGTAAAAATGACTATTTTTATGTGAATGAATGAGGAGGCGGAACACACCTAAATTCAAACTGTTCTTAGAAAATAAAAACTTGTTAGAAAATCATTTGAAATTGAAGTTGAAACAGCCTATAAATAAAAACAGTCTGCGTGCTTTGGTTTGAGGGCAGTGCGGATTAAATGCACTGTTACGTATCAATCACATTCTGGAATGGAGAGAACATTCTAACATCACGTGCATAAAAAAACTCACGCTGTGGCAACCGTTAGAGATATTTGGAACTCACGCATGAAAGGGTTAAGAGCCATACCAGGCCAACACAAAGAAATACAGAACATAGATAGAAATACACAACATAGAACATAACCAAAACCCCGGAATACTCTAAACAAACACCCCTCTTCATAAACACATATATCAACAAACCCCGAACCACATAAAACAAACACCCCCCTGCCACGTCCTGACCAAACTACAATAACAAATAACCCCTTTACTGGTCAGGACGTGACAGTACCCCCCCCCCCAAAGGTGCAGACCCAGGATGCACCTCACACAAAAATTAAACACAAAAATAAAACCCCCAAACTAAAGGGAGGGAAGGGAGGGTGGCTACCGTCACCGACGGTTCCCGTGCTACACCCCCCCCTCCCCAAACCTCCCGAGGCCAGAGCCCGAGGCTCAGGCTCTGGCCTTAGTCCCCCTCCTAACCTGTCCACCCCCGCTGAATACCTCAGGCTGAAGCGCTTCGCTGTAGACCTCGGGCAGAAGGGCGACTCTGGGTGCTCCGGACTGTAGGGCGACTCTGGGAGCGCCGGTTCCGGACTGTAGGGAGATTCTGGCTGGGCCGGTTCCGGACTGTAGGGCGACTCTGGCTGCGCCGGTTCCGGACTGTAGGGCGACTCTGGCTGCGCCGGTTCCGGACTGTAGGGCGACTCTGGCTGCGCCGGTTCCGGACTGTAGGGCGACTCTGGCTGCGCCGGTTCCGGACTGTAGGGCGACTCTGGCTGCGCCGGTTCCGGACTGTAGGGCGACTCTGGCTGCGCCGGTTCCGGACTGTAGGGCGACTCTGGCTGCGCCGGTTCCGGACTGTAGGGCGACTCTGGCTGCGCCGGTTCCGGACTGTAGGGCGACTCTGGCTGCGCCGGTTCCGGACTGTAGGGCGACTCTGGCTGCGCCGGTTCCGGACTGTGGGCCGTCTCACTCGGTCCCGGACTGTGGGCCGTCTCTCTCGGTCCCGGACTGTGGGCCGTCTCTCTCGGTTCCGGACTGTGGGCCGTCTCTCTCGGTTCCGGACTGTGGGCCGTCTCTCTCGGTTCCGGACTGTGGGCCGTCTCTCGGTTCCGGACTGTGGTCCATCTCTAGACGGGGCACTGTCGCCGGACACTCTGGACGGGGCACTGTTGCCGGAAGCTCTGGACGGGGCACTGTTGCCGGAAGCTCTGGACGGGGCACTGTTGCCGGACGCTCTGGACGGGACACTGTTGCCGGAAGCTCTGGACGGGGCGCTATTGCCGGACGCTCTGGACGAGACGCTATTGCCGGAAGCTCTGGACGAGGCGCTATTGCCAGAAGCTCTGGACGGGGTACTGTCGTCAGAAGCTCTGGACGGGGACTGCACACTGAAAGCCTGATGAGTGGGGCTGGTAGTGGAGGTACCAGACTGGAGACACGCACCCCAAGGCTAGTGCGAGGTGCAGGAACAGGACGAGTTGGACTGGGCTGACGCACTGGAGGCCTGGTGCGTGGGGCTGGCTTTGGACACGCCAGACTGGGTATACGCACCTCAGGGCTGGTGCGAGGAGCGGGAACAGGATACACTGGGTCGTGAAGGTGCACTGGCGGTCTCGAGCGCAGTACTGACACCACCCTTACTGGCTGGATGCCCGCTTCCCCCTGGCAAATGCGGGGCGCTGGCACCGCGCACACCGGCTTGTGAATGCTCAGCCTCGACGCCATGCGCATCATCCCATAGCACGGGGCCTGACCAGTAACATGCTGCCTCCGGTAAGCACAGGGAGTTGGTTTAGGGCTTAACCCTGGCCCAGCCAAACTACCCGTGTGCCCCCCTCAAAAAATTATTGGGGCTGCCTCTCAGGCTTAAATGCCAACCGTGTACCAATATAATAGTCCCGGTCCACTCCAGCCTTCTTCCATGATCCAGCCCCAGCTAAAATCTCCTCCCAGGTCCACGACTCCCGATAGCCTTTCTCCAGCTCCTTACCCCGCTGCTTGGTCCATTGTTGGTGGGAAGTTCTGTAACAGATCTCGTATATACTGGACCAAGCCGCAGAGGGTTGAGTGCTCATTTTATCTTTTATTGAACACTTAACGAACAAAACAAGAAAATGTACTAACGAACAGTATTGCAGGCTAACACAGCAGTGCAAAAACAACTTCCCACAAGGGACAGGTGAAAACAGGTACACTTCAACTGTGAGAGACGGAATCAAAAACAAAAATCCAGAAATCACATTGTATGATTATTAAGTAATTAATTTGCATTTTATTTCATGACATAAGTATTTGATCACTTACCAACCAGTAAGAATTCTGGCTCTCACAGACCTGTTCGTTTTTCTTTAAGAAGCCCTCCTGTTCTCCACTCATTACCTGTATTAACTGCACCTGTTTGAACTCGTTACCTGTATAAAATACACCTGTCCACACACTCAATCAAACAGACTCCAACCTCTCCACAATGGCCAAGACCAGAGAGCTGTGTTAGGACATCAGGGATAAAATTGTAGACCTGCACAAGGCTGGGATGGGCTACAGGACAATATGCACGCAGCTTGGTGAGAAGGCAACAACTGTTGGTGCAATTATTAGAAAATGGAAGAAGTTCAAGATGACGGTCAATCACACTCGGTCTGGGGCTCCATGCAAGATCTCACCTCGTGGGGCATGAATGATCATGAGGAAGGTGAGGGATCAGCCCAGAACTACACGGCACAGAACTCAGAACTTATCCCTGGCCAATGACCTGAAGAGAGCTGGGACCACAGTCTCAAAGAAAACAATTAGTAACACACTACGCCGTCATGTATTAAAATCCTGCAGCGCACGCAAGGTCCCCCTGCTCAAGCCAGCGCATGTCCAGGCCCGTCTGAAGTTTGCCAATGACCATCTGGATGATCCAGAGGAAGAATGGGAGAAGGTCATGTGGTCTGATGAGACAAAAATAGAGCTTTTTGGTCTAAACTCCACTCGCCGTGTTTGGAGGAAGAAGAAGGATGAGTACAACCCCAAGAACACCATCCCAACCGTGAAGCATGGAGGTGGAAACATCATTCTTTGGGGATGCTTTTCTGCAAAGGGGACAGGACGACTGCACTGTATTGAGGGGAGGATGGATGGGGCCATGTATCGCAAGATCTTGACCAACAACCTCCTTCCCTCAGTAAGAGCATTGAAGATGGGTCGTGGCTGGGTCTTCCAGCATGACAACAACCCGAAACACACAGCCAGGGCAACTAAGGAGTGGCTCCGTAAGAAGCATCTCAAGGTCCTGGAGTGACCTAGCCAGTCTCCAGACCTGAACCCAATAGAAAATCTTTGGAGGGAGCTGAAAGTCCATATTGCCCAGCGACAGCCCCGAAACCTGAAGGATCTGGAGAAGGTCTGTATGGAGGAGTGGGCCAAAATCCCTGCTGCAGTGTGTGCAAACCTGGTCAAGAACTACAGGAAACGTATGGTCTCTGTAATTGCAAACAAAGGTTTCTGTACCAAATATTAAATTCTGCTTTTCTGATGTATCAAATACTTATGTCATGCAATAAAATGCAAATTAATTACTTAAAAATCATAGAATGTGATTTTCTGGATTTTTGTTTTAGATTCCGTCTCTCACAGTTGAAGTGTACCTATGATAAAAATGACAGACCTCTACATGCTTTGTAAGTAGGAAAACCTGCAAAATCGGCAGTGTATCAAATATTTGTTCTCCCCACTGTATATCAACAAACCCCGAACCACATAAAACAAACACCCCCCTGCCACGTCCTGACCAAACTACAATAACAAATAACCCCTTTACTGGTCAGGATGTGACAGCACTAGCCATTGTAAAATGCATAGAATTGCAGGAAATGATCTTTAAACTGCAACATTGGCTCTCAGTGGCATGCCATATTATAGATTTACTGGAAATAAATGTAGAATTTTATAAAATGTGCTTTACAACAGCATTTACAAAAATGCTTTATATACAGTGCATTCAGAATTTTTTTTCTTTTCGTTTACAGCATTATTGTAAAATGTATAAAAAAAAACATTTTAAACATTTATTCACACCTTTTCCTCAGTACTTTGTTGAATCACCTTTGTCAGTGATTACAGCCTAGAGTCTTCTTGGGTATGATGCTACAAGCTTGGCACACCTGTATTTGGGTAGTTTTTCCCATTCTTCTCTGAAGAGCCTCTCAAG
Source organism: Salmo salar (assembly GCF_965601325.2). NCBI lineage: Eukaryota > Metazoa > Chordata > Actinopteri > Salmoniformes > Salmonidae > Salmo > Salmo salar. The sequence goes on from NC_138319.1 coordinate 8,398,147, forward strand.
CTCTGTCAGGTTGGATGGGGAGGGTTGCTGCACAGCTATTTTCAGGTCTCTCCGGAGATGTTTAGATCGGGTTGAAGTCCAGGTTCTGGCTGGCCCACTCAAAGACATTCAGAGACTTGTAATGTCGTGGCTGTGTGCTTAGGGTTGTTGTCCTGAGCGCTCTGCAGTCCGAGGTCCTGAGCGCTCTGGAGCAGGTTTTAATCAAGGATATCTCTGTACTTTGCTCTGTTCATCTGTCCCTCTATCCTGACTAGTCTCCCAGTCCCTGAAAAACATCCCCACAGCATGATGCTGCCACCACCATGCTTCACTGTAGGGATGGTGCCAGGTTTCCTAAAGACGTGACACTTGGCATTCAGGCCAAAGAGTTCAATCTTGGTTTAATCAGACCAGAGAATCTTGTTTATTATGGTCTGAGAGTCTTTAGGTGTCTTTTGGCAAACTCCAAGCGGGCAGTCATGTGCCTTTTACTGAGGAGTGGCTTCCATCTGGCCACTATACTATAAAGGCCTGCTGGCTGGAGTGCTGCAGAGATGGTTGTCCTTCTGGAAGTTTCTCCCGTCTTCACAGAGGAACTCTGGAGCTCTCTCAGAGTGAGCATTGGGTTCTTGGTCACCTCCCTGACCAAGGCCCTTCTGCCCTGATTGCTCAGTTTGACAAGGCAGCCAGCTCTAGGAATAGTCTTGGTGGTTCAAAACTTCTTCTATTTAACAATGATGGAGACCACTGTGCTCTTGGTGACCTTTAATGCTGCAGAGATGTTTTGGTAGCCTTCCCCAGATTTGTGCCCCGACACAATCCTGCTTCGGCAGTCTATGGACAATTCCTTCGACCTCATTGCTGGGTTTTTGCTCTGACATGCACTGTCAACTGTGGGACTTGTATAGACAGGTGAGTGCCTTTCCAAATCATGTCCAATCAATTGAATATACCACAGGTGGTGTCCAATCAAGTAGTAGACACATCTCAAGGATGATCAATGGAAACGGCACCTGAGCTCAATTTTGAGTCTCATAGCAAAGGGTCTGAATACTCATGTAAATTAGGTATATGTTTTTTATATTTAATACATTTCCTAAAATGTGTAAAAACCTGTTTTTGCTTTGTCATTATGGGGCATTGTGTGTAAATTGATGAAGAACAAGCAATTGAATCCAATTTAGAATAAGGCAAGAACATAAAATGTGGAAAAAGTGACTGAATACTTTCCAGAACGCACTGAACCTTTCTAGCTAACAGACTATGTTAAGAGTTTACACTTCCTCTTCCAATCAGCTGTGGGGAGGTCGAAATAATGAAACTACCAAATCTATTCATTTTAAAATGTTGATTACTTCTACTCGCCATTATCATTCACCTAATGATAAGACAAGACGTGATACATTTTTGGGGGGAACTCGCACCCCGTGATGAGCTGGTCCATCTGCACAATGCATAAACAAGGGAATCTACAGTTGAAGTCGGATGTTTACATACACCTCAGCTAAATACATTTAAACTCAGTTTTTCACAATTCCTGACATTTAATCCTAGTACAAATTCCCTGTCTTAGGTCAGCTAGGGTCATCACTTCATTTTAAGAAAGTGAAATGTCAGAATAATAGTAGAGAGAATGATTTATTTCAGCTTTTATTTCTTTCATCACATTCCCAGTGGGTCAGAAGTTTTCATGCACTAAATTAGTATTTCGTAGCATTGCCTTTAAATTGTGTAACTTGGGTCAAACGTTACAGGTAGCCTTCCACAAGCTTCCCACAATAAGTTGGGTGAATTTTGGCCCATTCCTCCTGACAGAGCTGGTGTAACCGAGTCAGGTTTGTAGGCCTCCTTGCTCGCACACCCTTTTTCAGTTCTGCCACCAAATTTTCTACAGGATTGAGGTCAGGGCTTGGTGATGGCCACTGCAATACCTTTACTTTGTTAACCTTGAGCTATTTTGCCACAACTTTTGAACTTTAACTTCCTGACTGATGTCTTGAGATTTTGCTTCAATATATCCACATAATTTTCCTCCCATCTGATGGGATCGATTTTGTGAAGTGCACCAGTCCCTCCTACAGAAAACATGATGCTGCCACTCCCGTGCTTCACGGTTGGGAGGGTGTTCTTCGGCTTGCAAGCCTCTCATATTTTCCTCCAAACATAACGATGGTCATTATGGCCAAACAGTTCTATTGTTGTTTCATTAGACCAGAGGACATTTCTCCAAAAAGTACGACCTTGTCCCCATGTGCAGTTGCAAACCGTAGTCTGGCTTTTTTATGGCAGTTTTGGAGCAGTTGCTTCTTCCTTGCTGAGCGGCCTTTCAGGTTATGTCAATTTAGGACTCGTTTTACTGTGGATATGGATACTTTTGTACCTGTTTCCTCCAGCATCTTCACAAGGTCCTTTGCTGTTGTTCTGGGATTGATTTGCACTTTTCGCAAAAAAGTACGTTCATCTCTAGGAGACAGAACGCGTCTCCTTCCTTTGCGGTATAACGGCTGTGTGGTCCCATGGTGTTTATACTTGCATACTATTGTTTGTACAGATGAACGTGGTACCTTCAGGTGTTTGGAAATTGCTCCCAAGGATGAACCAGACATGTGGAGGTCTATAATTATTTTTATGAGGTCTTGGCTGATTTCCCATGATGTCAAGCAAAGAGGCGCTGAGTTTGAAGGTAGCCCTTGAATTACATCCACAGGTACACCTCAAATGATGTCAATCAGCTTATCAGAAGCTTCTAAAGCCATGACATAATTTTCTGGAATTTTCCAAGCTGTTTAAAGGCACAGTCAACTTAGTGTATGTATACTTCTGACCCACTGGAATTGTGATACAGTGAATTATAAGTGAAATAATCTGTCTGTAAATTTTTTGGGGAAAAACTACTTGTGTCATGCTCAAAGTAGATGTCCTAACCGACTTGCAAAAATTATAGTTTGTTAACAAGACATTTGTGGAGTGTTTGAAAAACGAGTTTTAATGACTCTGACCTATGTGTATGTAAACTTCCGACTTCAAATGTATATACTGCATTCCATACTATATATATATATATATATATATATATATTATATATATATATAGCATCTTAGCCTATGCGTTCTGACATTGCTCATCCATATATTCATATATTCTTAGTCCATTCCTTTACTTAAATTTGTGTGCATTAGGTATTTGTTGTCGAATTGTTAGATATTACTTGTTATATATTGCTGCACTGTCAGAACTAGAAGCACAAGCATTTCGCTACACTCGCAATAACATCTGTTAACCATGTGTATGTGACCAATACATTTGATTTGATTTTATCTATATATTGATTAATCTAGTTCTCTATAAAATAAAAGTATATCTGGAAAAAATTTACAGACCACTGGTTTGACTATTTTTAGGTGTTTGGGTAAAATTAACATTTTTGTTTTATTCTATAAACTACTGACAACATTTCTCCCAAATTCCAAATACAAATATTGTCACTTAGAGCATTTATTTGACAATTGTCCGATTTCAAAAAGGCTTTACAGCGAAAGCAAAACATTAGATTATGTCAGCAGAGTACCAAGCCAGAAATAATCAGACACCCATTTTTCAAGCTAGCATATAATGTCACAAAAACCCAGAAGACAGCTAAATGCAGCACTAACCTTTGATGATCTTCATCAGATGACACACCTAGGACATTATGTTATACAATACATGCATGTTTTGTTCAATCAAGTTCATATTTATATCAAAAAACAGCTTTTTACATTAGCATGTGACGTTCAGAACTAGCATACCCCCCGCAAACTTCCTGGGAATTTGCTAACGATTTACTAAATTACTCACGATAAACGTTCACAAAAATCATAACAATTATTTTAAGAATTATAGATACAGAACTCCTCTATGCACTCGAGATGTCCGATTTTAAAATAGCTTTTTGGTGAAAGCACATTTTGCAATATTCTAAGTACATAGCCCAGCCATCACGGGCTAGCTATTTAGACACCCGGCAAGTTTAGCACTCACCAATATCAGATTTACTATTATAAAAGTTTGATTACCTTTTGTTGTCTTCGTCAGAATGCACTCCCAGGACTGCTACTTCAATAACAAATGTTGGTTTGGTCCAAAATAATCCATCGTTATATCCGAATAGCGGCGTTTTGTTCGTGCGTCCCAGACACCATCCGAATGGTAAAGAAGGGTCGTGCGCATGGCGCAATTCGTGACAAAAAAATTCTAAATATTCCATTACCGTACTTCGAAGCATGTCAACCGCTGTTTAAAATCAATTTTTATGCAATTTATCTCGTAAAAAAGCGATAATATTCCGACCGGGAATCTCCTTTTCGGCAAACAGAGGAAAAATCACAAAGACGGGGGCGGCCAGGGCACGCGCCTAAGCCCACAGTCCCTTGATCGGCCACTTGAGAAAGGCGATAATGTGTTTCAGCCTGGGGCTGGGATGACGACATTCAGGTTTTTCCCGGGCTCTGAGCGCCCATGGAAGACGTAGGAAGTGTCACGTTGGAGCAGAGATCCTTTGTAAAAGATAGAGATGGCAAAGAAGTTCAAGAAATGGTCAGACAGGCCACTTCCTGTAAAGGAATCTCTCAGGTTTTGACCTGCCATTTGAGTTCTGTTATACTCACAGACACCATTCAAACAGTTTTAGAAACTTTGGAGTGTTTTCTATCCAAAGCCAATAATTATATGCATATTCTAGTTACTGGGCAGGAGTAGTAACCAGATTAAATCGGGTACGTTTTTTATCCAGCCGTGAAAATACTGCCCCCTAGCCATAACAGGTTAACGTGAGCCTACTAGAGTACATAATGTAGGCTGCATTTACACAGACAGCCCAATTATAATATTTTGCTCATATTATTGGTCTTTTGACCAATCAGATCAGAATTAGGCTGACTGTGCAAAGGCAGTCATATTGAACTTCAATCGCCTCAGGCCAGTAGCACAATTTATGAATTTATTGTTAGATCAGAATTACCATTATAATCATTGGTCTGTACAGAGAATTAAGTAAAAACCACATGTCCAAATCTCGATCTCCATACATAGCTAGCTAGCTAGCTACTGCAGGACAACACAAGCAGACCAGAAACAGACACAATTTTCTGACAATGACGTTTTGCTTTAGATGTAATTTGATTTGTGTGAAGCCAAATCCAAACTGGCCTCCCTTGGTGGGGTGGTTTTGCTGCGCCAGGACTACCCAGAGTTGAGCTCAGCACTGAGCGCTGATTGGCTAATTCTTCTAGAATTGTTTAATCAAGGGAGGCCAAATGCTTGCTGGCATCAATCAATCAAATGATTCGGTGGCAACATGTCACACATGTCACTCATATTTTTGTCCAGACAGCATCAGATACATGGGCTACACATACTGAGACAGAGGGGTGCTGTTTACCTTGCTTGGATTATTTATCCGGTGAGATACACTACATAAACAAAAGTATGTGGACACATGCTGGTCGAACATTTCATTCAAAAACAATCATGGGCATTAATATGGTGTTGGTCCCCCGTTTGCTGTTATAACAGCCTCCACTTTTATGGGAAGGCTTTCCACTAGATGTTGGAACATTGCTGCGGGGACTTTCTTCCATTCAGCCACAAGACCTTTAGTGAGGTTGGGCACTGATGTTGGGCGAGTAGGCTTGAACCCGCTTGGTGCACGGGGGCATTGTCATGCTGAAACAGGAAAGGACCTTCCCCAAACTGTTGCCACAAAGTTGGAAGCACAGAACCGTCGGGAATGTCATTGTATGCTGTAGCGTTAAGATTTTCCTTCAATGCAAGGAGCTTAGACTAAACCATGAAAAACAGCCCCAGACCATTATTCCTCCTCCACCAAACTTTACAGTTGGCACTATGCATTTGGGCAGGTAGCGTTCTCCTGACATCTGCCAAACCCGGATTCGTCCGTCGGACTGCCAGATCGTAAAGCGTGATTCATTGTTGCTCCTAGATGTTTCTACTTTACGAAATTACTTGTTGGAAAGCTGGCATCCTATGATGGTGTCACGTTGAACGTCATCGATGGAGATTGTATGGCTGTGTGATCAATTTTTATACACCTGTCGGCAGCGGACGTGGCTGAAATAGCCAAATCCACTCATTTGAAAGTGTGTCTACATACTTATTTATACGCAGTATAGGGTAGGTTCAGCAAATTGAAGGAACATTCTTTAAACACAGAGAGTCAAAAGAGTAATTGTTTTATAATTAAAAACAATTAATTTGTCATATATTTGTGGGAGTCTGGCTTCCCTTGGCACCCATGAATACACGCCACTTGCGATCTGTGCGATTAACGTCCAATTCACATTAGTAGCTGGACCATGTTATTGTACAGTTGCATGTAATAACTTGCTAATTAGCGATTTTCATAAATTAACTTCATGACAGAAAAATACTAACATATTCCTCTCAATTGTACATTTTTTGCTTGACTCGTTATGACGTTATAATTACTTACATTTGCTTCCACCGTAATGTTTTGTCAGCCATCTTTGCTGAAGGAAGTCACCAGGGACGGGTGGCTCGCATCAAATTCGTCATTGGAACCACTCGATATGATTGGTCATATAAAACCTTCGGACCCAAAATGCATAATGAGTGCTCTAACTCCCCGTTGTGGTGGTCTGGAGCAATGAAGCTGTGACGCTGGGTATCTCTAAGTCCCGCAGTGTAAGCTCTCAACTTTTAATTGAGGAACCACTGTATGTCACTAGTGTCGATATCACAGGAGAGACGTTGGAAAGTAAAACATATTTTATTATCTAAATGCGTTTTTTTGGCAGGAATGCCTTCTCAAACACGTGAACTTTCATGTGCCTTAATAACAAACTTGTATGCCATCTGTCACGTCCTGACCAGCAGATGGAGCTGGTGTAGTAGTTTGGGGGTCAGGATGTGGCAGTCTGGTGTGTGTCTTGTGACTCCTGATCAGGAACAGCTGGGAATCGTTGTTCCTGATTGGGAGTCACATATGTAGGAGTTGTTTGTCACTGGGGTTTGTGGGTAATTGTTTCTTGTTTAGTGTGTTTGCACCTGACAGGACTATTGGCTGTCAGTTTCCTTGTTTTGTTTGTTATAGTGTTCTTTCTAATTAAATTGAAAGATGAATACTAACTCCGCTGCATTTTGGTCCATTCCTGAAGACAGCCCTTACAGAATTACCCACCAAACAAGGACCAAGCAGCGGAAGAGGAAGGAGCAGCGACAGGAGAGAAAAAGGGAGGAATGGACATGGGAGGACGTCCTGGACGGCAAGGGAGTCTACACCTGGGAAGAGATCCTGGCCGGAAGGCATCGCCTCCCATGGGAACAGGTGGAGGCACTCAGGAGAGTGGAGGCAGCTGGACAGAGGAACCATCGGGAACGTTACGCTGGAACACGGTTGGCTAGGAAACCCGAGAGGCAGCCCCAAGATTTTTTTGGGGGGGGGGGCACACGGGTAGCTTGGCCAGGCCAGGGAAGAGCCGTAAGCCAGCTACCCGTGACTACAGGGAGGTGCATAGGAGGTGGAGGGCGCCATGTTACGCTGTGGTACGCACCATCTCGCCGATACGGACGCACAGCCCAGTTCGCCCAGTACCAGCGCCCCGCAGGTGCCAGGGCAAGGGGAGCATCGAGCCGGAAGGGGTGATGCCAACCCTACAATCAAGACCGCCAGCGCGCCATTTCGGTCCGGTGTTTCCCGCCAGACGCACTAGCATGGAGGTGCGTGTCTCCGGGCTGGCACGTCCTATACCAGCCCCGCGCATCAGGAGTCTAGTGTGTCAACCCAGCCTCGCCAGTCAACAGAGCTGCCCGCCAGTCAACAGTCGTCATCAGAGCTGCCCGCCAGTCAACAGTCGTCATCAGAGCTGCCCGCCAGTCAACAGTCGTCATCAGAGCTGCCCGCCAGTCAACAGTCGTCATCAGAGCTGCCCGCCAGTCAACAGTCGTCGGAGCTGCCCGCCTGCGCTGAACTGCCGGAGCTGCCCGCCTGCGCTGAACTGCCGGAGCGGCCCGCCTGCGCTGAACTGCCGGAGCGGCCAGACTGCGCTGAACTGCCGGAGCGGCCAGACTGCCCAGACTGTCCCGAGCTTCCAGACTGTCCCGAGCTGCCAGACTGCCCAGACTGTCCCGAGCTGCCAGACTACCCAGACTGCCCTGAGCTGCCAGACTGCCCACACTGCCTGGAACGGCCAGAGCCTGAGCCGCCTCCAGGATAGGTGGGTTGGGGAGGGAGGGAGGGTGTAGCACAGTGCCGTCGTTGACGGCAGCCACCCTCCCTTCCCTCCCTTATTGTTTAGGGTTACTGTTTTAGGGTTTTGTTGGGGATTTTGTTTGTTGGTGGTTTTTTGTTGTTGTGGTTAGGTTCATTCCGGGGTCTGCACCTTGAGGGGGGGGTACTGTCACGTCCTGACCAGCAGATGGAGCTGGTGTAGTAGTTTGGGGGTCAGGATGTGGCAGTCTGGTGTGTGTCTTGTGACTCCTGATCAGGAACAGCTGGGAATCGTTGTTCCTGATTGGGAGTCACATATGTAGGAGTTGTTTGTCACTGGGGTTTGTGGGTAATTGTTTCTTGTTTAGTGTGTTTGCACCTGACAGGACTATTGGCTGTCAGTTTCCTTGTTTTGTTTGTTATAGTGTTCTTTCTAATTAAATTGAAAGATGAATACTAACTCCGCTGCATTTTGGTCCATTCCTGAAGACAGCCCTTACACCATCTGTAAATACGAATAAAATTGTTAAATTACGAGCCATGTTGGTTAAGCCACAGAAAAAGTCAGCAACCTTCCAACTGGCAAGAATTGGCTAAAATAATGAGTGGGCTTGACATGCCGAGAGATGTGTTCGGATTGGTCTACCATAGAGACGGCTTCTGTATATTTGAGCTCGTCGGTCTGTGTTGGTAATCCTGTCCAACACTGCTTTTTTTAAAATGTATTGTGTACTGGAGCTGCATAAGTGTTTCTCTCACTTTCTGGAGGATCAAGTTTTGAAATCAGTGGAATTAGAGTATGATAACTTAAGAGATGGAGAAAACACCTGTCTCCGGAATTCATTTTCAATCTAAGGGCAACTGTGGCATGGCATTCCTGACAGGGAGACGTGCATGATGTCCATCATGCATGATGACGTATACAGGTAAGATAGCTTGCTATATGTTCAGAAATTACACGTTTCTAATTTTGACAGAAAGTGGTTTAATTTCAAGCTAAAGTGTACTGTTAGCTAGCTAGCTAACGTTAGCTGGCTGGCTCCCTAGCTGACATTATTATTCGTATCCCAGAGCCATATTCATGCAGGGTAGTAACGACATGGTTTGGCACTGTGTTCATTGTTGTTTAACTAGCTAACATTAGCTGGTTGGCTCATTAGCTAACATTACGTGATGTGTGTTATCTTACACTTTGTTTACCTAGCTAGGTTCATTGTTTGCCTAGCTAGCTAGCTACATGTCTTAAGCTAAAGTGTACTGTTAGCTAGCTAACGTTAGCTGACTGGCTCCCTAGCGGACGTTATTATTCGTATCCCAGAGCCGTTTGCTTTTCTAGTTAGAGCCTAATGTTAGCTAGCTAACATTGAACCTGGTTGATTAGTTCCCAGCACTGTGGTATTGTTGGCACTGTGTTCATTGTTGTTTAACTAGCTAACATTAGCTGGTTGGCTCATTAGCTAACATTACGTGATGTGTGTTATCTTACACTTTGTTTACCTAGCTAGGTTCATTGTTTGCCTAGCTAGCTAGCTACATGTCTTAAGCTAAAGTGTACTGTTAGCTAGCTAACGTTAGCTGACTGGCTCCCTAGCGGACGTTATTATTCGTATCCCAGAGCCGTTTGCTTTTCTAGTTAGAGCCTAATGTTAGCTAGCTAACATTGAACCTGGTTGATTAGTTCCCAGCACTGTGGTATTGTTGGCACTGTGTTCATTGTTGTTTAACTAGCTAACGTTAGCTGGCTGGCTCAATAGCTAAGCCTGTTAGGGCGCATGAACCACTAGCGGGACACCTACGACAACATCCAGTGAGATTGCAGAGCGCCAAATTCAAAATACAAAAATCGTAATATTAAACATTCATGAAAATACAAGTGTCATACATCATTTAAAAGCTTAACTTCTTCTTAATCCAACCGCGTTGTCAGATTTCAAAAAGGCTTTATGGCGAAAGCATACCATGCGATTATCTGAGGACAGCGCCCCGCATCAAAATACATTTTCAACCAGCACAGGCGTCACAAAATCACAAATAGCAATTAAATAAATCACTTACCTTTGAAGATCGTCCTCTGCTTGCAATCCCAAGGGTCCCAGCTACACAATCACAATGAATGGTCGTTTTGTTCGATAAAGTCCTTCTTTATATCCCAAAAAGTCAGTTTAGTCGGCGCCAATGATCTCAGTAATCCACTCATTCAACATGCATACAAACGAATCCAAAAAGTTACCGGTAAAGTTCGTCCAAACAAGCCAAACTATGTTTTGAATTAATCCTCAGGTACTCTAATATCTAAATAAACGTTAAAATTAGTATGTTCATTAGTATGTTCAATAGGGAAGATAAATAAATAAGAGCGCACACCTCATTCAAGCACCAGCAAGGCTACCTTTCTAATGAGACACCTTGGAAAAACTACAACTACTGGCACATTTTTCAAAAAACAAGCCTGAAACCCTTTCTAAAGACTGTTGACATCTAGTGGAAGCCATAGGAACTGCAATCTGGGTCCTATCTATTTGTATATCCCATAGGCTAGCATTGAAATGGCCTGTGACCTTAAAAAAAAAAAATTCTGGATGGATTTTCTTCGGATTTTCGCTTGCCTTATCAGTTCTGTTCAAATCAAAGACATTGTTTTAACAGTTTTAGAAACTTCAGCGTGTTTTCTATCCAATGCCAAGTATATGCATATCCTAGCTTCTGGGCCTGAGTAACAGGCAGTTTACTTTGGGGACGTCAGTCATCCGAAATTCAGAACAATAACCAGTATGCCAAAGAAGTTTAAAGTGACATGTGTACAACACCCATTGAATATGGCCGGTGTCAGTAAACGTCTGCAAAAAAGTGTAATGAAATTGTTGCCAGCAGAGCTGGTTAGGTTTTCCATAGGTAAACAAATCATCGGCCAGAGCGTCAAGTGTGCGCTCCGAGAGCGAAACGAGATGGGTGGGGTTAAAGCTTAAGAGGCTGTGAACGATGCGGAATGGATGTAGATAAAGAAGAGTTCTTCACTAGATACCAAAATATTCAAAGGCAATTTTCTCAAAGGTGAGTTTACAAGTTGATCAACTTTCAAAGCATAATTACTTTCCCATTGTTCATCAAATGCAGTGTATGCATTTTGTAGCTCTGAGTCTTTACTTTTATCCAATGTAAAAAACACAATTTCAAATTTTGCTGCACAAGACCAAATCCAGGTGGTGAGTAACACATTTTGAATGAATTCCTGAATTCAATTGATTTAGCCGACTGAGATAAATAAAAAATATACCAGTATATACCAAAAGTATATCATTTACGGACCAAGACATGGACAGCTGTGACATACAGCTTGCAAAATAGCTGTGAAGAGATTTTCAATGTACCGATTCCATGGCACATGGTTTATGAACTGATACACAAACAACGCAGGATTTCAATTTAAATGATCATACAAAATTGTTGCAACCAATGGAATGTTATATACAGTTAAAGTTGGAAGTTTACAAAAACTTAGGTCGGCGTCATTAAAACTCGTTTTTCAACCAATTCACAAATTTCTTGTTAAAAAACTCTAGTTTTGTCAAGTCGGTTCGGACATCTACTTTGTGCATGACAAGCAGTTTTTCCAACAATTGTTTACAGACAGATGATTTCACTTATAATTCACTGTATCACAATTCCAGTGGGTCAGAAGTTTAAATACTAAGTTGACTGTACCTTTAAACAGCTTGGAAAAATCCAGAAAAGGATGTCATTGCTTTAAAAACTTCTGATGGGCTGATTGACATAATTTGAGTAAATTGGAGGTGTACCTGTGGATGTATTTCAAGGCCTACCTTCAAACGCAGCGCCTCTTTGCTTGACATTATGGGAAAATCAAAACAAATCAGCCAAGACCCAAGAAAAAAAATTGTAGACCTCCACAAGTCTTATTCATCCTTGGGAGCAATTTCCAAATCCTGAAGGTACCACGTTCATCTGTACAAACAATAGTACGCAAGTATAAACACCATGGGACCACGCAGCCATCATACCACTCAGGAAGGAGACGCGTTCTGTCTCCTAGAGATGAATGTACTTTGGTGCGAAAAGTGCAAATCAATCCCAGAACAACAGCAAAGGACCTTGTGAAGATATTGGAGGAAACAGGTACAAAATTATCTATATCCACAGTAAAACGAGTCCTATATCGACATAACCTGAAAGGCCGCTCAGCAAGGAAGAAGCAACTACTCAAAAACTGCCATAAAAAAGCCAGACTATGGTTTGCAACTGCACATGGGGACAAAGATCGTACTTTTTGGAGAAATGTCCTCTGGTCTGATGAAACAAAAATAGAACTGTTTGGCCATAATGACCATTGTTATGTTTGGAGGAAAAAGGGGGTCGCTTGCAAGCCAAAGAACACCATCCCAACCATGAAGCACAGGGGTGGCAGCGTCATGTTGTGGGGGTGCTTTGCTGCATGAGGGACTGGTGGACTTCACAAAATAGATCATGGAAGAGAAAATGATGTAGATATATTGAAGCAACATCTCAAGACATCAGTCAGGAAGTTAAAGCCTGTTTGCAAATGGGTCTTCCAAATGGACAATGACCCCAAGCATACTTCCAAAGTTGTGGCAAAGTGGCTTAAAACCTGTTGGGGCTACAGGTTAGCAATGAACCCCGAGCCGGGATTGCTAACAAGGCTGGAAATTCAAAACATCAAAAATCTAATAATTTCAATTTCTCAAACAATCAACTATTTTACACAATTTAAATGATAAACATCTCCTTAATCTAACCACATTGTTCGATTTTCAAAGAGGCTTTACGGCAAAAGCATAAAGTTAGATTATGTTAGGACAGTACATAGCCACAAAAGTACAAACATCCATTTTCAATTCAAGGTCAGGCGTCACCAAAAGCAGAAACCAGCTAGAATTATGCACTAACTTTTGTCAATCTCCATCAGATGACACTCCTAGGACATTATGTTATACAATACATGCATTTTTTGTTCCATCAAGTTCATATTTATATCCAAAAACAGCATTTTACAGTAGCGTGAAATTCAGATTTTTTTCTTCTCTGAAATGCTTCCGGTGAACATAACAAAATTACTATTCGAAAACATTGGTAAATTATAATATTGTCATTCAAAGAATAATATATTATCATCTCGTAATTGCTACCGAATGGCCAGATCTCAAAATAACTTTACTGGGAAATCACATTTTGCAATAAACGGGGTGCTATGCTAAGAACAACAGGCTATGCTATACAGTTAGCATCATCTAAAATCGATAATAACATTGTAAATATCCCCTTACCTTTGATTATCTCCATCAGAAGGCAGGCATCCCAGGTCCGGAAGGCATCCCAGGTCCGGAACAAATGTGGTTTCTTTTGACAAAGTTCATAATTTATGTCCAAATAACACCAAGTACTTAGCGTTCATTATGCTCCCACAAAACGTGGTGGGGGGAGTGTAATTCACGCCGAAAAGCTAAAAAAAAACTAGTAAATAATCTATTTATGTTCGTTCAAACATGTCAAATGTTGTTTAGCATTAATCTTTTGGTCCATTTTTAACGTTAAACATCAGTAATATTTTCACACAACCTATCCTATGTCTAGATAAACAATGAAGACAAAACTCACGTTTCTCAGATTTATGCGCAGGCGCAAAAAAATGAAGTGATGACATGTCAACTTCCTTGGATTCTAATTTGCTCTCTGTTTATCATAGACGCTTCAAACAACTTTATAAAGATCGTTGACATCTAGTGGAAGCCGTAGGTGTTGCGAAATGAATCCTTTCTCACTATGGTATCTATAAAACAATGACACTAAATAGTACAGTCACAAAATTCAAATCTTTTTTGGATCTATTTTTCACAGGTTTTTGCCTGCAATATGAGTTTTGTTATACTTACAGACACCATTCAAACTGTTTTAGAAAATTCAGAGTGTTTTCTATCCGAATGTGTTAATAATATGCATATCCTAGCTTCTGAGTTGGTGTAGGAGGCAGTTAAAAATGGGCACATATTTTTTTCAAAATGTCTCAATACTGCCCCCGAGCCCCAACAGGACAACAAAGTCAAGGTATTGGAGTGGCCATCACAAAGCCCTGACCTCAATCCTATAGACAATTTGTGGGCAGAACTGAAAAAGCATGTGCGAGCAAGGAGGCCTACAAACCTGACTCAGTTACACCAGCTCTGTCAGGAGCAATGGTCCAAAATTCACCCAACTTATGTGGGAAGCTCGTGGAAGGCTACCCGAAACGTTTGACCAAAGTTAAACAATTTAAATGCAATGCTACCAAATCAAACCAAATCAAATTTTATTGGTCACATACACATGGTTAGCAGATGTTAATGCGAGTGTGACGAAATGCTTGTGCTTCTAGTTCCGACCGTACCGTAATATCTAACAAGTAATCTAACAATTTCACAATAACTACCTTATTCACACAAGTGTAAAGGAATGATTAACCTATTTAATCCCCAATTTTTTCCAGACATGAAAATATCCAAATCATGTGTCATTAGTAACCTTTTGAAATAATCGATCATTATATATTTTTTAATTTTCATGGAAAAGTAGGTGAAAAAGTGTTTTATGGTCGGTCACAATTGGGATAATGTGATGTATACTGGATTAACATATTTCTCCTATGCATTCATCAAAATTCTTATATATCCCAGCCCAGTTATTAACACATGTAAAACTCTGTCACTGGCAGTCCCCAGCATTGCCACTATAATGCCCCATCACATTCTAGTGTGACTTTTTTACATATCAAAAACCCTTATGCAACACCGATACGAATACTGAGAGCAAAGACAAAAAAACAACAACCATCAACATATACTGCTCAAAAACATAAAGGGAACACTTAAACAACACATCCTAGATCTGAATGACAGAAATAACCTTATTAAATACTTTTTTCTTTACATAGTTGAATGTGCTGACAACAAAATCAGCCTGTAGTGGAAAACCACACTACAGGCTGATCCAACTTTGATGTAATGTCCTTAAAACAAGTCAAAATGAGGCTCAGTAGTGTGTGTGGCCTCCACGTGCCTGTATGACCTCCCTACAATGCCTGGGCATGCTCCTGATGAGGTGGCGGATGGTCTCCTGAGGGATGTCCTCCCAGACCTGGACTAAAGCATCCGCCAACTCCTGGACAGTCTGTGGTGCAACGTGGTGTTGGTGGATGGAGCGAGACATGATGTCCC
Organism: Salmo salar; assembly: GCF_965601325.2. Taxonomy (NCBI): domain Eukaryota; kingdom Metazoa; phylum Chordata; class Actinopteri; order Salmoniformes; family Salmonidae; genus Salmo; species Salmo salar. The sequence goes on from NC_138319.1 coordinate 8,413,576, forward strand.
AGATGTGCTCAATTGGATTCAGGTCTGGGGAACGGGCGGGCCAGTCCATAGCATCAATGCCTTCCTCTTGCAGGAACTGCTGACACACTCCAGCCACATGAGGTCTAGCCTTGTCCTGCATTAGGAGGAACCCAGGGCCAACCGCACCAGCATATGGTCTCACAAGGGGTCTGAGGATCTCATCTTGGTACCTAATGGCAGTCAGGCTACCTCTGGCGAGCACATGGAGGGCTGTGCGGCCCCCCAAAGAAATGCCACCCCACACCATGACTGACCCACCGCCAAACCGGTCATGCTGGAGGATGTTGCAGGCAGCAGAACGTTCTCCACGGCGTCTCCAGACTCTGTCACGTCTGTCATGTGCTCAGTGTGAACCTGCTTTCATCTGTGAAGAGCACAGGGCGCCAGTGGCGAATTTGCCAATCTTGGTGTTCTCTGGCAAATGCCAAACGTCCTGCACGGTGTTGGGCTGTAAGCACAACCCCCACCTGTGGACGTCGGGCCCTCATACCACCCTCATGGAGTCTGTTTCTGACCGTTTGAGCAGACACATGCACATTTGTGGCCTGCTGGAGGTCATTTTGCAGGGCTCTGGCAGTGCTTCTCCTGCTCCTCCTTGCACAAAGGCGGAGGTAGCGGTCCTGCTGCTGGGTTGTTGCCCTCCTACGGCCTCCTCCACGTCTCCTGATGTACTGGCTTGTCTGCTGGTAGCGCCTCCATGCTCTGGACACTACGCTGACAGACACAGCAAACCTTCTTGCCACAGCCCGCATTGAAGTGCCATCCTGGATGAGCTGCACTACCTTAGCCACTTGTGTGGGTTGTAGAATCTGTCTCATGCTACCACTAGAGTGAAAGCACCGCCAGCATTCAAAAGTGACCAAAACATCAGCCAGGAAGCATAGAACTGAGAAGTGGTCTGTGGTCCCCACCTGCAGAACCACTCCTTTATTGGGGGTGTCTTGCTAATTGCCTATAATTTCCACATGTTGTCTATTCCATTTGCACAACAGCATGTGAAATTTATTGTCAATCAGTGTTGCTTCCTATTTCACAGAAGTGTGATTGACTTGGAGTTACATTGTATTGTTTAAGTGTTCCCTTTATTTTTTTGAGCAGTGTATTTCAACATTGTTACTTTATTGTAACATACATTGTAACATTGTTATTTTATTGCAACATGTATCGGAACATTAATAGTGTAACTTTATTGTAACTTTAATGCAACATGTATTGGGACATTAATATTGTAACTTTATTGTAACATTTGAACTTGTACTTTAGTGCAATATTCATTGTAACATTGTCATTGTGACATTTTAGTGCAACATTCACTAACAACTGTATAGCAGTCGTGTGATTCATTCACATTGAACATAAAGGTAACATTTAGGATAGAGGTAGCCTGTAGAATATGCATTCAACTAGAGGCCTACACTGAACTAAATAATATATATATATATCATAGAGGTTGGCTTCAGAACCAAGTGCATGATTAGTTTGAGCATCACTATTCTGAACTACGATCAGTCAGACCTACTGTAATACAGTACGTCTTGAATCAATTGACCTTTTTTCCTAAAATATTTCAGTCATTTTTATTGACTTTTTCGTCAACTTTTCTTTTCTTCCTAGAGTCCGTTGTACTGCTTCTCCTCACCCTTTGACTTTTCTATTTTTCTCTTATTGGCTTTTTCAACCCTTATCTCCTTTTCACTGTCCATGGTATATCTTGAAGCACTCAATGTCCAGTGGTACTTTGCATTTCTCACATGCATAGATAGTGCGTTTGTCACAATGACGACATCTCTGGAACCAGTGCATCGTGTTGATTGGCCAGTGAGAAGCTTAGTCATATCTTGCCTGATCTTCAACAGTAGCAGCCAGTAGAGATCTCCTTCTGTGGCTCAGTGGTTTCGTGCCAAACTTTTGCATAAGAGACTGTGCCACTATCCGTGAGCAGGTCGATGGTCCCTCCCATAATGTCTCTGTAAAATAAATGTCTGTCTACGAGTGCACTGTTGAGAGACCATGCAAAATGGGCCACCACCACTTCTTAGACCTGATCGAGATATGGAATCTTGAAACTTGTAGGTCGTGAAGGTCAACACCACCCATGTGCTCGTTGTATTGGTTGATGCATTTTGTTTGTGGGACTTTGTCAAAGGCACGTCGCTCCTTGTTCCATCTCTTGACAGAGGTCTCACTGTATTTGTCCTCCATGTTTGTTGCCACTGTGACAATGTTATTGTCTTTCCAACGGACCAGCAACTTGTCTCCTTGGGTCAGAACCTCAGCGGTGCCCCGGGGTAACTTCATGAAGTCCTTCTGTGGCTTGAATGGGACATCAAACAGACAATTTTGCCTCATCGTTCCAGAGCTCCCATATGCTGTTTTTGTCATTTCATTGAGGAGTGCAAGCGAAGTGAAGAGGTTGCAACCTTGAGGCACCTGAGATTGCTCTGCAAGACCGAGAACGACACTGGGTCCCTGACCCAAACCAGTCTCCGGGAGGAGAGTGTGGGATCCACCATATGGCTCCATGTGATACATGTAACCACTGAATGAGGCAAGTCTCCATAGCTTGTAACCAAAACGGATTGGTTTACCGTTTATAAATTGCTTACATCCATGTCGGCCAAAGTATCAGATCATGCTCTCATCCACTGACAGCCATTCCTGAAATGGCATTACTTTGTATGACTGATTGAGCTCGGAGAAGATAGGCCTAACCTTAAATGGGTCATCAGTGATCTTTGTGTTGTCAACCACATGAACTGAGGCCATTATTTAATCAAAGCAATTTCTCCGCATTGCATCTGAAATGCTTTCATTGTGTACATCACTGTCAAGTGACCAGTACATGTGTCTTCTTGGAACAGAGCTGTACCCAGATGTGATAAGGATCCCATAGAATGTAAGGAGTTCATCCATACTCAGATACAGTTGCTTGTCCTTGGTCTGGGTGGAGTAGAGGTTGGACATTTCAATGGTGATCTCTCTTAGGGTGGGTGGATACATTAGTAGGAAAACATCCATTGGGTTGGGTCAGCTTTGTTTGACACATTCTGCAGCATTTGGGCTGTATACAATGCGTTTTGGAATCACAGCGGTGGCAGGCCTCTTCGATTGTTTGAACACGCTATCTTTATTTTTGACCACCTGCAGCTTTGCCCTTGGCTCTTCTGACTGGACCCTCTGGCGGGTAGAGGCCATTGGCTCTTCATTATCAACGGTGAAGGGTGTGGTGGATAGGGGAGGGATATTTCATCATCACTGATAACGTTGTTCATGTCATGATCTGTTTGCATATGTTCAGCATATGCATTCAACAGCCTGGCTGGCAAATGGCCTGTCTCCCCCTCATAGTTCATATCTGACCCATTGCTATCACAATCACTGAGGAAAGCATCTTTCTATTTTTGAGGGATAACTGCAATGTTGCATGCCTTGTCTGGGTGGTCACCTATATCCAACATATCCAGAACTTGACTCAAAGCGAAACTAAAATAAATAACAGAGTAGAAAGTTAGGTAGAACAAGAACTATGTATGTGTATAAGTATGTGTATACCTGGATGCACTGTGTTATCCCGGTGGTCACTATTATTGCCGTTAACATGTTTACTCATTCTATGACCACACTGAACAAAGTTGAGTAATTGCAAATGCATATATCAATACTAGACACCTTAAAGATTATGTGCACCAAATATCTTTGTCCTATCTTTATGTTAACATCATTTACTAACCTTTTGTTTGGGAGCTTTGATGCAGCCATTCTCTTCTGGTGCAACCAGTAAACAGCTCTGGTCATGTGACAATTTACACTAAACATGTGACACTGCACATATTTCATTGAGACCCTTTATTATTTAAATATTTGATGGAAATGCATTGATACATTATTCAGTAAATATTTAGAGCCTTGTAACTGAAAACGTTTTTTTTACGGTCAGTATTGTGACTGATGGGATTAAATAGGTTAAGAATATGTACATATAAATATATGGATGAGCGATGACTGAACAGCATAGGCAAGATGCAGTAGATGGTATAGAGTACAGTATATACATATGAGATGAGTAATGTAGGGTATGTAAACATTATATAAAGTGGCATTGTTTAAGCGACTAGTGATACATTTATTACATCCAATTACTAATTATTAAAGCGGCTAGAGATTGAGTCTATATGTTGGCAGCAGCCACTCAATGTTAGTGATGGTTGTTTAACAGTCTGATGGAATTGAGATAGAAGCTGTTTTTAAGTCTCTCAGTCCCAGCTTTGATGCACCTGTACTGACCTGGCCTTCTGGATGATAGCGGGTGAACAGGCAGTGGCTCGGGTGTTTGTTGTCCTTGATGATCTTTTTGGCCTTCCTGTGACATCGGGTGGTGTAGGTGTCCTGGAGGGCAGGTAGTTTGACCCCTGGTGATGCGTTGTGCAGACCTCACTACCCTCTGGAGAGCCTTACGGTTGTGGGTGGAGCAGTTGCCGTACCAGGCGGTGATACAGCCCTACAGGATGCTCTCGATTGTGCATCTGTAAAAGTTTGTGTGTTTTTGGTGACAAGCCAAATTTCTTCAGCCTCCTGAGGTTGAAGAGGCGCTGTTGCGCCTTCTTCACCCGCTGTCTGTGTGAGTGGACCATTTCAGTTTGTCCGTGATGTGTATGCTGAGGAACTTAAAACGTTCCACCTTCTCCACTACAGTCCCGTCAATGTGGATAGGGGGCTGCTCCCTCTGCTGTTTCCTGAAGTCCATATACTAATTACATACACCCAAATAATAATTGAGTGTATGTAAACTTCTGACCAATTGGGAATGTGATGAAAGAAATGAAAACATAATGATACAACCAACCCAGCTCTGCAAATGTTGCCACGAAGAGACAGAATCATTAGATCATTTGTTTTGGTATTGTCTATATGTAGCTTATTTTTGGTCGCAGGTTCAGAAATGGCTGAAGAATTGCAACATTTACCTGGAGTTAACTCTGCAATTAACACTGCTGGTTGACCTGAAAAGTCGTAGTCAATCTGTAGAAACTATGAGAATAGAAAGGTTCAGAACAGCACAGTTGAAAAATATATGGCAAATATATATCAAAACTGGAGGATTTTCAGATAGATGGAGGGGTTTAGGTTAGCTGAAGGATGGGAATAAAAACTAAAGATAACTAATGTAAAATATACTGTATCCGACAAATGTATATAGTATGTATTTATTTTATTTCACCTTTATTTAACCAGGTAGGCCAGTTGAGAACAAGTTCTCATTTACAACGGTGACCTGGCCAAGATAAAGGAAAGCAGGGGACACAAACAACCACACAGAGTTACACATGGAATAAACAAATATAAATAAAAAATTAGCTGGATAAGCTGAATGTAGAAGCCTAAGTGTTATTGTCCATTAGTTTACTCCAATTGGGGGAAGGGTGGTAGAGTTAGGCTAAAATAATGAAGTAAAAATACATTAAAAAATATATATATATACACACCAGCCAAATCCACTAATTTGAAGGTGTGTCCACATACCTTTGTAAATATAGTGTACAGTGGCTTGCGAAAGTATTCACACCCCTTGACATTTTTCCAATTTTGTTGCTATACAAACTGGAATGAACCTCTCTAGGGGGTGTGGGACGCTACCGTCCCACCTGGCCAACATCCAGTGAAATTGCAGAGCGCCAAATTCAAATTAAATTACAATAAATATTTAACTTTCATAACATCACAAGTGCAATACATCAAAATAAGGCTTATCTTGTTGTGTTAGATTTCAAAAAGACTTTACGGCGAAAGCAAACCATGCGATTATCTGAGAACAGCACCCAGCAGACAAATCATTACAAACAGTAACCAGCCAAGTAGAGAAGTAACAAAAGTCAGAAATAGTGATCAAATTTATCACTTATCTTTGATGATCTTCATATGGTTGCACTCCCAAGACTCCATGTTACACAAATGTTTGTTTTGTTTGATAAAGTCCCTCTTTATGTCCAAAAACCTCCGTTTTGTTGGTGTGTTTTGTTCAGTAATGCATTGGAATAAAGCGCAGTCACAGCAGGCAGACGAAAAATCAAAAAAGTACCATAAAAGTTCGTAGAAACATGTCAAACGATGTTTATAATCAATCCTCAGGTTGTTTTTGTCATAAATAATCGATCATATTTCAACCGGACAATAGCTTCCTCAATAGAAAAGAAAAACAAGAAAGGCTCCCGGTCATGTGCAGGACTCATGTCTGGAAATTTCCACTGTCCTCTCATTGAAAGTGGTGTTTCTCCCTCATTTTTCAGAGTAAAAGCCTGAAACAATGCCTAAAGACTGGCCACATGTAGTGGAAGCCATAGGGATTGTGAACATAAGTCTTTGTATGGTGGATAGGCTTTCTATGGAAAAACAGCCATTTCAAAATAATAGCACTTCCTGAATAGATTTTCCTCAGATTTTCACCTGTTCTGTTATACTCACAGACATTATCTTAACAGTTTTGGAAACCTTAGAGTGTTTTCTATCCAAATCTCCCAATTATATGCATATCCTAGCTTCTGGGCCTGAGTAGCAGGCAGTTCACTTTGGGCACGCTTTTCATCCAGAGGTGAAAATAGTGCCCCCTACCCTAGTGAAGTTAAAATAGATTTTGGGGGGGTGGTTGTATCATTTCATTTAAACAACATGCCTACCACTTTGAAGATGCAAAATATTTTGTATTGTGAAACAAACAAGAAATAAGACAAAAAAAACTGAACCTGAGCGGGCATAACTATTCACCCCCCAAAGTCAATACTTTGTAGAGCCACCTTTTGCAGCAATTGCATCTGCAAGTCTCTTTTGGTATGTCTCTATAAGCTTGGCACATATAGCCAGTGGGATTTTTGCCCATTCTACAAGGCAAAACTGCTCCAGCTCCTTCAAGTTGGATGGGTTCCACTGGTGTACAGCAATCTTTAAGTCATACCACAGATTCTCAATTGGATTGAGGTCTGGGCTTTGACTAGGCCATTCCAAGACCAGAGTACCTTCTTCCATATGTCTGGGGAGTCAACACATGCCTAAAAAGGTCACATATTTGAGTAGCTTAATATTCATTAATCAATGTACATGCAAAAACATAGATATTTAATTTTTTTTTTTTTTTAAATCAACCTGCAATAGAGCATGCTGGGAAATATGATAATGATGGCTGTTGTTTTGGTTTAGCACCAGTTATTAACACCAACACTGGGGTTATTTTAAACAAATGAGGGTTAGTTAAATAACTACTGAAATCATTTAACACCTGAAACAACACTGGAATATTACACTGAAAAATGAACACTAGTTAACATTAGCCAATTTGCTGTGCAGTCATAGTTTGTCTAGCACACTGTGAAAAGTAAACATTTTACATTCTAGCCAAATCACATCATTTTAGCAATTTGCACCGGTTCCATAGATACTGAAAATATGTACAAAGGTATACCATGGCCATTGCTCTGGAGGAAGTATGTACGACTTTTGAATACAGCAGTGCGTGTCCTCATTCCCAGTGTCAACCTGCAAACCTCTCTCTTTTCTGCTTGCTCTACTGTTCATGCACCTTGGTTGGTTAGAGAAGTAGTAGCAACAGTATTAATTTACCTTCACATCTCTCCTCCCTCCATATCTGTCCTTGCAGTGCCCACCTTTCCTCATACAGAAGAATTTGTCATAATCAGCAGGATGACATTGCAGTTTTAATAATACCTTTCCTATTGTGCACTCCTCTTTTCTTCTATCCTCTTTCCTGCTTCTCTCTGTTTCTTGCCTTCCCACCTTTCCCCATTCAGCCAAATTTGTGATAATCATTAAGGTGACATTGTGGTTGAGTTTTAATATTGCTTCCAACAATACCTGTGTCCTCTCATAACCTGTGTCACTGTGCACATGCTATTTTCTCTACTCTTTCCATTGTCCTCTGTTTTCCTGTCTTCCCACCTTTCCCCATTGTGTCAATGTTTTCATAATCAGAAGCAGGGTGACATTGTGGTTGAGATTCCTCGGTTGCTACAGTGATAAATGCAGCTGGTTGAGCTGCTCTCCAAATGGCTGTGGGGCAGAGCAAGAGAGAGGAGACTCCCCAAAACAGAGGTGTGGTATTGGGTTATGTCCTAAATGGCACTCTATTTATATAATAGTGCACAACTTTTGACCAGGGTCAATAGGACTCTGGTCAAAACTCTGGTCAATTGTTGATACAGCCTTGAAGCGCCATGGGGGGATGCAGGCATGGCAAGGGGAGAAGATGGGGGATAAATGGGCATGGGGGAAGGGTGCATTGCCATATTTGTGCCACCAGAACCGCAGCCATGAAAGGAAAAAAAGAGGGAAAGAAAGAGAGGGAAGAGAGGAGGGAGGTGAGGGCTTATGGCTAAACCGAGCAGAGAAAATAAGCTTAGAGGGGGTTTTACCTTCCAGGACCAGCATGGGCCAAGGCAGTGGGTGTGTCCCAAACGGCACCCTATTCCACATACAATGCACTACTTTTGACCAGAGGCCTGTGGACCTTTTTCAAAAGTAGTACGCTATGAATGGGTGTCATTTGGGATGCACCCACTGACTTGGTTTCTTGGAGTATGTTTGAGCACCTTGGAACAGAACTGTGCGGTGTGGTGTGCTCCCCATTCCCTCTGTGCTGCTTCTGCTCTTTTGTGACCAGACACCGACATGCTGGTGTAATTTCACAAAGGAGGGGCTCTGGGCTTGCATGTGGTTTAGGAAGATAAAAGTAGAAGGGTTAAAATAAGAGGGGGTAAGAATTTTATTTTCAAATCTTCAGAGGAAGGTTTCCTTCCCTGGCCCACACCCACTTAAATCACAATAATAATGTTTCCAGAGCTTCTTGAATGTGTGTGTGTGTGTTTGTGCGCAACAGCCCTGCCTTCCTTCCACCAAAATCCATAATGAGAAGCATATTTCAACAGCACACACGTCTCATTTTACTTTCCACTGATTGCATCTAAATTGATCTGGTGAGATTTTTTAAATATAGTTTAAAAAAAATTATAGTCACGTGGAAGTGGCAGGTTATTCAATGTCATACATATGTGGCTTCTCACGGAGCATATGTCTGCTTTTATGTCAACTTTACTGTAACGAGTGTCGTGTGTGGAGGACCAAGACGCAACAGGGAAGTGTATACTCATCTTCTCTTTTTAATATATAAGAAGGAGAAACAAAATAAACACGTATACAATTTAACAGAAACGACACTAACAGTTCTGTCAGGTGACAAGCACAAAACAGAATACACCTACCCACAATACAAACACACCCCTAATTATAGGACCTTCAATCAGAGGCAACGATAGACAGCTGCCTCCAACTGAAGGCCCCAACACCAATTAACTAAACATAGAAATACATATGACTAGACAGAACATAGAAAAAACTAACATAGAACAATAACCAAAACCCTGGACTAATAAATCAAATACCCCTCTCTACATTGGCACATACACACAACCACCCTGAACCACATAAAACAAATACCCCCTGCCACGTCCTGACCAAACTAAACACTAACAAATAACACCTTTACAGGTCAGAACGTGACAGTACCCCCCCAAAAGGTGCAAACCCCGGATGCACCTAACAAAAAGAAAATACAAAAATGAACCCCAAAACAAAAAAATTCCCAGCTTATATGGGAGGGAAGGGAGGGCGGCCACCATCACCGACGATGCCTCTGCAACGCTCCCCCCTTCCCGCATACTAGTCCCTACGGAGGTGGCTCTGGAGCGGGACGTATCCCTCGCTCCGCCACTTGCTCACCCTTCTTCTTTGCAGACTCTGGGGCGAGGTCCCTCTTTGTTGACCTCGGAATTGGGATTCTCGCTACGGGCGACTCTGGCTGCGTCGGACTGGAGGGCGACTCTGGCTGCGTCGGACTGGAGGGCACTTCGAACTCGGGCATAGGTGCCGGACACTCGGGCTGAGGCACTGTCATCGGGCACTCTGGGTTAGGCGCTGTCGCTGGGCACTCTGGGTGAGACGCTGTCGCTGTGCCATCTGGGCGAGGCGCGTGCACTGAAGGCCTGGTACGTGGGGCTGGCGTAGGGGACGCCGGACTAGGCCCACGTACCTCAGGACTAGTGCTAAGGGCAAGAGTAGGACGAGTTGGGCTGGGCTGCCGCACTGGGAGCCTGGTGCTGGCTTCGGGGCAGTCAGACTAGGAACACACGCACCTGTAGGCTTGTGCGGGGAGCAGGGATAGGTCGAGCTGGACTAGGCTGCCGCTCGGGAAGCCTGGTGCGCGGTGCTGGCTTCGGAGGAGCCAGACTGGAGACACGCACCTGTGGGCTTCTACGAGGAGCAGGAGTAGGATACACCGGGCCTTGGGTAAGTACTGGAAGTCTTGAGCTCACCTCCTGCACAACCCGTCTTAGCTGGATGGCAGTAGTAGCCCTGTATGTTCGGGGTGCTGGTACAGGGCGGACTGGGCTATGCAAGGGCCTGATGGTCGCCGTGCGTAGAGGAGGTGTCCTGTAGCCTGGACTTCGGAGGTGTACCGGTGGCCAGACGTATTGGGCTGGCATCCTCCTTCCAGGCTGGATGCCCACTCTAGCACGGCCTTTGCTTGGGGCTGAGATCACACGCACCGGACTGTGTGTGCGCATGGGCGAGATCTTGCGTACTTCGGCACTCTCCACTCCATGTGCTCCCCATAATAAGCACGAGGTGTTGGCTTCAGGGGCATCCTTTGCCCAGCCACCCACCCCATGTGCCCCCCCAAAAAAAATAATTGGGGCTGCCTCTCAGCCTTCCTTGCTAGCCTCGTCCCCACGTACTTCTCCCGGTCCTCACCGTTCCTTCGCCGCGGACCTTCTCCCGCCAGGATTTCTTCCCATGATCTTGATTCCCTGTAGTCCTCCTGCTTCCTTGGCTGCTCCCTCTTCTGTTGCTTGGTCCGGTTGTGGTGGGTAGTTCTGTAACGGGTGTCGTGTGTGGAGGACCAAGACGCAACAGGGAAGTGTATACTCATCTTCTCTTTTTAATATATAAGAAGGAGAAACAAAATAAACACGTATACAATTTAACAGAAACGACACTAACAGTTCTGTCAGGTGACAAGCACAAAACAGAATACACCTACCCACAATCCACAATAAAAACACACCCCTAATTATAGGACCTTCAATCAGAGGCAAAGATAGACAGCTGCCTCCAACTGAAGGCCCCAACACCAATTAACTAAACACAGAAATACAAATGACTAGACAGAACATAGAAATAAACTAACAAAGAACAATAACCAAAACCCTGGACTAATAAATCAAATACCCCTCTCTACATGGACACATACACACAACCACCCTGAACCACATAAAACAAATACCCCATGCCACGTCCTGACCAAACTAAACACTAACAAATAACACCTTTACAGGTCAGAATGTGACATTTACCTTCTCGCCCCTCAACAACATTAATACATCATGGTTTATGGGCTCTGCCTGGCAGCGAGCTCTGCCATTCTCAATTATATTTACTGATTTATTGCATTGTGAGCTCTATTGTATGCAGAACTGATGGTTACCTCCAATTGAGGACCTCATCTATCTAAGGTTTCTCAATGACACCTGAAATCCTTGTCTGCGTCCCAAATGGCACCATGTTCCCTACATTCTTTGAAAATAAAGGTGCAAGTTGGAACCAAATAAGGTTCCCAACTTTTTATAGTTCCGTACCCCTGCAAACATTCAACCTCCAGCTGCATACCCCATTTAGCACCAGGGTCAGTGCACTCTCAAATGTTGTTTTTTTGCCATCATTGTAAGCCTGCCACACACACACTATACGATACATTTATTAATCATAAGAATGAGTGAGAGTTTTGTCACAACCCGGCTCGTGAAAAGTGACAAAGAGCTCTTATAGGACCAGGGCAAAAATAATAACATAATAATAATCAATCATTTTGCTCTTTATTTAACCATCTTACATGTAAAACCTTATTTGTTCATCGAAAATTGTGAATAACTCACCACAGTTTAATGAGAAGGGGGTGCTTAAAAGGATGCACATAACTCTGCAATGTTGGGTTGTATTGGAGAGAGTCTCAGTCTTAAATAATTTTCCATACACAGTCTGTGCCTGTATTTAGTTGTCATGCTAGTGAGGGCCGAGAATCCACTCTCACATTGGTACTTGGTTGCAAAGGGCATCTGAGCGCAGCCCAATCCAGAAATCTGGTAGTGGCTTCTGAATAAATTCAATTTTCACAGAACCGCTTGTCGCTGTTTCGATGAGGCTCTCTTGTTCAGATATCGGTAAGTGGACTGGAAGCAGGGCATGAAAGGGATAACAAATCCAGTTGTTTGTGTCATCCGTTTTGGGAAAGTACCTGCGTTATTGCGCACCGAACTCACTCAGGTGCTTCGCTATATCACATTTGACATTGTCCGTAAGTTTCAGTTTATTTGCAAACAAAAAAATCATACAATGATGGAAAGACCTGTGTGTTGTCCTTGTTAATGCAGACAGAGAAGAGCTCCAACTTCTTAATCATAGCCTCAATTTTGTCCCGCGCATTGAATATAGTTGGAGAGTCCCTGTAATCCTAGATTCAGGTCAGAAAAAACATAACGCAGATAGGCCAGTCGTGTGAGAAACTCATCATCATGCAAGCGGTCAGACAAGTGAAAATTATGGTCAGTAAAGAAAACTTTAAGCTTGTCTCTCATTTAAAAAAAACTTGTCAATACTTTGCCCCTTGATAACCAGCGCACTTCTGTATGTTGTAAAAGCATTACATGGTCGCTGCCCATATCATTGCATAGTGCAGAAAATACACGAGAGTTCAAGGGCCTTGCTTTAACAAAGTTAACCATTTTCACTGTAGTGTCCAAAACGTCTAGCAAGAGCCTCTCGGTGGATGCTGCAGTGCACCCAAGTGGCGTCGGGAGCAACTGCTTGCACGCGCGTTACCATTTTGTCTCCGTCATGGCTTTTGCGCCATCAGTACAGATACAAACACATCTTGACCACCAAAATGATGTCACAAAGCTGTCCAGCACTTAAAAAAGATTGTCCTGGTTTCCAGAAGAGGATGTCTTCCTTAACCTGTTGGGTCTAGGGGGCAGCATTTGCACGTCTGGATAAAAAAAATGTACCCGATTTAATCTGGTTACTAATCCTACCCAGTAACTAGAATATGCATATACTTATTATATATGGATAGAAAACACTCTAAAGTTTCCAAAACTGTTTGAATGGTGTCTGTGAGTATAACAGAACTCATTTGGCAGGCAAAACCCTGAGACATTTTCTGACAGGAAGTGGATACCTGATGTGTTGTATTGACTTTAAACCTATCCCATTGAAAAACACAGGGGTTTAGGAATATTTTGGCACTTCCTATTGCTTCCACTAGATGTCACCAGCCTTTACAAAGTGTTTTGAGTCTTCTGGAGGGAGATCTGACCGAACAAGAGCCATGGAACGGTGATGTCCCATTAGACACCTGGCGCGCTACTTCATGTTGGGTACCCTCGTTCCAATACGTTATAAAAGACTATGCATTCGTCCACCTTGAATATTATTCATGTTCTGGTTAAAAAAGGCCCTAATGATTTATGCTATACAACGTTTGACATGTTTGAAAGAACGGAAATATATTTTTTCCCCTCGTTCATGACGAGAAGTCCGGCTGGCTTACATCATGTGCTAACGAGACGGAGATTTTTGGACATAAATGATGAGCTTTTTTGAACAAAACTACATTCGTTATGGACCTGTGATACCTGGAAGTGACATCTGATGAAGAGAATCAAAGGTAATGGATTATTTACATAGTATTTTCGATTTTAGATCTCCCCAACATGACGTCTAGTCTGTATCGTAACGCGTATTTTTCTGGGCACAGTGCTCAGATTATTGCAAAGTGTGATTTCCCAGTAAGGTTATTTTTAAATCTGGCAAGTTGATTGCGTTCAAAAGATGTAAATCTATAATTCTTTAAATGACAATATAATATTTTACCAATGTTTTCTAATTTTAATTATTTAATTTGTGACGCTGACTTGACTGCCGGTTATTGGAGGGAAACGATTTCCTCAACATCAATGCCATAGTAAAACGCTGTTTTTGGATATAAATATCAACTTGATAGAACTAAAAATGCATGCATTGTCTAACATAATGTCCTAGGAGTGTCATCTGATGGAGATTGTAAAAGGTTAGTGTATCATTTTAGCTGGTTTTATGGTTTTGGTGACCCTGTCTTTGACTTGACAAAACATTACACACAACTCTTGTAAATGTACTGTCCTAACATACTCTAAATTTATGCTTTCGCCGTAAAACCTTTTTGAAATCGTAAAACGTGGTTAGATTAAGGAGATGTTTATCTTTCAAATGGTGTAACATAGTTGTATTTTTGAAAAATTTGAATTTTGACATTTATTTGGATTCAAATTTGCCGCTCTTGAAATGCACCTGCTGTTGATGGAGTGCACCACGGGTGGCACGCTAGCGTCCCACCTAGCCCCAAGAGGTTAATTGAGCCCCCATAAACGTAACGGACATATACCAGGAGCTGTGCCAGGCCAGCCACGTCTGTTGACTCATCCAGCTGTAACGCATAGAATTCACTGGCTTGTATGCGAAGCAGTAATAGTTTCAAAACATCTCCTGCCATGTCACAGATGCATCGTGAAACAGTGTTGTTTGATGAAGGCATTGTCTGAATCTGTTTTTTTTTTGGCCTTTTCCCCCAGCATTGTCCCAGCCATATCCGCAGCAGCAGGAAGAATTAAGTCCTCCACAATAGTATGGGGCTTGCCTGTCCTAGCCACTCGGTAGCTCCATATAAGACGCTTCTAGCCCCTTCTTGTAAATGATATCTGTTGCTTTTATACATGTCTTACTACTCAAAAGTCGTCTTAATTCTCACTCAAAAAACTCCTGTGGCTTATTTTTCAAATTGTCATGTTTTGTTTCTAAATGTCTGCGCAAGAGTGGTTTCATTGAGTTGTGAGATAGTACTTTTGCACATATAACACACTGTGGCTGAGGAAAGGCACTACTCCCAATATAAGTTAACCCCAAATCAATGTAGTTCTCATATTTGTGCCTCTTCGATGGTCCAACGTCCCTGTCTGTTGTTTGGGGCTTTTAAGGGGGCAGTAGCTCTTCGGCTGCAAAAGATTCACAAATTTCAGTGTCCATGCTAGCTGGGCTAACAACAAATGTAGAATTACATATGCTAGCAATGGATGTGCTCGTGGAAGCAGAACAGAACAGCAGTACTACCAGTAGAGCTGGTATGTCTCTCTATGGACGCGGGCCTTACTTTATTTAACCATGTATCCATTTTCAAGCAAACGGAATGAGCAGCAGCTACGTTTGGCTACATACGGCCGCGAGAGTGTAACGGTTATTGTCATTGGATGTAAATTATTTGACTAGGCTACCTGTATTTGACATTGTGTTGTTATTTCGCTGAAAACTAGATTGTTTCATTTTATTTTTGGCAGTGAAAAGAGGCTACTCTGGCTACTCTCGCTAGGTACCTAAAGTTCCTGCTGAGCCACCAGGTCCATGGAGATAATGTCCATACATGTCCAGTGCATTCAGAAAGTATTCAGACCCCTTGACTTTTTCAAAATGTTGTTACATTACAGTCTTATTCTAAAATTGATTAAATTGTTTCCCCCCCTCATGAATCTACACAGAATAACCCATAATGATGAAGCAAAAATGTTTTTTTTTAAATCTTTAGTAAATGTATAAAAACATGTAAAACGGAAATATGACATTTACATAAGTATTCAGACCCATTACTCAGTACTTTGTTGAAGCACCTTTGGCAGCGACTACAGCCTCAAGTCTTCTTGGGTATGACGCTACAAGCTTGGCACACCTGTATTTGGGGAGTTTCTCCCATTCTTCTCTGCAGATCCTCTCAAGCTCTGTCGGGTTGGATGGGGAGGGTCGCTGCACAGCTATTTTCAGGTCTCTCCAAAGATGTTTGATCGGCTTCAAGTCAGTCTGAGGTCTTGAGCGCTCTGGAGCAGGTTTTCATCAAGGATCTCTCTGTAATTTGTGCCGTTCATCTTTCCCTCGATCCTGACTAGTCTCCTAGTTCCTGCCGCTGAAAAATTTCCCCACTGCATGATGCTGCCACCCCCATCCTTCACTGTACGGATGGTGCCATGTTTCCTCCAGACGTGGCGCCTGGCATTCAGGCCAAAGAGTTCAATATTGGTTACATCAGACCAGACAATCATGTTTCTCATGGTCTAAGAGTCCTTTAGGTGCCTTTTTGGCAAACTCCAAGCGGGCCGTTAAGTGCCTTTTACTGAGGAGTGTCCTCCATCTGTCCACTCTACCATGAAAGCCGGATTGATGGAGTGCTGCAGAGATGGTTGTCCTTCTGGAAGGTTCTCCCATCTCCACAGAGGAACTCTGGAGCTCTGTCAGAGTTAGCATCGGGTCCTTGGTCACCTCCCTGACCAAGGCCCTTCTGCTCAGTTTGGCCAGGTGGCCAGCAAGAGTCTTGGTGGTTCCAAACTTATTCTATTTAAGAATGATGGAGGCCACTGTGTTTTTGGGGACCTTCAATGCTGCATACATTTTCTGATACCTTTCCCTAGATCTGTGCCTTGACACAATCCTGTCTCGGAACTCTACAGACAATTCCTTTGACTTCATGGCTTGGTTTTTGCTCTGACATGCACTGTCAACTTTTGGAGCTTATATAGACAGGTGTGTGTCTTTCCAAATCATATCCAATCAATTGAATTTACCACAGGTGGACTCCAATCAACTTGTAGAAATATCTCAAGGATGATAAATGGAAATAGGATGTGCCTGAGCTCAAGTCCGGGTCTCATAGGGTCTGAATACTTACGTACATAAAGTATTTCTGTCTTGGATTTTTTTCATAAATTAGCAACAATTTCTGTCATTATGGGGTATTGTGTGTAGATTGCTGAGGAAAAACATTTATTTAATCCATTTTAGAATAAGGCTGTAATGTAACAAAATGTCGAAGAGGGAAAGGGTCTGAATACTTTCCGAATGCACTGTATATTGCCCTAAACACATTTTTTGCACTTTGCCTAAAGTATAAACCTTTTCATCTGTCAAAACAATAACACGTATATGCACGACCAACCAAGATGTTCCAAAGTAAACATCTGGTGCTGCAGCATGCCATAATTGTTAACTGGCTATTTAGTTGGCTAGCTATCAAAAAATGACAAGTTCAATTTCTTGATCCAACCAAAGAAAGAAAGAAATGAGTCATGTACACACCTTGACTTGTTGCTACCAGATTCACTAAACAAAATCGTCAGATAACATTTATTTCCTGTTAATTATCCATTTGTTCTGGTGTTGTTACATTTGGCAAGCACAGCAAATAACCACAGAGTTAACATGATGTGAAGGTAGAGAAAGATCAGTTTACCTTGTTAGCCAGCTAGATGGAATAATTTATATCATGACAGCAAACAATATAACTAATCTACCCTTACAAAAATGCATGTTTTTTTGTTCAATACCATGGCAGGAAAATACCTGATAGTACCATGTCAGGAAAATACCATGGTATTTTCACCAGTAATGTAGTGTAACTTCTTAAACCCTGGGACCTTGATATGGTATGGTGAGAAGAATGAAGTGAGTCTGAAACCTTGAAGATTTAAAATTGTTAGTTTATCCCGTGCTTCTCTCTTCAATAAAGTTTTCAGTTGGCTCTTTCTCATTCAACTGACTTGGCTATTATTTTCCAAGTTCGAATAGACAACATTCTAATAAAAAATGTAAAAAGGTATTAATTATCATATTATCTCATAGAAACATTTTCATCATGTAATTCTAAACAAATCTCTAAAAACAGCAAGTTACAATGTTTCCCTTTGTTAACACTATGTGTGAATGTTCAATGGTCCTGACGCCATGACTATGACAGGCTAGCTTGACTGGAGCTAACAGACTTTTATAAATTAATTAAACTATCAAAACATCATAAAAAAGAACAACATTTATATCATTACACTCTGCTTAATTTGGTGTTTCATATGCTAAGCTGTGTAACTCGCTCACCGTGATGATAACGTTTAAAATATTTAGCTTATCTAGTGCAGCTCTCTTCAGTTTACAGTTGGCTTGGCTCTCTCATTCAACTGACTCACTGACTAAGCAGGCTAGAGCGAGAGCCACTGTAAAGTGAGAGTGCGTGATGCAACCTCTAGAGCGGACGGCTCCCTCTGAGGGCCGAAACAAGCTCAACACCCCTTGAATATAAATACTGTAAATTATTACAAAATTATTCTTACATTCTCCCACATTTAAGGTTTTAGGTTTTCAAAAACTGTACTATAAAACTGTACTATAAAACTGTATTACCCCTTTGTGTGTCCACAGGTGTGGAAGGAAGCTGAAGTACACAGAACAAAAATATAAAATGTAACATGCAAAATATAAAATCAGTCAATTGAAATAATTTAATTAGTCTCTAATCTATGCATTTCACATGGTGAGTGAAATAGTCATGAAAATGAATGACAATATTGAAAGATTTTGTCATAAAATGACCCAACAATTTCAATGAACAATGGAGATGAGTTGGGTTTTTCTGCATCTGTTGGTCACAGATATCTTTAAAAAAAAAGGTAGGGGGCGTGGATCAGAAAAACACAGTATCTGGTACCAAAACCCAACTGCCACCATTGGGCATTCTGTTCACAACGTTGACATCAGCAAACCACTCGCCCATGAGACGCCATACAAGCTGTCTGCCATCTGCCCGGTACAATTGAAACCGGGATTCATCCGTGAAGAGCACAGTTCTCCAGGGTGTCAATGGCCATTGAAGGTGAGCATTTGACCTCTGAAGTCGGTTACGATACCAAACTGCAGTCTGGTAAAAACCCTGGTGAGGCCTACGAGCACGCGGATGAGCTTCCCTGAGATTATTTCTGACAGTTTGTGCAGGAATTCTTCGGATGTGGAAACCCACAGTTTCATTGGCTGTCTGGGTGGTTGGTCTCAGACAATCCTGCAGTTGAAGAAGCCGGATGTTGAGGTCCTGGGCTGTCATGGTTACACATGCTTTGCTGTTGTGAGGTCAGTTGGGTGTACAGCCAAATTCTCTAAAATTACGTTGGAGGCAGCTTATGGTAGAGAAATGAACATTCCATTATCTGGCAACAGTTCTGGTGGACATTCCTGCAGTCAGCATGCCATTTGCATGCTCCCTCAAATCTTGAGACAGATGTGGCATTGTGTTGTGTGAAAAACGGCACATTTTAAAGTGGCCTTTTATTGGCCCCAGCACAAGGAGCACCTGTGTAATGATAATGTTGTTTAATCAGCTTCTTGATTTGCCACACCTGTCATGTGGATGGATTATCTTGGCAAAGGAAAAATGCTCACTAACAGGGATGCAAACAAATTGTCACACCCTGATTTGTTTCACCTGCTCTCGTTATTGTCTCCACCCCCTCCAGGTGTCGCTTGATTTCCCCAGTGTTTTTATCCATGTGTTTCCTGTCTCTCTGTGCCAGTTCATCTTGTATGTCCAAGCCTACCAGTGGTTTTTCCCATTTTCCTGCTTTGCCTTCTCTCCTTTTTCTAGTCCTCCCAGTTTTGACCCTTGCCTGTTCTGGACTCTGTACCCGCCTGTCTGACCATTCTGCCTGCCCTGACCCCGAGCCTTCTTGCCACTCTGTACCTCCTGGACTCTGATCTGGTTATGACTTTTTGCCTGTCCACGACCATTCTCTTGCCTATTCCCTTTGGATTTATTAAACATCTTAAACTCCAACCATCTGCCTCCTGTGTCTGCATTTGGGTCTCGCCTAGTTTAATGATACAAATGCACAACATTTTAGAGAAATAAGCTTTTTGTGTGTATGGAACATTTCTGGTAACTTTTATTTCATCAACACTTTACATTTTGCGTTTATATTTTTATTCTGTGTAAATATACTACTCAAAAAAATAAAAGGAACACTTAAACAACAATATAACTCCAAGTCAATCACACTTCTGTGAAATCAAAAGCAACACTGATTGACAATAAATTTCACATGCTGTTGTGCAAAAGGAATAGACAACAGGTGGAAATTATAGGCAATAAGCAAGACACCCCCAATAAAGGAGTGGTTCTGCAGGTGGAGACCACAGACCACTTCTCAGTTCCTATGCTTCCTGGCTGATGTTTTGGTCACTTTTGAATGCTGGCGGTGCTTTCACTCTAGTGGTAGCATGAGACGGAGTCTACAACCCACACAAGTGGCTCAGGTAGTGCAGCTCATCCAAGATGGCACATCAATGCGAGCTGTGGCAAGAAGGTATGCTGTGTCTGTCAGCGTAGTGTCCAGAGCATGGAGGCGCTACCAGGAGACAGGCCAGTACATCAGGAGACGTGGAGGAGGCCGTAGGAGGGCAACAACCCAGCAGCAGGACCGCTACCTCCGCCTTTGTGCAAGGAGGAGCAGGAGGAGCACTGCCAGAGCCCTGCAAAATGACCTCCAGCAGGCCACAAATGTGCATGTGTCTGCTCAAACGGTCAGAAACAGACTCCATGAGGGTGGTATGAGGGCCCGACATCCACAGGTGGGGGTTGTGCTTACAGCCCAACACCGTGCAGGACGTTTGGCATTTGCCAGAGAACACCAAGATTGGCAAATTCGCCACTGGTGCCCTGTGCTCTTCACAGATGAAAGCAGGTTCACACTGAGCACATGTGACAGACGTGACAGAGTCTGGAGACGCCGTGGAGAACGTTCTGCTACCTGCAACATCCTCCAGCATGACCGGTTTGGCGGTGGGTCAGTCATGGTGTGGGGTGGCATTTCTTTGGGGGGCCGCACAGCCCTCCATGTGCTCGCCAGAGGTAGCCTGACTGCCATTAGGTACCGAGATGAGATCCTCAGACCCCTTGTGAGACCATATGCTGGTGCGGTTGGCCCTGGGTTCCTCCTAATGCAAGACAATGCTAGACCTCATGTGGCTGGAGTGTGTCAGCAGTTCCTGCAAGAGGAAGGCATTGATGCTATGGACTGACCCGCCCGTTCCCCAGACCTGAATCCAATTGAGCACATCTGGGACATCATGTCTCGCTCCATCCACCAACGCCACGTTGCACCACAGACTGTCCAAAAGTTGGCGGATGCTTTAGTCCAGGTCTGGGAGGAGATCATCCGCCACCTCATCAGGAGCATTGCCAGGCGTTGTAGGGAGGTCATTCAGGCACGTGGAGGCCACACACACTACTGAGCCTCATTTTGACTTGTTTTAACGACATTACATCAAAGTTGGATCAGCCTGTAGTGTGGTTTTCCACTTTAATTTTGAGTGTGACTCCAAATCCAGACCTCCATGGGTTGATAAATTGGATTTCCATTGATTATTTTTGTGTGATTTTGTTGCCAGCACATTCAACTATGTAAAGAAGAAAGTATTTAACCTCTTACATCTAGACGTTCCGCTAGCGGAACACCTGCTCCAATATCCAATGATAGGCGTGGCGCGAATTACAAATTCCTCAAAAATACAAAAACTTCAATTTTTCAAACATATGACTATTTCACAGCATTTTAAAGACAAGACTCTCCTTTATCTAACCACACTGTCCGATTTCAAAAAGGCTTTACAGCGAAAGCAAAACATTAGATTATGTCAGCAGAGTACCAAGCCAGAAATAATCAGACACCCATTTTTCAAGCTAGCATATAATGTCACAAAAACCCAGAAGACAGCTAAATGCAGCACTAACCTTTGATGATCTTCATCAGATGACACACCTAGGACATTATGTTATACAATACATGCATGTTTTGTTCAATCAAGTTCATATTTATATCAAAAAACAGCTTTTTACATTAGCATGTGACGTTCAGAACTAGCATAGTTCCGGGGAATTTGCTAACAATTTACTAAATTACTCACGATAAACGTTCACAAAAATAACAAATGTTGGTTTGGTCCAAAATAATCCATCGTTATATCCGAATAGCGGCGTTTTGTTCGTGCGTCCCAGACACCATCCGAATGGTAAAGAAGGGTCGTGCGCATGGCGCAATTCGTGACAAAAAAAATCTAAATATTCCATTACCGTACTTCGAAGCATGTCAACCGCTGTTTAAAATCAATTTTTATGCCGTTTTTCTCGTAAAAAAGCGATAATATTCCGACCGGGAATGTCCATTTAGCTAAACAGAGGAAAGAAAACAAAGCTTTCGGTCGACGCGGGCACGAGCCTGAGTCTCACAGTACTGTAACCAGCCACTACCCAAACGCGCTACTTTGTTTCAGCCAGAGCCTGCAAAGCCAGGTTTCAGCGTTTTGCCGCCTTCTGAGAGCCTATGGCAGCCGTAGGAAGTGTCACGGGACAGCTAAGATCCTCACTCTTCAATAAACAGAGACAAGAAGAACGACACCTTGTCAGACAGGCCACTTCCTGCATGAAATCTTCTCAGGTTTTCGCCTGCCATATGAGTTCTGTTATACTCACAGACACCATTCAAACAGTTTTAGAAACTTTAGGGTGTTTTCTATCCAAAGCCAATAATTATATGCATATTCTAGTTACTGGGCAGGAGTAGTAACCAGATTAAATCGGGTACGTTTTTTATCCAGCCGTGAAAATACTGCCCCCTAGCCATAACATGTTAATAAGATTATTTCATTCATTCAGATCTAGGATGTGTTGTTTAAGTGTTCCCTTTATTTTTTGAGCAGTGTATAATAGTTTTTCTTGAATTTATTTTTAACAAAGCTGAGATTTACTTTGAAGTCCAAAGTGTTTGCGAAACTAGTTACTAACACAGGCATTGTGGCATAGCAGAAAGGTCAGAGTTCAAATCCCAAGTCAGGACATGTTGAGTAATAATTATTGTGTAAATACGCATACACAATGTAGTCAAAGAGTTTCAAATCTGTACGTTGGAAACAGTATGTTAAAAGCAATGTGTGTATTATAATTACTCATTTTCATTTTTGCATGTGCAATATTCCAAAACCACATGTTGTCACATGTGAAATGTCACTAGTGAAGGGTTCCAAAAACAAAATCACATCTCTCTCTATCTTTCTCACACACACAAACTTTTTTTTCTCAATCAGCGTGGACATGATTTGACTGAACAAATTAATTGCATGTCATAACATTTTTTCCATCTGTAAATATTCCATTCAAAACACAATACTTATTTCATGACACAGTCGACATGGTTCATGCCATTGTCATCCTTCATTGAACATAAATATATGTCACAGAGGAAGAGAAAAGTGGCTTTGCTCCAGTAGCCATCATAACAGAATACATTATCATCAATCACATTCAGTAAGTATAATTAACATCTGACATACTGTAAGCTACTAGATGTATCGTCTTCGTGATGAGAGGGGTTTATTGCTGCTGGGCTAAGAATTTACTTATTTTCCAAGAACAACTACAGTGCCTTGCAAATTATTCATCTCCCTTGGCGTTTTTCCTATTTTGTTGCATTACAACCTGTAATTTAAATTGATATTTATTTGGATTTCATGTAATGGACATACACAAAATAGTCCAAATTGGTGAAGTGAAATGAAAAAAATTATGTTTCAAAACATTAATAAAATTCAAAACGGAAAAGTGGTGTGTGCATATGCATTCACCCCCTTTGCCCCAGATCTTATTTAGGGGTTTCACAGCAATCAATTACCTTCAGAAGTCACATAATTAGTTAAATAAAGTCCACCTGTGTGCAATCTAAGTGTCACATGATCTCAGTATATATACACACCTGTTCTGAAAGGCCCCAGAGTCTGCAACACCACTAAGCAAGGGGCACCACCAATCAAGAGGCACCATGAAGACGAGGAGCTCTCCAAACAGGTCAGGGACAAAGTTGTGGAGAAGTACAGATAAGGGTTGGGTTATAAAAAAATATCAGAAACTATGAACATCCCACGGAGCACCATTAGATACATTATTTAAAAATGAAAAGAATATGGCACCACAACAAACCTGCCAAGAGAGGGCCGCCCACCAAAACTCACAGACCAGGCAAGGAGTGGCAACAAAGAGACCAAAAATAACCCTGAAGGAGCTGTAAAGCTCCACAGTGGAGATTGGAGTATCTGTCCATAGAACCACTCCACAGAGCTGGGCTTTAAAGAAGTGTCGCCAGAAAAATTGCTTAAAGAAAAAATAAGCAAACACATTTGGTGTTCGCCAAAAGGCATGTGGGAGACTCCCCAAACATATGGAACAAGGTACTCTGGTCAGATGAGACTAACATGTAGCTTTTTGGCTAACAAGGAAAACGCTATGTCTGGCGCAAACCCAACTCCTCTCATTACCCGGAGAACTCCATCGCCACAGTGAAGCATGGTGGGGGCAGCATCATGCTGTAGCGATGTTCTTCATCGGCAGGGACTGGGAAACTGGTGAGAAATGAAGGAATGATGGATGGTGCAGGGAAATTCTTGAGGGAAACCTGTCTGTCTTCCAGAGATTTGAGACTGGGACGGAGGTTCACCTTCCAGCAGGACAATGACCCTAGGCATACTGCTAAAGCAACACTCGAGTGGTTTAACCTGTTAGGGCTAGGGGGCAGCATTTGCACGTCTGGATAAAAAAAATGTACCCGATTTAATCTGGTTACTAATCCTACCCAGTAACTAGAATATGCATATACTTATTATATATGGATAGAAAACACTCTAAAGTTTCTAAAACTGTTTGAATGGTGTCTGTGAGTATAACAGAACTCATTTGGCAGGCAAAACCCTGAGACATTTTCTGACAGGAAGTGGATACCTGATGTGTTGTATTACCTTTAAACCTATCCCATTGAAAAACACAGGGGCTGAGGAATATTTTGGCACTTCCTATTGCTTCCACTAGATGTCACCAGCCTTTACAAAGTGTTTTGAGTCTTCTGGAGGGAGATCTGACCGAACAAGAGCCATGGAACGATGATGTCCCATTAGACACCTGGCGCGCGAGTTCATGTTGGGTACCCTCGTTCCAATACGTTATAAAAGAGTATGCATTCGTCCACCTTGAATATTATTCATGTTCTGGTTAAAAAAGGCCCTAATGATTTATGCTATACAACGTTTGACATGTTTGAACGAACGGAAATATATTTTTTCCCCTCGTTCATGACGAGAAGTCCGGCTGGCTTAGATCATGTGCTAACAAGACGGAGATTTTTGGACATAAATGATGAGCTTTTTTGAACAAAACTACATTCGTTATGGACCTGTGATACCTGGAAGTGACATCTGATGAAGAGAATCAAAGGTAATGGATTATTTACATAGTATTTTCGATTTTAGATCTCCCCAACATGACGTCTAGTCTGTATCGCAACGCGTATTTTTCTGGGCGCAGTGCTCAGATTATTGCAAAGTGTGATTTCCCAGTAAGGTTATTTTTAAATCTGGCAAGTTGATTGCGTTCAAGAGATGTAAATCTATAATTCTTTAAATGACAATATAATATTTTACCAATGTTTTCTAATTTTAATTATTTAATTTGTGACGCTGACTTGACTGCCGGTTATTGGTGGGACACGATTTCCTCAACATCAATGCCATAGTAAAACGCTGTTTTTGGATATAAATATGCACTTGATAGAACTAAAAATGCATGCATTGTCTAACATAATGTCCTAGGAGTGTCATCTGATGGAGATTGTAAAAGGTTAGTGCATCATTTTAGCTGGTTTTATGGTTTTGGTGACCCTGTCTTTGACTTGACAAAACATTACACACAACTCTTGTAAATGTACTGTCCTAACATACTCTAAATTTATGCTTTCGCCGTAAAACCTTTTTGAAATCGTAAAACGTGGTTAGATTAAGGAGATGTTTATCTTTCAAATGGTGTAAAATAGTTGTATTTTTGAAAAATTTGAATTTTGACATTTATTTGGATTCAAATTTGCCGCTCTTGAAATGCACCTGCTGTTGATGGAGTGCACCACGGGTGGCACGCTAGCGTCCCACCTAGCCCATAGAGGTTAAGGGGAAACATTTAAATGTCTGGGAATGGCCTAGTCAAAGCCCAGACCTCAATCCAATTGATAATCTGTGGTATGACTTAAAGATTGCTGTACACCAGCAGAACCCATCCAACTTGAAGGAAATGGAGCAGTTTGAAGAATGGGCAAAAATCCCAATCTTATAGAGACATACATAAAATATTTTGCATCTTGAAAGATGATACAAATGATACAACCTCCCCAAAAAAACATTTTTAATTCCAGATTGTAAGGCAACAAAATTGGAAAAATGCCAAGAGGGTGAATACTTTCACAAGCCACACTGTACATGCTAAAATATTACCAATTATACAACTACGTTTCTATAAATTGTCATAAACGTCATAGTGAGTGGACCAAAATGCAGTGGGTATATGTATGCTCATCTTCTTTTATTGAAGAAAACCAAAACACTTATACTAAACAAATGACGAAAAACAGTCCTGTAAGGTTCACTGACAATACACGGCGACAACTACCCACAAACCCATGGAAAAACACCCCTACTAAATAGGACCTTCAATTAGAGGCAACGAGGAACAGCTGCCTCCAATTGAAGGTCAACCCAAGAAACTTAAACATAGAAATAGACACACTAGAACAAACAGACATATACTAACATAGAACATAAACCAAAAACCCCAAAACACATAAAACAAACACCCCCTGCCACGCCCTGACCAAACTACAATAACAAATAACCCCCTTTACTGGTCAGGACGTGACATAGTCTTGTCATTTTGACACTCGCAAATATATTAAGCACTGACAACATGTATTTAGTCTTGCTCACATTAAGTACACATTTTAAACCAACCAGGGCATTCTGTAAGGTAACAAGGTCTGATACAAAACAACGTAGTCTGCATGTAGATAAATATTACAAGTTTTAAATGATAGACCAATATTTTTTACAGTGCATTTGGCAAGTATTCAGACCCCCTGACTTGTTCCACATTTTCTTATGTTACAGCCTTATTCTAAAATTCCCTCACCAATCTACATACAAAATACCATAATGAAAAAGCAAAAAAAGGGTTTTAGAAACTGAAATATCACATTAACATAGATATTCACACCCTTTAACCAGTACTTTGTTGAAGCATCTTTGGCAGCGATTATAGCCTCTAGACTTCTTGGTTAGGATGCTATAGGCTTGGCACACCTGTATTTGGGGAGTTTCTCCTATTCTTCTCTGCAAATCCTCTCAAGCTCTCTCAGGTTGGATGGGGAGCGTCACTGCACAGCTATTTTCAGGTCTCTCCGCCGATGTTCGATCGGGTTCAAGTCCGGGCTCTGGTTGGGCCACTCAAGGACATTCAGAGACTTGTCCCGAAGCCACTCCTGCGTTGTCTTGGCTGTGTGCGTCGGGTCATTGTCCTGTTAGAAGGTAAACCTTTTCTCCAGTCTGAGGCCCTGAGCATTCTTGAGCAGGTTTTCATCGAGGCTCTCTGAACATTTCTCCACTCATCTTTCCCTCAATACTGACTAGCCACAAAGTCCCTGCCGCTGAAAATCATCCCCGCAGCTTGATGCTGCAGCCACCATGCTTCACTGTAGGGATGGTGCCAGGTTTTCTCCAGACATGACGCTTGGAATTCAGGCCAAAGAGTTAAATTGTGGTTTTATCAGAACAGATAATCTTGTTTCTCATTGTCGGAGAGTCTTTAGCTGCCTTTTGGCAAACTCCAAGCAGGCTGTCATGTGCCTTTTACTGAATGATGGAGGCCACTGTGTTCATGGGGAACTTCAATGCAACAGACATTTTTTGCTACCCTCCCCCTGATCTGTGCCGACACAATCCTGTCTTGGAGCTATACTGACAATTCCTTTGATCTGATGGCTTGGTTTTTGCACTGACATGCACTGTCAATTGTGCAACCTTATATAGACAGGTGTGTACCTTTCCAAATCAATCAAGTTGTAGAAACATCAAGGATGATCAATGGAAACAGGATTTACCTGAGCACAATTTTTACTCTCTGCAAAAATGTCTAAAAACCTGTTTTCGCTTTGCCATTATGGGGTAATGTTTGTAGATTGATGAGGAACCTTTTAGAGTAAAGCTTTAACATAACAAAATGTGGAAAAAAGTCAAGGGGTCAGAATATTTTTCGAAGGCACTGTATATACATAGTCAAGAGAACAGGTCCCAGTACTGACCCCTGTGGTACACCTTTTGTAATATCCAGAAAACTAGACTTAACACCATCAGAGATCACACATTGAGTGCTGTCTGCCAATTTTCAAACCACTTGCAAGAAGCCTGATCCAGGCCCATTTCATTCATCCTTTGAATAAGAATGTGACGGTCAATGGTATGGAAGGCCTTGGAAAGGTCTATAAAGAAGGCATCACAAGGATTGTTATGATTCAAGCAATTGGACACAATATAAAACAAGCGTACAACTGAAACAGTTCTAAGTCAAGGTCTAGTGCACATTAAAAATAGAGTGAGAAGTTAAAAACCTGACCTGAAAGTTAGTCAGGGATTTTATAACTTTGGAAAGGCAAGATAATTTGGAAATGGGACGGTAGTTATCCAAGTCAGTAGGATCTCCTCCTTTATGTTGGGGGAGGACATGTGCCTCTTTCCAGATATTAGGGATAACCAGCAACAATTGTTAGATAAAAAAAATATAGGTCAGTGATTCTGCAACAAGTGGGGCAGAGAGCTGCAGTCAGAAGGGATCAAGTGAACTAGACCCGTTTTTTTTTTTTTCATTCAAACTTTATCAAAGCACTTTGTACATCATGGACATCAAAGGGTTTAAATGAAATAAAATATGTGAGTCAGTGCATAATTTTCTACAATCTGTTCTGAGGTGACTAAAGGGCTCCCTCTAGTGGGATTAGATACATTTTCAGAGATTATCTTTTCAAACAGGTGGCCAGCCGTAGCAAAATGGTTTGTAAAAGCATCACAAATGTCCATTTTGTCTAGAATGGAACCAGACTGTCAAAATATGCTGGGGCAACAAGGGGGTGGAGTTTTGTTTAAAATATGTGACCACTTTACAGAAATTGGCTGGATTACCACAATTCTCTGAAACACAATTCAATAAATATGTTGATTTAGCTTTTTAACCAGGGACAGACATCTATTTCTCAAATGTCTGAAGGACTTCCAATCAGATGTAGAATCAGTCCATCTAGTCTTCGCCCAGGCTAAATTCCTTTCCTATAATTTATCCCAAAGTTTTACATCTGTCTGTTACCCTTAGTTTTTTACAAGGCACGTGTTATCTGCCACAGAGTTAAAAAGGGAAATAAAACAATTAAAGGCCTGAAAAGAAAGAATAGCACCGGAGGAGATGGCTGCCATTTTATTGCCTTATTGTGCAATTGTGTTTTTTTTGCATTGTTTGTAACTTAGTTTGTACATAATGTTGATGCTACCGTCTATTATGACCGAAAAGAGCTTCTAGATATCTGAACAGCGATTACTCGATGAAGACTTGTATGCTCGCTTCGAGGCAAGCAATGCTGAAGCATACATGAGAGCACCAGCTGTTCCGGATGACAGTGTGATCAAGCTCTCCGTAGCCAATGTGAGCAAAACCTTTAAACAGGTCAACAGTCACAAGGATGCCGGGCCAGACGGACTACCAGGACGTGTACTGAGAGCATGTGCGGACCAACTAAGCTAGTGTCTTCACTGACATTTTCAACCCTCCCGAGTCTATAATAACTACATGTTTCAAGCAGACCACCATAGTCCCTGTGCCCAAGAAAGCGAGGCTAACCTGCCTAAATGACTACCACCCTGTATCACTCACGTTGGTAGACATGAAGTTATTTAAAAGGCTGGTCATGGCTCACATCAATACCATCATCCCGGAAAACCTAGACCCACTCCAATTCAAATACCGCCCCCACAGATCCACAGATGACGCAATCTCAATCGCACTCCACACTGCCCTTTCCCACCTGGACAAAAGGAACACCTATGTGAGAATGTGGTTCATTGACTACAGTTCAGGATTCAACACCATAGTTCCCACACAGATCAACATTAAGCTAAGGACCCTGGGACTAAACACCTCCCTTTGCAACTGGTCATGGACTTCCTGATGGGCCACTCCAAGGTGGTAAGGGTAGGCAACAAGACATCTGCCATGCTGATCCTCAACACGGGGGGCCCCTCAGGGGTGCATGCTTAGTCCCCTCCTGTACTCTTTGTTCACCCACGACTGCATGGTCAAGCACGACTCCAACACCATCAATAAGATTGCTGATGACACAACAGTGGTAGGCCTGATCACAGCGATGAGACAGCCTATAGGGAGGAGGTCAGAAACCAGGCAGTGTGGTGCCAGGACAGCAACCTCTCCCTCAACATGAGCAAGACAAAGGAGACGTTTGTGGAATACCGGAAAATGAGGGCCGAACACGCCGCCATTCTCATCAACGGGGCTGTAGTGGAGCGGGTCGAGAGTTACAAGTTCCTTGGTGTCCACATCACCAACAAACTATCATGGTCCAAACACACCAAGAAAGTCATGAAGAGGGCACGACAACGCCTTTTCCCCCTCAGGGGACTGAAAAGATTTGGAATGGGTCCCCAGATCCTCAAAAAGTTCTTCAGCTGCACCATCGAGAGCATCCTGACCGGTTACATCATTGCCTGGTACGGCAACTGCTCGGCATCCGACCATTCGGTGCTACAGAGGGTAGTATATATGGCCCAGTACATCACTGGTGACAAGCTTCCTGCCATCCAGGACCTATATACTAGTCTGTGTCAGAGGAAGGACCAAAAAAAAGACTCCAGTCACCCAAGTCATAGACTGCTCTCTCTGCTACTGCATGGCAAGCGGTCCCGGAGTGCCAAGTCTAGGTCCAAAAGGCTCCTTAACAACTTTTACCCCCAAGCCATAAGACTGCTGAACAATTAATCAAATGGCCACCCCGAGAATTTCCATTGACACCCCTCCCCCATTAGTTTTTTCACTGCGGCTAGTCACTGTTTATTATCTATGTATAGTCACTTTACCCCTGCTTACATGTACAAATTACCTCAGCTAACCTGTACTCCCGCACAATGACTTAGTAACGGTACCCCCCCATCATTGTTATTTTATTGTTTTCCTTTTTTTCCCTTTATTTAACAAATATTTTCTTAAAACTACATTGTTGCTTAAGGGCTTGTAATTAAGCATTTCACGGTAAGCTCTACACCTGTTGTATTCGGCTCATGTTACAAATAAAATTATTTTATTTCATTTTGATTTGATTCGAGTCAGTGACACAAACCCCCATCCACTAAACCCCTCAGACAAAAAATGTTGCTCATTAAAATTCCTAAAATGTCTCTCTGTAATAATGCGTGAACAAGATTTAAGTAGTTTAACTTAACATCTCTTTTACAGGCAAAGTGACAATGGTACCTAAACTCATTGACAAATATCCCATTGGCTGTAAACCTATGAGGGGCATTTGTGAGAATAACATCTAACAGAGTAGATTTTTCACAGCGTTTAATGTTGTGGCGAGTTGGTTTGGTTATCATCTGAGGTAGATTTAGCTCAGAAGAAATATCTTTCAGCCCATCAGATACTGGCATCAACCAATCTAGATTAAGATCACCCACTATCAGTTATTCAGATTGATCATAGGCAGCAGGTCAGACAATTTGCTGAGCGCACATATGGAGGCCGAAGGAAGATAATAAATTCTTACTAGCGTCAGATGGTCATTTTTACAAAGTTCCACATTTAGGACTAGACATTAAAATGTAATTGGGACAGAGGTGGTGATGGATACAGAAACATTTAAATAGTTTTTTGTGTACACTGCCTTCGGAAACTACTCAGACCCATTCACTTTCTCCACATATTGTTGCGTTACAGCCTTATTCAAAAATGTATTTAAAAAATAAAATAATCCGCAATCTACACACAATACCCTATGATGACAAAGCGAAAACACATTTTTAGAAATGTTTGCAATTTTACAAAAGTAAAAACAGAAATACCTTATTTACATAAGTATTCAGACCCTTTGCTCTGAGACTCAAAACTGAGCTCAGGTGCATCCTGTTTCTATTGATCATCTTTGAGATGTTTCTACAACTTCATTGGAGTCTACCTGTGGTAAATTCAATTGCTTGGAATGGCACCCACACGTATACAGCTCTGGAAAACTTAAGAGACCACTGCAAAATTATCAGTTTCTCTGGTTTTACTATTTAAACGTATGTGTTTGGTATGTGTTTATAGAATAAAACAAACTACTGACAACATTTCTCCCAAATTCCAAGTAAAAATATTGTCGTTTAGAGCATTTATTTGCAGAAACTGACAACTGGTCTAAATGCTCTAAATGACAATATTTTTGTTTGAAATTTGGGAGAAATGTTGTCAGTAGCTTATAATATAAAACAAAAATATTCATTTTACCCTAACACATACCTATAAATAGTAAAACCAGTGACAATTATAATTTTGCAGTGGTCTCTTAAATTTTCCATAACTGTATATACAGTGAGGGAAAAAAGTATTTGATCCCCTGCTGATTTTGTACGTTTGCCCACTGACAAAGAAAGGATCAGTCTATAATTTTAATGGTAGTTTTATTTGAACAGTGAGAGACAGAATAACAACAAAAAAATCCAGAAAAACGCATGTCAAAAATGTTATAAATTGATTTGCATTTTAATGACGGGAAATAAGTATTTGATTAGGAGCGTGCTGTACAAAAGACACCTGTCCACAGAAGCAATCAATCAGATTCCAAACTCTCCACCATGGCCAAGACCAAAGAGCTCTCCAAGGATGTCAGGGACAAGATTGTAGACCTACACAAGGCTGGAATGGGCTACAAGACCATCGTCAAGCAGCTTGGTGAGAAGGTGACAACAGTTGGTGCGATTATTGGGAAATGGAAGAAACACAAAAGAACTCTCAATCTCCCTCGGCCTGGGGCTCCATGAAAGATCTCACCTCGTGGAGTTGCAATGATCATGAGAACGGTGAGAAATCAGCCCAGAACTACACGGGAGGATCTTGTCAATAATCTCAAGGCAGCTGGGACCATAGTCACCAAGAAAACAATTGGTAACACACTACGCCGTGAAGGACTGAAATCCTGCAGCGCCCGCAACGTCCCCCTGCTCATATACATGCCCGTCTGAAGTTTGCCAATGATCATCTGAATGATTCAGAGGACAACTGGGTGAAAGTGTTGTGGTCAGATGAGACCAAAATGGAGCTCTTTGGCATCAACTCAACTCGCCGTGTTTGGAGGAGGAGGAATGCTGCCTATGTCCCCAAGAATACCATCCCCACCGTCAAACATGGAGGTGGAAACATTATGCTTTGGGGGTGTTTTTATGCTAAGGGACAGGACAACTTCACCGCATCAAAGGGATGATGGACAGGGCCATGTACCATCAAATCTTGGGTGAGAACCTCCTTCCCTCAGCCAGGCCATTGAAAATGGGTCATGGATGAGTATTCCAGCATGACAATGACCCAAAACACACGGCCAATGCAACAAAGGAGTGGCTCAAGAAGAAGCACATTAAGGTCCTGGAGTGGCCTAGCCAGTCTCCAGACCTTAATCCCATAGAAAATATGTGGAGGGAACTGAAGGTTCGAGTTGCCAAACGTCAGCCTCGAAACCTTAATGACTTGGAGAAGATCTGCAAAGAGGAGTGGGACAAAATCCCTCCTGAGATGTGTGTAAACCTGGTGGCCAACTACAAGAAACTTCTGACCTCTGTGATTGCCAACAAGGGTTTTGCCACCAAGTACTAAGTCATGTTTTGCAGAGGAGCCAAATACCTCTCTCTCTCATTAAATTTTTGACATGCATTTTTCTGGATTTTTCTGTTGTTATTCTGTCTCTCACTGTTCAAATAAACCTACCATTAAAATTATAGACTGATAATTTCTTTGTCAGTGGGCAAACGTACAAAATCAGCAGGGGATCAAATACTTTTTTCCCTAAAATAAAATATTTTCAATTACATTTTGCGCATGGGTTTTCACGTGCTCAAATGTTGTCAGGTGTAGTTTCATGGTATAACGTTGGAATGTCACATTTATTTCACATGAGATCATGTTGTTTTCACGTTATCACATTAACTTCACGTAAAATAAAATAAAACGTGATCACATGAAATTCATGTGGTTTTATCGTAAAGGTTCTGTGGGGTCTCAAAAACCCTTGTGGATAGCTTTTTGTGGAGACAAACTCATTTGTATGAAAACAGTTGTAGAAACTGAGTGTGCATGGGGCTAAGAAGAAGAAGGTCACTTTAACTGGGTAATACTCAAAGCAGCCCATTTATTTGTTCTTCTAAATATAATTGAGCAGTTTAGCCCCTATGAATAACGCCTTGTATTAGTTACTAATGCTTCTGTTGGTCACAGTCGGACGGAGATAATTAACGGTAGCTACATATTTAAGTCTTGACTTTGTTTATATGCTAACTCGCAAATCATTTATTTTGATTTACTATGTTGGTGAAGTTTTGAAGTTTGTCAGTTCACGCAGACACCAGAATATGGGGGCTATAATGAAGGCTAGGGTTAGGGCTATGAATATGGCTTGGTTTAGGGCTGAGGATGGATCTGTATTTGTGTGACACACACCCCACAGACACTTCTGCCCCCTCCCCTTCCCTCCTGCTTCCTCCTGTCTCTCCTTGATAGCACTGGCCTAACGAGGCTGTGGGTTTACCTGTGCGGGCACGATTGGACAGGTGCCTAATCATCTGGCCCCAAGTCAGCCATTGGCCAGCCAGTATGGTCAGCGCTCCAATGGCACAACAGATGGGCCCTCGCAGGACCGGACCAATCTCATCTGCATTCATCTGCTGTAGAGGAGAGGAAGAAAAGAAGCATGGAAAAGGAGAGGATCTTAGAGGCATTTCTCTCATCCTTTACTTTTAACGACAGTTGGATAGGTATATGGAGTTGGTACACATTGCATCCTAAATTGCACCCTATTCCCTTTATAGTGTACTTTAGGGCCAATAGGGCTCTGGTCAAAAGTAGTGTGCTATATAGGGAATAAGGTGCCATTTGGTATGCACAACCCCGTTGAAGAGAAAAGAAAATATCCAAAACTTTGAGCAAAGCAGAACATGAGGATTATAACAAGCATAGCAGATTACTCCTCCTGTAGGCTGTCAATTAAAGGGGAATGGAAACATTTTAGGAAGTAAATCTAAGCAAAGAGATGTATTCAATCCACTAATACTAAACATGTGAATTTTAACATAATAACATCTCTATATTAAGTATTTTGATCGTCAACAAGATTTATTTAAGCTATGGTCAGCGCTATTTTCAATTGCCATAGTAACGACTGACACCAGTGCGTCACTGGCAGGAATCATCACATTTTCTGTGTTATTGAGTTTTCGCGCGGAGAGTGAATTCGAAGAGAGTGAGGTTAGGTGCGGACAACGAAGATGGCAACAACAAGTAATAATTCAAACATGAACTGTATAGCACCAGGTAGTTGGAATTGGCTCCAAAAAAAAAAATCATTCGGTAAGCTACCATCGGCTGCCCGAGGCCCCACAACTTTTGAAGAAGTGGCTCCATGTCCTTAAGAGGAAACGTGCCAGCTCGAGCTACAGGATCTTAGACAGCACTTCGTGGAGACGGACTTTGCGATGAAGGGCGCTTTCGATTCGGCAACCGGGAGTTTCCAAATGGAAAGGAGTCATAGGCCTACATTGAAGACCTTAGGGTTACGGTGTAGGGGTTACCGACCGACAATCATCAACATCGCTGACTTCGGAGTCAAGCAAAAGCGACTGAACGGAGGAGGCGACGCGAGTCAATGCAATGAAGCCTGAAATAACATTAACCGGTCATGACTGTTGTTGACTAGGCTAGCGTTAGACACTGCAGAACTTTGTTGCAACTCTAGTTGAAGGTAACTGGCTTATTGCATCTGAAGTGTATTGTGTAACTCCCTCCTGCAAATAATGTTAGCAAGCAACTCAACTGCAACTAAAATTGCAACACAGTTTCCCCGTGTACCTGTTATTAGGTAACAGTTACTTTAGGCAGCTAGGTTCCTCCTCAGATGTCAAGTACTGTTGTTTTTGTAATGTTTTGTTTGCTCCACCTCATTTAGCTAGACTGAAATTGACATGGCTAATGTTTGCTGAAAAATAAATGTCCCTGTATTTGCTGTGTGTGTGTGTTGACGAAGCATACAAGACAGGTAGCTTGTTAATGCCAACTGATATAGTCGGGTTCAGTTGTCTTCAGGATGATATTTATATCCCCGAAAAGGTTTTCATCCTGGAGGAGACTGTGCAGGAGGTACATGCAAATCCACGTTATTTCTAAGGCTATTGTTTATTTCAACTATATGCAGTTATTATTGAATATAACTATAGCCTAATAGATGCCGTAATTGTTTTCTACCAACAGGATAGAATGGTTAGTACAGCATGCCAAACTGACCCCTGGGTGCCAGAGAGTTCATGTGCTGCGGTGGAAAAGAGGTCCACCGGGACCATCACTAAAGAGCTCAGGCCCAGCTAGATTGCGCTCACGACCATCAGTATACAACCGAGTCCTGCCCCTATAGTCCGCTGATGGAGAGTGAGATCACTAAAGACCATAACTCGCTGTTTAAAACTGAGAGCTCAGAATCACAATCATCACAGTGCGAGCCAAGATATATCAATCACTTTGGGGAGTGGGCTGGTGTTCCAAATATGGAGAAGGAGCAGGCCATTCAACAGCAAATTCAAAGATACACCCATCCATAAAGGGAATCGGAGTGGAATTGTTTTTCCACGGATTTTTTTTAACCATTTCAACGGATGTGCTACCTTGTCCCGGTCCTGATGTTTTGACTCTCTCAACCTATGAATGCTCAGCTATGACGTATTGAATTGTTGCACCCTCTATAATCATTGTGGTTATTATTTTGATGTAAAAAGGGCATTTGTAAAATACATTTGATTAATTGTTTGCTGTGCTGGATGCTGTGTATTCACTGTCTGAGTGATGGGACATTTATATAGTAACTAACATATTTTGGTGTGTATTTAATCTGCATCTTAACTTCTTATAAAGTGGCAATCTGCAGTAAAAACAATAACAAGGGTCTCGTGGAATAGTTATTGTGGATGTAAATGTTTTTCCTCATAATACTGGACTATCGGACCACCATTTTATTAAGTTTGCAATCACAACAAATTGTCTTAGTACCCAACCAAGAATTATCAAAAGCCGTGTTTCAAATTCACTGACAACACAAAGATTCCTCGATACCCTTCCAGACTCTCTCCATGTGCCCAAGGACGTCAGAGTACAAAACTAAGTTAACTACTTAAACTTAACCTTGCGTAATACCCTAGATGCAGTCGCACCGCTAAAAACAAACAAAACATTGTCACAAGAAACTAGCTACCTGGTATACAGAAAATACCTGAGCCCTGAAACAAGCTTCCAGATAAATTGGAAGACTAGCTTGGAAAGACAGTACCGTGCAATATCAAACCGCCTTCACTCATGTTTATTATTTCCAGACCACATCTTGTATGGATAAATGGACAGTTTATTGGATAATCACAACTGAGTGACATGGCACAGAATTGCAAACATTGTTAATATCCAATCAACATTAAAGAACCCTAAACTCTCTAATCGGAGTACAATCTCCATAACTTCACCTACTCAATCACTGTATAATTCCAGAGACATCACCCTCTGATTCAATTCCAACTAAACTACTGAAAGAGCTACCTCCTGTGCTTTGCCCTTCTATGATGAACATAATAAACCTCTCCCTATCCTCTGGATGTGCACCAAACTCACAAAAATTTGCAGTAATAATGCCCGTCTTAAAAAAGCCAAACCTTTAAAAAACTACCTTAAAAAACCATTGGCACCTCCCGAGTGGAGCAGAAGTATAAGGCACTGCGTCGCAGTACTAGCTACATCACTACAGATCCTGGTTCGGTCACAGCCGGCTGCGACCGGGGAGACCCATGAGGCGGCGCACAATTGGCCCAGCGTTGTCCGGGTTAGGGGAGACATTGGTGGGGCTGGCTTCCGGGTTAAGCAAGCATTTTGTCAAGAAGCAGTGCCGGTTGGAGGGGTTGTGTTTCGGAGGACGCACGGAACTTGACCGTCGCCTCTCCTGAGTCCGTAAAGGAGTTGCAGCAATGGGACACGATTGTAACTACCAATTGGATATCATGAAATTGGGGAGAAAAAGGGCTAAACAAATAAATAATAAACTGTAAATAAAAATAACTATTGGCATACAGTGGCAAGAAAAAGTATTTGAACCCTTTGGAAATACCTGGATTTCTGCATAAATTGGTCATACAATTTGAGCTGATCTTCATCTAAATCACAACAATAGACAAACACAGTCTGTTAAATGGATAACAAACAAATAGACGCTTTCATGTCTTTATTGAACACACCGTGTAAACATTCACAGTGCAGGGTGGGAAAAAGCATGTGAACCTTGGATTTATAACTGGTTGACCCTCTGGCAGCAATAACCTCAACCAAACATTTTCTGTTGTTGCAGACCAGAGAATTTTGGACAATTCCTCTTTACAAAACTGTTTCAGTTCAGCAATATTCTTGGGATGTCTGGTGTGAACCGCTCGAGGTCATGCCACAGCATCTCAATTGGGTTGAGGTCAGGACTCTGACTGGGCAACTCCAGAAGGCGTATTTTCTTCTGTTGAAGCCATTATTATGTTGATTTACTTCTGTGTTTTGGGTCGTTGTCCAGTTGCGTCACCCAACTTCTGTTGAGCTGGCGGACAGAGAGCCTTACATTCTCTTACATCCCTTACATTCTGCAAATTGTCTTAATCAACAGAAAAATGAATTCCCAAGTTTATCATAGCAAGCTGTCCAGGCACTGAGGCAGCAAAGCAGCCCCAAACGATGATGCTCCCTCCACCATACTTTACAGTTGGTTTGAGGTTTTGATGTGCTGTGGCTTTTTTTCTCCATTCATAGTGTTGTGTGTTCCTTCCAAACAACTCAAATGTAGTTTCATCTGTCCACAGAATATTTTGCCAGTAGCGCTATGGAACATCCAGGTGCTCTTTTGCAAACTTCAGACGTGCAGAAATGTTTTTGGACAGCAGTGGCTTCTTCCGTGGTGTCCTCCCATGAACACCATTCTTGTTTAGTGTTTTCCGTATCGTAGACTAGTCAACAGAGATGTTAGCATGTTCCAGAGATTTCTGTAAGTCTTTAGCTGACACTCTAGGATTCTTCTTAACCTCATTGAGCATTTTGCTCTGTGCTCTTGCAATCATCTTTGCAGGACGGGCACTCCTAGGGAGAGTAAAAACAGTGCTGAACTTTCTCCATTTATAGACAAATTTGTCTTACCATGGACTGATGAACATCAACACTTTTAGAGATACTTTCGTAATTCTTCTGGTATCTCTTTTGTTCGAGGCATGGTTCACGTAAGGCAATTCTTCTTATGAATAGTAAACTCAAATTTTGTGAGTGTTTTTATAGGGGAGGGCAGCTCTAACCAACATCTCGTCTCATTGATTGGACTCCAGGTTAGGTAATACCTGACTCCAATTAGCTTTTGGAGAAGGCATTAGCCTAGGGGTTCACATACTTTTTCCAACCTACAC
This sequence comes from Salmo salar, assembly GCF_965601325.2. Classification (NCBI taxonomy): domain Eukaryota; kingdom Metazoa; phylum Chordata; class Actinopteri; order Salmoniformes; family Salmonidae; genus Salmo; species Salmo salar. The sequence goes on from NC_138319.1 coordinate 8,453,212, forward strand.
TGTGAATGTTTAAATTATGTAATCAATATAGACAAGAAAATTCCAATTTGTGTGTTATTAATTGAAGCACACTGTTTTTGTCTGTTGTTGTGACTTAGATGAAGATCAGATCAAATTTGATGACCAATTTATGAACATATCCAAGTAATTCCAAAGGGTTCACATACTTTTTCTTGCCACTGAAAAATGTTTTTAGAAAAAAACTGATGCTCAGCAACTCACTGCCTTCCTGAAGAAAACAAATGTATATGAAACGCTCCAGTCTGGTTTTAGACCCCATCATAGTACTGAGACGACACTCGTGTATGGGATTATAATGATGACAGAACTACGTGAGTTTATATTTTGAATTACGTGGTTGCACATTGCGATTCATGGTTGCAAGTACGATTCGCAAATGTGTAATTTAATTTCCCAAGCTTGAATCATGATGTGTGAAAGATTCAACAACCGTCACAAACTTGCAACTTGACATTTCAATATCAATCAATCAAATGCATTTATAAAGCCCTTTTTACATCAGCCAATGTCACAAAGTGCTATACAGAAACCCTGCCTAAAACCTCAAACAGCAAGCAATGCAGATGTAAAAGCAGTGAGACTAGGAAAAACTCCCTAGAAAGGCAGGAACCTAGGAAGAAACCTAGAGAGGAACCAGGCTCTGACGGTGGCCAGTCCTCTTCTGGCTGTGCTGGGTGGATATTATAACTGTACAATGCAAAGATGTTAAAATGTTCATAGATGACCAGCAGGGTCAATTAAAGTAAAAATAAAAATAATAAATCACAGTGGTTGTAGAGGGTGCAACAGGTCAGCACCTCAGGAGTAAATGTCAGTTGGCTTTTCATAGCCGAGCATTCAGTTAGAGACAACAGGTGCGGTAGAGAGAGGGAGTGGAAAACAGCAGGTCCGGGACAAGGTAGCACGTCCGGTGAACAGGTCAGGGATCCATAGCCGCAGGCAGAACAGTTGAAACTGGAGCAGCAGCACGACCAGGTGGACTGGGGACAGCAAGGAGTCATCGGGCCAGGTAGTCCTGAGGCATGGTCCCAGGGCACAGGTCCACTGGGAGGGGAGGGAGAGAGAATTAGAGGGAGCATACCTAAATTCACACAGGACACCGGATAAGACAGGAGAAATACTCCAGATATAACAGACTGACCCTAGCCCCCGGACACAATCTATTGCAGCATAAATATTGGAGGAAGAACACGTGAGTGACTCAACCCACATTCAATAAGATTTTCAACCATAAATTGACTTGAATTAATGAAAATAAATTATGAGTATGAATATTCAGCTGTGAATCAAAAATACACTTGCAGATTTTTAATCTGGGTGCGCTCAGTGCTCTGTCACATTACCAAGAGATTCGTAAGCTTGTAGAAAGTTTTGTAAGTTTGTGGAATTAGATTCGCAAGTAAACATTTTATTTAACTGATCGACAGCGCTCCATCAGTGCCAGGAGCTTCACATCGTGGTCGCGTTCTGCTTCTTCGTCTGTGTCACCACAGCCTACGATCAGGACATCATCGGCAATGGGTTCAATGCCCTTGAGCCCAGCCAGTAACTCGTGCTGCTTGCGTTGGTATACCTCAGGCGCCACTGAGACACCAAACGGGAGCTTGAGCCAGCGTTTCCGACCCCAGGGGGTCCAGAAGGTAGTCATGAAGCTGCTTTCTTCGTCCAGCTTGCATTGAAGGAATGCATCTCGGGCATCCACCAAGGTGAAAATCCTGGCCTTGGGAAGCTTGTAGAGGACATCCTCTAGTGTCGGCATGATGTAGTGGGATCATTTCAGTGCTTGGTTCAGATGCTTTGGGTCGATGCAGACCCTCAGCTTCTCTGTTTTTTTCACTATGACCATATTGCTGATCCAGTCAGTTGGTTCGGTCACAGATGTCATGTGGCCATCGGCCTCATACTGGTCCAGCTGGGCCTTCACAGCCACTTTCATTGCAAAGTGGAACATTGCGAGGAGCACACTCGACTGGAGTGATGCTCTCATCCACTTCAAAGTGTACCTCCCCAGGCACTGATTTAACCTCTATGGGCACCCTTTGAAAGATAAACATCTCCTTAATCTAACCACGTTTTACGATTTCAAAAAGGTTTTACGGCGAAAGGATAAATTTAGAGTATGTTAGGACAGTACATTTACAAGAGTTGTGTGTAATGTTTTGTCAATTCAAAGACAGGGTCACCAAAACCATAAAACCAGCTAAAATGATGCACTAACCTTTTACAATCTCCATCAGATGACACTCCTAGGACATTATGTTAGACAATGCATGCATTTTTAGTTCTATCAAGTTCATATTTATATCCAAAAACAGCGTTTTACTATGGCATTGATGTTGAGGAAATCGTTTCCCTCCAATAACCGGCAGTCAAGTCAGCACCACAAATTAAATAATTAAAATTAGAAAACATTGGTAAAATATTATATTGTCATTTAAAGAATTATAGATTTACATCTCTTGAACGCAATCAACTTGCCAGATTTAAAAATAACCTTACTGGGAAATCACACTTTGCAATAATCTGAGCACTGCGCCCAGAAAAATACGCGTTGCGATACAGACTAGCCGTCATGTTGGGGAGATCTAAAATCGAAAATACTATGTAAATAATCCATTACCTTTGATTCTCTTCATCAGATGTCACTTCCAGGTATCACAGGTCCATAACGAATGTAGTTTTGTTCAAAAAAGCTCATCATTTATGTCCAAAAATCTCCGTCTTGTTAGCACATGATCTAAGCCCGCCGGACTTCACTTCATGAACGAGGGGAAAAAATATATTTACGTTCGTTCAAACATGTCAAACGTTGTATAGCATAAATCATTAGGGCCTTTTTTAACCAGAACATGAATAATATTCAAGGTGGACGAATGCATTCTCTTTTATAACGTATTGGAACGAGGGTACCCAACATGAACTCGCGCGCCAGGTGTCTAATGGGCCATCATCGTTCCATGGCTCTTGTTCGGTCAGATCTCCCTCCAGAAGACTCAAAACACTTTGTAAAGGCTGGTGACATCTAGTGGAAGCAATAGGAAGTGCCAAAATATTCCTCAGCCCCTGTGTTTTTCAATGGCATAGGTTTAAAGGTAATACAACACATCAGGTATCCACTTCCTGTCAGAAAATGTCTCAGGGTTTTGCCTGCCAAATGAGTTCTGTTATACTCACAGACACCATTCAAACAGTTTTAGAAACTTTAGGGTGTTTTCTATCCATATATAATAAGTATATGCATATTCTAGTTACTGGGTAGGATTAGTAACCAGATTAAATCGGGTACATTTTTTTATCCAGCCGTGCAAATACTGCCCCCTAGCCCCAACAGGTTAACGGGCATGTTGAATACATCATCATATCTGCTGAGTAGTTGTTCTTTGGACAGGGGTCCATGCTGGACACGATCCACAATGTGCAGGTCATTTGGTACAGTGCACTGCATCGGTTCCAGGCGTTCGCATGTAGAGCCTGAGAGGAGAGGATGTTGACTGGTTTTCACAATCTCAAACTCCAGCTTGTGTTTGCGTCCCCGAATAACACATTCGGTCTCAAAGGTGCCCATAGAGCTCATTAGCTCTCCTGAGTACAGCTTTAGTCTAGTGTCGCTGGGCAATAGATGTGTGTCAGGTGCCAGATTGATTTTGTCTTTGTAGCTCATTACGTTGCATGTAGCACCGGAATCCAGTTGACATTGTTGTTGCTTGTTGTGTAATCGTAGTGTCACAAACCATTTTTCCCCTCTTGAGTGTACAGCCCCAATGGATTCATGCATGTAAACGTAACTGCGCCTATACTGTACTTAGCTACAAAAATAACAAACGTGTGGTTTTCGAGCCACTTCTGATACCATGTTTCAGTATGATATATTGGATAAAGTAAATAAAGACAGACACCAATGTCTAGTTCAATAGCCTTGTTCATGCATTGTACAAATCACTACACGCGGAGTCCGGGGAACAGTCCGGCTAGACGATTACCTATCAACTAGACTCCGTAACAGTGGACACGAACCTGCTAATATCGTTTTCCTATTGAACATACTTCTTTCCGTATGAAATATTATATTTTATTACATTTTAGGGTATGTCCTTGTTTTTGAAAGAAAATGACATTTTCTTTCATTAAAATAACATTAAATTGATCAGAAATACATTGTAGACATTGTTAACCTCTCTAGGGCAGGCGGGACGAATTCGTCCCACCTACGTAACAGCCAGTTGAATCCTGTGGCGCGATTTTCAAAACCTTTGAAATGCTATTACTTCAATTTCTCAAACATATGACTATTTTACAACTATTTAAAGACAAGACTCTCGATAATCTAACCACACTGTCCGATTTCAAAAAGGCTTTACAACGAAAGCAAAACATTAGATTATGTCAGCAGAGTACCAAGCCAGAAATAATCAGACACCCATTTTTCAAGCTAGCATATAATGTCACAAAAACCCAGAAGACAGCTAAATGCAGCACTAACCTTTGATGATCTTCATCAGATGACAACCCTAGGACATTATGTTATACAATACATGCATGTTTTGTTCAATCAAGTTCATATTTATATCAAAACCCAGCTTTTTACATTAGCATGTGACGTTCAGAACTAGCATACCCCCCGCAAACTTCCGGCGAATTCACTAACAATTTACTAAATTACTCACGATAAACGTTCACAAAAAGCATAACAATTATTTTAAGAATTATAGATACAGAACTCCTCTATGCACTCGATATGTCCGATTTTAAAATAGTTTTTTGGTGAAAGCACATTTTGCAATATTCTAAGTACATAGCCCAGCCATCACGGGCTAGCTATTTAGACACCCGGCAAGTTTAGCACTCACCAATATCAGATTTACTATTACAAAAGTTTGATTACCTTTTGTTGTCTTCGTCAGAATGCACTCCCAGGACTGCTACTTCAATAACAAATGTTGGTTTGGTCCAAAATAATCCATCGTTATATCCGAATAGCGGCGTTTTGTTCGTGCGTTCCAGAAACCATCCGAAATGGTAAATCAGGGTCGTGCGCATGGCGCAATTCGTGCCAAAAAAAACAGGTTAATTTTGTAAATGACTATTGTAGCTGGAAACGGCAGATTTTTTTATGGAATATCTACATATGTGTACAGAGGCCCATTATCAACAACCATCACTCCTGTGTTCCAATGGCACGTTGTGTTAGCTAATCCAAGTTTGTAATTTTAGAAGGATAGTTGATCATTTGATAACCCTTTTGCAATTATGTTGTGCTGATTAACCTGTTAGGGCTAGGGGGCAGTATTGACACAGCCGGATAAAAAACGTACCCGATTTAATCTGGATACTACTCCTGCCCAGTAAGAAGAATATGCATATAATTATTGGCTTTGGATAGAAAACACCCTAAAGTTTCTAAAACTGTTTGAATGGTGTCTGTGAGTATAACAGAACTCATATGGCAGGCCAAAACCTGAGAAGATTCCATGCAGGAAGTGGCCTGTCTGACAAATTGTGTTTCATCTTGGCTCTTTTTATTGAACACTGAGGATCTTTGCAATAACGTGACACTTCCTACGGCTCCCATAGGCTCTCAGAGCCCGGGAAAAAGCTGAACGATATCGAGGCAGGCTCTGGCTGAAACACATTATCGCTTTTGGCAAGTGGACGATCAGAGTACTATGGGCTTAGGCGCGTGCCCGAGTCGACCGAATGCTTTATTTTCTTTCGTCTGTTTACCTAAACGCAGATTCCCGGTCGGAATATTATCGCTTTTTTATGAGAAAAATGGCATAAAAATTGATTTTAAACAGCGGTTGACATGCTTCGAAGTACGGTAATGGAATATTTAGATTTTTTTTGTCACGAATTGCGCCATGCTCGTCACCCTTATTTACCCTTTCGGATAGTGTCTTGAACGCACGAACAAAACGCCGCTGTTTGGATATAACTACGGATTATTTTGAACCAAACCAACATTTGTTATCCTCTCTGGGCTAGGCGGGACGTAATCGTCCCACCTACGTAACAGCCAGTGTAATCCAGTGGCGCGATTTTCAAATACCTTAAAATCCTATTACTTCAATTTCTCAAACATAGGACTATTTTACAGCTATTTAAAGACAAGACTCTCGTTAATCTAACCACACTGTCCGATTTCAAAAAGGCTTTACAACGAAAGCAAAACATTAGATTATGTCAGCAGAGTACCAAGCCAGAAATAATCAGACACCCATTTTTCAAGCTAGCATATAATGTCACAAAAACCCAGAAGACAGCTAAATGCAGCACTAACCTTTGATGATCTTCATCAGATGACAACCCTAGGACATTATGTTATACAATACATGCATGTTTTGTTCAATCAAGTTCATATTTATATCAAAAACCAGCTTTTTACATTAGCATGTGACGTTCAGAACTAGCATACCCCCCGCAAACTTCCGGCGAATTCACTAACAATTTACTAAATTACTCACGATAAACGTTCACAAAAAGCATAACAATTATTTTAAGAATTATAGATACAGAACTCCTCTATGCACTCGATATGTCCGATTTTAAAATAGTTTTTTGGTGAAAGCACATTTTGCAATATTCTAAGTACATAGCCCAGCCATCACGGGCTAGCTATTTAGACACCCGGCAAGTTTAGCACTCACCAATATCAGATTTACTATTACAAAAGTTTGATTACCTTTTGTTGTCTTCGTCAGAATGCACTCCCAGGACTGCTACTTCAATAACAAATGTTGGTTTGGTCCAAAATAATCCATCGTTATATCCGAATAGCGGCGTTTTGTTCGTGCGTTCCAGAAACCATCCGAAATGGTAAATCAGGGTCGTGCGCATGGCGCAATTCGTGCCAAAAAAAACAGGTTAATTTTGTAAATGACTATTGTAGCTGGAAACGGCAGATTTTTTTATGGAATATCTACATATGTGTACAGAGGCCCATTATCAACAACCATCACTCCTGTGTTCCAATGGCACGTTGTGTTAGCTAATCCAAGTTTGTAATTTTAGAAGGATAGTTGATCATTTGATAACCCTTTTGCAATTATGTTGTGCTGATTAACCTGTTAGGGCTAGGGGGCAGTATTGACACAGCCGGATAAAAAACGTACCCGATTTAATCTGGATACTACTCCTGCCCAGTAACTAGAATATGCATATAATTATTGGCTTTGGATAGAAAACACCCTAAAGTTTCTAAAACTGTTTGAATGGTGTCTGTGAGTATAACAGAACTCATATGGCAGGCCAAAACCTGAGAAGATTCCATGCAGGAAGTGGCCTGTCTGACAAATTGTGTTTCATCTTGGCTCTTTTTATTGAACACTGAGGATCTTTGCAATAACGTGACACTTCCTACGGCTCCCATAGGCTCTCAGAGCCCGGGAAAAAGCTGAACGATATCGAGGCAGGCTCTGGCTGAAACACATTATCGCTTTTGGCAAGTGGACGATCAGAGTACTATGGGCTTAGGCGCGTGCCCGAGTCGACCGAATGCTTTATTTTCTTTCGTCTGTTTACCTAAACGCAGATTCCCGGTCGGAATATTATCGCTTTTTTATGAGAAAAATGGCATAAAAATTTATTTTAAACAGCGGTTGACATGCTTCGAAGTACGGTAATGGAATATTTAGATTTTTTTTGTCACGAATTGCGCCATGCTCGTCACCCTTATTTACCCTTTCGGATAGTGTCTTGAACGCACGAACAAAACGCCGCTGTTTGGATATAACTACGGATTATTTTGAACCAAACCAACATTTGTTATCCTCTCTGGGCTAGGCGGGACGTAATCGTCCCACCTACGTAACAGCCAGTGTAATCCAGTGGCGCGATTTTCAAATACCTTAAAATCCTATTACTTCAATTTCTCAAACATAGGACTATTTTACAGCTATTTAAAGACAAGACTCTCGTTAATCTAACCACACTGTCCGATTTCAAAAAGGCTTTACAACGAAAGCAAAACATTAGATTATGTCAGCAGAGTACCAAGCCAGAAATAATCAGACACCCATTTTTCAAGCTATCATATAATGTCACAAAACCCCAGAAGACAGCTAAATGCAGCACTAACCTTTGATGATCTTCATCAGATGACAACCCTAGGACATTATGTTATACAATACATGCATGTTTTGTTCAATCAAGTTCATATTTATATCAAAAAACAGCTTTTTACATTAGCATGTGACGTTCAGAACTAGCATACCCCCCGCAAACTTCCGGGGAATTTACTAACAATTTACTAAATTACTCACGATAAACGTTCACAAAAAGCATAACAATTATTTTAAGAATTATAGATACAGAACTCCTCTATGCACTCGATATGTCCGATTTTAAAATAGCTTTTTGGTGAAAGCACATTTTGCAATATTCTAAGTACATAGCCCAGCCATCACGGGCTAGCTATTTAGACACCCGGCAAGTTTAGCCTTCACCAAAATCAGATTTACTATAACAAAAATGTTATTACCTTTGTTGTCTTCGTCAGAATGCACTCCCAGGACTTCTACTTCAATAACAAATGTTGGTTTGGTCCCAAATAATCCATCGTTATATCCAAATAGCGGCGTTTTGTTCGTGCGTTCCAGAAACTATCCGAAATGGTAAATCAGGCGCAAAACATGCATGTATTTAAATCTAATGTTTTGCTTTCGTTGTAAAGCCTTTTTGAAATCGGACAGTGTGGTTAGATTAACGAGAGTCTTATCTTTAAAATGGTGTAAAATAGTCATATGTTTGAAAAATTGAAGTTTTTGCATTTTTGAGGAATTTGAATAACGCGCCACGGGATTACACTGGCTGTTGAGCGTCCCACCTAGCCCATAGAGGTTAACCCCTGTGCGGCCTCCGTCCCGTATGCGGAGGCCGCACAGGGGTTAAAAATCATATCGCCATTAGCATAACAAAATTTTATAATTAAAAAAATAAAAAAATAAATTCATATTATATCGTTTTATAGATAAACCTCTCCTGAATCGAACCACGTTGTCCGATTTCAAAAAGGCTTTACAGCAAAAGCAAAACATTAGATTATGTTAGAGAAGTATATCGTAAAAGTAGCCACATAGCCATTTTCCGACCAACCACATGCATCACAAATAACCAAAAAACAGCTAAATGCAGCACTAACCTTTGACAATCTTCATCAGATGACACACCTAGGACATCATGTTACACAATACATGCATTCTTTTGTTCGATAAAGATCATATTTATATATAAAAACAGCATTTTACATCGGTGCGTAACGTTGACTAACTATTTTCCCTCAAATGCATCCGATGAAACAGAGCTACAATTTACTAAATTACTATTCGAAAACATTTTTAAAATGTAATATTGTCATTCTAAGATGAATATCTCTTGAAAGCACCTGTAATGCCAGATTTAAAATTAACTTTACTGGGTAATCATACTTTGCGATGAAAGGGGATGCGATACTCTGAAAAATAGGCTAACGTTACAGGTCAGCGCCATCTTGGAACAATCGCATATCACATCTAGTCTTGTATACTATTGTCAATAATCCCTTACCTTTGGTTGTCTTCATCAGAAAGCGCTTCCAGGAATCCCAGATCCACAACAAATGTATTTTTGTTTGAAAAAATTACTCCATTATGTTCCAAGAGCTTGTTCTTGTTAGCGCGTCTGAAGGCTGATCCAAATGATCCGTCGGCCACGGGACAGCCATTTCGAGAAAATGCATTTTTTTCCCATTTAGGTTTGTTCAAACATGTCAAACGTTGTATAACATAAATCTTCAGGGCGTTTTTCAACAAGAGAGCCAATAAGATTCGAGGGGGACGATTGCATTGTGTTTCAAAACATTTCGAAAGGGGAGGGTAACCAGGGGCGTCGGCGTCATAATGGTGATGGCCCTCTCCGTGTGACCACGTTCCACAGCGTCTCATTCATTCAGTTTTAACAGTAGAAGGCTCAAATCACTTTGTGAAGACTGGGGACATCTAGTGGAGGCAATAGGAAGTGCTCAATGAACCATAGCTCACGGTGTGATTAATAGGCAACGTGATGAAGTTGAATTCGCAATTCAGAATTCCACTTCCTGTTTCGATCTGTCTCGGGGTTTTGACTGCCATATGAGTTCTGTTATACTCACAGACACCATTCAAACAGTTTTAGAAACTTTAGGGTGTTTTCTATCCACAAGTATTAATTATATGCATATCCTATCTTCTGAGTTTGAGTAGGAGGCCATTTAAAATGGGCACGAATTTTTTTCAAAAATCGCTTTAGCGCCCCCTATCCTAGGGGAACGCCAAGAGGTTAAGCAGCTTTGGGGCAGGACATTTTACTCTTTACCAATCAGTTCCCTCTGACAAAACCCCAGTCATCTAACCATTGGCTGGATTGGTCCATCAATCAAATCTCAGGAAGTAGCTACCCACATGAGCAAGAGAGGCTAGGTAAATGAAACCAAAACGATCTACATGAAGGTAGTCGTCGATATAAATGCCATTATTTATCTAGCTATCTAAATTGAAACTGTTGTGGGAAAGCTAGCTAGCTAACTCCCACCATCAACACCGCAGTGTAGTTAATGTTAGCTCGGTTTCTAGAAAATAAAATCGACATATTTGCTAGCTATATTATAAAGACTTTTCAACACTACTTCATTGCACTGCCTATTTATTGATGAATTGGTGACTGAAACAGTTGGCGAGAAAAATGCCCCTCCCAATTTCACTGCTAATAGACTAGTAAGCTGTATTGGTTGCGTATCATTTGGCTGATGTGCACATTTACATGAGTGTTTAATTAGCCTAGTTATCCAAATTACTGACTGACTAGGCGTATTGTAATTAATGCTTTGTTGTTTTTGCATTTCTGGTGGAGAGGGAGTAAGATCATGAGATAGCATTCTGCCAGACAACCACAGAACCCTAGAGGTGTTAGTCAATGCCTATGAACTGGATATTGTATATGAATTGCCCATTTATATCAATGACACTAACAAAATAGTTGGTTTGTTCAGCTACATGTGCAGTAAATGCTAACACGCCATTGGTGATGAAAGGTACATAATGTATTTTATTGTCATCTCGCTATCAGGCTACTGCATGCTGTGACAAAGGCCTGGATGGTGACACATCTGCTTTGAGCTGCCTGACTGAATACTGGGGCCTTCAGTGCTACCTTCCCTTTGATTACAGTAAGTCTCCTTATCTGTCTTGTAGCCATTTAACATGTACTGTATGTAACCACTCAAATTCATACAAACTGCTACAAACACAAGAACTGACTTATAGTCACATGTTCCTGGCTGCGTTTAGACAGGCAGCCCAATTCTGATATGTTTTTACCAGTCACATCAGATCTGTTCACATCAGATATTTTTCAGAGATTATCTGATTGGTCAAAAGACCAATTAGTGAGAAGAAAAAAAATCTGACTTGGGCTGCCTGTCTAAACACAGCCTGTATGTCCTACTCGTCAGTCTTGTCTGGGATATATATTTTAGTTGGCACACCTGTGTGCTGTATTATATACACTAATAAAAATGTATTCACCCTGGATATGAGACTTGATTTTGGACATTTTTGAATCGTAAACTCTAAGTATTGGCAGATGTTTAAATTACCATACTAGTTAGTAAAAATGAGAAGAACAACAGGCAAACATTTTTTTTCTTTTGTAGCCGATTAAAAAATGTACATGAGTCGTTTGTACAAAACTTTATTGCATTTGGTGGTAATCCCCCAAATTGGATCATGTAAAGCCTTGTGTTGAGCTGTCCATCAGAAAAGTTGCAAAGACTATCCATCAACCATAAAAAAAATTAAACATCATTTTTCTTCACCAAACAGCTGTGTTGGACATGCATTTCATGCATTTTGGTTTGAAGGTAGCCTTACTCTGTGGTTCAACTTGTATCTTCATGTCTGTTTTACAGTTTCATAAGATTGATCAAGTTGTAAGCAGTTTACTTTTAGCTAGCTAGTGTATTTGCAGTGCCTGCATGTGCATTGCTTGCTCTTTGGGGTTTTACGCTCGGTTTTTGTTTACACACTTTGTGACAACTGCTGATGTAAAACGGGCTTTATAAATAAATGTGATTGATAGATTGACATTACAGAGAGTGCAGACTGAGTGCCTTGCTGGGTGATGCTGCCTCCTTGGAGGAGTGGCGCTATCACAAACTGCCGGCTCAAGGGTAAGCACCTTGACATAAAAATGTACCCCCTTGCTTTGTATTGTTTCTGTAACACAGCTGGTTGCAATTGTTCTTTTTGCATTATTTGTTGATGAGGTTGTACATAGAACAGCACACAGACACACATTCATGTGCGTGCACAAACACACAAATACACTCCCCACACACACATAAAAGCTCAAATTTAAGTTGGTAATAATGAGGGGTATAGAAGTCGCCTGCCTGCCTGCCAACCCCCTCACATGCACACACACACCTCTTTCACCAGGCAGTGGGTTGGATGCAGCTGCAGCCCTGACTGCTTGCCTGGCTGCCGCAGAGGGAGGTTTGGTTTCTAAGGAACTGGAACCAGCGGGGTAGAGGCTGGACCCGCTATGCTCTGGCTCCACTCTGCCTCCACGCTGGAGATATTGTGACTTCTTAGCATGTCAGGCGTCCCCTAGCAGTCTGATAATTCCGGCGTGGCCCTGGTGAGAGGAAGCCTTTTCCCCATGCTGTTTCCCATTGCTAAAAGGTCCAGTCCAGATGCTAAATTGCAGGCTTTGTTTTGCTCCTGGGGTGTGGATTTTTGTCACCACGGTTGTGTAGTGGGGAGACGATCACAACACACCAAACCACATACATACACGCACACACACAGGGCAATGACTCAGAGTGAATCAAATGAAGAAGTTTTTCCTGTGTTCACCACCAGAGCCACTTCAGCAGAAGCCTACAGTCCAAAATAAATCTCTCTCTATAGACACATGCACACACACACCAGCCATTCCACATATGGTGCACATAAACATTGATATAAACACATAACACTTAACATCACCCAGCAGGCTCGTTATAACTTTGGAAGCAGATATATCCGGGTTGCCTAATGCACTGCTACAGCACTGTTTATGACAACACAGCTACTGTGTGAGTGCAAGTGTGAGTGTGTGTTTATGATCAGCACAGCAACTGTTGGTTTCAGACAGTCAAAACCTTTCTACCACTATCATAACAAAATATCATAATTGGGGAACTTCCAACAGTGTGGATGGTGATGGTTATGGGAACCTGGAGTAAAGTAATGAGCGTTAGCAGCTGACAGGCACAGATGGTGGAGTATATATAATACGCTTTGAGTTTTAGCCTGCACTGTAAAACATTTATTGTAATTTATTTAACAGTACAGATACTGTAATCCGTTTTACAATAATCAATTTTACGGTACCAAAAATGTTACTGTAATCTAAATTACAGTATATTACTGGACTTACACATGCTGTTACATATTACCCAGTGTTCTTTGCAAGTTTTCATTTTGGTAATTTAGCAGGCGCTCTTGTCTTTAGCAACTTACAGTCTATCAGGTAAGACCCAAATGCAGACTGTGTTGAAGTAACTACAACAACAACAACGTTGCCCACTCCAGAGTAGTGGGCAACGGTACAGGCAGGCAGGCCTCTTTTGGTACAGGGAGGACAGTTGACTCCCCCCCAATCCACCCTGTGTGTAAAGGGTTGTAAAAACTCTAAAATTCCAGGAGAGTCTCTGGCCACATGGCCCATAGAGAGACACAGGAAATTCTTCCAACTCATAGAATTGGAGAGCCAAGCGACATTTTGTGTGTGCTGGAGAAGGTATGGAAGATTGGTGAAGAATCCAGCTACGAACTGATCCGCTTGGTACAATTTTGTGATACTCAGAAGAGACAATATAGCCATATTACCATAAAACTGTTTATATAATAGACTCAGCTTAAGACTTGCATCATATGGGTGTATGGAATGTATTAATAAGGATAAAGCTTTTGTAAGACATTGAGATGCTATTGTACTGATGTAATGTGATCGAATTGTATTTCTGTAACCAAATCTAACTCAGTCACAGGCACGCCCCCAGGGACCCATACAGGACCAGGCATCATTTGACAAGCCTGTTCTATGGGCACTATAAAACACCCCCTGATTTACATTTCTTGAGACCAGGCCTACACTCTATGGCCAGAGGTTTGACCATCCAAGTACTCTACTGAAAGTGAACTATACCACGTGGTTAAATTTTAGACTATCAGGACCGACAGAATAAGAACAAGTCTTTGATATTAATTATTAGTCTGCAGCTAAGTAAATTATATCATCGAACGCGAAGACCAACAAAACAACCATTCTATGATGACATTAATGAATGTCGCTCTGAAAGATCCATTCTAACCGAGAGTGAGAGAGAGAGAGATCATTCACCAAGAGAATCTGTGTTCCAACATCAAGCCTGTGGTGCCTCTGTTTAGCCATCTATGGAATTCTTCCATTTGTGGTCAATTAGATATTCAACAGACACAATTAGTTGCAATGTGTAACCTTTCTTTAACTTGGCAAGTCAGTTAAGAACAAATTCTTATTTACAATGACAGCCTACCAGGGAACATTGGGTTAACTGCCTTGTTCAGGTGTAGAAATACATATTTCTACCTTGTCAGCTCAGGGATTCAATCCAGCAACCTTTCGCTTACTGGCCCAACGCTCTAACCACTAGGCTACCTGCCGCCCCAAATGCACATCTGAAAAACATAACTGAAATGGTAGGATAAATTGTAAATTGGCACTCCACTCAAAGGTTGCCGACCCCTGGTGTATACAATGGTAGGACTACAATAGTATTCACTGTAGTATTTTTACAAACTGAAGTATAAATACTGTAGTATGTAGTGCAGTATACTGTAGTATTTACAGTTTATTATAATATAATTATTGTTGTAAAATCGGAGTATATACTATAGTAATTACTGTAGTGTTTTCTGAAGTGTTTTTGTTTTACTATCATTGACATAGAAGTGGGGGGCTTTCTCCTTGAGGAAACTTACTGAAGAAATACTAAAAGAGCAAATTTTGTATAACCTGTATGTAGTAGAGTTCAGAGATTCTGCTCTTTTCTATAACCATAGGGCACTTAATATATGCTTTAAACTTGGCATGTAAGTTTCTCACTTACAGGTAGCACAAATTGGGATATGGGGAAGGGGAATAGTCAGGGTATGCTAGGTAAATACTGTAGTATTACTATAGTTTGTTTATGTAGTGTTTTTGCAGTTTTGTTTCTACAGAATTCTATAGTAAACTGTAGTATTTTGTTATCAAATCAAATTTATTTATATAGCCCTTCGTACATCAGCTGATATCTCAAAGTGCTGTACAGAAACCCAGCCTAAAACCCCAAACAGCAAGCAAAGCATGTGAAAGAAGCACGGTGGCTAGGAAAAACTCCCTAGGAAAAACTCCCTAGAAAGGCCAAAAACCTAGGAAGAAACCTAGAGAGGAACCAGGCTATGAGGGGTGGCCAGTCCTCTTCTGGCTGTGCAGGGTGGATATTATAACAGAACATGGTCAAGATGTTAAAATGTTCATAAATGACCAGCATGGTCAAATAATAATAATCATAGTAGTTGTCGAGGGTGCAACAAGCACGTCCGGTGAACAGGTCAGGGTTCCATAGCCGCAGGCAGAACAGTTGAAACTGGAGCAGCAGCACGGCCAGGTGGACTGGGGACAGCAAGGAGTCATCATACCAGGTAGTCCTGAGGCATGGTCCTAGGGCTCAGGTCCTCCGAGAGAAAGAGAGAAAGAGAGAAAGAGAGAATTAGAGAGAGCATATTTAAATTCATACAGGACACCGAATAAGACAAGAGAAATACTCCAGATGTAACAGACTGACCCTAGCCCCCCGACACATAAACTACTGCAGCATAAATACTGGAGGCTGAGACAGGAGGGATCAGAAGACACTGTGGCCCCATCCGATGATACCCCCGGACAGGGCCAAACAGGCAGGATATAACCCAAATCAAAAATCAAATCAAATTTATTTTTATATAGCCCTTCGTACATCAGCTGATATTCTCAAAGTGCTGTACAGAAACCCAGCCTAAAACCCCAAACAGCAAGCAAAGCATGTGAAAGAAGCACGGTGGCTAGGAAAAACTCCCTAGGAAAAACTCCCTAGAAAGGCCAAAAACCTAGGAAGAAACCTAGAGAGGAACCAGGCTATGAGGGGTGGCCAGTCCTCTTCTGGCTGTGCAGGGTGGATATTATAACAGAACATGGTCAAAATGTTAAAATGTTAAAATGTTCATAAATGACCAGCATGGTCAAATAATAATAATCATAGTAGTTGTCGAGGGTGCAACAAGCACGTCCGGTGAACAGGTCAGGGTTCCATAGCCGCAGGCAGAACAGTTGAAACTGGAGCAGCAGCACGGCCAGGTGGACTGGGGACAGCAAGGAGTCATCATACCAGGTAGTCCTGAGGCATGGTCCTAGGGCTCAGGTCCTCCGAGAGAAAGACAGAAAGAGAGAAAGAGAGAATTAGAGAGAGCATATTTAAATACACACAGGACACCGGATAAGACAAGAGAAATACTCCAGATGTAACAGACTGACCCTAGCCCCCCGACACATAAACTACTGCAGCATAAATACTGGAGGCTGAGACAGGAGGGATCAGAAGACACTGTGGCCCCATCCGATGATACCCCCGGACAGGGCCAAACAGGCAGGATATAACCCCACCCACTTTGCCAAAGCACAGCCCCCACACCACTAGAGGGATGTCTCCAACCACCAACTTACCGTCCTAAGACAAGGCCGAGTATAGCCCACAACGATCTCCGCCATGGCACAACCCAAGGGGGGGGGCGCCAACCCAGACAGGAAGACCACGTCAGTGACTCAACCCACTCAAGTGACGCACCCCTCCCATGGACGGCATGGAAGAACACCAGTAGGCCAGTGACTCAGCCTCTGTAAAAGGGTTAGAGGCAGAGAATCCCAGTGGAAAGAGGGGAACCGGCAAGGCAGAGACAGCAAGGGCGGTTCGTTGCTCCAGCCTTTCCGTTCACCTTCACACTCCTGGGCCAGACTATACTTAATCATAGGACCTACTGAAGAGATAAGTCTTCAGTAAAGACTTAAAGGTTGAGACTGAGTCTGCGTCTCTCACATTGGTAGGCAGACCATTCCATAAAAATGGAGCTCTATAGGAGAAAGCCCTACCTCCAGCCGTTTGCTTAGAAATTCTAGGGACAATTAGGAGGCCTGCGTCTTGTGACCGTAGCGTACGTGTAGGTATGTACGGCAGGACCAAATCGGAAAGATAGGTAGGAGCAAGCCCATGTAATGCTTTGTAGGTTAGCAGTAAAACCTTGAAATCAGCCCTTGCCTTAACAGGAAGCCAGTGTAGGGAGGCTAACACTGGAGTAATATGATCAAATTTTTTGGTTCTAGTCAGGATTCTAGCAGCCGTATTTAGCACTAACTGAAGTTTATTTAGTGCTTTATCCGGGTAGCCGGAAAGTAGAGCATTGCAGTAGTCCAGCCTAGAAGTAACAAAAGCATGGATTAATTTTTCTGCGTCATTTTTGGACAGAAAATTTCTGATTTTTGCAATGTTACGTAGATGGAAAAAAGCTGTCCTTGAAACAGTCTTGATATGTTCTTCAAAAGAGAGATCAGGGTCCAGAGTAACGCCGAGGTCCTTCACAGTTTTATTTGAGACGACTGTACAACCATCCAGATTAATTGTCAGATTCAACAGAAGATCTCTTTGTTTCTTGGGACCTAGAACAAGCATCTCTGTTTTGTCCGAGTTTAAAAGTAGAAAGTTTGCAGCCATCCACTTCTTTATGTCTGAAACACAGGCTTCTAGCGAGGGCAATTTTGGGGCTTCACCATGTTTCATTGAAATGTACAGCTGTGTGTCGTCTGCATAGCAGTGAAATTTAACATTATGTTTTCGAATGACATCCCCAAGAGGTAAAATATATAGTGAACCCCACCCACTTTGCTAAAGCACAGCCCCCACACCACTAGAGGGATGTCTCCAACCACCAACTTACCGTCCTAAGACAAGGCCGAGTATAGCCCACAACGATCTCCGCCATGGCACAACCCAAGGGGGGGCGCCAACCCAGACAGGAAGACCACGTCAGTGACTCAACCCACTCAAGTGACGCACCCCTCCCATGGACGGCATGGAAGAACACCAGTAAGCCAGTGACTCAGCCCCTGTAAAAGGGTTAGAGGCAGAGAATCCCAGTGGAAAGAGGGGAACCGGCAAGGCAGAGACAGCAAGGGCGGTTCGTTGCTCCAGCCTTTCCGTTCACCTTCACACTCCTGGGCCAGACTATACTTAATCATAGGACCTACTGAAGAGATAAGTCTTCAGTAAAGACTTAAAGGTTGAGACTGAGTCTGCGTCTCTCACATTGGTAGGCAGACCATTCCATAAAAATGGAGCTCTATAGGAGAAAGCCCTACCTCCAGCCGTTTGCTTAGAAATTCTAGGGACAATTAGGAGGCCTGCGTCTTGTGACCGTAGCGTACGTGTAGGTATGTACGGCAGGACCAAATCGGAAAGATAGGTAGGAGCAAGCCCATGTAATGCTTTGTAGGTTAGCAGTAAAACCTTGAAATCAGCCCTTGCCTTAACAGGAAGCCAGTGTAGGGAGGCTAGCACTGGAGTAATATGATCAAACTTTTTGGTTCTAGTCAGGATTCTAGCAGCCGTATTTAGCACTAACTGAAGTTTATTTAGTGCTTTATCCGGGTAGCCGGAAAGTAGAGCATTGCAGTAGTCCAGCCTAGAAGTAACAAAAGCATGGATTAATTTTTCTGCGTCATTTTTGGACAGAAAGTTTCGGATTTTTGCAATGTTACGTAGATGGAAAAAAGCTGTCCTTGAAACAGTCTTGATATGTTCTTCAAAAGAGAGATCAGGGTCCAGAGTAACGCCGAGGTCCTTCACAGTTTTATTTGAGACGACTGTACAACCATCCAGATTAATTGTCAGATTCAACAGAAGATCTCTTTGTTTCTTGGGACCTAGAACAAGCATCTCTGTTTTGTCCGAGTTTAAAAGTAGAAAGTTTGCAGCCATCCACTTCTTTATGTCTGAAACACAGGCTTCTAGCGAGGGCAATTTTGGGGCTTCACCATGTTTCATTGAAATGTACAGCTGTGTGTCGTCCGCATAGCAGTGAAATTTAACATTATGTTTTCGAATGACATCCCCAAGAGGTAAAATATATAGTGAAAACAATAGTGGTCCTAAAATGGAACCTTGAGGAACACCGAAATGTACAATTGATTTGTCAGAGGACAAACCATTCACAGAGACAAACTGATATCTTTCCGACAGATAAGATCTAAACCAGGCCAGAACTTGTCCATGTAGACCAATTTGGGTTTCCAATCTCTCCAAAAGAATGTGGTGATCGATGGTATCAAAAGCGGTACTAAGATCTAGGAGCACGAGGACAGATGCAGAGCCTCGGTCTGACGTCATTAAAAGGTCATTTACCACCTTCACAAGTGCAGTCTCAGTGCTATGATGGGGTCTAAAACCAGACTGAAGCGTTTCGTATACATTGTTTGTCTTCAGGAAGGCAGTGAGTTGCTGTGCAACAGCTTTTTCAAAATTTTTTGAGAGGAATGGAAGATTCGATATAGGCCGATAGTTTTTTATAATTTCTGGATCAAGATTCGGCTTTTTCAAGAGAGGCTTTATTACTACCACTTTTAGTGAGCTTGGTACACATCCGGTGGATAGAGAGCCGTTTATTATGTTCAACATAGGAGGGCCAAGCACAGGAAGCAGCTCTTTCAGTAGTTTAGTTGGAATAGGGTCCAGTATGCAGCTTGAGGGTTTGGAGGCCATGATTATTTTCATCATTGTGTCAAGAGATATAGTACTAAAACGCTTTAGTATCTCCCTTGATCCTAGGTCCTGGCAGAGTTGTGTAGACTCAGGACAATGGAGCTTTGGAGGAATACCCAGATTTAAGTTGGAAAAATAGGATGATCGAGCAGCAGTGAGGGCTCTTCGATACTGCACCGTACTGTCTTTCCAAGCTAGTCGGAAGACTTCCAGTTTGGTGTGGCGCCATTTCCGTTCCAATTTTCTGGAAGCTTGCTTCAGAGCTCGTGTATTTTCTGTATACCAGGGAGCTAGTTTCTTATGACAGATGTTTTTAGTTTTTAGGGGTGCAACTGCATCTAGGGTATTGTGCAAGGTTAAATTGCAGGGTCAGGGGTAGGCAGAGTGGTCAGGCAGGTGGGCTCAGAGTCAGGACAGGCAAGGGTCAAAAATCAGGAGGGTGAGAAAAAGAGACTGGGGAAAAGCAGGAGCTGAGACAAACCGCTGGTTGACATAACAGACAGACCGGAAACACAGGTATAAGTACCCAGGGGATAATGGAGAAGATGGGCGACACCTGGAGGGGTGTAGAAACAAGCACATGGACAGGTGAAAAAGATCAGGGCGTGACACAGTCAGTGAAATCAACCAAGGTCAATAGAAAAATATACAATTGGGCAGCAGTGCCATTGACCATGATACACGCAGTTGCTGGTTTATGGCTGAGCTGTGCTAGTGCCTGGTAAAGAGTTTTCGACATTTTGTTGAGTTACAGAATTAACCTGTTGGGTCTAGGGGGCAGCATTTGCACGTCTGGATAAAAAAAATGTACCCGATTTAATCTGGTTACTAATCCTACCCAGTAACTAGAATATGCATATACTTATTATATATGGATAGAAAACACTCTAAAGTTTCCAAAACTGTTTGAATGGTGTCTGTGAGTATAACAGAACTCATTTGGCAGGCAAAACCCTGAGACATTTTCTGACAGGAAGTGGATACCTGATGTGTTGTATTGATTTTAAACCTATCCCATTGAAAAACACAGGGGTTTAGGAATATTTTGGCACTTCCTATTGCTTCCACTAGATGTCACCAGCCTTTACAAAGTGTTTTGAGTCTTCTGGAGGGAGATCTGACCGAACAAGAGCCATGGAACGGTGATGTCCCATTAGACACCTGGCGCGCTACTTCATGTTGGGTACCCTCGTTCCAATACGTTATAAAAGGCTATGCATTCGTCCACCTTGAATATTATTCATGTTCTGGTTAAAAAAGGCCCTAATGATTTATGCTATACAACGTTTGACATGTTTGAACGAACGGAAATATATTTTTTCCCCTCGTTCATGACGAGAAGTCCGGCTGGCTTACATCATGTGCTAACGAGACGGAGATTTTTGGACATAAATGATGAGCTTTTTTGAACAAAACTACATTCGTTATGGACCTGTGATACCTGGAAGTGACATCTGATGAAGAGAATCAAAGGTAATGGATTATTTACATAGTATTTTCGATTTTAGATCTCCCCAACATGACGTCTAGTCTGTATCGCAACGCGTATTTTTCTGGGCACAGTGCTCAGATTATTGCAAAGTGTGATTTCCCAGTAAGGTTATTTTTAAATCTGGCAAGTTGATTGCGTTCAAAAGATGTAAATCTATAATTCTTTAAATGACAATATAATATTTTACCAATGTTTTCTAATTTTAATTATTTAATTTGTGACGCTGACTTGACTGCCGGTTATTGGAGGGAAACCATTTCCTCAACATCAATGCCATAGTAAAACGCTGTTTTTGGATATAAATATGAACTTGATAGAACTAAAAATGCATGCATTGTCTAACATAATGTCCTAGGAGTGTCATCTGATGGAGATTGTAAAAGGTTAGTGTATCATTTTAGCTGGTTTTATGGTTTTGGTGACCCTGTCTTTGACTTGACAAAACATTACACACAACTCTTGTAAATGTACTGTCCTAACATACTCTAAATTTATGCTTTCGCCGTAAAACCTTTTTGAAATCGTAAAACGTGGTTAGATTAAGGAGATGTTTATCTTTCAAATGGTGTAACATTTTTGTATTTTTGAAAAATTTGAATTTTGACATTTATTTGGATTCAAATTTGCCGCTCTTGAAATGCACCTGCTGTTGATGGAGTGCACCACAGGTGGCACGCTAGCGTCCCACCTAGCCCCAAGAGGTTAATAAAAATTAATTACATTGAGATTTGGCTTACACACAATACCCCATATTGTCAAAGTAGAATTCTGTTTTTCAAAACTTTTACAAATTCATAAACAATGAAAAGCTGAAATGTCTTGAGTCAATAACTATTCAACCAACGTGTTATGGCAAGCCTAAATAAGTTCAGGAGTAAAAATGTGCTTAACCTCTATGGGCTAGGTGGGACGCTAGCGTCCCCCCCGTGGTGCACTCCATCAACAGCAGGTGCATTTCAAGAG
This sequence comes from Salmo salar, assembly GCF_965601325.2. Taxonomy (NCBI): domain Eukaryota; kingdom Metazoa; phylum Chordata; class Actinopteri; order Salmoniformes; family Salmonidae; genus Salmo; species Salmo salar. The sequence goes on from NC_138319.1 coordinate 8,475,552, forward strand.
CGGCAAATTTGAATCCAAATAAATGTCAAAATTCAAATTTTTCAAACATACAACTATTTTACACCCTTTGAAAGATAAACATCTCCTTAATCTAACCACGTTTTACGATTTCAAAAAGGTTTTACGGCGAAAGCATAAATTTAGAGTATGTTAGGACAGTACATTTACAAGAGTTGTGTGTAATGTTTTGTCAATTCAAAGACAGGGTCACCAAAACCATAAAACCAACTAAAATAATGCACTAACCTTTTACAATCTCCATCAGATGACACTCCTAGGACATTATGTTAGACAATGCATGCATTTTTAGTTCTATCAAGTTCATATTTATATCCAAAAACAGCGTTTTACTATGGCATTGATGTTGAGGAAATCGTTTCCCTCCAATAACCGGCAGTCAAGTCAACACCACAAATTAAATAATTAAAATAAATTAGAAAACATTGGTAAAATATTATATTGTCATTTAAAGAATTATAGATTTACATCTCTTGAACGCAATCAACTTGCCAGATTTAAAAATAACCTTACTGGGAAATCACACTTTGCAATAATCTGAGCACTGCGCCCAGAAAAATACGCGTTGCGATACAGACTAGACGTCATGTTGGGGAGATCTAAAATCGAAAATACTATGTAAATAATCCATTACCTTTGATTCTCTTCATCAGATGTCACTTCCAGGTATCACAGGTCCATAACGAATGTAGTTTTGTTCAAAAAAGCTCATCATTTATGTCCAAAAATCTCCGTCTTGTTAGCACATGATCTAAGCCAGCCGGACTTCTCGTCATGAACGAGGGGAAAAAATATATTTACGTTCGTTCAAACATGTCAAACGTTGTATAGCATAAATCATTAGGGCCTTTTTTAACCAGAACATGAATAATATTCAAGGTGGACGAATGCATACTCTTTTATAACGTATTGGAACGAGGGTACCCAACATGAACTCGCACGCCAGGTGTCTAATGGGCCATCATCGTTCCATGGCTCTTGTTCGGTCAGATCTCCCTCCAGAAGACTCAAAACACTTTGTAAAGGCTGGTGACATCTAGTGGAAGCAATAGGAAGTGCCAAAATATTCCTCAGCCCCTGTGTTTTTCAATGGGATAGGTTTAAAGGTAATACAACACATCAGGTATCCACTTCCTGTCAGAAAATGTCTCAGGGTTTTGCCTGCCAAATGAGTTCTGTTATACTCACAGACACCATTCAAACAGTTTTAGAAACTTTAGACTGTTTTCTATCCATATATAATAAGTATATGCATATTCTAGTTACTGGGTAGGATTAGTAACCAGATTAAATCGGGTACATTTTTTTTAACCAGCCGTGCAAATACTGCCCCCTAGCCCTAACAGGTTAACAAGTCACATTATAAGTTGCATGGACACACTCTGGGTGCAATAATAGTGTTAAACATTATTTTTGAATGACTAGCTCATCTCTGTACCCCACAAATACAATTATCAGTAAGGTCTCTCAGGCGAGCAGTGAATTTCAAACACAGATTCAACCACAAAGACCAGGGAGCTTTTCCAATGCCTCGCAAAGAAAGGCACCAATTGGTAGATGGGTGAAAAGAAATTAAGCAGACATTGAATATCCCTTTGAGCATGGTAAAGTTATTAATTACTCTTTGGATGGTGTATCAATACACCCAGTCACTTGGAAGATTGTCACGACTTCCGCCGAAGTTGGTCCCTCTCCTTGTTCAGGCGGCGGTCGAAGTCGCTGATCCTCTTTTCATTTTCCTTTGGTTTTGTCTTGTTTTGCATCACACCTGGTTCCAATCCCATTCATTACATGTTGTGTATTTAACCCTCTGTTCCCCCTCATTGTCCTTGTCGGTGATTGTTTGTTTGTAAGCTTTGTGCAAGATATGTTCTGGTGTGTGATGGGTTTTGTACCCACGTGTATTATTTTGTATATTTTGGTTTTCGGATGGTTTTTTAGCACTTATTAAACTGTTTCGTTTTATACCAAGTTCGATCTCCTGCGACTGACTTCCCTGCCACCACCACGCACCCTTACAGAATCAGCGACCCAGTATGGAGTCAGCAGGAGCAGGGACCCCGGTTATAGAAGTGGAGGAGCGCATCCAGGAGCATGCAGCAATACTTCACCATCTTGGCATCGCCATGGACCGCGTTGTTCAGACTGTGGACCACTGGGAGAGACAGGGATTTCTTCCAGCGCCTCTACCAGCACATCCGAGGTCTTCTCTGAGCGCCCCTTTTCCACCTGGTTCCAGTGGGATTCGTCTCTCCCTGCCCCAGGAGTACGACGGAGAGGCTGCGAACTGCCAGGGGTTCCTGCTTCAACTGGAGCTATACCTGGCCACCGTCCACCCGGCTCCATCGGGCCGTGAGAGGGTGTCCGCCCTCGTCTCGTGCCTCACCGGGAAAACCCTGGAGTGGGCCAACGGCATGTGGAGAGAGGGAGATGCGGCGTTGGACCAGTTTGAGGAGTTCACCCGCCGTTTCTGGCCAGTCTTCTACCACCCGCCCGAGGGTAGAGCGGTGTGTGAGCGCCTCTTCCATCTGAGGCAGAAGACGAGGAGTGCCCAGGAGTTCGCCCTGGACTTTAGGACCCTGGCTGCTGGCGCGGAATGGAGCGACAGGGCCCTGATCGACCATTACCGCTGCAGTCTGCACGAGGACGTCCATCGGGAGTTGGCCTGCAGAGACACCACCCTCACGTTTGACCAGCTGGTGGACTTGTCCATCCGGCTGGACAACCTGCGGACGTTCTGATCGGGGTCCGGTGGTTCCATCCTCCCGCACCCCCTCTCCGATACTCTTGGAGCTGGGAGGGGCGGTGTGCAGGGAGACCGGAGGGGGTTCCCGCTCGTGCACAATCTGTGGCCGCAGAGGTCACACTGCCGGTCGGTGCCGGGTTGGTTCCTCTGGGGATCGAGGCAGCAGGCAGGGCGTGCTGGCGTCACCCCAGGTGAGCCGGCACCATTCTCACCCAGAGCCTTCTGTTGCACATATGTTTGTTTGTCACTTTCCCTGAGTTTTCCCCGCATTCCCAGCATAAGGCGCTCGTCGATTCAGGCGCGGCTGGGAATTTCATTGACAGAGCTTTAGCCCATAGTTTAGGGATCCCCATCGTTCCCATGGATGTGCCTTTCGCCGTTTACGCATTAGATAGTCGACCATTAGGGTCAGGGTGGATTAGGGAGGTCATCGATCCTTTGGGCATGGTGACGCAGGGGGGTCATACGGAGAGAATTAGTCTCTTCCTTATTGACTCTCCTGCATTTCCCGTGGTGCTGGGCCTACCCTGGTTAGCTTGTCATAACCCCACTGTTTCTTGGCCACAGAGGGCTCTCACGAGGTGGTCGCGAGAGTGCTCAGGTAGGTGTTTAGGGGTTTCCGTTGGTGCTACTAAGGTGGAGAGTCCAGACCAGGTCTCCACCGTGCGCATTCCCCTGAACATGCCGATTTGGCTCTCGCCTTCTCCACAAAGAAGGCGACTCAATTACCACCTCATCGACGATAGATCTCCTGGTAGACGCTCCACTTCCCAGGACTCACGTGTATCCCCTCTCACAGGCGGAGACGGAGGCTATGGAAACATATGTCTCCGAATCCCTGCGTCAGGGATACATTCGGTCCTCCACTTCACCCGCCTCCTCGAGTTTCTTTTTTGTGAAGAAGAAGGAGGGAGGTCTGCACCCGTGTATTGACTATCAGGGTCTGAATCAGATCACTGTGAGGCATAGTTATCCGCTGCTGCTCATAGCCACAGCGATAGAGTCAATGCACGGGCGTGCTTCTTCACCAAATTAGATCTCAGGAGCGCTTACAACCTGGTGCGTATCCGAGAGGGAGACGAGTGGAAGACGGCTTTCAGTACCACCTCTGGGCACTATGAGTACCTCGTCATGCCGTACGGGTTGATGAATGCGCCATCAGTCTTCCAAGCCTTTGTAGACAAGATTGTCAAGGACCAGCACGGGCAGGGTGTAGTTGTGTATATTGATGACATTTGGATTTACTCCGCTACACGCGCCGAGCATGTGTCCCTGGTGCGCAGAGTGCTTGGTCGCCTGTTGGAGCATGACCTGTACGTCAAGGCTGAGAAATGCCTGTTCTTCCAACAGTCCGTCTCCTTCCTAGGGTATCACATTTCCACCTCAGGGGTGGATATGAAGAGTGACCGCATTGGAGCCGTGCGTAATTGGCTGACTCCCACCACGGTAAAGGAGGTGCAGCGGTTCTTAGGGATTGCCAACTACTACCGGAGGTTTATCCAGGGTTTTGGTCAGGTAGCAGCTCCCATTACCTCACTGCTGAAGGGGGGCCCGGTGCGCTTGCAGCGGACAGCTGAGGCGGACAGGGCTTTTAGTCACCCGAGGGCTCTGTTTACCTCAGCTCCCGTGCTGGCCCATCCGGATCCCTCTTTGGCGTTCACAGTGGAGGTGGACGCGTCCGAGGCTGGGATAGGAGCTGTGCTCTCTCAGCGCTCGGGTACGCCACCGAAGCTCCGCCCCTGTGCCTTCTTCTCGAAGAAGCTCAGCCCGGCGGAGCAAAACTATGACGTGGGGGACCGGGAGCTGTTGGCTGTCATCAAGGCCTTGAAGGCATGGAGACGTGGGCTAGAAACCCTTTTCTTATCTGGACTGACCACCGTAATCTGGAGTACATCCGGGCAGCAAGGAGACTGAACCCTCGCCAGGCAAGGTGGGCCATGTTTTTCACCCGTTTTTGTTTACCCTTTCTTACAGACCAGGCTCCCAGAACGCGAAGGCAGACGCATTGTCCTGGCTGTATGACACAGAGGAGCGGCCCCTGGATCTCACTCCCATACTTCCCGCCTCCTGCCTGGTGGCGCCGGTAGTGTGGGAGCTGGACACAGACATTGAGCAGGCATTACATGCAGAGCCTGCTCCCGTCCAGTGTCCCGCTGGGCATCTGTATGTCCCGTCTGCTGTCCGTGACCGGTTGATCTATTGGGCCAACACGTCATCTTGGCATCGGTCGGACAGTGCGCTGTTTGAGCAGGAGGTGCTGGTGGCCTGCCTTGACTAAGGACGTGAGGGTTTATGTTTCCTCCTGCTCGGTGTGCGCCCAGTGTAAGGCTCCTAGGCACCTGCCCAGAGGTAAGCTACACCCCTTACCCAGCAGCCTTGGTCGCACCTGACAGTGGATTTTGTTACTAATCTTCCACTCACACAGGGTAACACCGCGATCCTGGTCATCGTGGATCATTTCTCTAAGTCCTGTCATCTCCTCCCTCTGCCCGGTCTCCCTAAGGCCCTACAGACTGCGGAGGCCTTGTTTACAGATGTCTTCCGGCACTGCGGGGTGCTTGAGGATATAGTGTCTGATCGGGGTCCGCAGTTCACGTCTAGGGTCTGGAAGGCATTCATGGAACGTCTGGGGGTCTTGATCAGCCTTACTTCAGGGTTTGACCCCGAGAGTAATGGGCAGGTGGAGAGAGTGAACCAGGATGTGGGCAGGTTTCTGCGGTCCTATTGCCAGGACCGGCCGGGTGAGTGAGCAGAGTTCATACCCTGGTGCCGAGAAGGCACAGAACTCGCTCCACCACTCCTCTACTAACATCTCTCCCTTCCAGTGCGTACTGGGGTACCAGCCGGTTCTGGCCCATTTGGCATCAGGGTGAGACCGAGGTTCCTGCAGTGGACGACTGGTTCAGGCACGCGGAGGAGACATGGGAAGCCGTCCGTGGCCACCTTCAGCAGGCTGTGACGCACCAGAAGGTTAATGCAGATCGCCACCGCAGTTAGACCCCGGTGTTTGCACCGGGGGACCGGGTCTGGCTCTCGACCCAAAACCTGCCCCTACGCCTGCCCTGCCGGAAGCTGGGTCCACGGTTTGTGGGGCCATTTAAAGTCCTGAGGAGAGTGAACGAGGTTTGTTGTAGGTTACAGCTTACACCTGATTACTGTATTAACCCCTCGTTTCATGTGTCTCTCCTCAGGCCGTTGGTGGCTGGCCCGCTCCAGGAGTTTGAGGTGCGGGAGGATCCTCCGACCCCCTCTGGACATCGGGGGGGCCCCAGCGTACTCCGTTCGCTCCATACTGGATTTAAGGCACCGGGCGAGGGGCCTTCAGGAGGGGTACAGTCTGGAGGAGAGGTGCTGGGTTCCGGTCGAGGATGTGTTGGACCCATCTATGCTGCAGGAGTTCCACTGTCTTCGTCCGGATCGCCCAGCGCCTCGCCTTCCGGGTCATCCCCGAGGCCAGTGTCGATGCGCAGCTGGAGCACGTCGGGGGGGGGGGGGGGGGGGTACTGTCATGACTTCCGCCGAAGTTGGTCCCTCTCCTTGTTCAGGCGGCGTTCGGCGGTCGAAGTCACCGACCTTCTAGCCATCGCTGATCCTCTTTTCATTTTCTTTTGGTTTTGTCTTGTATCACACATGGTTCCAATCCCATTCATTACATGTTGTGTAATTAACCCTCTGTTCCCCCTCATTGTCCTTGTCGGTGATTGTTTGTAAGCTTTGTGCAGATATGTTCTGGTGTGCGACGGGTTTTGTACCCACGTGTATTATTTTGTATATTATGTTTTTTTAGCACTTATTAAACTGCTCCATTTTATACCAAGTTCAATCTCCTGCGCCTGACTTCCCTGCCACCAGCACGCACCCTTACAAAGATACAGGCATCCTTCCTAACTAGTTGTTGGAGAGGAAGAGAACTGCTCAAAGATTTCACCATGAGGCCAATGGTGACTTTAAAACAGTTAGAGTTTAATGGCTGTGATTGGAGAACACTGAGGATGGAACAACAATGTCGTACACTGAACAGAAATATAAACGCAATACATAAAGTGTTGGTCCCATGTTTCACAAACTGAAATTAAAGATCAGAGAAATGTTTCATACTAACAAAAAGCTTATCTCTCGCAATTTTTGTGCACAAATGTGTTTACATCCCTGCTAGTGAGCATTTCTCCTTTGCCAAGTCAATCCATCCACCTGACAGGTAGGACCTGCCTTGTTGATAGTGCTGTTAAAACCTCTTTGGGCTAGGGGGCAGTATTTTGACATCCGGATGAAAAGCATGCCCAGAGTAAACTGCCTGCTACTCAGGCCCAGAAGCTACTATATGCATATTATTAGTAGTAGATTTGGATTGAAAACACTCTGAAGTTTCCAAAACTGTTTGAATGATGTCTGTGAGTATAACAGAACTCATATGGCAGGTGAAAATCTGAGAAAAATCCAACCAGGAAGTGGGAAATCTGAGATTTGTAGTTTTTCAAGTGATTGCCTATCCAATATACAGTGTAAATGGGGTCATATTGAACTTCCTACGGCTTCCACTAGATGTCAACAGTCTAGAATGTTGTTCCATGCTTCTACTGTGAATGGGGAGAGAATAAGAGCTATTGGAATCAGGTGTCTGGAAAAAGGCCATGAGCTCAGTCATGCGCGCAGCCGTGAGAGCGAGCTGAGTTCCTTTTAATTTCTTAAAAACATCCTAAAGATTGATTCTATACATCATTTGACATGTTTCTACGAACTGTAATTGAACTTTGACTTTGTCTCAATTTAGTGCTCGCGCATTTTGCATTTGAACTGAACCCGCAAACAAAAGGGAGGTATTTGGACATAAATATGGACTTTATCGAACAAAACAAACATTTATTGTGGAACTGGGATTCCTGGGAGTGCATTCCGATGAAGATCATCAAAGATAAGTGAATATATATAATGCTATTTCTGACTTCTGTTGACTCCACAACATGGTGGGTATCTCAGGCTTGTTTTGGTGCCTGAGCGCTGTGCTCAGATTATCGCATGGTGTGACACAGCAGTTGAAGTGTATCTATAATTCTATGTAAAACACTTGTATCTTATAACGTTTATGATGAGTATTTCTGTAAATTGATGTGGCTCCCTGCAAAATCACTGGATGTTTTGCAGGCAAAACATTACTGAACATATGTAAACTGAGATTTTTGGATATAAATATGAACTTTATCGAAGAAAACGTACATGTATTGTGTAACATGAAGTCCTATGACTGCCATCTGATGAAGATCATCAAAGGTTAGTGATTCATTTTATCTCTATTTCTGCTTTTTGTGACTCCTCTCTTTGGCTGGAAAATGGCTGTTTTTTGTGACTAGGTCGCTGACCTAACATAATCACAAGGTATGCTTTCGCCGTAAAGCCTTTTTGAAATCGGACAGTGCCATTTTTCTCATAAAAAGCGATAATATTCCGACCAGGAATCTGCGTTTAGGTAAACAGACGAAAGAAAATAAAGCATTCGGTCGACTCGTGCACGCGCCTAAGCCCATATTACTCTGATCGGCCACTTGCCAAAAGCGATAATGTGTTTCAGCGAGAGGCTGCCTCGATATCGTTCAGCTTTTTCCCGGGCTCTGAGAGCGTATGGGAGCCGTAGGAAGTGTCACGTTAGAGCAAAGCTCCTCAGTCTTCAATAAAAAGAGCCAAGATGAAACACAACTTCTCAGACAGGCCACTTCCTGCATGGAATCTTCTCAGGTTTTGGCCTGCCATTTGAGTTCTGTTATACTCACAGACACCATTCAAACAGTTTTAGAAACTTTAGGGTGTTTTCTATCCAAAGCCAATAATTATATGCATATTCTCGTTACTGGGCAGGAGTAGTAACCAGATTAAATCGGGTACGTTTTTTATCCGGCCGTGTCAATACTGCCCCCTAGCCCTAACAGGTTAAACTTTGTGGTAGTTAGCCATGAGAGACAAAGTACTTCTTGTCCAATTTTGAGCAGTTATATCCCTCCCAAAATATTATGGGTGATATTTTAGTCACTCAAAAGGCTTTTTCACATGGGAATCAGAATGACTGTTCGGGACCTTTAACAAAGGCTTCTAAACTGACAATGACTACAAGGCAAAACAGATTAAAAAATTTGGCAAAACCATTGAAGTGTTGAGACTTGCTACCACTCTGATCTGTCCCCTAAATGTAATTGTTACAGAATCACTACGACATATCACATATCACTTAAATTGGTACAGCACTCTCACTACCAGGTGCAACAAATATAGTCTCTTACAAGACATGCCTCAAAATATGTTAATCATTGTGAAACAACAATAACATGCACCCACTACTGTTAAATATTTTTGGTGCATCAAATTTAACCTCTTACAAGGCTTGCCTTAAAATGTCTTAATGAGCCAGAGTATCTTTCCCACCCACAACCTTTTCCCACAGTGCACCATAGTTAATACTGTAAACCACATTTACGGTATTTTATTGTGCATTCTACAGTGTTTGTGTTGAAATTACAGAAAGGTCTTAGTGTTCTGTAAATAAATGTACAGTATTTTACTGTGCATTCTATGCTATTCTACTGTATTCAGTTTATACAGTATCATTCTGTTGATTAATACAGTAAAATTACTGGTAAAATTACAAAAACGGCTAACAGTGTACCATGTTGAGGCTCTTATTGGTTTAGTTTTCTACATAGCACAATGTTTTCCTTATGTGGATTCATATTGTCATATCACTGATGGTAGACGGTAGTGATGTGTACTTTGCAAATGATCTTTTTACTGACTCAAGAGTCATGACTTGTTGTTCTGGGTGACTTGTTCATTTTAGTCATTCTTTTGTCCTGCTAGCTCAGGATTTTCCAAACTCGGCCCTCAGGACCCCAAGTGGTGCACGTTTTGGTTTCAGCCCTAGCACTACACAGCTTTCAAATAATCACGCTTTGATCATTTGAATCAGCTGTGTAGTGTTAGGGAAAAAAACTAAACGTGCACCCCTTGGGGTCCTGAGGACCGAGTTTGGGAAATGCTGTGCTAGCTAGTGCTGGCCTCAATGAGTCCTACAGCAGGATTAATACACGCTCCTCTGGCTCAGCGTCTCCAGAGATATGTTCCAACCACCAACTGTATGTCATATGCTTGCAGGGAAATAGGTCATGAGCATAGAGAAGAATAACAACTGATAATTGATCACATGGTGCAAGAATTAATGCACTTAATTGATTATTTAATGTTATGAAGGACAGCTTTCTAGAACCAAAACATACACAGCCTCTGCTCAACAAACTGGAAAACAAATTGTTTGCAGGCTGCAGTTCGCAAACAACATTGTGCTTATCACCCTCACAGCAGTCAAGCCATGTATTCCGCCAAGAGTCGTTCACAATCTAATCAGGTTGCGGCCACAACTAGACCTTGTTTCAAATGTATCAAGAAATAATCTTATTTGTATACCTAGCAATCAACACATGTACACAACTTGTAAAGCACACATTTACTCAGTCAAAAATGACAGCTCCAATTAGCCCCCTATGGTGAACGAAGTGAACGAGAGACTTGTAGAATCATGAATCTTTTGCGTTTTCACTTCATCGTTCGCCGATAGGGGGTTCTGCTTGCTCTGGGCATTACTGACTCAAATGAACAAAATGAATTGAACGATTGATTCTTTTGACAGAACCAGTAATCAGGATATAGGACTGTATCCCAAATGGCATCTTATTCCATACATAGTGTACAATTTGCTCTGGTCATAAGTAGTCCACGTTATTGAAATATAGGGTGCCATTTGGGACGCAAGTCCAGGATATCGTCTCATATGAGTGAGTCTGATTACACTTAATAAAGTAAAAGACAGACCACTAAAGAAATACAAGTAAGTGTTTTTCTTAGTAACACTACCGTTCAAAAGTTTGGGGTCACATTCGAAATGTCCTTGTTTTTGAAAGAAAAGCAAATGTTTTGTACATTAAAATAACATCAAATTGATCAGAAATACAGTGTAGACATTGTTAATGTTGTAAATTACTATTGTAGCTGGAAACGGCAGATTGTTTTATGGAATATCTACATAGGCGTACAGAGGCACATTATCAGCAAGCATCACTCCTGTGTTCCAATTGCACGTTGTGTTAGCTAATCCAAGTTTATTATTTTAAAAGTCTAATTGATAATTAGAAAGCCCTTTTGCAATTATGTTAGCACAGCTGAAAACTGGCCTTCTTTAGACTAGTTGAGTATCTGGAAAATCAGCATTTGTGGGTTCGATTACAGGGCCAAAATGGCCAGAAACAAAGAACTTTCTTCTGAAACTCGTCAGTCTATTCTTGTTCTGAGAAATTAAGGCTATTCAATGCGAGAAATTGCCAAGAAACTGAAGATCTCGTACAACACTGTGTACTACTCCCTTCCCAGAACAGCGCAAACTGTCTCTAACCAGAATTTAAAGAGAAGTGGGAGGCCCCGGTGCACAACTGAGCAAGAGGACAAGTACATTAGAGTGTCTAGTTAGAGAAACAAACGCAAACAAACATCAACAGTGAAGAGGCGACTCCGGGATGCTGGCCTTCTAAGCAGAGTTGCAAAGAAAAAGGCATATCTCAGACTGGCCAATAAAAATAAAATATTAAGATAGGGAAAAAAACACGAACGCTGGACAGAGCAAAATTGGAAAAAAGTGTTATGGACAGACTAATCTAAATTTGAGGAGTTCAGATCACAAAGAAGAACATTCATGAGATGCAGAAAAAAATGAAAAGATGCAGGAAGAGTGCTTGACGCAATCTGTCAAGCATGGTGGGGGAAATGTGATGGTCTGGGGGTGCTTTGGTGATGGTAAAGTGGGAGATTTGTACAGGGTAAAAGGGATATTTAAGAAGGAAGGCTATCACTCCATTTTGCAATGCCATGCCATTCCCTGTGGATGGCGCTTATTTGGAGCCAATTTACTCCTACATCAGGACAATGACTCAAAGCACAGCTCCAAACTATGCAATAACTATTTAGGGAAGAAGCAGTCAGCTGGTATTCTGTCTACAATGGAGTGGCCAGCACAGTCACCGGATCTCAACCCTATTGAGCTGTTGTGGGTGCAGCTTGACCGTATGGTACGTAAGAAGTGCCCATCAAGCCAATCTAACTTGTGGGAGTTGCTTCAGGAAGCATGTCAACAAATTGACAACTAGAATGCCAAAGGTCTGCAAGGCTGTAATTGCTGCAAATAGAGGATTCTTTGACGAAAGCAACGTTTGAAGGACACAATTATTATTTCAATTCAAAATCATTCATTTTTAACCTTGTCAACATCTTGACTATATTTGCTATTCATTTTGCAACTAATTTCATGTATGTTGTCATGGAAAACAAGTGACCCCAAACTTTTGAACGGTAGTGTACATTTATAAAGACCACAATCAATTACAATTAAAAGATTTGTGAAAAAACAACATAACTCCAAACACAGACATTTCCAGAGGATAGATATAATTGAGAAACAGATCAACTTCAGAAAGCAGAGCATAGTTACTTTCAGTAACAGACCTTAAAATTGGTCGTTAAATGCCAGCATGCGGTGGCGGCCATGATTCTATTGTCCTTGTCTCATTTAATGGTTGTCACATGTAAAATGAACTATCGGGGCCTCCACAAGCACTTATTTTTTTTAATAACATCGGGCAAACAAGTGAAATATTGCACTTTATGGGATCCAGAACCTACTTCAAAAAAGTTAATGAACTCTCAGAAACTTTAATAGTCAGTTTTCCTTCTCATGCATCTTCATAAAGACCCTCTTCCCAAAAGTCTGCGGGCGAGGGGTGTCATTTCAAACAGCTGTGCCGAGAGAGAGCGAGCGAGAGAGAGAGAGAGAGAGAGAGAGGATCCTCATGATGAATCACATCATCCCTCCTTCCCCTCCTCCTTTTCCCCAATCACTTTTCATACCTAGCAAATGTCAATGGATTGTCTTGATTTCCTCCAGGGTTGCCTAAAGGTGAGGAAATGAAGAGCGAGTGAGATGAGAACAAGGGACTATCGAGACTTCCATAGGTTCCTAATCACCTTTATGGTACCAAAGGGCTGAGGAGGAGTTGGAGGAGGCTGGGTGTGTGTGCATGCCCACACGCACACACAGGCTCCCAGGGGCAGTGTTAACAAGTACCCTCATCAGCCAGTCAATTTGAGGGCTCGGGGTCTGCTCCCAGACGACTGCGTGCGTGCGTGCTTTCACTTTGTGTTTGTATGTGTACCTCCTGAGTCTGACAATGATGAAACAACAACCAACCTACCACCCTTCCATGGTCTGCCTCTTTCTCTTTCCTCATGAACTCACCACAGTACCTCACAACAACTAGCATCCACTCATAAACAAACACACAAACACACACACACACAATGTACACAGACATTGATGTCAGACAGACATACAGTGCATTCAGAAAGTATTCAGAGCCCTTCCCCTTTTCCAAATGTCGTTACGTTACAGCCTTATTCTAAAATGGAATAAATAAATAATTGTTTCCTCATCAATCTACACACAATACCCCATAATGACAAAGTGAAAACAAGTTTTAAGAAATGTTTGAAATGTATAACCAAAAAAAACAGATACATTATTTAAATATGTATTCAAACTTGAAAATATGAAATATCCTTAGTCATGTCACTGAGGGAGAGAGGGGAAAGTAGAATGTTTACATTACGTCGGAAGGTTATTGTTATACACTGCTCAAAAAATAAAGGGAACACTAAAATAACACATCCTAGATCTGACTGAATGAAATAATCTTATTAAATACTTTTTCTTTACATAGTTGAATGTGCTGAAAACAAAATCACACAAAAATAATCAATGGAAATCCAATTTATCAACCCATGGAGGTCTGGATTTGGAGTCACACTCAAAATTAAAGTGGAAAACCACACTACAGGCTGATCCATCCTTGATGTAATGTCCTTAAAACAAGTCAAAATGAGGCTCAGTAGTGTGTGTGGCCTCCACGTGCCTGTATGACCTCCCTACAATATCTGGGCATGCTCTTGATGAGGTGGCGTATGGTCTTCTCCCAGACCTGGACTAAAGCATCCGCCAACTCCTGGACAGTCTGTGGTGCAATGTGGCGTTGGTGGATGGAGCGAGACATGATGTCCCAGATGTGCTCAATTGGATTCAGGTCTGGGGAACGGGTGGGCCAGTCCATAGCATCAATGCCTTCCTCTTGCAGGAACTGCTGACACACTCCAGCCACATGAGGTCTAGCATTGTCTTCCATTAGGAGGAACCCAGGGCCAACTGCACCAGCATATGGTCTCACAAGGGGTCTGAGGATCTCATCTCGGTACCTAATGGCAGTCAGGCTACCTCTGGCGAGCACATGGAGGGCTGTGCGGCCCCCCAAAGAAATGCCACCCCACACCATGACTGACCCACCGCCAAACCGGTCATGCTGGAGGATGTTGCAGGCAGCAGAACGTTCTCCACAGTGTCTCCAGACTCTGTCACATGTGCTCAGTGTGAACCTGCTTTAATCTGTGAAGAGCACAGGGTGCCAGTTGCGAATTTGCCAATCTTGGTGTTCTCTGGCAAATGCCAAACGTCCTGCATGGTGTTGGGCTGTAAGCACAACCCCCATCTGTGGACGTCGGGCCCTCATACCACCCTCATTGAGTCTGTTTCTGACCGTTTGAGCAGACACATGCACATTTGTGGCCTGCTGGAGGTCATTTTGCAGGGCTCTGGCAGTGCTCCTCCTGCTCCTCCTTGCACAAAGGTGGAGGTAGCAGTCCTGCTGCTGGGTTGTTGCCCTCCTACGGCCTCCTCCACGTCTCCTGATGTACTGCCCTGTCTCCTGGTAGCGCCTCCATGCTCTGGACACTACACTGACAGACACAGCAAACCTTCTTGCCACAGCTCGCATTGATGTGCCATCCTGGATGAGCTGCACTACCTGAGCCACTTGTGTGGGTTGTAGACTCCGTCTCATGCTACCACTAGAGTGAAAGCACCGCCAGCATTCAAAAGTGACCAAAACATCAGCCAGGAAGCATAGGAACTAAGAAGTGGTCTGTGGTCACCACCTGCAGAACCACTCCTTTATTGGGGGTGTCTTGCTAATTGCCTATAATTTCCACCTGTTGTCTATTCCATTTGCACAACAGCATGTGACATTTATTGTCAATCAGTGTTGCTTCCTAAGTGGACAGTTTGATTTCACAGAAGTGTGATTGACTTGGAGTTACATTGTGTTGTTTAAGTGTTTTGAGCAGTGTACATCAGGTAGCCTATAACAGACCCCAGCTGCATCCTGTTTCCATTGATCATCCTTGATCATTCCATTGATCATTCAAATTGAATGGAGTCCACATGTGGTGAATTCAATTTATTGGACATGATTTGGAAAGACACACACCTGTCTATATAAGGTCCCACAGTTGACATTGCATGTCAGAGCAAAAACCACACCATAAGGTTGAAGGAATTGTCAGTAGATCTTTGATACAGATCAAAACATTTCTGCAGTATTGAAGGTCCCAAAGAACAAAGTGGCCTCCAAATGGAAAAAGTTTGGAATCACCAAGACTCTTCCTAGAGCTGGCCACCCTGCGAAACTGAGCAATTGGGGAAGAAAGGCCTTTGGGGGAGAAGGAGGTGACCAAGAACCAGATGGTCACTCTGACAGAGCTCAAGTTCCTCTGTGGAGATTGGAGAACCTTCCAGAAGTACAACCATCTCTGCAACACTCCACCAATCAGGCCTTTATGGTAGTGGCCAGACGGAAGTCACTCTTCAGTAAAAGGCACTTGACTGCCCGCTTGGAGTTTGCCAAAAGGCACTTTTGAGAAACAACTCTTTGGTCTGAATGCCAAGCGCCACGTCTGTAGGAAACCTTGAACCATCCCAACAGTGAAGCATGGTCGTGGCAGCATCATGCTGTCGGGATGTTTTTCAGAGGCAGAGACTGGGAGACAACCCAGGATCGAGGGAAAGATTAACAGAGTAAAGTACAGAGAGATGCTTGATGAAAACCTGCTCCAGAGCACTCAGGAGCTCAGACTGGGGAAAAGGTTCACCTCCCAACAGGACAACGACCCTAAGCAGAAAGCCAAGACAATGCAGGAGTGGCTTCGGGACAAGTCTCTGAATGTCCTTGAGTGTCCCAGCCAGAGCCCGGACTTGAACCCGATCAAACATCTCTGGAGAGACCTGAAAATAGCTGTGCAGTGATGCTCCCCATCCAACCTGACAGAGCTTGAGAGGATCTGCAGAAAAGAATGGGAGAAACTCCCTAAATACAGGTGTGCCAAGCTTGTAGCCTCATACCCAAAAAGACTTGAGGCTGTAATCACTGCCAAAGTTGCTTCAACAAAGTACTGAGTAAAGATTCTGAATACTTGTGATAAATATATACATTTTTAAAAATGTTATTAGCAAAACATCCTAGAAACCAGGTTTTTGCTTTGTCTTTATGGGGTATTGTGTGTAGATTGATGAGGGGAAAAAACGATTTAGTCCATTTTAGAATAACGCTGTAGCGTTAGTAAAACTGGTAATAAGCAGTGGTTTTTGGTTGTAATGGAGGGGTTATGGTATATCAGCCTCTACCCTCTAAAACCACTGGTTCTTCCCTTCCCTTCACATGTTGACAGCAATAACATCTCAAATATAGCAGTGCTGCAACCAGGAGAAGTATGGTCAGGTAAAAACTTGGCTCTGTAGTAGTCCTGGGTAGAAAAGTTGTATTTTGTAGTTTATTATCAAATACTCCGGGTTTGTCGATTTATAGTTTATATAGAGTTTCATCTGAATGGCAACTATTTTCTTTGATATTCAAATACAGATCTCAGAAAAACAAATAGCATTTTGAAAATAACAGTCAATAGATTAATGAAAGTAAAGTCATAACATCATGGAGCCCCGTGCGAGGAATCTAAGACAAAATTAGGCCTTACTGTTGAATTCAGTCTATGAATTGTGTAGCAAGTTACGTTATACACCGATAGAGTTGTAGGCAGGATTATCATTGAGAGTGAGTGTGTGTGTTTCATTTCAACCCAGATAGCAGGGAAAAATTGTCTCCGGTGTTGTATACCTGACTAAGGACTAAGAGGGTGAATTTGAATTATTATGTTTCCAGAGCTAGGACATAAGGGCCAGCCTATTACGGAAATTTGAGATAATATATTAGTTTGGCCAAAGCAAAGTATTATATCTCTGTCTCTGGCAACTAAGGAGCGAGCAGACTCAGCGAGTATTCTTTTCTAGAGCTAGGACATGAGGGCCAGCCAATTAAGGAAATTGGAGAAGATACATTTGTTTGGCCCGAAGCAAAGTATTATCTCTCTGTCTGTCGCGCTTCAGAAGTGTGAGTATACATGGTGAATATTTCTTTATGTTATCGCGTGTTCCGGTTACATTGCTAGCAAGAAACGCCTCCTAGGTTGATGTGAGACGTTGTTAGTAAACCTCCGGTCCCAAACTGAAGGCGAACTTGTTTGTGCTTAAAGTGAACATTCTTGTACAACAATGGCTGGCTTTGCATTAGATGCTAAGCTAACAAAGAGAGAGCAGCCCTTTTTCTTTCTTTACAGCGAAATCCTGTGCCTTGGGCGACGGAAGACCCGCCTTTGCAGGAATCCCATGTGATTTCAGCTTTCAGGGCGAAATCCCGCTGCTTGAGTGACGGAAGTCCCGCCTTTGCTCGAATCCCTTGTGAGTTCAACTTTCAGGGCTAAGAAACCCTTTGTGGTGAAGAATCACCAGTAATAGATATATATTTTTTTTATTCCAATGTGAGGGCCAACGTCTTCTCACATTTGTAACAATGGGTTACACTTTATAATATCCAACAGATCTCAACTGATTTGATATCATTCTCTCATTCAATTTAACATGGAAATTAAAATGCTAAACTTTTAATGCTTTCAGGTTAATTAAAGTTTAATTCCCAGATAGCCTATACAGGTATGCTTAATCATTAACATTGCTAAATCAATTAAAGTAGCTTTTGCAAATTCATTGATGTCCAACTCCCACGTTACTGATCCAGTAACGTCAATAAATAGATTAAAATTGTTTTTGCATCTTCCAACGACTCAAAACCCAAACATAAAAAATAAAAATTTGAACTTAAAAAAATATATAATAATGAGAAAGCTATCAGAGGGGGTGGCCTCATTCCTCCATTAATTATGAACCCTCACCAATGGACAGATTGATTGCTGACCTCAGCAGCGATATAAACCCAAACTATGCCATAAGCGGGGAAAAAACAGCAGGAATTGCAAAAACTGCCCTCCAAAATCAACCATTAGGCGCAGGCCTTTTAAAGGTTCTCTCCAGTTTAGCCCTGATGTAAGGCCGCCAGCAGAGATTGACATTGGTCCAGTACTGCAGTACACAGCAGAATCACAACCAAGAAACAGTTGACATGAAGGAACAGGTGGAGAGAACCAGGAAACTAATGACAAAAGCCGAAAAATGAAAAATACTGCTAACCGTGGAACTGTGTTTGAAAAAGGAACAATTAAAAGAGATGACAAACGAGCACAAACTCTTAAACAAAATCGTCTTCTACAGGAACAACTTGATTTAGCAAAAAATAAACAGGTAAAGCTGACGAGTTATCGACAAATGTGGCGTGCAACTTGATAACTTGCATGCAGTTTTGATAAACAACACTCAAAGCAATAATGTTCTTGTCCAAATGCTGCGGGCCAAAGACAATCAGTTAATGAACACAATTACCAATTTGGATGGCAAAACAACGGAACTCATTGAAGTCGTTGACCAAATGATTGATGAGAGAACCCAGGTGAGAAAGTTGGAAAAAGTGATCTCCAAGGAAGTGGAGGAAATCTCATCACTGAATCTCTCGATCCACACTGAAGACCTCTACCTGCAAACTATAGCAGATAAGTATGAGGCCAAACCGAGCAAGTGCGACACTCACATGTCTAAAATAAGTACTCTAAGCACCCATGTGGACTATGCAGCAGAAAACCACCCTTAGGTACCATCTGGAGGAATTCCAGAACAGTCAGACGCTACAGCGTGACTACTCAACAAAGCAACCAAGCTCGCAACCAGAGTTCGGTACACAAAGGAGTGAAGACGACAGAAGGTTTCAGACTTTGTCTCTCAGGTGTCCTTTAGTCTTCTCTTCTTGGCCATTTGGCACAGAGTAATATGGCGCCTCCTCAACAAGAAAGCCAAAGCTTGGCTTCTCCTCTTGGCCTTTCGGCCCACAATTCCCCACAGGATGAAGCCAACCCTCTCCACACACTTACATTTTACATTTACATTTTAGTCATTTAGCAGACGCTCTTATCCAGAGCGACTTACAAATTGGTGCATTCACCTTATAATATCCAGTGGAACAACCACTTTACAATAGTGCATCTAAATCTTTTAAGGGGGGGGGGTTAGAAGGATTACTTTATCCTATCCCAGGTATTCCTTGAAGAGGTGGGGTTTCAGGTGTCTCCGGAAGGTGGTGATTGACTCCGCTGTCCTGGCGTCGTGAGGGAGCTTGTTCCACCATTGGGGTGCCAGAGCAGCGAACAGTTTTGACTGGGCTGAGCGGGAACTGTGCTTCCTCAGAGGTAGGGAGGCGAGCAGGCCAGAGGTGGATGAACGGAGTGCCCTCGTTTGGGTGTAGGGCCTGATCAGAGCCTGAAGGTACGGAGGTGCCGTTCCCCTCACAGCTCCGTAGGCAAGCACCATGGTCTTGTAGCGGATGCGAGCTTCGACTGGAAGCCAGTGGAGAGAGCGGAGGAGCGGGGTGACGTGAGAGAACTTGGGAAGGTTGAACACCAGACGGGCTGCGGCGTTCTGGATGAGTTGTAGGGGTTTAATGGCACAGGCAGGGAGCCCAGCCAACAGCGAGTTGCAATAATCCAGACGGGAGATGACAAGTGCCTGGATTAGGACCTGCGCCGCTTCCTGTGTGAGGCAGGGTCGTACTCTGCGAATGTTGTAGAGCATGAACCTACAGGATCGGGTCACCGCCTTGATGTTGGTGGAGAACGACAGGGTGTTGTCCAGGGTCACGCCAAGGCTCTTAGCACTCTGGGAGGAGGACACAATGGAGTTGTCAACCGTGATGGCGAGATCATGGAATGGGCAGTCCTTCCCCGGGAGGAAGAGCAGCTCCGTCTTGCCGAGGTTCAGCTTGAGGTGGTGATCCGTCATCCACACTGATATGTCTGCCAGACATGCAGAGATGCGATTCGCCACCTGGTTGTCAGAAGGGGGAAAGGAGAAGATTAATTGTGTGTCATCTGCATAGCAATGATATGAGAGACCATGTGAGGATATGACAGAGCCAAGTGACTTGGTGTATAGCGAGAATAGGAGTGGGCCAAGAACAGAGCCCTGGGGGACACCAGTGGTGAGAGCACGTGGTGCGGAGACAGATTCTCGCCACGCCACCTGGTAGGAGCGACCTGTCAGGTAGGACGCAATCCAAGCGTGCGCGGTGCCGGAGATGCCCAGCTCGGAGAGGGTGGAGAGGAGGATCTGATGGTTCACGGTATCAAAGGCAGCAGATAGGTCTAGAAGGATGAGAGCAGAGGAGAGAGAGTTAGCTTTAGCAGTGCGGAGAGCCTCCGTGACACAGAGAAGAGCAGTCTCAGTTGAATGCCCAGTCTTGAAACCTGACTGATTAGGATCAAGAAGGTCATTCTGAGAGAGATAGCAAGAGAGCTGGCCAAGGACGGCGCGTTCAAGAGTTTTGGAGAGAAAGGAAAGAAGGGATACTGGTCTGTAGTTGTTGACATCGGAGGGATCGAGTGTAGGTTTTTTCAGAAGGGGTGCAACTCTCGCTCTCTTGAAGACAGAAGGGACGTAGCCAGCGGTCAAGGATGAGTTGATGAGCGAGGTGAGGTAGGGGAGAAGGTCTCCGGAAATGGTCTGGAGAAGAGAGGAGGGGATAGGGTCAAGTGGGCAGGTTGTTGGGCGGCCGGCCGTCACAAGACGCGAGATTTCATCTGGAGAGAGAGGGGAGAAAGAGGTCAAAGCACAGGGTAGGGCAGTGTGAGCAGGACCAGCAGTGTCGTTTGACTTAGCAAACGAGGATCGGATGTCGTCAACCTTCTTTTCAAAATGGTTGACGAAGTCATCCGCAGAGAGGGAGGAGGGGAGGGGAGGGGGAGGAGGATTCAGGAGGGAGGAGAAGGTAGCAAAGAGCTTCCTAGGGTTAGAGGCAGATGCTTGGAGTTTAGAGTGGTAGAAAGTGGCTTTAGCAGCAGAGACAGAAGAGGAAAATGTAGAGAGGAGGGAGTGAAAGGATGCCAGGTCCGCAGGGAGGCGAGTTTTCCTCCATTTCCGCTCGGCTGCCCGGAGCCCTGTTCTGTGAGCTCGCAGTGAGTCGTCGAGCCACGGAGCAGGAGGGGAGGACCGAGCCGGCCTGGAGGATAGGGGACAGAGGAAATCAAAGGATGCAGAGAGGGAGGAGAGGAGGGTTGAGGAGGCAGAATCAGGACATAGGTTGGAGAAGGTTTGAGCAGAGGGAAGAGATGATAGGATGGAAGAGGAGAGAGTAGCGGGAGAGAGAGAGCGAAGGTTGGGACGGCGCAATACCATCCGAGTAGGGGGAGAGTGAGAAATGTTGGATGAGAGCGAGAGGGAAAAGGATACAAGGTAGTGGTCGGAGACTTGGAGGGGAGTTGCAATGAGATTAGTGGAAGAACAGCATCTAGTAAAGATGAGGTCAAGCGTATTGCCTGCCTTGTGAGTAGGGGGGGAAGGTGAGAGGGTGAGGTCGAAAGAGGAGAGGAGTGGAAAGAAGGAGGCAGAGAGGAATGAGTCGAATGTAGACGTGGGGAGGTTAAAGTCACCCAGAACTGTGAGAGGTGAGCCATCCTCAGGAAAGGAACTTATCAAGGCACTTGAATGCCTTGATAAAATCGTCAAAAACTTCTGCACCTTTGCAGACTGCATAACCTGTAATGTGCTAATTGATTGGGGCTTGACAATATTGCTGATCTGTCAAACATTGTTCAATGATCTCAAAAGGGCTTTGCACCCAGCTAAACGTTGGTTAAAAATGGAACGATGCGACACTAAACTTTGAGGTTTCACTCAGACTACCTCGCCACTCCCAATGCAACTCATGCTGAAACTACACTTCCAAGATGTATCACTTGTTCACCCTGTGTATGTTACCACCCTCAAAACTGAACAGATGCTACTCAGAGCACACTTGATGGATCGATTGATCCCACTGATGGATTGGAAACGCAATCAATTGTGGTCACAGGTAACCGTGCCATCTCGACTGACCACACTGTCTTCTAGCGCTGGCTGCAACACAGTCATCCACGAGGAGTATCTGTCGAAAAGACCCATTGTGAAAAATGTTTTGACACGTCATGGTGCAGAACTTGATTCAAGCAGATATTACGATATCTCATCACATTCAATCAGCAAACCTGATTGACTATTATTTTCATGATTTCGAGCCAGCAGTCTCTGTGAGTGAGCAACTTCCCTCCTCCTTGGAGTCATGCGATACTGTAGCTAAGATTAATTTCTCATGTCCTTTGGACACTTCCGCAAGCACCACGGCTGTCTCAGGAAACAAAGTATCAACGTGCAGGGTGGACTCTGCTTCCGATGATACATTTTCTGCTTTGAGAGGGACTGAAACCCCTTTCTATGAAACGAACAGCGTCAGTCCCGCCATTGACCCGATGACTCTCACTGGTGAAACACTGTGCGATATCACAGAAAGATATCCTCGTCTCAGTTCGCAGGTACTGGAACGGTTGCCACACGCAGACATTGTGGTGACTGGCAGGCCACTAAGCGTTTTGAAGCACAAACACCAGGAGATTTGGTTGAAAGGTTACAGCCAATCTACTAACAACGCGGATACTGACAACAAAGGGGCCGACCTTTTCGTTTGTGCCTCGGACACCAACACCAACCGCTGGTAGGGGGGTCCTGAGACACAAAGGGGGGAGTACTAGCCCAGACCCATGATGAGCCTCATCGAGTCCAGTGGGGGGGTTGAGACTATGTGCAACACTGTACGAGGCCATCTGATCAGGAAACAATTCAAGTTGTAAATTTCCCCACGAGAACATAGGGGAGCGGACAAGCCCCTCGACGGGAATAACCTTATAATACATCTGAGATATCACTGAGGTATCCCAAACTGGTCGAATAGAAGTCCAGTGGTCTGTCCACCTACCCCCAAATGTTTGAACAATAATCATTCCTTCTCATGTGTAGTTTCAACTACAATGCAACTAGTAAAATGCTCTAATCATGTATTCCGGTTGGATAACATTTTGGGATAAATTGGTAGGGTAGCTGGTACCAATAACAGAAAATCAGTCCAGCCACTATCAGTACGAAGGTTAAAGACCTAACAATTGCCCTTGATAACAGCAACAGAGGAGGTAGTAATCACTCAGATTGCAACACGTGGAAGGGAAGCTCCAAAACACTCTTCTAATGGTTAACACACATGCCGCTAATAAATAGAACCCTCCATTCAGGAGGAAAGTTATTAGAAGTCATTAACCATGTTCACACCGTGTACGACTGGTTCAGTGCTTATAGAGTACTTTCGTCATGAGGTTATCTCCTCCGTGGATAACATAGCTATTAAATAGACTCCTTCATGCCTATCACCAATGTTGTAAGACACATTGACTTGTAGTAAAACCTCTACAGGTCTCCTTGGCATATGGCTTGAGGTCGGCACCGATTCTTACTGACACCCGTTCATTGACATGGACATTTTCTGATGACGTCAGACTTATTCTGAACAGGTTGCAGCCTACCATGATGCTTGGATTTATTTCCCTTGGTATGTGTACAACAGAACATTTAATGAGGATTTATACTAGGATCACTTAAGGGTCCAAGCAAAATACAAGCCTTGGTAAAGTTGAAAATATACCCTGCAGCCCCTTTGACTCTACAGCTATATAAGCCATCAGTTTCTCCCCAGAGGTCCATTGGTTATCCCTGTAGACTGTCTGAAGCTAGTGCCTTGCTGCTGTAGACTTATCATGTAGTTATCCACTTAGGATAGTTCCCCTAGCAACACACCGCTAAGTACGATCGCCCATATATGACAGACAAAATGCCATAATAGAGTAATTTAGCCAAGACCGTGGAAGTATACAGAATATTGTCCAATTAGATGATGGTGTGGTAACTATATTTTGTATATCTTTTGTTTGTGTTTTATTCATTTTTGTTTCATTTTATTTGACACTTGGGAAGTGATACTGCCACAAACAAGTTCCCCATACAACCACTAGTAAGTGCCACCACGCCGCTCATTTGGAAGAAATGTAATGATGTATTTCATGAGTGTTGTGTGTTATTAACGTCTGTCTAATTTACTGCCTAGCTCCACCAGCCTGGACAATCGGACGATGGGTCTGGAACGACGAACCACAACCAGGACATTTCCTGGCCATTCTTGTGGTCTGCAGCTTGCAGAAATCCTACCAGGGAAAACCACCAGAGGGGGACTGCTAGAATGATCCAGGACATACCATGGTCATTTTTGTGGTGGGTTGCAACTTTCAGAATCCTTCCAAGATTTAACCCACTAGAGTGGGACTGTCATGACTGTCCTGTGAGGATCCGAATGGGTCAGATAAGCTTGGCAATGGATGACAGTAACCAGACCCTCTCTCACCCACAGAGGGGGAGGAGGGAGCTGGTTGGGGGGTTGATAGCTCACACCCTGTCGTAAATTAAAGGAGAGGAGAGCTAGAGAACAGCTGTCACGTCCTGACCAGCAGAGGGAGTAGTTGTGTAGTATTTTGGTCAGGACGTGGCAGAAGAGGTCTGTGTATGTGTGTTCTGGGATGTCTGTTTCTATGTTGGTCTGTGTGGCTCCCGATCAGGGACAGCTGGTTATCGTTGTTCCTGATTGGGAGTCATATATTAGGAGTGTGTTTGTCATCTGGGTTTGTGGATTGTTTCGTTAGCACTGCTATTATTGTAAGTATAGCCTGTTAACCTGTCTTTAGTCGTTATTGTTTTCTGTGTTTGCTTTATTCATTATCATTAAAAGATGAGTATTCACATCCCAGCTGCATTTTGGTCGATTCAACACGGCGATTTTTGTGACAACAGCCCTCTCCAAATTTACACAGGAATGCTCCTTTGTCTCCAGATAACTTTTCCCACTGAAACTAACACGTTCTAAATCGAATACTAGAAAAATATTCCTAACAGAGAATTTGGGGAATGGTCAGTGTTGATCTAAAGAATAATAATGTCACATGGGATGTTATTTTGTGATGCCATTATAAGTGTTATAAAGGACATACTGTAACTTGAAAAGTATATACACCACAGGTACGAAGTCTCCATTCTTAACCTATGTGAAATGTAACAATTCTAAAAGTTTTTTGTTACAGTTTGACAATTGCTTACACATGATTTCTGAAACTATGGCTCCTTTTCTCTAGACTCAACACACAACATGCAAAACATCACACAGCTCTTGCAAAACCAAACACTTCATTCAAAATTATTTGAACTCTTCTCAAAAATGGTGTTTTACACACAAACCATCAAATGATAAGCTCTTATACACGCCAACTACACACAGATGTGACAAATGTAAAAGACTATTTTGTGTCGTTCGAATGTTCAGTGGAGTCCACGGCAGTTTCATAGCACTCACAAGTACATGTACAGTTGAAGTCGGAAGTTTACATACACCTTAGCCAAATACATTTACACTCAGTCTTTCACAATTCCTGACATTTAATCCTAGTACAAATTCCCTGTCTTAGGTCGGTTGGATAACCACTATATTTTAAGAATGTGAAATGTCAGAATAGAAGTGGAGAGAATTATTTATTTCACCTTTTATTTCTTTCATCACATTCGCCGTGGGTCAGAATTTTACATACACTCAATTAATATTTGGAAGCATTGCCTTTAAATTGTTTAAATTTGGTCAAACGTTTCAGGTAGCCTTCCACAAGCTTCCCACAATAAGTTGGGTGAATTTTGGCCCATTCCTCCTGACAGAGCTGGTGTAACTGAGTCAGGTTGTAGGCCTCCTTGCTCGCACACACTTTTTCAGGTCTGCCAAAACATTTTCTATAGGATTGAGGTCAGGGCTTTGTGATGGCCACTCCAATACCTTGACTTTGTTGTCTTTAAGCCATTTTGCCATAACTTTGGAAGTATGCTTTGGGTCATTGTCCATTTGGAAGACCCATTTGTGACCAAGCTTTAACTTCCTGACTCATGTCTTGAGATGTTGCTTTAATATATCTACATAATTTTCCTCCCTCATGATGCCATCTATTTTGTGAAGTGCACCTGCAGCAAAGCACCCCCACAACATGATGCTGCCACCCCCGTGCTTCACGATTGGGATGGTGTTCTTTAGCTTGCAAGCCTCCCCCTTTTTCCTCCAAACATAACGATGGTCATTATGGCCAAACAGTTCTATTTTTGTTTCATCAGACCAGAGGACATTTTCCAAAAAAGTATGATCATTGTCCCCATAGGCAGTTGCAAACCATAGTCTGGCTTTTTTTATGGCGGCTTTGGAACAGTGGATTCTTCCTTTTTGAGCGGCTTTTGAGGTTATGTTGATATAGGACTCGTTTTACTGTGGTTATAGATACTTTTGTACCCGTTTCCTACAGCATCTTCACCAGGTCCTTTGCTGTTGTTCTGGGATTGATTTGCACTTTTCACACCAAAGTATGTTCACCTCTAGGAGACAGAACGCATCTCCTTCATGAGCGGTATTATGGCTGTGTGGTCCCATGGTGTTTATACTTGCGTACTATTGTTTGTAGAGATGAACGTGGAACCTTCAGACATTTGGAAATTGCTCCCAATGATGAACCAGACTTGTGGAGGTCTACAATTCTTTTTCTGAGGTCTTGGCTGATTTATTTTGATTTTCCCATGATGTTCAAGCAAAGAGGCACTAAGTTTGAAGGTAGGCCTTGAAATACATCCACAGGTACACCTCCAATTGACTCAAATGAGGTCAATTAGCTTCTAAAGCCATAACATCATTTTCTGGAATTTTCCAAGCTGTTTAACTTCTTATGGGCATTAACAGTAGCGTCCCACCTGGCCAACATCCGGTGAAATTGCAGAGCGCGAATTTCAAATTACAGAAATATAAATATTTAACATTCATGAAAATACAATTATTATACATCAAAATAAAGCTTAACTTCTTGTTAATCCAGCTGCTATGTCAGATTTCAAAAAGGCTTTACGGCGAAAGCACATCATGCGATTATCTGAGGACAGCACCCTGCATACAAAAACATGAAAACATTTTTCAACCAGGCAGGTGCGACACAATAAATGTCTTACCTTTGAAGATCTTCTTCTGTTTGCACTCCTAGTTACATCACAAATGGTCCTTTTGTTCAATAAAGTCTTTCTTTATATCCATAAAAACTCAGTTTAGCTGGTGCGCTTTATTCAATAATCCACCGGTTTCCCTCCTTCAAAATGCATACAAAATGAATCCCAAACGTTACCAATAAACTTATCCAAACATGTCAAACAACGTTTATAATCAAACCTCGGGTACCCTAATACGTAAATAAACAATCAAATTTAAGATGTGGAATAGTATGTTCATTTCCGGAGATAAATAACAAAGAACGCGCTTTCACCCAAGCGCATGGAAACACTACAGCCAAAATGGGAGCCACTTAGAAAAACTACAACTTCTAGCTAATTTTTCCAAAAACCAGCCTGAAACTCTTTCTAAAGACTGTTGACATCTAGTGGAAGCCCTAGGAACTGCAATCTGGGAGGACTTCGCCTCATAATCAACATGAAAGCCATTGGAAACAGCGGATTTTTATTTATTTTTGGATGGTTTGTCCTCGGGGTTTCGCCCGCCATATCAGTTCTGTTATATTCACAGACATCATTTTAACAGTTTTAGAAACTTTAAAGTGTTTTCTATCCAAATATATTATATAAATATCCAATTATATGCATATCCTAGCTTCTGGGCCTGAGTAACAGGCAGTTTACTTTGGGCACGTTCTTCATCCGGACGTGAAAATACTGCCCCCTACCCAAGAGAGGTTAAAGTCACAGTCAACTTAGTGTATGTAAACTTCTGACACACTGAATTATAAGTGAAATAATCTGTCTGTAAAAAAAAAATTACTTGTGTCATGCACAAAGTAGATGTCCTAACCGACTTGTCAAAACTATAGTTTGTTACCAAGAAATTTGTGGAGTGGTTGAAAAACGAGTTTTAATCACTCCAACTTAAGTGTATGTAAACTTCTGACTTCAACTGTATGTACCATAAAAATGCTGTGTTAAAAACAACCCAATTTGGGTGACCCACCGGGTCAGATCAAAAAGACTGGAGGTGTGGCTTAGTAGTGGTGTGGTTTTGAAATATTTATTGTTGGCCACCCTTGAATGTAAATGTAATTCTGGGTTCTTGTTCTGTTGTATTGTCATCACACCTTAAGGTTGAAGACTGACAATTATACACTGAGTGCACCAAACATTAGGAACACATACACAATCCATTTCTCAATTATCTCAAGGCTTAAAAATCCTTCTTTAACCTGTCGCATCTGTGTGTAGGAACAGACCAAGGCGCAGCGTGAGTATCGTTCCACATCTTTATTTGAATGTGAAACTTTGCAAGACAAACAAACTATAAACAAACCGTGACGACAGAGGTGCAACATGCTCGAACTCAAAAATAATCTCCCACAAACACAGGTGGGAAAAACAACTACTTAAATATGATGCCCAATTAGAGACAACGATGACCAGCTGCCTCTAATTGGGAATCATACAAAAACCCCAACATAGAAAAAAGAAACTAGAACACAACATAGAAAATATACTGCTAAAAAAAATAAAGGGAACACTTAAACAACACAATGTAACTCCAAGTCAATCACACTTCTGTGAAATCAAACTGTCCACTTAGGAAGCAACACTGATTGACAATAAATGTCACATGCTGTTGTGCAAATGGAATAGACAACAGGTGGAAATTATAGGCAATTAGCAAGACACCCCCAATAAAGGAGTGGTTCTGCAGGTGCGGACCACAGACCACTTCTCAGTTCCTATGCTTCCTGGCTGATGTTTTGGTCACTTTTGAATGCTGGCGGTGCTTTCACTCTACTGGTAGCATGAGACGGAGTCTACAACCCACACAAGTGGCTCAGGTAGTGCAGCTCATGCAGGATGGCACATCAATGCGAGCTGTGGCAAGAAGGTTTGCTGTGTCTGTCAGCGTAGTGTCCAGAGCATGGAGGCGCTACCAGGAGACAGGCCAGTACATCAGGAGATGTGGAGGAGGCCGTAGGAGGGCAACAACCCAGCAGCAGGACCGCTACCTACACCTTTGTGCAAGGAGGAGCAGGAGGAGCACTGCCAGAGCCCTGCAAAAATGACCTCCAGCAGGCCACAAATGTGCATGTATCTGCTCAAACGGTCAGAAACAGACTCCATGAGGGTGGTATGAGGGCCCGACATCCACAGGTGGGGGTTGTGCTTACAGCCCAACACCGTGCAGGACGTTTGGCATTTGCCAGAGAACACCAAGATTGGCAAATTCGCCACTGGTGCCCTGTGCGCTTCACAGATGAAAGCAGGTTCACACTGAGCACATGTGACAGACGTGACAGAGTCTGGAGACGCCGTGGAGAACGTTCTGCTGCCTGCAACATCCTCCAGCATGACCGGTTTGGCGGTGGGTCAGTCATGGTGTGGGGTGGCATTTCTTTGGGGGGCCGCACAGCCCTCCATGTGCTCGCCAGAGGTAGCCTGACTGCCATTAGGTACCAAGATGAGATCCTCAGACCCCTTGTGAGACCATATGCTGGTGCGGTTGGCCCTGGGTTCCTCCTAATGCAAGACAATGCTAGACCTCATGTGGCTGGAGTGTGTCAGCAGTTCCTGCAAGAGGAAGGCATTGATGCTATGGACTGGCCCGCCCGTTCCCCAGACCTGAATCCAATTGAGCACATCTGGAACATCATGTCTCGCTCCATCCACCAACGCCACATTGCACCACAGACTGTCCAGGAGTTGGCGGATGCTTTAGTCCAGGTCTGGGAGGAGATCCCTCAGGAGACCATCCGCCACCTCATCAGGAACATGCCCAGATATTGTAGGGAGGTCATACAGGCACGTGGAGGCCACACACACTACTGAGCCTCATTTTGACTTGTTTTAAGGACATTATATCAAAGATGGATCAGCCTGTAGTGTGGATTTCCACTTTAATTTTGAGTGTGACTCCAAATCCAGCCCTCCATGGGTTGATAAATTGGATTTCCATTGATTAATTTTGTGTGATTTTGTTGTCAGCACATTCAACTATGTAAAGAAAAAAGTATTTAATAAGATTATTTCATTCATTCAGATCTTGGATGTGTTATTTTAGTGATCCCTTTATTTTTTGGAGCAGTGTTTAACCTCTCTGGGCTAGGCGGGACGAAATCGTCCCACCTACGCAACAGCCAGTGTAATCCCGTGGCGCGATTTTCAAATACCTTAGAAATGCTATTACTTCAATTTCTCAAACATATGACTATTTTACACCATTTTAAAGACAAGACTCTCGTTAATCTAACCACACTGTCCGATTTCAAAAAGGCTTTACAACGAAAGCAAAACATTAGATTATGTCAGCAGAGTACCCAGCCAGAAATAATCAGACACCCATTTTTCAAGCTAGCATATAATGTCACAAAAACCCAGAAGACAGCTAAATGCAGCACTAACCTTTGATGATCTTCATCAGATGACACACCTAGGACATTATATTATACAATACATGCATGTTTTGTTCAATCAAGTTCATATTTATATCAAAAACCAGCTTTTTACATTAGCATGTGACGTTCAGAACTAGCATACCCCCCCCCCCCCCCCCCCCGCAAACCTCCGGTGAATTTACTAAATTACTCACGATAAACGTTCATAAAAAGAATTATAGATACAGAACTCCTTTGTGCAATCGAGGTGTCCGATTTTAAAATAGCTTTTCGGTGAAAGCACATTTTGCAATATTCTGAGTACATAGCCCATCCATCACGGCTAGCTATTTAGACACCCACCAAGTTTAGCCCTGACCAAACTCCGATTTACTATTACAAAAGTTTGATTACCTTTGATGTTCTTCGTCAGAATGCACTCCCAGGACTGCTACTTCAATAACAAATGTTGGTTTGGTCCAAAATAATCCATCGTTATATCCAAATAGCGGCGTTTTGTTCGTGCGTTCAAGACACTATCCGAAGTGTAAATAAGGGTCACGAGCATGGCGCAATTCGTGACAAAAGATTTCTAAATATTCCATTACCGTACTTCGAAGCATGTCAACCGCTGTTTAAAATCAATTTTTATGCCATTTTTCTCATTAAAAAGCGATAATATTCCGACCGGGAATCTGCGTTTAGGTAAACAGACAAAAGAAAACAAAGCATTCTGTCGACGCGGGCACGAGCATGAGTCTCACAGTACTGTAACCAGCCACTACCCAAACGCGCTACTTTTTTTCAACCAGAGCCTGCAAAGCCACGATTCAGCTTTTTGCCACCTTCTGAGAGCCCATGGGAGCCGTAGGAAGTGTCACGTAACAGCAGAGATCCTCTGTAATGGATAGAGATAATCAAGAAGGGCAAGAAATTGTCAGACGGGCCACTTCCTGCATGGAATCTTCTCAGGTTTTGGCCTGCCATTTGAGTTCTGTTATACTCACAGACACCATTCAAACAGTTTTAGAAACTTTAGGGTGTTTTCTATCCAAAGCCAATAATTATATGCATATTCTAGTTACTGGGCAGGAGTAGTAATCAGATTAAATCGGGTACGTTTTTTATCCAGCCATGTCAATACTGCCCCCTAGCCCTAACAGGATAAACTAGATAAACCCCCCAGTCACACCCTGACCTACTCTACCATAGAAAATAAGAACACTCTATGGTCAGGACGTGACAGTCGCCTCCCCTTCATCTACACTGATTGAAGTGGATTTAACAAGTGTCATGTCATGGAAACAGCAGGTGTTCATAATGTTTATACACTCAGTGCCTATGCATATCCCAATCTATGTTATAATATTTAAATAATAATATTATTGTATTTGTATTATAATATGTAATGTGCAAAACTACTGAAGGAAAAACTTGTTTTTCAACCACTCCACAAATATCTTGTTAACAAACCATAGTTTTGGCAAATATGTTAGGACATCTACTTTGTGCATGACAAATATTTTTTTTAAAATTGTTTAGACAGATTATTTCACTGTATCACAATTCCAGTTGGTCCGAAGTTTACATAAATTGACTGTGCCTTTAAACAGCTTGGAAAATTCCAGAAAATTATGTCATGGCTTTAGAAGCTAATTGACATAATTTGAGTTAATTGGAGGTGTACCTGTGGATGTATTTCAAGGCATACCTTCAAACTCAGTGCCTCTTTGCTTGATATCATCGGAAAATCAAAAGAAATCAGCCAAGACCTCAGAAAAAGCATAAACCCACTCCAATTTGCTTACCGCCCCAATAAGTCCACATACGACACAATCGCAATCACACTGCAGACTGCCCTAACCCATCTGGACACGAGGAATACCTATGTAAGAATGCTGTTCATCGACAACCGCTCAGCATTTGACACAAGTGTACCCTCCAAACTCGTCATTAAGCTTGAGACCCTGGGTCTCGCCCCCGCCCTGAGCAACTGGGTCCTGGACTTCCTGATGGGCCGCCCCCAGGTGGTGAGGGTAGGAAACAACATCTCCACCCTGCTGATCCTCAACACTGGGGCAACACAAGGGTTCGTTCTCAGCCCTCTCCTGTACTCCCTGTTGACCCATCGCCTCCCAACTCAATCATCAAGTTTGCAGACGACACTACAGTGGTAGGCTTGATTACCAACAACGACGAGACGGCCTACAGGGAGGAGGTAAGGGCCCTCAGAGTGTGGTGTCAGGAAAATAACCTCACACTCAATGTCAACAAAACAAAGGAGATCATCGTGGACTTCAGGAAACAGCAGAGGGAGCAGCCCACTATCCACATCGACGGGACAGTAGTGGAGAAGATGGAAAGTTTTAAGTTCCTCGGCGTACACATCACGGACAAACTAAAATGGTCCACCCACGCAGACAGTGTGGTGAAGAAGGCGCAGCAGCGCCTCTTCAACCTCAGGAGGCTGAAGAAATTCGACTTGTCACCAAAAACACTCACAGACTTTTACAGATGCACAATCGAGAGCATCCTGTCGGGCTGTATCACTGCCTGGTACGGCAACTGCTCCACCCACAACCGTAAGGCTCTCCAGAGGGTAGTGAGGTTTGCACAACGCATCACCAGGAGCAAACTACCTGCCCTCCAGGACACCTACACCACCCGATGTCACAGGAAGGCCAAAAAGATCATCAAGTACAACAACCACCCGAGCCACTGCCTGTTCACCCCGCTATCATCCAGAAGGCGAGGTCAGTACAGGTGCATCAAAGCGGGGACCGAGAGACTGAAAAACAGCTTCTATCTCAAGGCCATCAGACAGTTAATCAGCCATCACTAACATTGAGTGGCTGCTGCCAACATACTGACTCATCTCTAGCCAATTAAATAATAAAAAATTGGATTAAATAAATGTATCACTAGCCACTTTTAACAATGCCACTTTATATGTTTACATACCCTACATTACTCATCTCATATGTATACACTGTACTCTATACCATCTACTGCATCTTGCCTATGCCGTTCAGCCATCGCTCATCCATGTATTTTTATGTACATATTCTTATTCATTCATTTACTCATGTGTATAAGGTAATTGTGAAATTGTTTGATTACTTGTTAGATATTACTGTATGGACGGAACTAGAAGCACAAGCATTTCACTACACTCGCATTAACATCTGCTAACCATGTGTTTGTGACAAATAAAATTTGATTTGATTTGAGTTTTGATTTGAAAAACAATTGTTGACCTCCACAAGTCTGGTTCATCCTTGGGAGCAATTTCCAAACGCCTGAAGGTACCACGTTCATCTGTACAAACAATAGTACGCAAGTATAAACACCATGGGACCATGCAGCCATCATACCGCTCAGGAAGGAGACGAGTTCTGTCTCCTAGAGATGAACGTACTTTGGTGCGAAAAGTGC
The DNA here is from genome assembly GCF_965601325.2 of Salmo salar. Lineage (NCBI taxonomy): Eukaryota > Metazoa > Chordata > Actinopteri > Salmoniformes > Salmonidae > Salmo > Salmo salar. The sequence continues at coordinate 8,509,462 of NC_138319.1, forward strand.
AAATCAATCCCAGAACAACAGCAAAGGACCTTGTAAAGATGCTGGAGGAAACAGGTACAAAAGTATCAATATCCACAGTAAAACGAGTCCTATATCAACATAACCTCAAAAGCCGCTCAGCAAGGAAGAAGCCACTGCTCCAAAACTGCCATAGAAAAGCTTGGCTGCAGTTTGCAACTGCACATGAGGACAAAGATCGTACTTTTTGGAGAAATGTCCTCTGGTCTGATGAAACAAAAATAGAACTGTTTGGCCATAATGACCATTGTTATGTTTGGAGGAAAAAGGGGGAGGCTTGCAAGCCGAAGAACACCATCCCAACCGTGAAGCAGGGGGTGGCAGCATCATGTTGTGGGGGTGCTTTGCTGCAGGAGGGACTGGTGCACTTCACAAAACAGATGGCATCATGAGGTAGGACAATTATGTAGATATATTGAAGCAACATCTCAAGACATCAGTCAGGAAGTTAAACCTTGGTCACAAATGGGTCTTCCAAATGGACAATGACCCCAAACATACTTCCAAAGTTGTGGCAAAATGGCTTAAGGACAACACAGTCAAGGTATTGGAGTGGCCATCACAAAGCCCTGACCTCAATCCTATAGAAAATTTGTGGGCAGAACTGAAAAAATGTGTGCGAGCAAGGAGGCCTACAAACCTGACTCAGTTACACCAGCTCTGTCAGGAGGAATGGTCAAAATTCACCCAACTTATTGTGGGAAGCTCGTGGAAGGCTACCCGAAACGTTTGACCCAAGTTAAACAATTTAAAGGCAATGCTAACAAATACTAATTGAGTGTATTGTATCCACAGATTGTGAGCTAAAGATGAAAACCTTTCCTATGAGTATTATTATATTATTTTTTGATTGACTATGGCTTTCCAAATCACCCAACACTGCTATTTGTAAGGTTAATTTTAAGTGCATGTTTTGATTTTTTTTTTTACATTCCTGAACCTTTGACCAGAAACAAGCTACATGGGGCAATACCAAAATAAATGATCTATTGATTCTGTCTCTTCGCAGCACAATCTACAGAGCTGAGATTATTGTATGCCCCGTATATATAGCATTCTGTTGGTGGCAAGTATTTTTTATAATAATTTAAATTGAAAAACTCTGTTGAATCAAGTGTAGTTTCCTGTACCAGTTCATAAACCATATGCCATGGAATTGGTACATTGAAAATCTCTTCCAATTTATTTTGCAACCTGTATGGCGCAGCTGTCAACATTTTTGTCCTGAAATGAAACTGGTATATTTTTCTATTTATGCCAGTTCCTTTTAGCCAATTTGTATCTTTAATAAATGGCAGGCAAACAAGCTCCCTACCTTCTCTCTTTTCCACTTGCCTCCTCCATTTTTGTGGTAGTGCTGCAATCAGTTGGTTGTAAATTTGGATTGAGCATATTCCCATATATTTTCGATAACTGCAAATGTGACAAAACTCCTCCGTCTCTACTCATAATATCATTAATAAATATAATACCATTAAAAAAAATCCATAAAGTGTTGATTTGCATAAAGCTGGAAAGGGTTACAAAAGTTTCTCTAAAAGCTTTGATGTTAATCAGTAAGACAAATTGTCTATAAATAGAGAAAGTTCAGCACTGTTGCTACTCTCTCTAGGAGTGCCCGTCCTGCAAAGATAACTGCAAGAGCACAGCGCAGAATGCTCAACGAGGTAAAGATGAATCCTAGAGTGTCAGCTAAAGATTTACAGAAATCTCTTGAACATGCTAACATTTCTGTTGACGATTCTATGAAATGTAAAACACTAAACAAGAATGGTGTTCATGGGAGGACACCACGGAAGAAGCCACTACTGTCCAAAAAAAAACATTTCTGCACATCTGAAGTTTGCAAAAGAGCACCTGGATGTTCCACAGCGCAACTGGCAAAATATTCTATGGACAGATTCAACTAAAGTTGAGATGTTTTGTAGGAACACACAACACTATTTGAGGAGACAAAAAGGCACAGCACAACAACATCAAAACTCCATCCCAACTGTAATGTATTGTAGAGGGAGCATCATGGTTTGGGGCTGCTTTGCTACCTCAGGGCCGGGACAGCTTGCTATCATCGACGGAAAAATGAATTCCCAGGTTTATCAAGACATTTTGCTGTAGAATGTAAGGCTATCTGTCGTGAATTGAAGCTCAACAGAAGTTGGGTGATGCAACAGGACAACGACCCAAAACACAGAAGTAAAACAACAACAAAATGGCTTCAACAGAAGAAAATATGCCTGACCTAAACCCGATTGAGATACTGTGGCATGACCTCAAGAGAGCGATTCACACCAGACATCCCAAGAATATTGCTGAACTGAAACAGTTTTGTAAAGAGGAATGGTCCAAAATTCCTCCTGACTGTTGTGCAGGTCTGATCCACAACTACAGAAAACGTTTGATTGAGGTTATTGCTGCCAAATGAATGGTCAACCATACAAGGGTTCACATACTTTTTGGACCCTGCACTGTGAATGTTTACATGGTGTGTTCAATAAAGACATGAACATGTATAATTGTTTGCGTGTTATTAGTTTAACCTGTTGGGGGTAGCCTTAATCCCCCAGTTGGGATTGCTAGCAAGGCGGGAAATTCAAAACATCAAAAATCAAATAATTTCAATTTCTCAAACAATCAACTATTTTCCACCATTTAAAAGATAAACATCTCCTTAATCTAACCACATTGTTCGATTTTCAAAGAGGCTTTATGGCGAAAGCATAAAGTTAGATTATGTTAGGACAGTACATAGCCAAAAAAGTACAAACATCCATTTTCAATTCAAGGACAGGCGTCACCAAAAGCAGAAAACCAGCTAAAATTATGCACTAACCTTTGACAATCTTCCTCAGATGACACTCCTAGGACATTATGTTATACAATACATGCATTTTTGTTCCATCAAGTTCATATTTATATCCAAAAACAGCATTTTACAGTGGCAGACTTTTTTTTCCCTCAAATGCTTCCGGTGGATCAGCGTTACAATTTACAAAATTACTATTCGAAAACATTGGTAAATTATAATATTGTCATTCAAAGAATTATAGATTAACATCTCGTAAATGCTACTGCATTGCCAGATTTCAAAATAACTTTACTGGGAAATCACACTTTGCAATAAACGGGGTGCTATGCTAAGAACATGCTAAGATCAATAGGCTAGGATATACAGGTTAGCACCATCTAATATCAATAATACTATTGTTAATAATCCCTTACCTTTGATTATCTTCATAAGAAGGCACTTCCAGGAATCCCAGGTCCATAACAAATGTGGTTTCTTTCGACAAAGTTCATAATTTATGTCCAAATAACTCCAAGTTGTTCCATGTTGTTAGGCGTTCAGTAGGCTCCTCAAAATGTAGGGCGGGGAGGGGGGGAAGTCACGACGAAAAGTAAAAAAAAAAATCTATTTACGTTCGTTCAAACATGTCAAACGTTGTTTAGCATCAATCTTTAGGGCCATTTTTAACGTGAAACATCAGTAATATTTCAACCCGACCTCTCCTGTGTCTTGAAAAACGTTTTTGAAAAATGTCTCGCCTCACATGCACGCGCAGGTGCGCGCAATAATGAAGTGACGACACAGGGACGTCAACTTCCCTGCATTCTAATTCGGTCTCTGTTCATCATAGACGCTTCAAACAACTTTATAAAGATCGTTGACATCTAGTGGAAGCCGTAGGAAGTGCGAAATGAATCCTCTGTCACTGTGTGATCTATTAGCAATGACTCGAAAATAGTACAGCCACAAAATTCTCATTTCCTGGTTGTATTTTTCTCAGGTTTTTGCCTGCCATATGAGTTTTGTTATACTTACAGACACCATTCAAACAGTTTTAGAAAATTCAGAGTGTTTTCTATCCAAATCTGTTAATAATATGCATATCCTAGCTTCTGAGTTGGTGTAGGAGGCAGTTAAAAATGGGCACATATTTTTTTCAAAATTCTCAATACTGCCCCCTAGCCCGTACAAAACATTACACCAATTTGGTCCTGCCGTACATTGTGCTTAGAAATTCTAAGCAAACAGCTAAAGGCAGGACTTTCTCTGATAGAGCAAAACAATTTTATGGAATGGTATGCCAATCTATATGAGAGATCGTCTCTCCACTGGGATTCTTTGCCTCTGACCCTGTTACGGGGGTTGCATCACTTTCTTCTTTCTATTCTCCTATGCCATCCCTAGGAGAAGTGCATAACATCGTGTCAACTTTTTTTCCGCTACAGTCGACCGGAGTGGGTTGAGTCACAGACATGATATTCCTTCCTGTCCTCTGGCTCATGTTGGGGGAGAGATCTTCGTGGGGTATACTCAGCCTCATGGTAGTAAATCAGTGGTCTGTTGATATCCCTTTGGTGGTGTGGGGGCTGTGCTTTGGCAAAGTGGGTGGGGTTATATCCTTCCTGGTTGGCACTGTCCTTGGGTAACCCCCCCACCCCTCCCATCTCAGTCTACTGTATCTATGCTGCAATAAACTACACTTCCTTTGGAAAGTATTCAGACCCCTTGACTTTTCCACATTTTGTTACATTACAGCCTTATTCTAAAATGGATTAAATAAATAAATCCTCAGCAATCTACACACAATAACCCATAATGACAAAGCGAAAGCAGGTTCTTTTTAAGTAACACTGCGTACTCCGTAACCCCTGAGGAGGAATTGACTGACTGGTCCGTTGGGACAAAGCTCTTAAAATGCATTAAAATAAAAAACAGAAATACCTTATTTAGATAAGTATTCAGACCCATTGCTATGAGACTAGAAATTGATTGTTTCCATTGATCATCCTTGAGAGGTTTCTACAACTTGATTGGAGTCAACTTGTAATAAATTAAATTAAATGGACATGATTTGGAAAGGCTGTCTATATAAGGTCCCACAGTTGACAGTGCATTTCAGAGCAAAAACCAAGCCATGAGGTCGAAGGAATTGTCTGTAGAGCTCAGAGACAGGATTGTGCCAAAAGGCAGTTAAAGACTCTCAGACAATGATTAACAAGATGATCTGTTCTGATAAAACCAAGATTCAACTCTTTGGCCTGAATTCCAAGCGTCACGTCTGGTGGAAACCTGGCACCATCCCTACAGTGAAGCATGGTGGTGGCAGCATCATGCTGTGGGGATGTTTTTCAGGGACTGGGAGACTAGTCGGGATCGAGGGAAAGACGAATGGAGCAAAGTATAGAGAGATCCTTGATGAAAACCTGCTCCAGAGCTCTCAGGACCTCAGACATGGGTGAACGTTCATCTTCCAACAGGACAATGACCCTAAGCAGACAGCCAAGACAACGCAGGAGTGGCTTCTGTACAAGTCTCAATGTCCTTGAGTGGCCCAGCCAAAGCCCGGAATGGAACCCGATCGAACATCTCTGGAGAGACCTGAAAATAGCTGTGCAGCAACGCTCCCCATCCAACCTCACAGAGCTTGAGAAGATATGCAGAGACGAATGGGAGAAACTCTCCAAATACAGGTGTGCCAAGCTTGTAACGTCATATCCAAAAAGACTTGATGCTGTAATCGCTGCCAAAGATGTTTCAACAACATACTGAGTAAAGGGTCTGAATACTTATCTAAATGTGCTATTTAATTAAAAAATATTAAAAAATTATCAGCAAAAAATGTTTTGCTTTGTCATAATGGGTTATTTGTGTAGATTGATGAAACAAAATGTGAAAAAAGTCAAGGGGTCTGAATACTTTCGGAAGGCACTGTATGTGCCACGGGGGCTAGGGGTAGTCTGTCAAATCTGGTGTAATTCACCTATGTTATCTGGTATCCTATGGAACCCTGACCTGTTCACCGGTCGTGCTACCTTGTACCTGCTGTTTCAACCTTTTTCTTTCTTTCTTTCTTTCTTTCTTTCTTTCTTTCTTTCTTTCTTTCTTTCTTTCTTTCTTTCTTTCTTTCTTTCTTTCTTTCTTTCTTTCTTTCTTTCTTTCTCACACCTGCTGTCTCAACCTCTGAATGCTTAGCTATGAAAAGCCAACTGACAATTACTCCTGAGGTGCTGACCTGTTACACCCTCTATAGCCACTGTGATTATTGTTTGACCCTGCTGGTTTTAACATCTGAAAGACACATCTGGCCCTAATGGCCATGTAGTCTTATAATCTCCACCTGGCACAACCAGAAGAGGACTGGCCACCACTCAGAGCCTTATTCCTCTCTAGGTTCCAGCCTTTTAAGAGTGTTTTTCCTAGCCGTCATGCTTCTACATCTGCATTGCTTGCTCTCTTCGGTTTTAGGCTCGGTTTCTGTATAAGCACTTTGTGACAACTGCTGATGTAAAAAGGGCTTTATAAATAAATGTGATTGATTGATTGTCAGTTCTCCAGCCTTGTTAAAGGCTGACGTAAGCACATGTGATACTAAAGAGCCATACCAATGTTTCATTTATAGTTAGTCCCTGTCACACCATCATACCAGTCAGTGCGAAAGATTAGCTACAGTAAGTTACTGTGAAATGTCCAAAAATGTATTTGCATTTAGTTGGCAATAAGTTATTGCAAATTAAACATTAACTTTCTGTGAACTAGCTTCCATTAACTACTGGAAAATGCACAGTCACTTCTTCAAAGTACAGATCTTGAGTATCACAAATTCTTGCAGATTGCAGCACTGACATCAAAGGATGTCCTGAACATAACAATAAATCACTTAAACTTGTACAACATTTCCACTGACGGTTAGCACAAGTACAACATATTTTAAACCATGCCCCCAAATATGCTAATGACCCGCGCCAGCACATTGCCCCCACTTACATTTCAAAGTGCAGTAATGATTGTACCTCATTTTGAATATATTGAGTAGAAAAATGTACCATTGATCTGCACATGTACCCTAAAACTTACCGACCAGTACCATGTGAATTCCTGTGTACCTCTGAAGGTACCGTATGTGTACATTTGACCTTTGCGCACCAGGGAACAACATTGTACTGCTACTATACTGTTATTTTTGAGAGAGTGTGGATATATGGTACGTTCCGTGAAAAATAAGAATTGTATCTGGTGGCACTGGTGAGATATTAATGCAGGTAATGTGTCCCTGAGTATTGCTACAGATAATCACATAATTATTGACTTGATTCTGGGCAACTTTTAGTAGTGCAGAAATGTATTCTTGCCAATAAATCTGTGGTCGAAACCTGGTGACGTTCAGGAAATTCAGATTGCTTTTTCACATGATTTTTCACATGTGGAAACATGTGATCATGTGAAATTCATGTGTTTTTTAAAGATGAAAACCATGTTAGGATATTTGTAAGAGTTTCTCAAGATATTTATTTTACCAGTCGTCAGGATGTAAAATGATTGTCCCAGATGGCCTCAAACCATCCCAAACCATTGTAAGTAAAACAATGAAATAGTACGGTGGTTTTAAACAGTGGTACACTGTTTAGCTAAAGTATGACACCACCTGGGATTTCTAATGTTCCAAAACCACATGTTTTCACATGTGAAATGTTACATGTGAAATGTTACAAAAACATTTTCAGCATGTGAAATGTGTTTTTTCCATAAGGGAATGCTTGTGGGAATGCTTGTGTAATAATTTTTGAGCTGACGAACTCTCCAATGTTTCACCAAAATGATCTGTTTTACCACAACCTTTGTGGAACATGTGTTGTGCATCAGTTGTACAACCTGAGTGTGTACAGGTCCCTTGAGACAAACAATTGGTCTGTGCTATGACACCTGGTCTGTGTAGCTGACAGGAGTGACAGTCAACAGACCTGCGGACAGCTGGAGACACAAGGTTACTTGTTTATGCCTGCTTTGTCTGCTCGGCTTTCTCTTATTTTTCTCTCTGCCTATCTCCCTCTTTCTCTGTCGCCCTCTTTCTCCTCCCTCCACCATCATGTTGCAACTGAAACAGAGCCACTCTGATTTTCACAAACATTGAAAATGTGTGGTGTTTTCGTTTCAATAAATATAAAATGTGTAAACAGAAACTAAATACATTTTATAATTCACATCCTTCAGTTATTCTTAACCTGTTGGGGCTACAGGTGTGTTAATAATATGCATATCCTAGCTTCTGAGTTGGTGTAGGAGGCAGTTAAAAATGGGCACATATTTTTTTCAAAATGTCTCAATACTGCCCCCGAGCCCCAACAGGTTAAGGTAAGATAACTTTCACTTTGTTTTTGCTTTCATGAGAAATGAGTTAACCTCTTACAATCTAGACTGTTCCGCTGAGCGGAACACCTGAGCTCCAATGGAGTTCCAATGCATAGGCGTGGCGCGATACTGTACACAGTGCTCTCGGAAAGTATACAGACCCCTTCCATTTTTCCAACATTATGACTATGCGTTCACAGCACTTTAATCGACAAGACTCTCCTTTATCTAATCCACACAGTACCGATATCAAGAAGGCTTTACATGCGAAAGCAAATACATTAGATTATGTTCAGCAGAGTACCCAGCCAGAACATAAGCAGACATCCCATTATTTCACGCTATCAGTATACATGTCACAAGAACCCGGAAGACACCTACATGCAGCACTAAGCCTTTGATGATCTTCATTCAGATGACACACCTATGGACATACATGTTATACAATACATGCATGTGAAGACTTCAAAACTCTGAAGTAACACATGTGGAATCATGAAGAAACTGCAAATTACATTAGCATGTGACGTTCAGAACTAGCATACCCCCCGCAAACTTCCGGGGAATTTGCTAACAATTTACTAAATTACTCACGATAAACGTTCACAAAAAGCATAACAATTATTTTAAGAATTATAGATACAGAACTCCTCTATGCACCCGATATGTCCGATTTTAAAATAGCTTTTGGTGAAAGCACATTTTGCAATATTCTAAGTACATAGCCCAGCCATCACGGGCTAGCTATTTAGACACCCGGCAAGTTTAGCCTTCACCAAAATCAGATTTACTATAACAAAAGTGTTGATTACCTTTGTTGTCTTCGTCAGAATGCACTCCCAGGACTGCCACTTCAATAACAAATGTTGGTTTGGTCCCAAATAATCCATCGTTATATCCGAATAGCGCCGTTTTGTTCGTGCGTCCCAGACACTATCCGAAATGGTAAATAAGGGTCGTGCGCATGGCGCAATTCGTGACAAAAAAATTCTAAATATTCCATTACCGTACTTCGAAGCATGTCAACCGCTGTTTAAAATCAATTTTTATGCCATTTTTCTCGTAGAAAAGCGATAATATTCCGACCCGGGAATCTCCTTTTCGGCAAACAGAGGAAAAAATCACAAAGACGGGGGAGGCCAGGTCACGCGCCTAAGCCCACAGTCCCTTGATCGGCCACTTGAGAAAGGCGATAATGTGTTTCAGCCTGGGGCTGGGATGACGACATTCAGGTTTTTCCCGGGCTCTGAGCGCCCATGGACGACGTAGGAAGTGTCACGTTAGAGCAGAGATCCTTTGTAAAAGATAGAGATGGCAAAGAAGTTCCAGAAATGGTCAGACAGGCCACTTCCTGTAAAGGAATCTCTCAGGTTTTGACCTGCCATTTGAGTTCTGTTATACTCACAGACACCATTCAAACAGTTTTAGAAACTTTGGAGTGTTTTCTATCCAAAGCCAATAATTATATGCATATTCTAGTTACTGGGCAGGAGTAGTAACCAGATTAAATCGGGTACGTTTTTTATCCAGCCGTGAAAATACTGCCCCCTAGCCATAACAGGTTAATGTTGAGGCAGTACCGTAAATATGTAACAAAAAATTGATTTACAGGAATCTGGAAGTGGAAGGCTTTTTGGGTGACACGACTAATTCTGCAACTTAATATTGAGGTATTCATATGTCAATGGAAATACTAACACTTGAAGAACATACAGTCCTACAATCAAACAAGTTTATAACGGTAGGGGGAAACTACCCAGAAAGAATGAGCAACATTAAAGCATGCACATGCAAACACTTTGATGCTCCTTCTTACCTAGGCAAGAATGCAGATTTTTGCAAAAACCTACATGTTCTTTGTACCCTGTGAGATCTAGATAGAATAACTAATGATCAATAATTATTCAATAACAATTAGCTAAGTTCCTCCTATTCCACTGGCTACTTTTCAAGTGTGTATTCTAACGACCTGCAGGTGCTGTCTGGGCGAGGTGGGACGTTTGCGTTCCACCCTAGTCAACAGCCACTGGAATCGCGTCGCGCGAAATACAATTACCTCATAAATGCTATAACTTCAATTTCTCAAACATATTACTATTTATACCATTTTATAGATACACCTCTCCTGAATCGAACCACGTTGTCCGATTTTCAAAAAGGCTTTACAGCAAAAGCAAAACATTAGATTATGTTAGGAGAGTACCCTGCCAAAAATAATCACACTGCCATTTTCAAAGCAACTAGCATGCATCACAAATACCCAAAACACAGCTAAATGCAGCACTAACCTTTGACAATCTTCATCAGATGACACTCCTAGGATATCATGTTACACAATACATGCATTTTTTGTTCGATAAAGTTCATATTTGAATCCTACAGACGAAGAACCATATATGTGACAATTTTTCCATTTTAAGATAATCAGTTATTTTTATATTATTAATTGTGTGTACCACATTAGGTGTTTTATGGTTGACAAATAATTCACCATACTCATATCTTCCAACAACAATTGATATTTTTTTGTTATTTCAAAAAATACTTTTTTTATTGCCGTTTTAATTTTTAGAATGTGGAAGAACAGTATATCTCCAGTGATGATTTCAGTTTGTGGAAGAACAGTATATGTGACATTTTGCATGACACTTGTAAGATGTCCTTTTTTAACACCTGATATGATGTTTTAAGTACTTTCAAGTGCAGATGCCCTTCATGTAAATAACTTAAATGCAATATGTAGTTCATTCATTTGTATGGAGGTTCATTTAAAGGTGGTCTATCAACTTTAGCACTGATGACTTTTCATAAAAGTTGAGTCATGAAATCTTAGTCTCATTTAAAATGAAGCCCTCAATGTGAACATACCATAGAATAACTACAAAAATAGAATTCAATCAAAAGAAGCACAACTTCTACATATCAAATATGGATCAATGTCATGTGCCAATATGCAGGTCCCTAAGGTCAATATTACAAAACGTTCAGAAACCCATTCTCTTTGCGTTTAACACTATGATCAGCAATTAAGTTTTGAATTGCGTTAAACCCATGCTAAAGGCAAGAAATGTCCTGTACTGAGGTGACAGCAGTAAATAAGTATTAACTGCTTAGAGTTGATGCTAAATGTGGTGACAGAGAGACGTACTGTGTATTGTAATGAATAACAAAAGGGAATCAAGATCAAATGAATACTCACATACTGTATGTGATGACTTGTTTGTTTTTAATTAATTCAGATTTAAAAAAGGTTCAAATGATCACACACAAAATCATTCTCAACAGAACACATTGTACATAACATTTTCTACACTAGGAACAACATCTTAAAATTAAATTAATTCAATATATTGTGCTGGTTGAAATCATACACAAATTGATTCACATAGAAAATTCCTACAATAGGGGTGACATGTTTTCTGAAATGTATTCAGATTCAACATACTATACAGGTTCAGGGGATCATAAACTCACAGAAAAAAACGGTTAATTATGTAGCTTGGTTTAACATCAAATTATTCACTCTGCAGTGATTTATAAAAAGAGCGTGCAGCAGCTGGCAAGTAGTTGAGCATGGTCATCAGATCTTGGTACTTGTTTTTTTTGATGGGCAGAGGACTCTCATATGCTCTAGGGTAGTGGCTTGCAAAATAGGGAGGTTGAGGTGTAGCTCCTTGTTTTGGTTTGGAGATCAGCCACGATTTCCATCCCTCAAATAGACTGTGGCTCTGTCTGGCGTACAGATTCCAAGGATCCTCAACTGAAATTACAACAGAAACATTTTAAGTTCCTGACATCAATAAACAACTTTCACAGTCAAGCACTAGGATATTTTATTGTTAGAACAACATGTTGCATGTTGATGATGAATGTTAGTAAACTATTCTCTGTGCAATACCTGTGATATACTGTCATCGGATCTTAGAATGAGCCAATGTTTGTGATCGATTCCTTTCCCAATACCTGTGACTTTTAACCACCTCACTGAGGTGATCTGTAGTCCAGCTGGTCGCTTGAGGACAGAATCTGGAAGGTGCCTGAAGTCTTCACATTGCATCCTCATCACCTTGAATGGTTTTGCTGGTTGTGCTTCAAGTATCATCTTTGAAACATCATCAGGTGTATGAAGGACTGACACCTTGCGCCTCTTCTCAATGGTGGCAAAAGATCGATCACAAGGAAGAAAAGAATGACCAGAGACCATGAACTTCTGCTCAACTTGGGTAAAGTTACCCATAGAGACGAGCATCGACATCAGATTGAGCATCCGCCAGTTGTTATTCTGCCCACAGCATCTGTCACTGAAGATGATCAACTTGCACACCTCTGGTTTGGGGAGTGGCGTGAATTTTGTCTTCACCCACTTCAATATGCAGCTTGCTACCTCAATGGAACATCGGTGTGCAATCCCCTCATGCCAAACACACATGTATGCAGGATCTTCTTTTCCAAGTTCCTGGATGCAAAGGTTAAAATTTGACAGCTGCCGCTGGTAGTAGACATTGGAGTGGGTCAGATTAGGGGTGTACATCACCCCCTGTAGATCCACAGAAATGACATGGCAGTCAGCATTGGCTTTAGCCCACTCAGTGTCACTTTGAAGCTGTGTGTAGGCCTTTTCGGCTTTTCGATGGTGCAACTCACTTTCAACTGCAATCTTCCTCTTCTCCTCTTCAGATGTTGCTGCTGACATCTTAGTGAAGAATGCGTCACATTTGCCACAGGTGTCACTCCTGGGTTGGCCGAAATTGAGACTCTGCTGTTTGAAAATGTCCCTATAAACCCAGAATTTTGCAGATGATGTGGTATTCTTCTCTTTGTAGAGTCGGTACATTCGCAACAAATTCAGATCAGGGCTGAGGTATTCTCTGTGTACATCCCCCTTCATCCGAGAGTAGTGGTTCTGGGTTCTTGGGAAAGATAAAATGTGCTCATTGATGCCCTCTTTCACTGTAGCATGTATCCGATGTGGCCTGTAAGGAGACAACAAGATGTTGTTGAACTTGTATTCTCTCAATGGTCTAGGGACCTGCCTTAGAGTGCAACTGTGTCGCTATAACTGGGGTACAAATCCCGGTCACGCCATTGCCGTTTGTGGCCGGGGGGTCCTGTAGGGCGGCGAGAATTAGGCCAGTGCCGTCCGGTGGGAGGGGGAAGGTAATCGGCACTCAGTCCTCAATGCTCAGGTTGTAGTTGGACAGCTAGATTACCATCATTTTGTTTAAAAGTAATAAACATTTTTATATTTTTGTTTCAGAATTCGCTATTCATCCATTCGATACTCTATGTTAATGTTTAGAAGATTGTTTAGAGCACTGCTATAGTGAAATAATCCAGGCTGGAATCCATAGCGCATTACCTATTGCTATGCTTCCCTCTTCCATCTTCTAAAGGAGACCTAGCCTCAGTAGCCTGATCTGGAGACCCTGCAACCTCACCTGCCTCAGCTTCAACTCCTAACTTTTCCTGAACAACCTGACCAAAACAATTACATTTCAATTAGCAGGTTCTAAAAAAACTAGTACAAAGAATACAATATGTTTGTAATTGATATTCATATAGACATTAATTCATATTTTCACTTGCCTGAAGACGGCTGTTGGTTAGCTGGAACACAGACATGAAAGTGACCTTGCACACATTCAATCTCTGGCCTGCTTGCTGTACATGGTATTTGAAGGTTTGTTTCCGTCGTTTGTTCTCCTTTGTATCCTCAGGTTTACGTCTCCGTTTCACCTCATGCTGCAATAAAAATTGACAATGATAAATTCAGAATTTAATATACGGTAGCACATTCAGGGTATTGCTTGATCAGGACCTCCATCTTTCACACACTCCCAACCTATACACAGAATGAGTTTGTGTTGCACCATTGTGTAACACTGCACTTTTAGAGTTAACGTTAATGTACGTATCATTACTGTCAAAGTTAAACTATGCAAGTGTTCAATATAGCTATTATAATAATAGGACTTTTGTCCTATTTCTAACCTGTTCTAAGCCGGAGAGAATCAACGCTTGTTGTTTCTCGTATGGGACAGTGTAGAAAGTGTTGAACAGATGCAGCTTGCGCTCATCAGTCAACTTTCCACAATCCTTTCTGCACGTAGTGGAACACGCTCTTCCCTGCAGGATACAGTGTAACGTTACATATAACTAGCTAGCTACTGTAGCCATGTCGAATCATCCGGTGGATGGAGAAAAAGTAGCTAGCTATGTTTCTTCTATAATCTAGCAATAACATTTGTAACGATAATGTATAAGTTAGTAGCCAACGAACTTTAGCTAATATGTTTTCTCTATAGTTACAAATTAGACAACCCAGAACATACATGTTAGTTACTGTACTCAATAGCTAGCTAGCTAGATTGTTTGATATACGGTTCTTCCACATACCTCTTTTGGACAGCTTTTTCCAGTTTTTTCTTGACCCTTACGATTTGTATAGGGTTTTCCCGCATCCCGTAAGATCTTCCTTTGCCTGTCTTTCCATTCTTTTAGTTTAGTTTTACGTTTCTTTCCCACATTTCGGCGATTTTCATCAGCAACAGAAAAGTTGTGCGCTTGTCCGTCCATTCTGAGTGGTGCACATAAACGGTTATTCCACGAGAGCCTATCTTTAAATTTAAAAATATTGTTAATTAGCGCGTGGAAAGCTTGTGAAACCGGTTCACTATAGAAAAAGGGTGTCCAATAACGATTTTTCATGTATATCTCTTTTTTTTGAAAAATGTCACATATATGGTTCTTCGTCTGTAGGATTCATTTATATATAAAAACAGCATTTTACATCGGCGCGTGACGTTCAGAAAATATTTTCCCTCAAATGCTTCCGGTGAACCAGCGCTACAATTTACAAAATTACTATTCGAAAACATTGGTAAAATATAATATTGTCATTCAAAGAATTATAGATTAACATCTCGTGAATGCAACCTTATTGCCAGATTTAAAAATAACTTTACTGGGAAATCACAGTTTGCAATAAACGAGGTGCTATGCTCAGAAAAATAGGCTAGGCGATACAGGTTAGCGCCATCTTGGAGTCATCTAAAATCAAATATACTATTGTAAATATTCACTTACCTTTGATTATCTTCATCAGAAGGCACTTCCAGGAATCCCAGGTCCACAATAAATGTAGTTTTGTTCGAAAAAGTTAATAATTTATGTCCCAATAGCTCCTTCTTGTTAGCGCGTTCCGAAGGCTACTCAAAATGTATGAAGCGCGCGGGACTTGTCGTCACGAAGGTGCAAAAAAAATGTATTTACGTTCGTTCAAACATGTCAAACGTTGTATAACATAAATCTTTAGGGCCTTTTTCAATCAGAACTTCAATAATATTCAAGGCGGACGATTGCATTGTCTTACTAAACGTTTCGGAATGAGAGAGTACCCACGGGCACACGCATCATAGTAGTAATGGCCCTCCCTCTATGACAAACTTTCCAGGCCTCTCGTTCGGTCAGTTTTTACCGTAGAAGACTCAAACCACTTTGTAAACACTGTTGACATGTAGTGGAAGCCTTAGGAAGTGCTACATGAATCCTAATTTACAGTGTGTTTCATAGGCAAAGGCTTGAAAGTGATTCCACAAATCAGATTTCCACTTCCTGTTAGGATTTGTCTCAGGGTTTTGACTGCCATATGAGTTCTGTTATATTCACAGACACCATTCAAACAGTTTTAGAAACTTCAGAGTGTTTTCTATCCAAATCTACTAATTATATGCATATTCTCATTTCTGGGTAAGAGTAGTAACCAGTTTAAATCGGGTACGTTTTTTATCCGGCCGTGAAAATACTGCCCCTTATCCCCAACAGGTTGCTGTATGCATGTCTTATGCATGTGCTGCATCTGGCTCATAACTGGTATCACCAAGGCAAGCACAAGAATAGAGATGGTAGAAATTAATTATCATCAGGAGATATTCTCTAACTTTGCTAATAGACTAGACACGTCTGATCGCGTTCTACAGACAGACAGACAGGCAGACCGACAGAGAAAGAAAACACTACAAACACAGTAAAAAGACCACCAGCTGAGACTAAGTGATAGACTATGTACCAAATGTCACTATGTAGGGCACTTCTTTGAAACAGGACCCATAGGACTCAGGACACAAGTAGTGCACTATATAGGGAATAGGGTGCCATTTGGAACAGTGCGGGTTGACTAACAGGCAGGACAATCACAGATGAAAACATCTCTAGAACACAGGGTTAGCCTAACAAAGGGAACCCTAATCGCAAAATACAGTAGTACACTGGTCTCTGGTCAAAAGAAGTGCACTATATAGAGAATAGGGTGCTGTTTGGGACACATACAAAGTGCGTGTTGTTGAGTTTCATTTATGATTGCTTTGACTGTTCGTGGACTTGACTTAAACACTCCTCTAAGGTCGTCAGAGCTGCCTATTGAAGTTTATTGATGATGACTTCTTTACTCACATCTTTGTGCCAACCCCGTTATAAACAATCAATATCGAGGACAGATGACACAGTACGGATTGTGAAAGATATTAATCCTTTGAATGGAACATTTTGATTCTCACTTGATTTTGGTTCTAACCAATCTCAGTGTTTCCTGGAATGTGGAATTATAAGATACCAACCAACATGATGTTTTTTCTTCACTGATTTTAACCATCAAATCAAACCAACCACTATTTATAATAAGCACATTTGTGAAAAGATAAAGAGGTCATGTGGAAATGAATTATTTTCACAGAAAAAAGACAGAGGAGGAATATACATAAATCAATTCATGATCATCTTGCTTAACAATTAATTTCCGGAGCATTTTTCCCTTTTCTCCTTTTGAGTACCTAGAGGGAGGAATATGTTTTCTACCCTTTTGTTGGCTTCCGCTCCATGTGTGTGGAGCTGTGCATCTCGAATCACTGCGATTATTCCCAGTGAACACAGTGTTTCTCCACCGCAACCTGATTTGGTACTGCCCCTGTCAAGGACCGAGTGCACTGAAGAACACAGCAGTGTGGTGCTTTAGGAGAGGCTCCACTGTCAAGCCTGATAGGAGTTTGAATAGCTGTGTTTGTGTGTGTTTGCCCTTGCGTATATGCATCCATGCGCATGTGAGTGCATGTGTGTGTTTGGGCAGCTGCAGGGCATAGCTCCCTGGTCTGATTGTACTGATACAATCCACCAATAAAATAGAGGGGACACTAATGTAATCAGTGTGAGAAAATAGATTTCACATATCCACACCAGAGAAATTATATTAACCACTACAGATTTGGTGGATCCCCCTCGTAACAGTTCAGCTTACGAAGGCTAATGTGATTAGCATGAGGTTGTAAGTAACAAGAACATTTCCCAGGACATGTACATAACAATAATTTAACCTGTTTAGGGTAGGGGGCAGTATTGACACGGCTGGATAAAAAACATACCCGATTTAATCTGGTTACCACTCCTACCCAGTAACTAGAATATGCATATACTTATTACATATGGATAGAAAACACCCTAAATTTTCTAAAACTGTTTGAATGGTGTCTGTGAGTATAACAGAACTCAAATGGCAGGTCAAAACCTGAGAGATTCCTTTACAGGAAGTGGCCTGTCTGACCATTTCTTGAACTTGTTTTCCATCTCTATCATTTACTAAGGATCTCTGCTCTAACGTGACACTTCCCACGTCGTCCATAGGCGCTCAGAGCCCGGGAAAAAACAGAATGTCGTCATTCCAGCCCCAGGCTGAAACACATTATCGCCTTTCTCAAGTGGCCGATCAAGGGACACTGGCTTATGCGCGTGACCCCGACCGCCCCCGCCTTTGGGATTTTTTCCTCTGTTTGCCGAAAAGGAGATTCCCTGTCGGAATATTATCGCTTTTCTACGAGAAAAATGTCGTAAAAATTGATTTTAAACAGCGGTTGACATGCTTCGAAGTACGGTAATGGAATACTTAGAATTTTATTGTCACGAATTGCGCCATGCGCGCGACACTTCTTTACTATTTCGGATAGTGTCTGGAACGCACGAACAAAACGCCGCTATTCGGATATAACGATGGATTATTTTGGACCAAACCAACATTTGTTATTGAAGTAGCAGTCCTGGGTGTGTATTCTGACGAAGACAACAAAAGGTAATCAAACTTTTATAATAGTAAATATGATTATGGTGAGTGCTAAACTTGCCGGGTGTCTAAATAGCGAGCCCGTGATGCCTGGGCTATGTACTTAGAATATTGCAAAATGTGCTTTCACCAAAAAGCTATTTTAAAATCGGACATATCGAGTGCATAGAGGAGGTCTGTATCTATAATTCTTAAAATAATTGTTATGCTTTTTGTGAACGTTTATCGTGAGTAATTTAGTAAAATGTTAGCGAATTCCCCGGAAGTTTGCGGGGGGTATGCTAGTTCTGAACGTCACATGCTAATGTAAAAAGCTGGTTTTTGATATAAATATGAACTTGATTGAACAAAACATGCATGTATTGTATAACATAATGTCCTAGGGTTGTCATCTGATGAAGATCATCAAAGGTGAGTGCTGCATTTAGCTGTCTTCTGGGTTTTGGTGACATTATATGCTGGCTTGAAAAATGGGTGTCTGATTATTTCTGGCTTGGTACTCTGCTGACATAATCTAATGTTTTGCTTTCGTTGTAAAGCCTTTTTGAAATCGGACAGTGTGGTTAGATTAACGAGAGTCTTGTCTTTAAATGGCTGTAAAATAGTCATATGTTTGAGAAATTGAAGTAATAGGATTTTTAAGGTTTTGAAAATCGCGCCACAGGATAGCAGTGGCTGTTACGTAGGTGGGACGAATTCGTCCCGCCTAGCCTAGAGAGGTTAAGCTTTCAGCCAATATCATAATCTAACTGCATTGTCCAATATACAGTAGCTATTACAGTGAAAGAATACCATGCTATTGTTTGAGGAGAGTGCACAATTACGAACTTGAAAAGTTATTAATAAACAAATGAGGCACATTTGGGCAGTCTTGATACAACATTTTGAACAGAAATGCAATGGTTCATTGGGTCAGTCTAAAACTTTGCACATAAACTGCTGCTATCTAGTGGCCAAAATCTAAATTGCGCCTGGGCTGGAATAATACATTATGGCCTTTTTCTTGCATTTCAAAGATGATGGTACAAAAAAATACTAAAGAATGGTTGTTTTTTTCTTTGTATTATCTTTCACCAGATCTAATGTTTTATATTCTCCTACAGTCATTTCACATTTCCACAACCTTCAAAGTGTTTCCTTTGAAATGGTATCAAGAATATGCATATCCTTGCTTCAGGTCCTGATCTACAGGCAGTTAGATTTGGGTCATTTTAGGCGAAAATTGAAAAAAAGGGTCTGATCCTTTAGAGATTTGTGGGTCGTTCCACCAATTCAGTGCCTTTTGAGAAGTGTAACTTAGTCTTTTTTGTTGATTTTGATTTTTACCTAATTTTAAGAGCTCGTTCAACCTCATGAAAACATGTTTTCCCATATCAAAAGGGGTAAAACAAAATGCTACAGCAAGTGCCTATTAACCCTTTCACACGTACCATCACGCAGGTGTGATTGTTCTACAGTGGTCCCTGAAGCGTAAGATCACACCCGTGTGATTAGGACGCTTATTTAGAACACTTATTCAAAGCGGCCAGTTTCGAATGACGCAACAATCAGCATTTGAGCTGACCACACTTTTTTCAGAAACTATTTACGCAAACACAGTCCTTACAAAGTTATGTCCAGAATGTGACCAGTTTATTTTTGGATGCAATGTTCAGATATTCACAGAAGTATCTATAGCATAACACATTCATTCAAACCAGGAAAAATGTAGGCTACATTTGTCCTACTGCTAACTGAGATAAGATTGACCTAACACAAGCGGTCATATTTTATAACTCTCGGCTGACATAAACTACAATATGATTTAGCTAATAGCAATTACTATTTATAATTCATCACATCACGGTTGAGCTCACCATTGATCGAAATAATTGAGTAAAACACTTTCTAGAAATCAAAAGTAATCCGACGATTAGTTTCAGCGTGCCACCATGCTTTTTTTCCTCACAGAAACTAAAGATAATAAGATAAGACAAGATAAGTTTGGTCTCTTTATAGTATGCATGTTGAAGGGGTGTGTCGTCTACCATCGTTCACATCCCACCATTCACTTCCTGAAGTTCTCAAAAAATGAGTGAACCCTTACTCACCTCATTTTGCTACAGCATCTTTCGTCCGACAGATGATTATGTGAAACCCAGAATGCATTGTATGTCAACAAACATGGATCCATAAATAGCTGGAATTAGCTTAGCTCATCATAATCAGTACAACCTTCAAAAAAGTATTTTACACACATAATATGTGCCCATTACAATCTATGCAAGAATCGGAATGCATGATTTACAGTTGACGTCGGAACTTTACATACACTTAGGTTGGAGTCATTAAAACTCGTTTTTCAACCACTCACAAATGTCTTGATAACAAACTATAGTTTTGGCAAGTCGGTTAGGACATCTACTTTGTGCATGACACAAGTACTTTTTCCAGCAATTGTTTACAGACAGATTGTTTTACTTATAATTCACTGTATCAAAAGAAATCAGCCAAGACATCAGAAAAAAATTGTTGACCTCCACAATTATGATTCATCCTTGGGAGCAATTTCCAAACTCCTGAAGGTGAACAATCTGAACAAACAATAGTATGCAAGTATAAACACCATGGGACCACGCAGCCGTTATACAGCTCAGGAAGGAGACGCGTTCTGTCTCCTAGAGATGAACGTACTTTGGTGCGAAAAGTGCAAATCAATCCCAGAACAATAGCAAAGGACCTCGTGAAGATGCTGGATGAAACCGGTACAAAGTATCTATATCCACATTAAAACAAGTCCTATATCGACATAACCAGAAAGGACGCTCAGCAAGGAAGAAGCCACTGCTCCAAAACCACCATAAAAAGGCCAGACTACAGTTTGCAACTGCATATGGGGACAAAGATTGTACTTTTTAGAGAAATGTCCTCTGGTCTGATGAAACAAAATAGAACTGTTTGGCCATAATGACCATTGTTATGTTTGGAGGAAAAAGGGAGAGGCTTGTAAGCCGAAGAACACCATCCCAACCGTGAAGCACGGGGGTGGCAGCATCATGTTGTGGGGGTGCTTTACTGCAGGAGGGACTGGTGCACCTCACAAAATAGATGGCATCATGAGGCAGGAATATGATGTGGATATATTGAAGCAACATCTCAAGACATCAGTCAGGAAGTTTAACCTTGGTCGCAAATGGGTCTTCCAAATGGACAATGACCCCAAGCATACTTCCAAAGTCAAGGCAATGCTACCAAATACGAATTGCTACTAAATACTAATTGAGTCTATGTGAACTTCTGACCCACTGGGAATGTGATGAAAGAAATAAAAGCTGAAATAAATCATTCTCTCTACTATTATTCTGACATTTCACATTCTTAAAATAAAATGGTGATCCTAACTGACCTAAGACAGGGAATTTTTACTTGAATTAAATGTCAGGAATTGTGAAAAACTGAGTTTAAAAGTATTTGACTAAGGTGTATGTAAACTTCTGACTTCAACTGTATCATCGGGACTTGAAAAACTTGAATAAAACAGTAAATATATAAATTACCAAACAACATTTTCTGATAGAGATTTATTGATACAAATAGCGCGTGCAAGCAGTCAATCACGTAACCTCTCACTCCCACTCAGAGCCATTCATTCAGTGTTGTTGTTTATGTATGTAGCTAGTGAGCTAAGCTGTGGCATTAGCAATGTCTTTCAAAAGGAAACAACTCACAACTGCGTTAATTCTGGAGATTTTTTTAAATTCTGACAATGAGTCTGAAAGTCAGGAATCAGAATCTGACAGTGACAGTGAAATGCTGTCCCCTAGGCATTGAGAACCCTGAATCTGAGGACCCCTTGTCCACTGACAAAGTCCCAGTTCCCTTTGAAGATGCTGGTCGTGATGGAGGCAGACCGACAGTGGATAAAGTACGGGAGTTCTGTGGTAGCTGGAAGGCTGCCAGCCATTTCACCCCTCCTGGCCCTGCTGTTTGCTTTGATGAGTCCCAGTCTGGAGTGAAACGCCCCTTGCCATTTCCATCTGAGGCAGAGTGTTTCAAGTTGTTTCTGACAGAGGAGCTGGTGGGAGACATAGCAGAGACCAATCGCTATGCCTTGGAGCTACAGGAGAAGAGAGGGGGGGACAACCACAATTGGTGAAATGTATACATTCCTGGTGACAGTCCTTCTCATGGGGATAGTAAAGAAGATCCCTTTCCCTTCTTTGCCAAGCTCTTTTCCCAAGACTGCTTCCTAGTTCTGCTGTGATGACTGCATTTCATCAACAATGCTACTGCCATCCTAAATGACCTGTTAGACAAAATAAGAAATGTCGACAGCTGGCAGTAAAGTGGCATGACAAACGAAACATCCATGTCCTCTCCACTGTCCATACAGCAACCATGTAGGCCACAGTGAAGGTGGACCACCTGACGGGAGAGAGAAAAATCAAACCAGACTGCGCGCTTGACTATAACCTCAAAATGGGGACAGTGGATAAGGCTGACATGATAAACGGCTTTGTGGAATGCACTCAGAAAACAACCAAGTGGTATAAGTAGATATTTTTCAATTTTTCCAGGGTAGCTTCAAAATGCAACAAGCCAATACTTCTCTGACGCAATTAGCATTGTTTTACAGAGCTAATGGAATAATGTAGCTATCTACATAAGCACGATTGAATATAACATCATAAAGGTTATGAAATGAGTAACGTTACCTCGCGTGACCGCGGTTATAAGGAATATACACAAAAATATTCTGTTACAGTAGAAACGGCATAACACGACATGCAGAAACTATTATAACGTAATAAGGCACTTACTTTGATAGAAACGCACACATTTACAAAGTTATTATTCGTAACGAAAACAACTATGACTGCGATGCAGGCAACAGACGGAAAATGTGAACACTTGTGTGCAGGACGGGAGATGAGCAAATATCTGCAGACTTGATGTCACGTCCTGACCAGTAAAAAGGTTATTTGTTATTGTAGTTTGGTCAGGACGTGTTTGTTTTATGTGTTTCGGTGTTTTTTGGTTATGTTCTATGTTAGTCTATTTCTATGTTAGTTCTGGTTTTTCTATTTCTATGTTTAATTTATTGGGTTGACCTTCAATTGGAGGCAGCTGTTCCTCGTTGCCTCTAATTGAAGGTCCTATTTAGTAAGGGTGTTTTTTCATGGGTTTTTGTGGGTAGTTGTTCCATGTTTAGTGTTTAGCCTGACAGGACTGCCTTCGTTGTCATTGTTTGTTATTTTGTTTAGTGTTCACGTTCCTTCAAATAAAGAAGATGAGTTCACACATTCCCGCTGCGCCTTGGTGCCATCTTTACGACCACCGTGACAGAACTACCCACCACCTACGGACCAAGCAGAGGAGGAAGGAGCAGCAGAGGGATTTGGAGTCGTGGACATGGGAGGACATTTTGGACGGGGCAGGACCATGGCACCAGGCTGGAGAATACCGACGCCCTAAGGAGGAGCTGGAGGCAGCCAAGGCGGAGCGGTGACGTTACGAGGCATTATACACGCCGATTGGCAAGTGCGAGAGGCAGCCCCAAGAAATTTGTTGGGGGGGGGCACACAGGGAGTTTGGCTAGGTCAGGCAATAGACCTAAGCCAACTCCCCGTGCTTATTATAGGGAGCAGCGGATCAGAAGAGCGCCGGTTTATGCGGAAGTGCACACGATCTTGCCCATGCTCACGCACAGTCCGGTGCGAGCGATTCCAGCCCCTCGCAAGTGCCGTGCTAGAGTGGTCAACCAGCCAGGTAGGAGTATGCCTGCGGAGTACATCTGGCCACCAGTATGTCTCCTAGGCCCAGGCTACCCTACGCCTGCTCTACGCACGGCAGCCATCAGGCCTCTGCACAGCCCAGTTCGCCCTGTGCCAGCACTCCGCTCGTGCAGGGCTACTGTTACCACCCAGCCAGGACGCGTTGTGCAGGCTGTGTGCTCCAGACCTCCAGTGCTTGTTCATGGCCCGGTGTATCCAGTTCCTGCTCCTCGCACTAGCCTTGAGGTGCGTGTCTCCAGTCTGGCGCCTCCAAAGCCAGCACCACGCACTAGGCTTCCAGTGCGTCAGCCCAGTCCAGTACGTCCTGTGTCCACTCCTCGCACTAGCCTTGGGGTGCGTGTCTCCAGTCTGGTACCTCCAGTACCAGCACCACGCACCAGGCCTCCAGTGTGCATATCCAGTCCAGAGCTTCCGGCGACAGTTCCCCGTCCAGAGCTTCCGGCGACAGTTCCCCGTCCAGAGCTTCCGGCGACAGTTCCCCGTCCAGAGCTTCCGGCGACAGTTTCCCGTCCAGAGCTTCCGGCGACAGTTCCCCGTCTAGAGCTTCCGGCGACAGTTCCCCGTCTAGAGCTTCCGGCGACAGTTCCCCGTCTAGAGCTTCCGGCGACATCCTACAGTCCGGAGCCTGCAAAGATGGCCCACAGTCCGGACCGGGAGAGACGGCCCACAGTCCGGAGCCTGCAGAGATGGCCCACAGTACGGAGCCTGCAGAGACGGCCCACAGTCCGGAGCCTGCAGAGATGGCCCACAGTCCAGAGCCTGCAGAGACGGCCCACAGTCCGGAACCGGAGCTCCCAGAGTCGCCCTCCAGTCCGGAGCTCCCAGAGTCGCCCTCCAGTCCGGAGCTCCCAGAGTCGCGCATCAGCCCGAGGCCTTCAGCGGGGGTGGACAGGTTATGTTCGGGACTAAGGCCAGAGCCTGAGCCACCTCCATAGTAGGAGGATTGGGGAGGGGGGGGTGTATCACAAGAACCGTCGGTGACGGTGGCCACCCTCCCTTCCCTCCCGTTAGTTTGTGTTTATTTTTATGTTTTTTTTTGTTTGAGGTGCATCCGGGGTCTGCACCTTTGGGGGGGGAACTGTCACGTCCTGACCAGTAAAGAGGTTATTGTAGTTTGGTCAGGACGTGGCAGGGGGTGTTTGTTTTATGTGTTTCAGTGTTTTTTGGTTATGTTAGTCTATTTCTATGTTAGTATTGGTTTTTCTATTTCTATGTTTAGTTTATTGGGTTGACCTTCAATTGGAGGCAGCTGTTCCTCGTTGCCTCTAATTGAAGGTCCTATTTAGTAGGGGTGTTTTTTCATGGGTTTTTGTGGGTAGTTGTTCCATGTTTAGCCTGACAGGACTGTCTTCGTCGTCATTGTTTGTTATTTTGTTTGGTGTTCACGTTCCTTCAAATAAAGAAGATGAGTTCACACATTCCCGCTGCGCCTTGGTCCCATCTTTACGACGACCGTGACACTTGATTTGCACAAACAATTGGGAAGTGTTTGGGGAATTTTGTCCGGGTCAGAAATGTCCAAAAAATGTATTGGTCCGCAAAAGTAAAAATGACTACTTTTATGTGAATGAATGAGGCGGACATACCTCAATTCAAACTGTTCTTAGAAAATAAAAAACTTGTTAGAAAATAATTTTAAATTGACAAGTTGAAAACAGCCTAGAAATAAAAACAGGCTGCGTGCCTTGGTTTGAGGGCAGCACAGATTAAATGTACTGTTGTGTAACAATCACATTCTGGAATGGAGAGAACGTTCTAACATCACATGCATAAAAAAAACTCACGATGGGGCGACCATTAGAGATATTTGGAACTCACGAATGAAAGGGTTATTAAGTGCCAAATAAAGTAGCAGGGTTGACTGTAGCAGGGATGACAATTTCAGCCATAAATCCCCTTGTGGCAAGGGGAATGGAAGCTTGTTGTATGCAATTGAATGCAAGCTTCACAATTATTATAATTTTTGTATATATTTTTAGCCAGTCTATCGATGGGTAACAAGTTTGACGTGTAATGCTCAACCCACTCAGTTTTCCACCACGAAACACCAGAAAATTGCCAAAAACACTAAAGCCAGCTCAACTGCTTTCACACTATGATTTAACTATTAGAAGTTCAATGTTGATTTTGAAAAAGTATTTAATAGGAATAGTTTCACCGTATTAAATTGAGAGTTCGTTTCACGCAACATGGTTGATCTTAAAATGAGGGACATACATAAATTAATCACTAATCACATTAAAGTATAATCATCTTCAGAAATATCTTTGTAAAAATAAAAAAATTACCTGGGTTTTACAATAATGGTGAAAACTTTGGGATTAAGTGGGTTAAAATCTTCCTGGAAGTCAGGGAGGATGTGTGGAGTGACATGTCAAAATGCTGAATGTTAACACTTTAGCAAATCTTTATTCATATTCCAAATCTAGTAATTGTTTTATTATCCATGCAGTCTATATTAAGGGGCACTTCATTTAATATAACAGGCTTTTAAAATGCAATATTGGTGCACAATTTCTACTTAAAATATCCAAGTGACAGAAAGGCACTCTTTTCGTGGAAAGACCCTTGTATCCAAATGGCACCCTATTCCCTATATAGTGCATTACGTTTGACAAGGGTACAGAGCGTGTTAAATATGCATAACAGCATCTTGCATACATCATTTCTGTCCCTGTTTTTTCCTCAGTAATACCATCATGCTTAAACTCTTGTGTTCCTCCACATGCCATGGCACCATTAACACGTTGCCTGGGGAATGATTGGAAGGTGTAAGGCTTATAAAACACATACGTTTCAGTACAGTAAGAGAGCACTGCACAGCACAGCACTCCCACGACACTACCAGACAATACAGCTGCAGCATTCACTATTGATCCGGCTTCAGGTTTAATCACATTATTATGTAAATATGGTAAAATGAATAACGCCTGCTCATTATCAGTTCATTAAACACATTTTCATCACCCAAGAGGTAAGGTGCACTGAGCACACTGTGTAAGAGGTGGAGCAGGGTCGGCTAGCATTATGGCATCTTTAACATAACTTTATATTGATTATAATTGTAATAAAATAGATAATATTATGGTAGGGGTTAAATTGGTTGGAATTATACGTTTTGTAATCCGATGGTAGTAATTTCTTCGATAAATGTGGAAATTTGTATCAAGTGGGAAAGTAATTTGAGATCACTTCCATTATATACGAAAATCACATTTCAACCTCTGACAGTATGACACAACATAGAAAATCACAATTATTTTTGCATTATTCCTTCACAGCTACATCTACTATCCCTACCTCTCTCTAATCCAGTCCACTTTAAGATGAGTTTCCTCTTGACATTTGAAAGCAATCAACCTTGAAACATGCAAAATAAAACTGCATGATAGAAAAGGAACACTGAAGAAAGAACATAGAAAGAATGAAAGAATGACAGAAACAGAAAGAAAGAATACCTTAATTTGGAGTGCTCCTTTAATTTCTCCATCCTCCCGGTGTTCATTTCAGCTCAGTCTTTGTCCAAGGCCTTTTTAATAATTATATTAATTATATTGACATTGTTGAGTATCCTCCTCTAATTGTAATGGGATCACTGGGGTGATAAGGCTGTTGATGTATTCCAAATGGCACCCGATTCCCTTTATAGTGCATTACTTTTGACCAGAGCCCATAGGGGTCTGGTCAAAAGTAGTGCACTATATTGGACAAACATGTCTGCAGGCCTTCTGTGTCAGATGCTCTGAGCCCCGTCGGGATCACACACACACTCTGATTCCCTTCGGGAGTTTCTATCATCCTCCCCTCTCTCTCATCTGAATTTGATAAAGTTCAGACTGATAGGTGTGTTCCAGTTCAGTGCTGCTACCATGTAAAATGGGATGATTGGTAAAGGTGTGTGTGTCTATGTGTGTGTGGGGTGTGTGCGTATATGCATGCATCCATGTCTGTGTGCATGCATACGTGTTTGCCTAAGTGTGTGTAAATAAAGAATGTGCTAATTGTATTTATTCAGCATAACAAGCTTCACCATCTGCTCCTAGCATTAAACCCCACTGCACCAACAACAGTACACAGTGACTCTGCTAGGACAATCCATCTCCACCAGTCCTCCAACTGTTCTCTGATATCTCTGGTTTCTAAGAAAAGAGATTGAATGCTGAAATTCCTGGTTTGAATTCCTGCTTTTAGTCCTATGGGGACACTAGTCCACCCAATTTGGCATCATTGACTTGATTATGGATACCCAGTCTAGTGATTGAATTTCTGTGGGCAAAGCACCTTGTGTCTTTGGGCTTGTATCTTGACCCTATTTGTTGGAGATAAAAAGTCATCATCCATCATGTAGGGCGATGTCCGAGGATGCTGGGAGTAGGGCCCCTGTATCACACACACGTGCAAGCGCACACGCACACACTATAATGGGGTAATAGGTGGATAGGGGCACATCAGATGGGGAATAACAATTGTAATTTTCTTTTCTACCGCCTTGATGTAATAGATGAAAGCCTGAGCGGCCATCATGTAATAGGGCTACTTAAGTCTGTCAAGATGGGAGAAATCTTTACCCCGGTCGGTGTTATTTACCTGGCTATTTTCTCTCCTATATGTGGTTAAATATGCTTTGTCTGAATGCTCTCTGATGAATAGGAGAGGGCTTTTCACCACCTCCCCCCTGTCGCGATAATAAAACTTCTTCAGAGGCGACAAGGCTTTTAGTTTTCAACTCCAGGCCCCGAGTCCTGCAATCAACAGTCATTTAAGATATGACATATCTCTGCCGCTAAAGAGGTGCTCCGGCCATGCAGAATAATCATACTGTTATTCATCTACTTTGACATCATTAACGGTCAAGAAGAGTCGTGATATAGACCCCCTGAGGTGAGACAAAGAGACAAAATCAAACAAATAAGAGATGTTTTATTTTTTGCATGCTGAAATAAATCGTATATCACTTGTCCTCAGACTACTTTAGCTACCCCACCAGGTGACCTGTTGGCTCTTGTTCAGAGGAAGAGACAGAGAGCAGGAGGAGAGGGTGTTTATGTGGTGAGAGTGTTGTTGTATCCTGTAAGTTTTGACACAGGTAGTTTTGTGTGTTGAAAAGCATGGTGAATGTGTGGACATGTGTGCATCCCAAATGTAGTGTACTATATAGACTGCAGTTTACAACTCAGCCCATGTTCACTTCTCAGAGACTAGACAGAATATCAAGTTACCTTGTCGTTTGGTCGCATGCTGAGTTAAGAGGTTGAAAGAACATGTTGATCTCCAAGGTACAAACTGTAAAAAGCTTTCTATATTGAAACTGATGATCTGTGCTTACATCTCAACATCTAAATTGGCTGCTACATCAACATAATTATCACCATTATTTCATTCGCTCATGAGTTTCCTGTCAAAATACTATAACACTCAAATACGTTTTCAGTTGAAAATGCAACCTCTACTGTCTAGGTGGTTAAAATCCTCATGCAAATTCTTCTCAGCTCAACCAACCTAAATAGAAAAACACAGAAATATTTTTTTCTGATAGATTTGTATGTTTTTGATGTGACTGAACGCTCTCGTAGACATACCATTAGAGACGCCCACTCACTCTACCATAGAGCTTGATGATCACTACTAACTACTTGCTGCAACCCCTGTGGAATACGCTAGTCCTGACTTAGATATGTGTCCCAAATGGGACCCTATCCCTTATTGGTACTGGTCAAATGTAGTGCACTATTCAGGGAATAGCGTTCCATTTGGTACAAATCCTCAAATACTTAGGCGTACTCCTCTTTTATTTCTGCACCACAGTCCATCACTGGTCTGTCCAACAAGCTTCATTACCTCAGGAAAAACACATTAGGGTCATATTCAGTAGCAGGGTTGGGCAGGTTATAATCTAAATGTAATATGATACAGTTGCTAGTTACCTGTCCAAAATTTGTTATCAGAAACCTAACTTTTGGATTACCTAAACTCAGTAACATAATCTGATTACTTTCAGTTACTATTCAATTACTTTCCCCATAACCCCCTATAGTGGATTTCCGCTGCCCCACAGAAATCTAATAATAAAAAAATCCAACATAATCTGTCAGTTTAAGCTACAGATATCTGGGGGGGGGGGGGGTGTAGAGCGGTGTTTGTCAGATCATGAGACATCCCGAAAATCGGTCTTCTCACTAATTGTCTGTAGCGATTGAAGTATGCATGAGAGCACCAGCTGTTCCGAATGACTGTGTGATCACGCTCTCCGTTGCCAATGTGAGCAAGACCTTTAAAAAAGGTCAACATTTACAAGGCCAGTTACGGATTACCAGGTCGTGTACTCAGAGCATGCGCGGACCAGCTGGCAAGTGTCTTCAATGACATTTTCAACCTCTCCCTGACTGAGTCTTTAATACTTGGGTGTTTCAAGAAGACCACCATAGTCCCTGTGCCCAAGAATGCCAAGGTAACCTGCCTAAATGACTACCGCCCCGTAGCACTCAGGTCGGTACCCATGAAGTGATTTGAAAGACTGGTCATGTCTCACATCAATACCATCATCCCGGAAACCCTAGACCCACTCCAATTTACATACCACCCAACAGATCCACAAAGGACGCAAGCTCAATATTCACTTTACACTAACCTTTCCCATCTGGACAAAAGGAACCACTATGTAAGAAAGGTGGTCATTGACTACAGATCAGTGTACAACACCATAGTGCCCATAAAGCTCATCACTAAGACCCTGGGACTAAATACCTCACTCTGCAACTGGATCCTGGACTTCATGATGGGCTGCCCCCAAGTGGTAAGGTTAGGCAACAACACATGCTGATTATCAACACAGGGGCCCCTCAGGGGTGCATGCTTAGTCCCTTCCTGTACTCCCTGTTCACCCACGACTGTGTGGCCAAGAACGACTCCAACACCATCATTAAGTTTGCTGACGACACAACGGTGGTAGACCTGATTACCGACAACGATGAGACAGCCTATATGGAGGAGGTCAGAGACCTGGCAGTGTGGTGCCAAGACAACAACCACTCCCTCAACGTGAGCAAGATTGTGATTGTGGACTACAGGAAAAGGAGGGGCAAACACACCCCATTCACATTGACGGGGCTGTAGTGGAGTGGGTCATTGGTGTCCATATCACCAAAAACCTATCACGGTTGAAACACACTTAGATAGTCGTCATGACTGAAAATATTTGGCATGGGTCCCCAGATCCTCAAAAAGTTTTACAGCTGCACCATCGAGAGCATCCTGCCTGGTTGCATCACCACCTGATATGGCAACTGCTCCGACAGTAAGGTGCTACATGGGTAGGGCCATGGGGCCAAGCTTCCTGCCATCCAGGACCTCTATACTAGGCAGTGTCAGAGGAAGGACCAAATAATTGTCAACGACTCCAGCCACCCAAGTCATAGACTGCTTTCTCTGCTACCGCACGGCAAGCAGTACTGAAGTGCCAAGACTAGGTCCAAAAGGCTCCTTTACAGCTTCTGCCCCTAAGCCATAAGACTGCTGAACAATTAATCAAATGGCTAACCGGACTATTTGCATTGCATTTTTTTTACACTGCTGCTATGCATAGTCATTTTACCCCTACATATATGTATATATTGCATCAATTACCTTGACTAACCGGTAGCCCCACACATTGACTCAATACCTGTAACCCCTGTATATAGCCTCGTTATTGTGGTACTTTTTTTTCCTTTAGTTTAGTTAGTAAGTATTTTCTTAACTCTCATACAACAAGTCTACACCTGTTGTATTCGGCACGTAACAAATAAAATTTGATTTGATTTAGCATCCAAACTATTACGAGACCCTTACGAACACGAATATGTTCTCCGTTTTGCTCTATGACCCCCACAAGCATCTTGGGACTCATCTGAAGTTGGTACAGCTACCAAATTCTGTCTGTAGCGTCCAAACTGTTTGGGCTACACACTAATATGACCCCTTTGTGGAAAGGTGAGACTCGCACGAACACATACTGTACATGTTTGTTGTTGAGCTCTAGAACACCCACAAACCTCAGAAGACTTGTCTGAAGGTCCCCCAGTACCAGTTAAAACATTTCTTTGAAGTACATTACATGACCAAAAGTATGTGGACACCTGCTCGTCGAACATCTCATTCCAAAATCATGGGCAATACAATGGAGTTGGTCCCCCCTTCGCTGCTACAACACTTTTGCTGCTATATCCTCCACTTTTCTGGGAAGGCTTTCTAATAGATGTTGGAACATTGCTGCTGGAACTTGCTTCCATTCAGGAACAAGAGCATTAGTCAGGTCGGGCATTGATGTTGACCCATTAGGTCTGGCAGTCGGCATTCCAATTCATCCCAAAGGTGTTTGATATACTTGAGGTCAGAGCTCTGTGCAGGCCAGTCAAGTTCTTCTACACTGATCTTGACAAACCATTTCTGTATGGACCACACTTTGTGCACGGGGGCATTGTCATGCTGAACCAGGAAAGGACCTTCCCCAAACTTGTGCCACAAAGTTGGAAGTACAGAATCATTTAGAATGTCATTGTATGCTGTAGCACAGTGGTTCCCAAACTTTTTGCAGTCCCGTACCCCTTCAAACATTCAACCTACAGCTGCGTACCCCCTCTAGCACCAGAGTCAGTGCACTCTCAAATGTTGTTGGAGGCCACGGAAGGAGAGTTGGAGGCCACGGAAGGAGAGTTGTATGGCATTGACGCTCATCTGGAGGTTAATTAACACAGTGTCCAAAGAAGGGCCAGAGGTATACAGAATGAATTCGTCTGCGTAGAGGTGGATCAAAGAATCACCCGCAGCGAGAACGACATCATTGATGTATACAGAGAAGAGAGTCGGCCCGAGAACTGAACCCTGTGGCACCCCCATAGAGACTTCCAGAGGTCCGGACAACAGGCCCTCCAATTTGACATACTGAACTCTATCTGAGAAGTAGTTGGTGAACCAAGCGAGGCAATCATTTGAGAAACCAAGGCTGTTGAGTCTGCCAATAAGAATATGGTGATTGACAGAGTCGACAGCCTTAGCCAGGTCGATGAATACGGCTGCACAGTAATGTCTCTTATAGATGGCAGTTATGATATTGTTTAGGACCTTGAGCATGGCTAAGGTGCACCCATGACCAGCTCTGAAACCAGATTGCATAGCAGAGATGGTACGGTGAGATTCGAAATGGTCGGTAATCTGTTTGTTAACTTGGCTTTTGAAGACTTTAGAAAGGCAGGGTAGAATAGATATTGGTCTGTAGCAGTTTGGGTCTAGAGTGTCTCCCCCTTTGAAGAGGGGGATGACTGCGTCAGCTTTCCAATTTATGGGAATCTCACCCGATACGAAAGAGGTTGAACAGGCTAGTAATAGTGGTTGAAACAATTTCAGCAGATAATTTTAGAAAGAGAGGGTCCTGATTTTCTAGTGATTTGTAGGGGTCCAGAATTTGCAGCTCTTTCAGAACATCAGCTATCTGGATTTGCGTGAAGGAGAAGTGGGGGAGGTTTGGGCGAGTTGCTGTGGGGAGCGCAGGGCTGTTGACCGGGGTAAGGGTGGCCAGGTGGAAAGCATGGCCAGCCGTAGAAAAATGATTTTTGAAATTCTCAATTATTGTGGATTTATCAGTAGTGACAGTGTTTCCTAGCCTCAGTGCAGTGGGCAGCTGGGAGGAGGTGCGCTTATTCTCCATGGACTTGTGTCCCAGAACGTTTTTGAGTTAGTACTACAGGATGCAAATTTCTGTTTGAAAAAGCTAGCCTTAGCTTTCCTAACTGCCAGTGTATATTGGTTCCTAACTTCCCTGAAAAGTTGCATATCACGGGGGCTATTCGATGCTAATGCAGAACGCCACAGGATGTTTTTGTGCTGGTCAAGGGCAGACAGGTCTGGAGTGAACCAAGGGCTATATCTATTCCTGGTTCTAAATTCTTTGAATGGAGCATGCTTATTTCAGATGGTGAGGAAGGCACTTTTAAACTCTCTGGGCTAGGCGGGACGAATTCGTCCCACCTACGCAACAGCCAGTTGAATCCCGTGGCGCGATTTTCAAATACCTTAGAAATGCTATTACTTCAATTTCTCAAACATATGACTATTTTACAGCATTTTAAAGACAAGACTCTCGTTAATCTAACCACACTGTCCGATTTCAAAAAGGCTTTACAACGAAAGCAAAACATTAGATTATGTCAGCAGAGTACCCAGCCAGAAATAATCAGACATCCATTTTTCAAGCTAGCATATAATGTCACAAAAACCCAGAAGACAGCTAAATGCAGCACTAACCTTTGATGATCTTCATCAGATGACACACCTAGGACATTATGTTATACAATACATGCATGTTTTGTTCAATGAAGTTCATATTTATATAAAAAAACAGCTTTTTACATTAGCATGTGACGTTCAGAACTAGCATACCCCCCGCAAACTTCCGGGGAATTTACTAACAATTTACTAAATTACTCACAATAAACGTTCACAAAAAACATAACAATTATTTTAAGAATTATAGATACAGAACTCCTTTGTGCAATCGAGGTGTCCGATTTTAAAATAGCTTTTCGGTGAAAGCACATTTTGCAATATTCTCAGTAGATAGCCCAGCCATCACGGCTAGCTATTTAGACACCCACCAAGTTTAGCCCTGACCAAACTCCGATTTACTATTACAAAAGTTTCATTACCTTTGTTGTCTTCGTCAGAATGCACTCCCAGGACTGCTACTTCAATAACAAATGTTTGGTCCAAAAGAATCCATCGTTATATCCAAATAGCGGCGTTTTGTTCGTGCG
Source organism: Salmo salar (assembly GCF_965601325.2). NCBI lineage: Eukaryota > Metazoa > Chordata > Actinopteri > Salmoniformes > Salmonidae > Salmo > Salmo salar. The sequence continues at coordinate 8,544,277 of NC_138319.1, forward strand.
TTCCAGACACTATCCGAAATGGTAAATCAGGGTCACGAGCATGGCGCAATTCGTGACAAAAAAATTCTAAATATTCCATTATCGTACTTCGAAGCATGTCAACCGCTGTTTAAAATCCATTTTTATGCCATTTTTCTCGTAAAAAAGCGATAATATTCCGACCGGGAATCTCCGTTTAGGTAAACAGAGGAAAGAAAACAAAGCATTCGGTCGACGCGGGCACGCGCCTGAGTCTCACAGTACTGTAACCAGCCACTACCCAAACGCGCTACTTTTTTTCAGCCAGAGCCTGCAAAGCCACGATTCAGCTTTTTGCCGCCTTCTGAGAGCCCATGGCAGCCGTAGGAAGTGTCACGTAACAGCAGAGATCCTTTTTAATGGATAGAGATGGCAAAGAAGGCCAAGAAATGGTCAGACAGGGTACTTCCTGTACAGAATCTTCTCAGGTTTTGACCTGCCATTTGAGTTCTGTTATACTCACAGACACCATTCAAACAGTTTTAGAAACTTTGGGGTGTTTTCTATCCAAAGCCAATAATTATATGCATATTCTAGTTACTGGGCAGGAGTAGTAACCAGATTAAATCGGGTACGTTTTTTATCCAGCCGTGTCAATACTGCCCCCTAGCCCTAACAGGTTAAAGAATAACCAGGCATCCTCTACTGACGGGATGAGGTCAATGTTATTCCAGGATACCCCGGCCAGGTCGATTAGAAAGGCCTGTTCGCTGAAGTGTTTTATGGGGCGTTTGACAGTGATGAGGGGTGGTCGTTTGACTGCAGACCCATTACAGACCCTGGGAACAGAGTTGTAAAAAGTAATTTAGCTCGCCTGTGTAGATCAAGATAGCTGATATCGCCAACGTTCTGTGTCCCTCCCTGCGATTCCCACATAGCTATATTCCTGCTGATCGTAAACACAGGAGGTCACATACTGCGGTTGCACCCAAACGGTTCATAAATATGCATGCTTAGATTTATTACTAAGTCACACAAGACAAGTTTGTATCAGTAAAAAATACTAGTATATAACAATGGACAATCTTTAAATATAAAACAGTATGTCTAATTAAACAGTATAGTATGTAATGCATATTAATTTCCTCCACAGGGGTCAACACCATTCATCTTGGGGCAATCATATCACGCAATAAAGCAGTTTATCAAATTGTCAAATGAATTTTTTTATGTAGAGCAGCTGAAAAATAAGTGAAGCTTGACAAATTGTCCAATGGATTATGATAATTTGCTGGTATAAAAGGGGAGATGCAAAATCATAAGTTTCCACCCCTTATTTTAATTTGCTCCATGGCAAGACAACCAAGTTTAGGGTTGTCACTAGTTAACACCGTCAAAAAGTCATAAACCCCCTCTATTTCAACACCAGAAAAATGATCTTCTTAAAATCGGATTTTAAATCTAACATTGACCTTAACCCTAACCTTAACCACAGTGCTAACCTTAGCCTAGCCCTCACCTTAAATTATGACCAAAAATGTGTGTGATACAGCCAATTTTGACTTTGTGGTTGTTTTATCTAGTGGAAACCCAAATGTAGGCCACAGAGAAAAGCTGTTTGGTTCTCAGATGACTCACAAATAGGAAGATATGGTCATGGCTGTCAAAAGGAGGAGACCAAGGTGCAGCATGTGTGTAGTTCCACATTTTATTTACTCTGTGAATCTATGCAATACATCAAATAACTGAATAGACAAAACAACAAACCGTGACGCAGAGGAGAAACAAACACTACTCAAAAATAGTAATACAAAAACTAGAACCTAAGAACATAGAAATAGAAAACATAGAAAAACACCCCCTGTCACGCCCTGACCTACTCTACCATAGAAAATAACATCTTACTGTGGTCAGGACGTGACAGATATTTGCAGCAGGTGTTTCTAATGAATAAACCTTGCAAATAATAAACATTGAAATAAAACCCAGCCCTAAAACAAAACATAGGCTGAAATGTATCATACTTTGACTAAAATGATGGGTTGGATAGGTAGACTTCTTCTAACCCATTGCTTTCTACTACATATAATTATACGATTAGAATAGGACTTATTAGCCTACTCTGTTGTTTATGATTTTGTTGTCGTAGAGGTCTGATTGGGATCATTGCTTCGAGTTGAAAACCAAATGCTGCTCTCATGGAATAGCATGCTTTGAGCACTACAGAAAAGTGCTGTTTGCATGTGAAAAATGTATGCCATATGCTGCATTTGCCAAAGGCCTTTATTTACATTTTTGTTGGTGACACTTTGATTTCTCAATCATTTGCAGCTGTTTAAGTCTATCAAAGGTGCACGGGTTTGAGCATGTGCCAGTTTTTTTGGAAAGCATGAATTAGATTGAGCAATAAAAACCCCACTCATGGTCTTCTTAAATTAAACTTGTTTTTGGCAGAACGGACTGGAGCACAATACCACAGAGTTTAGATCCGCACTATGCAGCAGTTGCAAGAGTGCATAATTCACTGGTCTCAAACAGTGATTGATAGGCAGCTTAAACATCTTCAATTGAACCATTATTGGGTTAAAATACACGTTGTCACAGTATCCACAGAAAATGGTGCCCCTCCTCGGCCGGGCGTCGCTCAGCGGTCGTCGTCGCCGGTCTACTAGCTGCTGCCGATCTGTGTTTCTGTGTTCATTTTGTTTTGTCTGTCTAGGTCTGCACCTGTTTTCGTTTCTGTCATTAGTGGGGGGGGGGGGTATTTAGTTTGTTCCTTTGGGGTTGTGTGTTGAGCGGGATTATTTGTTTGTCAGCGGGCAGTGGGGTTGTACGTTGTGTTTTTGCTCCAGCGTTTTTATATTGGAGTATTGATTCTAGCCAGGCTGCGCCCCGTGCGTATTTTTCCCTCTTCATTGGATTACCTGTTTTCCCTTTTGGGGTTTTGTGCGATCCCTGTGCTTTTGATACACCTAGTGTGTTGGGTATCAATAAACTTCGGCCTACCGAACAATCGTATCCTGCATTTGACTCTGCTCCTTCCTCCTGCCCTACATATCCGTGACACGTACTTTTGTGTATAGCCATCCACATCAACCACAATCCGTAAGGCACAAATAGCTAAATGAGAGAGCAGTAGTGTGATTCACAACAAAGCGCCATGTATATATCAATAATACAGTGCCTGTAAGCTACACCACTGCTGTCATCCCTACCTCCAAGCGTTTATTGAAATTGGATAATCTTTGGATGCCGACAGCAGTCGCACCATTGGAAGACATAACTTGGACTGTAGCCTACAAAAGCCTATTCCTGCCCTTTTGTTTTTCCCGCGATCCCTCACATGCATTTGGTATGTCATCCTACTGGTCTCTGACTTGCGTTCAGACTCGTATAGGGTGGAACAAACTTAACCTTGAAACTTTTTTCAATGCTGATTTGAGTATCATTGCGAAGACATAAGGAGTCAAATATCCTATTTGAATCTAAAAGTAATCCTAGTGGTAGTAAAACTAGTTTCTCTAAAGTATCTGTAATCGGATTATAATATTTTTTTTGCTGGTAACGTAACAGATTACATTAAACATTTTTGTTGTAGTCCGTTACATGCAGGATTACTTTTAAATACATGTAATGGATGTTACACCCCAACCCTGCACATTAACGCATAAAACTGAGGTCTTAAAAAGTTTTGCAGTGGAAAATGAATATACATGTTTCTTACTGGATATGTTCAAGTGGTCCCTCCATGTTTCAGTTTGCTTTCTTCCATTCGGTTCCTAATGAATATACCCCACTCAAGCACCACCTGTAGAGAGAAAGTTTGGTTTTTCCAAGCCTGAATCATTAATCTTACAAGCGTTTTCCTTTTTTTACCCCCATTTTGCTTTTGCTGATTTATCTGGCTCAGCTGGTGCACCTTTGATAAATAATACATTTTTTGGAGCTCCTTGAAAAGGAAAAGCTTTCATTATACAGTTTGGCACAGTGCATTCAGACAGCTAGACTACTGGATGGAGAATAATGTGCGTCCCAAATGGCACACTATTCCCTATAGGGCTCTGGTCAAAAGTACGGCTGTATGAGGATTAGGGGGAAACTAATGCAAGTGGCTGAGCAATGTGTTCTTGTACTGCAGAGAGCTCTCATGTATAATAACACATTGTGTGCCATTGAGGCAGCTCATCTGCAAAAAGTAAAAACATTAATGACCTAAATAAAAGGAAACTCGCATTACTGGCTTTTAAAATGAATCTTCTCACAAACCTTTTGTGCGAGACGAAACACTAATGAGAATATAAACTGTGAGGAGAAACTTTGATGCTAGGTGGGGGTTGGCTTGGGAGTTTCTCAAAATGATTTTAGTCTCTGTGGGTGACGACGTAGCAAGACAGTTTAATTGAAAGGACGATTAGGGTGTCTTTTCACATAGTATTATTGTATAGTTCCCTATTTTTTTCCCATCAAAACTACCATTCAGACAGCGATGCAATTAGAGAATATTTTTCATGACCGACAGCTAAGAGTGGAGTCAGTCCTCATAACAAGCATTATTTAAAATTATTTCAGAGGCCTGAAGATCTCTAATGTTTTCAGAATAAATACAGTATATAATATAATAAAGTTTTTCTCTGGTTTATTTTATCTCTCCCTTCAAATGGACCTCCAAGAAGAACATCCTGTCTCTGCTCTACATATCTCTGCTCAGAGAATAGCTGGAAGAGAGGAGCAGGAGCTAGTAACAGACATTTTAGAAAGGGTAAAGGATGAGAGATAAAGAAAAGTGGCGAGAGAGAGAGAGTGATTGAAAGAAAGAGAAAGAGACTAATGGACACACAGACGGTAACATAGATCGAAAGAGGGAACTATTTATCTTTGGAGGAACAGAGGCAGTAAGTATAGCCTCTCTATGTCCTTGCGGTGTGTGGACCTGGGGTGAGATGGTAGAGCAGAGACATGGAGCCTGACGCATTGTGTCTACAAAGCTGTCATTATATGGGACCAACTAGCACCTGAAGGGATGTCAAATTGTTACAGTACACCTGCTTTTTCCACAAAACAGCAAAAAGGTTGTGGTGTACTTACATTTTAACTACAGTCATTCCTCCTTTAAAAGTTGCGTCATACTTCAGCACACCTTGCGGGCGGCCGCAGAATTTTATGGCACATTATTTAATTGTCAGCCATTGTTATCATTAATGCTAGTTAGTGCTAGTTTGACCACCAGAGGGCATCTTTGAGAAGCATTTGATAGCCTTCAATAGTGGCTGTACTAGAGAATTTAAAACCTTTTTTTTTGTAAGAACATAGTATATGGGATTGATTTGAAGAAATTTTGCTTAATTAATTTGCTTAATATTATGGTGTTTCTATTACAGGAAAAATGAAAATCAAGGTTTCCTTTAGGATGGAACAGAAAATATGGCATTGTACAATGTGACGGTCGGTAGTAGGCTACAGTACTAAGAGGAGTACTAACTTCAATATGCTTTTAATATAAATAAGACCTACAACACTTTTACAGCATATTACTCAATGCTAGTGAGACTCATGTCGTCTACGGTAGTCCTATAGTATATCGGAAAATATTTTTCAATGACGTGACTCTCCGACAATAATTACATTTGGAGGATTGGCGGATTCTAAATTAATATCTAAGGGGCATTTTTTGTTAGGGCAAATCTGATATTTGAGAATATCTAAGGGGCTTTGTATATAATTCAAATGAATAATAATTACTTTGTTAAAAAAATAACTATATTTTGGAGATCACTTCATTTTCATTTAACATAGATTGAGCGAGAAAAAGTGAACGAGAAAAAGGCCGTTCTTGAACATGGGGTGAGACATTGACACTCATTTTAAGCCAGTTTGTTATTTAGAATTATTTATTTTTGTTTTTAGAGGGAGACTGAAACCAAAAGCCGCCTAATGGGTCGACCGGTGGAGGCTAGCATGGGTATTAACCCCTGGTCCGGCTCCGTCCTGTATGCGGGACGGACATCCAGCAAAAAATCCTATCGCCATTAGCATAACGAAATTTAATATATATTTTTTTCAAATATAGGACTATGTTATATAGTTTTATAGATACACCTCTCCTGAATCGAACCACGTTGTCCGATTTCAAAAAGGCTTTACAGCAAAAGCAAAACATTAGATTATGTTAGAGGAGTATATCGTAAAAGTAGCCACATAGCCATTTTCCGACCAACCACATGCATCACAAATAACCAAAAAACAGCTAAATGCAGCACTAACCTTTGACAATCTTCATCAGATGACACCCCTAGGACATCATGTTACACAATACATGCATTCTTTTGTTCGATAAAGTTCATATTTATATATAAAAACAGCATTTTACATCGGCGCGTAACGTTGACTAACTATTTTCCCTCAAATGCATCCGGTGAAACAGCGCTACAATTTACTAAATTACTATTCGAAAATATTTTTAAAATGTAATATTGTCATTCTAAGATTTATAGATGAATATCTCTTGAAAGCACCTGTAATGCCAGATTTAAAAATAACTTTACTGGGTAATCACACTTTGCGATAAAAAGGGGATGCCGTTACAGGTCAGCGCCATCTTGGAACAATCGCATATCAAATCTAGTCTTGTATACTATTGTCAATAATCCCTTACCTTTGATTATCTTCATCAGAAAGCACTTCTAGGAATTCCCAGGTCCACAACAAATGTATTTTCGTTCGAAAAGTTAATCCTTTATGTTCCCATAGTTTGTTCTTGTTAGCGCGTTCTGAAGGCTGCACCAAAAGTTCCGTCGTGCGCGGGACTCCACTTTCGAAAAAATTCATTTTTTATTTATTTTAGTTCGTTCAAACATGTCAAACGTTGTATAACATAAATCTTTAGGGCCTTTTTCAACCAGAGCTCCAATAAGATTCAAGGGGGACGATTGCATTGTGTTTCAAAACGTTTCGAAAGGGGAGGGTAGCCAGGGGTGCTGGCGTCATAATGGTGATGGCCCTCTCCGTGTGACCACGTTCCACTGCGTCTCATTCATTCAGTTTTCACAGTAGAAGGCTCAAATCACTTTGTAAAGACTGGGGACATCTAGTGGAAGCAATAGGACGTGCTCAATGAACCATTGCTCACTGTGTGATTTACAGGCAAACTGATGAAGTTGAGTCCGCAATTCAGAATTCTACTTCCTGTTACGATCGGTCTCGGGGTTTTGACTGCCATATGAGTTCTGTTATACTTACAGACACCATTCAAACAGTTTTAGAAACTTTAGGGTGTTTTCTATCCACAAGTATTAATTATATGCATATCCTAGCTTCTGAGTTTGAGTAGGAGGCCGTTTAAAATGGGCACTAATTTTTTACAAAAATCAGCGAGCGACAAGAGGTTAAACCAGCATCTGTAGCAACAGTTTGCACTGCGATACAGTGTCTTAGACCACTGCGCCACTCGGGAGGTATCAGGCTATATATAACGCTATTTTGGATATTATTTTGTTTAAAAAAAATGAAAGTGAGCGATTGTAATCTGAATAAAGGCCAAAATAATATTTATAAAGGCCAAATTATTTATTTCTGTTTTTAGAGGGAGAGAACCCATTAGCCCACCTTGTCTATTTTTGGGACAAGGACATCCCAACCAGCCAAACCCTCTCCTAACCCGGATGACGCTGAGCCAATTGTGCGTTGCCCTATGGGACTCCCAATCACGGTCGGATGTGATACAGTCTGGATTCGAACCAGGGACTGTAGTGATGCCTCTTGCATCTTATAACAGGTCGGTAAGACATTTTATATATACAGTTGAAGTCGGAAGTTTACATACACCTTAGCCAAATACATTTAAACTCAGTTTCACAATTACTAACATTTAATCCTAATAAAAATTCCCTGTCTAAGGTCACTTAGGATCACCACTTTATTTTAAGAATGTGAAATGTCAGAATAATAGTAGAGAGAATTATTTATTTCAGCTTGCATTTCTTTCTTCACATTCCCAGTGGGTCAGAAGCTACATACACTCAATGAGTATTTGGTAGCATTGCCTTTAAATTGTGCAACTTGGGTCAAATGTTTCGGGTAGCCTTCCACAAGCTTCCCACAATAAGTTGGGTGAATTTTGGCCCATTCTTCGTGACAATGCTGGTGTAACGGAGTCAGGTTTATAGGCCTCCTTGCTCGCACACGCTTTTTCAGTTCTGCCCAGAAATATTTTATGGTATTGAGATCAGGACTTTGTGATGGCCACTCCAGTACCTTGACTTTGTTGTCCTTAAGCCATTTTGCCACAACTTTGGAAGTATGCACTAGTCAAGTGCATACTTCCATTTGGAAGACCCATTTGCGACCAAGTTTTACCTTCCTGACTGATGTCTTGAGATGTTGCTTCAATATATCCACATAATTTTCCTGCCTCATCGTGCCATCTATTTTGTGAAGTGCACCAGTCCCTCCTGCAGCAAAGCAAGCCCACAACATGATGCTGCCACCCCCGTGCTTTACGTTTGGGACTAGTGTTCTTCGGCTTGCAAACCTCCCCCGTTTTCCTCCAAACATAACAATGGTCATTATGGCCAAACAGTTCTATTTTTGTTTCATCAGACCAGAGGACATTTCTCCAAAAATGTACAATCTTTGTCCCCATGTGCAGTTGTAAACCGTAGTCTGGCTTTTTTATGGCGGTTTTGGAACAGCGGCTTCTTCCTTGCTGAGGAACCGTTCAGATTATGTCGACGTAGGACTCGTTTTACTGTGGATATTGTCACGTCCTGACCAGTATTAGGGATTATTTGTAATTGTAGTTTGGTCAGGACGTGGCAGAGGGTATTTTGTTTATGTGGTTCGGGGTGGTGGTTTATTTAGTAGGGTGTTTGGTTAGTTAGTTCCGGGTTTATGTTCTGTGTTAGTATTTCTATGTTTTTTCTGGTTAGTTGTATATCTATGTCTAGTTAATTAGGGTTGGACTCTCAATTGGAGGCAGGTGTTTTCTAGTTGCCTCTGATTGAGAGTCCTATATATGGGTATGTGTTTGGTTTAGTGTTTGTGGGAGATTGTTTCTTGTTTTGCTGTATGTGCCTGACAAGACTGTCTAGTTCGTTTGTGTTTTTTATACGTGTTTATTTTGGATTTTCCTTCTTTGTCCGTAAAAAAGAAGATGAGTATACACTTCCTTGCTGCATTTTGGCCCTCTCCTTACGACAACCGTGACAGATATAGATACTTTTGTACCTTTTTCACCCAGCATCTTCACAAGGTCCTTTGCTGTTGTTCTGGGATTGATTTGCACTTTTCGCACCAAAGTACGTTCATCTCTAGGAGACAGAACGCGTCTCCATTCTGGGTGGTTTGACGGCTGCGTGGTCCCATGGTGTTTATACTTGCGTACTATTGTTTGTACAGATGAACGTGGAACCTTCAGCCATTTTGAAATTGCTCCCAAGGATGAACCAGACGTGGTCGAAGAATCATTGCAGCTCACCGTTGCCCACACCAGGGCCTTGCCTGAGAGTAGAGAGATGATGGGTGACCGACATACTACTTGGGGGCTGGGATCTTGGTTTCCCTGTGCAGGTTCCCTGAGACCTGGGCATTGGCTCCTCCTGGGTTGGGGGCGAGTCATGGTTGGAGGGACTCGGCAAGTGCCCGAGGGGTCCCGGAGATTTGGGAGAGCTGTTCTTGCTGCCGTCCCAATTAATTCATTAATTAACATCCTAATTAACTCCTTTGTGGGCTACCACATTCCAGATCTGGGTGATCTCTGCTGGGTCCATGTTGTGGCAGAAGCTTGCTGTGACATGATAAGGTTGGACCCAGGTGCAAACAAGAGACCAGATGAGGAATCAGTGGTTAAGGATAAACAAAGTACTTTGCTGAGATACGTTAGCCACAGGATCACAGTACACTTGAAAAATCAACAAACACTATGTCTCGAAACCTCACTCAGGAAACAACCACACACGGTAAACAATTCAAGCTTCTACAAAGAACCACAGAAAACACAACTCTTTTAACAGGGACACAATCATAAAATAATAAGACGCACCTGAGTCCAATAAAGGTCTATAGGACGGTGTCTGCCGCCCTCTGGTGCCAGGAGGAACCATGACAATCCAGCCATGATGCACAGTGCACATTGACCATGGAGGAGAGATGTGCCGGTGAATCTTGTATTTAGAAACATGAAACAGTTATTGATCCCCCCATTTAGTTTAATTAAAAACCAAGCATAGCCTACCCTCCCCTAAATCAAATCTGGTTTATCAGCATCGCATAAGTGCATATTTGTTTTCTGGTCATTAGCTAAGTAGCCTATAAAGTTTTTTATTTTATTTTTACCACTTTTCATGGAATCCAATTTGAAGTTGCAGTCTTGTCTCATTGCAGACAGAGCCTGGACTTGAACCAGGGTCTCTAGTGGCACAGCTATGCCGTAGACCACTGCACCACTCGGGAGACCTCGAATAACGGGGTTTTAAATGATCTACTGAGAATGCTTTGAAATATTTTGGATTCACATACTGTGCCTTCAGAAAATATTCATACCCCTTGACATATTCCACATTTAGTTGTGTTACAGCCTAACTTAAAAATGTATTAAATATGTGTTTTTCCTCACCCATCTACACACAAAGGAGACCAAGAACCCAATCACCACTCTGACAGAACTTCAGAGTTCCTTGGTTGAGATGGGAAAACCTGCCAAAAGGACAACAGTCTCTACAGCACTTAACCAATCTGGGCTTTATGGGAGAGTGGCAAGATGGAAGCCACTCCTGAGAAAAAGTCACATGACAGTATGCCTGGGGTTTGCAAAAAGGCATGGGAAAGATTATGTAGTCTGATGAAACAAAAATGTAACTCTTTGGCCTGAATGCAAAGCGCTATGTCTGGAGAAAACCAGGCACAAGTCATCACCCGACTAACACCATCCCTACTGTGAAGCATGGTGGTGGCATCATTATACTATGGGGATGCTTTTCAGTGGCAAGGACTGGGAGACTGGTAAGGATTGAGGGAACAATGAGGAGCCAAATACAGGCAAATCCTTGATGAGAACCCGCTTCAGGGTGCAAACAACCTTAGACTGGGGCGAAGATTTACATTCCAACAGGACAATGACCCCAAGAATACAGCCAAAGCAATGCTGGAATGGCTTCAGAAAAAGAATGTGAAAGTTCTTGAGTGGCCCAGCCAAAGGCCAGACTTGAATCCCATTGAAAATCTATGGAAAGACTTTAAGACATGAAGATGTTCACTGCCGATATCCATCTAACTTAACCAAGCTTGAGAAAATCTCCAAGGAAAAATGGGAGAAAATCCACAAATCCAGATTTCAAAAGCTGATACAGACATACCCATGATGACTCAAAACTGTAATTGCCACCAAAGCTGCTTCTACAAAATTGACTTGTGTCAATTCTTAAGATATTTATGCATTTAATTTTAAATACATTTGCAATAATTTCCTAAAACATGTTTTCACTTTGTCATTATGGGGTATTGAATTTTGAAATCAGGCTGTAACACTACAATATTTGGAATAAGTCAAGGGGTATGAGTATTTTCTGAAGGCACTGTACCTGTTTACTTCATTTCACTTGTTCAAGTAGTCTATCCATGCCCATTTTCATCAGATTACGAAAGACACACACTCCTCCAAACTATTTAGTCCTCCTATAATGCCATATCAACGACAGATTTTTGGGAGAATCTGCCTGGTACATAGGCAACGATACAATTGACAGGAGCTTAGTATTTTGTATAAACTTGCTAATGTTAAAGACATTTAGGCCTATGTGTGCACACAGTGCCAAGAAGCGAGAGAAGTGATTTATAATATCATGTTTCTCACTCCATCCTTTTTAGAAATATTGTTGTTTTAAAAAACAGCTTGTTTTCTGGAATATCAAGCCATCCATAGGCTACCCTTACCATAGGCCTATGCTACTATTGCTGGTTCAACAGCAATGCGTTGTGTATTTTATATCCTGGCTTTGCAAAGTAGCTCATCCATTAAAGGTTTTTAAATGATCTATTCATCAGAGTTTACTCCACATCTCCAAAGAGTGCCTCTCATCCGGTTACCAAAGACGCGCTCCCCCAAACTTATGTAAATTATTCAGTCCTATACTGCGTTATAAACAGTAGGCCTAGGTTATATTTTGCTTATTGAGAATGTGCCTTACACATACAACACAATTTATGGGAGCCTAGTATTTTTAGGAGAAGTGTGATGCATAAAGACATGTTGGCTACGCAAGGCTTGTTGAAGCCAATTACAAGACCATCAATAACCTACAGAACTTGAGACACAGGTATGCAGTAGCCATGGAACGCATTGATTGGCCAGTGAATGTCCAAGACTTCATCACATCAACTTCTTTATTACCGTTTTTTCTGATTGCTTAGGCACTATCTTTGAAACTATAGGCTATTTTTGCAAAACTACACACTAACCAAAAAAACTTACACCAAACCAGCAAACAATACAGTACACACAAACCATCATTTGAATAAGCACATGAAGCACCAACTACGCACTGATAGTATAAAGGAAAAACACTTTCTCTGTGTGCAGGCATAGCAGTTTGCAAAAAAGTTTTGTCATACATGTAGTAAACACACACACACACACAGGTATCCAAATGTGTAAAGTATGGATGTGTATTCCGAACATAGTGTGTTATCAATACAAATAAGGGGGAAACGTTTTTTTATTAAATGCTCAAAGTGTTCTAACACTCCTGAAACAACAAAAGCGCAGTAGGAGAAAACAAAAACATTTGTGCTAGAAAAAAAATAACTGAAAAAGATTAGGCTGCATCTAGCCTTCTTTGTGGGTCTGGCCATACGATTTCACCCACATCACATGCAATGTTGTCTTGAGTTAGGCAGCGTGGAAAGTATCGCCTGGAGTGCCGTATCCAGGCCTGGCATGACCTCTGATCGATGTCTCCACAAGCCTCCTCCATTGCCTGTAGAAGGGGTATGCGTTGGTGGGGCTGGCGATCATACACCTTCCAACTCCATACAGAGAAGAATTCTTCAATAGGATTCAAGAACGGAGTGTATGGGGGGAGATAGAGTGCGATGAAAAGTGGGTGACCTGTGAACCAATTGCGGACCACAGCAGCCCAGTGAAACTAACATTGTCCCAGATGATAACGTACCTGGGCTGCTCTGGCCCCTGGTTATTAGGGATTAGTCTGTTGTGGAGGGTGTCCAGAAATGTGATAATGTGTGCAGTGTTGTATGGGCCTAGGATTGCATGATGGTGAAGGATGCCATTTTGACTAATAGCCACACACATTGTTATGTTGCCACCACGTTGTCCCAGGATGTTGATGATGGCACGGTGTCCAATGATATTTCTGCCACGTCCCCTTGTTTTTGCAAGGTTGAAACCTGCCTCGTCCACATATATTAGCTCATGATGCACTGCATCTGCTTCTAGCTCCATGACTCTCTGAAGAGACAAGACAAAACAATGTTGCACAGTACGAAAAGACAGGGATCAGTCAATATGATGTAGCACCATACACTCCCAGATCCAGTACCAATGATAGGATAGTATAGCTTAACATTCATATCTCAGTTGTTTTACACGGTCTGAGTTTCTTTGAAAAGGGACTCTGTACAGCTGCTTCATCCTAATTCTATTACGTTTCAGTAGACGAGACAGTGCAGAGAGACTCACTCTGTTGACGTTTTGGAATATGGTGTTATCTACCATTATGTGGTCCTGCATTTCTCTGAGTCTGAATGTAGTTATATTTGCAATGACCATATTTACAATGTGGGTCTCGTACTCTGGAGTGAACAGTTGACCTCTTCCACCAGATACTGGTTTTCTTGCAGTTCTATGAAAACATTTGAATGGTTTTAGTGATAGATCCTTCACATTATGAAAGTACAGTACAAATCACTGTACCAGTAAGACTACAGCACTTACGGTTACTTACCGGTTCTCATTTCAAAATATCCGGATGATACCTGCAACAGTATAGCGGCTCAGATTTGGTTGAACCCGTTGCCCAGCCTCCCTCATGCTCATCCCATGGTTGACAATAATGATTTCATCAGTTATTGTGTTCCTGACTCCCCTTCCACTCCCGTCCTCTCCTTCTCCCCCATCCTACTTCACTTCTTCCTTCTCATCCTCATCCTCCTCTTACTTCTTGACCTCCTCTTCCTCCTTCTCGTCCTCCTCAAGTTCGCACCCCTCTTACTCTCTGTCCAAAATTGGCCTCCATTGCTGTCCAAACCAAATGTTTCCCTGTGGCCTATTTATAGTGTTCAAGCTCTGATTTGTACATGAACTCATTATCTAAAAGTGTTTTCACATGTGTCAATGTGGAAAGGCAATTGGCAAAATTGTGTACCAGTTTTGCCAGAAGTATGTTATTAAATTGCAAACTGAGTGTAAAGCAGTGAGGTGTGTTTACAGTTTAGCAAAAAGTTTGTTATAAAATTACAAACTGAGTGTAAAGCAGAGAACGTGCATTCAGTTTGGCACACTGGGTAAATGCATTGGCCACAAGTGTTGATGGTTTCAACGATAGTGCTTCAAGAATCACTGTTAGTATTTAATCATTCAGATTTTTTTTAAAATCAAAACCCAGGTCTTTCGGGCCACCTGCAGCTATTGTGCTTGTAATTCCAGCTGTGAAAATAGCTAAAATATTTCTGACACATCCCCGGACGTATAGCGCTACTGCCAGCACTTAGATTTACCATTGCATTAGGTTTGTTAAAAAAGAGCCATGAGTGTCCAGCCTAGATCTGCCATTCTGTAGGAAGACAAACATTTCTATCTTTAAATACTTAATGTAGCTGTACTTTGTCTTTCACCATTTTACCATGGCCTTATAGAGCTAAAGCTTAGAGCATCCATTGACATCTCAAGGAGAAAAGAAAGTGGAATAGAGAGAAAAGCATCTGATGAAAGTATAGTGTGAAATGCTGCAAAAAGCACATTTTAAAACACAAGCTTGCAGATTAACCATCCCATTTTCTCATTAACAAGGGTCTGTTTGCATATCTAAAAGACATTAAGAGAGAAATAACTTGTAGGAAGAGAATAAAGCGTTCAACATTTCAAGTCATGCTATGAACATTTTGTGACTAAGGATATGAGCATTTTAAAGGAGAATATTTTGCGAAATTAGTATGAAAGGAATGATAGTATGTTTAAAGAATAACAGCTCACCAGATACATTGTCAGGCGGCAAATATAGGCTCCTGTGGTTGTTGTTGGGTCTGATAAAAGTCCACAATTACATCCCAAATAGCACCCTATTCCCTACATAGTGCACTACATTTGACCAGAGCTGGTCAAAAGCAATGCAATACATAGGGAATAGGGTGACATTTGGGACAGACTCTAAATCCACCTCTCTAATCTGTAACAATCACAGCAGTGCAAGTTCATACTGATACACCTCAATGAACTACATAGATTTTTTACAGTTTTAAATCCCTCATACTCGTATCTATATCGACTCAATGTAGCAAAACATTTTAAAGAATACCATGGCATTAGCCATAGGGTGGTTATACAGTATGACAGGTAGCCAAATTATTACATTTAGCACACTGACCCATTTTTGGGACTAGATTTTAAGTGAATAATGTATGACCTTAGTGCTGCATGTGGGCAAGGTGTCTAAGAGATAATTACGCTCTGTATACTCCCCTTGTCCTAAGGGTCAAAAATGACCCGCCGTCACTAAACATATAAAATAAATCAGCTAAATTGAATTTTCAATGCCAAATCTATTTTGTATAAATAAACAACCTGTCATTCATCACAAACTTTGTGAATATCTGGGTTTTCCCTCTTCACAATGCAGAAAGACTACATTTAATCAGTGGACACCACTTGTTTTTATTACAACACTCCTGTCATAATTGGTTTCTTTACTAAAGTAGAGGTTTATTATTATTATTGCTAAAGGTGTTGCATAGGAGTAAACATAATTTTTTTTGCAAGTGATAGCACTTGTATATCTTAAGAAAGTAGCAGAAATGTCCAGAAAGTAGTTTAGAATGCATGTTATTGAATGGAAACAATAACAGTCTTGAACTTTTTTGGCAACATAGTGATATATTCTTATTACTGTACAATTGTCACGCCCAGACCTGAGAGAGACGTTTTGTTTCTCTATTTTGGTTAGGTCAGGGTGTGATTTGGGTGGGCATTCGAGATTTGTAGTTCTTTGTTCTATTCTATGTGTTCTTTTTCTATGTTGTCAGGTTCTAGTTTTGTATTTCTATGTTGGGTTTTGTTTGGGATGATCTCCAATTAGAGGCAGCTGGTCCTCGTTGTCTCTAATTGGAGATCATACTTAAGTAGGGTTTTTTTCCACCTGGGTTTGTGGGAGATTGTTTTTGAGTAGTGTAGTGTAGTGTAGTGTATGTTTCACCTCTGCGTCATGGGTTGTTGTTTTTGTTCTTTAGTTTATGTTTATGTATTGCATAGTTTCACAGTGTAAATAAAATGTGGAACGACACACACGCTGCACTTTGGTCCGCTTCTCCTTCCTACGACAGCAGTGACAACAATGAAGAATTCAACTACTAGTCTTCTCCCATTTGTTGAACCATTGCCCCCACCGACAAGGTGTATAAACAACAACAATGAATAAGAATAAGATAATAGATACAAAACAAAAACGTGAAAAACATAAATCAATCAACTCCAATTAGCACATGTAGGACAACATGCACGTGTGTGTGCATGGACTTTGTTAATGTATTTCTCACATGTGCAGCACATAGTATTTGTTTTACAGTTCTTCTTTGGGGGGCAGAATTGGCATCTCCTCCTCTTGCCTGTCCCAGCTGGATCAGGACAAGATTTAGCCCCATGAACAGCTTTCACAAGCGCTGCAGGGCTGCTGTACGGGGGAGGCGCTCCCTTCTTTGAATGTATGGGGTTACAAGTGCCTTTCCCAGCTGCTCCAGGAACACCCTCCTCTTGTTCCTCTTATCAGGCATCCAGATAAGGTTGATCTTGTTCCATATCACAAAGGCATTGTATGAGGACACATCAATGATGTTATGGAAGATGACCAGGGGCCAGCGGGCAGTCATCCTCCTGCAGCTGTAAGTTCCAATCACCTTGTGCCAACCATGGTGACCTTCCTTTTCAGGAGCTGCTAGCTGAGTTCAATCAGTAGCACACAATTTCAATTTCTCATTGTGTGTGTGTGTGTGTGTTTGTTTTGTGGTGTGTAAATGATTTTATAACAGCCAGGTCAAAAATGACCCGAAGACAATCTTTGTACCCTGGTGGTGTACAGCTTTCATGGAAATATGAACAAAGGCGATGTTTCACTTTTTCTAATGTTGCAGTCACTCTAGGAAAAGTAATCAAATTTCAAGTTGAACAAAATATTATTTTGTGGGTTTTCTCCGCTGTTAAACATAGTGGCGGGTCATTTTTTACCCTTACGACAACAGAAGGGTTTAAAATCACACATTGGAATTGACAGGTGACTGGCGAGCAGAGTGTGGAAAAGACAAGGGACCAGTGCAGCAGGCGGGCAGGGTAGCGGGTATGGGAGCTGGCACTCACATAGAGGGCAAAGCTGCTTTCGTTTCAGAGAGAGAGGAGAGCAGAGAGAGAGCGACTGATATTACAATACTGGCTGAATATGAAGGGTCAAGTGATGCAAATAATGTCATGCCCACATTTCTCTTGTGTTCCTAATTGTACCCTATTACCTACATAGTGCACGTCTTTGGACCACAGCACTATGGTTTCATCACTGCCAAAGCTGTGACAAGGGCCATGTCCGAATAGCCATACCCGGGTACTACAAAATTAAACTGCATTCTCATTCAACGTTTTGTCTAGTAGAATGCACTTTTCTTTTCCGACTCACGTGTTTGACAACAGCTGATAATCACATAATTTAATGTGCTTCACCAAAATGAATGAATGGCGGGAGTCAACGCAATCACGCAGTAGATTTTATGCATTCAGAGTACACATTTTTAAAATTTCACATACTATAAAACTTTATTCTAAGCATTACTATTTAGTACACTAGTATGGGTATTCGGACATGGCCAGCATAGTTCTTGACACCTGAGTCACTGTCTGCTGTCAAGATCAGAGTCAGTGCGCTTTTGTAATGATGGGTTGGTGAGTTGGAAGCAGGTGCAGGTGAAACATTTTAATAAAACAACAAAACCAAGAACACGACATGAACTTAAGGCAGAACGCCGATAAACAAGAACAATACCAACCGGTGAGTGAATCTGGGAGAGTGACATATAAAGGGGAGGAAATGATGAAGGTGATGGAGTCCAGGTGTGAATCATAATGATGAATGCCAGGTGTGCGTAATGATGAATCCCAGGACCGGTGGTTAGTACGCTGGCGACATCGTACGCCAGAGTGGAGGAGCAGGAGCAGACGTGACAGCTTTGACAAAGCTAACGCTCGACACAAGAGACTTTTGTGCAGAAATATGGCTAAAAAGCTGTTAAAATGATGAGCCAAGTGTCGTACCTATTCCTACCATAAAAGCGTGGTAAATTACAATGGCATTGGAGAGATAAGCCTCGTTTGAAACCTTGCCATGGATCAAATGAGCAATATCCATTCAAGCCAATTGCAAAATTAGCCAACCCCCAATTTCAGTTGCTTTTTTGTCTTTTTCTTTTTTTCCTTTCTCAGTGGCAGGCATTTGCCCAATTTAATTTCGCTCTAGGTGTTCAGATAGGCAGCAGCAGACAGCGGGGATCAATTGATTATGAGAGTTTGGGCCAGATTGGATACAAGTTTCATTATTTAAATTCCTCTTAGCTTTGGCCGGGAGTGCAAAGTCACATACATTTTTTGGGGACCGGATAAGGATTATTGATTATGCTACGAGATTAAATGTAATATCAGCCTTAATCAGGGCCACAGAGATAAAAAAAATGGGAACATGAGGAACAAAAAAAAATGCTAATAGGCCTACTGTAAGAATATCTTAAGAGTATTTTAAATGTAGAGGTCTGATTGGCATCATCTCCAACATCTCCACCTCGTTAATTCATACAGAAAAAGTAGACCGCCAATTAAATGAGAGAAGAAAAACAATTATTTCACTGCAAATTATTCACTCACTTACTCAAATTACTTCATCACCAACTTTCTTCCACTTGGAACCCGTCCACAGATGGACTGTTGAGGAAGGAAGAGAAAAGAAAAGTAAAATAATAATTCATGAAACCGTGGTTGAGCAAACCTTGAGAGATCAAACTTTTCACCATAAAGAATAAGTTTCATGTTTATTTGTCACATGCCCATGCAGGATACAGCAGGTGTAAAACAGTGAAATTGTTAAATGCAAGCTCTTTCCCAACAATGCAGTATTCAATATCAAGGTAATAAAATGATGTGAAGTTTTTTAAAAACATGATAAATACAGAGAAAAGAAAAGCAAGAATGCAAGTTATATGCAGGTCAGTGCAAGTACAGTAATTACACTTTGCGCGGGGTACTGGAGGGATTGAAGTAGATACAGTGCCTTGGGAAAGTATTCAGAGCCCTTGACTTTTTCCACATTTTGTTATGTTACAGCCTTGTTCTAAAATGTATTAAATCGGTTTTTTCCCCCTCATCAATCTACACACAACACCTCATAATGACAAAGCAAAAGCAGGTTTTTTGACATTTTTGCAAATGTATGACAAATAAAAAACTAAAATATCACATTTACATAAGTATTCAGACCCATTACTCAGTACTTCGTTGAAGCGCCTTTCGCAGCATTTACAGCATCAAGTATTCTTGGGTATGACGCTACAAGCTTGGCACACCTGTATTTGGGGAGTTTCTACCATTCTTCTCTGCAGATCCTCTCAAGCTCTGTCTGGTTGGATGGGGAGCGTTACTGCACAGCTATTTTCAGGTCTCTCCAGAGATGGTCGATTGAGTTCAAGTCCAGGCTCTGTCTGGGCCACTCAAGGACATTCAGAGACTTGTCCCAAAGCCCCGCCTGCGTTGTCTCGGCTGCGTGCTTAGGGTCATTGTCCTGTTAAGTCCTGAGCACTCTGGAGCAGGTTTTCATATACTTTGCTCTGTTCTTTCCCTCGATCCTGAATAGTTTCCCAGTCCCTGCGACTGACAAATATCCCCACTGCATCCCCACTGCACGTTGCTACCACCACCATGCTTCACCGTAGGGATAGTGCCATGTTTCCTCCAGAGATGACTCTTGGCATTCAGACCAAAGAATTTAATTTTGGTTTGAGTCCTTTAGGTGTCTTTCGGAAAACTTCAAGCGGGCTGTCATGTGCCTTTTACTGAGGAGTGGTTTCCGTCTGGCACTACCATAAAGGCCTGAATGGTGGACTGCTGCAGAGATGGCTGTCCTTCTGGAAGGTTCTTCCATCTCCACGGGGGAATCTCTAGCTCTGTCAAAGGGACCATAAGGGTTCTTGGTCATCCCCCTGACCAAGTCTCTTCTTCCCGATTGTCAGTTTGGCCAGGTGGCCAGCTCTAGGAAAAGTCTTAGTGGTTCCAAGCTTCTTCCATTTAAAACTGAAGTGAAGCTCCATTTTTCTCTGGACCAGAAATTGCCGGGCGGGAAGTTATAACATTGGGCAAGCATTGCAGCAATGTGACAAATCGAGATGGTTGTGGACCTGTTGGGGATCTTATCCCGATATCGGGATTCATTGTCAAGAGACCACGGCGGGAAATTCAAAAACTGCAAGAATCTAATAATTTCAATTTCTCAAACAATCAACTATTTCTCACAATTTGAAAGATAAACATCTCCTAAATCCAACCACATTGTCCGATTTCAAAGAGGCTTTACGGCGAAAGCATAAAGTTAGGTTATGTTAGGAGAGTACATTGAAAATAGCTGTGTGTAATGTTTTGTCAATTCAAAGACAGGCGTCACCATAAGCGGATAACCAGCTAGAATTATGCACCAACCTTTGACAATCTTCCTCAGATGACACTCCTAAGACATTATGTTACACAATACATGCATTTTTTGTTCCATCAAGTTCATATTTATATCCAAAAACAGCATTTTACCGAAGCGGTGAAAATCAGATTTTTTTTTCTCTCAAATGCTTCCGGTGAACAACGTTACAAATCACAAAATTACTATTCGATAACATTGGTAAATTATATTATTGTCATTCAAATATTCATAGTTTAACATTTCGTAAATGCTACTGCAATGCCAGATTTCAAAATAACTTTACTGGGAAATCACAATTTGCAATAAACCGGGTGCTGTGCTAAGAACAATAGGCTAGGCTATACAGGTTAGCACCATCTGTAACCATGTAATATCAAAATTACTATTGTCAATATTCCCTTACCTTTGATTATCTTCATCCATTGGCACTTCTAGAAATCCCAGGTCCACTACAAATGTGGTTTCTTTTGACAAAGTTCATAATTGATGTCCAAATAACTCCAAGTTGTTCCATGTTGTTAGCGCTTCGGTAGGCTACTAAAAAGTAGCGCGGGGGGGGGGGGGGGGGGGGGGGGAGTCACGGCGAAAAGTAAAAAAAATAATCTATTTACATTGTTCAAACATGTCAAACGTTGTTTAGCATCAATCTTTAGAGCCATTTTTAACGTGAAACATCAGTAATGTTTCAACCCGACCTCTCCTGTGTCTTGAAAAACGTCTTTGAAAAATGTATCGCATCACATGATTGCGCAGGTGCAGCCAATAATGAAGTGACGACATCCCAGGGAGGTCAACTTCTCTTCCTTGTCATCCGGTCTCTGTTCATCATAGACGCTTCAAACAACTTTATAAAGATCGTTGACATCTAGTGGAAGCCGTAGGAGTTGCGAAATGAATCCTTTCTCACTATGGTATCTATAAAACAATGACACTAAATAGTACAGTCACAAAATTCAATTTTTTTTTGATCTATTTTTCACAGGTTTTTGCCTGCAATATGAGTTTTGTTATACTTACAGACACCATTCAAACTGTTTTAGAAAATTCAGAGTGTTTTCTATCCGAATGTGTTAATAATATGCATATCCTAGCTTCTGAGTTGGTGTAGGAGGCAGTTAAAAATGGGCACATATTTTTTTCAAAATTTCTCAATACTTCCCCCGAGCCTCAACAGGTTAATTAACAGTTCACTTTTGCATAATGCTATGTTTATGAAAATTGATCCATGTTAACCTTGTCTTTGTCCGTAAATGCTACACTGGTGTTTCAATTGATAATTCATAGAACAACCATTTTTATTCCCCTCTCAGTTAGGCTTCATTTACATAAAAACTGTTTACAAGAAGGAGCTTATTCTTCAGACAACAAAACACCATTCAAGAAAAGTAACTTCCAAGTTAAATAAGTAGTTGAGACTTTGGGAAGGCTACATTTCCTATTTAATTTGTTTGATTATTATTATTTATGATGACCAACCTACATGAGTTTATTATAAGACACAGTATTTATTATTCATAATTGCTACAACTACAACTACATTATTTTTTTATTTAACTAGGCAAGTCAGTTAAGAGCAAATTCTTATTTACAATGACGGCATACCCCGGCCAAACCCTAACCCGGACAATGCCTGGGCAAATTGTGCACCGCTCTATGGGACTCCCTATCACGGCCTGTTGTGAAACAGCCTGGAATTGAACCAGGGTCTGTAGTGACGCCTCTAGCAGTGAGATGCAGTGCCTTAGACTGCTGCACTACTCGGGAGCCCCCAGTACATCAAGTCCTTAGGTAGGGGGTGTTTGGAAAAACAAAGTCTGTCTGATAATTACTGCCATTGTCGTGTTTGTTAGCTCTCTGGTGATTTATCTCCACTGAGTCGGCAGTTGTGATTAATTATTTCTCCAAAACATTAGCCTAATTCCCTGTGTTGGCAAGCTGCCTTGTAATTACTTTTAGGGTCAACCAGAATCAGCCCACAGCTCTCGTGGCCTCAGATTAGATGAATACCATATCATTAAATGGGGACATCACAAAGACTAGATAGGATACAGGGTAATGAAAGGCTAAGGGGATGGTTCTATGCACATAACGCCATATTATATTGACTTTCCAAAACAAAGCCATGCAGTGAGCATTTCACTGTAAGGTTGACACCTGTTGTATTCGGCTCATGTGACTAATAAAATTTAATTTGATTTTGAATTAAGAATGATGGAGGCCACTGTGTTCTTGGGGACCTTCAATGTTGCAGAAATGTTTTGGTACACTTCCCCTGATCTGTGCCTCAACACAATCCTGTATAGGAGCTCTACGGACAATTCCTTTGACATCATGGCTTTGTTTTTGCTCTGACATGCACCGTCAACTGTGGGACCTTATATAGACAGGTGTCTGCCTTTCCAAATCATGTTCTGTCAATTTAATTTACCACAGGTGGACACCAATCACATTGTAGAAACATCTCAAGGATGATCAATGGAAACATGATACACCAGAGCTCAATTTCGAGTCTCATAGCAAAGGGTCTGAATAATTATGTACAGTTGAAGTCGGAAGTTACACTTAGGTTGGAGTCATTAAAACTCGTTTTTCAACCACTCCAAAAATTTCTTGTAACAAACTATAGTTTTGGCAAGTTGGTTAGTACATCTACTTTCTGCATTACACAAGTCATTTTTCAACAATTGTTTACAGACAGATTGATATCACTTTTAATTCACTGTAACACAATTCCAGTGGGTCAGAAGTTTACATGCACTAAGTTGACTATGCCTTTAAACAGCTTGGAAAATTCCAGAAAATGATATTATGGCTTTAGAAGCTTCTGATAGGCTAATTGACATCATTTGAGTGAATTGGAGGTGTACCTGTGGATGTATTTCAAGGCCTACCTTAAAACTCACTGCCTCTTCGCTTGACATCATGGGGAAATCAAAAGAAATCAGCCAAGACCTCAGAAAAAAATTGTAGACCTCCATAAGTCTGGTGCATCATTGGGAGCAATTTCCAAACGCCTTGAAGGTACCATGTTCATCTGTACAAACAATAGTACGCAAGTATAAACACCATGGGACCACGCAGCCGTCATACCGCTCAGGAAGGAGACGCGTTCTGTCTCCTAGAGATGAACGTACTTTGGTGCGAAAAGTAAAAATCAATCCGAGAACAACAGCAAAGGACCTTATGAAGATGCTGGAGGAAACAGGTACCAAAGTATCTATATCCACAGTAAAACAAGTCCTATATCGACATAACCTGAAGGGACGCTCAGCAAGGAAGAAGCCACTGCTCCAAAACCGCCATAAAAAAGCCAGACTACGGTTTGCAACTGCACATGGGGACAAAGATCGTAATTTTTGGAGAAATGTCCTCTGGTCTGATGAAACAAAAATAGAACTGTTCGGCTATAATGACCATCGTTATGTTTGGAGGAAAAAGGGGGAGGCTTGCAAGCCGAAGAACACCATCCCAACCGTGAAGCACGGGGGTGGCAGCATCATGTTGTGGGGGTGCTTTGCTGCAAGAGGGACTAGTGCACTTCACAAAATAAGTGCATCATGAGGATGGAAAATGATGTGGACATATTGAAGCAACATCTTAAGAAATCAGTCAGGAAGTAAAACCTTGGTTCCAAATGGACAACGACCCAAGCATAGTTCCAAAGTTGTGGCAAAATGGCTTAAGGACAACAAAGTCAAGGTATTGGAGTGGCCATCACAAAGCCCTTACCTCAATCCTATACAAAATGTGTGGGCAGAACTGAAAAAGCGTCTGCGAGAAAGTAGGCCTACAAACGTGATTCAGTTACACCAGCTCTGTCAGGAGGAATGGGACAAAATTCATCCAATTTATTGCAGGAAACTTGTGAAAGGCTACCCAAAACATTTGACCCAAGTTAAACAATTTAAAGGCAATGCTACCAAATACTAATTGGGTGTATGTAAACCTCTGACCCACTGGCAATGTGATGAAATAAAATCTGAAATAAATCACTCTCTACTATTATTCTGACATTTCACATTTTTTAAATTAAAGTGGTGATCCTAACTGACCTAAGATCATTTTTACTTGGGTTAAATGTCAGGAATTGTGAAAAACTGAGTTTAAATGTATTTGGCTAAGATGTATGTAAACTTCCAACTTCAACTGTAAATAAGGTATTTCCATTTTCTTTATACATACATTTGCAACAATTTCTAAAAACCTGTTTTTGCTTTGTCATTATGGGGTTTTGTGTTTAGATTGATGAGGAAATGTTTGTATTTAATTCATTTTAGAACAAGGCTTTACATAACAAAATGTGGAAAAATGGAAGAAGTGTGAATACTTCCCAAATTAACTTTACATACAGTACATACACTTAATTTGTAACAACAGTCAACTACTTTTATGGTTATAAGAACACAGGCAGCCTTTGAATAAGAAATTAATTATAGAAGCTTGTTGCTAGACACTTAACCTCTATGGGACCGGCGGGACGAATTCGTCCCACCTACGTAACAGCCACTGCCATCCTGTGGCGCGATTTTCAAAATCTTCAAAATCATATTACTTCAATTTCTCAAACATATGACTATTTTACAGCCATTTAAAGATAAGACTCTCGTTAATCTAACCACACTGTCCGATTTCAAAAAGGCTTTACAACGAAAGCAAAACATTAGATTATGTCAGCAGAGTACCAAGCCAGAAATAATCAGACACCCATTTTTCAAGCCAGCATATAATGTCACCAAAACCCAGAAGACAGCTAAATGCAGCACTCACCTTTGATGATCTTCATCAGATGACAACCCTAGGACATTATGTTATACAATACATGCATGTTTTGTTCAATCAAGTTCATATTTATATCAAAAACCAGCTTTTTACATTAGCATGTGACGTTCAGAACTAGCATACCCCCCGCAAACTTACGGGGAATTCGCTAACATTTTACTAAATTACTCACGATAAACGTTCACAAAAAGCATAACAATTATTTTAAGAATTATAGATACAGACCTCCTCTATGCACTCGATATGTCCGATTTTAAAATAGCTTTTTGGTGAAAGCACATTTTGCAATATTCTAAGTACATAACCCAGGCATCACGGGCTCGCTATTTAGACACCCGGCAAGTTTAGCACTCACCATAATCATATTTACTATTATAAAAATGTCATTACCTTTTGTTGTCTTCGTCAGAATGCACACCCAGGACGTCTACTTCAATAACAAATGTTGGTTTGGTCCAAAATAATCCATCGTTATATCCGAATAGCGGCGTTTTGTTCGTGCGTTCCAGACACTATCCGAAATAGTAAAGAAGTGTCGCGCGCTTGGCGCAATTCCTGACAATAAAATTCAAAGTATTCAATTGCCGTACGTCGAAGCATGTCAACCGCTGTTTAAAATCAATTTTTACGTCATTTTTCTCGTAGAAAAGCGATAAAATTCCGACAGGGAATCTCCTTTTCGGCAAACAGAGGAAAAAATCCCAAAGGCGGGGGCGGTCGGGGTCACGCGCATAAGCTAGTGTCTCTTGATGGGCCACTTGAGAAAGGCGATAATGTGTTTCAGCCTGGGGCTGGAATGACGACATTCTCTTTTTTCCCGGGCTCTGAGAGCCTATGGACGACGTGGGAAGTGTCACGTTAGAGCAGAGATCCTTAGTAAATGATAGAGATGGCAAAGAAGTTCCAGAAATGGTCAGACAGGCCACTTCCTGTAAAGGAATCTCTCAGGTTTTGACCTGCCATTTGAGTTCTGTTATACTCACAGACACCATTCAAACAGTTTTAGAAAATTTAGGGTGTTTTCTATCCATATGTAATAAGTATATGCATATTCTAGTTACTGAGTAGGAGTGGTAACCAGATTAAATCGGGTATGTTTTTTATCCAGCCGTGTCAATGCTGCCCCCTAGCCCTAACAGGTTAAACTGGCCTCACTGGGGCATTTGGATTGAGATTATCAGAGACCCAGACCTCAGTCCCGTTCTAAGTTTCTGATGGGATCGTGCCAGCCACACTCACAATCACCAACCGCCGACCACTATCAAACAGAACATTAGACATGTCTATGTGTGCATGCATATCCATTTAAATCTGGCACACATGAAGACCGTTTATAATTGTCAGAGGACATGTTCAGGACTACCCTTCCATCCCCTTAAACTGCCTTCATTACCAGTTTGTCTGTGTTTCACTTCAAATTAATTATTGTCCTCTCTTGTCTTTGCCACTCTGTTACTGTGTGCAATTAGGGCTGTTGTGGTGACAGTATTAAAGCCACACCGTAAATCATGAGTCATGATCGCAGTAAAATTCCACATGACCGGTGAGTCACGGTAATCTCCTCTTATGCACTCTGGACATGCGTTGGTAGTACCCAACTCGCTAATGACCATCAGGTCGCTAATGGCCTGGTACTAAGGGTTTAATTGTCCCTCTAACCACTCTGACATCAATTAAAATGCAATCGAAAATTACATGAAACACTTGTAATCAGAACAGTTTCATGCTTTTAAAACTCATCTCACTGCTATTGATACATTTTAAGAAAGAAGTGTAACAACAAGTTGAAACTGAGTCTTTGGTACATAATTGGTCAAGCATATACTCCAAAATTAAACAAATTCTAGTAATCTCCTTTGAGTGTGGAGTGCGTTATTATGCATACAGGATGGACTGGTTTCCTTGTGCTGATCTCCAAACTTTCTATCCATGAGTCCGGGAGAGAAAGTATAGGCCTAGGCAATGGTGTTGGTTCATAGATTGTGCACGGCAGCATACAGAGTTAGCCTACAATTGTAGTGAATTTGTATTTGATTTTGAATAGCCTAATAATAGGTCATTTTATGGTATTTTCATAATTAATAGGCTGACACATTACCTTTAGCTACAGAATACCCCAACACCATGTGTTTCCACCTCCTCCTCTCTCTCCATCATTCATTTCTCAAGCATACAGAGAGAGGGTCAGTCAACAGTTTAATGAAATATGTTTTGTGAAAATATGTTACTATCAATATTCCTGAACAGATTTCTCTTGGTCTCCAAAATTAAGCACTGGGCAGTTGCAGAAACAGGGTTTCAAGAGCCCATAGCATACAGAGTTTGGAGGGAATATCACACCTGTCACACAGCATGCTCCTCAAACAGTGGTTAATGTGTGGAGTGAAATAACCAGAGTAGCCTAACTAGCATAATTGAAAAAAGAACTGTCAGGAAAACGGCCTCCATTCGCTATTTGAGTGCAGGTACCAAAAAGGGCTTTTCAAAGGGTTCTCCTATGAGGACAGCCGAAGAACCGTTTTAAGTTCTAGATAGCACCTTTTTTTCTAAGGGTGTAAGCATGTCCTTAATTTCACATACGAAGCAAAGATATTCTCCGTAATGGGACACTTTTTACATGCATCCAATCCGGACCTCCGAAATCTTCCTATTACCGTATGAGTCCAGGGAGATATCTGGAGTGAGATACATCCAAGACACGCACCTGATGCACGTCAACCCACTAACATATTTGTAGAATATTGTAATTCCGGAAAGGGTAGGTGTCATCATGCTGATATATCTAAGACTTTATAATCAGGCATGAACAAATCCACATATTTTCAGAAATGTATCATACAGTACATGACCAAAAGTATGTGGACACCTGTGCGTCGAACATCTCATTCCAAAATCATGGGCATTAATATGGAGTTGGTCCCCCCTTTGCTGCTATAACAGCTTCCACTTTTCTGGGAAGGCTTTCTACAAGATGTTGGAGCATTGCTGCGGGGACTTGCTTCCATTCAGCCACAAGAGCATAAGTGAAGTCGGGCACTGATGTTGGGCGATTAGTCAGTGTTCTAATTCATCCCAAAGGTGTTCGATGGGGTTGAGGTCAGGGCTCTGTGCAGGCCAGTCTAGTTCTTCCACATCAGATCTCAACAAACCATTTCTGTATGGACCTCACTTTGTGCACGAGGGCATTGTCATGCTGAAACAGGAAAAAGCCTTCCCCAAACTGTTGCCAAAGTTGGAAGCACAGAATTGTCTACAATGTCATTGTATGCTGTAGCATTAAGATTTCCCCTCACTGGAACTAATGGGCCTAGCCTGAACCCTGAAAAACAGCCACATACCATTATTCCACTTCCACCAAACTTTACAGTTGGCATTATGCATTAGGGCTGGTAGCGTTCTCCTGGCATCTGCCAAACCCAGATTCCTCCATCTGATGGCCAGATGGTAAAGCGTGATTCCTCACTCCAGAGAATGCATTTCCACTGCTGAGTCCAATGGCGGCAAGCTTTACACCACTCCAACCGACGCTTGGTATTGCGCATGGTGATCTTAGGCTTGTGTGCAGCTGCTCGGCCATGGAAACCCAAGCTCATGACGAACAGGTATTGTGACGACGTTGCTTCCAGAGGTAGTTTGGAACTCGGTAGTGAGTGTTGCAACCAAGGACAGCTGATTTTTACTCGCTACACGCTTCAGCCCTTGGCGGTCCCATTCTGTGAGCTTGTGTGGCCTACCACTTTGCGGCTGAGCCGTTATTGCTCCTAGACGTTTCCACTTCACAATAACAGCACTTACAATTGACCAGGGAAGCTCTAGTAGGGCAGAAATGACATTAACTAACTTGTTGGAAAGGTGACATCCTATGACGGTGCCACGTTGAAAGTCACTGAGCTCTTCAGTAAGGCAATTCTACTCCCAATGTTTCTCTATGGAGATTGCATGGCTGCATGCAATTTTTTTTACACCTGTCAGAAACAGGTGTGGCTGAAATAGCCGAACCCACTAATTTGAAGGGGTTTCCACATATTTTTGTATATATAGTGTACTTAGGGGTCTGAGATTTGACTTCAGTACAGGTACAGAGTGTGTTGAGAGGTAGTGTCCCGTCCTCTTAGGCCGTTGGCCTGGGGTAGGATCAGATAGGGTTACAGTAGTGGAATAAGGTGATGGGTTTTAATGAGTATAGAGTTAGTTGGTAGGGTAATTAAATATATGTATATTTTTATTTTATTTTTCATATTTCCCGGTTTCCCTTTCGTATCACAATGTGTAATAGAGCGATTGGGGGGCGGTAATGCAACAAATTGGATGCCTTCAAACCTCACAGATGAAGAAGATGAAGAAGAATTTTAAATCCTCTGCCATTCATAAAGTGTGTTCCTATAGGCAAATGTTATCATTACAATTAACCTCTTGGGGCTAGGTGGGACGCTAGCGTGCCACCCGTGGTGCACTCCATCAACAGCAGGTGCATTTCAAGAGCGGCAAATTTGAATCCAAATAAATGTCAAAATTCAAATTTTTCAAAAATACAACTATGTTACACCATTTGAAAGATAAACATCTCCTTAATCTAACCACGTTTTACGATTTCAAAAAGGTTTTACGGCGAAAGCATAAATTTAGAGTATGTTAGGACAGTACATTTACAAGAGTTGTGTGTAATGTTTTGTCAAGTCAAAGACAGGGTCACCAAAACCATAAAACCAGCTAAAATGATACACTAACCTTTTACAATCTCCATCAGATGACACTCCTAGGACATTATGTTAGACAATGCATGCATTTTTAGTTCTATCAAGTTGATATTTATATCCAAAAACAGCGTTTTACTATGGCATTGATGTTGAGGAAATCGTTTCCCTCCAATAACCGGCAGTCAAGTCAGCGTCACAAATTAAATAATTAAAATTAGAAAACATTGGTAAAATATTATATTGTCATTTAAAGAATTATAGATTTACATCTTTTGAACGCAATCAACTTGCCAGATTTAAAAATAACCTTACTGGGAAATCACACTTTGCAATAATCTGAGCACTGTGCCCAGAAAAATACGCGTTGCGATACAGACTAGACGTCATGTTGGGGAGATCTAAAATCGAAAATACTATGTAAATAATCCATTACCTTTGATTCTCTTCATCAGATGTCACTTCCAGGTATCACAGGTCCATAACGAATGTAGTTTTGTTCAAAAAAGCTCATCATTTATGTCCAAAAATCTCCGTCTCGTTAGCACATGATGTAAGCCAGCCGGACTTCTCGTCATGAACGAGGGGAAAAAATATATTTCCGTTCGTTCAAACATGTCAAACGTTGTATAGCATAAATCATTAGGGCCTTTTTTAACCAGAACATGAATAATATTCAAGGTGGACGAATGCATACTCTTTTATAACGTATTGGAACGAGGGTACCCAACATGAAGTAGCGCGCCAGGTGTCTAATGGGACATCATCGTTCCATGGCTCTTGTTCGGTCAGATCTCCCTCCAGAAGACTCAAAACACTTTGTAAAGGCTGGTGACATCTAGTGGAAGCAATAGGAAGTGCCAAAATATTCCTAAACCCCTGTGTTTTTCAATGGGATAGGTTTAAAGTCAATACAACACATCAGGTATCCACTTCCTGTCAGAAAATGTCTCAGGGTTTTGCCTGCCAAATGAGTTCTGTTATACTCACAGACACCATTCAAACAGTTTTGGAAACTTTAGAGTGTTTTCTATCCATATATAATAAGTATATGCATATTGTAGTTACTGGGTAGGATTAGTAACCAGATTAAATCGGGTACATTTTTTTTATCCAGACGTGCAAATGCTGCCCCCTAGACCCAACAGGTTAAACTCTTTACGAAAATACATTGCATATCTCAAAGGCCTTATTTTGATGCCTAGTTTCACCATAATACAGTGGCCTGAAACTCATGGTTTACAGGCCACATCAGGCATCAATTCCAATGACTTTCCCCAAATTCCCAGATAAAAACAAAAAGGCGTTGTTTGCTTGAACATTTGCTTCATTGTGGAACGGTTTGTACTGAACGACACATTTCCCCAAAACATTCTTGTGCGTACCTGAACAGACTTTGAGGTACTTGGTGGGTGTGGCGAGGTGTGGCTTGAAGCAATGATTGCCTTATTTAAAGGATAGTGGCCATGCTGACAGAATTCCATAACCCAACCCCTCCCTGTTTTTGAACTGGTCGTTCAGTACAGCACCATTTCAAATCAAATCAAATTACATTTTAAAAACACATACACATATTTAGCAGATGTTATTGTGGGTTAGTGAAATGCTTGTGTTCTAGCTCCAACAGTGCAGTAGTATCTAACAATCCACATCAATACACACAAATCTAAAAGTAAAATAGCGGAATTAATAAATATATAAATATTAGGACGAGCAATGTCGGAGTGGCATTGACTAAAATACAGTAGAATAGAATACAGTATAAACATATCAACTGAGTAAAGCAGTATGTAAAGTGACCAGTGATTCCATGTCTCTGTATATGGGGAAGCAGCCTCTAAGGTGCAGAGTTAAGTAACTAGGAGGTAGCCGGCTAGTGATGGCTATTTAACTGTATGACGGCCTTGAGATAGAAGCTGTTTTTCAGTCTCTCAGTGCCAGCTTTGATGCACCTGTACTGACCTTGCCTTTTGGATGGTAGTGGGGTGAAAAGGTCGTGTCTTGGGTGGTTGATGTCCTTGATTATCTTTTTGGCCTGTAGGTATCCTGGAGGGGAGGCAGTGTACCCCCAGGGATGCGTTCGGCAGACCACACCACCCTCTGGAGAGCCCTGCAGTTGCGGGCGGTGCAGTTGCTGTACCACGAAGTGATACAGCCCGACAGGATGATCTCAATTGTGCATCTGTAAAAGTTTGTGAGGGTCTTAGAGGACAAGCGAAATTTCTTCAGACAGTGTGGGTGGACCATTTCAGTTTGTCAGTGATGTGTGCACCAAGGAACTTGAAGCTTCCACCTTCTCCACTGCGGTCCTGTCGATGTGGATAGAGACGTACTCCCTCTGCTGTTTCCTGAAGTCAACGATCAGCTCCTTTGTTTTGTTGACATTAAGGGGGAGGTTATTTTCCTGGCACCACTCCACCAGGACCCTCACCTGCTCCCTGTAGGCTGTCTCGTCATGTTGGTATGTCAGGCCTACTACTGTTGTGTCATCTGCAAACTTGATGATTGAGTGGGAGGTGTGTGTGGCCACGCGGTCATAGGTAAACAGGGAGAACAGGAGGGGGCTGAGCACACACCCCTGTGGGGCCCCTGTTTTGAGGATCACCAAAGTGGAGGTGTTGTTTCCTACCTCCACCACCTGGGGGTGGCCCGTCAGAAAGTCCAGGACCCAGTTGCACAGGGCAGGGTTCAGACCCAGGGCCCCGAGCTTAATGATGAGCTTGGAGGGTACTATGGTGTTGAAGGCTATAGTCAATGAACAGCATTCTTACATAGGTGTTCCTCTTGTCCAGATGGGATAGAGCAGCGTGCAGTGCAATGGTGATTGCATTGTCTGTGGATCCAGGGATGCCGTCTGGGCCGGGTGCATGGCGAGGGTTAACATGTTTAAATGTCTTACTCAAGTCGGCCATGGAGATCAAGAGCCCACAGTCCTTGAGAGCGGGCTGCGTCGGTGGCACTGTGTTATTCTCAAAGTGGGCGAAGAAGGTGTTCAGCTTATCCGGGAGCAAGATGTCGATGTCTGGCTGGTTTTCCCTTTGACATCCATGATTTTTTGTAGACCCTGCCATATATGTCTCGTGTCTAAGCCATTGAATTGCAACTCCACTTTGTCTCTGTACTGACGTTTATTCTATTTGATTGGCTTACGGAGGGAACAACTGCACTGTTTGTATTCTGACATATTCCCATTCACCTTGCCATGGTTAAATCTGGGTTGCGCTTTAAGGTTTGCGCTTTCAGTTTTGCACGAATGCTGCAATCTATCCACAGTTTCTGGTTTGGGTAGGTTTTAATAGTCACAGTGGGAAAAACTCAGTCACCGTGTCCGTGTATACTTCAATGTTAATTCTCCGAGGCTACTCGGAACATATCCCAGTCCGTGTGATCAAAACAATCTTGTAGCATGGATTCCGATTGGTCATACCAGCATTGAATAGACCTTAGCGCGGGTACTTCCTATTTGAGTTTCTGCATATAGGAAGGGAGGAGCAAAACGGAGTTTGCCGTGGGGATGGCCTTATAGGCATCCCGGAAGGGCTAGCAGCAGTGGTTGAGTGTTTTTCCAGCTTGAGTACTACAGTCAATATGTTAATAGAACTTTGGTAACATTTTCCTCAAATTAGCTTTGTTAAAATCCCCAGCACAAGAAATGCTTGTCTACTTTATAATATACTCGGAAGCAGTGGATGGTTTGCACGCCTACTGAGTCAGACTAGAAATCCACTCCGAATAACTCTTCTTGGAGCAGCCTCTGAGAAAAGGTCAATTGACCTGGGGGGTAAGAACAAAGGATCCAATTTGGTAAAATCGTATTCCTGGTCGTAATGCTGATGATTTACCATCGCTCTGATATCTGAAGGTTCTTTCTGGCTGTGTGTAATAACACAACAAACGTTCTGGGCTAATAATGTAAGAAATAACACACCAGAAAACCAAATACTACAAAGTTGCTTAGGAGCTAGAAGCAGAGCTGCCATGTCTGTCGACACCATCTGAACATTCAACTGAACGTTCCAGAACAATAATATTTACGGAACGCTGCTGTTTGAAGGATTTCCAAGAATCTTCCAACGGGATTTCT
The DNA here is from genome assembly GCF_965601325.2 of Salmo salar. Taxonomy (NCBI): domain Eukaryota; kingdom Metazoa; phylum Chordata; class Actinopteri; order Salmoniformes; family Salmonidae; genus Salmo; species Salmo salar. The sequence goes on from NC_138319.1 coordinate 8,578,725, forward strand.
GGAAAACCTGGGATATTTACAAAAACAATTACAAACATTTTGCAACCCTACCAGAAAATCACATTATTCTGGCGTGCAAAGTGATGTGAAATTCCTATTGAAATCCAGCCAGAGTTAGGATATCCCACAGTTGAACTCTTTATTCACCTTCAACCAGCAGTCATAATGACTGTCAGGGTTTGGAATGGGGGTTGCTACTACCTAAGCCATTTAAACTGGAACAACCATTTCTGTGTCAGATGCAAGAAATCTAAATGGTTGTATTAATTTAGAAAAATGTAGGTCATTTATGTTTGTGTAGCATAAAATGTATCAACCAATCACTCAATGTGCATGCAAAATAGCTGATATTAAAAACAATTCCAAAAATTCTACTTGCGGTAGATCATGCAGGGAAAAAACTTAAAAGAAACTAGAGTTGATGTGACTTCTCATTTAGTTTTGAGTTAGTACCACAATAATGTTTTAAGTGCTAACTTATTTTTAAGTAATAATAAACGTACTAGACCTATTTGAGTAAAACATGCCTTGGGGTTTACAGTGTAGGGTTAGGTTTAGAGTCTTCCTGTCTGTCTGTGAGTGGATATGTCTGTCTTCCATGGAGAGGGAGAGAGAGGGAGTCAACAGACTATCTATCTATCTACATGTCTATCTACGTGTCTATCTACGTGTCTATCTACGTATCTATCTATCTATCTATCTATCTATCTATCTATCTATCTATCTATCTATCTATCTATCTATCTATCTATCTATCTATCTATCTATCTATCTATCTATCTATCTATCTATCTATCTATCTATCTATCTATCTATCTATCTATCTATCTATCTATCTATCTATCTATCTATCTAAATCGTCATCATCGGTGCCCGAGGAGCAGTTGTTGTTGTTGGGGGTTAACTGCATTGCTCAAGGTCAGAACGACAGTTTTTTTCCACCTTGCTGGCTCAGGGATCGAGCCAGCAATAACTGCTAGGTTACCTGCCGCCTCGACAGGGAGAGAGAGAGAGAGAGGTGAGAGAAGTGGTAGGGTAGGAAAGAAGGAGGGAGAGACAATGGAGGGGGAAAGGGGCAAGAGAGCAAGGGAAAGGGTGAAGGAGGAAGTGGTAAGAGAAAGGGGGGAGGGAGACAAATTAATGAGGAGGTAGAATGAGAGAGCTAGAAGAGGGGGAGAGAAGGAAAGAGAGGGGGGAGATGGTAGAGGGGATGAAAGAAGGGGGCGGTAGAAAGAATAAAAGGAGGGAGCATAAAGCGGAGGCAGAGACAGAGGGAGAATGGGAGATATAAGGAGCGGGAGAAAGCGATAAAGAGGTGGGATTAGAGAATATATAGAGAGAAAGACATGTCTGTCTGACTGAGTTTATCTGTCCTGTCTGTCTGTCTGTCTGTCTGTCTGTCTGTCTGTCTGTCTGTCTGTCTGTCTGTCTGTCTGTCTGTCTGTCTGTCTGTCTGTCTGTCTGTCTGTCTGTCTGTCTGTCTGTCTTTCACCAATTTACCCATAGCATCTTTATCATTAACTTTATTGCCTTGAATGAATGCAATGTATTGAGTTATGTGTCAACTGCTTGAATTGAGTTATGCTTCAATGTGTTCAACCTTGACGTACATCTTTTCACATTGAATACAATGTGTTGACTCGTGATGCATATCTTTTTGCAAAAGCTTGACAGACTGCCGCTTATCATTTGATACCAGGCTGGCAGAGGAGGGAAATCCCAGAGTACCAATTTCATCGCAGAAGCCTAATCTTGATGGACAAAAACACAAATGTCAAAAACAGCACTGACATTGTATTGTGAAATTTATTGAAGTGTGTAAATCTAAATCATTGCTACAAGTGTGTCATCCCAGATTGAAATTAAGTGTATGGAGGACAATAACAGAGACTGAGAGGAGAGGGAAAACAGAGCAGAGGAAAGGAGAGGAAAGATGGGGGGGTGGAGAAGAGAAGATAGGATAGGATAGGAGAGTGGAAAGGAGGAGAGGAGAGGGAAGGGTAGTATAGATGAGTGGAGCAGAGGAGGAGGGCTCAGCTGCTTCATTAGCAGTGACTCTCAAGCACAGCTGCATCTCACCTTGGCAAAACCTGCACCACAGAAACCTCCACCTCCTCCTTCTCGTCCTCCCCTTCGTCCTCCTCCTCTATCTCCTCAATGCTGTGAAATTTAAACATGGCTACTATGACCACAACCTGTGGGTTTACAAGTAGCCTACAGAGAATAGACAAACTTACATGCAATGGAGTGAAAAGGGGCAGAAAGATGGTGAAATGAAAAGTTGAAGTTTGGTTAATTTACTTTAGGTCTTACAGATGTAGATGCAATGAAGTACAACACTGGGCAAAAAAAATAAATACTGAGAATATTATGTTCGTTTCATTAAAAACCCAGCACGCTCAGACTGGTGAATATGAACAAACAGACATTGAAAATAATAAGGGACCCCACAGCCCTTAACAAATCCAAAGAGTAGACTACATGCAGATTGACTCGTTCATTATTTAAATACGCTCCATCCATGCACAGTAAAAACCAACCAGCCATCAGGTTTAGAACAAAAAACAGGATAGTGTCCCATATGGCACTCTATTCTCTATATACTGCACTACTTTTTACCAGAGCCCTATGGGTTCTGGTCAAAAGTAGTGCACTATAAAGGGAATAAAATGTAATTTGGGACAGAAACAATGAATCACAGTTTTCTGGGATTATTCATGGCTACAGACCAATTAGGCTGGTAGACAAGTAGGCCACATGTATTTTGCCTTTTGTGTCGGCTGCAAAACACTAACAGCCTTAGCAGCGGGATGTTGCAACAAAGGTGAACTAATCAGTTAATTAACCTGATCTTTTTCTCTGAACCACAGAAAAGCAAATATGTTTCAACAACTCGAAGGATAGGGGGATGAAAAGAAAATAGAAAAATAATAATAGTCTTTGTTAAAAATTCACTTTGATATCATTGCAAAGCAGTCAGCCTGCTTATTTAAATAAACATGTATTTAAGGTACAGAGCTATAACCTGTAATTCAATTTTACTCTTTCTAAATATGGTGCATTCAAAAAGGTTGAAATTATTCAGCTGACATTTCCTAATTAGAAATGCACCTGTAGAAGAAAAGAGTGAACAGGCATTCCCTCATGCAACTGTAGCATGTAGCCTCCCAATCCGGCCAGGTTTTAGTACCCCACTCACCATGAGCAAGTAATGGGATTGATTGTTTGAACCACAAAACCAAAGAATGCCGGCATCCATGGATCAGTGATGATAATGACTTCAAGTGTCAGGGAATGTCATTTTACAGAGTGAAGATACACTAGCTAAAACCAGCTCATCTAAACTAGTCCCATCTCCTTTTGACCCCCTCCTTCTTTTCGGCCAGACAGTTATGTCAACTGAGCTAACTAATGTGTATTTCTTAGCTAACATATAACTACAAGGGTTGAATATCAATATTTTGACATATTCTAATGATACCATGTTGCTGATAGACATCCTGGTTATTGCACCAATGTAACAAATACTTCTCCTCATGGGGGCACCATGAAGTAGTTAGAGCGACAATGTATCCAACATTGTCACGTTAGAATATGTTAAAATAGAGACATTTAACCTTTTTAGTTATACACTGAGAATGCCAAACATTAGATACACCTTCCTAATATTGAGTTGTGCTGAAAGGTGTCACTTTATCTGTTTTTTAAACCACAATTGCTGTTAATTTGAGCAATATGAGATGGAATGGAGTTCCATGCAAGAATGTCTCTATACTGTACACAGTGCTTTCGGAAAGTATTCAGACCCCTTCCCTTTTTCCACATTTTGTTGCGTTACAGCCTTAATCTAAAATTGATTATCAATCCACACAATAACATATCATGACAATGTGAAAAAATATATATATTTGTTTTGCAAACATAAAAAAACAAAAGCAGAAATACCTTATTTACGTACAGTAACAGTCAAAGTTTGGATACACCTACTCATTAAAGGGTTTTTCTTATTTTTTTTAAACTATTTTCTACATTTCAGAATAATAGTGAAGACTTCAAAACTATGAAATAACACATGTGGAATCATGTAGAAACCAAAAACATTAGCATGTGACGTTCAGAACTAGCATACCCCCCGCAAACTTCCGGGGAATTTGCTAACAATTTACTAAATTACTCACGATAAACGTTCACAAAAAGCATAACAATTATTTTAAGAATTATAGATACAGAACTCCTCTATGCACCCGATATGTCCGATTTTAAAATAGCTTTTTGGTGAAAGCACATTTTGCAATATTCTAAGTACATAGCCCAGCCATCACGGGCTAGCTATTTAGACACCCGGCAAGTTTAGCCTTCACCAAAATCAGATTTACTATTATAAAAGTTTGATTACCTTTTGTTGTCTTCGTCAGAATGCACTCCCAGGACTGCCACTTCAATAACAAATGTTGGTTTGGTCCAAAATAATCCATCGTTATATCCGAATAGCGCCGTTTTGTTCGTGCGTCCCAGACACTATCCGAAATGGTAAATAAGGGTCGTGCGCATGGCGCAATTCGTGACAAAAAAATTCTAAATATTCCATTACCGTACTTCGAAGCATGTCAACCGCTGTTTAAAATCAATTTTTATGCCATTTTTCTCGTAGAAAAGCGATAATATTCCGACCCGGGAATCTCCTTTTCGGCAAACAGAGGAAAAAATCACAAAGACGGGGAGGCCAGGTCACGCGCCTAAGCCCACAGTCCCTTGATCGGCCACTTGAGAAAGGCGATAATGTGTTTCAGCCTGGGGCTGGGATGACGACATTCAGGTTTTTCCCGGGCTCTGAGCGCCCATGGACGACGTAGGAAGTGTCACGTTAGAGCAGAGATCCTTTGTAAAAGATAGAGATGGCAAAGAAGTTCCAGAAATGGTCAGACAGGCCACTTCCTGTAAAGGAATCTCTCAGGTTTTGACCTGCCATTTGAGTTCTGTTATACTCACAGACACCATTCAAACAGTTTTAGAAACTTTAGGGTGTTGTCTATCCATATGTAATAAGTATATGCATATTCTAGTTACTGGGTAGGAGTGGTAACCAGATTAAATCGGGTATGTTTTTTATCCAGCCGTGTCAATACTGCACCCTAGCCCTAACAGGATAACATAATGTCCTAGGTGTGTCATCTGATGAAGATCATCAAAGGTTAGTGCTGCATTTAGCTGTCTTCTGGGTTTTTGTGACATTATATGCTAGCTTGAAAAATGGGTGTCTGATTATTTCTGGCTTGGTACTCTGCTGACATAATCTAATGTTTTGCTTTCGCTGTAAAGCCTTTTTGAAATCGGACAGTGTGGTTAGATAAAGGAGAGTCTTGTCTTTAAAATGCTGTGAAATAGTCATATGTTTGAAAAATTGAAGTTTTTGTATTTTTGAGGAATTTGTAATTCGCGCCACACCTATCATTGGATATTGGAGCAGGTGTTCTGCTAGCGGAACGTCTAGATGTAAGAGGTTAAATGACGAGCCTAGTTGTTTTAGCCAAAGAAAAAGACATGAACCTTCCCGCTACCCATGATTGGCTGAGATAATGAGTGGGCTGGACATGCCGAGAGATTAGTTTTAGATTGGTCTGCGGTGTAGCATCTTGTGTCTATAAAATTATCTGCTCGTTATGCGTAGATAATCTTTTCTATTACAGTTTCTTCAAAAGATATAACATTAGCGATGGAGAATTGCAAATGTGTTGCTATTGCTCTCAGTAACATTACTGCCCTGTATTTATCAGCGCTATCGACAATCATGGAGGACAATCATGCCTTGTTGACTTTTATTGACTCAGAAAATGAATCAGACGATTAGGAAATCCCTGATTTAGGTAAAAACATTTTCATTGAAGAAGTCATTGTAGGGTCTTCTGATGACAGTGATGGGGAAGAAATGGTGATCAACAGTGTTGTTGTCACAGAAGAAGTTGACCGAGTTTTGAAATCAGTGAAATATCTGGTAGAAGCAGAGTATGATAAGGAGATTGCAAAGGCATTGGGAGTCGAAAAGATAACACTGAAGGCTATTGTATAAAACAGCTGTCTCCGGTTACACCTTCAAAAAGATCTGATGATTTTTAGGGCATTGCACATGGTCAGTGTGAACCAGAGTGACTTGACACAATGGGACATGCAAGCTGCGCAAACAAAACAACACAGGACTTCTTATTTAATGAAAGGAGTTGCAGTCGTCCGTGAAGCTTTCATCCATGTATACAGGTAAGAGTCTCGCTCCAGTTTCAGATATTATACATTTCAAATTTTGTTAGAAAGTTGTTTTCATTGCAAGTTAAAGCTTGCTGATAGCTAGCTAGCTGACGTTAGATGGCTGGCTTGCTAGCTAACATTTAACCTATTTGGATAAATGTTGCTAGCTATGACAATTGGTTTGCATTGCTAGTACTCTATGGATTGGGATTATGGTTCATTGTTTAGCTAGCTAGCTAACGTTAATTTTACATGTCTAAACAAAAGACCCCAAGTTAAAGCTTGCTGTTAGCTAGCTAACATTAGCTTCCATTAGATGGCTGGCTTGCTAGCTAACATTACGTGTATGAGTTGTGTGTAACGTTAGTGATGTATTCTCAGAATGCCATTTCACATTGCTAGTTATAGCCTAATGTTAGCTAGCTAACGTTGAACCTACTTGCTTAACTTTAGCTAGCTATGACAATCGGTTTGTATTGCTAGTACTCTATGGATTGAGATTATGGTTCATTGTTGGCTGGCTAGCTAGCTACATGTCTAAAAAAAATACCACAAGAAAGCTTGCTGTTAGCTAGCTAGCTGACGTTAGATGGCTGGCTTGCAATCTAACATTGCGTGTACGAACTGTGTGTAGTGATGTTATCTCAGAATGCCATTTCGCATCGAAAATATATGGTGGTGAACTTCATCAACAACTATGCAGAAGATAATGTAATTTTTGGTATTTAGTATTTTATTAGGATCCCCATTAGCTGTTGCAAAAGCAGCAGCTACTCTTCCTGGGGTCCACACAAAGCATGAAACATGACATAAAACAAAACATCAGTAGACAAGAACAGCTCAAGGACAGAACTACATACATTTAAATAGTATTACCGGGACACCACCCAGTACACACATTGGTGGACAGCTGCTGCCATCCCATGTGACAAAAGCAGCAGTGTGGCGTCTCTACAAGCACTCGATGACAACAATTGGTATGTAAATCATAAACACGTTTTGATTATTTAATTGACCTCCAACATGATTGGTACTACTTTTATTCATCTCACATTATTTCTGTATTTTCCAGAGGTACGTGTAGTCGGGCTGTCTTCCATCAGGTATCTGTGGAGAAAATTGCTGCCCCACATCTCAAGCACTAAGCCCAGGCCTGAAGATGGTTGCTGACTGCAAGACCACCTGTCAAGACCTGCAGTTGTCTCTGGGGGCCACTACTGAACCAGCAAGCAAACACATCCGGATGCATTACAGCTTTGATTTTTCTCAACAAGGAAGCAACATTTCCTCCTTTTATATTGATTAAGGAGATAGATAGATAGATAGATAGATAGATAGATAGATAGATAGATAGATAGATAGATAGATAGATAGATAGATAGATAGATAGATAGATAGATAGATAGATAGATAGATAAACACTCAAAAACGATTTATACATATAAACTCAGAAAAAAAAGAAACATTCTCTCACTGTCAACCTTGATTATTTTCAGCAAACTTAACATGTGTAAATATTTGTATAACATTGCAAGATTCAACAACTGAGACATAATCTGAACATGTTCCACAGACATGTGACTAACAGAAATGGAATAATGTGTCCCTGAACAAAGTAACAGTCAGTATCAGGTGTGGCCACCAGCTGCATTAAGTACTGCAGTGCATCTCCTCCTCATGGACTGCACCAGATTTGCCAGTTCTTGCAGTGAGATGTTACCCCACTCTTCCACCAAGGCACCTGCAAGGTCCCGGACATTTCTGGGGGGAATGGCACTAGCCCTCACCCGCCGATCCAACAGTTCCCAGGCGTGCTCAATGGGATTGAGATCTGGGCTCTTCGCTGGCCATGGCAGAACACTGACATTCCTGTCTTGCAGGAAATCACACACAGAACGAGCAGTATGGCTGGTGGCATTGTCAAGCTGGAGGGTCATGTCAGGATGAGCCTGCAGGAAGGGTACCATATGAGGGAGGAGGATGTCTTCCCTGTAACACACAGCATTGAGATTGCCTGCAATGACAACAAGCTCAGTCCGATGATTCTGTGACACACCGCCCCAGACCATGACGGACCCTCCACCTCCAAATCGATCCCGCTCCAGAGTACAGGCCTCGGTGTAACGCTCATTGCTTCGACGATAAACGCAAATACAACAATCACCGCTGGTGAGACAAAACCCCGACTCGTCAGTGAAGAGCACATTTTGTCAGTCCTGTCTGGTCCAGCGATGGTGGGTTTGTGCCCATAGGCGACGTTGTTGCTGTGATGTCTTGTGAGGACCTGCCTTACAACAGGCCTACAAGCCCTCAGTCCAGACTCTCTCAGCCTATTGCGGCAATTCTGAGCACTTAAGGAGGGATTGTGCGTTCCTGGTGTAACTCGGGCAGTTGTTGTTACCATCCTGTACCTGTCCCACAAGTGTGATGTTCGGATGTACCAATCCTGTGCAGTTGTTGTTACACGTGATCTGCCACTGCGAGGACGATCAGCTGTCCTTCCTGTCTCCTTGTAGCGCTGTCTTAGGCATCACACGGTACGGACATTGCAATGTATTGCCCTGGCCACATCTGCAGTCCTAATGCCTCCTTGCAGTATGCCTAAAGCACGTCCACGCAGATGAGCAGGGACCCTGGCCATCTTTCTTTTGGTGTTTTCAGAGTCAGTAGAAAGGCCTCTTTAGTGTCCTAAGGCAGGGTCCTGAAAAATTGACGTTTCTTTTTTTGCTGAGTTTATATATATATATATATATATATATATATATATATATATATATATATATATATATATATATATATACACTCTTTTTAACATGCATACTATAGACCAAACTGATCTTGTCTGTGCTTATTATCTTTGGTTGATGCGAAAAAAAAACATGGCGGCGCTCACAAACTACTTATCGTCGGATTACTTTCGATTTCTAGAAAGTGTTTTATTGAATTATTTCGATCAATGGTGAGCTCACCCTTGATGTGATTCATTATAAATAGTAATTGCTATTAGCTAATTCATCTTCTAGTTTTTGTCAGCCAAGAGCTATAAAAATATGACCGCTTGTGTTGAGTCAATCTTTCCTCAGTTAGCGCAAGGACAAATGTAGCCTACATATTCTGGTTAGAATGATTGTGTTATGCTGTAGCTACTTCTTTGAATGTCTGAACATTGCATCCAAAAATATACTGGTCACATTCTGGACATAACTTTGTAAGGACTGTGTTCGTGCAAAATGTTTCTGTGAAAAAACAGTGTAGCCAGCTCAAATGCTGATTGTTGTGTCAATCGAAACTGGACGTTCTAAATAAGCGTTCTAATCACACCAGTTTGATCGTACGCTACAGGGACCACTGTTGAATGATCTCACCCGTTTGTTGGTACGTGTGAAAAAGTTAAGAGGTTAGTAACCCAAACTAGATTACTGCCACTGGTTACAGTGAGTAGCTTCCTTTAGCAGGCAGCTTGATGAAAAGCAGTCAATACTCAGGTCCACAAGAAAGTAGAACTCTATGTTTACATCACTTACACTATCAAGCATTTCACACTTGGTGGCCTATAGCAACACCCCAATAGAATAGGCTTCAGATGAGGCAGGTGATACTGCAACCACAGCATTTCAATCACATTGACATAAGATCTTCTCTAAGCATTACAGGGATATATATAGCAACACCTCCCCCATAAGCATGCATGTCTCTTCTATTGATGTTAAATCCTTGTATTGCTACTGCTGTATCATCAAAGGAATTATCTAAGTGAGTCTCAGAAATGGCTAGTATATGAATGTTATCTGATGTTAACAAGTTATTGATTTCATGAACTAAGGCTACATATATGAATATGGGCTATTTTCAGCCTTTTCCTGTTTAGCTTTTCAGACATAATATGAAAAAGAACAAATAAAGCAAGAGAAAAATAAAATTCAGCAGTCTATTAATCAGTTGGTGTGTGTAAGTGTGTGTATGCTTCAGGGTTGAAGCTACAAACCCATAGGCTTGGCTCTCTCATCCCTTCCTTGTCTGTCATAGCAGATGTAAGCAATGTCCCCATGCGCTCTGGCAGCTTTCAAAGGCACTTAAATCTTTTGTCTTGCCCATTCACCCTCTGAATGGCACACATGTTCCCAATTGTCTCAAGGCTTAAACATCCTTATTTACACTCTCATATCCCCTTCATCTACACTGATTCAAGTGGATTTAACAAGTGACATTAATAAGGGATCATAGCTTTCACCTGGACAGTCAGTCATGAAAAGAGCTCATAATGTTCATAATGTTTTGAATACTCAGTGTATGTCTCCTGAGCTGAGAAATTATATACAGTACACGTACATTTTCATGACATGTTTCTCCTCATAGGGGACAGCACGAAGTATTAACAGCATCAATGTAGCACACACTTTCTCAACAATGCCAGGATTCAATACAATGTGGTCACACTGGAACTCTGCTCTCACAATTCTACTGTTACTTCACCTGGTGACCGCTGCTGAAGATCTGGGAGAACTGTGCACAGGGGATCAGAAATTGGGATCTCAGGGTAAACCACACTTATTATTGATCAGCTGGACCCGCCTATGATCTGAGAGGTAGCGGGCACGGGTGAATACCAGATCTCGGACAGAGGACTGAGAGAGGTAGACTTGGACATTCTATCAATACGCGATGAAATTATAAAAAAGTCGGAAGTTTACATACACTTAGGTAGGAGTCATTAAAACTCGTTTTTCAACCTCTCCACAAATTTCTTGTTAACAAACTATAGTTTTGGCAAGTCTGTTAGGACATCTACTGTGTGCATGACACAAGTCATTTTTCCAACAATTGTTTACAGACATATTATTTCACTTATAATTCACTGTATCACAATTCCAGTGGGTCAGAAGTTTATATACACTAAATTGACTGTGCCTTTAACCTCTCTAGGCGATGTAGGACGCTACCGTCCCACCTGGCCAACATCTGGTGAAATTGCAGAGCGCCAAATTCAAAAACAGAAATACTTATAATAAAAATTCATAAAACATACAAGTGTTATACATCGGCTTAAAGATTAACTTCTTGTTAATCCAACCATTGTGACAGATTTCAAAAAGGCTTTACGGCGAAATCATGCGATTATCTGAGGACAGTGCCCAACACACAAAACATTACATACAGTTACCGGCCAAGTAGATTAGTCACAAAAATCAGAAATAGCAAAATAATGAATCACTTACCTTTGATGATCCTCATATGGTTGCACTCACAAGACTCCCAGTTACACAATAAATTTTGTTTTGTTCGATAAAGTTCCTCTTTATATAAAAAAAACTCTGTTTTGTTGGCGCGTTTTGTTCAGTAATCCAATGGCTCAAAGGCATGCACAACAGGCAGACGAAAAATCCAAATACTATCAGTAAAGTTCGTAGAAACATGTCAAACGATGTTTATAATCAAACCTCAGGTTGTTTTTAGTCATAACAATCGATCATATTTCAACCGGACAATAGCTTCGTCAACATAAAAGAAAGACAAGAAAGGCACACTCTCGGTTGCGCCCAGAGAACAGACTTCCCACTATCCACTGACTCAGAGTGGTCTTACTCCCTCATTTTTCAGAATACAAGCCTGAAACTATTTCTAAAGACTGTTGACATCTAGTGGAAGCCATAGGAACTGCAATCTAGGTCCCAACCATTGACATACTGTATAGACAGGCAAGAGAAAAGCACCCACATTAAAAATATCCCACTTCCTGGATGGATTTTACTCAGGTTTTCGCCTGCCATATCAGTTCTGTTATACTCACATACATTATTTTAACAGTTTTGGAAACTTTAGAGTGTTTTCTATCCAAATCTACCAATTATATGCCTGAGTAACAGGCAGTTTAGTTTGGGCACGCTTTTCATCCAGAGGTGAAAATAGTGCCCCCTACTCTAGTGAGGTTAAACAGCTTGGAAAATTCCAGAAAATGATGTCATGGCTTTAAAAGCTTCTGATAGGCTAATTGACATAATTTGAGTCAATTGGGGGTATCTATGTATTTCAAGGCCCACCTTCAAACTCAGTGCCTCTTTGCTTGAAATCATGGCAAAATCAAGCCAAGACCTCAGAAAAAAAGTATAGACGTCCACAAGTCTGGGTCATCCTTGGGAGCAATTTCCAAATGCCTGAAGGTAACACATTCATCTGTACAAACAACAGTACGCAAGTATAAACACCATGGGACCACGCAGCCATCATACCGCTCAGGAAGGAGACGAGTTCTGTCTACTAGAGATGAATGTACTGTGGTGCGAAAAGTGCAAATCAATCCCAGAACAACAGCAAAGGACCTTGTGAAGATGTTGGAGGAAACAAGTACAACAGTATCTATATCCACATTAAAACAAGTCCTATATCGACATAACCTGAAAGGCACTGCTCCAAAACCGCCATAAAAAAGCCAGACTACGATTTGCAACGCGTGGGCAGATCGCGGAGAAATGTCCTCTGGTCTGATGAAACAAAAATAGAACTGTTTGGCCATAATGACCATCGTTATGTTTGGAGGAAAAAGGGGGATGCTTGCAAGCCGAAGAACACCATCCCAACCGTGAAGCACAGGGATGGCAGCATCATGTTGTGGGGCTGCTTTGCTGCAGGAGGGACTGGTGCACTTCACAAAATACATGGCATCATGAGGCAGGAAAATTATGTGGATATATTGAAACAACATCTCAAGACATCAGTCAGGGAGTTAAAGCTTGGTAGCAAATCGAATAGTCCCTGCGATATGTAACTTTTCAGGAAAGTCTGGAACCAATACGCACAGACAGTTAGGAAACAAAGGCTAGCTTTTTCAAACAGAAATTTGCAATCTTTAGCTCTAACTCCCAAAAGTTTTGGGACACTAAATCCAATGGAGGAAAAGCTCCTCCCAGCTGCCCATTGCATTGAGGCTAGGAAACACTGTCACCACCAACAAATCAATGTTTATCAAGAATTTCAATAAGCATTTCTCTACGGCTGGCCATGCTTTCCTCCTGGCTACCCCAACCCCTGCCAACAGCTCCGCAACCCCCGCAGCTACTTGCCCAAGCCTCCCCAGCTTCTCCTTCACCCAAATCCAGATAGCAGATGTTCTGAAAGAGCTGCAAAACCTGGACCCTTACAAATCTGCTGGGCTAGATAATTTTAGAAAGAGAGGGTCCAGATTATCTGCCGCCATTGTTGCAACCCCTATTACTAGTCTGTTCAACCTCTCTTTCGTATCATCCGAGATTCCTAAATATTGGAAAACTGCCGCGGTCATCCCCCTCTTCAAATAGGGTTTCGAGCTAGACTGTAAACTTTCCTTCCATACTCATATTAAGCATCTCCAATCCAAAATTAAATCTAGAATCGGCTTCCTATTTCGCAACAAAGCCTCCTTCACTCACGCTGCCAAACATACCCTCGTAAAACTGACTATGCTACTGATACTCGACTTCGACGATGTCATTTACAAAATAGCCTCCAACACTCTATTTAGCAAACTGGATGCAGTCTATCACAGTGCCATCCGTTTTGTCACCAAAGCCCCATATTCCACACACCACTGTGACCTGTATGCTCTCGTCGGCTGGCCCTCGCTACATATTCGTCGCCAAACCCACTGGCTCCAGGTCATTTATAAATCTTTGCTAGGTAAAGCTCCACCTTATCTCAGCTCACTGGTCACCATAACAACACCCAACCGTAGCACACGCTCCAGCAGGTATATCTCACTGGTCATCCCCAAAGCTAACACTTCCTTTGACCGCCTTTCCTTCCAGTTCTCTGCTGCCAATGACTGGAATGAATTGCAAAAATCACTGACATATCTCACTCACTAACTTTATTAAGCATCAGCTATCTGAGCAGCTTACCGATCACTGCAGCTGTACACACCCCATCTGTAAATAGCCCATTCAAATACCTACCTCATCTCCATATTGTTTTTATTTACTTTTTTTTGCTTTTTTGCACACCAGTATTTCTACTTGCACATCATCATCTGCACATCTATCACTCTAGTGTTAATTTGCTAAATAGTAATTACTTCGCTACTATGGCCTATTTATTGCCTTACCTCCTTACTCCATTTGCACTCACTCTATATAGATTTTTCTATTGTGTTATTGACTGTACTTTTGTTTATCCCACGTGTAACTCTGTGTTGTTGTTTTTTGTTGCACTGCTTTGCTTTATCTTGGCCAGGTCGCAGTTGTAAAGGAGAACCTGTTCTCAACTAGCCTACCTGGTTAAAATAAAGATGAAATAAAAAGTAAAATAAATAAAAAATGGGCCTTCCAAATGGACAGTGACCCCAAGCATACTTCCAAAGTTGTGGCAAAATAGTTTAATGACAACCAAGTCAAGGTATTGGAGTGGCCATCACAAAGCCCTGACCTCAATCCTATAGAATCTTTGTGGGCAGAACTGAAAAAGTGTGTGTGAGGAAGGAGGCCAACAAACCAGCTCTGTCAAGAGGAATGGGCCAGAATTCACCCAATGTATTGTGGGAAGCTTGTGGAAGGCTACCCGAAACATTTGACCCAAGTTAAACACTTTAAAGGCAATGCTACCAAATACTAATTGAGTGTATGTAAACTTCTGACCCACTGGGAATGTGATGAAAGAAATAAAAGTTGAAATCATTCTCATTCTCTGTACTATTATTCTGACATTTCACATTCTTAAAATAAAGTGGTGATCCTAAATGACCTAAGACAGAGCATTTTTACTAGGATTAAATGTCAGTAATTGTGAATAACTAAGTTTAAATGAATTTGGCTAAGGTGTATGTAAACTTCCGACTTCAACTGTATATGTTGGGTAGGCTCAGAGTGAGGTCTTCCTTAAGAGGGCCACAGCTGAGGTAACTAGCAGAACTGAGTTGAGTTGATAAGAGTGTTCTTAAGTGAGGTATCCTTGGGCATAATTGTAAATTAGCCAGTTGTGGGAAACCAAAAGTCCAATCCGTGGTACTGACTTGATCACAGTAGGATTGGTGAGGTTAATGTAGAGTGAAGGACAAGAGAGTGGGTAATCTTGCGATAAAACTCAGCTTGATGAAGCTCATTGAATGAAGGACTATAGTGCAGGTGACGCCTTGCGAGGACATGTGACTTGAAGTTCAAATTTGAATATTTATGTAATTGATTAAATGCTTTGTTATATGAGTTAAACAGGTATGCCCCTAACTATTGTTAGGTGTTATTGTAAGTGTTTTGTTATTCCTGATATTTAGAAAATACGAGGTGAGGTTGGATTTTTTGGGAACATGTTACGCAATTAGATAGTAGACATGGGTACACTGTTGATAGTTTTGCACATTTGGATAGACATAAGATAATCTACACCATAGTAATCACAGTAGGCAATATCCCAGTGTGGATACATAACCCTGTTGTGGGACCACTAATTAGGCAGTATTTTCATAATGGTATGGGTTTCCCTGTTCATATAGACAGGGTTTTGAAATCTAAAAACAGCGCTAACCAGTTTTCCTTGTCTGTCTAATACCCCTCAGTTCTCTTGTTTGTGTTTTCTGTGAATGTGAATGAGAGTGTGTGAGGGAATTATGTTTTGGGAGCAGTACTGTGTGAATGTGAATGAGAGTGTGTGAGGGTAGAAATAATTGTTAATCTTACATTTGGACAATAAGATATGAGGTCTTTTCAACACTGCCCATCATAGAATATCACAGAGAGGTATTATTAAGTGCTGGATGTTATTCTATAATTTCTTGAAGACTAGAGAACCGTTGAGCATTAATCCCATAGGGTAGCGTCCGAGAAACTAACATTTTGGGGTTCCGCTGGGAGTGTATGGATGAAGGGTCGTTGGAAATGGAGTGATTAATTAATGTGAGTACCTAAGATTTCCTACATTACATTCCTACATTACTTATTGATTCTGTGAAGACATGAAAAAATGAATGAGAAATTGTTTGTGTGTGTAATCGATTACTAGAGATTTGATAAAGTAATACTGGGAATATAACGAGATGCAACTTAAACAACCCATCCGTAGACATATGTAGGGTCTTTATGGATCATTTGAGGTTAAAGGTTAAAATCATATGACTGTCTAAATGCTTATGTGATTTTTTTCCATCAGGGTAATACATTTAGAGAAAACTGCCTCTAAGGCCTGAAAATGTGTTTTTTTGCAGTAAGAGATGAGTGGCTATATTTATAGAATAAATACCTTTTCCATGAAGTTAGAGCGAAATAAGGTGGAATTTACAAAGCGTAATTTAGGGTTTTTCATCAATATATTAATACCATGAGGAGAGAAGAGCAGAAATAAACATCATAGAAGATGTACACTAAAGCAAAGCCATAAAGACACCATAAAGACATGCACAAGCATTCTATCAATTTGGCTCGAATATGAAAAAATTTAATCATGGATAAAATTTGGATGCAATTGTGACTTGGCACAATGATATAAAAGAAGAATCATTAGCTCAATACACCAGCGTAATGATGTTAGCGGTTTATCAGCGTAATCACACTAACCATACTATTTGTGAAGTAATTTGAGTATGGACATTGTTAAATGGGGTACTTGGTAAATTCGCTCAGGCTATTTTGTTTGGATTTCAGAGCACTGGTTTGAATGTACCAAAGTGCAGAATAGCTGATGAATTCATGAATGCTCAATGCCGGTTGAATATTCCCGGTGTCAGTAGACGTTAGGGAAATAACATAATTTCAATTATAGCCAGTCACACAGTTAGTCACCAACGTTTTGAATAAACATGAAAAAAGCCTAACCAGCTCTGCTAGGTGAGTAGAATGGAGAGTGAAGATGTATTCTCTTGTTTGTGTCTGGAAGTAGCATTAGCTAGCAAGCTAGCCAACTTTAGCCAGTCAGCTTGGGTGTGAAGCAAGAAAAGTATTATATTTGGTAAGGTGAGATAGTTTCGATCAACCCTGCGCCTTAGCAGATTTTGGGGTTGAATAATCCTTGTGAGAATCAAGGACAGTGGATATTAGGTATCATATTAAAATTGGCAGTATTATGTACGAGAGTACAAATGATGTTGTTTGTGAATAGGCAAACTATGTTTCACACCGCATTTAAACAATCACTAAAGAGTCTAGATTTGAAGGTTTTGTGTTGATACAATATGTAGTGTAGTTGTTATTGGTGTGAAAAGACGAAGAAACTCATATACCAAACATCGCCACATTAGTAAACTATTTGGTAGAGCAGGGTCACAAGGAATTATATGGTAAAGTACAACTGGTGAAACAAGAGAACATATTGGGGGTTTCGAGAACAATACGACTCAGGAAAACCCTAGGAGTTTTAAACTCGTGAGACTTTATTTTGTTTTATTCTAAAATAGATTTATTGAAATGATGAAAGGGAAGGATAGGTAACAGTGTAATTAATGTGGTCTCGCTGATGTTTGTTTTGACTATAATAAAAAATTTGTTCACCTGGTAACATAACATTAGACGGAAAGACAGAGGTAGAGTATAGTTGTAGAGCGCTTTCTGAGTTTAAGGGAAGAGATGTAGACCAGTGAAGGTAACAAAGGAGAGTAAGTCAATTGGAAGGTTAGAATTTTGATTTTTGAATTGTTTGGGTTGATTAAGAATTGTCTGATGTATTTTCTACATTTGGCGCATTACAGGTTAATCTTAAAATAACAGATGTTTAATGAGTGTGAAGCAGAGGTTGGTATAAAAATAGAGTAACATTGTTAGGGTAGACTACATATAAACATTTTCTTTTTCTAGTAAGGAATGAATAAGCATAGTTTGGTTTATTTTATTTTCTAAACTTACGATGGGTGACAGTGACGAAGACATTGATAAGGAGGATGGATGTAAACTTAATTAGTCTTGACAGTATGTGAATGGTAATATGCTGTTAGTGTTTTTTTTATAGCACTCTAATGATACAATATTTGAGTCATTTGAAAAGCTGAGGTTTCAATACAAGGTTAAATAATGAGTAGAGGGATTGAGCCTTGAAATTGTACAAAAGATTAGCTGCTGTTGAATGCGAGAAGGCAGTGGGACATTTGAAGTAGAGGTATGAGAAACATTCTTTGACAGTTTCTGATTATTGTTGATTGGTTTTATAGTTAGGTACACCAGTGAATTTGAGCAGGAAGTTAATATATTGTAAAATTATAATCTGTTTAAAGTAGATTCAAATGAATATTGAATATTAAGTCTGTATCACATCCAGCCATGATTGAGAGTCCCATAGGACGGCACACAATGGGCCCAGCGTCGTCGGGGTTTGGCCCGGTAGGCCGTCGTTGTAAATAAGAATTTGTTCTTTAACTGATTTGCCTAGTTAAATAAAGGTTAACAGGAACAATCTAAGGCGAAACAGCTATTACAGATGTTGTTGGACATTGGTCTAGTAACGATACCAGGATAATTTTACATGATTTTGGAAAAGAGAGACCAATCATATAATACGATAAGGGAGAGAATTATTAGACTTGGTGGCGAGATACATTTTGCTCTGTCTAAGGGTAGCACATGCTAAATTAAGCACACATAAATGTTGGGATAGATTAAAACAAACGATTCATGATTTAAGGGAGTAAAGTGGGCTTATTATTATCATTTGTTTGTAGTTAAAACCTTTGGGTTGCTGATTATGATATTAGTATAGTGAATGCAAAATAATTTGACACTTTCTCTTCCAAGAGAATTGGGGTAGTCATTTTCTCTCTCTTTGAAATGTTTCCTGAGGCTATGGTGAGAGGGGTTAGTGAAATTCAGCAATTCTACAGGTATAAAGGTATCCGGATGCGGTGGTAAAGTGGAGTTACCAAATTGTTTTTTCCATATGATTTAACACACACACCAGCACGCATACACAACTTACTGGTTATGAATATGGGTTAGTGCCTAGGTATCTTAAAGGGGCACACACACACACATTGAATTTTCTGAAGTTTTAATTGAACATGTGAATTATTCTGATAAAAATATTTGTAATAAACTTACTGTAGACCTGGGATACGAAATGTATGACATGTTACACTGTTTTTAGATAATTGGTTAACAGAAAGTAACACTTATTTGAAGGGTTTGAATGATCTCTGACCTGACTTTCTAGTGTTGTTTGATCACCCTCACTGGAATACCGAGTGACATTGTATGATGATTTAAAGGTCCTATTAAATACTGATTTGAAGGTCATTTGTAATACTGATAATTACGGAGAAGTTCTATAACCTGTCAAGGTATAGGGGGCAGTATTTTCGATTTCGGATGAAAAACGTGCCGAGAGTAAACTGCCTAATACTCGAGCCCAGAGTCAAATATTTGCATATTATTAGTAGATTTGGATAGAAAACACTCTGAAGTTTCTAAAACTGTTTGAATTATGTATGTGAGTATAACAGAACTCATATGGCAGGCAAAAACCTGAGAAAAATCCAACCAGGAAGTGGGAAATCTGATGCTTGTAGTCTTTTCAAGTAATTGCCTATCTAACACACAGTGACTTAGGGTTCATTTTGCACTTCCTAAGGCTTCCACTAGATGTCACCAGTCTTTAGAACCTTGTTTCAGGCTTTTGCGGTGAACACAGAGCGAACAAGAAGGCCGGGAAGTTGGTGACTCAGAAAATGGCATGAGTTTTGTGGCACGCATTCACGTGATGAGGTATCTGTGTTCCATAATGTTTTTCAAGACATTGGAATCATCCGGTTGGAATATTATTGAAGTTTAATGTTAAAAAGGCCCTAAATATTGATGCTATACAACGTTTGACATGTTTCAACGAACGTAAATATAATTTTTTTTTACTTTTCGTCGTGAAATTTGGGCGCGCTTCATACATTTGGAGTAGCTTACTGAACGCGCTAACAACAAGGAGGTATTTGGACATAAATTATGGACTTCATCAAACAAAACAACATTTATTGTGGACCTGGGATTCCTGGAACTGCCTTCTGATGAAGATCATCAAAGGCAAGTGAATATTTCTAATTCTATTTATGATTTTAGATGAATCCAAAATGGCGGGTATCTGTATTGCCTGTTGTATTTTTCTGAGCGCCGTACTCAGATTATTGCAAAGTGTGCTTTCCCCGTGAAGCTTTTTTGAAATCTGTCACAGTGGTTGCATTCAGGAGATGTTTATCTATAATGCTTTGAATAACAGTTTAATATTTTATCAACGTTTATGATGAGTATTTTTGTAAATTGTTGTGCTGATTAACCGGCAGTTTTGTAGTAAAAATATTTTATGAACATCACGCGCCAATGTAAAATGGGGTTTTTGGATATAAATATGAACTTTATCGAACAAAACATACATGTATTGTGTAACATTGAGTCCTGGGAGTGTCATCTGATGAAGATCGTCAAAGGTTAGTGCTTAATTTTAGCTGTATTTATGGTTTTTGTGACCCCTCTCCTGCTTGGAAAATGGCTGTGTGGTTTTTCTTGTGTTGGCACTGTCCTAACATAATCTAACTTTATGCTTTCGCCGTAAAGCCTTTTTGAAATCGGACCATGTGGTTGGATTAAGGAGAGGTTTATCTTTAAAATGGTGTAAAATAGTTCTGTTTGAGAACTTTGAATTATGACATTTTGTTGTTTTGAATTTGGCACTCTGATTTTTCACTGGCTGTTGAATAGTGTGAACCGTGGGTGGGATGGTAGTGTCCCACGTAGCCCTGAGAAGATAACTGATAGGACCACGAGAAGGATTGACCTGTCTCTAGTCTATTTTTCTATTTATTGAATCAAGTTATGGGTGCAATTTTTTCTTCATGGAGTTATTATGGGTAGTAATTCGATTTTGATTTGTAGTGTTGTTGTTTTTACACATTAGTCACTATATGAATTATGTGTCAAAATGAGGGAATTACCAGTCTTTTGATGTTTTTGGATTGAAGTTTACACACCTTGAGTGATATATAGAAATGTATTGAGTGATGTATGAAGGAGTGTATTGTTGCGTTGTTTGTTTTGTTTTGTTTTGATAAATCTCACCAGATTGGGTCTGCTGGATGATAATGATAACTTTTCTGTGCAATGAGGTTGACGGTGTGATAAGGGAGTATAAGCTAATTTGAAAAAAAAATCTACAGAATGTGATGTTATTTTTTTACATGTGTTTTAGAAATCTGCATTAACTACTTGGGACGCTACCGTCCCATTTCGACAATTTGCGGTGAAATTGCAGAGCGCCAAATTAAAATTAAAATACTATAAATATTAAACTTTCATGAAATCACAAGTGCAATACATCAAAATAAAGCTTAACTTGTTGTTAATCCAGCTAAGGTGTCAGATTTCAAAAAGGCTTTACGGCGAAAGCAAACCATGCGATTATCTGAGGACAGCGCCCAGCACACAAATGCATAACAAATCATTGTCAACCAGGGAGATGCGACACGAAAGTCAGAAATAGCGATATAAAAAATGCCTTACCTTTGAAGATCTTCTTCTGTTGGCACTCCAAAAGGTCTCAGTTACATTACAAATGGTCCTTTTGTTCGATAATGTCCTTCTTTATATCCATAAAAACTCAGTTTAGCTGGCGTGCTTCAGTCAATAATCCACTCGGTTTCCCTCGTTCAAAATGCATACAAAATGAATCCCAAACGTTACCAATAAACTTATCCAAACAAGTCAATCAACGTTTATAATCAATCCTTAGGTACCCTAATATGCAAATAAACGATCAAATTTAAGACGGAGAATCATTATTGTCTTTACCTGAGAAAAATAGCAAAGAACGCGCTCTCAGTCACACGCTTGGAAACATTACAGCCAAAATGGGAGCCACCTAGAAAAACTGGCTCATTTTTCCAAAAACCAGCCTGAAACTCTTTCTAAAGAGTGTTGACATCTAGTGGAAGCCCTAGGAACTGCAATCGGGCAAGATTTCACCCTATTATAAAAGGGCCAGCCATTGAAATCAGTGGTAGGATGAATTTTTTTTGGGGGGGGGGGATTGTTTGTCGGGGTTTTGCCTGACATTTCAGTTCTGTTATACTCACAGACATTTTAACAGTTTTAGAAACTTTTGTGTGTTTTCTATCCAAATCTACCAATTATATGCATATCCTAGCTTATGGGCCTGAGTAGCAGGCAGTTTACTTTGGGCAGGCTTTTCATCCAGACGTGAAAATACTGCCCCCTATCCCAAAGAAGTTAAGAATATTGGTAGTAGTAATAATTTGTCATACAGTAGATTATTTTGGGGGATTTCTTGAAATGCTTGTCTGGATTTCTTGAACCAGAAATTAACTGAAGTGAATTGTTCCATTCTGTCCTTTCTCATGGTTATGGTGGAGATGGTATCTAGATGCATAGGAGGGATAATTTGACCAAACAGTGTGGACATCAAAACCCCCTCTAACCGGCTGAAGAAATGACATTCACTATGGCCCTGTCCTGCACCACTTCTGTCGAGAGACCTGAGTCTGAGCCAGCAACCGGTGTACAGCATCCAGTTGAAGTCATCAACTGCCTTTTCTCTCAGGGGGGAAACAGAAGTCCACGTGGAGTGAGCATGGAGAGAGAGATCCATTCCAAAATGTTTCTCATATCACTGGTAGGCAAATGGACAAGACATAATGTGTTGTGGTGGGGTTCAGGTGAGACATTGAAATTGGGACATTGTCATGGGCCATCTATTTTGAACTGTGAAGCTATCTGAAGAAGAAAAATGAAGAAATGCCAGAAGATTGAGTGCTGGAGAAGGGAGGGGGTTGGTCAACTGTGCCCTTGATTTAGACTTGTCTGACATTTTTATTTGGGGTGTCAGGTTGATGGGGAGGTCTACACTGCTAAATGTATGATTTATGCTAAGAATGCATTGGTATACTGATCTGTAATAATAACCCTGATGAGAGAGTTAATTATGAGATTAATATATTGTATGGGCAGGTTTGATTTTGGGTGATAAAACCATTGTGAATCACTGAGCAATGTCATTCCGGTTGGATAGTTAATTGGGTTTTAATTATGATTTGGAAACTGAATGACTTCCCTTACCTATTCCTGACTACATCTCTGATGAGGACTCCCATCCTGAGCATAAGGACCCAGATGTGGAGCCCACACTGTGTGTACAAGGTGCCCAGAGAGGGGTGTCTATCATTGGTGTAGGAGGGGTTAGTTCTAAATGGGGTGGACATTTTTATCATGCTGACCCCTACCTTTGTGTATGGTGCCAGTGTGATGATTTTCCTATTTGCTCTAATGAAATTTGTGCGATTTCATTTTCTGTTCCCGATTGACTGTGTTTAGATAAGGTCTAAATCTCAGCAAACCAAAGAAAGGTTGTTTACTATGGATGAAATGTCAGGCACCAGAAATATGTACGTTGTTTGTTTAACAATAATTATGTAATGCTTGTATCCTTACATTTATCCAGAAGAAGCGTAGCTTCTTGAGGGGAATGTGAAAGAAAAATTACATACTTACCTGATTTGTTGGATATTTATTAACAATTATTTACTTAACAGTAAGATATTTCTGTCCTGCTAATGCTGTGTTTTATGGCCTCCACTCTAGCACCCTGCAGCTAATCTGGGTTTATGGTTTTACTAGATAGCTTGAGATGGATAACTTAGCGATAAAAACCAACAGTCACATTCCATTCTATGATTAGTGGTGCATGTCTCCGGTCTGATTGAGCCTGCATTCCATAGACAAGATATGGTGTATGTTTAGCCGGGAAAAAGATAGCCTGGAGGAGCAGAACAAAGGCCTCCGTATTCCTAATTCTCCTGGCATCTGGGAAACTAACAAGTTGGGGTTAAAAAATAACACCAGAGGCAGATAACCAGGAGAAGAACCCAAAGTGGCTTATGGATAGCCCTTAGTCTGCATGGGAAGGGTGCAGCCAGCCATGATAGCATTTTTAGGTCTACTATATATACACACACAACTCTGCATTTTTGTAAAAGTTTAGCACTCGGTCCGACAGTCAAGGCTGTTGGATTGACGGCTTCATTATTGCAATAATTAATCGATATTAAATAAAGATGATTGTTTGAAGAAATGACCAAGTCTATCCCAGTACTGAATTACGATGACAGCGGTCAGTCACATATACTTTGTTTCCCTCAGTAAGACAATTGTTTCCTTTATTTTGGCAGTTACCTGTTTATGATGACTAGCCCTATGGGTAGTAATGCACTAGTGTATCAGGGATCAAGTTAAGACCCAGATGCAGACACTTTGAATAAACAATGATTTAATAGCCCAAGGGGCAGGCAAGAGATAGGACAAGGCAGGCAGGGGTCAATAATCCAGAGATGGGGCAAGGGTACAGGTCATCAGACAGGCTCAGGGGCAGGCAGAGTGGTCAGGCAGGCGGGTACAGAGATGGAGCAGGCGAAGGTCAAAACCAGGAGGGCAATAAAAAGAGGCTGGGAGAAAACAGGAGCTGACAGGACAAACACTGGTAAGCTTGACAAACAAGACGAACTGGCAAAAGACAAACAGAACACCGGTACATATACACACAGGGGATAAGCGGGAAGATGGTCTACACCTGGAGGGGGATGGAGACAAGCACAAAGACAGGTGAAACAGATCAGGATGTGACATAGTGGTCTTCACTGGTCCACCAGACCCAAAATTTCAAGATCACAATGTATTTATTTTCATAGTCATTATAATTTTTGAAATTGTTATTATACTATTGTATATCATTATTTTTATTGTACACCTATTCATTCATCTAAACCATTTTTTTAAATACACAAAAAGTGTTTTGTTTCATTCTGTTGAAACATTTATTGGCTAAATTGTGATTGATATGTATTTTTCATTTTGTGCTCTGTATTTAGTTGAAGATATTTATTTTACAGCAGGCCTACTTATAACTATCATTAGACTATTGCTGTAATTTGTTAGGCATGGTAGGCTTTAGCCTTTGTTCCTAATTGCTGCAGTATAATCTGTTCAAAACTTTTGTGAAGGTTTAACCAGTTATTTAAATATGCACATGTTTTTTATTCTATTGAGACATTTTCTTTGGTCAAATTAAGTTCCATGGTTCACTGACGCTCCAAATTATTCCAACTGTAATGGCTGTCATAGAGAGGGGACCAAAGCGCAGCATGTTGATTGCTCATGATGAATATTTATGTCACGTCCTGACCAGTAAAGGGGCTGTTTGTTATTGTAGTTTGGGCAGGGGGTGTTTGTTTAGGGTGTTTCGGGGTTGTTTGGGTTATGTTCTATGTTAGTGTATTTCTATGTTATTTCTAGTTGGTCTATTTCTATGTGGTGTTTATTGGGTTGACCTTCAATTGGAGGCAGCTGCTTCTCGTTGCCTCTGATTGAAGGTCCTATTTATAGGGGTGTTTGTTCTATGGGGGTTTGTGGGTAGTTATTTCCTGGTTTAGTGTTTGTTGCACCTGACGGGACTGTTTGGAGTCATTTGTTTTTTGTATACGTGTTTATTTAGTTTTTCCTTCTTCAAATAAAAAAAGATGAGTATACATTTTCTTGCTGCATTTTGGTCCACACCTTACGACAATCATGACATCTATTTTATTTTATTCGGCAATGTAAACATATGTTTCCTATGCCAATAAAGCCATTGAATTGAATTAAGATAAAGAGAGAGAGAGAGAAAGTAATTTATTTCCCATAGAAAAAATAGAGGTATAGCACTCCTCCATACCCCTCAAAAATACATACAAAAGACAATTGCCTAAGCAGTCTTCAGCTCTGAGGTGGGTAATTTCTACTTTCTAAAGGGGATTGGTTTCATAACAGAGTTGAAAACAAGCTGTACCTTCACCTGAATGGTGTCTGTCAATAGCATGTCTGCATCTCCAATTGCACACTGTTCCCTATATAGGGCACTACTTTTGACCGGAGCCAATAGAGGGCCCTGGTCAAAAGTAGTGCCACAGATAAGGTATCGGGTGCCATTTGGGATGCATGCTAAGTGTGTAAGACCATAACAGAGAGCCATCCATAAGGTCTTAGGCTAAAAAATACTTCTGATGTACTGTAACTATAGGAACCGGTCAAAAGAGCAAAATCACTGTGCAGGTGCCAAGAAATAACAACACCCTCAAGCCTCATAGAATATCATACTCTTACAATAACCTAGGGTGTTAGTAATGCAACTGGGAAGTGAAAAAATAAATAAATTGTGAAACATTAAAACATTTAACAACTCTTCTAAATATATTCACGTCACCAAATAATTGATTAAAACACACTGTTTTGCAATGAAGGTTTAACGAAGCCTAAACAGTACTCTGTAGGGTATTACCATGGTGTAGCCGGAGGACAGCTTCTTTCCGTCCACCTTAGGGTACATCGAATTTCAATACAAAACTTAAGAGGGTCATGATTCTCACCCCCTTCCACAGACATACACAGTAATTATGACAACTTCCAACCGATCAGAGCTCTTGCAGCATAAACTGACATGCTGTCCACCCAATCAAATTAACACTTTAGTTCTATTAGCTATGTTGACATGACGTTAGCTAATATGGTGACAACATTGTAGGCTGTGTGTAGTGGTTAGCGGTTATGATATGAAGGTTTGACTTGGAAAGGTTTATTCGCCTCGTCACAGACAGCTGATGTGTTATGCACTGAAGTCCACAAGCAAAGGGAAATGGTGAGAGGAGGAGAGTGCGCAAATGCGAGAAGGAATTATACAACGATCAAAGGGTTCATGCTATTTGTATGTGGCTCCTATGCGAAATATGTTTTTGTGTGATCAGCCATGTATTAATTACGACGATTCTGTTGAAAACATTTTCTTAACAGGAAGCAAACGGAACAAAACAAGGATAAACATTCCTGAATTTTTCCAATAGAAACTCTCGTTTGCAACTTTTGGACTAACGATTACATCATAGATCAGCTAGATGCAGGCAATTTTATGCAAGGCGGTATTGAAAGTTTCAATGTCTGTCACCTTGATTAGTAAAATGTATCTCGACCTATCACTCCGTGTGTAGCCAGTTGTGGGTTGACAGAAATAATTTCCCCAAAAGCCTCTCAATTAAATGTTAACTGCAAAGTAGGCTTACCCAGAAGAAGTACAGTGCATTCAGAAAGTATTGAGACCCCTTGACTTTTTTCACATTTTGTTACGTTACAGCCTTATTCTCAGTGGGGGAAAAAGTACCCAATTATTATACTTCAGTAAAAGTAAAGATACCTTAATAGAAATATTATACTCAAGTAAAAGTGAAAGTCACCCAGTAAAATACTACTTGAGTAAAAGTCTAAAAGTCTTTGGTTAAAAATTTACTTAAGTATCAAAAGTAAATGTAATCGCTAAAATATACTTAAGTGTAAAAATGTAAATCATTTCAAATTACTTACATTAAGCAAACCAGATGGCATGATTTTTCTTTTCTTTTTTTTGTAACAGATAGCCAGGGGCAAAATTCAACACTCAGACAGACACCATTTACAAACTAAGCATTTGTGTTTAGTGAGTCTGCCAAATCAGAGGCATTAGGGATGACCAGGCATTCTCTTGATAAGTGTGTGAAGTAGACAATTTTCCTGTCCTGCTAAGCATTCAATATGTAACTAGTACTTTTGGGTGTCAGGGACAATGTAAGGAGTAATAAGTACATTATTTCCTTTAGGAATGTAGTGAGGTAAAAGTTGTCAACAATATAAGTAGTAAAGTAAAGTACAGATACCCCAAAAAACTACTTAAGTAGTACTTTAAAATATTTTTACTTAAGTACTTTCCACCACTGCTTATTCTAAAGTGGATTAAATTGTTTTTTCCCCACCTCAATCAACACAATATACCCCATTATGACAAAGCAAAAACAGGTTTTTAGGAATATATAGCAAATCTATAAAAAAAAAAATATTTCAAAAAATATCACATTTACATAAGTATTCAGACCCTTTACTCAGTACTTTGTTGAAGCACCTTTGCCAGCAATTACAGCCTTGAGTCTTCTATGTCAGGTTGGATGGGGAGCATCGCTGCACTGCTATTTTCAGGTCTCTCCAGAGATGTTCGATCGGGTTCAAATCCGGGCTCTGGCTGGTCCACTCAAGGACATTCAGAGACTTGCCCCGAAGCCACTCCTGTGTTGTCTTGGCTATGGGCTTAGGGTTGTTGTCCTGTTGGAAGGTGAACCTTCGCCCCAGTCTGAGGTCCTAATCGCTCTGGATTTCTTCATGCAACTTTTTGGTCTGTCGTGTATTAATGTCTCAGCAGTGAGCATTGCTACTTTTCCATTGGTGTTGTCAGATAATCACACAATTATTGACTTGATTCTGGGAAATTTTAGCAGTGCAGAAATTTTTGCCATAAATCTCTGGCTACAGACCTGGTGGCGTAGCAGGAAATTGAGATTGCTGGCATCCCCTTACAGAAAAACCCATGATTTTACGTGGAAAATATGTGAAATCATGTGAAAACATGTGTTTTTTAAACACTTCACATTGTGACATTCCCATACACATTATTACCTATAATACACCTCTGCACATAGCAAAAGAGTGCCATCTGCACTCAGGGATTTACAAAATGCAATTACAAAATACAATGACAAAATACCATAAAGATCAATAGACAAAATTAAATGACAAAATACTTATATTTTGTAATATATCCAAGTAAAATACATGTTATTTGCTTTTTAAAATACAATAATACATTTACAAGGAGCCGGCCCAAACAGCAACACCAGTAATGATTACAGAAACGTTTTAAAGTACTTGCTATGAATGTGATATGTTGTTGTCACTCTGGATAAGACTGTGCTAAATTACCAAATTCTAAATGTATATGTGAAAATCAACATATCAACATATCAAAATTAACTATGCCTTTTTATTTGTCTTGTTTAGGGGCAGAGCTCATTAGCATTTTGCTTGACGCCCAGTGTTACAACCAATTATGAGATGGGCATAACCATACATATTTCAAATATATGTAAGAGAAATACTGACCATCTCTGTCTGCCCTGCTATCTTAGTTATCAATTAACTATTTTCTCATCATAGTGGATAAAATGGCGCCGGAAGAAATGGCAGCAGTTTTACGGGCGCCAAACCAATTGTGCTATTATGTGTTTTTTGTACATAATGCTTCTGCAACCGTATCTTACGGTAAACAAGAGCTTCTGGATATCAGGACAGCGGTCAAACCTCGGATTAGACAAATATTTTTTCTTCAAAAAGCAGGACGCACAGGACATTCTCCAAACATCCGACAAGGCCAACATCCCAGTTATTTGCAAGAGGAAGAGACGCAGGTACAGAGGACACAGAGCGGGATGCCTCGTAAGGATCCGCAGAAGGCGAGTGGGAAAGCTGCCGTCACAGTCAATATTACTCGCCAACGTGAAATCATTGGACAATAAATTAGACGAGGTACGATCACGAATATCCTACCAACGGGACATCAAAAACTGTAATATCTCATGTTTCACGGAATCGTGTCTGAATGTTGACATGGATATTCAGCAAGCGGGAAATACGCTCCACCAGCAAGATAGAACAGCACACTCCGGTAAGACGAGGGCAGGCCATCTATGTATATTTGTAAACAACAGCTGGTGCACGAAATCTAAGGAAGTCTCTAGATTTTGCTCGCCTGAGGTAGAGTATCCTGTGATAAATTGCTGACCACAATACTTGCCTAGAGCTTTTTCAGCTATACTTTTCGTGGCTGTTTATTTACCACCACAGACGGATGCTGGCACTAAGACCGCACTCAGTCAGCTGTATAAGGAAATAAACAAACAGGAAACCACTCACCCAGAGGTGGCGCTCCTATTGGCCGGAGACTTTAATGCAGGTAAACTTAAATCAGTTCTACCTAATTTCCATCAACATGTTAAATGTGCAACCAGAGGGAAATAAATTCGAGATCACCTGTACTCCATACACAGGGATGCATACAAAGCTCTCCCTCACCCTCCATTTGGTAAATCCAACCACAATTCTATCCTCATGATTCCTGCTTACAAGCAAAAATTAAAGCAGGAAGCACCAGTGACTCGGTCTATAAAAAAGTGGTCAGATGAAGCAGATGCTAAACTACAGGATTGTTTTGCTATCACAGACTGGAACATCTTCTGGGAATCTTCCGATGGCATTGAGGAGTACACCACATCAGTCACTGGCTTTATCAATACGTGCATCGAGGACGTCAACCCCACAGTGACTGTACAGACATACTCCAACCTGAAGACATGGATTACAGGCAACATTCGCACTGATCTAAAGGGTAGATCTGTTGCTTTCAAGGTGCGGGACTCTAACCCGGATGCTTATAAGAAATCCTGCTATGCCCTCCGACGAACCATAAAACAGGCAAAGCAGCAATACAGGGCTAAGATTGAATTGTACTACACCGGCTCCGACGATTGCCTTATGTGGCAGGGCTTGCAAACTATTACAGACTACAAAGGGAAGTCCAGCCGCGAGCTGCCCAGTGACACAAGCCTAACAGACGAGCTAAATCACTTCTGTGCTCGCTTCGAGGCAAGCAACACTGAGGCATGCATGAGAGCATCAGCTGTCCCGGACGACTGTGTGATCACGCTCTCCATAGCCGACGTGAGTAAGACCTTTAAACAGGTCAACATTCACAAGGCTGTGGGGCCAGACGGATTACCAGGACGTGTGCTCCGAGCATGTGCTGACCAACTGGCAGTTGTCTTCACTGACATTTTAAACATGTCCCTGATTGAGTCTGTAATACCAACATGTTTCAAGCAGACCACCATAGTCCCGGTGCCCAAGAACACAAAGGCAACCTGCCTAAATGACTACAGACCCGTAGCACTCACGTCCGTAGCCATGAAGTGCTTTGAAAGGCTGGTAATGGCTCACATCAATGCCATTGTCCCAGAAACCCTAGACCCACTCCAATTTGCATACCTCCCAAACAGATCCACAGATGATGCAATCTCTATTGCACTCCACCTGGACAAAAGGAACACCAATGTGAGAATGCTATTCATTGACTACAGCTCAGCGTTCAACACCACAGTACCCTCAAATCTCATCACTAGGCTAAGGATCCTGGGACTAAACACCTCCCTCTGCAACTGGATCCTGGACTTCCTGAAGGGCTGCCCCCAGGTGGTTAGGGTAGGTAGCAACACATCTGCCACGATTATCCTCAACACTGGAACCCCCCAGGGGTGCGTGCTTAGTCCCCTCCTGTACTCCCTGTTCACCCACGACTGCATGACCAGGCACGACTCCAACACCCTCATTAAGTTTGCAGACGACACAACAGTCGTAGGCCTGATCACCGACAATGACAAGACAGCCTATAGGGAGGAAGTCAGAGACCTGGCCAGGTGGTGCCAGAATAACAACCTATCCCTCAATGTAACCAAGACTAAGGAGATGATTGTGGACTACAGGAAAAGGAGGACTGAGCACACCCCCATTCTCATCGACGGGGCTGTAGTGGAGCAGGTTGAGATCTTCAAATTCCTTGGTGTCCACATCACCAACAAACTAGAATGGACTAAACACCAAGACAGTCGTGAAGAGGGCACTACAAAGCCAATTCCCCCTCAGGAAACGAAAAAGATTTGGCATGGGTCCTCAGATCCTCAAAAGGTTCTACAGCTGCAACACCGAGAGCATACTGACTGGTTGCATCACCGCCTGGTATGGCAACTGCTCTGTATCCGACCGTAAGACACTTCAGAGCGTAGTGCATATGGCCCAATACATCACTGGGGCCAAGCTTCCTGCCATCCAGGACCTATATACCAGGCGGTGCCAGAGAAAGGTCCAAAAACTTGTCAAAGACTCCAGTCACCCAAGTCATAGACTGTTCTCTCTGCTTCTGCACGGCAAGCGGTACTGGAGTCTAGGTCCAAAATACTCCTCAACAGCTTCTACACCCAAGCTATATGACTGCTGAACAATTAATCAAATGGCCACCCAGACTATTTACATTGACCCCCACCACCCTTTGTTTTTACACTGCTGCTACTACTGGTCTGTGGTTGTGAGGCCGGTTGGATGTTCTGCCATATTCTCTAAAATGATGTTGGAAGCAGCTTATGGTAGAGAAATTAACCTTCAATTCTCTGGCAACATTTCTAGTGGACATGTTTTAAGTCAGCTTGCCAATTGCACACTCCCTCAAAACTTGAGACATCTGTGGCATTGCTTGCATGACAAAACTGCACTTTAAGAGTGGCCTTTTATTGTCCCCAGCTCATGGTGCAACTGTGTAAAGATCATGCTGTTTAATAAGCTTATTGATATGCCACACTTGTCAGGTGAATGGATTATCTTTGCAAAGGAGAAATGCTCACTAACAGGGGTGTAAACTAATTTGAGCACATCATTTCAGAGAACTAAGGTTTTTGTGCATATGGAACATTTCTGGGATCTTTTATTTCAGTTTATGAAAAATGGGACCAACATTTTATGTTTTGCATTTATATTTTGTTTAGTATAAATAGTCAGTTCATAGAAAAATGTGAACTTCTTTCCAACAACTGATTATGTGCAGTGCATTTGTTTTGTTTTCTTCTCTACCTCAAGTGACTGGTTTATACAATTCAGGGGGCAATGGCATGAAATAAATTGCTTTTCTAAGAATGCAGTCAGTGTATTGAGAGGGTGTGTATGCTGAGGAGGTTGGTCCGCAACAACAATAATAGTGTGTATTCCAAATGGCTCCCTATTCCCTTTAAAGTGCACTCCTTTGCACCAGGGCCCAAAGGGGGAATAGGGTGCCATTTGGGACGTATTTACAATGTGTAAGATGGAGATGCTTTGCATTGTGCATTGGTCCAATGACTGTCTGCAGATTGGTCTTCTCAAGATGACCATGGCAATTTTTTTGCCAGAGACACGTCCATCTAGCTTGAGAAAATTGAAATATTCAAGTAATGTTGTATGTCTTCCAGTGATATAAGTCGTAAACAGATGGCTATAAGACTTTCTCCAACATACAATACCTTCTGGTAGTTTGGTTCTGATTTCTATTCAAACCAACTGATGGAGAATTGTGAATTAAAACAGCATGCAGTTCCTTTTTCTTAATTAAGCAAATTATGAAGAAATACAATACCTCAAACTATTAGTTTTTTTCTTTCCAGAAATAACGGCAGGATTATTTTCTGTTTTCAATACATTTTTCTCTAGTTGACATTCAATCCAACTGCTAATTTTTCCGCCACCCTTTCTTTCTACAAACGTTGCATGGCATCACAGTAAGACCCAAGCTCTGTCAATCTCCCACAATAGAGGAAGGAATACAATACATGCCGTGTTAGAGAGGAGGCAGGTAGCCTAGCGGTTAGAGCGTTGGACTAGTAACCAAAATGTTGCAAGATTGAATCCCCAAGCTGACAAGGTAAAAATCTGTTGTTCTGCCCCTGAACAAGGCAGTTAACCCACTGTTCCTAGGCTGACTTGCCTAGTAAAATAAATAAACAAGTGTTTACAAGTAATTCCTGGAGAGAAAAAAAGGTTTCCTCTGTCTTGGAAAAACCAAACACATCTCGGTCAGGCCGGATCCTACACAGGGCTGAAAAAAAACAACATAGACCAGCATAAATTTCAAGCTAGTCCATGCTGGTTGGACTATGCTGGTCAAACTGGTCTGACCAGCATGGTCTAGCTGGTTCTGCAGGCAGACCAGCCTTCATTGGGTCCTCTGTCCCATGCCCTCCTGCATACTTCCAACATCTTGGAATCTCCCTCCTACACACTGCTGCAACATGACCATAAACGTTACACCTGAAACAACACAGTGGATTTGACACAACAGCTCTAACAGGATAACTGATATATCCTAACATGACTTTTGTAGAGAGACTGTCTCAAAACTCACCACGCTCCCCACCGGGTCTACGTCGCACAAACGAAAGGCGTCACAAACACCAGGAATTTTGAACTTCAATTACTCCACCTCCACACTTAACGCTACCTCAAAAATCACTCCTTTCAATGGTTCCCTGCGCCTAAAAGCAAAGCAAGAAAAGAGATCTTGACCGAAGTTGCGTGACACGGAGCGCCTGCTCCCTCCGGTCAGAAGAAACACAAACAAATATCACAAGTCCACTATAGATTACCTTCACTGATTCAACTGCACCCAACTCTTTTCTCACCCACCCTGAAAGCATAAATGGATCCACCAAAAGTTGACCTAAACAACCATTTCAGCAACGGCTGCAGTAAGTCCAACTAACGGATTGGATAAGTTTAGAAAAATGTATGTTATTTATCTTTGTGTAGCATAAGTTAACTTAATTGATTAATTACATACACTATTTAAAAAAAAAAAACTGTAAACATGATAATGATGGGTGTGGTTTTGCAGACCCGCTGGACCATGTTGAACCAGAATACACAAAAGTCACAACATTTTTACAGCTGAATTAATGTGTTTTTGCTGTAAAATGACAACAAGCATGCACGCACCCCAGTCCCTAGTGAATGGGCAGTCTAAATCCTAAAACTAGAGCCTCCCTCCAGACGGTCTCTCTTGGGGATGGTGTGACTGCCAAATTGAGAAGCACAAACCCCACAATCCCCACCTCATCTTCCCCCACGTCCCCCAAAACCCCTCACTCTTACCTGGGGCCTACCTCAAGTCAAGCCAACCCTCCTCCGTTCCAAGTTCCAAACTCCATCTTGGGTAATAACAGTGGGGATGAACCATACCATTCACTGCTTTCCTCTCAATCCTATTGCAAAAGAGAAGGGTTGTTGGGGGGGTTCTCTGTAGAGGGAGATTGAGATTAGAATACTGTTGGTGTGTTAATGAGATCCTATAGTATGTTGGAGCCGAGAGAGAGATCTCATATTGGACCAGAATAGGGTAGTTTGTTTGTTATCCAGATGCAGTCCACTCGTTAGGGATGAGGAGGTTGGGTAGCAGCAGGAGGGATGGAGAAACTGTTCTGTGGCCACTGCCACCTAACATAGTCCCTGTGGAGGGAGGGAATGGAAGGGAAGGGAAGGGAGAGAGAGAAAAGAGAGGAAAGAGAGAGAGAGGGAGAGGGAGAGAGACAGAGAGAGGGTTCTGATCTCCAGCCTGGGTCCTGTGTGACCATGTGTCTCCCCACAAAGGGGGCAGCTGAGGAAGGCCAGCTGAGGGCTCTGTCCCCCCCCTCACTCTCCCTCTCCTGGGGCTTAGGGCTTAGTTCCACAACACGTGCGTACAGGGACAAGACTCACATTAGAGCCGCATCACACCCAACACCCCTCCCTCCCTCCTGCCCCAGCATGCTGAGAATCGCAACACCTCCCCACCCCCCTCATCTCTGTATCATGTCCGCTGAGCATTGCTTGTGAGCGATCCGTGTCGAGTGTCGTTCCCCATGGACTCAGAGATAGGACGGGAAAAACAACCCCAAACTCCAGTCAGTCCATATGGCTTTCACTGGGGATTTATTATCAGACACAACATTATGGAAGTGAAACAATCAATTTCCTGACTAATCCAAGAAAGGCCGTGGCCATTTTAATAGAAAGTACATGGAGCCAAGGGTCTCCCATGAAAGTCAGCCTGTCACAGGCACACACGCATAGACACTGACACAGTCTCCCACCCCTGGAACGCAGCATGGCTTTGTCGCAGGCCTGGTTCTCTGTAGCAGAGGACACACCAATCAATATCTGGTGAGCAAAGCCTGTCAAACAAGGCACAAAGAAATAGTTTGTATCTCACATGGCACCCTATCCCCTACATGATGTGTTGCTTTTGAATATTGCATGGGCTAGGGTCCAAAGTAGTGCACTATATAGGGAATAGGGTGCCATTTTGGATTTTTTTACCTTTATTTAACTAGGCAAGTCAGTTAAGAACAAATTCTTATTTTCAATGACGGCCTAGGAACAATGGGTTAACTGCCTTGTTCAGAGGCAGAACGACAGGTTTTGACCTTGTCAGCTCGGGGATTCAATCGTGCAACCTTTCGGTTACTAGTCCAACGCTTTAACCACTAGGCTACCTGCCGCGCCAATGATGATGAATCATTATAAGGACTGGGGCTGGGAAGGCAAGATTATTATCACTCCATTCAGTGGAAATAGATGAATATTATGTGGTCGAATTATTAAGATTGTGGAAGTGATGTGATTAGCTTTGAGGCGACATTGAAGGAAAGTTCCACTCAAAAACTATTTTGGTATTTGTTTCATTAGTCCAATGTTCTTACATGTTGTGTATGTCAGCAATCAACTTTTCAAGATATCTTTCAAAATACATAGTGTCACGGTATGATGTGTTTTCACAGTGGACTAATGAAAAAATGTCAAAATATAGCTTTTGAGTGGGACTTTTTCTTTAAGAAGAATTTGTGTACACTATAAAAAGAAACGTGCACGTTTGAACTAAATAAGGTTATTGAGAGCGATGCCATAGGCCAGGGGAAACCTTTTAGGGTCCCCCGAAGAACCATAAATGGGATGGTTCTTTGAAGAACCATGAAATGTTTCGGCCCTCCAGGAACACAATATAATAGCCCAGGTGTCACGTCCTGGCCAGTATAAGGTTAATTGTTTTTGTAGTTTGGTCAGGACGTGGCAGAGGGTATTTGTTTTATGTGGTTTGGGGTGGTGTGTTTGTGTAAAGGGTGTTTGATTTAGTATTTCCGGGTTGTTGGTTGATGGTCTATGTGTTTGTATTCTATGGTTAGTCTGGTGTGTGTGTTTCTATGTTTGGTTAATTGGGGTTGGGACTCTCAGTTGAAGGCAGGTGTTGTCTATCTGCCTTTGATTGAGAGTCCCATATATTAGGGTGTGTTTGTGTGTGTGTGTGTGATTTGTGGGTGATTGTTCCGTGTTCCGTGTATAGTGTAAGTATGCCTAACAGGACTGTCAGGTTATCGCGAGTTTTGTTTTGTTATCTTGTATACCCATTTTGAGTTTATTAAATGTTCAAAATGAACTACATCAACTCTGCTGCGTATTGGTCATCTTTTTCCGACGATGATTTCGTTATATCGTCCTCCGACGAAGAAATCCCTGACAGAATCACCCACCAAACCAAGACCAAGCAGCGGAGAAAGGAGCAGCACGCTCAGGATACGGACTATGTGGAGAGATGGACATGGGAGCAGGTTATGGCCGGAGAAGGCCCATGGAGTATGGCTGGTAAGGACCGGGAACGTTTCCGAGGATCAAGACTGGCGTTGAAGCACGAGAGGCACCCCCAATAATTTTTTTTGGGGGGGGCACACGGGTAGTTTGGCTAGGCATAAGAAGAGCCGGAAGCCAGCTACCCGTGGTTATATGGAGGAGCGTATGGGGTGGAGAGCACCATGTTTCGCTGAGGAGCGCACTATCTCACCCATACGCACGCACAGTCCGGTGCGCGTTGTTCCAGCCCCTCGCAGGTGCCGTGCTAGAGCGGGCATCCAGCCTGGTAGGAGGATGCCTGCGCAGCGCATCTGGTCGCCGGTACGCCTCCGAGGACCAGGCTACCCAACTCCCGCTCTACGCACGGCTACCATCAGGCCCCTGCACAGCCCAGTCTGCCCTGTACCAGCACCCCGCTCGTACAGGGCTACTAGTTCCATCCAGCCAAGACGGGTTGTGCAGGAGGTAAGATCTAGACCGACTGTGCGCCACCATGGCCCTGGGTTTCCAGCTCCTGTCTCTCGTACGGACCCGGAAGTGCGTCAACCCAGTCCGACTCGTCCTGTTCCTGCTCCCCGCACTAGCCTTCAAGTGCGTCAACCCAGCCACGCCAGTCAACAGTCACCAGAGCTGCCCGCCAGTCAACAGTCGTCACCAGAGCTGCCCGCCAGTCAACAGTCGTCGTCAGAGCTGCCCGCCAGTCAACAGTCGTCGTCAGAGCTGCCCGCCAGTCAACAGTCGTCGTCAGAGCTGCCCGCCAGTCAACAGTCGTCGTCAGAGCTGCCCGCCAGTCAACAGTCGTCGTCAGAGCTGCCCGCCAGTCAACAGTCGTCGTCAGAGCTGCCCGCCAGTCAACAATCGTCATCAGAGCTGCCCGCCAGTCAACAGTCGTCGTCAGAGCTGCCCGCCAGTCAACAGTCGTCGTCAGAGCTGCCCGCCAGTCAACAGTCGTCGTCAGAGCTGCCCGCCAGTCAACAGTCGTCAGAGCTGCCCGCCAGTCAACAGTCGTCAGAGCTGCCCGCCAGTCAACAGTCGCCAGAGAGGTCAGACTGCGCTGAACTGCCGGAGTGGCCAGACTGCGCTGAACTGCCGGAGTGGCCAGACTGCGCTGAACTGCCGGAGTGGCCAGACTGCGCTGAACTGCCGGAGTGGTCAGACTGCGCTGAACTGCCGGAGTGGCCAGACTGCCCTGAACTGCCGGAGTGGCCAGACTGCCCTGAACTGCCGGAGTGGCCAGACTGCCCTGAACTGCCGGAGTGGCCAGACTGCCCAGACTGTCCCGAGTTGCCAGACTGTCCCGAGTTGCCGGAGTGGCCAGACTGCCCAGACTGTCCCGAGTTGCCAGACTGTCCCGAGTTGCCAGACTGTCCTGAGTTGCCAGACTGTCCCGAGTTGCCAGACGGCCCAGACTGTCCCGAGTTGCCAGACGGCCCAGACTGTCCCGAGTTGCCAGACTGCCCAGACTGTCCCGAGCTGCCAGACTGCCCAGACTGTCCCGAGCTGCCAGACTGCCCAGACTGTCCCGAGCTGCCAGACTGCCCCGACAGCCTGGAACGGCCTGAGCCGGAGCCACCTCCAGAAATAGGTGGGTTGGGGAGGGGGGGTGTAGCACAGTGCCGTCGTTGACGGCAGCCACCCTCCCTTCCCTCCCTTTAGAAAAGGGGAATTTTTTTTGGTGTTGCTTGGGGTTATTTTTTGTTAAGGTGCTTCTGGGGTAGCACCTTTAAGGGGGGGGTACTGTCACATCCTGGCCAGTATAAGGTTAATTGTTTTTGTAGTTTGGTCAGGACGTGGCAGAGGGTATTTGTTTTATGTGGGTCGGGGTGGTGTGTTTGTGTACAGGGTGTTTGATTTAGTATTTCCGGGTTGTTGGTTGATGGTCTATGTGTTTGTATTCTATGGTTAGTCTGGTGTGTGTGTTTCTATGTTTGGTTAATTGGGGTTGGGACTCTCAGTTGAAGGCAGGTGTTGTCTATCTGCCTTTGATTGAGAGTCCCATATATTAGGGTGTGTTTG
This sequence comes from Salmo salar, assembly GCF_965601325.2. Classification (NCBI taxonomy): domain Eukaryota; kingdom Metazoa; phylum Chordata; class Actinopteri; order Salmoniformes; family Salmonidae; genus Salmo; species Salmo salar. The sequence continues at coordinate 8,618,024 of NC_138319.1, forward strand.
TGTGTGTGATTTGTGGGTGATTGTTCCGTGTTCCGTGTATAGTGTAAGTATGCCTAACAGGACTGTCAGGTTATCGTGAGTTTTGTTTTGTTATCTTGTATACCCATTTTGAGTTTATTAAATGTTCAAAATGAACTACATCAACTCTGCTGCGTATTGGTCATCTTTTTCCGACGATGATTTCGTTATATCGTCCTCCGACGAAGAAATCCCTGACACCAGGGTGCCTTTCGAGTGAATTTTAGTGTTACCATACCACCCATGACTGTGTTTGCTAATGACAGAGACATGGTTGTTACATTCTTTCATTTCAGTCATGTGGCCATCACCAAGTGAGATCCTAAGTGAATATGTTGTCATTCAATTATTTAAGATAATACATGTTTCATAAAGCCTTCTTTTGAGGGCCTAGTTTTACCCTACTACAGTGGCCTGAAACTCATAGTTTACGGGACACATCAGTCCTGGAAGTTCCGTTATGCTAGCCTCTCTGGGCTAGGCGGGACGAATTCGTCCCACTTACGTAACAGCCACTTTAAGCCTGTGGCGCGATTTTCAAAACCTTAAAAATCCTATTACTACAATTTCTCAAACATATGACTATTTTACAGCTATTTAAAGACAAGACTCTCGTTAATCTAACCACACTGTCCGATTTCAAAAAGGCTTTACAACGAAAGCAAAACATTAGATTATGTCAGCAGAGTACCAAGCCAGAAATAATCAGACACCCATTTTTCAAGCTAGCATATAATGTCACATAAACCCAGAAGACAGCTAAATGCAGTACTAACCTTTGATGATCTTCATCAGATGACAACCCTAGGACATTATGTTATACAATACATGCATGTTTTGTTCAATCAAGTTCATATTTATATCAAAAACCAGCTTTTTACATTAGCATGTGACGTTCAGAACTAGCATACCCCCCGCAAACTTCCGGAGGAATTCGCTAACATTTTACTAAATTACTCACGATAAACGTTCACAAAAAGCATAACAATTATTTTAAGAATTATAGATACAGACCTCCTCTATGCACTCGATATGTCCGATTTTAAAATAGCTTTTTGGTGAAAGCACATTTTGCAATATTCTAAGTACATAGCCCAGGCATCACGGGCTAGCTATTTAGACACCCGGCAAGTTTAGCACTCACCATAATCATATTTACTATTATAAAAGTTTGATTACCTTTTGTTGTCTTCGTCAGAATGCACTCCCAGGACTGCTACTTCAATAACAAATGTTGGTTTGGTCCAAAATAATCCATCGTTATATCCGAATAGCGGCGTTTTGTTCGTGCGTCCCAGACACTATCTGAAATGGTAAATCAGGGTCGTGCGCATGGCGCAATTCGTGACAAAAAAAATCTAAATATTCCATTACCGTACTTCGAGGCATGTCAACCGCTGTTTAAAATCAATTTTTATGCCATTTTTCTCGTAAAAAAGCGATAATATTCCGACCGGGAATGTCCATTTAGCTAAACTGAGGAAAGTAAACAAAGCTTTCGGTCGACGCGGGCACGCGCCTGAGTCTCACAGTACTGTAACCAGCCACTACCCAAACGCGCTACTTTGTTTCAGCCAGAGCCTGCAAAGCCACGATTCAGCTTTTTGCCGCCTTCTGAGACCCTATGGCAGCCGTAGGAAGTGTCACGGGACAGCTAAGATCCTCACTCTTCAATAAACAGAGACAAGAAGAACGACACCTTGTCAGACAGGCCACTTCCTGCCTGAAACCTTGTCAGGTTTTTGCCTGCCAAATGAGTTCTGTTATACTCACAGACACCATTCAAACAGTTTTAGAAACTTTAGGGTGTTTTCTATCCATATGTAATAAGTATATGCATATTCTAGTTACTGGGTAGGAGTGGTAACCAGATTAAATCGGGTACGTTTTTTATCCAGCCGTGTCAATACTGCCCCCTATCCTAAACAGGCTAGCCTGTAAAGTGATATGTAATTCCTATTGGATATCCACCATTTTAAATTTCTATTCACCTGCAACCTGCATTCACAATGACTGCCAGGATTGGGAAGACTAATATATTAGACTACCTTAAACTTCTAAACTGGAACAACCATTTCAGTAACATGTGCAATAAGTCCAAGTAATAGATTGGAATAGTTTAGAAAAATGTATGTTATATATTTGACTAGCAGATTAATCAATCAATGTGCATGCAAAAACATAGATATTGAAACAAACAATTAAAAACATCTCCCTGCAATAGAGCATGCTGTGAAATATGATAATAATCAACTTGGTTTTGGTTCAAAGTGATGAGTATGGGATTCAGGCACCTGTACTAGGGTAAAACTAAGCCCTCAAAATAAGGCCTTTTTTGAAATCGTACGGCATTGTGTTAAATAGTTCTATTTTTTACAATAACATATTCCCTTATCATCTCACTTGGTGAACCAAAAATGGATGAATGGAACAATGATGTCTCTGTCACTAACAAATGCAGTCATGGGTAGTAACTCTACAATTTACTCGAAAGGCAAGACACTCTGGGAAATAGTTGAATAAGGCTTTACACTAATCAGTGTGTTAATTTAACACTGTTCCGGTGTTTATATGGGTCCACACTGAATGTATTTATTTTTAACACTGGAGAATTTGCTGTATACCCAACAACACATGCCACCAGGGGTCTAAGTCACGGCAACGCACAGTATTATACAGAACCCTGATCGCATGAAACTCCCTTCCATCTCCAATTACTCAGGGAAAGAGCAGAATTACCTATAAAAAATTATAAAACAACATCTCATGGCACAATAGGGACTGTGAAATGACACGCACACAAACACAAGAACACAGACACACTATCACAGTTTAACACACACAATCTACACACACATTATTCTTTAGTTATATTGTTTGTATAGTGTTGTACTTGACATTTTTGTGACTGTTCTTGTCCATCAGTGTATCAATGTTTTGTTACTTGTCGTGTTTTATGTTTTAGTGTCGACCCCAGGAAGAATAGCTGCTGCTTTGGCAAAAGCTCATGGGGATCCCAATAAACCAACAAACCAATACAGCCATCTTCTACAAACTACTTTACCATCTACAGAGGCTTGTCATCTACAGCTTAGCTTCTACAATCATCACCGTCGCCTCATCTCTATAGATGGACATTTGACTGGTACATTATGGTAGGAACTGAACTGAGACAATTTAATGCACTCACACTTTATTTTTATTGGGAACCCAGTTTATTATTTTGTTATTACTGTATTGGACAAAACGGTATTGTTTTGTGAATGAATGGTCATTGCGTTTGTGATACTCTGTTGTTGTGTGTTGATCTTTGAACATAAAAAAGAGAAGAAACAAACGGTTTCAACAATAGATAAACTTCAACTTCAAATGTTTATCACTGAGTCCTTGCAGTATTCCTTCAGTAGATATTGAATGTTTTTCCTTGGCTTATTAGATGACATTGCTTTAGAGACCAGTTTTCTTTTCAGACCTAAATGGACTGTATGCCCATCGTACATAGTAGCTCTAGAGTAGTCTCTACAGTGTGTTACAGTGTGAGAAGACAGACATCCAGCCTACAGATAGAGATGGCTGAGAGACTTGCCCTTCGGTAACTGTCAAGACAAGAAACTCCTCTCTCAAATTCTGTTTTGCTTTCACTCCCGATACTACATGCAGCCTACACATTCTCTGTGATGATTGGACAAGTTGTCCGTCAATCTACTCCATTTGTACGTTTGTCACTTGAATAATTTGTGTGTTTTCTGTTGGTCGGACCACATAAATAAGTAATAAAGCAACTGATCTCTTTGCTATCAGGGATACTAGGAGTTCCTCTTTCTCCTCGGGCCTTACTGTGATACTGCCAATATTCTAGATGTAATGCCAGCATGCTCATAAGACATTGAGATAGAACTCCATAATGTAAAGCATGGCTCATAATTAGCCATTTTTTGTCAACTTTGGCTGACATTTTGGTGTGACTTTCCACTCTACTGTATATAATAAACAAGAATCTCAGAATTTTGGATTCCATCACCATAGTGATGGCAGTGAACCCTTGTCAAAATTACAAAATAAAGGAGGCCACACACTCTAAGTTGCTCCTAATAATGTAATAGTTGAACTAATGATTTTGGCACACTGTGCCTTCATCGGGATTTGATGTCTGTCAACAAATGACAATCTATCATTGACAGGTCGTGGATGTATCGCAAGTCACTCAAGTGTCTAGGTACAAAGTGTCAGAGGCTGTGTCACAAACGGCACCCTATTTCCCAGGGCTCTGGTCAAAGTAGAAGTAGTGAATAGGGTGGCATTTGGGACAAAGCAGAATCATCACTGAGACAGCTGGGAGATGGCTGGGCGCGGCATGAGTCCTTCAGAGGACCAATGACAAAGTTTGTTATGCAGTCTGCTAGATGAGCTCAGGCCAAACTGTCATGGCCAAATGGCCAACCAGTCAGTCACAAAAACAACTGTCACAAAAAGTAGGGATTGTTGATAATGCAATTTCAGAGCAATCATTATAATTCAAGCACACTCATTCACATATTACATTGACCATCGGGCCAGACTGGTCAATCACATGCGCAAGTTTATTCAATCGTAATCAGTTTAGATGGTTTTCTTGTATGTTTTGTCTTTCTGTTTTTCTCGTTATCTGTAAAATCTCCCGTTGGTTGATGCATCACAGAGACTTGGCACGCCTGTCAACTTCTGGCTGGCTATTTGGCCATCACCCGCATTGTGAGGGGTGCATCTGGTGTGTCCGACTAGCTCCCTATGACTTCCAGTAAAGCTGCTGGGTCCATTAGCAGAGAGCAAAACAAAGAGGGAGAGAGAAAATGAAGGGAAGCATGCTGGGGCGATTCAGTCATTTATACCGCGCATTTGGAAAGTATTACAACCCCTTGACTTTTTCAACATTTTGTTACATTACAGCCTTATAAAACTGCTTAAATATTTTTTCCTCGTCAATCTACACACAATAACCCATAATGACAAACTGAAAACAGGTTTTTAGAAATTTCTGCTAGTTTACATTTTTTTTTATTTACATACGTATTAAGACCCTTTGTTATGAGACTCGAAATTGAGTTCAGGTGCATCCTGTTTCCATTGATCATCCTTGAGATGTTGCCACAACTTGATTGGAGTCCACCTGTGGTAAATTCAATTGATTGGACAAGATTTGGAAAGGCACACACCTGTCTATACAGTGCCTTGCGAAAGTATTCGGCCCCCTTGAACTTTTCGAACTTTTGCCACATTTCAGGCTTCAAACATAAAGATATAAAACTGTAATTTTTTGTGAAGAATCAACAACAAGTGGGACACAATCATGAAGTGGAATGAAATTTATTGGATATTTCAAACTTTTTTAACAAATAAATAACTGAAAAATTGGGCGTGCAAAATTATTCAGCCCCCTTAAGTTAATACTTTGTAGCGCCACCTTTTGCTGCGATTACAGCTGTAAGTCGCTTGGGGTATGTCTCTATCAGTTTTGCACATCGAGAGACTGAAATTTTTGCCCATTCCTCCTTGCAAAACAGCTCGAGCTCAGTGAGGTTGGATGGAGAGCGTTTGTGAACAGCAGTTTTCAGTTCTTTCCACAGATTCTCGATTGGATTCAGGTCTGGACTTTGACTTGGCCATTCTAACACCTGGATATGTTTATTTGTGAACCATTCCATTGTAGATTTTGCTTTATGTTTTGGATCATTGTCTTGTTGGAAGACAAATCTCCGTCCCAGTCTCAGGTCTTTTGCAGACTCCATCAGGTTTTCTTCCAGAATGGTCCTGTATTTGGCTCCATCCATCTTCCCATCAATTTTAACCATCTTCCCTGCCCCTGCTGAAGAAAAGCAGGCCCAAACCATGATGCAGCCACCACCATGTTTGACAGTGGGGATGTTGTGTTCAGGGTGATGAGCTGTGTTGCTTTTACGCCAAACATAACATTTTGCATTGTTGCCAAAAAGTTCGATTTTGGTTTCATCTGACCAGAGCACCTTCTTCCACATGTTTGGTGTGTCTCCCAGGTGGCTAGTGGCAAACTTTAAACGACACTTTTTATGGATATCTTTAAGAAATGGCTTTCTTCTTGCCACTCTTCCATAAAGGCCAGATTTGTGCAGTATACGACTGATTGTTGTCCTATGGACAGAGTCTCCCACCTCAGCTGTAGATCTCTGCAGTTCATCCAGAGTGATCATGGGCCTCTTGGCTGCATCTCTGATCAGTCTTCTCCTTGTATGAGCTGAAAGTTTAGAGGGACGGCCGGGTCTTCGTAGATTTGCAGTGGTCTGATACTCCTTCTATTTCAATATTATCGCTTGCACAGTGCTCCTTGGGATGTTTAAAGCTTGGGAAATCTTTTTGTATCCAAATCCAGCTTTAAACTTCTCCACAACAGTATCTCGGACCTGCCTGGTGTGTTCCTTGTTCTTCATGATGCTCTCTGCACTTTAAACGGACCTCTGAGACTATCACAGAGCAGGTAAATTTATACGGAGACTTGATTACACACAGGTGGATTCTATTTATCATCATTAGTCATTTAGGTCAACATTGGATCATTCAGAGATCCTCACTGAACTTCTGGAGAGAGTTTGCTGCACTGAAAGTAAAGGGGCTGAATAATTTTGCACGGCCAATTTTTCAGTTTTTTATTTGTTAAAAAAGTTTGAAATATCCAATAAATTTCGTTCCACTTCATAATTGTGTCCCACTTGTTGTTGATTCTTCACAAAAAATTACAGTTTTATATCTTTATGTTTGAAGCCTGAAATGTGGCAAAAGGTCGAAAAGTTCAAGGGGGCCGAATACTTTCGCAAGGCACTGTATAAGGTCTCACAGTTGACAGTGGATGTCAGAGCAAAAACAAAGCCATGAGGTTGAATGAATTGTCCTTAGAGCTCCGAGACAGGATTGTGTTGCGGCACAGATCTGGGGAAGGGTGGCCAAAATATTCTGCAGCATTGAAGGCCCCCAAGAACACAGTGGCCTCCATCATTCTTATATGGAAGACGTTTAAAACCAACAAGAGTCTTACTAGAGCTGGCTGCCTGGCAAAACTGAGCAATTGGGGGAGAAGAGCCTTGGTCAGGTAGGTGACCAAGAACCCAATGGTCACTCTGACAGAGCTCCAAAGTTCCTCTGTAGAGATGGGAGAACCTTCCAGAAGGACAACCATCTCTGCAGCATTCCAACAATCTGGCCTTTATGGTGGAGTGGCCAAACTGAAACCACTCCTCAGTAAAAGGTACATGACAGTCGGCTTGGAGTTTTCCAAAAGGCACCTAACAAACAATATTCTCTGGTCTGATGAAACCAAGATTGAACTCTTTGGCCTGAATGCCAAGCGCCACATCTGGAGGAAACCTGGCACCATCCCTAAGGTGAAGCATGGTGGAGGCAGCATCATGTTGTGGCAATGTTTTTCAGCAGCAGGGACTGGGAGACTAGTCAGGATTGAGGGAAAGATGATGAGCAAGTGAGCAAGTCCAGAGTGTTCTTTGATCAAAACCTGCACCAGAGTGCTCAGGACGTCAGACAAGGGGGAAGGTTCACCTTCCAACAGGACAACGATCCTAAGCACACAGCCAAGACAATGCATTAGTGGCTTCAGGACAAGTCTGGATGTCCTTGAGTGGGCCAGCCAGAGCCCGGACTTGAACCCGATCGAACATCTTTAGAGAGACCTGAAAATAGCTGTGCAGCGACGCTCCACATCCAACCTGACAGAACTTGAGAGGATCTGCAGAGAAGAATATGAGAAACCCCCCAAGTACTGGTGTGCCAAGCTTGTAGCGTCATACCCAAGAAGACTCTAGGTTGTAATCACTGCCAAAGGTGTTTCAACAAAGTACTGAGTAAAGGGACTGAATACTTACGTAAATGTGATTTTTCAGTTTTATATTTTTAATAAACGCACAAACATTTCTAAAAAACTGTTTTTGCTTTGTTTTTATGAGGTATTGTGTGTAGATTGATGAGGATTTAAAAAAAAAAAAATTAGAATAAGGCTGTAACGTAAAGAAATATGGAAAAAGTAAACGGGTCTGAATACTTTCCGAATGCACTGTAAATCTTGATATTCTGGTAGTCGCCTGGAAGAACTCAAAGGAGAAACCCCAGAAATGTTGACCTGAAAAATCTGTAAATGTTTTGTTTGTTTACGACTGCATTTGCGTGTTGTCTGTCCACTATGTCTTGTAATAGGTTTTCTTTCAGACTTGGCTCTCATTTGTTTCCACAGAGTATTGGTAAAGAACTGGTTCAAATTACCCTTCAGACCGAAAGTGTCTCATCTGAGAGTTAGTATGGAGCTGGTTTTGGAGAAGTACACCTGCGCCTTGGTGACCAAGCAACTGATTAATACAACAAGTCGAGACTAGTTTAGATGTCTGTGTTTTGATCTCACTATTTCTCTCTGTGATGCTGCTGCTGCTGCTCCAGCCAGTCTCTCTCTCTCTCTCTCTCTCTCTCTCTCTCTCTCTCTCTCTCTCTCTCTCTCTCTCTCTCTCTCTCTCTCTCTCTCTCTCTTCCAAAGTCTGGCTTTCTATCTCTCTGTCCATCCATATGTCTATCTACCCCCCCACTCTCTCTCTCCCTACCTCCCCCCTTGTTCTCTCCTCCTATCTCTGCTGTGAAAAAGGTGGTGATAATTGTGTTCTCTTTGCTGTCTTGCAGGGCAGGGTACAGGCCAGGCTAACTGTAGGTGGAGGTGGAGGCAAGGTCTTATTTATACAGCCTGATCCCTGTGATTTATAGCATGCTCAAACTGTTTAGCCCCTGAAGCAGAATCAAAGAAATCAATCATGATACATTGTAAACCCCAAGGCATTTTAAATACATATACTTATAGTAAGTCGAACTCAAAGTCAATGAGAAGGAATTATTACTCAAAATGTTTACGTTGTACTGACTCATAAACTAAATGATGACAAATGTACCTTTTCCCGCTATCCTCTACTACAGGTAGGTTTTTTGGATTTGTTTTTAATATCTGTGTTTTTGCATGTACAGAAACAGTCAAAAGTTTGGACACATGTACTCATCCAAGGGTTTTTCTTTATTTTTGACTATTTTCTACATTGTAGAATAATAGTGAAGACTTCAAAATGCTGAAATAAGACATATTGAATCATGTAGTAACCAAAGAAAGTGTTAAACAAATAAAAATATATTTTAGATTTTAGATTCTTCAAAGCAGCCACCCTTTGCCTTTATGACAGCTTTGCACACTCTTGGCATTCTCTCAACCAGCTTCACCTGGAATGCTTGTCCAACATTCTTGAAGGAGTTCCCACATATGCTGAGCATTTGTTGGCTGCTTTCCTTCACTCTGCGGTCCAACTCATCCTGAACCATCTCAATTGGGTTGAGGTTGGGGATTGTGGAGGCCAGGTCATCTGATGCAGCACTCCATCACTCTCCTTCTTGGTCAAAAAGCCCTTACATAGCCTGGAGGTGTGTTAGGTCATTGTCCTGTTGAAAAACAAAGGATAGTTCCACTAAGCGCAAACCAGATGGGATGGCGTAAGGCTGCAGAATGCTGTGATAGCTATGTTGGTTAAGTGTGCCTTGAATTCTAAATAAATCACACAGTGTCACCAGCAATGCAACCACACACCATCACACCTCCTCCTCCATGCTTCACGGTAGGAACCACACATGCGGAGATCATCTGTTCACCTACTCTGTGTCTCATAAAGACATGGCATTGGGAACATAAATGTTTCTTGGCCCAAGCAAGTCTCTTCTTATTATTGGTGTCCTTCAGTAGTGGTTTCTTTGCAGCAATTTGACCATGAAGGCCTGATTCACACAGTCTCCTCTGAATGGTTGATGTTGAGATGTGTCTGTTACTTGAACTCTGTGAAGCATTTATTTGGGCTGCAATTTCTGAGGCTGGTAACTCTAATTAACTTATCATCTGCAGCAGAGGTAACTCCTGTGGCGGTCCTTCCTGTGGCGGTCCTCATGAGAGCCAGTTTCATCATAGCACTTGTGTCACGCCTTGACCATTAAAAGAGGTTGTTTGTTATTGTAGTTTGGTCAGGGCATGGCAGGGGGTGTTTGTTTAGAGTGTTTTGGGGTTTGTTGGGCTATGTTCTTGTTAGTCTATTTCTATGTTAGTTCTAGTATGTCTATTTCTATATGGTGTTTATTGGGTTGACCTTCAAGTGGAAGCAGCTGCTCCTCGTTGCTTCTAATTGAAGGTCTTATTTAAGAGGGGTGTTTTTTCTATGGGATTTGTGGGTAGTTATTTCCTGTTTTGTGTTTGTGCACCTGACAGGACTGTTTAGTGTCATTTGTTGTTTTTTGTATATGTGTTTCTTTTGTTTTCCTTCTTTAATAAAATAAGAATAAGAAGAAAATAATAAGAAGACGTTCCCGCTGCGTTTTGGTCCAATCCCTACGACACCCATGACAACTTGATTGTTTTTGAGACTGCACTTGAAGTTCTTGAAATGTTCCGCATTGACTGACCTTCATGTCTTAAAGTAATGATGGACTGTCGTTTCTCTTTGCTCATTTGAGCTGTTCTTACCATAATACGGACTTGGTATTTTACCAAATAGGGCTATCTTCTGTATACCACCCCTACCTTGTCACAACATAGCTGATTGGCTCAAACACATTAAGAAGGAAAGAAATTCCACAAACTAACTTTTAACAAGGCACACCTGTTAATTGAAATGCATTCCAGGTGACTACCTCATGAAGCTGGTTGAGAGAATGCCAAGAGTGTGCAAAGCTGTCATCAAGGCAAACTTTGAAGAATCTCAAGTATAAAATATGTTTCGATTTTTTTAACACTTTTTTGGTTACTACATGATTTCATATGTATTATTTCATGGTTTTGATGTATTCACTATTATTCTACAATGTAGAAAATAGTAAAAAATTATGAAAAACCGTTGAATGAGTAGGTGTGTTAAAAATTTTGACTCTGTATTTTATATTTAGTGATTGATTGATTAATCTTATGCTACACAAAGACAAATAACATACATTTTTCTAAACTAATCCAAGCATTTAGTTAGATTTTGTTGTTCCCATTACTAAAATGATTGTTCCAGTTTAAATGTTTTAGGCGGGATTGGTACCAGATCGAATCAGTTGTAAGGGCCTTGGATTTCAATAGGCAGATACGTTTTTGGGATCTCCTATATGTGTACGCGCTTGCGTATAAAAAAAATTAAAAACGGGTGTAATTGTTTAGACCATAGGCAGATCAGGAAATTCAAGTTTGGGGAAGCTTACAATTTATCCTACCGTTTCTACTGATCTGCGTGTCAGTTGTGATTATTTTTATACTCGCATTTTCGTGGAACAGTTTAATTTAAATAATAATGTTTTTTTTCCCTCAAAATCATTGTCACGTGAGCTAGGGAGCTAGGGAGCTAGGGACAATCATAAAAATCTGAAGTAAAATTATAAAATTTGAAAAGTTAAAATTCAACTATGGTGACAGCATCAGCCTCTGCCATATGGACACATTGATACACTGTGATCCATTGTTGGCTAGAGAAATTAGAGCATAGAACTCAGAGATAGCCTATAGGCTAATGCAGCAGTAGGCCTATAACTTCCATCATCAACTATGTAAAATACATACAGTAGGCCTTAGGCCGACAAATAAAAACAGTAGAAAATATCCTGATGAATATTCTGGTTCTTTCCATCACATTAATCTCTCTACTCCTTTGTATCTGTTTTGACTGAAGCTATTGCTAGTGAGGTGCAACATTGTACCAAATCATCACTGGGTCCAGGCAGGAAGTTGTCGCTAGTGAACTTGCAACATTGTATCAACTATTCTATTCCAGGCCTTCAGAGTTTCCTGCGTCAATGAGCTAGGGACAGACATGATTTTTATGACATGAGTTTTTGCTCTTTCACACCAAGGCAGGGAGTGTTGGAAAGATTTTTCAAATACTGAGGAACTATCATTCACAGTGGATGTTAAAAAACGGACTTTGTTGACTTGTGTGAGATGAAGAAAAAGTTACTCAGCTTATTATTAGTAGAGTAGAGCCACTGCAGAAGCAAACTCTATTCTCAGTGCTGCCATCTATTATTGTGTTCATATCACAATACTATTTCACCGACCCAGGCACATGCATAATCTCTGACCATAACCAGGCACACACGCACGCACGCACGCTCGCACACTAACACAAATACTCAGAGTCAATTTTTGCTCATTATTATTACTATCATTAATGTGTTTTTGTCAATATGCTGTGTAGTAATTTTCCATATTGCAGATGGTATGCCTGTTATTAATGTAATCAGTGTAGACTCTCGAGGACAGAAGGTCTACATAACTGTATGTGGTAATCGGCATTCAGATCCAGGCTGCGTCCCAAATGGCACCCTATCCCTTATGGGTCCTGGTCAAAAGTAGTAAGCTATGTAGGTTTAAGTGTGCAAATTGGGATGCAACCCCCCAACACTGTAAACCCCAATGTGCTACCATTACGCAAAACCTTTGATGAAACCTGTTGCACTTAATATATTTGAGTACAATTACTTAAAGGGATTTTGTTGTCATTACTCAAACAGACAGAGTCACAGTGACCCTGTAGGGCACGTGTCAAACTCATTCCACGGAGGGCTGAGTGTCTGCAGGTTTTCGCTCCAACCTTGTACTTGATTGATGAATTAAGGTCACTAATTAGTAAAGGAACTCCCCTCACCTGGTTTTCTAGGTCTTAAACTTTTACTGCAGTGGGCTAAATCAGGGTCACACAGAGTGTTTCTTGGTAGTCTTAAACAAATCTACTTTGAAATAAAAGTATACACCTCACAAGCTAGGTTTCCATCAATTTGCAACAGAATTTCATGCAAATATTCAAAAATGTGCATAAAACAAGAAGCACATTTTCCCATCGGAGATGTGCTTCCATCAAACAAACTTTTTGCTGATAAATAGCTGTGCGTGATGCCGTAGTGCACGTAAAACAAATGTTGCAGTTAAATTCCCATGTAGCGAATGAAAAATACACGTTCAATGGATTTGTCACGATCCTCGTCTTCTGACGATATCGCGAAATCACTGTTGGAGAAAGTGGACCAATACGCAGCGGATTGCGTGTTCAACATCATATTTATTAAAGACGTTGACCACGGAAAAACAAGAAATGCAGACAACACGACAGGAGACAGTTTCGCAGGCTATACCTAGCAGTGCAAAAAACAACTACCCACGAAATACAAAGACAAACACACCCTACTATATAGGACTCCCAATCAAAGGCAACTCAACACACCTGCCTTCAATTGGGAGTCCAACCCCAATTAACTAGACATAGAAACACAGACATAGACCAGTGACAAACCCCATAAACATACATCAACTCCCCTCTGCCACGTCCTGACCAAACTACAATAACCAAATATACTCTATACTGGTCAGGACGTGAAAGGATTTCCATCACTTTTCAACTCTACTGATGGTTTTGTCACAAAAACTGTTGGGCAAATGTGCCCACTCTTGGAACGTGCACTCTAGCCAGAAGCTCTCAGATACAGTGTGGGTAGGCTACCTACATTATGATATTATTATGGATAAGAGCGATATTATTTGTACACTAAACAAAAATATAAAACGCAACATGCAAAGTGTTGGTCCCATGTTTATGAGCTGAAATAAAAGATCCCAGAAATGTTCCATATGGACAAAAAGCTTATTTCTCTCAAATTTCATGCACAAATTTGTTTACATCCCTGTTAGTGAGCATTTCTCCTTTGCCAAAATAATCCATCCACCTGACAGGTGTGGCATATCAATAAACATATCAATAAACAGCATGATCATTACACAGGTGCACCTTGTGCTGGGTACAATGAATGGCCACTCTAAAATGTGCAGTTTTACCACAGATGTCTCAAGGGAGTGTGCAATTGGCATGCTGACTGCAGGAATGTCCATCAGAGCTGTTGACAGAAAATTTGAAATAAATGTTTCTACCATAAGCATCATCCAACATCGTTTTAGAGAATTTCGCAGTAAGTTCAACAGGCCTCACAAACACAGACCATGAGTCATGTGGGTGAGCGGTTTGCTGATGTCAACGTTGTGAACAGAGTATCCTGCGGTAGGCTTATGGTATGGGCAGGCGTAACCTATGGACAACAAACACAATTGCATTTTATTGTTGGCAATTTGAATGCACAGAGATACAGTGACGAGATCCTGAGGCCCATTGTCGTGCCGTTAATCTGCCCCGATCACCTCATGTTTCAGCATGATAATGCATGGCCCCATGTTGCAAGGATTTGTACACACTTCCTGGAAGCTGGAAATGTCCCAGTTCTTCAATGGCCTGCATAGTCATCAGACATGTCACCCATTGAGCATGTGTGGGATGCTCTGGATCCACGTCCACGACAGCGTGTTCCAGTTCGCGCCAAAGTCCACTATGCACAGCCGATGCACAAACTATGCATAGCCATTGAAGAGGAGTGGGACAACATTCCACAGGCCACAATCAACAGCCTGACCAACTCTATTGTAACGGCTGTCTTTGGAGACATGAATTTATTGAAGATAGAACTCTATAAACACAAAAAACAAGAAACCGACAGCCAAACGGTTCTGTCAGGTGCAAAACACTAAACAGAAAATATCTATCCACAAAACCCAAAGGAAAAACATGCTGCCTAAGTATGACTCCCAATCAGCGACAACGATGTACAGCTGTTCCTGATTGGGAGCCATACCCGGCCGAAACAAAGCAATCCCAACATAGAAATACAGACATAGAATGCCCACCCAAATCACACCCTGACTAGACATAAAAAGGCTCTCTCAGGTCAGGGCGTGACGGTACCCCCCCCAAAAGTGCGGACTCTGGTCGCAAAACCTGAACCTATAGGGGAGGGTCTGGGTGGGCATCTCTCCACGGTGGAGGCTCTGGAGCGGGACGCAGACCCCGCTCCACCACTGGCTCACCCCACTTCACTGGCGACCCTGGCTGCGCCGAAGGACTGGCGGGCGACTCTGGCTGCGCCCGGCTGGCGGGCGACTCTGGCTGCGCCCGGCTGGCGGGCGACTCTGGTGGCTCCGGACAGGCGGGCGGCTCCAGACAGGCGGGCGGCTCTGGACAGGCGGGCGGCTCTGGACAGGCGGGCGGCCCTGGACAGGCGGGCGGCTCCGGACAGGCGGGCGGCTCTGGACAGGCGGGCGGCCCTGGACAGGCGGGCGGCCCTGGCGGCTCCGGACAGGCGGGCGGCCCTGGCGGCTCCGGACAGGCGGGCGGCCCTGGCGGCTCCGGACAGAAGGGCGGCCCTGGCGGCTCCGGACTGGCGGGCAGCCCTGGCGGCTCCGGACTGGCGGGCGGCTCTGGCGGCTCCGGACTGGCGGGCTGCTCTGGCGGCTCCGGACTGGCTCTGGGCGCAGGCACAGGATTCACCAGGCTGGGGAGACATGCAGGAGGCCTGGCTCTGGGCGTAGGCACAGGACTCACCAGGCTGGGGAGACATGCAGGAGGCCTGGCTCTGGGCGCAGGCACAGGACTCGCCAGGCTAGGAAGACATGCAGGAGGCCTGGTTCTGGGCGCAAGCACAGGATTCCCCCAGCTGGGGAGACATGCAGGAGGCCTGGCTCTGGGCGTAGGCACAGGACTCACCAGGCTGGGGAGACATGCAGGAGGCCTGGTTCTGGGCGCAGGCACAGGATAGACGCACTGGAGGTCTGGAGCGCATGGCCTGCACAACCCATCCTGGCTCGATGCCCACTCTAGCATGGCACTTGCGGGGGGCTGGGATGTAGCGCAGCGGGCTATGAGCGCGCACTGGAGACACCATGTGCTTCATAGCATAACACGGTGTCTGACCAGTACCACGCTGCTTCCGGTAAGCACGGGGAGTTGGCTCAGGTCTCCAACCTGACTCTGCCACACTCCCCGTGTGCCCCCCCAAATAATTTTTGGGGCTGCCTCTTCACCTCCACCTGCTTCCCCGGCAGGTTGTCGCAATGGTCAAGTAGCTGTTTCCAAGTCCAGTCTATTCTTCCCTCCAATTCCTCCAGCGACCAGGATGCCATCACCTCCCGAGCACGCTGCTTCCTCCACTCCTGGTGCTGCTCCCCTCCACGTTGCTTGGTCCGTTTTTGGTGGGTAGATCTGTAACGGCTGTCTTTGGAGAGAGTGAACCAAGGTGCAGCGTGGTTAGTTCTCATCATGAATTTATTGAAGATAGAACACTATAAACACAAAAAATAAGAATCCGACAGCCAAACAGTTCTGTCAGGTGCAAAACACTAAACAGAAAATATCTACCCACAAAGCCCAAAGGAAACACATGCTGCCTAAGTATGACTCCCAATCAGCAACAACGATGTACAGCTGTTCCTGATTGGGAGCCATACCCGGCCGAAACAAAGCAATCCCCAACATAGAAATACAGACATAGAATGCCCACCCAAATCACACCCTGACCAAACCTAAATAGACATAAAAAGGCTCTCTCAGGTCAGGGCGTGACATCTATGCGAAGGAGATGTGTCGAGTTGCATGAGGCAAATTGTTTTCACACCAGATACTGACAGTTTTTTTTATCTACGCCCCTATCTTTTTTTAAGGTATCTGTGACCAACAGATGCATATCTGTATTCCCACTTATGTGAAATCCATAGATTAGGGCCTAATGAACTTATTTCAATTGACTGATTTCCTTAAACAAACTGTAACTCAGTAAAATCTGTTAAATTGTTGCATGTTGCATTTATATTTTTGTTCTGTATATTTGTCAAACGTGTCACCAGAATAAGAACCTCGATATTTATTGGAAAGGAGCATCAAGCTCATCACCTTGCACATTCACCACCTGTCACGTCCTGACCCTTGTAAGAGGTCATTTTCCATAGTAGAGTGGTTAGGGCGTGACAGGTGGGTGTTTTGGGTGGTTTTGGTTTTCTGTTTCTATGTGGGGTTTTCTAGATTTCTATTTCTATGTTTTTGTTTTCAATGTTTTGGCCAGGTATGGTTTCCAATCAGAGGCAGCTGTCTATCGTTGTCTCTGATTGGAAGCCATACTTAGGCAGCCTGTTTTTCATGTGTGGGTGGGGGAGGTTGTTTCCGTTTTGTCAAGTGTACCTTACGGAACTGTTGTCGGTCGTTTGTTGTTTTGTTGAAGTGTTTTTTCATTAAAGAAAAGAATGAGCGCTGCGCCTTGGTCTCCTTTAGACGACCCTTGTTACACCACCCTGTGAAGTTCATCATTTATTTCCTCTGTAGCCTAATAAACTGCATTCCTTCCTGAGTAGTAATGGTAAATATTGATGTAAATATTATTACATCAATATTTGCACATAAAGGGGATTCCACCACCATAATGACTTTTACCCACATAAAATGATACCACCATGCTGAAATAACTAATTGTCTCTCAGGATTTATAAAATTGTACCAGCATCATCAGAACCAGTTGTGACTTTTTCATGTGTCAGTCAAATCATCTGCATGAAATGGTTGGATGGAAACCTAATTATGCACATGGTTATGGGCTTATAAAAAAAGAAGACACCTGTACCATGTCAGATATAGAGTTGCAATGTATTCAGTTTTGAGTTTGCATCCCAATATTACACGTTACATACATCACAGAAAACTGAAATATAACACAACCATTTGATAAAAAAACACTGGATTTTCAGCTGTTTTTTTTAAATAATGGTTATTAATTATGAAATTGTAAATAATATTAATAACATTCCACCCATGAGGCCACTAGAGGGAGATTTGGCCATTTGATGTATTTATTTATTTCACCTTTATTTCAGGAAAGGGATACGTGAAAGGATAAAACAAAAACCCGCAGACACTCGGACTTCTGTGGAATGAGTTTGAGACCCCTGCCCATGACTGTATTTGTTAGTGACAGAGACATTGTTGAATGTGTTCATTTTCTGTCTTATGGCAATACATTACAAATCTCTAAAGGCCTTATTTTGAGTCCTAGCCTTACCCTAATACAGAGACCTGAAACTCATGCTTTAAAGGCCACATCAGGCCTGCATGTAGGGTTGCAACATTCCAGTAACACACACACACAGACAGCAATAGTTAGAAAGCAAATGAGAAGGATGTGGTGATATCTGACACCATTGGGTTAGTACAGTGTATTTCAGGTGCATTTGTCAGAATATTCATGTGGCTGGAGTAGGGATCGAGATAGAGAGAGGGAGAAATTGAGAGAGAAAGAGAGAGGCTGGCAGGAGCAGCAGCAGCAGCACAGCACTGGACGAAGGTAGAGTGAGGGAGAGGGACCCTCTGGACTTGGTCGTTCGTTCAGTGCAGCTCTAAGAGGAAAGCGATCAGGAGAGAGAGAGAGAGAGAGAGAGAGAGAGAGAGAGAGAGAGAGAGAGAGAGAGAGAGAGCGAGAGAGAGAGAGAGCAGGCAGGAGCGTAGAGGTAGAGCCAGCAGCTGAGCTGATCACGAGGTGTCAGTCTTATTCTTTCCATCCATCTCCTCTATTCCTTCACTCACTTCTTCTTCTTCTGAGTGCACCAGACCTTTTACCAGAGCTGTGCGATAAGCGGGAATCCCACGTTTTGAAAAAAGAACTCCAGACAGATAGATAGACAGACAAAAGAAGAATGTAAATGAATGGAACGACAGTGACAGAGAAAAATAAGTTAACTTCTGAAGACTCATCCAGTACTGGAGGGGCTGTGGTGTGCAACACCAGGTAGGAATTGTCTTTATTTGTCGTAGATGTATCTGGTGAAATGTAAACAAGCAACAAAAAGCAATTTTTCATTGATGCTCGACCAGTGAAAATAACAAAACTGTTCCTTAAACTCAACAATTTTAGAATTGTATGCTAACATTGACATACATCAAATGCAACAATAGCATATTTCGAACTGTATGGAACAAAAAAAGCTACCATATACAATTGAGATTTTTTCATTTATTAGCTGTGTATTACCTATTAAGGTGGGAAGCTCTATCAAACACATGGTAGTATCAATGTACAATATTAGCTGTATACTGTATTTGTGAATACTTTATTCTCTGTGTGGAGTGATGTTGATGGTGGTGTTGTTGTCAATGTGATTGATTGTATCACATGTAATGAGAGCGGGAGAGAAAAGAGAGATTTTAAAAGAATGGTGCTGTAGATGGATTGAGGGAGATAGAATACTGTTGGTTTTTTAATGAGATCCTGTCTACTTGGAGAAAATAATAGTATGTTGGAGCCAAGAGAGAGAGAGACAGAGAGAAGAGCGACAGACAGACAGACAGACAGACAGACAGACAGACAGACAGACAGACAGACAGACAGACAGACAGACAGACAGACAGACAGACAGACAGACAGACAGACAGACACACAGACACACAGACACACAGACACACAGACAGACATAGAAATACAGAGAAGGATAAAGAAAGACAGAGAGAGTGAGGGATAGAAGGGATGTTGGGGATAGAGGGAGACAGAGAGAGAAAAGAGGTGTTGGGGATAGAGGGATAGAAGAGAGAGAGAGTGAGAGGTAGCCAGAGAAAAAGAAGAGGGAGAGTGGGACTGAGCTGCAGTGCTGGGGCTTGCTGGCAGCTAACTCTGTAACCAAGGCAGCTGACATGAAGGAAAGCCAACTGTGGACACTGGGATTTTTATTTTTCACCCTCTCCGAAACACGACCGCTCTTTTCTCTGCCAAGCCCCCTGCCATCCCCCCTCATCTCCCCTGGATAAAGGTTTCATTATAGGGCGCTATGACCGAATGAATTAAGCAGCTACATGTACGCTCTCATGGCCTCTCTTTTTATGTCTCTCTCACGTCTTCAATTTTTATTTTTAACTCTTGCTCATTTCCTCTGTCCCACACAATCCCTTTCTTTATACATTGTTTTTGCTTTTATTTAACTAGGCAAGTCAGTTAAGAACAAATTCTTATTTTCAATGACGGCCTACCCCAACCAAACCCTAACCCAGACGACACCGGGCCAATTGTGCGCCGCCCTATGGGACTCCCAATCATGGCCGGTTGTGATAGAGCCTGGAATCAAACCAGGTTCTGTAGTGATGCTTCTAGCACTGAGATGCAGTGCCTTAGACCGCTGCGCCACTCGGGAGCTCAGAGTCAAAGGACACTCCTATCAGTCTTTTTCAGGAAACAGTTTTTAACCATCAATTAACACCAGCTACACACATGAAAAATACTACAGTTTACTATGTAATACTACAGTACAGTACTTACTATAGAATGCTGTAGTACACTGTATTATCCCTTGATCATGTGTAGTACTTACTATACAATTTGTGTAGTATACTGTAGAATACTATAGTAAATAGCACAATATTCTACAGACCACAAAACACTACAGTAATTACTATAGTATATACTACAGTATTTCATTTGCATATACCCTGCCCTTTCTGCTCCCCATAGCCCAATTTGTGCCACCCGTAAGTGAGAAACCTACATGTAACCAGTGGTGGAAAATGTACTCAATTGTCACACTTGAGTAAAAGTAAAAATACCTTAATAGTAAATTCCTACATGTCTAAAAGTATCTGGTTTGAAATGTGCTTAAGTACAATGGTGGAAAAGTGACCAATTGTCATACTTGAGTGAAATTAAATAGTATACATCAAATTCTCTATATTGAGAAAACCCGATGGCCAGATTTTCTTGTTTTTTTAATTTACGGACAGACATGGGCCCACTCCAACACTCAGAAATAATTTACAAATATTTGTATTTGTGTTTAGTGAGTCCGCCAGATCAAAGGCAGTAGGTATGACAGCGCATTATATTGACAGGTGTATGAATAGGACCATATTGCTGTCCTATCAGAGCATTTGGAATGTAATGAGTACTTTTGGGTGTCAGGGAAAATGTAATGGAGTAAAAAGTACATATTTTATTTAGGAATGCAGTGGAGTAAAATTAACTTGTCAAAAAGTAAAAACTAAAAAAGTAGTTCTTCAAGGTATTCTTACTTAAGTACTTTATACCACAGCATGCAACTGCCAAAATAAAGGAAACACTTGAGTAAATGAAGGATACAAATGATATAAAGCAGGTGCTTCCTCACAGGTGTGGTTTCTGAGTTAATTAAATAATTAACATCCCTCGTGCTTAGCGTCATATATAAAAATGCCCTGTTGCCCATTATTTTGGCTACCATGGTTAGAAGAAAAGATCTCAGAGACTTTGAAAGAAGGGTCTGAGACAATGTTTTCCATCACCGTTGTTAACAAAACACCAAATGATGGAATTTCACATGGAAGAATGGCATCGCATCCCTCCAAATAGAACTCCAGACACGTGTACAATGTTAGAAAAAAGGGTTCCAAAGGGGTTCTTTGGCTGTCCCCATAGGAGAACTCTCTTGGGTTCCAAGTAGAACCCTGTTTGGTTCCAGGTAGAACCCTCTGTGAAAAGGGTTCTGCCTGGAACCCAAAAGGGTTCTCTAAAGGGTTCTCCTATGAGGACAGCCGAATAACCCCTTTAGGTTCTAGATAGCACCTTTTTTTTAAGAGTGTAGAATCTATGCCAAGGTGCATTGAAGCTGTTCTTGCGACTCGTGGTGGCACAACGCCCCAAGACACTTGGTGGTATTTCCTTTATTTTGGCAGTTATATGTACATGCCAAGTGTAGACCATATATTGTTTTTGCTCTTTGAGTATTTTTTTCCCCAGTAGTTTTCCTCAAGGAGAAAACCCCACTGCTATGTCAATGATAATAAAACAAAAACACTATAGTAAATAGCACATTAATATCCGCAAAAACACTACAGTAAATACTACAGTACCCTACAGTACGCAAAAACACTACACTAATTATACTACCATTTTTTTGTACAGTATGTATACTGTAGTAAACTGTAAATATGACATAATACTACAGTCATATCCATAACACTAAAGTAAATACTAACGACAGTCCACAAAAACACTGCAGTGAATGCAACAGTAAAGTCAGCAAAAACACTACAGTGAATTCTATTGTATTCATACCATAGTTTACTATAGTATTTCCTTATGTGGGTATGGAGAGAGTTTTAACGTGAAAGCTGTGAGTGATTCAGTTTTTCCAGAGGTCAAAAGTGAGGTAGAGAAACAGCAACACAAAGGCAGGTTGATCTGATACAAATGCAAAGACAAACTCTGAGCTACTGAAGACTGTTTCCCCTCCTAGAATGCCCAACAAACTGAATTTTAATCTGTGCATTTTCTGATGTAAATCAGACCCACACTTAAACGCCACCTACGTTAACCCTCCTGTTGTGTTCGTTTCATGTTAATTAATTCTGTGTTCCCGGTCCAAAATGATCGCCCCATTGTAGCTGATTGTAAATCCATAATAATACATATAATATCACCTAATGTTGTTGTTAGATCGTTTCATCAGCTTAAGTTCTTGTGAACATTACACGTTTTGAACTTCTATTTGCTATTCATGGCCTGTAGGCCTCATTGACCTGAGCTCATACAACTCGTTTTTTAAGTAAAAAAAGCACAATATATGGATTATTTGGACTATAACAAATACTCAGATGAAACATACTGTGCTTTTTATCACAGACTACTTTGCGTCTAATTTTAACAAGGACTCTCTCCTCCTCACCAGTGTCATGATCAAGAGCCTCACATGCAGTATATCTTTTGGTCATTGTGCTGCCACAGAATGAGTTGAGCAAGGCCTCAAAAAATCTTTATATACTAGAGCTGCGAGAAAAGTGTGAGAATGACAACAGGTGTGGTTCCCGTGGGGGAAAGATTCTATTGTGGAAAGGTTCCCGTGGGGAAGCCAAGAAGGGGAGTGAGGTGTATGTGTTCAAACACACATGCATGTGGGGGTCTGGGAGAGGAAGTGTGTCCATCTGATGAATGGGCATGTGCCTGAACTTAGTTTTATACACTAATTGCAGTCTCACCCATTCATTTCTAATGAAAGGTCACTATTGACCGGGAAAACCACAGGTGTACAAAAGTTAAATAAAACACCCAAAATCTTATGAAAATCATCTAAATGTATTTTGTGTGTTCAGATGCCCTGTGTGGAGAAAGTCATGGAACCTTATGACAATCAGATTAAATTAACTACATTTTTCAGAGAGAAAACTTAAATTGGTCCAATTCGACCGGAACACAGCAGGAGGGTTAATTTATAAGGTGAGAAATCAAAGAGAATAGAAACGTGCAATAACAGAAAAATTAGGAGGAAAATAGTTGTACAGTACAGTGCATCTATGATAAATAACCATCAAGAGAGGGGAGTAGGAAGGAAGGCAGTGGAGAAGAGGAGGGCGGAGGCAGTTGGAGGAGAGGACGGGGAAGACAGTGAAAGAGAGGGGGTTTTGGTGAAGAGGATAGGAAAGGCATTGTGGGCCGAGGAGGAAACACTGAGAACTAAAAAGTGTTGAGTTTCTCTGCATGTTGTCCATCATCATCTCTCCATCATCTCTTCATGTTGCTGACCAATGGCTTTATCCTCTCAGGTACAGTTAAAAGGCTAATAAAAACTGCTCTGCATCGTGTCTGCAGAGTTCTGACGTATTTTGATTGTGTGGAAATCAATAGCGCTGTAAATTCTTAATTGAATGAATGCAGGAGTCCTGCGCCTAGTGTTTTATGGGGTACCAGACATACAGCTCCTTTGAAAGCGTGGCATGCTGAAAGATCTCTGTTGGCATATTTTTTTTCTTGTGTGTTTGTGTGTGTGTGCTTGCTTGTGTGGTTGCATTGCATGCGTGTGTGTGTGTGTGTGTGTGTGTGTGTGTGTGTGTGTGTGTGTGTGTGTGTGTGTGTGTGTGTGTGTGTGTGTGTGTGTGTGTGTGTGTGTGTGTGTGTGTGTAAGATTTCTGTTGGCATTGTTTTGGGCTGGTGGAAAAGCTCTCAGTTAATCACTCAAAGGGTGATAGTGTACACATGCTGTGTTCTACATTGTCAACAGCTGGTTTTTGGTACAATACAATATCAATACAACAGTGAAGAGTAACTTCACCACGTTATTTGACATATTGATATGAGAGTCTTTCATCATCAGAATGCCCAGTGCCCTAAATTCGTGTTTCACACACTGTAAAAAATGTCCTGTAGTTTTTACAGTAAATTACTGGCAACACAGTGGCCAGTAAATTACTGTAGATTTACAGGGCCTTTGCGTAAACACAAAACCTGAATACAGCAACATACTGTATTTCTAGAATGTACAGTGCATTACTGGAAGCACAGTGGTTAGTAAACTGTTGCAGATTTACAATGCACACAGCTAGTGTCAACAATAAGTAGTATTTATGTTACATGTATTTGATATATGTCTTTCAATAGTTTCAATAACTTTGTGTAATTTGTACTTCACTGGCCTGAAGTACAATTCATGTATTTAGTTACCATTAATAAGTATACATGTATTTTCTAATAGAAAAGTAAACCTGTAAGTAGCCCACTTAACTACAACAACCTTACCGGTAAAGGTAAAATAATCTTTTGAATTGCTATGACTGTGGTGTGTTTAAAGGTTATGAACAGATAAAATAAAATGTTTCATTCAATTTGATATTTGGATGAAACCAGATCAAAGTATGATGATTTACATTGAAAAAGTGTGATAATAAAGTTACTGGTCCCTCGCCCATGTCAGACAATTGGATTCAGGTGGCGGGATTATTAAGGGGATAGGGTAATATCACCCTAATGCTCATTTTAATACACCAACGGTAACATGATATTTTCTTCCCTAATTTAAATAAGTACTGCCTTGTAACCAACATTGGATAAGGCATGTTCACAGAGGGGCGTGGTTTATATTGCTATATATCTACTCTACTGGTGCCAATACTTGACTGTAGGGTGTCAGCAAATATAATTAAAAGTTTACACAATTCATCTATGGCAAATATACTTGTATGTTTCTCCTTTCATCTAGCTAGGGTTGTTCAAAACGCAGTGGTCAAGTCAACACATCCGTCAGAGCTGTTGTGAATCGCGTCACAAGAGACATGCCAAATGGGAGATTTCTGAGAGAATGTACATCATTAGCTAGGTTTCCAATTTGCGACAGATTTTCATGCAAATATTCTAAAATCTGCATAAAATAATAAAAACATTTGACCCACCAGAGATGTGCTTCCATCAAACTGACTTTTCGTGGATAAAAGGCTGTGCGTGATGACATACTGCATTTAAAAATAACTTTTGCCGTTTAATTCCCATGTAACAACTGATAAATACAAGTTAACCCTTGTGTTGTCTTAAGGGTAAAAAAATGACACCCCACCATGTTTAACAGCAGAGAAAAAACCCTAAATTATATTTTTTCAACTTGAAATTTGATGACTTTTCCTGGAGTGACCCCACATTAGAAAAAGTGAAACATTCCCTTTGTTCATATTTTCATGAAACCTGTACACCACCAGGGTACAAAGATTGTCTTAGGGTCATTTTTGACCCGGCAGTTACAAAAACCACAAAGACACACACACTCACAATGAGAAATTTAGATTGTGTGCTACTGAATGAACTCAGACAAAACTAAAACGTTATTGTGCATGTGCAGCATCTCCCCTCCACGACCCCACATGTGACTCAAGTTCACAGACAAAATAAAAACAATTTCAGACAAAATAAACAACATTTCTGACAAAATAAACATTTCTTGAAAGCATTGTTTACTCATGGGGAATGCAGTCAGAGGCTATAAAGGTGCTGCAGATGACAGTCCCCCCAGTTCTCTCTTTGCTGAAGCCATGAGTGCACGTTTCAGTGCCCAACAGGTCGTAGATCAGATTTTTTCAGATGTCCAGGAGGAACAAGAGAACAATGATTTAGAACAGGAGGAGGAGGTATCAGAAGAAGAAGACGGGGAAGAATACAACCCAGAGCACAATGCATCATCTTCAGATGAATAAGAAATCTCCCAAGCTGAAAGAGAGATGTTTTTGTCAAAGAACAGCAAAATAACATGGTCTTTGTCACCATATGACAACCAAGGCAGCACAAAATGTCATCAGAATGACCCCAGGGCCCACAAGACATGCAGTTGCCCATGCCCAGGACATCGCCTCAACATTACATGTTCATCACACCAGCCATCGAACAAATCATCCTGGAGATGACAAATTTGAATTGTTTCTGGAGACAACTGGAAAAGGATGTATGAGATTGACCTGCGTGCCTACATAGGGCTGCTAATCTTAGCGGGTGTGTATAAGTCACAGCAGAACCATTCCTCTTTCAAATACATTTTACTTATCTTTCACTGTGATGCTACTTAATGGAGATACTATGACTTATCCAGGCTTCTCTCAACCTTATTAATGTATTCTCTAAGGCTTTAGCTATAGGAAGCCATATGTCAATAAACAAAGCTACAATATATGTCAATGTGTCATGCGTCAGAACTATAGCAGGCAGAATCCTCACCTGTCAGCTCACCACTCTGTATCACTCTTATAAGAGGTGTTATTCTGCAATGCCAGCATATGTGCTTGTAGGAAGATGTTTTTAAGATAGATGGTTTGTAATGACATGAATTAAAGCATGCAACACAACACTAACAGAACTCAACAACCTTGGTCCATGGCTTTTAAGGATTTTTTGCTGAAACTTGGTTTCTGATGAATCTACTGCATCTAGATGTTCTCATGCAATACAACAGGAGCACCTGCAAATCATTACATTATGATTTTTGATCACTGTGTGGCTGTGTGTGTGTGTGTATGTCCATGTGTGCAACTAAGAACGCACACATACACACACACACACACACACACACACACACACACACACACACACACACACACACACACACACACACACACACACACACACACACACACACACACACACACACACGACTTCGCACAAATAGTATTCCGAGGGCCCACATCACGCACCAGCAGATTTAGCTTGCTATTTCAATACTCCACTTCTTTCTGCAACTCTGAGACACTGAATTATTTCATCCCCTCTAGGTATTATGAAAGCAATCCTGTTTTCTCTTTCTTTTTTTCCTGTCTAACTCTTAGGCAATGAATCTATTCAAAATGACAGTAGCTTAAAAGTAATAGACAGCAACACTTCTACGAAGACTGAAATTAACTTAAATTGATTCACCCAAGCTTTTTTCTTCTCTCTCATTCCGACTTTCCCTGAGAGAAGGCTCTTGAGGAGGATATTTCAAACATGTGAGGCCACATGCAGAAATCAATTTCCTAATGAAGTTGATTAGAGAGAGATGTGCTGGAGCTGTGGGCTGTCTTTCTGTTAAGAGCTCACATCAGGTCAGACAGGACAGGGCTGGGACGTAAGGCTGCGTGAGTGTGTGCGTCTGGGGCCGAGAGAGTGCTTCGTGGCATACCAAAGCTTATGTTAATTGTTGAATGCCTCAGTTTACAGTTCATTAGTTTTCAATGTGCGCAGGGGAGATGTCATGAAATGACAGCTTTAATCATATGCATCTGTGTGCGTGTGTGTGTGCGTTCGTGCATGCGTGACCACATAATGCAAATGTAATACAATCCAACGGTGACATACTGAAACACTGCACAACACACCTGGGTTCAAATAGCATTTGTTCTATTTCAAATACTTTAAGTGTTTGATTGAGGCTTCCTGCAATGCCAGATGGGCGGGGTTTGCACTTTGGGAATATGCCATTGCTTCCATTGTGCACCATGCAGGCAAGCTCTATCAAACACAGCTAAAGCTATGTGAAAGAAAACAAATATGGCTACTATTTACAGTAAACCAAGGTCTGGAGTGCTGTCTAGCTGTTAAACATCATATTAAACTCTTAGAAAAAAGGGTTCTATAAAGAACCCCAATTAACACTTTTTTCTAAGACTGTACTCTACAGCATTCAGTGCTCTAGCTGACTGGACAGTCCTTCTTCAACAGTGGCCTGTTAATACAATACACCTGTACTAGTGTAGTTAGGGCTAGGCGTCCCGTCAGCAGGACACCTGTCGACAACATCCCGTAAAATTGGAGGGGCGCAATTCAAATAAATAATCGTAATATTAAACATTTATGAACATACAAGTATCTTATATTGGTTAAAAGTTTAAATTATTGTTAATCTAACTGCATTGTCTGATTTATAATAGGCTTTACAGCGAAAGCATACCATGCAATTGTTTGCGGACAGCGCCCCACAACAACATATTTTCAACCAGCACAAGCTTCATAAAATCCCAAATAGCGATTAAATAATCCTCTGTTTGCAATCCCAAGGGTCCCAGCTACAACATGTATGGTCGTTTTGTTAGATAAAATCCTTCTTTATATCCCAAAAAGTTGGTTTAGTTGGCGCCATCGATTTCAGTAATCCACTCGTTCAACATGCAGACAAAGGAATCCAAAAAGCTACCACTAAACTTTGTTAAAACAAGTCAAACTACGTTTCTATGTAATCCTCAGGTACCCTAAAATGTAAATGAACTATAATATTTCATACGGAAAGAAGTATTTTCAATAGAAAAGTAAAATTAGTATGTATGGGTCCTCTTCTTTGCGCACCCACAGATTGATTTCCAACAGTGACTCCCGGTACCGAAACTCAAAATTCTTCCTTGTTTTGGAAGAAACAACCCTGAAACCATGAACAAAGACTGTTGACATCTAGTGGAAGCCATAGGAATTGCAATCTGGGAGCTGGAATTGCATAGGACTCATAGCTTTCCATTGAAATTAGCATGGGATCTCAACATTTTTTTTTATTCTGGTTGGTTTTTCTTTGGATTTTCAGCTACGATATCAATTGAGTTATAGTCTAATACATTGTTTTAACATTTATACAAACTTCAAAGTGTTTTCTATCCAGTGATACCAATTATATGCATATCCTGGCTTCTGGGCCGGAGTAACACGCAGTTTACTTTGGGCACATCAGTCAGGCGGAAATTCTGAAAAAAGCACCCTAGCCCTAAGAAACTCTAGCCCTTACCATTCAGCCAATGTATATTTAACTATCTGTCTATTGGGCCCACACGTACATAAACAGCCAATAGACCTTCAGCCGAGGCCAAAGTAATAATCAGGACTGCATGAGGGAGTACGGTTTGCCCTTGGTCCTGTTTGAAAGTGATTACATTTTATTACTCTCCTCCCCACTCATAGAAATAACCCAATATTAAACCGTCTACTACTCTTACCTCATGGTAGTTGGTAGTGGAAAATGAATCACTCTCTCTCTGTGGAGTCGGAGCCCTCAAGTCAACTTTTTTCTGTTGTAGAAATGGAGGGATGAGATGTCATAAATCTGTCACACAGATCCATTAGGTCCCTGTACTCTCTCCTACCTCACAGTATTAAAGGCTTTCTCTCTCTCTCACTCGATCGCTTGCTCGCTCTCTCTCTCATTTTTTCTCTCTCTCTCCTTTGGACTGTCTCCAGCGCTAACATCTTTTAGAGCTGCATGCCGTGCCTTCCACGGGAGTGTGTGTGTGTGCGTGTTTGTGTGCCTACGCACGTACCCGCCCGTACGTGTGCATGTCCCTGTCTGTGCCCCCTAAGTGTATGCGTGTTTAGATTCACAAGATTGCTTCTGAAATTTGACCTCTGGAAAAGTTTCCTGTGAGCAGCCTCCTCTTTGAACTCCAATCCATTATCAGTGAGTATCAGTTTCATCCCAACAGGTGTACTGTGTTAAATGATAGGGGCCTCTGGCAGCCTGCCACAGTCACATGCAGAGGATAAAAGGATGAGCTCTCAGTTGCAGAGCAATGGGGTACCGTTATGGCTCGCTGTAGACAGACACTCGAGCGCACACACACACGCAGGCCACACACACACATGCATGTTTGGGCTCCCGAGTGGCACAGCAGTCTAAGGCACTGCATCTCTGTGCTAGAGGCGTCACTACAGACCCTGGTTCGATTCCAGGCTGTATCACAAACGGCCGGGATTTGGAGTCCCATAGGGTGGTGCTCAATTGGCCCAGCGTCGTCCGGTTTGGCCGGGGTAGGCCGTCATTGTAAATAAAATTTGTTCTTAACTGACTTGCCTAGTTAAATACATGAAAAATGCACACACACGCAACCTACATTGCTGCTATCCACCACATAATCTACAACAGTGGGTGAAGTTGAAAGGTTGTACTGTCATGAAGGAAATCAGAGAGATATTTCCAAACCTTTCTCTACCCAGCCATAATATATTGTAACCCTCCGTATATGAACAAACGCAGACGTAGAAAGAAGTTCAGTATAGGATGTTGTTTTGGGTAAAAGAAACTCTACTAGACAGTTTCTAACTTTCTCCTTTTCTAACCATTTTTCTTTCATATTCTCTTTCTATTTCTGGATTCTTTCATATTCTCCTCTTAATATACCAGTCCATACCACAGTAGACTTATAGTTAGAGGGGAGATTGTAATGACTGACACGGTGGAAAACAAAAAGCTGTTGGATCCCGGCGAGGAGGGAGGAGTGGAGCAGCAGTGCAGGCTTCATGTCAGAACCCATCTCTCCCTTCACCCCATTCTGAATCCCTGGTGGAGCCCCACACCGTTTGATGGGATAGGTTGAGGAAGCATATGCGACTAAGTTCCAAATTGCACACTATTCCCTATAGTGTAGTTTACTACTTTTGTCCAGGACTCATAGGGCTCTGGTTAAAAGTAGAGCACTATGTAGGGAATAGCATGCAATTTGGGACATATCCTGGGCCTATCCTCTAGCTCCCCTCTCTGCTGGGTCTTTTGATCTATCTCTGCCCCCCCTTAAGCCCACTCTCTGAGAAAAAGATCCCCTTCAACACCTACAACCCCCCTACCGCTCCAACCCCACCCATTGAGATCCTATAACCTGCCTAGTGGATCTGACAGATCTGACGGAATCACAAAGTTGAAAGGGCTGGGGGGTGGAGGGATAGAATGAGGGGAGGAAGGGTGGAACCAGCATGGGCTCCGTACATAGCTAGATCTGTCCATGAGAATCCATTATCAGACATAAGACAGGTGGTATCTACAGAGGTGCCCTCTAAAATGAGCCTCCCGACATCCAATAACCAAGGTTTGCTACCCAGGCTATCATGTTCAGGCCTGGCCTGATACCTTTTCGGATGGATTTGATGGTTTAGTGTCCTCCTGTGGGAGTAGGGCTATGTATGTACATGTTTCTCCAGCTTAAACAAACCATACTTTATTCAGCACCTGCTCCATGAACCAGAGGTTGAAAAACACAGCTTTACTCTACTATTGTACGTCATGAACAATACAATCAATAATGCAAAAGCAAACACCTCATGGCATGTCCTCATACATTTGCTCATGGAGTTGATAGTGTAGTGTCATCCTGTTGGAGTAGATGGGGTCATGTCTGAACATGTTTCTAGGTTGAAACACACTTTATACTGACCTTGCTATAGACCATGGAGTTCAAGTGCGCAATTGTTGTTAGTTCTGGCTTTAAATATTTGAACAACAATAACAAAACATAGTCTTTACCACAGAGCAAGGTGAAGAAAATCAAGAAATGGATGCATTATATATATATAAGTGAAGTGTTAAAGTTGCGACAGTTCGTTTCTGGTATCAGAACAAAATAGTCAGCACATAGTACCTTCTGATCTAGCTGTACTTTAATTAATGCAAACACGTGTGTGGTATATGTGTGGTTCGTATATGTACGGTCTCGCTGTTTTACCTCGCAGGGCAAACAGAGAAGAGAACGACACATCCTATTGTTCTCGCTTTTATACTCTGACAGAGATAGTTCCCGCTCAATGCTGGCCTGTCAGAGGGAGGAGGAGCGTGGTTTAAACTTGCTCCTCCTAACGTTGGCGTGCAGGCAGGTCCCAGCGTCGTGACGCACTTCCTGTTGCCGGTTGTAGTTCTTCTTGTCTTCAACAGTTGATTTACCCGTAGTTTATGTACTTAGCATAGCTTCCCCAGTATATTATATAAGTTATGCATACAAATAGCCAGTTCAACCCTAACAGAAGTTACATGAATAATACATAGGACTCAAATTATTTTTGTAAGTTAGGGACCCATCTCTCCCTTCACCCCAGTCTGAATCCCTGGTGGAGCCCCACACCGTTTGATGGGATAAGGGGAGCTGTGGTTAGGGGAAGCTGTTATTAAGTAAAATGGACTTGTTTGCAGAACAAACTATATGCTGTTCGTAGAGACAAATTCTAACCGTGGTCATCAAGTTTATTTTTCACAGTGGTGTAGGGATGGGATCTGAAAAGTATTTAGCACATTACCAATTATCACCTGAGCAGTCATCAGAGCAATGAACAGAGAATACACATTTGTTTTATTTATTTATTATTTCACCTTTATTTAACCAGGTAGGCCAGTTGAGAACAAGTTCTCATTTACAACTGCGACCTGGCCAAGATAAAGCAAAGCAGTGCGACAAAAACAACAACACAGAGTTACACATGGGATAAACAAACGTACAGTCAATAACACAATAGAAAAATCTATATACAGTGTGTGCAAATGGAGTAAGATTAGGGATTACAAATTACAATTGACCTCACCATATTATGTTGTATTATCAAATACAAGAATCGCATACATGTAAGAATTGTATACAAGTACGTTACACAAAATAATTCTGAGCTAAAGAATCTTGTTTTATTTGCTTAGTAGTTTAACCTGTCACTATAATGTTGAAAGCTTTACACATTTGGCATTCTGAACCTATGGCTTTTAATAGCTGAGTGTTTTGAGCGATATAAGTCAATTACTTCTCTAAGGAGTATAGAGCAGCAGCTACCGTAATTTCCGGACTATAAGCCGCAACTTTTTTCCCTCGCTTTGAACCTCGCGGCTTAAACAATGACGCGGCTAATATATGGATTTTTCCTGCTTTCAAATTTTTTTGAAAGGAGATGACTTCAGTGGTTTCAGTGCACAGGAGGAGGAAGATAGTGACCATTTTTTTTTACAAGCCGTGTTTCGTTAACCTCTCTGGGCTAGGCGGGACGAATTCGTCCCACCTACGCAACAGCCAGTTGAATCCCGTGGCGCGATTTTCAAATACCTTAGAAATGCTATTACTTCAATTTCTCAAACATATGACTATTTTACAGCATTTTAAAGACAAGACTCTCGTTAATCTAACCACACTGTCCGATTTCAAAAAGGCTTTACAACGAAAGCAAAACATTAGATTATGTCAGCAGAGTACCCAGCCAGAAATAATCAGACACCCATTTTTCAAGCTAGCATATAATGTCACATAAACCCAGAAGACAGCTAAATGCAGCACTAACCTTTGATGATCTTCATCAGATGACAATCCTAGGACATTATGTCATACAATACATGCATGTTTTGTTCAATCAAGTTCATATTTATATCAAAAAACAGCTTTTTACATTAGCATGTGAAGTTCAGAACTAGCATACCCCCCGCAAACTTCCGGGGAATTTACTAACAATTTACTAAATTACTCACGATAAACGTTCACAAAAAACATAACAATTATTTTAAGAATTATAGATACAGAACTCCTTTGTGCAATCGAGGTGTCCGATTTTAAAATAGCTTTTCGGTGAAAGCACATTTTGCAATATTCTCAGTAGATAGCCCAGC
The DNA here is from genome assembly GCF_965601325.2 of Salmo salar. Taxonomy (NCBI): domain Eukaryota; kingdom Metazoa; phylum Chordata; class Actinopteri; order Salmoniformes; family Salmonidae; genus Salmo; species Salmo salar. The sequence goes on from NC_138319.1 coordinate 8,651,565, forward strand.
CATCACGGCTAGCCATTTAGACACCGACCAAGTTTAGCCCTGACCAAAGTCAGATTTACTATTACAAAAGTTTGATTACCTTTGTTGTCTTCGTCAGAATGCACTCCCAGGACTGCTACTTCAATAACAAATGTTGGTTTGGTCCAAAATAATCCATCGTTATATCCAAATAGCTGCGTTTTGTTTGTGCGTTCCAGACACTATCCGAAATGGTAAATCAGGGTTACGAGCATGGCGCAATTTGTGACAAAAAAATTCTAAATATTCCATTACCATACTTCGAAGCATGTCAACCGCTGTTTAAAATCAATTTTTATGCAATTTTTCTCGTAAAAAAGCGATAATATTCCGACCGGGAATCTCCGTTTAGGTAAACAGAGGAAAGAAAACAAAGCATTCGGTCGACGCGGGCACGCGCCTGAGTCTCACAGTACTGTAACCAGCCACTACCCAAACGCGCTACTATTTTCAGCCAGAGCCTGCAAAGCCACGATTCAGCTTTTTGCCGCCTTCTGAGAGCCTATGGCAGCCGTAGGAAGTGTCACGTAACAGCAGAGATCCTTTGTAATGGATAGAGATGGCAAAGAAGGCCAAGAAATGGTCAGACAGGGTACTTCCTGTACAGAATCTTCTCAGGTTTTGACCTGCCATTTGAGTTCTGTTATACTCACAGACACCATTCAAACAGTTTTAGAAACTTTGGAGTGTTTTCTATCCAAAGCCAATAATTATATGCATATTCTAGTTACTGGTCAGGAGTAGTAACCAGAATAAATCGGGTACATTTTTTATCCAGCCGTGTCAATACTGCCCCCTAGCCCTAACAGGTTAAAGCCTATTTTTTTTTGTTACAAGCCGTGTTTCGTTAACCTCTATGGGACCCCTTCCCGTTCTCATCCCGGTAACGGGATTGCTTGACAAGATAGCAAAAATCTAATAATTTATATTTATCAAACAATCAACTATTTTACACCATTTGAAAGATAAACATCTCCTTATTCCAACCACGTTGTTCGATTTCAAAGAGGCTTTACGGCAAAAGCATAAAGGTAGATTATGTTAGGACAGTACATTGACAAAACATTACACACAGCTATTTTCAATGCAAAGACAGGCGTCACCAAAAGCAGAAAACCAGCTAAAAATTAGCACTAACCTTTGACAATCTTCATCAGATGACACTCCTAGGACATTATGTTAGACAATCCATGCATTTTCTGTCCTATCAAGTTCATATTTATATCCAAAAACAGCATTTTACAATGGCGGTGATGTTCAGAAAATATTTAGCCTCCAAAACTCCCGGTGGACCTGCGCTACTATTTACAAAATTACTATTCGAAAACATTGGTAAAATGTAATATTGTCATTCAAAGAATTATAGATTAACATCTCGTGAATGCAACCGCATTGCCAGATTTAAAAATAACTTTACTGGGAATTCACACTTTGCAATAAACGAGGTACTATGCTCAGAAAAATAGGCTAGGCGATACAGACTAGCGCCATCTTGGAACCATCTAAAATCAAATATACTATTGTAAATATTCCCTTACCTTTGATTATCTTCATCAGAAGGCACTTCCAGGTATCCCAGGTCCACAACAAATGTTGATTTGTTCGAAGAAGTTCATAATTTATGTCCAAATAGCTCCTTCTTGTTAACCTCTATGGGCTAGGTGGGACGCTAGCGTGCCACCCGTGGTGCACTCCATCAACAGCAGGTGCATTTCAAGAGCGGCAAATTTGAATCCAAATAAATGTCAAAATTCAAATTTTTCAAAAATACAACTATTTTACACCATTTGAAAGATAAACATCTCCTTAATCTAACCACGTTTTACGATTTCAAAAAGGTTTTACGGCGAAAGCATAAATTTAGAGTATGTTAGGACAGTACATTTACAAGAGTTGTGTGTAATGTTTTGTCAAGTCAAAGACAGGGTCACCAAAACCATAAAACCAGCTAAAATGATGCACTAACCTTTTACAATCTCCATCAGATGACACTCCTAGGACATTATGTTAGACAATGCATGCATTTTTAGTTCTATCAAGTTCATATTTATATCCAAAAACAGCGTTTTACTATGGCATTGATGTTGAGGAAATCGTTTCCCTCCAATAACCGGCAGTCAAGTCAGCGTCACAAATTAAATAATTAAAATTAGAAAACATTGGTAAAATATTATATTGTCATTTAAAGAATTATAGATTTACATCTCTTGAACGCAATCAACTTGCCAGATTTAAAAATAACCTTACTGGGAAATCACACTTTGCAATAATCTGAGCACTGCGCCCAGAAAAATACGCGTTGCGATACAGACTAGACGTCATGTTGGGGAGATCTAAAATCGAAAATACTATGTAAATAATCCATTACCTTTGATTCTCTTCATCAGATGTCACTTCCAGGTATCACAGGTCCATAACGAATGTAGTTTTGTTCAAAAAAGCTCATCATTTATGTCCAAAAATCTCCGTCTTGTTAGCACATGATCTAAGCCAGCCGGACTTCTCGTCATGAACGAGGGGAAAAAATATATTTCCGTTCGTTCAAACATGTCAAACGTTGTATAGCATAAATCATTAGGGCCTTTTTTAACCAGAACATGAATAATATTCAAGGTGGACGAATGCATACTCTTTTATAACGTATTGGAACGAGGGTACCCAACATGAACTCGTGCGCCAGGTGTCTAATGGGACATCATCGTTCCATGGCTCTTGTTCGGTCAGATCTCCCTCCAGAAGACTCAAAACACTTTGTAAAGGCTGGTGACATCTAGTGGAAGCAATAGGAAGTGCCAAAATATTCCTCAGCCCCTGTGTTTTTCAATGGGATAGGTTTAAAGTCAATACAATACATCAGGTATCCACTTCCTGTCAGAAAATGTCTCAGGGTTTTGCCTGCCAAATGAGTTCTGTTATACTCACAGACACCATTCAAACAGTTTTAGAAACTTTAGAGTGTTTTCTATCCATATATAATAAGTATATGCATATTCTAGTTACTGGGTAGGATTAGTAACCAGATTAAATCGGGTACATTTTTTTATCCAGACGTGCAAATGCTGCCCCCTAGCCCTAACAGGTTAACGCGTTCCGAAGGCTACTCAAAATGTACGAAGCCCGCGGGACTTGTCGTCACGAATGTGCAAAAAAAATGTATTTATATTCGTTCAAACATGTCAAATGTTGTATAACATAAATCTTTAGGGCCTTTTTCAATCAGAACTTCAATAATATTCAAGGCGGACGATTGCATTGTCTTACAAAACGTTTCGGAACGAAAGAGTACCCACGGGCACGCGCATCATAGTAGTAATGGCCCTCCCCCTATGACAAACTTTTCAGGCCTCTCGTTCGGTCAGTTTTTACAGGAGAAGACTCAAACCACTTTGTAAAGACTGTTGACATCTAGTGGAAGCCTGAGGAAGTGCTAAATGAATCCTAACTCACGGTATGTTTCATTGGCAAAGGCTTGAAAGTGATTCCACAAATCAGATTTCCACTTCCTGTATAGAATCTTCTCAGGTTTTGGCCTGCCATATGAGTTCTGTTATACTCACAGACACCATTCAAACAGTTTTAGAAACTTTAGAGTGTTTTCTATCCAAATATACTAATTATATGCATATTCTAGTTTCTGAGCAGGAGTAGTAACCAGATTAAATCAGGTATGTTTTTTATCCGTCCGTGAAAATACTGCCCCCTATCCCAAACAGGTTTTAATGGGCAGGTAGATAAGAAATGTGCCATAGCTCCACAATACAGACAGGTTTTGGTGTTTAGTCTGCGTAAGCACTCAGCAGGAGACAATCTATCTCTACGCAGTTGCATGGGCTCCGGAGGAGACGATTCGACAGCCCTCGGTGACTTACGAGAGAACTCGGGTGACATCGGATCCACTCGGAAATGTGGACTTCAGGGGTTTCCGGGATTCCTCGGAGGTGAGGTGGAAATTGAGGATGAGCGGCTTGTCTGACCATTTCTTGCCCTCCTTGATCATCTCTAACAAATACAGGGGATCTCTGGCATGACGTGACACTTCCTACGGCTCCCATGGGCTCTCAGAAGGCGGGAAAAAGCTGAACGATGTAATTCCATCCCCAGGCTGAAACACATTAGCGCGTTTGGCAAGTGCTCTATCAGAGGGCCATTAGACTGAGGCTCGTACATGAGGGGATAGCATGCTTTGACTTTCATTCTCTTTGTAATAAAAAACGATTTCCCGGTCGGAATATTATCGCTTTTTTACGAGAAAAATGGCATAAAAATTGATTTTAAACAGCGGTTGACATGCTTCGAAGTACGGTAATGGAATATTTAGACATTTTTTGTCACGAAATGCACCGTGCTCGTAACCCTTATTTACCCTTTCGGATAGTGTCTTGAACGCACGAACAAAACGCCGCTATTTGGATATAACAATGGATTATTTGGGACCAAACCAACATTTGTTATTGAAATAGAAGTCCTGGGAGTGCATTCTGACGAAGACAGCAAAGTTAATAACATTTTTCTTATAGTAAATCTGACTTTGGTGAATGCTAAACTTGCTGGGTGTCTAAATAGCTAGCCCTGTGATGCCGGGCTATCTACTTAGAATATTGCAAAATGTGCTTCCACCAAAAAGCTATTTTAAAATCAGACATATCGAGTGCATAGAGGAGTTCTGTATCTATAATTCTTAAAATAATTGTTATGTTTTTTGTGAACGTTTATCGTGAGTAATTTAGTAAATTCACCGGCAGTGTTCGGTGGGAATGCTAGTCACATGCTAGTCACATGCTAATGTAAAAAGCTGTATTTTGATATAAATATGAACTTGATTGAACAAAACATGCATGTATTGTATAACCTGTTAGGGCTAGGGGGCAGTATTTACAACGCCGGATAAAAAACGTACCCGATTTAATCTGGTTACCACTCCTACCCAGTAACTAGAATATGCATATACTTATTACATATGGATAGAAAACACCCTAAAGTTTCTAAAACTGTCTGAATGGTTTCTGTGAGTATAACAGAACTCATTTGGCAGGCAAAAACCTGAGAGATTCCTTTACAGGAAGTGGCCTGTCTGACAAGGTGTCGTTCTTCTTGTCTCTGTTTATTGAAGAGTGAGGATCTTAGCTGTCCCGTGACACTTCCTATGGCTGCCATAGGTTCTCAGAAGGCGGCAAAAAGCGGAATCGTGGCTTTGCAGGCTCTGGCTGAAACAAAGTAGCGCGTTTGGGTAGTGGCTGGTTACAGTACTGTGAGACTCAGGCTCGTCCCCGCGTCGACCGAAAGCCTTGTTTTCTTTCCTCTGTTTACCTAAAAGGAGATTCCCGGGTCGGAATATTATCGCTTTTTTACGAGAAAAATGGCATAAAAATTGATTTTAAACAGCGGTTGACATGCCTCGAAGTACGGTAATGGAATATTTAGATTTTTTTTGTCACGAATTGTGCCATGCTCGCGACCCTGATTTACCATTTCGGATAGTGTCTGGAACGCACAAACAAAACGCCGCGATTCGGATATAACGATGGATTATTTTGGACCAAACCAACATTTGTTATTGAAGTAGCAGTCCTGGGAGTGCATTCTGACGAAGACAACAAAAGGTAATCAAACTTTTGTAATAGTAAATCTGATTTTGGTGAAGGCTAAACTTGCTGGGTGTCTAAATAGCTAGCCCGTGATGGCTGGGCTATGTACTTAGAATATTGCAAAATGTGCTTTCACCAAAAAGCTATTTTAAAATCGGACATATCGAGTGCATAGAGGAGTTCTATATCTATAATTCTTAAAATAATTGTTATGCTTTTTGTGAACGTTTATCGTGAGTAATTTAGTAAATTGGTAGTAAATTCCCCGGAAGTTTGCTAGTTCTGAACGTCACATGCTAATGTAATAAGCTGGTTTTTGATATAAATATGAACTTGATTGAACAAAACATGCATGTATTGTATAACATAATGTCCTAGGGTTGTCATCTGATGAAGATCATCAAAGGTTAGTGCTGCATTTAGCTGTGGTTTGGGTTTTTGTGACATTATATGCTAGCTTGAAAAATGGGTGTCTGATTATTTCTGGCTTGGTACTCTGCTGACATAATCTAATGCAAGCGTCCCACCTAGCCCATAGAGGCTAGAGAAGGTAAGCGGGGTTCTTGGGAAGCGGGGGTAGATTGTGGCGAAGCGCCCCTGGTAGCAGGGTAACTGACAGTCTGGGGGGTTACTCTAGTGTTGGGCTGCCTAATAGATAATCCACAAAATTTCTCCAGCAATATATTGAAGGCATGGTCATGGTGTTCCGCCAAGGTCTGGAATCCGTAACACCTTGAAGTATCTCCTCGTGTCTTCCAATGGTGGCTCCTTGGGAAGAGACGGCGTTGCGGAGCTGGTACGAGTCTGCTTGGTTAGTCATGGCCAGTTCATACTTTCAGGACTCAGGCTAAGACCCAGATGCAGACACAGGAGGCGGATAGTACAAGTCTCAGAGTTTATTATAGTACAAGGGGCAGGCAAAAGGGTCGTAATCCAAATCAGAGTCAGGCAGGTACGGGACGGCGGGCAGGATCAGCAGAAAGGTCAGTACTGGGAAGTCTAAGAAAAACAAAAACTAGGGCACAGGAACCACTGGAACACGCTGGTAGGACTTAACGGGACAAGACTAACTGGCAACAGGCAAACTGAAAACGCAGGTATAAATTCACAGGAGATAATGGGGACAAATGGGAGACACATGTTGGGGGGTGGAGACAAGCACAAGACAGGTGAAACAGATCAGGGTGTGACACACACCACATCAGGCATTCTGTCCCCTCACCCTTCCTGGACACCCATAGCCCCATATCAGGAAGTGTATTATGTCCTGCTAACAGCACAGAAAGTAATTAGTCCCATATCTTGCCCCCTTCAGACAATGTTTATAGAATAACTCCCCCTATTCAGCCTGCATACCAAATAGCAGCATATTCCCTACATGGTTAAAAGTACTGTACTATAGCCCGATGAGCCCTATGGGTCCTGGTCAAAAGTAGTGCACTACCCACATGAAAAATATTACAGTTTACTATAGAATACTACATTACTTACTATAGAATTTAAATACTACAATCTGCAAAAACACTACAGTTAATACTACAGTACACTTCAGTCCAAAAACACTACAGTAAATAATACAGTATACTACAATCCGCAAAAACTACATTACTTACTATAGTATATACTACATTTATTTTACCACAGTAATTATATGAATTATATTATATTATATAATTGTAAATACTACAGCATACTACAGTGAATACTATAGTGTTTATACTATAGTATAGTCTTTTTTCATGTGGGGAATAGGTTGCCATTTGGGATGTCAATTGTCAACATGATTTATGGAGAGGAGAGCTATCTCCAGGCTGGGGCTCCTCAATCTTCCTCTGTCTGAATTGGCAACGCATCACAGGAAGATGTGTCTGCCGTTTGTTTTCCTCCGCAGCCACACAAGGACACACGCACGCAAGAATGCGTACACACACACATTCCTCTGCAGACAAGCCAATCTTCACCTAGCTGAAATATTTTATCTGCCGCTTTTTCGGTAGCAGTGAAAACACTTTTTGTCTCCTCCCTTTTGACTATTGTCAAAGTTAGATTGACTACATGGAGGTTGGAGGTATATGGAGGTATATCCCAAATGGCACCCTATTCCCTATATGGTGCACTACATTTGAACAGGGACTTATGGGACCTGGTCAAACATAGTGCACTATATAGGAAATAGTGTGCCATTTGGGACTCAGCCATTGAGTGAAATACCAGATAGAAGCTTCACTTACAAAGACTCTCCAACTGTCTGGTTTGGGAGACTGAAATTAGCTGAGATGTTTGAAATTCAATTAAATCTGAATTCAAAGCAAGAGAAGAAGTTTGGGATGAATATCAAAGCAGGTATTATTTAATAACCTTGTTATAAAGGTATAAAGCTTAAATTTACAAGGCAGCACTGACATTGAACAAAGTATAATTCTAGACATAATAGATCCTAAGGTTAATTTACAAGACAATGCATGAACAAAGAGTTGCCTACTAGAATCCTAGGAAATGAGAATTGATCATAAACTTTCCTCCAATGTACAGGATATAGAATAAGAGAGAGAATAGACCTCCATTCCATTCATAACATCTGAAGGTGTAACCTTATCAACCCAAAACCAACCACCATTGACCAATCAAATGATACCAAGTTTACAGTAACCTAATCACTCAGGCCCAATCTCCGCAAGGTTTCACAGCATCTAAAGGCTTGTGTGCTTCATAGCTGGGACCGAGAGATTGAAAAACAGCTTCTATCTCAAGCCAATCAGACTTCTAAACAGCAATCACTAACTCAGAGAGGCTGCTGCGTATATTGAGACCCAATCACTGGACACTTTAATAAATGGATCACTATTCACTTAAAAATATTCAACTTTAAATAATGCCACTTTAATAATGTTTACATATCTTACATTACTCAGATCACATGTATATACTGTATTTTATACCATCCACTGCACCTTGCCTATGCCGCTCGGCCATCGCTCATCCATATACTTATATGTACATATTCTTTGGAATTTGGGTGATCCATATTTTAAACAACCAAGTTAACTATAGTGTATATAGCCACGTTTTGAGGATGAATCCTTCAGAATGTAATGTAAATATCTGTGCAATTCCCATCAAAAAATTAATAGAACTCCATAGGGGGGGGGACTATTAAATTCTATAGGATCCTACAGGATTCCAATACAATGATCTAAGTAGAATCCATTAGAAAAATCCTAGCAGATTTGGGAACCAGTCCTATTGGGAATTCTATGCTATATGGTTTTATCTTATAGCATCCGATACGATTCCAATACAAGAACCAGTCCTATTGGACTCCTATAGGACTTTTTATGTAAAAACAGAAGAAAAAGGATATTATACTGTATTCAAGAATCTAATAGAAAATTCATATCAGTGTGTCTGGTGTAGCCGTCTAAAATCCTGACTGCGGACCACATATGCCTCCTTGGCAGTGGGGGTTTGAGCCCCGGCTTGGACGACTGACTGCCTGTGCCCTTAAACCCTCTCTACATATGTCTCCCAATCTGTACTTACATCTGTCCTGTCAAATAACATAACCCTCTGATCTCATTTAAATAATGTTTTACCTTGGCAAAAAATCCTATATGATTCCAATAACAAAATCCTATTTGAATCCCCTGTTCTGATTTTGGAAACAGTCCTCTTGCACTTTAAGTGCTATCCTACAGGATAAAATCCTATAGGATAGGTTCCAAAATCTGATAGTATTTTGTTTTGGATTCTAACAGGATTTTGTTATTGGAATCCTATATAATTTTTTGACTAGGGACTAGAATATTATATTAAATACTACAGTAATGTCCACAAATACATTTTTATTTAACTATAGTACATACTACAGCATTTAAGGTGCATATACCCTGCCCATTCCCCTCTGCCATATCCCAATTTGTGCCACCCATAAGTGAGAACTCCCCCCCCCCCCCCAATTATCTCAAGACTTAAAACTCTTTTTTTTAGCATTTTATCTCTTCATTTACACTGATTGAATCGGTGGCATCAATAAGGGATCATTCACCTGGTCAGTCTGTCATGTAAAGAGCAGGTGTCTTTAATGTTTTGTGTACTCAGTGTATATTGTGTTCCATACAGGTTATAGAAAAAAGCAGAAGTGCTGAACTATCCATTCAGAATTAATTGTTGTAGTTTTAAGAAAGAAATGTCCTTTTAATTTCTATTTAATGTTTACAATCATATTTCAATGATATTCTAATCATATTATGCTTTTCAATGATATTCTGATTGAATCTCTCTGTTGGAAAGGAAATTGTTGGAACTGAAGAATAAAAAATATCCAATCAGGATTTTTCTTTGGTCTCTGGGGAGGTAATCTAATCTAGCTAGCTAAGACACCCATTGGCTAGGCCATCAGGAGCTAGACAGAAGGCATCTGCCATTGAGGGGATTTGATACATCTGGCCCGGGTGCCAGATTAGGTAGGCGTGTTTTGTAACGGGTGAAAGTTTATTGCATTCATTTTGGAACTGGGCTTCCTTCTAGGTTCTTGTGAGACAAGTGCCCAGTTAAAAGCCCATGGCGAACTCGGCTCAAAACGAAAGTAACGTACTGATGCACAAAGAGTAATGATGAAACGCTTCCCTTTTTGCTATCTTTGGTTACGTGGCCTGGCCTTTGCTTTCACTGCCTTTTTTGCATTTGCAAAGTTTTGGCATATTCATTCTGTAACGTACACACTAATAATCGGGAAGCAAGTAGTGGGAATGAATGAATTAAATAAATAAATAAACATAGACCGAAACAAGAAACACGAGTAACATACAGACATGAAACATATAAACAGAAACAATAACGCCTGAGGAAAGAACCAAAGGGAATGACAGATATTGGGGAGGTAATCAGGACGGTGATGGAGTCCAGGTGAGTCTCATGAGGCGCAGGTGCGTGTAACAATGGTGACAGGTGTGCGTAATAATGAGTAAACTGGCTACAAGGAGTGCCAGAGACGAGGAGCGGGAGTAGACAAGACACATTCCGTGTAGGCGGGGTTTAGAGAGGAGGCATCGATGACATGTCTCCATTGGCTAGCTAGCTGGCAATGCTAACAGGCAACAGTGTTTTCTGCTAACTAGCCAGCTAGTGTATAAAATAGCTTTTATTACATTTTTCCATTTCAGATAAAAAGGGTTCAGTGGCTACTAGTTAGCTAGCTAGCCCACTGGGACTGACTAGCCTAGCTAGCTAACATTAACTTTACAACAATGAGGACATCATGAAACACCCTAAGGTAAGTGCCTATTTGTGTCTTGTAATTTCACATTTAGAAGATGCATTGAAACAATTAACTAGCATGCTTATATGTATAATTTCTATCTTAACCAGAAAGCAAGATACTTGGAAGTTGCTCGAGTGGTATGTGGCTATTATAGAACAAGCACTTTTCATGACTCCAGTGCTGTTTGGCCTTGGGTTCTTGAGAGGTAGGACACTACTATCGGAAAGCTTTTCAATAAAGTATGCATTTGTAAAAGAAAATGTGGCCTGGCTCTCACACTGGCTGTGTGTGTGTCCATCCATCTGTCTGTCTGTCCTGTCTGCCTGTCTGTCTGTATCGGAGTTCCAGATATGGCTGGAAGAGAGTGGTGGCAGACAACAGTGGAGGGCATCTTCACTAAGTGGCGAGAACGTGTAGGAGATCATCCTCATGGAGTTCATCTATTTGAGCTGATTCAAGTAGGTATCCTATATTAGGTAGACCTACTAGTTCTTGGGTAGAAAAAGTGGCTTGTGAAAGTATTCACCCCCTTGGCATATTTTCTATTTTGCTGCCTTACAACCTGGAATTAAAATAGATTGTTTGGGGGGTTCGTATCATTTGATTTACACAACATGCCTAGCACTTTGAGATGCAAAACATGTTTTATTGTGAAACAAACAAGAAATAATACAAAAAAATCTGAAAACTTGAGCGTGCATAACTATTCATCCCCCCCAAAGTCAATACTTTGCAGAGCCACCTTTTGCAGCAATTACAGCTGCAAGTCTCTTGGGGCATGTCTCTATAAGCTTGGTACAACTAGCCACTGTGATTTTTAAGCAATCATACCGGAGATTCATACCGGAGATTCTCAATTGGATTGAGGTCTGGGCTTTGACTAGGCTATTCCAAGACATTTAAATGTTTCCCCTTAACCTGTTGGGTCTAGGGGGCAGCATTTGCACGTCTGGATAAAAAAAATGTACCCGATTTAATCTGGTTACTAATCCTACCCAGTAACTAGAATATGCATATACTTATTATATATGGATAGAAAACACTCTAAAGTTTCCAAAACTGTTTGAATGGTGTCTGTGAGTATAACAGAACTCATTTGGCAGGCAAAACCCTGAGACATTTTCTGACAGGAAGTGGATACCTGATGTGTTGTATTGACTTTAAACCTATCCCATTGAAAAACACAGGGGTTTAGGAATATTTTGGCACTTCCTATTGCTTCCACTAGATGTCACCAGCCTTTACAAAGTGTTTTGAGTCTTCTGGAGGGAGATCTGACCGAACAAGAGCCATGGAACGGTGATGTCCCATTAGACACCTGGCGCGCTACTTCATGTTGGGTACCCTCGTTCCAATACGTTATAAAAGACTATGCATTCGTCCACCTTGAATATTATTCATGTTCTGGTTAAAAAAGGCCCTAATGATTTATGCTATACAACGTTTGACATGTTTGAACGAACGGAAATATATTTTTTCCCCTCGTTCATGACGAGAAGTCCGGCTGGCTTACATCATGTGCTAACGAGACGGAGATTTTTGGACATAAATGATGAGCTTTTTTGAACAAAACTACATTCGTTATGGACCTGTGATACCTGGAAGTGACATCTGATGAAGAGAATCAAAGGTAATGGATTATTTACATAGTATTTTAGATTTTAGATCTCCCCAACATGACGTCTAGTCTGTATCGCAACGCGTATTTTTCTGGGCACAGTGCTCAGATTATTGCAAAGTGTGATTTCCCAGTAAGGTTATTTTTAAATCTGGCAAGTTGATTGCGTTCAAAAGATGTAAATCTATAATTCTTTAAATGACAATATAATATTTTACCAATGTTTTCTAATTTTAATTATTTAATTTGTGACGCTGACTTGACTGCCGGTTATTGGAGGGAAACGATTTCCTCAACATCAATGCCATAGTAAAACGCTGTTTTTGGATATAAATATCAACTTGATAGAACTAAAAATGCATGCATTGTCTAACATAATGTCCTAGGAGTGTCATCTGATGGAGATTGTAAAAGGTTAGTGTATCATTTTAGCTGGTTTTATGGTTTTGGTGACCCTGTCTTTGACTTGACAAAACATTACACACAACTCTTGTAAATGTACTGTCCTAACATACTCTAAATTTATGCTTTCGCCGTAAAACCTTTTTGAAATCGTAAAACGTGGTTAGATTAAGGAGATGTTTATCTTTCAAATGGTGTAACATAGTTGTATTTTTGAAAAATTTGAATTTTGACATTTATTTGGATTCAAATTTGCCGCTCTTGAAATGCACCTGCTGTTGATGGAGTGCACCACGGGTGGCACGCTAGCGTCCCACCTAGCCCCAAGAGGTTAAACCACTTGAGTGTTGCTTTAGCAGTATGCTTAGGGTCATTGTCCTGCTGGAAGGTGAACCTCCGTCCCAGTCTCAAATCTCTGGAAGACTGAAACAAGTTTCGCTCAAGAATTTCCCTGTATTTAGCGCCATCCATCATTCCTTCAATTCTGACCAGTTTCCCAGTTCCTGCCGATGAAGAACATCGCTACAGCATGATGCTGCCACTACCATGCTTCACTGTGGGGATGGTGCTCTTGGGATGATGAGAGGTGTTGGGTTTGTGCCAGACAGCATTTTCCTTGATGGCCAAAAAGCTACATTTTAGTCTCATCTGACCAGAGTACCTTCTTCCATATGTTTGGGTAGTCTCCCACATGCCTTTTGGCGAACACCAAATGTGTTTGCTTATTTTTTACTTTAAGCAATGTCTTTTTTTCTGGCCACTCTTCCGTAAAGCCCAGCTCTGTGGCTTAAATTGGTCCTATGGACAGATACTCCAATCTCTGTTGTGGAGCTTTTCAGCTCCTTCAGGGTTATCTTTGGTCTCTGTTGTCTCTCTGATTAGTGCCCTCCTTGCCTGGTCTGTGTGTTTTGGTGGGCGGCCCTCTCTTGGTAGGTTTGTTGTGGTGCCATATTCTTTCAATTTATTAATAATGGATTTAATGGTGCCCCGTGGGATGTTCAAAGTATCGGATATTTTTTTTATAACCCAAACCTGATCTGTACTTCTCCACAACTTTGTACCTGACCTGTTTGGAGAGCTCCTTGGTCTTCATGGTGCCGCTTGCTTGGTGGTGCCCCTTGCTTAGTGGTGTTGCAGACTCTGGGGCCTTTCAGAACAGGTGTATATATACTGAGATCATGTGACACTTAGATTGCACACAGGCTGACTTTATTTAACTAATTATGTGACTTCTGAAGGTAATTGGTTGCACCAGATCGTATTTAGGGGCTTCAGAGCAATGAGGGTGAATGCAAATGCACGTACCACTTTTCTGTTTTTTATTTTTAGAATTTTTGTAAACATTTATTTTTATTTCACTTCACCAATTTGGACTATTTTGTGTATGTCCAATACATGAAATCCAAATAAAAATCCATTTAAATTACAGGTTGTAATGCAACAAAATAGGAAAAATGTCAAGGGGGATGAATACTTTTGCAAGGCACTGTAGGTGGAATGGCTGTTTCTCCATATGCATACTACTGTGCTTCACACTCTCATGTTCGTGCATTCTCTGAGGACATTCTCTTGAGTACGTTGTTGTGAGAATGAGAGTGTGGAAAATGCATAAAACATTACATTTCAGAGGCACTCGCACTCCCCCTATTGTATTACCTCACGCTGCACTTCGTCATTCACTTAACCTTCTTCCAGCCAGGACAATGGCAACAGTAGAGACAAAACAATATATACACAAAGCAAATGTTTACTTCAAAATGATCAGCTAGCTATAGATTATTAAGATTCACATATCTAGCCAGCTAGTTACATTTACATTTACATTTAAGTCATTTAGCAGACGCTCTTATCCAGAGCGACTTACAAATTGGTGCATTCACCTTATGATATCCAGTGGAACAACCACTTTACAATAGTGCATCTAAATCTTTTAAGGGGGGGGGGGGTTAGAAGGATTACTTTCTCCTATCCTAGGTATTCCTTAAAGAGGTGGGGTTTCAGGTGTCTCCGGAAGGTGGTGATTGACTCCGCTGTCCTGGCGTCGTGAGGGAGCTTGTTCCACCATTGGGGTGCCAGAGCAGCGAACAGTTTTGACTGGGCTGAGCGGGAACTGTGCTTCCTCAGAGGTAGGGGGGCCAGCAGGCCAGAGGTGGATGAACGCAGTGCCCTTGTTTGGGTGTAGGGCCTGATCAGAGCCTGAAGGTATGGAGGTGCCGTTCCCTTCACAGCTCCGTAGGCAATCACCATGGTCTTGTAGCGGATGCGAGCTTCAACTGGAAGCCAGTGGAGAGAGCGGAGGAGCGGGGTGACGTGAGAGAACTTGGGAAGGTTGAACACCAGACGGGCTGGATGAGTTGTAGGGGTTTAATGGCACAGGCAGGGAGCCCAGCCAACAGCGAGTTGCAGTAATCCAGACGGGAGATGACAAGTGCCTGGATTAGGACCTGCGCCGCTTCCTGTGTGAGGCAGGGTCGTACTCTGCGAATGTTGTAGAGCATGAACCTACAGGATCGGGTCACCGCCTTGATGTTAGTGGAGAACGACAGGGTGTTGTCCAGGATCACGCCAAGGTTCTTAGCACTCTGGGAGGAGTGTTATTAGTTAGTTAGTTAAATAGGCAAAAATTAACTACAACTGTTATGCAAGGTAGATGTCAATTCTTTGTGGGTAGCTAGCTAGCTAACAATTCTTTGTGGCTATCTAGCTAACCCTAGTAGCTAGCCAGGTATCATAGTAAGACAATATGGCTATGCACACTACAATGAGTATTGTAGGCAGGTAAATATGCCAACAATATTAACATGGCATGTATTTATTAACGTATCGAGATAAAATATTGTAGTCAGGCAACATATGACGTTAATAGGCAGCATTTCATTCCGAAGTCAGTGTGTATTTTCTCTCACTTCAGCTCAAATAATTGCTGCCATTGATTTAAAGAAATGTGGCTTCATTTTTTGCTTGGTTGCGTCATATTTCTGTGCAAATTTTCCATTGATGCTTGCATAGATGCATGCTTCAACATATGTACAAAGGAGGTAAGCATTTGAGAAGTGCCCTCCTGTACTTGCACACTTTCTTGCATGGATTTAGCAATCCTGGAAACTCCCCCCTGCCTATGCTTACACACCTATCCTATACTTTTAAATCCATGATGAGGAGTGTGCAAGTGCACACTTCAGGAATAGGGTGAAGAAGTGGGACATAGCCCCTATGTGCTCTCTCAACCACCTCTACGCCTAACCCTGTAGCTGAAGCATACAGCAATATTCCGATTTAAGTTCTACTCTACGGCATGGTAGTGTTCAGGGTAGAGTTAAAATTTAATTATATTCTTATTGTAGTCACATCCTCTACCCCTTAGTTCTTGTAAGTAACATTTTGTTTGTTGCATGTCAGGTTTCTGTTTGAATACAGTAGTAAATATTGTCAATTGACATTAGTGAGTTATTATATCCCACAGGGGACATCTAACAGGGCCGATTATCTATGATATTAGCTGGAATCAATTTAGATTCTTGCATTCTGATGAAAAGCCTTTTCTATATTAACTTATTTGCTCCAGTCCAGAGCCTACATTGTGCCTTTCAACTAATCTATTTTGTGTTCTAATCCTTAGGAAACTATGAGAAGGGAGTGGTTCAGCTGACTAACGTCACTGCTGTGTGCAGGCACGCCCAGCAGCTCCTCCAGCAGACTGCCCACTCCTGTCTTCCAGATGCTGCTAACATCAGCAAGCTGAGGACGCTCTCCCATGGGAAGCAAGGGTTGGAGTGACAGCAAAATGTCTGAAAAATGACTTGATGCCCTTCATGGATTTAATGCAATGGATTGCTACAACCATGGTTGGGGGGAGTTCCACCATATTCCTTATACCACCAGTTAATTCCTTTTAAGCCTATGAGGGGGATTGTATGAATGCATACTTCAGCTTATGGGTAGAGCGTTGGCTTGTGTCCTGATTCTTCACCCTTCCTCCTAAAGTGTGCACTAGTTCAGTGTTCCTCATTCTGTTCATGTGCATGTGCATGTGAAACCAAAGAGCCATTAAATATTCCATACATAGCTAGTCACCATGTTATTATAATTCTCACTTACCTACCAGACCGTCAGGTTGGTGAGTGTAACAGATCAGCTACAGTAAGTTACAGTGAACTTTACAATAATTAACTTGCAAACCCAGCTGCTATTAAGCCTTTGAAAAAGTACAGTAATTTCTTAACCTCTTGGGGCTAGGTGGGACGCTAGCGTGCCACCCGTGGTGCACTCCATCAACAGCAGGTGCATTTCAAGAGCGGCAAATTTGAATCCAAATAAATGTCAAAATTCAAATTTTTCAAAAATACAACTATGTTACACCATTTGAAAGATAAACATCTCCTTAATCTAACCACGTTTTACGATTTCAAAAAGGTTTTACGGCGAAAGCATAAATTTAGAGTATGTTAGGACAGTACATTTACAAGAGTTGTGTGTAATGTTTTGTCAAGTCAAAGACAGGGTCACCAAAACCATAAAACCAGCTAAAATGATACACTAACCTTTTACAATCTCCATCAGATGACACTCCTAGGACATTATGTTAGACAATGCATGCATTTTTAGTTCTATCAAGTTGATATTTATATCCAAAAACAGCGTTTTACTATGGCATTGATGTTGAGGAAATCGTTTCCCTCCAATAACCGGCAGTCAAGTCAGCGTCACAAATTAAATAATTAAAATTAGAAAACATTGGTAAAATATTATATTGTCATTTAAAGAATTATAGATTTACATCTTTTGAACGCAATCAACTTGCCAGATTTAAAAATAACCTTACTGGGAAATCACACTTTGCAATAATCTGAGCACTGTGCCCAGAAAAATACGCGTTGCGATACAGACTAGACGTCATGTTGGGGAGATCTAAAATCGAAAATACTATGTAAATAATCCATTACCTTTGATTCTCTTCATCAGATGTCACTTCCAGGTATCACAGGTCCATAACGAATGTAGTTTTGTTCAAAAAAGCTCATCATTTATGTCCAAAAATCTCCGTCTCGTTAGCACATGATGTAAGCCAGCCGGACTTCTCGTCATGAACGAGGGGAAAAAATATATTTCCGTTCGTTCAAACATGTCAAACGTTGTATAGCATAAATCATTAGGGCCTTTTTTAACCAGAACATGAATAATATTCAAGGTGGACGAATGCATAGTCTTTTATAACGTATTGGAACGAGGGTACCCAACATGAAGTAGCGCGCCAGGTGTCTAATGGGACATCACCGTTCCATGGCTCTTGTTCGGTCAGATCTCCCTCCAGAAGACTCAAAACACTTTGTAAAGGCTGGTGACATCTAGTGGAAGCAATAGGAAGTGCCAAAATATTCCTAAACCCCTGTGTTTTTCAATGGGATAGGTTTAAAGTCAATACAACACATCAGGTATCCACTTCCTGTCAGAAAATGTCTCAGGGTTTTGCCTGCCAAATGAGTTCTGTTATACTCACAGACACCATTCAAACAGTTTTGGAAACTTTAGAGTGTTTTCTATCCATATATAATAAGTATATGCATATTCTAGTTACTGGGTAGGATTAGTAACCAGATTAAATCGGGTACATTTTTTTTATCCAGACGTGCAAATGCTGCCCCCTAGACCCAACAGGTTAACAATTCAACTCTTGATTGTCACACGTTCTTCCAACAAGTGCAGAATTGACAGTGTCAAAACAGATGCTCAACTTTCATCAACATAATGATAAAACCACTTACTGGTACAACATTTCCACTGACTGTTGGCATAAATACTCCATATTTTAGACCATGTCCCCAAATATGCTAATGAGCTGCTGCCAGTACATTTCCCCCACCTACATTACAAAGTGCTGTAATGATTGTACCAAATCCTGCATTCGTAACCAAGGGAGAAGTGGGAATTTACCACATCCACTTAAACGGCCCTCCAAATGGTATCTACTAGTGGAAAATGTGTCTATGTCACAGGTGTAGCCGTGTTGTATTGACCAAAACGCAGCCGGGATATGTATGCCCATCTTTAATTATATTTGCATAAAGTGAACACGGGAAAACAATAAACAAGAACGACTAGTAACAGTTTTACAGGCTATACAGATACTTTAGCAGTGTAAAATAAAACAACCCACAACCAAGAGAAAAACACACACCTAATATATAACTCCCAATCAGGAACAACGATATCCAGCTGTTCCTGATCGGGAGTCACACAGACTAACACAGAAACAGAACAACTAGAAACTACATACAACACACAACTTCTGCCACGTCCTGACCAAATACTAAACAACTACTCCATCTGCTGGTCAGGACGTGACAGTCTATCATCCCTGAGCTCCGACTTCTCCCACATTCTGACATCATCTACTAAGGAAATTACCTTGATAACCGCATTTTCGACAGTTAATTGTAACAACAAAACATTATTTATAAAAAGCAATCTATTAATATGTTTACTTAACTCTATCATTTGTTTACAAGCATATTAGCTGTACTTTTAATTTATGGTTGACGTAGCTTGTTGGCCATTAGCAAATTTGGCAATTCTTAACCAATTCAAAGCACATGAATGAATCCAACTGGAATTTACGACTAAACAACTGGTAAAGCTATATAAAATTGTCTTAATAAGGTCATACCAAGGATCATTTAGCTGTTTGATTTTGAATTTTAAGACACATTTCTATTTGATGAAAAATGTTATAATATATATTACGGCCTAAAGGGACACTGACCTTTCTGCTGCACCACAAAGTCTAGCAGTTACATACACGTTCATTAGCTATGCTCTTCTGCAACATAGCACTGCTATTTTAGTTATCAGTTATTCTGACTATTCTCTAGTCATTGATTTAATTTACTTATTTGAACAATTTTAAGGTTTTCTGTATAGTTGTCTAATGTTGATGTGGCATATTATTCTGTTTTAATGTTCCTCCTGAATCACTATAATAAATATATTTTTTAAATTCTTGAGTGTTTTTTTAAACAAACACCAAACAAATTTTCCAAACATCACTTGGTTTCACATGGGAAGTGTTCCAAAGACATGATTTCACATGTGAAAATCCCCATCAATACATGTGAAGTGTTCTAAAAACACATTTCACATGATTTCACGTGCAAAATATGTGGAAATGTCACATGTGAAATTGTGATTTTTTTTCCATAAGGGGTTATTGTGAACAATAAAAAACAGTAATTAAGTTGTGACTAGTGCGCTTGTGCACCTCATCCCCAATAATACTAATAACTGTATCCATTGTCGCTGAGCTGTCTTCAGTCAAGTTTACAGTGTCAATTTGTTAACAGCCACTAGTCACATGTTCCAAAATGTATTCTGCAAATAGAATTACAATACAGAAATGTTCTTCTTTCGTGAAGTTCTGCCAATCTTATGTTGGAAACTCTTCCACTTTGTGGAAATTGTAACCTGCTTTTCTTTTAAGGACAATAATAATAACTGTTACTTGTAGAACAATGTCTCTATTACAGGTCTCCAAGTGTAAAGTAAGGGGTATATCCTTAATAAAATAATTTATGATGGTTAATTGTGCAGAGTTATTGTTACGGCATGGACATGACAAATCAATGAACTAATTAAACACTGTTCTCTGATTTTCCAGTCAACAATAACAAGGAAAAACTCTATATGCAATAATGTCCATGTCTTGTATCTTTAACATATCTTGCAAGGAACAACTTTCTAAATAACGTCAAGGTTATGTCTATCTACTCTGTCTATTCAAAATTGGCAAATACACATAACTTGGAGCTATTGTTACTGGTCATACAAAATATGCACAGATCCATGTTTAGAAAAAGTAGTTTTTTCTTTGGTCATGTTATCAATGATATCAAGAAATGACCACAGTGATTCAAGTGAATCGACTTGCTAGCTAGCTTCGTAGCCTGTTAGCAAGCTAACATAGTTTGGTGCTGAAGATAATACTTCAGGGCGTACAATCGCATCTAACTTCTGGAAATAACAATCAAGATACTTTATACAGTTACAAACAAGTTTCTTGCACGGTAGCACCCGGGTTGGAGTCATTAAAACTTGTTTTTCAACCACTCCACAAATTTCATGCAAACTATAGTTTTGGCAAGTCGGTTAGGACAAATTCTTTGTGCATGACACAATTAATTTTTCAAACTATTGTTTACAGACAGATTATTTCACTTATAATTCACTGTATCACAATTGCAGTGTTGACTGTGCCTTTAAACAGCTTGAAAAATTCCAGAAAATGATGTCATGGCTTTAGAAGCTTCTGACATAATTTGAGTCAATTGGAGGTGTACCAACTACCAACTACCTCATCCCCATACTGTTATTTATTTTGCTCCTTTGCACCCCAGTATCTCAACTTGCACATCTATCACTCCAGTGTTTAATTGCTATATTGTAATTATTTCGCTATCACTACGGCCTATTCATTGCCTTACCTCCCTTACCCTACCTCATTTGCACACACTGTATATAGACTTTTTCTGTTGTATTATTGACTGTATGTTTGTTTATTCCATGTGTAACTCTGTGTTGCTGTTTGTGTCACACTGCTTAGCTTTATCTTGGCCAGGTTGCAGTTGTAAATGCGAACTTATTCTCAACTAGCCTACCTGGATAAAATAAAGGTGAAATACAAATTGTAAAATTAAACCTGTGGATGTATTTCAAGGCCTACCTTCAAACTCAGTGCCTCTAAGCTTGACATCATGGGAAAATCTAAAGAAATCAGCCAAGACCTCCGAAAAACATTGTAGGCCTCCACAAGTTTGGTTCATCCTTGGGAGCAATTTCAAAATGCCTGTAGGTACCACATTCATCTGTACAAACAATAGCACGCAAGTATGAACACCATGGGACCACGCAGCCGTCATACCACTCAGGAAGGAGACGAGTTCTGTCTCCAAGAGATGAACGTACATTGGCGCGAAAAGTGCAAATCAATCCCAGAACAACAGCAAAGGACCTTGTGAAGATGCTGGAGGAAACAGGTACAAAAGTATCTATATCTACAGTAAAATGAGTACTATATCGACATAACCTGAAAGGAAGCTCAGCAAGGAAGAAGCCACTGCTCCAAATCCGCCATAAAAAAAAGCCAGACTTCGGTTTGCAACTGCACATGGGGACGAAAATCGAACTTTTTGGAGAAATGTCCTCTGGTCTGATGAAACAAATATAGACCGGTTTGGCCATAATGACCATCGTTACATTTGGAGGAAAATGGGGGAGGCTTGCAAGCCAAAGTACACCATCCCAACCGTGAAGCACAGGGTGGCAGCATCATGTTGTGGGGGTACTTTGCTTCAGGAGGGTTGGTGCACTTCACAACATAGATGGAATCATGAGAAGGAAAATTATGTGGATATATTGAAACAACATCTCAAGACATCAGTCACAAAGTTAAAGCTTGGTCCAAATGGGTCTTCCAAATGGACAATAAACCCAAGCATACTTCCAAAATTGTGGAAAAATGGCTTAAGGATAACAAAGTCAAGGTATTGGAGTCGCCATCACAAAGCCCTGACCTCAATCCTATAGAAAATGTGTGGGCAGAACTGAAAAAGCATGTGCGAGCAAGGAGGCCTACAAACCTGACTCAGTTAGACCAGCTCTGTCAGGAGGAATGGGCCAAAATTCACCCAACTTATTGTGGGAAGCTTGTGGAAGGCTACCCGAAACGTTTGACCCAAGTTAAACAATTTAAAGGCAATGCTAACAAATACTAATTAAGTGTATGTAAAATTCTGACCCACTGGGAATGTGATGAAAGAAATAAAAGCTAAAATAATGCATTCTCTCTCCTATTATTCTGACATTTCACATTCTTAAAATAAAGTGGTGATCCTAACTGACCTAAGACAGGGAATTTTTATTAGGATTAAAGGTCAGGAATTTTGAAAAACTGAGTTTAAACGTATTTGGCTAAGGTGTATGTAAACTTCCGACTTCAACTGTACCTACATTTAACTAGGATGTAAACAAACTGGATCAATGGGTGAGGCTGACCTGTCACTCCATAACCGGTTGGCAAAATTAGAGATGCATCATCTTAGCTCCCTCTTAACCTCGCCTACATGAAATGAATGCGGCAAAACTTTGCAACTGCAAAAAACGGCAGCCAAGGCAAAGGGCATGACAATATAACTAAAGATAGAAAAAATTGCAGGCAAAGAGAGAAATATTTCATCGCAATCGTGCAATCATTGAAAAGGTTTCACAGACATTTATTTTTTACAATTCATTTGTTCTTGCCTTTCCTTGCAATAATATCTAATTTGCTGTCAATCATTTTGTGTTAATGTTTTGCTTTCAATATCATTATTTTTGTTTGCAATACTAAGAATTTGGTTCTTGAATTCAAAGGTTTGCCTGATATTGTAGGCACAAAAGTAATTCCATACAATAGCAAGAGGTGACTTTCCCATGGTCTAGCTAGCTAGCTTTTTTGTAGGCTAGTGTGCAGCGACTGCAGCAGATGTTATTGAAAAGGATATTGTCACAAATGTGTTTGCTTCGCCCTTTTCAAAATTAACTTTCAACAAGAAGTTACTTTAAAATTATCATCATCTGGTGAGTGGAACTGTGTTTTTCTCTTTGAAAATAACTTGTCTGAAATGTTAATCATTGTTGCATTGAATCTTTAGATAACCAGTTTATTTGTGTGCTGAATGTAAAAAATATGTTTGCAATGGGAAGTAATAGTTGTACTTTTCAATTCGGGAAATGCTAATGGTTGTGTTTTTGTATTCTTATGATTGGGACCTACTTGCTTATTATGTTTGAGTGAAGGGGCTTCTTTTTCTTTAACATTATGCTGTGTGTTATTGCTGTTTGTCTATTGGCTGTTTGTGTTTTACAAAAGTGTTCTCTCCTACATGGAGTGCGCTGCATATTACGGTCGCTGTTCTTTAACCATCACAGGCCTGTTACACTCACATCCTTTGATATGTCACTGTTGTCGCTTTTGGTGATAGTGTTATAGTGATGGCGTCAGGCTACCATTGGTTGTGTAAGCAATGTGGTTGTTGCTGGTAGCATTACTCATGCAGGTGCTGTCTCCGGGTGAGTGGCTGCCCAAAGCGTTAATCACCCTCAGGCCTGTGATTCAGTTGGGGGCATTAAGTGATGCTATGCTTCTGTTATTTTTTCTTGATTTGTTTTGTTTGGGGCAACGTCTTTGAAGATTGTTTACCCCACTGAAGGCATAGGTCCAATACCCACATGAAAAAATACTATGGTGTATACTGTGGTAGGAATACTATAGTACTCACTGAAGTCCGCAAAAACATTACAATGAATACTGTAGTATTTACTGTAGTATGTTGTAGTATTTACTGATTACTATAGTATACATACTGCATTAAAAATATTTTAGTATATACTGTAGTATTTAGTGATTTCGCCGACTGTAGTATATTGTAGTATATACTGTAGTGTTTCTGCTGACTGTAGTATAGTATACTGTAGAATTTACTGTAATGTTTTTCTAGACTGTAGAACACTGTAGTATTTACTAAATTGTTTTTGTTGAATTACCTTTGACAAAGAAGTGAGGGGGTTTCTCCTTGAGGAAACCTACTGGAGAAACACAACAGTTTTCCATAACCTGTAGGTTTATCGCTGCAGAATGATGTGGTAGCCATGCTGGTTAAGTGTGCCTTGAATTCTAAATAAATCACAGACAGTGTCACCAGCAAAGCACCCCCACACAATAACACCTCCTCCTCCTCCATGCTTCACAGTGGGAACCACACATGCAGAGATCATCTGTTCACCTACTCTGCGTCTCACGGAGACAGGGCGGCTGGAACCAAAAATCTCACATTTGGACTCATCAGACCAAAGGACAGATTTTCACCGGTCTAATGTCCATTGCTCGTGTTTCTTGGCCATAGCAGGTCTTTTGTTATTATTTGTGTCCTTTAGTAGTGGTTTCTTTGCAGCAATTTCACCATGAAGGCCTGATTCAGGCAGTCTCTTCTGAACAGTTGATGTTGAGATGTGTTTGTTACTTGCATATATATTTAGGATGAAATATCTGAGGCTGGTAACTCTAATGAAATTATCCTCTGCAGCAGAGGTAACTCTGGGTCTTCCTTTCCTGTGAGAACTGTCCTCATGAGAGCCAGTTTCATCATAGAGCTTAATGGTTTTTGCAACTGCACTTGAAAAAAATGTCAAAGTTCTTGAAATGTTCCGCATTGACTAACCATGTCATAAAGTAATGATGGACTGTCGTTTCTCTTTGCTTATTTGAGCTGTTCTTGCCATAATATTGACTTGGTATTTTACCAAATAGGCCTATCTTCTGTATACCACCCCTACCTTGTCACAACACAACTGATTGGCTCAAACGCATTAAGAAGGAAAGAAATTCCACTAATGAACAAGTCACACCTGTTAATTAAAATTCCAGGTGACTACCTCATGAAACTGGTTGAGAGAATGCCAAGAGTGTGCAAAGCTGTCATCAAGGCAAAGGGTAGCTACTGAAGAATCTCAATTTTGATTTGTTTAACCGTTTTTTGGTTACTACATGATTCCATGTGTGTTATTTCCAAGGATGGATGTTTTCACTATCATTCTACTGTACATCTACAATGTAGAAAATAGTAAAAATAAAGAAAAACCCGAATTCGTCCCACCTACGCAACAGCCAGTTGAATACCGTGGCGCGATTTTCAAATACCTTAGAAATACTATTACTTCAATTTCTCAAACATATTACTATTTTACACCATTTTAAAGAAAAGCCTCTCGTTAATCTAACCACACTGTCCGATTTCAAAAAGGCTTTACAACGAAAGCAAAACATTAGATTATGTCAGCAGAGTACCCAGCCAGAAATAATCAGACACCCATTTTTCAAGCTAGCATATAATGTCACAAAAACCCAGAAGACAGCTAAATGCAGCACTAACCTTTGATGATCTTCATCAGATGACAACCCTAGGACATTATGTTATACAATACATGCATGTTTTGTTCAATCAAGTTCATATTTATATCAAAAACCAGCTTTTTACATTAGCATGTGACGTTCAGAACTAGCATACCCCCCGCAAACTTCCGGGGAATTTACTAACAATTTACTAAATTACTCACGATAAACGTTCACAAAAAGCATAACAATTATTTTAAGAATTATAGATACAGAACTCCTCTATGCACTCGATATGTCCGATTTTAAAATAGCTTTTTGGTGAAAGCACATTTTGCAATATTCTAAGTACATAGCCCAGCCATCACGGGCTAGCTATTTAGACACCCAGCAAGTTTAGCCTTCAACAAAATCAGATTTACTATTACAAAAGTTTGATTACCTTTTGTTGGCTTCGTCAGAATGCACTCCCAGGACTGCTATTTCAATAACAAATGTTGGTTTGGTCCAAAATAATCCATCGTTATATCCGAATAGCGGCGTTTTGTTCGTGCGTTCCAGACACTATCCGAAATGGTAAATCAGGGTCGCGAGCATGGCCCAATTCGTGACAAAAAAAATCTAAATATTCCATTACCGTACTTCGAAGCATGTCAACCGCTGTTTAAAATCCGTTTTTATGCCCTTTTTCTCGTAAAAAAGCGATAATATTCCGACCGGGAATATCCTTTTAGTTAAACAGAGGAAAGAAAACAAGGCTTTCGGTCGACGCGGGCACGAGTTTGAGTCTCACAGTACTGTAACCAGCCACTACCCAAACGCACTACTTTGTTTCAGCCAGAGCCTGCAAAGCCACGATTCAGCTTTTTGCCGCCTTCTGAGAGCCCATGTGAGCCGTAGGAAGTGTCACGTTATAGCAGAGATCCTTTGTAATGGATAGAGATAATCAAGAAGGGGAAGAAATGGTCAGACAGGGTACTTCCTGTACAGAATCTTCTCAGGTTTTGACCTGCCATTTGAGTTCTGTTATACTCACAGACACCATTCAAACAGTTTTAGAAACTTTGGAGTGTTTTCTATCCAAAGCTAATAATTATATGCATATTCTAGTTACTGGGCAGGAGTAGTAACCAGATTAAATCGGGTACATTTTTTATCCAGCCGTGTCAATACTGCCCCCTAGCCCTAACAGGTTAAACACTGTTTCCCATGCTTGTTCAACGAACCATAAACAATTAATGACCATGCACCTGTGGAACGGTTGTTAAGACACTAACAGCTTACAGACGGTAAGCAATTAAGGTCACAGTTATGAAAACTTATGACACTAAAGAGGTCTTTCTACTGACTCTGAAAAACACCAAAACAAAGATGCCCAGGGTCCCTGCTCATCTGCGTGAACGTGCCTTTGGCGTGCTGCAAGGAGGCATGAGGACTGCAGATGTGGCCAGGGCAATACATTTCAATGTCCGTACTGTGAGACGCCTACGACAGCGGTACAGTGAGACAGGATGGACAGCTGATCGTCCTCGCAGTGGCAGACCAACAACACCTGCACCAGATCGGTACATCCGAACATCACACCTGCGGGACAGGTCTAGGATTGCAACAACAACTGCCCGAGTTACACCAGGAATGCACAATCCCTCCATCAGTGCTCAAACTGTCCGCAATATACTGAGAGAGGCTGGACTTAGGACTTGTAAGCCTTTTGTAAGGCAGGTCCTCACCAGACATCACCGGCAACAAAGTCGCCTATGGGCACAATCCCACCGTCGCTGGACCAGACCGGGATGGCAAAAAGTGCTCTTCACTAACGAGTCGCGGTTTTGTCTCACCAGGGGTGATGGTCGGATTCACGTTTATCGACGAAGCAATGAGCGTTACACTGAGGCCTGTATTCTGGAGCGAGATCGATTTGAAGGTGGAGGGTCTGTCATGGTCTGGGGCGTAGTGTCACAGCATCATCAGACTGAGCTTGTTGTCATTGCAGGCAATCTCAATGCTGTGCGTTACAGGGAAGACATCCTCCTCCCTCATGTGGTACCCTTCCTGCAGGCTCATCCTGACATGACCCTCCAGCATGACAATGCCACCAGCCATACTGCTCGTTCTGTGCGTGATTTCCTGCAAGACAAGAATGTCAGTGTTCTGCCATGGCCAGCGAAAAGCCCGCATCTCAATCCCATTGAGCACGTCTGGGACCTGTTGGATCGGACTGTGAGGGCTAGGGCCATTCCCCCTAGAAATGTCTGGGAACTTGCAGGTGCCTTGGTGGAAGAGTGGGGTAACATCTCACAGCAAGAACTGGCAAATCTGGTGGAATCCATGAGGAGGATATGCACTGCAGTACTTTATGCAGCTGGTGGCCATACCAGATACTGACTGTTACTTTTGATTTTGACCCCCCCCCCCTTCCTCTTTTGTTCAGGGACACATAATTCAATTTCTGTTAGTCACACTTCTGTGGAACTTGTTCAGTTTATGTCTCAGTTGTTGAATCTTGTTATGTTCATACAAATATTTACACGTTAAGTTTGCTGAAAATGAACGCAGTTGCCAGTGAGCAGACATTTCTTTTTTGCTGAGTTTATATACACACACAGTATACACTAAGTATACAAACATTAAGAACACCTGTTCTTTACGGGAAACAGACTGACCAGGTTAATCCAGATAAAAGCCTATTGATGTCACTTGTTAAATCTTCTTCAATCAGTGTAGCTGAAGGGGGAGAGACAGTTTAAAGAAGGATTTTTAAGTCTTGAGACAATTGTGAGAATGACCAGAGGACATTTCTCCAAAACGTACGATCTTTGTCCCCAACCGTAGTCTGGCTTTTTTTATGGCGGTTTTGGAGCAGTGGCTTCTTCCTTGCTGAGCGGCCGTTCAGGTTATGTTGATATAGGACTTGGTTTACTATGGATATAGATTATTTTGTACCTGTTTCCTCCAGCATCTTCACAAGGTTCTTTGCTGGTGTTCTGGGATTGATTTGCACTTTTCGTACAAAAGTATGTTCATCTCTAGGAGACAGAATGCATCTCCTTCCTGAGCGGTATGACGGCTGCATAGTCCCATGGTGTTTATACTTGCGTACTATTGTTTGTATAGATGAACATGGTACCTTCAGGCGTTTGGAAATTGCTCCCAAGGATGAACCAGACTTGTGGAGGTCTACAATTTTTTCTGAGGTCTTGGCTGAATTCTTTTGATTTTCCCATGATGTCAAGCATAGAGGCACTGAGTTTGAAGGTAGGCCTTGAAATACATCCACAGGTACACCTCCAATTGACTCAAATTATGTCAATTAGCCTATCAGAAGCTTCTAAAGCCATGAGAACATTTTCTGGAATTTTACAAGCTGTTTAAAGGCACAGTCAACTAAGTGTATGTAAACTTCTGACCCACTGGAATTGTGATACAGTGAATTGTAAGTGAAATAATCTGTCTGTAAACAATTGTTGGAAAAATTACTTGTGTCATGCACAAAGTAGATGTCTTAACCGACTTGCCAAAACTATAGTTTGTTAACAAGAAATTTGTGGAGTGTTTGAAAAACGAGTGTTAATGACTCCAACCTAAGTGTATGTAAACTTCCAACTTTAACTGTATATAGTATATGTAGTAGTACTGTAGTATTCATGTATTCATGTCGTTGTCCTGCTGGAAGACTCACAACCTTCAATGAAGACCCAATTTTTATACAGTTGGTTGAACATTGAGCTAATCTGCTGATTTCATGATGCTTTGCACACGTTCACGTCCAACCAGAACCAGAGGCAGCAAAGCATTCTCACAGCTAGTCACGAAACGTTGTGATGTCTTAAAATTATGTAGACATCAACCATGCAAATTTACATAGAAAAATCTTAAACGTCACGAGTGTTGAATAAAATTATGTCGATTGTCTATAGTGTTGGTCCCTCAGCTGAACAAAAATGTCAGATAAAATATCCACAGAAAAGTATTATCAAACCGACTTTAAAATGTGGGTCTATGTGTGTGGCAATCAAGATGTGTTTTGATCATGACTGAAGTTATGCGAACCATGCATACTAGTTGAAGTCTTGCAGGAGTTAACATGGTTAACCAGGTGATCGAAATTTTAACTTTTCTACCGGTGCTCTAAAAAGTCAGCTAAACAATACTTTCCTGTGGATATTTTGTCTCAAATTTCGAGTAGCTGAAGGATCAACACCACGTACAATCGGCGGAGTAAGTTTAAACATACACGATCGATCAAAAGTTTGGGGTCACTTAGAAATGTCCTTGTTTTTGAAAGAAAAGCAATTTTTTGTCCATTAAATAACATCAAATTGATCAGAAATACAGTGTAGACATTATTAATGTTGTATATGACTATTGTAGCTGGAAACGGGTGATTTTTTTATGGAATATCTACGTAGGCGTACAGAGGCTCATTATCAGCAACCATCACTCCTGTGTTCCAATGACACATTGTGTTAGCTAATCCAAGTTTAGCATTTTAAAAGGCTAATTGATCATTAGAAAACCCTTTTGCAATTATGTTAGCACAGCTGAAAACTGTTGTTCTGATTAAAGAAGCAAATAAACTGGCCTTCTTTAGACTAGTTGAGTATCTGGAGCATCAGCATTTGTGGGTTCGATTACAGGCTCAAAATGGCCAGAAACAAAGAACTTTCTTCCGAAACTCATCAGTTTATTCTTGTTCTATTTATGGAATGCGAGAAATTGCCAAGAAACTGAAGATCTCGTTCAATGCTATGTACTACTCCGTTCACAGAACAGCACAAACTGGCTCTAACCAGAATAGAAAGAGGAGTGGGAGGCCTCGGTGCACAACTGAGCAAGAGGACAAGTACATTAGAGTGTCTAGTTTGAGAAACAGACGCCTCACAAGTCCTCAACTGGCAGCTTCATTAAATAGTACCCGCAAAACACCAGTCTCAACGTCAACAGTGAAGTGGCGACTCCAGGATGCTGGCCTTCTAGGCAGAGTTTCTTTCCAGTGACATCTTCATCTTTTCTTTTAATTGGCCAGTCTATGATATGGCTTTTTCTTTGCAACTCTGCCTAGAAGGCCAGCATCCCGGAGTCGCCTCTTCACTGTTGACGTTGAGACTGGTGTTTTGCGGGTACTATTTAATGAAGCTGCCAGTTGAGGACCCCAAATGTGACCCCAAACTTTTGAACAGTAGTGTAATTTTATTCAACATTCCGGCTTGTAGAGGACCTGAGAGGGCCATTTCCAGAATCAAACACTGTCATGTTGAAGACGATGTATTTAGAAATTCACTGTTTCGTCTCCAGGCAAGATCACAGCATTATCAAACCTCCCCCATCTTTTCATTGAAAGCTTAATTTTGTAATCCGTAAACACAGTGCAGATCTGTATTGCCAAAGAGCTCTAAATGTATTTAATTGGTCCACAGAACATTTCCCCCAGAATTTAGGCTTTTTTAGGTGGGTTTTTGAGAAACTTTGTTCTGTCTCCTTCAGCATTGGGGTCTTTCTATGTTTACCAATGAACAAATTGAGGGTTAAAAGAAAATAACATACTTCCTGCAATCAACTATGGGGGAGGTTCGATAATGCTGTTCGGTTGCTTTTCTACCTCTGGTACTGGTACTCAGGGCCTTGAATGTGTGCAAGACATCATGAAATAAGTTGATTATTAAGGTGTTTTGAAGCGCAATGTTCAACTCAGTGTTCAAAAACTGTGTCTCTGTTGAAGGTTGTGGGTCTCCCAGTAAGACAACAACCCCAAACACACATAACAAGTGCTTACTTGTATTTTTGTAGAGCAACATTTTTGTGGAAGGTACCACACAGTACACAGACCTCCTCACGAGATATGTTGATTTTCCTTGTAGGCTGGCTATTGGTCGAGGAAACTGTGAAGCCAGCTCTATAACCTATTGACTATTTATGAGTGTTTTATTAAAGAATGTGAAACAATGTTGTGTCTGTTTGCTCCTTTTCATTAAATCATGCATATTTATATAGTCTAAATGAAATGTGTTCATATGGGCAAAGTATTAGCTATAGGCTAAAGCATACCAAATTGTGATCAATTATGAAAACAGAACATTCCATGTAAAAAATGTATCTGGTATAAGGCTGATATTTGGACGTTTCAATTGAAAAAGACTGTCACATGACTAGAAATCGAAACATTGTGATTTTAGAGAGACAAAGTAACAATAGCCTATGATTAAAGGGTTAGGCTATACTGGGCTCTCACCATCATCATCATTATCATTATTCGCATCATTCCAATTTAATCAAGTTACTATTATCAACCTCAGTATTAACGTCAGTGTGCAGGCTATCGAGTGAGGAAAGACACAAGGGTTTGGCCAATGTCGTTTCATTTAGTTTCATTATGATACCGAACATTCTGGCTATATTAAAAGAACAGAATACCATATTTTAAGTTGACTCTACAGGATATTATATCTGAGATTCAACTTTATAGCCAGGTCATCTTTTAAAGCTATTTTGATACTAGCTTCATGTCTTGATAATATGAGTAAGAATGTCATCCATTTTGTTTTGAAATCAGTATTTGGCCATCTCTCCCATTGTTCCCATTTGCAAATAAAAGGTATGCATGAGAGATTCACGAGACTATAACATTGGAATGTTGTAAAGTGATGCCCTACCTTGGCTGGCGAGGACACAAAAAAACAGGCAGACAGAGACATGAGAGACACAAGGGATATTACAATAATATTTTTTTCATACAACAAAAATGACCAAAATGACAAGATACTCCTAAATTAATCTGAGAAAAAATGTGCGCCTAGTCTTATTAGACACTTCTTTATGACACATCAATTTCAACCCTTTCAATGACTCCAAAATCCTTATGAGACCAGAACATTAAGCACATTCTTGAAATATATTTTTCCTGAAGTTCTTTTTAATTTGAATTCATTGTCATGTAGCTTACTCTTAATATTTTTAAAAATATTTTTTGCCCCATAATTTTTTTGTATTTTGCTAAGCTTCTTTGTTAATACGTAAAGGTTTTATAGTGAATGGATGTTGTAAAAAATAGATAAAACAAAACTACATTGTAGAAACTAGATATTGGCTGTTTTTTGCCTTCAGCCTTTATATAACCATATGAACTAATATACTGCTCAAAAAAATAAAGGGAACACTTAAACAACACAATGTAACTCCAAGTCAATCAAACTTCTGTGAAATCAAACTGTCCACTTAGGAAGCAACACTGATTGACAATACATGTCACATGCTGTTGTGCAAATGGAATAGACAACAGGTGGAAATTATAGGCAATAAGCAAGACACCCCCAATAAAGGAGTGGTTCTGCAGGTGGAGACCACAGACCACTTCTCAGTTCCTATGCTTCCTGGCTGATGTTTTGGTCACTTTTTAATGCTGGCGGTGCTTTCACTCTAGTGGTAGCATGAGACGGAGTCTACAACCCACACAAGTGGCTCAGGTAGTGCAGCTCATCCATCCATGGCACATCAATGCGAGCTGTGGCAAGAAGGTTTGCTGTGTCTGTCAGTGTAGTGTCCAGAGAATGGAGGCACTACCAGGAGACAGGCCAGTACATCAGGAGACGTGGAGGAGGCCGTAGGAGGGCAACAACCCAGCAGCAGGACCGCTACCTCAGCCTTTGTGCAAGGAGGAGCAGAAGGAGCACTGCCAGAGCCCTGCAAAATGACCTCCAGCAGGCCACAAATGTGCATGTGTCTGCTCAAACGGTCAGAAACAGACTTCATGAGGGTGGTATGAGGGCCCGACGTCCACAGGTGGGGGTTGTGCTTACAGCCCAACACCGTGCAGGACGTTTGGCATTTGCCAGAGAACACCAAGATTGGCAAATTCGCCACTGGCGCCCTGTGCTCTTCACAGATGAAAGCAGGTTCACACTGAGCACATGTGACAGACGTGACAGTCTGGAGACACAGTGGAGAACGTTCTGCTGCCTGCAACATCCTCCAGCATGACCGGTTTGGCGGTGGGTCAGTCATGGTGTGGGGTGGCATTTCTTTGGGGGGCCGCACAGCCCTCCATGTGCTCGCCAGAGGTAGCCTGACTGCCATTAGGTACCGAGATGAGATCCTCAGACCCCTTGTGAGACCATATGCTGGTGCGGTTGGCCCTGGGTTCCTCCTAATGCAAGACAATGCTAGACCTCATGTGGCTGGAGTGTGTCAGCAGTTCCTGCATGAGGAAGGCATTGATGCTATGGACTGGCCCGCCCGTTCCCCAGACCTGAATCCAATTGAGCACATCTGGGACATCATGTCTCGCTCCATCCACCAACGCCACGTTGCACCACAGACTGTCCAGGAGTTGGTGGATGCTTTAGTCCAGGTCTGGGAGGAGATCCCTCAGGAGACCATCCGCCACCTCATCAGGAGCATGCCCAGGCGTTGTAGGGAGGTCATACAGGCACGTGGAGGCCACACACACTACTGAGCCTCATTTTGACTTGTTTTAAGGACATTACATCAAAGTTGGATCAGCCTGTAGTGTGGTTTTCCACTTTAATTTTGAGTGTGACTCCAAATCCAGACCTCCATGGGTTGATAAATTGGATTTCCATTGATCATTTTTGTGTGATTTTGTTGTCAGCACATTCAACTATGTTAAGAAAAAAGTATTTAATAAGATTATTTCTTTCATTCAGATCTAGGATGTGTTGTTTAAGTGTTCCCTTTATTTTTTTGAGCAGTGTATATATACACACAACATTCTACCCATATGAAGGAATGTATATACAATATTTGTAGGCATAATTGATTTAATGAAAAGCAGTAAACATTTAATAACAGACTCATGGACACAATCAGGCAATAGATAACATATACAACATTGTTTCATATTATTTTTATAACAGACTCATAAACACAATAATGCAATAGTCTCAGATGGCTTCACAGCTTCCCCAGTGGTTCAAAGCTTAGTGGGAAACGCAACTTATTGTAGCCTCACACAGATGAAAGAGTTGCGGAGGAAGGAGTTTGCTCCTGCTGCAGCGTTTGCTGTAAAATATTACACGTTGTGGTGGTGCTTCGTAAAAAGCACACTAGAATGGTTATAAAAGACACACGGGACTGTACTGGAGTGGCCAGTGAAGAGTGTAGATCTAAATCACATCCATAACCTATGGCTAGAGCTGAAAACAGCAGCTGGGTGAGGGCACCCCTCAAACATTCAAGAATTAGAGCAGTTTGCTGCTTAAGAGTGGGCCAAGTTGCCAGTAGAATGCTCATTGATGGCTACAAGAAGAATTTGCTGGCAGTTATGCCAAAGGCTGAGCAACCAAGTAGCTACTAGCGCCGGCGTGACAATAATGTTGTCCATGGCATTTGTCTTTTTTTTTCAAAACTTAAGATTACAATTGGTTCTGCAATGTTGAAAAGCCAACAACAAGGTGTGGAGACAAAAACTTATTTTAGCTTATTTTAGAAGAAATATGGAATTATTTAACCCTTGTGTGGTGTTCATGTTTTTGTTATTCACCCAATGTTCGCGGGGTCGGATGGTTTTTAAAACAATACAGCCATAACAATTTACATAAAAATACTTATTACTTAATCCTTAGATGTTGACTTATATCAATTACAAGCAATATAGACAGCACACAGTTAATATTTGTCATTTACCTCATTTACCTAGTTACAGAAGGCCAAGGTAGGAGAGTCAGACACACACACATGCAGCAACATCACTCACACTTACTATTGGAGTTGTTGGTGCTGTGGGTCCAGCATCCTCCTCCTGAATCCTCCTCATGATGGCTGCAGAAGCTGGGGTCCTTGGGATTTGTTGCCTCCTCTGGATTTGAGGTTTTTCCAATGCCTTGCCCAGCTCCTCAAGAAAGAGCCGCATCCTCTGGAGCTTCCCACTATTCCAATCTGGGTTCAATGCCATCCAGATGACAAACATGTTTTACGCTGAGATGTCGAAGATGTTGAAGAATATGACAAGTGGCCAGCATAGGGTTCTTCTTTTGCAGCTGCAGCCAGTCACCAGCTTCGTCTTCAGGAGCTCCTGTCCCAGCCTGTGCAAAGTAAAAAAGTTATTGCATGTGATGTTGACAACCCGCATCCCTTGGTTCTTCACAGGGGCTCCTCCATCTGGCTTCCCTGTATACACTTGCGAGTTCCACGCATATGATGAAGCAGCATCACAGCCAGCCCAGATCTTGATTCCATATTTTGCTGGTTTAGACAGTATGTACTTCCGGAAGTACATAAATGGCATAAACTGCTCATCAACAGTAACGTTGTGCCCAGGGTTGTCAAACAGGGGAAGGCGGTCCACTCACTTGTCCCACACTGACCTGATTGCAGTTAGCTTGCCTCTCTGCCACTGAGCTGGTCTGGTGCCTCGGTTATCAAAGTGGAAAATCCTGGAAATAATGTGGAAGTTTTTCAGAGACATTATTGCACGGAAAAGTTCTCTGCCATTGTCTGCATCCCACAGGGATTTTGTGGATTCGCCATTGGATCTGAAAACACCAGCAAGGATAAGAACCCCAAAGTATGTAAATGAGTTTGGTCCATCTCCTTCCATCTCTCTCCAAA
The DNA here is from genome assembly GCF_965601325.2 of Salmo salar. Classification (NCBI taxonomy): domain Eukaryota; kingdom Metazoa; phylum Chordata; class Actinopteri; order Salmoniformes; family Salmonidae; genus Salmo; species Salmo salar. The sequence goes on from NC_138319.1 coordinate 8,687,930, forward strand.
AACGCGCCTTCCCTCCAAATTAGTGCAGTCCAGAATTATTTTCTGGATGGTGTCTGGGATAAACAGTTCAAAAGAAAAATGTATGTTCTGCACATGAGTAACCACCATCCGCTTCGGCCCTGGTTGCATCCTTATCACATTGGCAGCCATGCGGGTTGGCTCATTCCTTGGGCAAGAAGACCATTACATCCACATATTTCTCCTCCTGCAGGCTGCTGATGAGCTGGTTACTGACGGGCTGGTCCTGGGGCTGGCTGCTGATGGGCTGGTCCTGCGGCTGGCTGAGGGTCAATTTTATCCTCTTCTTCCAACTCACTGTCAGACTCCGAATTGACAGAGACATTCTTCATCTTCCAAAGTGGAAGACACTCCTTCCACACTAGCTTCTCTTGCTGCAAAAAAAATGTCTAAGGCCCTCTGAGCAGAGATTATTTTTGCCATACTGATTGATTGTGATAAGGAGCCACACATGCAAAGCTATTTATTTGTTGTGTCCCTCCCCCAATTTGCACCTGGCTGGAGTAGAGTGTGGGAAAATTCTGCATTTTTTTACAATAATGTATTGTAATAACATTGTGCAGGTTCCCGCAAGACATTGTGTAGTTTCACACACTACAAAGTGTAAAGAGTGTGAGAAAAGCGGGAGACAGTCAGGGAGGCAGGGAGACAAACAGGTTCTTGGTGCTATGTTGAAACAGCAGGCCCAGGGAGGAGAAAGACAGAGTGAAGGCACACAGCAAACAGTTTTGTTTCATTTTTACTTGTTTTCACCTACAAACACATACACTTGATTCACCCTCGGGTCCACATAGCGGGGTGCACTCAATTTAAATATGTTATTTTACATGTTCTTCACAGAAAACAAGCCAAGGAGTCTCAGGTTGAAAAAATAATTCATTGTATCATTTTTCTTTTAGTAAACATTGAAAATGGGTTCCACAGACCCGAACACCACACAAGGGTTAAGAGAAGTGACACGGTGCCAATATATTTGGCCGCAAATGTATTTCAACATGAGATGTACAGCTTCTTCTTTTTGTGAGTGCATAGCATAGTATGCATTTTTGTGACAGGTCAGCTGTCAAAGCAAGGAGAAAGAAAAGAATGGGCAGAGGATGTTGGTAACGGCGTAGTCATAGGTTAAAGGAGAAGGTACAAAAGGTGAATTATATTGACAGTCACATATTGAACATATCATACTCTAAAATACAAGGTTAAGTATGATGTTCATTTCAAAGTGACATCTTGTTCTTTCTTTGGAACGGAGATGTGTAGGCTGCAGATATAGGAAGACATGAGTCACAGTGGCCATTGCCGAAATCCAGCTTGCCTACTACTTACTTACATTAAACTTACTTACTTAAACTGCATACCGTGTACTAATCATACTATTTAGAATGTACATTTAGTACAAACATATGCAGTATGTAACAAATATCAACATACAAATCATCAATACTGAGGAGGTGTAATCACGCTTCTTGCCTGCCATTCGTTAATTTTTGTAGAGCGAATTCCCTATTGAGATTGTCAGAATACAATTCTCTTCCTCAATAGTGTGCAGCGAAATCTACTAGATGAAAAGCAGGGGCGGAAATCCCGGGGGGGACGGGGGGGACACGACCCCCCCATGCTGGAAAAAATATGATTTGTCCCCCCCAATATATCACTGAAACATAACTATGTAATTTAAATAATATTAATAATACGCAATGAAAGCAATTGTGCTGATTATAGACACTTAATAGAGCATTTTTAAGTTTCAAAAGATTGCGACCCCCCCACCCTTTGCCTCACAATGGTTTGATCCACTGCCAGTTCCTTAGCTTGCTAGGTAACAGAGAGGTCGTATCTACTGTCTGAAAGGCACTCAATGCACGTAACTGACGTGAGGTTAATCCAGTCAATCGCGCACACACACTAGCTGAATATGCAGAGCAAGCGCGCAAATATTAACTATTAAGCTAGCTAGTACCTATTCCATTTATGTGGCGTCGTCAAAGATGGAATCTTTGCTATCATCAATTTATTCCAAGATCAGCATGCAGATTATGTAAGTTAGTGCTTCAAAGTCCCTGTGATAAGGTTAGCGATAAACTGAAATCCAAACTGAACAGAACTACACTCTCCTCTACGATTGTCTTAAATATATTTAATGGTCTCGTTGCAAAAGCTAAATTGTCGCAAGGGAACTTTTATTTATTTATTTTATTTCACCTTTATTTAACCAAAGATTATAGCAAACACCACTGAAACTGAATTGGTGCTCGCTAGCTTTGCAAATTCAGCTATTGTTGGAAGCCAGCCAATATGAAACAAACTATTAAAATTACAAAAGGTTGCAGCATATGTTGTGTAAATGGTGAACTCATACAGCTGTCAACTCTTGTCATTTTAAGCCGTTTCACATTTGCTAGCTACCTTTTAGATCTAAACCCAAATTGAATGATTGAAGATGATAGAAGCCCATCTCCTACTGTAAATAACCTACACACTGTGTGTGTAGCCAGCCAGCCAGCCAGGTAGAAAAATGGCAGAAAAATAAAAGACGGACATCAGAGTATTTTTCAATACACCAAAACGCATAGTAAGAACCCTAGTAGCCTAATATCTCAAAGACTAGTTGATAAAATGTTCATAAGAAAGAAATGAAATTCTAATGGAAATGTTTCACAATGATGTCATTAGGCAGAGCAGGCAACATATGGCACACAGACAGCAGAGTTGGGGACAGATATGCAGGGACAGACTGGCAGAGACAGGGAGTCTCAGGTAAGTTTGTTGAGTCTTTGTTTGGCAACATTATGAAAGGTTCTCCATTTTTTTGACTTGTAAAATAGGAACATAATTGGAAAATGCCATGGATACCCCCACTCTCAACTTAAACTGGTGACTGAACTAAGATTTGTTAAAGGCAATGGTATTGCTGTTGTGATTAGTTGTGTAGTTTTGGGTACCGGTAGTTAGGAGTACGGCAAACACCTTATTTCTTTGGTTCCTCAATATACATTTACCATATTACAATGTAGGCTATGTGTTACAGCACTACTTTTGGTGTCCCCCTCAGGAATTGCTCTTGAGAAAATTTCATGTAATTGTCCCCTCCAAAGTTGATATCAGATTTTCGCCCCTGATGAAAAGCCGAAATTAGTATGACATCCATGCATTTAAAAATGTCAAACACTTAAAACTAAATTTTTACGCATACCCAAAAAGTCTACCACACCCTACCAAAAATCGAATGAAACCAGTAGCAGTGTGGGTAAAACAACTGGGAAAGCCAAGCCAGGAAAACATTGCCATATTACCACCTATGTGTTGTGATAATTGCGTTGTTTGCTCTTGAACCTGTTAGTTCATCGAGCCTTGCCCCCGTGATATACTGTTTAGGCCTAAGGCTGAGACAATAAGAAGATACAGTGGCAGAACAAATTCAACCACACCTGTGTTTCATCACAAAACTATAGATCAACATCTGTCCGGTGAAGTCCATAAAGCATATTGTGTGTAACAAAAAGTTACATGACCTACAGCATGGTTAAAACATTTTCAGACTACTAAACAACTATTGATTTCGAACCATGGAGAGTTAGGCTACCGGAGGTTGCAAAGAAAACAGGAATTAACTCCACTATTAAAGCACAATTTCAACTTTAACATTTCAACATCATCAAATCACGTATGCTTAGTCAAATAGAGTGACAATTAAAAGATATCAAAAACAATTTAGTCCAATAAACCTAAGCTAAATATGATGTGGCTGTCCATGGCACTGATTTCTTTGTGTGTGTGTGTGTGTGTGTGTGTGTGTGTGTGTGTGTGTGTGGTGTGTGTGTGTGTGTGTGTGTGTGTGTGTGTGTGTGTGTGTGTGCAAGTAGAAACATTTGTTGACACCCTACTTGTAGAGAAACACCAATGTCATCCTCATCTCTTTCATGTTGACGAAACGGTCTATGACTCTGTCATACAGTACACAATTTTACTTTTTTTGTCCCAGGCTTGCTCGCTAGCCTAACTTCCTTATAGGCAACGATGAAAGGGACAATTTTTGCTAGCTAGATGTTTTAAATGTTTTATCAAGGGAGGTCAAATTCTCGCTGGTTTCCCATTCATTCAATGCTACAGGCAACAACATCATACTCTTTTTGACTACGCAGCATCAGATAGAGGGGCTAAACATGCAGAGACAGAGGGCTGCTGTTTCGCTTGCTCTGATGCTTTCTATGGTGAGATACATTCAGCCTCTTGCGAATTGAAGGAAGATTATGAAACACAGGGAGACGAAAGGTATATTATTTTATGTTTTTTCTTTTGTTATTTTTTTGGGGAAGCCTGGCTTCTCTTGGCATCCATGAGTACACACAACCTTTAAACCTGAACATTTTTACATCACCAAATAACCTTCAATTCATTACGTTTTCATATCTTATGAAGATTAAAAGAAACCAATACATTCATTTCAAATGATCTTTCTCAAAAAGGTTTGTATATTGTCCCATACAATAATCTATACTCTTAATTTTTTGTTCCTACATTTTGGCGACCCCACTGAACTACTGTAGGAATACATCTTAAATGGCACCCTATTCCCTAGCTCTCCGCTCCGGCCCACCCCGTTGTCGTAGTATTATTTTCCTCCCTCTATAGTGGTTGCTCCACTAAAAGTTTTGCAATTATGCTGTGAGATTTAGAGGACATCTGTGGTTTAGTACGGTACCCTGCATCACCACTTCATTGCTCCAGACCAGCGCAAGGGGGAGTTAGAGCACTGGTTATACTTTTGGGTCCTACTGTGTCTCTAAATGACAATGAATGGGCGACATAAACCTAAATAGAAACGGATAATTGTGCACGACTTCAGTATTACTTACTAAAACTTTTATTACACTAAGGTTTTTATTATTTAATTTTGTTAGGATTATTTTGCTCTTACTGTAGCCCACTCCCGACCTGTCATGTTTTACAGCGCCTGAGTGGTGCAATGGTCTAAGACACTTCTTAGCAGTGCAAGCTGTGTTGCTACAGATGCTGGTTCAATGCCGGCCTCGACTGGGAGACCAATGAGATGACTGTAGGGTTTTGATTTCTCTCCCTCTAAAAACAGATATAAATCATTCTAAATAGCAAACTGGCTTTATTTACAAATTATTAACAATGTCTCAACCCATTCTCAAGAATGGTGTATTTCTCACTCATTTTACGTTATTTAAAAAATCATATCCAAAATATTGTTATTTTTTTTAAACAAAGCAGTTATTATTATTATTGATTTAGAATTATATAAAAGCACCTTGGAATTTCTCACAAATATATTATTAACAGTGTTATTATCAGGACAAAATATATTGGTCGTATTGGTCATGGCTCCCAAGTGGCGCGCAATGGGATTGCCTTGCAGTTCTCCAGTTGTATCCACTGAACACGTGCGAGGTTCAAGGCACGAGGACAGGGGGCACGGGATGGGCCCCAGAGCCATGCACAGAAGACAGACCTAGCCCATGGGGAAGAGAGAGCAACACTCTAAGGTGCATTGCACTAATAATGATGCTGCCAAGGGAAAAGTTCCTGCTGTACTTTGTGCCATCTGCACGTTCAAACTAAAACAATGTAACTAATAGTGGCATCTTTATGCTTTCATTAATAAAATAATGATAAAAATACTCTTTCAAAATGCCGATGTTTATTTAGTTATGGATCCATAACGATTTATTATGGGAATAAATATCACTGAATTACAGAAATATCCTCCAACCCTCCAATCCTCTATATGTAATTATTGGTGGAGAGTCACGTCATATTTTCTCGATATACTGTGGGCCTACCGTGGGCGACATGAGTCTCACTGGTGTTGAGTAATGTGCTGTTAAAAGTGAGCATATTGAAGTTAGAAGCGATAGGATTTGAAGCAATAGCCTACAGCTATTTTAGCACCATTGTACAGCGCCATATTTTAAATTCCATCCGAACGGAAATCCAGAGGGGTTTTGCTTGTCTTTAAATAGAAACACCATAATATTAATCAAATTAATTAAGCAAGTACTGGTCAAAAGTTTGGACACACCTACTCATTCCAAGGTTTTTCATTATTTTTACTATTTTATACATTGTAGAATAAGATTGAAGACATCACAACTATGAAATAACACATATGTAATCAGTTAAGAACAAATTCTTATTTACAAGGACAGCCTATCCTCCCCGTCTGGGAATTGAACCCCGGTCTCCCACATGCCCCCACGACATGGGGATTCGTCATGTTTTCCGTTCCATCCTAATGTGTTTTTTTCATTTTTCTTGAAATATAAACACCATAATATTAATCAAATGAATTAAGTAAAATTTCCTAAAATCAATCCCATATACTGTGTTCTTACAAAAAAAGGTTTTAAATTCTCCAGTACAGTCACTATTAAAGGCTATCAAATGCTTCTCAAAGATGCCCTCTGGTGGTCAAACTAGCACTAACTAGCATTAATGGCACCAGTGCAAGCTGCGCCGCAGTATGCTGCAACTTTTAAAGGACGAACCACTGTAGCTGGATGGCTGCTCTCCACTTTGTCCATTGATACCACTGATGTCTGAGGAAAAGGGGTAGGGGAAATGGAGAACTAAGTGTTTGCCAAAAACATTTTCCAAAATATTACAGTGCCTTCGGAAAGTATTCAGACCCTTTGACATTTTCCACATTTTGTTACGTTACAGCCTTACTCTAAAATTGATTAAATAAAATAAAATCCTCAGAATTCTACACACAATACCCCATAATGACATAAGGAAAACAAGTTTTAGAAATTTTTGCCAAAAAAATGAAATACCTTATTTAAAAAAGTATTCATGCCCTTTGCCATGACACTTGAAATTGAACTCAGGTGCATCCTGTTTCCATTGATCATCCTTGAGATGTTTCTACAACTTGATTGGAGTCCACCTGTGGTAAAGTCAATTGATTGGACATGATTTGGAAAGGCACACGCCTATCTATATAAGGTCCCACAGTTGACAGTGCATGTCATAGAAAAGTCCAAACCATGAGGTCGAAGGAATTGTCGTTAGATCTCTGAGACAGGACTGTGTAGAGGCACAGATCTGGGGAAGGTTGACAAAAATGTTTTGCAGCATTGAAGGTCTCCAAGAACACAGTGACCTCCATCATTCTTAAATAGAAGAAGTTTGGATCCACCAAGACTCTTCCTAGAGCTTGCCGCCCGGCCAAACTCAGCAATCGCGGGAGAAGGGCCTTGGTCAGGGAGGTGACCAAGAACCCGATGGTCACCCTGACAGAGCACTAGAGTCCCTTTGTGGTGATGGGAGAACCTTCCAGAAGGACTACTATCTCTGCAGCACTCCACCAATCAGACGGAAGCCACTCCTCAGTAAAAGGCACATAACAGCCTGCTTGTAGTTTGCCAAAAGGCACCTAAAGACTCTTAGACCACGAGAAACAAGATTATCTGGACTGATGAAACCAAGATTGAACTCTTTGGCCTGAATGCCAAGCAACACTTCTGGAGGAAACCTTGCCTCATCCCTACATTGAAGCATGGTGGTGGTAGCATCATGCTGTGGGGATGTTTTTTCACTAGACAGGATTGAGGCAAAGATAGCGGCAGGTAGCCTAGTGGTTAGAGCATTAGGCCAGTAACTGAAAGGTTGCTGGATCGAATCCCTGAGCTGACAAGGTGAACATCTGTCATTCTGCCCCTGAACAAGGCAGTTAACCCACTGTTCCCTGGTAGGATGTCATTGTAAATAAGAATTTGTTCTTAACTGACTTGCCTAGTTAAATAAAGGTAAAGAAGATGAACAAAGTACAGAGAGATACTTGGTGAAAACCTGCTCCAGAGTGCTCAGAACCTCACACTGGGGTGAAGGTTCACCTTCCAACAGGATAATGACCCTAAGCACACAGCCAAGACAACACGGGAGTGGCTTTGTGACAAGTCTCTGAATGTCCTTGAGTGGCCCAGCCAAAGCCCGGACTTGAACCTGATTGAACATCTCTGGAGAGACCTGAAAATAGCTGTGCAGCAATGCTTCCCATCTAACCTGACAGGGCTTGAGAGGATCTGCAGAGAAGAAATGCAGGGATGGATGACCTGGGACATTTTCAGCTTCCAGGAAATGTGTACAGATCCATGCAACATGGGTCTGTGGATTATCATGCTGAAACATGAGGTGATGGTGACAGATGAGTCTCAGGATCTCATCACGTTATCTCTGTGCATTCACAACACTGACATCAGCAAACCGCTCTCCCACACGACCCCATAAACACTGTCTGCCATCTGCCTGGTACAGTTGAAACCGGGATTCATCCATGAAGAGAACACTTCTCCAGCGTGCCAGTGGCCATTGAAGGTGAGAATTTGCTGAAGTCAGTTACGATGTCGTACTCCAGTCAGGTCAAGACCCTGGTGAGGTCAACGAGCACGCAGATGAGCTTCCTGAGACAGTTTGTCCAGAAATTCTTTGCTTGTGCAAACCCCCAATTTCATCAGCTGTCTTGGTAGCTGTTCTCAGATGATAGGCGAGTGAAGATTATCTGGCAACAGCTCTGGAGGACTTTGCTGTAGTGAGCATGCCAATTGCACGCTCCCTCAAAACTTGAGACATCTGTGGCATTGTGTTGTGTGACAAAACTGCACATTGTAGTGGCCTTTTATTGTCCCCAGGACAAGGTGCACCTGTGTAATGATCATGTTGTTTAATCATTTCTTGATATGTCACACCTGTCAGGTGGATGGATTATCTTGGCAAAGGAGAAATGCTCACTAACATGGATGTTAGTGAGCAAATTTGTGCACAAAATTTGAGAGAAATAAGCTTTTTGTGCGTATGAAACATTTCTTGGATCTTTTGTTTCTGCTCATGAGACATGATACATGGGACAAACACTTTACATGTTGCATTTATATTTGTGTTCAGTGTAAAAGATATTCCCCTGTACTTTTGTATATTTTTTAGCCAGTTACAGGTTTTTCAAAAATGCTAAATGCTCCAACTTCCTCAGTGGGGAGTTGACTGACCCTGTCTGGACCTCCCCCCTACCCAACCTTAGGCCTACATCAGCACTACCTTGTCAGAAGATCCTAGTGAGAGCCCTGATCGTACATTTAAATATATTTCCAGTTAGCTACTGAAGAGCATCCAATTACCAAGTACCAATAACAGTCTATAGCCTACCATTCCTTCTGATGCAACATCATCATTAGGCTAAAAAGCTGCATTTGCCTATGATTTGAGCAGTGTTGGTGTTGCAATCATGCCATTGTCGGGCCGGGGATATCACCGCCACGCTGAAGTGTTACTCTGTAAAATTCTTCAAGCTTGGCAGGTCTGCAGTAATTCTGAAAGTACTGACCAAGAGCCAAAAGTGGTTGCCAAAAATTGCGTAGTACGTCACAAATGTACAGATATGTGCACCACGTCAATGCTCTCTCTCGCTCTACTGTGTCTTGCTAGCTGTCACTCAAATGGCGAGGGTCTGAAACTCATTGGCTGAAACTCGAATTGCTAGGATGCTTGCCCACATTGGGGTAAATGTAGGGAAAATGAGGCTGCACAGCTTCCAGAAAACAGTCTCTTTCAAACTAGGAATTGTGTGGATAATTGATGGAAAACAGTAATTCTGCTCATAGATTATGCATGCACAATCTATGATTATTGATACATCCAGCACAAAGCGGGAGGTTTCATAATTACTTAAGTCGCCAAAGTACCAGAGCATGTCTATAAGCGATTGAGTGTATTGAATAAGTAATAATCCACCAGCTCTGAAGATAATAACAATAATTCAAGTAAACCGTCACTGTTATTTTATTTCACTGTCGGCTTCACCCTCCGACATATCTCACAGTGTGCATGTACAAGCATTACACATGAAGAGATTCTTGATATTATTAAAATACCTTTTAATTCTTAACATTTATCAGGAGCGTAGTTCAGCAGTAGCAAATCTTTTGGGCGACCCAACCAAATTCACAAAGAAATGTGACTTATAGATGTGTCATTCTCATTGAAAACAAATCTAAGAAGCATTAGATCTGTTTTATGTGCGGCATTTCTATGCTTCCCGTTCTTAAGTTTTGTTTTTGCATCTTTTACTTTCGGTTTTGTACATCAGCTTCAAACAGCTGAAAATACAAGGCTTTTCGTTATGGAAAATATATTTCACAGTGGTTTAATGATTCTCTACACTATAATTGCTTTTTTTTTTTTTTTTTTACACAATTTCATGTTATCCAATTGGTAGTTATGGTCTTGTCCCATTGCTGCAACTCCCGTACGGACTCGGGAGAGGCGAAGGTCGAGAGCCAACAAAACACAACCCAGGCAAGCCGCACTTCTTTTTGACACAATGCCCGCTTAACCCGGAAGCCAGCCGCACCAATGTGTTAGAGGAAACACTGTACACCTGGCAACCGTGTCAGCGTGCACTGCGCCCGGCCCGCCACAGGACTCGCTAGTGCGCGATGGGACAAGAACATTCCTGCCAACCAAACCCTCCCCTAACCTGGACAACGCTGGGCCAATTGTGCGCAACCCCATGGGTCTCCCGGTCGCTACAGAGCAGAGACTCAAACCAGGATCTCTAGTGGCACAGATAGCAGATAGCGGGAGGCCCAATATTTGCTTGTTTTGTCACATAAACTGAAATTAGGGAAACTATTAGAATTGTAGCAACCAGGAAATGTCTGAGCGATTTCTGCATACTGCATCTTGAAATAATTTAAATAATAATGTGAGAAAGAAAGAAAGAATCAAGCTAAAAAAAGTACCAATGATTCATAAGTGACAAGGTTTGAGAGATGCTCGACAGAAGCTTGAGGCTTTTAAGACATCTTGTGGTTGATTTCCTCTCCCCTCTCCAAGATGCCCTTCTACACCCAACCACAAACCCACCCACACGCACTCACACATATGCACACACTCTAACAATCACACAAACACACATGTGGATGCATGCACAAGCACACACACACACACACACACACACACACACACACACACACACACACACACACACACACACACACACACACACACACACACACACACACACACACACACACACACACACATAAAATGAAAGTGACAGATCAGGAACATGCAGAGAAAGAAACTTACCATGATGGATAATAATTTTGTCCACCCGCCCACCTACTCCCACACCTTACAACCTGCTCTCACTCTCTCTCACACACATACACCCACTCCCCTCAACACGTTTCACAGCTGCCAACTGGAGAACTATGGGCTTTGTCCCAAATCACACGCTGTGGGCCCAGGTCAAAAGCAGTGTACTAAATAGGGAATAGGGTGCCATTTGGGACACACACACAATCTCACCCTTTTACACAGGTCAGCACAGTCAACCTGTGCACATCTTTAGGAAAGAGAGGGAAAGAGAAAGGAGGAGAGATAAATAATTGTTTCCATAGCCTGTAGTTGTTAGGCTCTAAACTCAACTCACACTGGACCAGACTTCAGTTTCTGCTGTTAGTATTAGATGCTACTTCTATTACTTATATTTTTATGTATCTATTTAAGAGATGGTGAGGTAAAGTGTACCTATCAGAGCATGGCAGCCCTCAAATGCAACATGTTCACCTGACCAGATAACAAGAGAAGTGAGAGAGACACAGAGAGTGAGAGAGAGGAAAGACTGGCTGGAGCAGCGGCAACTCAGCACAAATAGGACAAAGGTAGAGTGAGATAGAGAATGACATTGAACTTCATTGTTCGTGCAGTGCAGCGCTAAGGGGAGAGCGGTCAGAATAAAGACAGAGAGAGAAAGAAATAGAGAGAGGAGAGGAGAGAGAAAGCGAGAGAGACAAAGACAAAGGAAGGCATAGAGAGGAGGAGGACGACAAGGCACAGAGCAACTGGAGGAGGTGTACTGTGGACCAACAAGCCCTATGTGCTATGTGTGGACCTGCGGGCCCTCAGATCTACGTTTGAAACTGGTTCGGCCTGTTTGGACCAGCTGCTAAACGGAGACCCAATCTGTCTCTAACTCCTCACCTCACCCCAACACCTTCTCCTCACCTTGCAGACTAAGCTAGTGTTGCGTTCCAAATGTCAACCTATTCCTTTTTTAATGCACTACTTTTGGCCAGGGCCTACACTCTTAGAAAAGAACGTGCTATCTAGAACCAAAAATGGTTATTTGGCTGTCCGTATAGGAGAAGCCTTTGAAGAACCGATTTTGGTTCCAGGTAGAACCCTTTTGGGTTCCATGTAGAACCATTTCCACAGAGAGTTCTACATGGAACCCAAAAGAGTTCTACATGGAACCAAAAATGGTTTTACCCAGAACTAAAACGTGTTCTCCTATGGGGACAGCCACAGAACCCTTTTGGAACCCTTTTTTTCTAAGAGTGCAGAGCTCAAAAGTAGTGCACTATGTAGGGAATAGTGTGCCATGTGGGACTCATACGAAATATCCTGGTACCAGACCATTTGGCATTGTCCCCTGTTGTAATGATATGCAGTGCAGCAGTTGGTTCTAAGACCACTCTCTTGGTTTGTTGAAATGTCAGAGTGTGTCTGTAGACTACCGTACCTCCTGTTGTGTTTCTTTCCCTCTAAACTCTGAGCCTTGCTGTTTGGCCGTGTTGCCTCCAGGCGAGCCATTCCCTCCAATGTCCCCCAGGCATCTCTGTCTTTAATACTAAGCTCTGCCTGCTCTGCCTGCTATGTGTGCTCTACATGAGAATGAGAAATCTCCACCTCCAGGCAAGCCATTACTGCTGTGCAGGCAGGTCATGTGGTGTGTGTACTATCGGCTTTCGCTTTGTTGCTGTTGTAATATTGAATGTAATGTTGGCGATGTTTACCTGAAGTGACTTGAACAGACTCTTTAGGTATACGTTTTGTTTTATCGTTCATCTAAAAGTTTGACAGTTTTTCAGATCTGTGTAGTTCATGTAGAGACACACTCAGTGGCCAGTTTATTAGGTATATCCATCTAGCACCAGGTTGGAGCACCCTTAGCCTCCAGACCAGCCTGAATTATTTGGAGCATGGAAACATTGCTCAATTGGTATCAAGGGACCTAACGTGTGCCAGGAAAACATTCCCCACACCACTACACCACTGTCACCAGCCGGTACCATTGACACCAGGCAGGATGGGGCCACGGACTCATTCTGTTTACGCCAAATCCTGATTCTGCCATCAGCATGACGCAACAGGAACCGGGATTCGTTCGACCAGGCAATGTTTTTCCACTCCTCAATTGTCCAGTGTTGGTGATCACATGCCCACTGGCAGTCGCTTCTTCTTGTTTTTAGCTGATAGGAATGGAACCCAATGTGGTGATCTGCTACAATAGCCCATCCATGACAAGACAAAGTTGTAACGTTCATTTGAGAATCACCCAGTGTGTTGTGTGTCTGGCAATAGGGTTAGTGAGGAGAAGTGAAGAGGTGCTCTGTAGTATGTCTATCTGGCTATTTAAGGATAAAGACATGGGGTCAGTACAGAGACTGAGCAGCCATAATCATGTGCAATTTACCACTCAGCGGTGTATGGAGACTGCTCTGGCTGCTCTTTGTGCATAAAGAATAATGGTGTTAAGTTACATCGAACTACACAGAGGACACTCTCAGAGAGGACAATAGAAGGAGAAAGAAGGAGGGAGAAAGAGAGAGAGAGAGAGAGAGAAAGTGATAGAGGGAGAGGAAGAGAGAAAGAGGAAGAGATTAGATTAGGAGGAAACCATGAGTGTGCTCAGAGCAGGGTAGCAGTCAACAGTCATTATAACGATTCCAGGTCACAATAGTGGAGCGGTATTCCAACAAATTATCCCATCATGGCAGGTGGGTTAGGTAAAGGTAAAAAAAACAGAAAGTTGGCTTTGGCTAGAAGAGATGCGTCAGAGAGAATGCAGAAATCCTCCCATAGAACACACACACACACACACATCATCCCACAGAACCCAGACTGAGGCGGAGCTGATTGGTTTTGTTCTGCAAACTCCCTCCTTCTGTCTCTCTCTCTTTCTCTCCTTTTTCTCACTCTCCGGCTCAACCTCAAATCCAACTTCCCTCCCTTTCAATCTCTCTCCCTCGTTCTCTCCCTCTGGCTCAACCTCCAAATTCAACCGGGTTCTCGGTATGTGGCATAGCCAGCACACAAACACAATCCCTGTGTCGCCATGGAGGCAGGGAGTGAGGGGAGGAGCCGGGGGGCGCATGTTTAACATCTTGGTACTTCTTGCCTCCCGTCGGCCGCTGTGTGGAGGAGAGCCTTGGCGGGCTTGTCAGGCGCAGCGTTTCAAGATCAACATGAGGTGATGGCCATCTGGACCAGTGGAAAATAACAAATACCACACGCTGCTCTGGGTTCTGTCTATCTCCACCCGAAATGCTACCCTATTCCCTACATAGTGCACTACTTTTGACCAGAGCCCTATATAGGGAATAGGGTGTCATTTTGGATGCAGGCTCTTTCTCCATCCAACCAGTCCCCACTGGCCCAACACACAAACAATCCCACCATCATAACACCCAGATTATGTCAAATAAACAATCTCTCCTGGTTGTGTATGGAAGAGGTGCTGTGTCCTGAACGGTTGCCTTAAAAAGAGAGTTGATTGTCTTTGTCCTCTCGTATTTATAGCAGTGATTATCTGTACAAGGAATAAACTGTGTAAGGCCAGGCCATGCAGGGGGCTCAGTTATTCAGGGAAGAGAGTGTGAAAAAGTCAAGGCTCTGCTTCATTTTCCATACACTGTGGTAGGAACTAATATGCCTCTGTCATGACATATTGTTATTCCTTGCAAACATACCCTTCTCCCGATGATCTGTTAAGGCAAACTGAAATCTAATATGATCCAAGCTGAAGCGCCATCCTACACATTGGGAGAGAGTAGAACACATTGTCAGATGTTTGAACTCAGGTCTAGTCTACACGGTTACTGTCCTAAGGCATAAATCATGTGTCTCTGTTGACCTGTGTCTTTTTTCCTTAAGCACAACCTTGGCATAGGAAATGGCGCTAGGAAAGTATCTTGGTGGGGGTCTGAGTTGTGGGAGAAAAACTTTGAAATAGTATGAAATATGCCAGGTGACCATTCTCAAGAGTTCTATCTGTATACATTTGAGAACAGGAATCTGTTTGTCAAACAGAGACATACTGTAAAAGTCTGATTACCATCAGAAGTATGAGTGAGGAATTACTTTGTTTAGGGTCTGTGAAGTGTCATAATCTGCATACAAAATGGCACCCGATTCCTTACATAGTGCTCTATGGGCCGGGCCCTGGTCAAAAGTAGTGCACGACATAGGAAAAAGAGTGCCTTTTGGGAAGCAGAAATGGTGTAACGATGTGGCAAATACAGGGTGGCAAGCAGCCTTTCACCTCCATCCTGCACCTCCATCCTCCATCCTGCACCTCCATCCTCCATCCTCCATCCTGCACTCACTACCATTGTACATCACCTACTCACTCTCCTCTCCCTTTCTCTCTCTGTTTACTTTCTCTCTTCTTCACACCTGTCGATCTCTGTCTCTCTCTCTACATTTGCATTATTTTTTCACTCTGTCTCTCTCTGTCCATATACTGTCTCTCTTTTTTTCTCTCTCCATTAACTTTTTGTCTTTTTGAAATCCATCTGTCTATCTCTATCTGTCTCTGCTGTTAGCAGTTTGAAAGCAGTCTCATCGTAGATCAATTCCCTGTTTGCTTAACAAATTTACGGCGATTTTGAAGCTGTGTGTAATTTATCCCCAGGCCTGATCCATCACCCAATCGATCCCATAGACGTCTGAACACTTCCTCGTCCCGACACGGGTGTTTATCGCAGCGCCTCAGAGAACAACCGATACACGAGAGACGGGAGAGACGGGCTAGATATAACACTCAGGCCGCATCGCAAATGGCACCCTTTTCTATAGTGCGCTACCCTTGAACAGAGCTTTTTCTGTAGTGCACTATATAGAGAATAGGGTGCTATTTGGGGTGCGGCCTCAATCTCGATCATGGCCTCTCTCTCATACAATGTGTTTTTTAATCACAGACTGAATCTTTTTCTTACTAAATTGCTATTGTTTCGATGGTTTTAGTTGTTATATACGTTGTAAGCCTTGAAAGAAAACTAGGGACAACTTAACAACTTAACATCTGTAAATAGAAATTACAAAAAATATATAAAATACAAAACATGAAGTGTCCCTTACAATTACACACATATTAGTTATGTGTATAATTGTAAGAGACACTTCATGTTTTATCAGGTAGAACAGAAATCCAGTGGTAGTTCGTACCTCGTAGTGTATGATTTGAATACCCCAGGCAGAGACCATGCCCAGAAAGTGGGAAAAAATACCAAGGAAAGAAACAGTTTTGTAAGGACCTTTCAGGGGTGAATTTAATGAGAAAGTATCCATCCTTTAGCTGAGAGAGAAGGCCCTGACAGCAACACAAAGTAATCTCTTCTTTATTAAAAAGACTATTCACATTTGACTCTCTAGCCTGTAGTTTTCCATAATAGTATTCTCATAAGAACCAAAGGTAAGAACAATATTAAATTAGAACAAGGAGCTGTGGTATGAATGATGATTGGACTACATGAAATTCCCATCTCAAGGACTACTCTCATGAGGAAATTATATTTCAATGACTTAATCTCTGATCATGGTTGTGAAAAAGCTTGTGTGGACAACTTTCGCTGCTTCAAATGCAGCTCAAAGGACCATGACAAATAGAGGGCAAGCCAAGAGAAGTAGGTGCCTTTGGCAATTCAACTATTCACCAACACCAATAGTTATCGGCTAGTACATGCATCATGTTTTAGTAATCTCTGCAAAGCCAGTGTTCTCTTGCCAGACATTTCTAAATGGTCAAATATTGCACTCAGAGACCTACAGTCCAGTCAAATGTTTGGACACACCTACTCATTCAAGGGTTTTTCTTTATTTTCCTATTTTCTACATTGTGAAATAACACATATGGATGGAATCATGTAGTAAGCAAAAAAGGTTTAAACAAATCAAAATCTATTTTTGATTTTAGATTCTTCAAAATAGCCACCCTTTGCCTTGATGACAGCTTTGCACACTCTTGGTATTCTCTCAACCAGCTTCATGGGGAATGCTTTAGCAACAGTCTTGAAGGTGTTCCCACATATGCTGAGCACTTGTTGGCTGCTTTTCATTTACTCAGCGGTCCAACTCATCCCAAACTATCTTAATTTGGTTGAGGTCAGGTGATTGTGGAGGCCAGGTCATCTGACGCAGCACTCCGTCACTTTCCTTGGTCAAAAAGCCCTTACACAGCCTGGAGATGTGTTTTGGGTAGTTGTCCTGTTGAAAAACAAATGATAGTCACACTAAGCACAAACCAGATGGGATGGTGTACTGCCTCAGAATGCTATGGTAGCCATGCTGGTTAAGTGTGCCTTAAATTCGAAATAAAACACAGACAGTGTCACCAGCATAGCACCCCCACACCATCAAACCTTCTCATCCATGCTTCATGGTAGGAACCACACATGCAGAGATCATCCATTCACCTACTCCGCGTGTCACAAAGACACGGCGGTTGGAACCAAAAATCTCAAATTTGGACTCAGATTTCCAATGGTCTAATGTCTATTTCTAATGTTTCTTGGCCCAAGCAAGCCTCTTCTTATTATTGGTGTCCTTTAGTAGTGGTTTCTTTGCAGCAATTCGACCATGACAGGCTGATTCTTGCAGTCTCCTCTGAACAGTTGATGTTGAGATGTGTCTGTTACTTCAACTCTGTGAAGCATTTATTGGGCTGCAATCTGAGTTGCAGTTAATTGCCAATTTCTGAAGTTGGTAACTCTAATGAACTTATCCTCTGCATGAGAGGTAACTCTGGGTCTTCCTTTCCTGTGGTCCTCATGATAGTCAGTTTCATCATAGCGCTTGATGGTTTTTGCAGCTGCAGTTGAAGAAACTTTAAAAGTTCTTGAAATGTTCCGGATTTACTGACCTTCATGTCTTAAAGTAATGATGGACTATCGTTTCATTACTGTTTTGAGCTGTTCTTAACATAATATGGACTTTGTCTTTTACCAAATAGGGCTATCTTCTGTAAAAATAAAGAAAGAACCCTTGAATGAGCAGGTGGGTCCAAACTTTTGACTGGTACTGTATATATTTACAAACAAATATATGGGGGGATATGATGCAGACAATTACATTGATGGAAGCAACAATCTATCTGCAAAATAAAGATCCCAATGGTCTCTCTGATAGAGCTCCAGATTTCCTCTCTGGAGATGGGAGAACCTTCCAGAAGGGCAATCATCTCTGCAGCACTCCACCAATCAGGCCTTTATGGTAGAGTGGCCAGACGGAAGCCACTCCTCAGTGAAAAGCACATGACTGCCTGCTTGGAGTTTGCCAAAAGGCACCTAAAGGACTCTCAAACCATGAGAAACAACATTCTCTGCTCTGATGAAACCAAGATTGAACTCTTTGGTCTGAATGGCAAGTGTCATGTCTGGAGGAAACCAGGCACCGGTCATCACCTGGCCCATACCATCCCTACGGTAAAGCATGGTGGAAGCAACATCATGCTGTGTGGATGTTTTTCAGTGGCAGGGACTGGGAGACTAGTCAGGATCGCGGGAAAGATGAATTTAGCAAAGTACAGAGAGTTACTTGATGTATGTGGCTTTCCAAATTATGTCCAATCAATTAAATTTACCACAGGTGGACTCTATTTAAGTTGTAGAAACATCTCAAGGATCATCAATGGAAACAGGATGCATCTGAGCTCAATTCTGAGTCTCATAGCAAAAGGTCTGAATACATTTGTAAGTATGGTATTTCTGTTTTTTATTTCGAATTAATTTGAAAAAAAATCTAAAAACCTGTTTTTGTTTTGTCATTATGGGGTATTGTGTGTAGATTGCTGAGGATGTTTTTAAAAATCTATTTTACAATAAGGCTGTAACATAGCAAAATATGGAAAAATTCAAGGGGTCAGAATACTTTCCAAAGGCACTGTATATTTGTCCTTGTATTTTAGGTAATTGTCCTGCTGAAAGGTTAATTTGTCTACCAGTGTCTGTTGGAAACCAGAATGAATCAAGTTTTCCTCAAGGATTTTGCCTGTGCTTAGCTAAATTTCATTTTTTTTAATCCTAAATAACTCCCTCGTCCTTGCCAATGACAATCATAGACATGACATGATGCAGCCACCACCATGCTTGAAAATATGACTCGATGATGTGATGGATTTGCCCCAAACATGAAGCTTTGTATTGCGGACAAAAAAGTACATTTCTTTGCCACATTCTTTGGTGTATTACTTTAGTGCCTTGTTGCGAACTGGATGCATGTTCTGGAATATTTTGTATTCTGTGCAGGCTTCCTTCTTTTCACTGTGTCATTTAGGTTAGTATTGTGCAGTAACAACAATGTTGTTGATCCATCCTCATTTGTCTCCTATCACAGCCATTATTCAATTCAGGCTGTAACACAGCAAAAAGTGGAAAAAGTCAAGGGGTGTGAATACTTTCTGAAGGCACTGTATGTGTGTGTGTGTGTGTGTGTGTGTGTTTTGTGTGTGTGTGTATATGTGTCTTGTGGTGCAGACAAACAGTGCTGAGAGAGTCCCATTAGCGTTTATTAACGACCTCACATTCTCTCAGAGACCATTAAAACCCTACGACTGACCCTACTGCCCCATCCACCCTCCGTCCATCCGTCAGAGTCAAGTGGGCAGCAATTACTCCACCGAGCTGCCACACATACACACACACGCGCACACACACACTCACTTAGGAAGATGGCGCCGATAGAGATAGCAGCTTCGTTTCAAGTCCTTAGGAAACTGTGCAGTATTTCGTTTTTTTAAGTGTTATTTCTTACATTGTTAGTCCAGAAAACCTTAAGTGTTATTACATACAGCCGGGAAGAACTATTGGATATCAGAGAGATGTCTACTTACCAGCACAACCAGCACTACGACCAGGAATATGACTTTCCCAAAGCGGATCCATTGTCTACACCTCCCAGGGCATTTGAACTGATTCCAGAGGCAGACCCAAAACAACGCCGTCGGCGGGCAGGGTGCCGGAGCAATCTTCTAGTGAGGCTTCAGATGCGCGCACACAACCCATCGCTTCCGAGTATATTACTCGCTAATGTCCAGTCCCTAACAAAGTCGACAAAATTAGGGCAAGAGTTGCTTTCCAAAGAGATATCCGGGATTGTAACATACTGTGTTTTTTTAGACATGGCTAGCTGGCGACATGCTGTCGTAGTCCATACGGCCAACGGGATTTACAGTGCATCGTGCCAACAGGAACAAACATCTTTCTGGTAAGAAGAAGGGCGGGGTGTATGTTTCATAATTAACGACTCGTGGTGTAATTGAAACAACATACAAGAACTCAAGTCCTTTTATTCACCTGACCTAGAATTCCTCGCAATTAAATGCCGACCGTATTATCTCCCAAGAGAACTCTCCTCGGTTAATGTCACCCGTGTATATCCCCCCGCAAGCGGATACACAAGACGGCCATCAAGGAACTTCATTGGACTTTATGCAAACTGGAAACCATATATCCTAAGGCTGCATTTATTGTAGCTGTGGATTTTAACAAAGCTAATCTGAGAACAAGGTGACGTAAATTCTATCAGCATATCGATTGCAGTACACGAGCGAATAACACACCCGACCACTGTTACTTTAACCTCTATGGGCTAGGTGGGACGCTAGCGTCCCCCCCGTGGTGCACTCCATCAACAGCAGGTGCATTTCAAGAGCGGCAAATTTGAATCCAAATAAATGTCAAAATTCAAATTTTTCAAACATACAACTATTTTACACCCTTTGAAAGATAAACATCTCCTTAATCTAACCACGTTTTACGATTTCAAAAAGGTTTTACGGCGAAAGCATAAATTTAGAGTATGTTAGGACAGTACATTTACAAGAGTTGTGTGTAATGTTTTGTCAATTCAAAGACAGGGTCACCAAAACCATAAAACCAGCTAAAATGATGCACTAACCTTTTACAATCTCCATCAGATGACACTCCTAGGACATTATGTTAGACAATGCATGCATTTTTAGTTCTATCAAGTTCATATTTATATCCAAAAACAGCGTTTTACTATGGCATTGATGTTGAGGAAATCGTTTCCCTCCAATAACCGGCAGTCAAGTCAGCATCACAAATTAAATAATTAAAATTAGAAAACATTGGTAAAATATTATATTGTCATTTAAAGAATTATAGATTTACATCTCTTGAACGCAATCAACTTGCCAGACTTAAAAATAACCTTACTGGGAAATCACACTTTGCAATAATCTGAGCACTGCGCCCAGAAAAATACGCGTTGCGATACAGACTAGTCGTCATGTTGGGGAGATCTAAAATCGAAAATACTATGTAAATAATCCATTACCTTTGATTCTCTTCATCAGATGTCACTTCCAGGTATCACAGGTCCATAACGAATGTAGTTTTGTTCAAAAAAGCTCATCATTTATGTCCAAAAATCTCCGTCTTGTTAGCACATGATCTAAGCCCGCCGGACTTCACTTCATGAACGAGGGGAAAAAATATATTTACGTTCGTTCAAACATGTCAAACGTTGTATAGCATAAATCATTAGGGCCTTTTTTAACCAGAACATGAATAATATTCAAGGTGGACGAATGCATTCTCTTTTATAACGTATTGGAACGAGGGTACCCAACATGAACTCGCGCGCCAGGTGTCTAATGGGCCATCATCGTTCCATGGCTCTTTTTCGGTCAGATCTCCCTCCAGAAGACTCAAAACACTTTGTAAAGGCTGGTGACATCTAGTGGAAGCAATAGGAAGTGCCAAAATATTCCTCAGCCCCTGTGTTTTTCAATGGCATAGGTTTAAAGGTAATACAACACATCAGGTATCCACTTCCTGTCAGAAAATGTCTCAGGGTTTTGCCTGCCAAATGAGTTCTGTTATACTCACAGACACCATTCAAACAGTTTTAGAAACTTTAGAGTGTTTTCTATCCATATATAATAAGTATATGCATATTCTAGTTACTGGGTAGGATTAGTAACCAGATTAAATCGGGTACATTTTTTTTATCCAGCCGTGCAAATACTGCCCCCTAGCCCTAACAGGTTAAATTCCACAATGCATACAAGGCCCTCCCCTGCCCTCCTTCTGGCAAATCTGACCATGACTCGATCTTGTTGCTCCCCTCGTTGGCAGAAACTAAAACAGGAAGCGCTGTGCTTAGGTCTATCCAACTCTGGTCTGACCAATCGGATTCCACGCTTCAAGAGGTCTACAGACAATCACGTATTACAATAAGAAAACCAGCCCCGTCGCAGACATCGACGCCTTGCTCCCAGACAAATTAAACAACTTCTTTGCGCTCTTTGAGGACAATACAGTGCCACCGACACGGCCTGCTACCGAAGACTGTGGGCTCTCCTTCTTTAAAACTGTTAACCCTCGCAAGGATGCCATCTGGGCCGGCATCCCTAGCCAAGACCTCAGAGAATGCGCAGACCAGATGGCTGGTGTGTTACAGACATATTCAATCAATCCCTATCCCAGTCTGCTGTCCCCACAAGCTTCAAGATGGCCACCATTGTTCCTGTTCCCAAGAAAGCTAAGGGAGCTGAACTAAATGACAATCGCCCCGCAACACTCACTTCTGTCATCATGAAGTGCTTTGAGAGACTAGTCAAGGATCATATCACCTCCACCCTACCTGTCACCCTAGACCCACTCCAATTTTCTTACCAGCCCAAAAGGTCCACAGACGCTGCAATCCAAAAATGTGCTTTTTGGTCTTAATTTAAGGTTACGGTCAGACATAAGGTTAGCAGTGTGTTTAAGTTTAGGTTTAAGTTGAGGGTTAGGTTTAAAATCACATTTAAGAAGATAAATTGTAGAAATGGGAGTGGTCTATGACTTTGTGGCACAAGGTAGTGATGACCATGTATGAGGCGGTGAAATGAGCTGTTTATTTATTATGGAAAAGATGGATGGATAGACAATAGATACATGCAGAGATGAGGAGGGTATGTGATTGATTGAGTGTGTGTGTGTGTGTGTGTTTTTGCACATTACTTCTTGGATATTTGCGTGCTTGCTTACATGTGTGCATGCACGTGTGTGTGTGTGTGTGTGTGTTGCTGCCTGTGAATGTGTGTTTTTGAGAAAATCAGAGTACATCTGAGAAAAAGTACATCAGCGTTCTGTAGCAGGGCCAGTATCCCCAAAAGGCAGTCTTCTCTCTCCCACATGGGAAACAGAGGTGTTGAAACCAGAACAATGGCTCTATGATAGAGATTTGTGTCTCAGCATAAATCTTGGATGCATCCCAAATGGCACCCTATTCCCTATATAGTGCACTACTTTTGACCACGGCCTCTTTTGGACTAAGATCCTGCTGCATTGCCTCTACATCACAGGTTAGCGTTTTTCATCATGAATCTTGTTCTGGAGGTAGCTCTGCCGAGTGGTCAGTAGCTAGCACAGTCACAAAGTCATAAAATCTGATTTTAAACCTAACCTTAACCCTAACCACACTGCTAACCCTCATTTTTGTTTTAATGATTTTTGTTTACAATATTTCAATTTTGCAGCTGGCCTATCGAAGGGGATAGAAGGGGACTCAGTTCTGCCTCCAAGACAAGACTCAAGACAATTAATGTCAACCTACCTCTACATCCTGCTTGCGTTCCCATGACAATCACCCACTGGAGCCAGCGGCACATCCACATATAGTTTCCCCCTGATTCATTCCCCCCTGTGTTTCCTGAATACACAGTTATCACACTACTCTACAGCACAGATGACCAGAATGCAGCGTAACACGTGTTATCTGGTCCTCGCTCTGTCTGTCTCGATCCCTCTCCCTCTGTCTCTCTCTCTCTCGCTCTCGTACTCTCTCTCAGTAGAGAGAGAGGCAGAGAGAGAAACAGAGAGAGAGAGAGAGAGAGAGAGAGAGAGAGCGCGAGGGTGAGTGAAATTGAAAGAGAGAAACAGACACAGAAAGAGAGAGAAGGAAAGAGAGAGAGAAATATAGCAACTCGGAGAGAAAGAGAGAGAGAGAGAGAGAGAGAGAGAGAGAGAGGGAGAGACACAGCCCATCTCAGTCCATGGACCCAGGCAGTGTGGAGGTGTCTGCCTATGTGGATAATTACATTTCCACCTTTCTCTCTGGTTTCTCATAGTCCTGTACCCTTAATGCAGATAATTCATTGCATTATTTTTGGCCCCAGGCTGTTTAGTCCAGATTACTGCTTTCTGAGTTGTGGGGATAAACAAGGCCTAATTGCTTATTACTCTCCCCAGCGCAGCATTAGATTTTACTACACCAAATAAATGAGAAAATAACAAATCACCTTTATGAAACATTCACACAAATCTTCTAGGTTGTTTTTATCTGAAAAAAAGGGAGGATGAGCAGAACTGGCTCTTGTTCATAAGTGTTTCTGATAAGATGAACCTTAACAACAATACTGTTTTTTGTCCATTTACCGTGTTTGATACTCTGTGTGCCACAAACTTTTACTTAAGTAAGACACTTTGCTATGAGACTCGAAATTGAGCTCAGGTGGATCCTGTTTCCATTGATAATTCTTGAGATGTTTCTACAACTTGATTGGAGTCCACCTGTGGTAAATTCAATTGATTGGACATTATTTAGAAAGGCACACACCTGTCTATATAAGGTCCCACAGTTGACAGTGAATGTCAGAACAAAAACCAAGCAATGAGGTAAAGGAATTGTCTGTAGAGAACCTACACAGGATTGTGTCAAGGCACAAATCTGGGGAAGGCTACCAAAAAATGTCTGCAGCATTGAAGGTCCCCAAGAACACAATGGCCTCCATCATTCGTAACCTGAAGAAGTTTGGAACCACCGAAACTCTTCCTAGAGCTGGCCGCCAGGCCAAACTGAGCAATCTGGGAAGAAGGGCCTTGATTAGGAAGGTGACCAAGAACCCGAAGGTCACTCTGACAGAGCTCCAGAGTTCCTCTGTGGAGATGGGAGAACCTTCCAGAAGAGCAATCATCTCTGCAGCACTCCACCAATCAGGCCCTCATGATAGAGTGGCCATATGGAAGCCACTCCTCTGAAAAAGACACATGACAGCCCGCTTTGAGTTTGCCAAAAGGCACCTAAATACTCTCAGACCATGAGAAACAAGATTCTCTAGTCTGATGAAACCAAGATGGAGCTCTTTGGCCTGAATGCCAAGCGTCACGTAAGGAGGAAACCTGGCACCATCCCTACGGCGAAGCACGGTGGTAGCAGCAACATGCTGTAGGGATGTTTCTCAGCGGCACAGACTGGGAGACTAGTCAGGATCAAAGGAAAGATGAACGGAGCAAAGTACAGAGAGATACTCCAGAGAGCTCAGGACCTCACACTGGGGTGAATGTTCATTTTCCAACAGGACAATGACACTAAGCACACAGCCAAGACAACGCAGGAGTGGCTTCGGGACACGTCACTGAATGTCCTTGAGTGGCCCAGCCAGAGCCCGGAATTCAACCCGATTAAACATCTCTGGAGAGACCTGAAAATAGCTGTGCTGCGACTATCCCCATCCAACCTGACAGAGCTTGAGAGGATCTGCAGAGAAGAATGGGAGAAACTCCCCAAATACAGGTGTGCCAAGCTTGTAGCCTCATACCAGATCAGACTCAAGGCTGTAATCACTGCCAAATGTGTTTCAATAAAGTACTGTGTAAACGGTCTGAATACTATGTAAATGTGATTTGTCAGTTGTTGTTTTTTTTTATACATTTGCAAAAATGTCTAAAAACCTGATTTGCTTTGTAATTATGGGGTATTGTGTGTAAAAAAAAAACTATTTAATACATTTTAGAATAAGGCTGTAACATAACACAATGTGGAAAAAGTCAAGGGGTCTGAATACTTTCCGAATGCACTGTGTAGGCTTATCCAATTTTAGATATGTTGGTAAATTGGTTTTTGTTTATTAACATTACATGGAAAACACATATGAACATGAAACTTAGGAATGAGATTGGTATGTTTTTTCACTATATAATCATGGCATGGAGTTGTTGAATGACAAACATCTATTTGTCTGAAATCTATAACTTGATGGTTTCATTTCAGTTTTTTTAAACGCTATATTTTCGCCTCTCTCTCAAATAATTAGTACTGGTAGGTTTTACATAGTCAAATGTAACAAATAACTACATTTCTTTTTAGAAGAAATTGTATAAATTATACATTTGTGAAATCGATATATATATATACTTTGTTTTATGAATAAATACCGTAATATGAAATCTGTAATCTATTTAACACATTTACATTTTACATTTTAGTCATTTAGCAGAGACTCTTATCCAGTGCGACTTACAGTTTGTGCATTAATCTTAAAATAGCTAGGTGGGACAACCACATACCACAGTCAAATATACAGTATACAAACATGCCATCCCTTATGGAAAAAGCACACGAATTTCATGTGATTTCATGTGATCACATTTTATGTGAAGTTAATGTGATAATGTGACAACATGTGATAACATGAAACTACACGTGACCACATTCGAGCATGTGAAATCCCAGATGTCAAATGTCATTGAGAATATTTAACTTTAATCAACCTTAAATCAATGTTCCCTTGCAGGTTTTGTCTTGTTCCCGGTTTGTTCCAGGGACGGCCCCAAAAACGTTTTTAGGACATTCTTAGAAAGTTGTGTCATGGTTCCCTGGAGGTTTTCTCTAGTTGTGGTGAAAATACAGTACATTTAGTTACTGTATTTTTACAGCTAAATTAAAGGTTCCCCATAGTCAGATGAACATGTGGATACCATTTTTATGCCTCTGTGTCCAGTATTAAGGAAGTTTCACGAGCCAATGCTAACTAGTGTCAGCGAAATGACTGGATGTCTATGGGTATCTGCTAGCATGCAAACCAGAAAGGGCAGTATCGTTGTTTGGCAATGCATTTTCGTGTGTTACTTATGGTCTAGATTCCCAATGTTGGCTAGTTAGCTAACTACCTGTACTAATGTTGCTATTTTGTAGATAATAGATAATAGATAATCTTGTTTATACTAGCCAGATATCTACCTAGAAAAATGACGAAAATAACAATTTAATTCACCCTTCATAATCCCATACTACCACACATAGCCAAATATTTAGCTAGCTAGCTAAGGTTAGCATATTCACTAGCTAGCACAACATAGCTAGCTAAGGACACTGCACTAACTCAGCAGCTAACATGGGCAGCTGTTTCATGGAAACTAGCTAATCCATTGTGATTTAACCTGTCT
The DNA here is from genome assembly GCF_965601325.2 of Salmo salar. NCBI lineage: Eukaryota > Metazoa > Chordata > Actinopteri > Salmoniformes > Salmonidae > Salmo > Salmo salar. The sequence continues at coordinate 8,715,211 of NC_138319.1, forward strand.
GGGCTAGGGGGCAGTATTTTCACGGCCGGATGAAAAATGTACCCAATTTAAACAGGTTACTACTCTGGCCCAGAAACTAGAATATGCATATTATTAGTAGATTTGGATAGAAAACACTCTGAAGTTTCTAAAACAGTTTGAAAGGTGTCTGTGAGTATAACAGAACTCATATGGCAGGCAAAAACCTGAGAAAATTCCAAGCAGGAAGTGGAAAGTCTGAGAATTGTAGTTCTTCTTTTGATTCTCTATCGAAGCTACAGTGTCTGTGGGGAACGTTGCACTTCCTAAGGCTTCCATTGGCTGTCTAAAGCCTTCAGAAAGTGGTTTGAGCATTTTCCTGTCACTGGGCTGATAATAGGAGCTCAGTTACTGAGTGGTCTGCCTGGCAACAAAGGGATTGGATATGCGCGGTCACGCGAACACGCTGTTCCTTCTTTTTCTTTTTGAATGAATATGCTATTGTCCGGTTGGAATATTATTGCAATTTTACGTTAAAAATACCATAAAGATTGATTTTAAACAGCACTTGACATGCTTCTAAGTACGGTAATGGAACATTTTGACTTTTCGTCTCTCGTTCATCGCTCGCGCGTTATGCCTTTGGATAAGTGATCTGTACACACGAACAAAAGGGAGGTATTTGTACATAAATATGGATTATTTCCAACAAAAACAACATTTCTTGTGGAAGTAGCAGTCCTGGGAGTGCATTCTGACGAAGATCAGCAAAGATAAGAGAATATTTCTAATACTAATTCTGAGTTTAGGTTGCCCCGAACTTGGCGGGTGTCTGAATAGCTCACCGTGATGGCTGAGCTATGTACTCAGAATATTGAAAAATGGGCTTTCTTCATAAAACTATTTTAAAATCTGACACAGCGGTTGCATCCAGGGGTCTATCTATAATTCTTTAAATAATTGTTATATACACTGCTCCAAAAAATAAAGGGAACACTAAAATAACACATCCTAGATCTGAATGAATGAAATAATCTTATTAAATACTTTTTTCTTTACATAGTTGAATGTGCTGACAACAAAATCACACAAAAATAATCAATGGAAATCCAATTTATCAACCCATGGAGGTCTGGATTTGGAGTCACACTCAAAATTAAAGTGGAAAACCACATTACAGGCTGATCCAACTTTGATGTAATGTCCTTAAAACAAGTCAAAATGAGGCTCAGTGGTGTGTCTGGCCTCCACGTGCCTGTATGACCTCCCTACAACGCCTGGGCATGCTCCTGATGAGGTGGCGGATGGTCTCCTGAGGGATCTCCTCCCAGACCTGGACTAAAGCATCCGCCAACTCCTGGACAGTCTGTGGTGCAACGTGGCGTTGGTGGATGGAGCGAGACATGATGTCCCAGATGTGCTCAATTGGATTCAGGTCTGGGGAACGGGCGGGCCAGTCCATAGCATCAATGCCTTCCTCTTGCAGGAACTGCTGACACACTCCAGCCACATGAGGTCTAGCATTGTCTTGCATTAGGAGGAACCCAGGGCCAACCGCACCAGCATATGGTCTCACAAGGGGTCTGAGGATCTCATCTCGGTACCTAAGGGCAGTCAGGCTACCTCTGGCGAGCACATGGAGGACTGTGCGGACCCCAAAGAAATGCCACCCCACACCATGACTGACCCACCGCCAAACCGGTCATGATGGAGGATGATGCAGGCAGCAGAACGTTCTCCACGGCGTCTCCAGACTCTGTCACGTCTGTCACATGTGCTCAGTGTGAACCTGCTTTCATCTGTGAAGAGCACAGGGCGCCAGTGGCGAATTTGCCAATCTTGGTGTTCTCTGGCAAATGCCAAACATCCTGCACGGTGTTGGGCTGTAAACACAACCCCCACTTGTGGACGTCAGGCCCTCATACCACCCTCATGGAGTCTGTTTCTGACTGTTTGAGCAGACACATGCACATTTGTGACCTGCTGGAGGTCATTTTGCAGGGCTCTGGCAGTGCTCCTTCTGCTCCTCCTTGCACAAAGGCGGAGGTAGGGGTCCTGCTGCTGGGTTGTTGCCCTCCTACGGCCTCCTCCACGTCTCCTGATGTACTGGCCTGTCTCCTGGTAGCGCCTCCATGCTCTGGACACTACGCTGACAGACACAGCAAACCTTCTTGCCACAGCTCGCATTGATGTGCCATCCTGGATGAGTTGCACTACCTGAGCCACTTGTGTGGGTTGTAGACTCCGTCTCATGCTACCACTAGAGTGAAAGCACCGCCAGCATTCAAAAGTGACCAAAACATCAGCCAGGAAGCATAGGAACTGAGAAGTGGTCTGTGGTCCCCACCTGCAGAACCACTCCTTTATTGGGGGTGTCTTGCTAATTGCCTATAATTTCCACCTGTTGTCTATTCCATTTGCACAACAGCATGTGAAATGTATTGTCAATCAGTGTTGCTTCCTAAGTGGACAGTTTGATTTCACAGAAGTGTGATTGACTTGGAGTTACATTGTTTTGTTTAAGTGTTCCCTTTATTTTTTTGAGCAGTATATTTTGTCAACGTTTATGATATTTAGTATTTTTGTAAATTGATGTGCACATTCACCGGGCGTTTTGGTGGGAATACATTTTCTGAACATAACACGCCAATGTAAAATGCTATTTTTGGATATAAATATGAACTTTATCGAACAAAACATACGTATTTTGTAACATAATGTCCTAGGAGTGTTATCTGATGAAGATCGTCAAAGGTTAGTGCTTCATTTAGCTGTGTTTTGGGTTTTATTGACACATGTCCTTGCTTGGAAAATGCTGTGTGATGATTATTTTCTCCTAACATAATCTAATGTTTTGCTTTATCTGTAAAGCCTTTTTGAAATTGGACAATGTGGTTACATCAAGGAGAAGTGTATATTTAAAATGGTGTAAAATAGTTGTATGTTCGAGAAAGTTGAATTATGACATTTTGTTGTTTTTGAATATGCCGCCCGGATATTTCACTGGCTGTGTCCCGCTAGCGTCTCACCGAGCCCATTAAAGTTAATTATAACAGCAATTCTACCTACAGTGTTTAGCTAGCTTAAAGGAAGGATTGAGTGTTGTGTGCATTGCGTCTGTGCACTTAGTTAGCTACCATCCCATATCCTAGATTGCATATGAAGTGTGCCTGGCTCATCTGTGGATGTACAGAGAAAATGCCCTCTTTTTTAGTTTTTGTTGTCACTCCTGTTGGCTTCCCCACATGGGGGTTTCTGCTCTCTGATTGGCTCAAAGTCAAATTATTAGCCAGTGACGACAATTGCAATTCTAAAAGCAGAAACAGCAGGTTCGTCGGAACTGGGTCGGCACACAGCATGTACCGCTTTTGTTCTAGCAAGAGTAAAAACGTCCTCCCACTGTGATAAGAACCTATCGGCAGTCTATCGGCAGTGAGATTCTTAGTGTGTTTCATGCTTAAGATTTTCTCCAGACATTTGTTTTACCAGTCGTCAGGAGGTCACGTGATGGTCCCAAACCATCCTAAACCATTATAAGCAAAGTAATGGTATTGTGGGTTTAAAGTACAGTTGAAGTCGGAAGTTTACATACACCTTAGCCAAATACATTTAAAATACGTTTTTCACAATTCCTGACATATAATCCAAGTAAAAAGTGCCTGTCTTAGGTCAGTTAGGATCACCACTTTATTTTAAGAATGTGAAACGTCAGAATAATAGTAGAGAGAATGATTTATTTCAGCTTTTATTCCCAGTGGGTCAGAAGTTTACAAACACTCAAATAGTATTTGGTAGCATTGCCTTTAAATTGTTTAACTTGGGTCAAACATTTCGGGTAGCCTTCTACAAGCTTCACACAATAAATTGGGTGAATTTTGTCCCATTCCTCCTGACAGAACTGGTGTAATTGAGTCAGGTTTGTAGGCCTCCTTGCTCTCACACGCTTTTTCAGTTCTGCTCACACATTTTCTATGGGATTGAGGTCAGGGCTTTGTGATGGCCAATCCAATACCTTGACTTTGTTGTCCTTTTAGCCATTTTGCCACAACTTTGTAAGTGTGCTTGGGGTCATTGTCCATTAGGAAGACCCATTTGCGACCAAGCTTTAACTTCCTGACTGATGTCTTGAGATGTTGCTTCAATATATCCACGTAATTTTCCTCCTCATGATGCTATCTATTTAGTGAAGTGCCCCAGTCCCTCCTGCAGCAAAGCACCCCCACAACATGATGCTGCCAACCCTGTGCTTCACGGTTGGGATGGTGTTCTTTGGCTTGCAAGCCTCCCCCTTTTTCCTCCAAACATAACGATGGTCATTATGGCCAAACAGTTCTATTTTTGTTTCATCAGACCAGAGAATACTTCTCCAACAAGTACAATCTTTGTCCCCATGTGCAGTTGCAAACCATAGTCTGGCTTTGTATAGCGGTTTTGGGGCAGTGGCTTCTTCCTTGCTGAGTAGCCTTTCAGGTTATGTCGATATAGGACTCGTTTTACTGTGGATATAGATACTTTTGTACCTGTTTCCTCCAGCATCTTCACAAGGTCCTTTGCTGTTGTTCTGGGATTGATTTGCACTATTTTGCACCAAAGTATGTTCATCTCTAGGAGACAGAATGCGTCTCCTTCCTGAGCGGTATGACGGCTGAGTGGTCCATGGTGTTTATACTTGCGTGCTATTGTTTGTACAGATGAACATGGCACCTTCAGGCATTTGGAAATTGCTCCCAAGGATGAACCAGACAAGTGGAGGTCTACAATTTTTTTTCTGAGGTCTTGGCTGATTTACTTTGATTTTCCTATGATGTCAAGCAAAGAGGCTGTTTAAAGGCTCAGTCAAATTAGTGTATGTAAACTTCTGACCCAATGGATTTGTGAAACAGTGAATTATAAGTGAAATAATCTGTCTGTAAACAATTGTTGGAAAATTACTTGTGTCATGCACAAAGTAGATGTCCTAACCGACTTGCCAAAACTATAGTTGGTTAACCTCTAGAAGACCCCTTCCCGCTCTGATCCCGCTAACGGGATTTATTGACAAGATACCATGGCGGGAAATTCAAAACTGCAAGAATCTAATAATTTCAATTTCTCAAACAATCAACTCTTTTTCACCATTTGAAAGATAAACATCTCCTAAATCCAACCACATTGTCCGATTTCAAAGAGGCTTTATGGCGAATGCATAAAGTTAGGTTATGTTAGGAGAGTACATTGAAAATAGCTGTGTGTAATGTTTTGTCAATTCAAAGACAGGCATCACCAAAAGCAGAAAACCAGCTAAAATTATGCACTAACCTTTGACAATCTTCATCAGATGACACTCCTAGGACATTATGTTATACAATACATGCATTTTTTGTTCCATCAAGTTCATATCTATATCCAAAAACAGCATTTTACAGTGGCGGTGAAATTCCAATTTTTTTTTCCCTCAAATGCTTTCGGTGAATCAGCGTTACAATTTACAAAATTACTATTCGAAAACATTGGTAAATTATAATATTGTCATTCAAAGAATTATAGATTAACATCTCGTAAATGCCAGATTTCAAAATAACTTTACTGGGAAATCACACTTTGCAATAAACCGTGGTGCTATGCTAAGAACAATAGTCTAGGATATACAGGTTAGCACCATCTTGGAACCATCTATTATCAATAATACTATTGTAAATAATCCCTTACCTTTGATTATCTTCATCAGAAGGCACTTCCAGGGATCCCAGGTCCACAACAAATGTGGTTTCTTTCGACAAAGTTCATAATTTATGTCCAAATAACTCCAAGTTGTTCCATGTTGTTAGCGCGTTTAGTAGGCTCCTCAAAATGTAGGGCGGGGGAGGGAAAAGTCACCACAAAAAGTAAAAAAAAATCTATTTACGTTCGTTCAAACATGTCAAACGTTGTTTAGCATCAATCTTTAGGGCCATTTTTAACATGAAACATCAGTAATATTTCAACCCGACCTCTCCTGTGTCTTGAAAAAACGTTTTGAAAAATGTCTCGCCTCACATGAACGCGCATGTGCGCGCAATAATGAAGTGACGACATCCCAGGGACGTCAACTTCCCTTCCTTGTCATCCGGTCTCTGTTCATCATAGACGCTTCAAACAACTTTATAAAGATCGTTGACATCTAGTGGAAGCCGTAGGAAGTGCAAAATGATCCTTTGTCACTGTGTGATCTATTAGCAATGACTCGAAAATAGTACAGCCACAAAATTCTCATTTCCTGCTTGTATTTTTCTCAGGTTTTTGCCTGACATATGAGTTTTGTTATACTTACAGTTATACTTGTTTTCTATCCAAATCTGTTAATAATATGCATATCCTAGCTTCTGAGTTGGTGTAGGAGGCAGTTAAAAATGGGCACATATTTGTTTCAAAATTCTCAATACTGCCCCCTAGCCCCAACAGAAATTTGAGGAGTGGTTGAAAAACAAGTTAATTACTCCAACCTAAATGTATGTAAACTTCCGACTTCAACTGTATATAGTAGTTTCAGCTAAAGAATGACCCCAACTGCGATTTGAATTCACAATCTCAGGATTTAAGATCCGCTAATCTTTTGTGCTGCACTACAAAGTCTGTAATGTGTCCCTACATTGTCATTAACTATAGTCTCTGCACATAGAAAAAGTGCCATCTGCACTTCTATTTTAGTTATCAGTTTATTTGAATATTCTCTCTTCATTGATTTAATTGACATATTTCAGATTTTTTTTGTGTTTTCTGTAAAGTTGGTGGGGCAAAAAATTCTGTTTCAATGTTACTCCAGAATCACTAGTGTAGTCACTTAAGTCCAAAGTGTAGGAATACAGGTGAAATCAGTCATTGACACAGACGTGGTGGCGTAGAAGAAAGATTGTATTGCCGTGAGCCAAGAGGTTGTGAGTTACAGTGCCTTGCAAAGGTATTTGGCGTTTTTCCTATTTTGTTGCATTACAACCTGGAATTTAAATTGATTTTTATTTGGATTTCATGTAATGGACATACACAAAATAGTCCAAATTGGTGAAGTGAAATAAAAAAAAAACATTTTTCAATAAATAAAAATTAAAAAAATTAAAAAACGGAAAAGTATATATACACCTGTTCTGAAAGGCCCCAGAGTCTGCAACACCACTAAGCAAGGGGAACCACCAAGCAAGCGGCACCATGAAGACCAAGGAGCTCTCCAAACAGGTCAGGGACAAAGTTGTGGAGAAATACAGATCATGGTTGGGTCATAAAAAAACATCAGAAACTTTGAACATGCCACGGAACACCATTAAATTCATTATTAAAAATGAAAATAATATGGCACCACAGCAAACCTGCCAAGAGAGGGCTGCCCACCAAAACTCACAGACCAGGCAAGGAGGGCATTAATAAGAGAGGCAACAAAGAGACCAAAGATAACCCTAAATACAGGGTAATTCTTGAGGGAAACCTGTTTCAGTCTTCCAGAGATTTGAGACTGGGACGGAGGTTCACCTTCCAGCAGTCATGACCCTACACATACCCTACACATACAATGACCCTACACATACCGCTAAAGCAACACTCAAGTGGTTTAAGGGGAAACATTTAAATGTCGTGGAATGGCCTAGTCAAAGCCCAAACCTCAATCCAATTGAGAGTCTGTGGTATGACTTAAAGATTGCTGTACACCAGCAGAACCCATCCAACTTGAAGGAGCTGGTGCAGTTTTGCCTTGAAGAATGTGCAAAAATCCTAGTGGCTAAATGTGCCAAGCTTAAAGAGACATACCACAAGAGACTTGCAGCTGTAATTGTTGCAAAAGGTGTCTCAACAAAGTATTGACTTTAGGGGGGGTGAATAGTTACGCACGCTCAAGTTTTCTGTTTGTCTAATTTCTTGTTTGTTTCACAATAAGTCATATTTTGCATCTTCAAAGTGGTAGGCATGTTGTGTAAATCAAATGATACAACCTCCCAAAAATCCAGGTTGTAAGGCAACAAAATAAGAAAAATGCCAAGGGGGGTGAATACTTTCGCAAGCCACTGTGGGCTCTCCTGCAACAAATGTAGCCCTACTTATCACATTACAAAAAGTTACACTGATGAGATGATAGGTCTATATGCATTGTGAGCTGTGCTCCATACTGAGATGCAGTCTCTGTCCCCACAGATGATTGATTCCTTTAACACTTTTCTGTTTACTACATGATTCCATACGTGTTATTTCATAGTTTTGATGTCTTCAATATTATCCTACAATGTAGAAAATAGTTAAAATAAGTATGTGTGTCCAAACATTTAACTGGACATACAGTACCAGTCAAAAGTTTGGACACACCTACAGTTGAAGTCGGAAGTATACATGCACTTAGGTTGGAGTCATTAAAACTCGTTTTTCAACCACTCCACAATTTTATTGTTAACAAACTATAGTTTTGGCAAGTCGGTAAGAACATCTACTTTGTGCATGACACAAGTAATTTTCCAACAATTGTTTACAGACAGATTATTTTACTTAAAGTTCACTGTATCACGATTACAGTGGGTCAGAAGTTTACATACACCAAGTTGACTGTGCCTTTAAACAGCTTGTAACATTCCATAAAATGATGTCATGGCTTTAGAAGCTTCTGATAGGCTAATTGACATCATTTGAGTCAATTGAAGGTGTTCCTGTGGATGTATTTCAAGGCCTACCTTCAAACTCAGTGCCTCTTTGCTTGACATCATGGGAAAATCAAAAGAAATCAGCCAATACCTCAGAAAATAAATTGTAGACCTCCACATGTCTGGTTCATCCTTGGGAGCAATTTCCAAATGCCTGAAGGTACCACGTTCATCTGTACAAACCATAGAATGCAAGTATAAACACCATGGGACCACGCAGCCTTCATACCGCTCAGAAAGAAGACGTGTTCTGTCTCCTTGTGATGAACGTGCGTTGTTGCAAAAAGTGCAAATCAATCCCAGAACAACAGCAAAGGACCTTGTGAAGATGCTGGAGGAAACCGGTACAAAAGTATCTATATCCACAGTAAAACGAGTCCTATATCGACATAACCTGAAAGGCCACTCAGCAAGGAAGAAGCCACTGCTCCAAAACTGCCATAAAATAGCCAGACTATGGATTGCAACTGCACATGGGGACAAAGATCGTACTTTTTGGAGAAAAGTCCTCTGTTCTGATGAAACAAAAATAGAACTGTTTGGCCATAATGACCATCGTTATGTTTGGAGGAAAAAGGGGGAGGCTTGCAAGCCGAAGAACACCATTCCAACCGTGAAGCACGGGGGTGGCAGCATCATGCTGTGGGGGTGCTTTACTGCAGGAGGGACTGGTGCACTTCATAAATTAGATAGCTTCATGAGAAAGGAAAATTACGTGGATATATTGAAGCAACATCTCAAGACATCAGTCAGGAAGTTAAAGGTTGGTCACAAATGGGTCTTCCAAATGGACAATGACCCCAAGCATACTTCCAAAGTTGTGGCAAAATGGCTTAAGGACAACAAAGTCAAGGTATTGGAGTGGCCATCACAAAGCCCTGACCTCAATCCTATGGAATATTTGTGGGCAGAACTGAAAAAGCGTGTGAGAGCAAGGAGGCCTACAAACCTGACTCAGTTACACCAGCTCTGTCAGGAGGAATGGGCCAAAATTCACCCAACTTATTGTGGGAAGCTTGTGGAAGGCTACCTGAAATGTTTGACCCAAGTTAAACCATTTAAAGGTAATGCTACCAAATACTAATTGAGTGTATGTCAACTTCTGACCAACTGGGAATGTGATTAACTTCTCTAGGGTAGGGGGCAGTATTTTGACGTCCGGATGAAAGGCGTGCCCAAATTAAACAGCCTGCTACTCAGGCTCAGATGGTCGGATATGCATATTATTAGTAGAGTATAACAGAACTCATATGGCAGGCAAAAACCTGAGAAAAATCCAACCAGGAAGTGTGGAAATCTGAGGTTTGTAGTTTTTCAAGTGATTGCCTATACAGTATACAGTGACTTAGGGTTCATTTTGCACTTCCTAAGGCTTCCACTAGATTTCAACAGTCTTTAGGTGCGGACTCCGGCCGCAAAACCTGAACCTATAGGGGAGGGTCTGGGTGGGCATTTCTCCATGGTGGCGGCTCTGGAGCGGGACGCAGACTGGCTCACCCCACTTTGGTGGCGCCTCTAGAGCAGGGTCCCTCGCCGCGGGCCCCGGACTGGATGGCGACTCTGGCTGCGCCGGACAGGTGGGCGGCTCTGGCTGTGCCGGACTGGCGGGCGGCTCTGGCTGCGCTGGACTGGCGGGCGGCTCTGGCTGCGCCGGACTGACGGGCGGCTCTGGCTGCGCCGGACTGACGGGCGGCTCTGGCTGCGCCGGACTGACGGGCGGCTCTGGCTGCGCCGGACTGGTGGAACTTGCAGTAGGCCTGGCTCTGGGCGCAAGCACAGGATTCACCAGGCTGGGGAGACATGCAGGAGGCCTGGCTCTGGGCGCAAGCACAGGATTCACCAGGCTGGGGAGACATGCAGGAGGCCTGGCTCTGGGAGCAGGCACAGGACTTACCAGGCTAGGGAGACTTGCAGGAGGCCTGGCTCTGGGCGCAGGCACAGGATCCACCAGGCTGGGGAGATATCTGTCGATCACCTGGCCCCAAGTCCAGTCTCTCCTCCCAATCCACTCCTGATGAGACCAGGTGTCCATCTCCTCCCGAGCACGCTGCTTGATCCAGTTGTGGTGGGTAGTTCTGTAACGATCGTCTGGAAGAGGGGACCAAGATGCAGCATGGTAAGTGGTCATAATTATATTTAATGAATCACTTTAAAACAAACAAGAAAATGAAAGCCAACAGTTCTGCCAGGTGAACACACACAAGAGAGAAAACAACTACCCACAAAACCCCAAAGGAAAACAGGCTGCCTAAGTATGACTCCCAATCAACGACAATGATGTACAGCTGTCCCTGATTGAGAGCCATACCAGGCCAAAGCAAAGAAATACAAAAACATAGAAAAAAGGACATAGAATGCCCACCCAAATCACAACCTGATCAAACCTAAATAGAGACATAAAAAGGCTCTCTCAGGTCAGGACGTGACAGCCTAATGGTGACTGAGGGAATTGGCTGGCAAAATCTATGAAATGTAGGCCTACCGCTTATTTCTTGAATTAGAAGAAATAGGTTCCAACAAAAATACCTCTTGTTGTTAGCCTGTTATGGCTAGGGGGCAGTATTTTCACGGCTGGATAAAAAACGTACCCGATTTAATCTGGTTACTACTCCTGCCCAGTAACTAGAATTTGCATATAATTATTGGCTTTGGATAGAAAACACTCCAAAGTTTCTAAAACTGTTTGAATGGTGTCTGTGAGTATAACAGAACTCAAATGGCAGGTCAAAACCTGAGAGATTCCTTTACAGGAAGTGGCCTGTCTGACCATTTCTTGAACTTCTTTGCCATCTCTATCTTTTACAAAGGATCTCTGCTCTAACGTGACACTTCCTACGTCTTCCATGGGCGCTCAGAGCCCGGGAAAAACCTGAATGTCGTCATCCCAGCCCCAGGCTGAAACACATTATCGCCTTTCTCAAGTGGCCGATCAAGGGACACTGGGCTTAGGCGCGTGCCCTGGCCGCCCCCGTCTTTGTGATTTTTCCTCTGTTTGCCGAAAAGGAGATTCCCGGTCGGAATATTATCTCTTTTTTACGAGATAAATTGCATAAAAATTGATTTTAAACAGCGGTTGACATGCTTCGAAGTACGGTAATGGAATATTTAGAATTTTTTTGTCACGAATTGCGCCATGCGCTCGACCCTGATTTACCATTTCGGATAGTGTCTGGGACGCACGAACAAAACGCCGCTATTCGGATATAACGATGGATTATTTTGGACCAAACCAACATTTGTTATTGAAGTAGCAGTCCTGGGAGTGCATTCTGACGAAGACAACAAAAGGTAATCAAACTTTTATAATAGGAAATCTGATTTTGGTGAAGGCTAAACTTGCCGGGTGTCTAAATAGCTAGCCCGTGATGGCTGGGCTATGTACTTAGAATATTGCAAAATGTGCTTTCACCAAAAAGCTATTTTAAAATCGGACATATCGAGTGCATAGAGGAGTTCTGTATCTATAATTCTTAAAATAATTGTTATGCTTTTTGTGAACGTTTATCGTGAGTAATTTAGTAAATTGTTAGCAAATTCCCCGGAAGTATGCTAGTTCTGAACGTCACATGCTAATGTAAAAAGCTGTTTTTTTATATAAATATGAACTTGATTGAACAAAACATGCATGTATTGTATAACATAATGTCCTAGGTGTGTCATCTGATGAAGATCAAAGGTTAGTGCTGCATTTAGCTGTCTTCTGGGTTTTTGTGACATTATATGCTAGCTTGAAAAATGGGTGTCTGATTATTTCTGGCTGGGTACTCTGCTGACATAATCTAATGTTTTGCTTTCACTGTAAAGCCTTTTTGAAATCGGACAGTGTGGTTAGATAAAGGAGAGTCTTGTCTTTAAAATGCTGTGAAATAGTCATATGTTTGAAAAATTGAAGTTTTTGTATTTATGGAATTTGTAATTCGCGCCACGCCTATCATTGGATATTGGAGCAGGTGTTCCGCTAGCGGAACGTCTAGATGTAAGAGGTTAGTAGCCTAAAGTCAAATAAAAATGAAAACTGTTTAAATAAATTAGGCCTTCTTGAATTAGCCGACTTTCAGCACCCATGCGCTGTCCATCTTCACGGCTGCAGCTTCAAAGTAATGTAAGTTATGTAAATTATTTTAATATTAAAAATTGAGGTCAATAACTCAGACAAATAGCTTCATTATGGAAAACAAAACATATTGGTATAGCCTTAGCAAGCTAAACACCAGTCCTATTTCTCATCTTCATGCTCTCCCTCTCTGAACAGGACATCAATAGGCCTAGTCCATGCACACAGATATTGCTTTTTTTTTTTTACAAATTGACTCACCTCCTGATGTGCCACCATACACAGCACAGCCATTGGTTAGGCAGTTCAAAAGGGTTTACGTCGGCAAGAGCAGGGCAGGTCGGGGCTCATGACTGGGAACGCCTATCCATGGCATTGTGTAATGCATGGTAGCCCAGTTTATATACACCATTCCAGTCGGGCAAACCTCTGGAAATAACACCATTTTCTTAGAAATGTAACTTTTCCCTGTGCTTCTCCGAGCATGCTCTTCATATAGCCTAGGCCTATATCATATAGTATAGGCTATGGATCATTTTATTGAGACCACACTAGGCATATTTGATAGTGCTTGCCCAGCAGAGAATCAGGGATGAGGGGACATCATCGGGCACACGAGATACTATATTAAGCAACTAATTCTCAAACCCTGAGCAATATGACATTTAATCGATTAAAAATGACATGACCCTCCCCTGGACTAAAAAAAATAACAAAAATAAACCCTCACACTGACTGCCATTTTTAAAGAATGACCCTCCCCCATTTTCCATGTAACTATTGTGTTAATTTCAATTTCTTCCTAAGTGGTGTTAATTTAACACTCGTTCCAGTGTGTACTATACAGTGGTGGAAAAAGTACTCAATTGTCATACTTGAGTAAAAGTAAAGGTACCTTAATAGAAAATGGCTCAACTAAAAGTGAAAGTCACCCATTAAAATACGACTTGAGTAAAAGTCTAAAAGTATTTGGTTTTAAATATACTTAAGTATCAAAAGTAAAAGTAGAAATCATTTCAAACCAGAGAGCACCATTTTCTTGTTTTTTTTTATTTATGGATTGCCAGGGGTATGCTCCAACCCAAGATATAGTTTACAAACGAAGCATGTGTTTAGTGAGTCCGCTAGATCAGAGGCAGTAGGGAGGACCAGGGATGTTCTCTTGATAAGTTTGTGAACTAGACCATTTTCCTGTACTGCTAAGCATTCAAAATGTAACAAGCTCTTTTGGGTGTCAGGGAAAATGAGTAAAAAGTACATCATTTTCTTTAGGAATGTAGTGAAGTTAAAGTACGAAGTTGTTAAAAATATAAATAGTAAAGAGTACAGATACCCACAAAAACTACTTAAGTAGTACTTTCAAGTATTTTTATTTTAAGTACTGGTACTATATTTGGTCCCACTATTTCAGTATTCATTTAACACTCTCGGTGTTGATTTATTTTAACACTGGTTCCAGTGTGTATATGGCTCCACTCTTTTAGTGTTGATTTAACCATGGAGAATTTGCTGTATACTCATGTTGGTTGCTGGTACGGTTTATACAGTGGGGGGGAAAAGTATTTGATCCCCTGCTGATTTTGTACGTTTGCCCACTGACAAAGAAAGGATCAGTCTATAATTTTAATGGTAGGTTTATTTGAACAGTAAGAGACAGAATAACAACAAAAATATCCAGAAAAACACATGTCAAAAATGTTATAAATTGATTTGCATTTCAATGAGGGAAATAAGTATTTGACCCCCTCTCAATCAGAAAGATTTCTGGCTCCCAGGTGTCTTTTATACAGGTAACGAGCTGAGATTAGGAGCACACTCTTAAAGGGAGTGCTCCTAACCGCAGCTTGTTACCTTTAAAAAAGACACCTGTCCACAGAAGCAATCAATCAATCAGATTCCAAACTCTCCACCATGGCCAAGACCAAAGAGCTCTCTAAGGATGTCAGGGACAAGATTGTAGTCCTACACAAGGCTGGAATGGGCTACAAGACCATCGCTAAGCAGCTTGGTGAGAAGGTGACAACATTTGGTGCGATTATTCGCAAATGGAAGAAACACAAAAGAACTGTCAATATCCCTCGGCCTGGGGCTCCATGCAAGATCTCACCTCGTGGGGTTGCAATGATCATGAGAAAGGTGAGGAATCAGCCCAGAACTACACGGGAGGATCTTGTCAATGATCTCAAGGCAGCTGGGACCATAGTCACCAAGAAAACAATTGGTAACACACTACGCTGTGAAGGACTGAAATCCTGCAGCGCCCGCAAGGTCCCCCTGCTCAAGAATACATATACATGCCCGTCTGAAGTTTGCCAATGAACATCTGAATGATTCAGAGGACAACTGGTGAAAGTGTTGTGGTCAGATGAGACCAAAATGGAGCTCTTTGGCATCAACTCAACTCGCCATGTTTGGAGGAGGAGGAATGCTGCCTATGACCCCAAGAACACCATCTCCACCGACAAACATGGAGGTGGAAACATTATGCTTTGGGGGTGTTTTTCAGCTAAGGGGACAGGACAACTTCACCGCATCAAAGGGACGATGGACGGGGCCATGTACCGTCAAATCTTGGGTGAGAACATCCTTCCCTCAGCCAGGGCATTGAAAATGGGTCGTGGATGGGTATTCCAGCATGACAATGACCCAAAACACACGGCCAAGGCAACAAAGGAGCGGCTCAAGAAGAAGCACGTTAAGGTCCTGGAGTGGCCTAGCCAGTCTCCAGACCTTAATCCCATAGAAAATCTGTGGAGGGAGTTGAAGGTTCGAGTTGCCAGACGTCAGCCTCGAAACCTTAATGACTTGGAGATGATCTGCAAAGAGGAGTGGGACAAAATCCCTCCTGAGATGTGTGCAAACCTGGTGGCCAACTACAAGAAATGTCTAACCTCTGTGATTGCCAACAAGGGTTTTGCCACCAAGTACTAAGTCATGTTTTGCAGAGGGGTCAAATACTTATTTCCCTCATTAAAATACATTTTTGACATGCGTTTTTCTGTATTTTTTGTTGTTATTCTGTCTCTCACTGTTCAAATAAACCTACCATTAAAATTATAGACTGATCATTTCTTTGTCATTGGGCAAACGTACAAAATCAGCAGGGGATCAAATACTTTTTTCCCCCACTGTGTTTAGGTGCAGGAGCTTCACAATACTTTTGAGATAATATTCTGTAAGAGGTGCAGCAGCTATAGCAGAAGAAAAATTGAGGAGACAGTTCTCAATCAAGCGCTGCACTTACTGTATGTTGTAATAGGTCTAGGTTGACCCCAATTGCTCAGAAAATATGGTTTCTCTCTAGAAAGGGCAGCATGACCTACCGATATGGTACTATTTTGGTGACGGTTTTGCTTGTATTTTGACGCACCGAAACAGTAAAAATGTGCTTAAAAAATAACTACAATGAAACTTCCGGTCATACAGCTTTATGAGCAGAAAGTGGTTTTCCATCTTAAAGGACTGTGAAAGACATATCCAGTACATAGAGAGAGAGGTAGAGAGATATGTCAAGCTTTGTCCATCTTAAAGGATATGTGTCTTGTTGTGTCAGGTGACTCAGTCCAACCCTTCTTTTATATCTCTTCATACACAGGGACAGGTGTTCCCAAACTGTCAACATCCTGAAGTAATCTAATCTCTTATGGCAGACACCCTTCTTGCTCCCACCGCACCCCTCTAAGCATAGTAAGGATTTGATCATTACAGTTAGTAAGGAATCATGAGAGCATTAGACTGCTTCTTAAAATTTCACTCTATTCCCTAAGTAGTGTGCTACTTTTAAACAGGGCCCTACAGTAGGTAGAGAATAAGGTGCCATTGGGACACAGACTCAGATACATAGCAATGTGATTTGACTCAATGGAGTATATTCCTTTCTTCTTCTGGAGTCGAATGTCATAATAGGAAGATACAGAAGTCCCAGAAATGTCAAATTACCTTAAACTCATAGCCTCTGTTTGAAAGGGCCATAGAAACCTGAGCTATCTATAGACCCTAGGGTGCATCCCAAATGGAAACCTATTCACTACATAGTGCACTACTTTTGATCAGAGCCCTATTGGGCTACACACACGCCAAATAGCCTAGTGATAAATACCCCTAGAGAAGACCAGACAGGGAATTGCATCACCTCAGACAGGCAATTCACAAAACTCCCCAGTTCTCTGACTGCCTTACTAGTTCAGAAGCATCTCTCTTTGTGAAAGAATTTATAGTGACCGTTCCAGACTCGGAGCGACAGTCAGAGCGACATTTAGAGCACCAGTCTGTAGGATAATTATTGGGTCTGAACACGGTAGTGTGATTGTTACACACACAGTAGTGTGATTGTTACTGCAGTCTGTCATTGAGAAGATTTGACATGGTTCTGTCACCTGCCCAACGGGTTGTGATCCAGAATTGAGTGATTATGATACATAATTAAATCTGATGGAAAACAGGTGCCAAAGCGTATTTTTATCAAGCTGACACAGAGAGCATTGTTTTGTGTCTTCTTGTCTATCTGTTTTTGAACTTTCAACAAAAGAGCAGCTTACGTAATTTTTAAGTATTTTTTTTACACCACTTTATGTCCTTTTTTTATTCAGTCTCGCCACATACACACACAGGCACACACACATTCCCTGCTCCTTGTGGAAGCCAATTAGTCAACAATGGGTCAATCAATGTAATCACACAAAGAGGAGAAATGAACATGTCACAAGCTTTGGGATAAAGGGTTCGGATTCCTTCCCTTCTGCTGTCATTGTCTTTGCAGTAAAAAAAAATGCATCTGGATGGAAAGCTGCCGAGCTGGTGGGGTCAGTAGTACATGATATTTGCATCCCAAATGGCATCCTATTTCATACAAACAGATGTAGGATTTTAATTTGGTGACTCTTTAGTTGCTGAGAGGAAACGCAAACTTGTCGTTTGATAAAGACTTCTCAAGTTTGTAAGTTATCAGGATAAGGTAAAACCCAGATGCAGACCGTGTCGAAGTAACAATGTTTATTACATCAACAGAGGCAAAGGTACAGGACGGCAGGCAGGGTCAGGTCAGGCAGAGGTCGGAAATCAAGATAGGGGCAAAGGTACAGGACAGCAGGCAGGCTCAGGGGCAGGCAGAGTGGTAAGGCGGGCGGGATCAGGGTCAGGACAGGCAGGGGTCAAAAACCAGGAGGGCGAGAAAAAGAGAGGCTGGGAAAAGACAGGCCAAACGCTGGTAAGCTTGACAAACAAGACAAACTGGCAACAGACAAACAGAGAATACAGGTATAAATACACAGGGGATAATGGGGAAGATGGGCGACACCTGGAGGGGGTAGAGACAATCACAAAGACAGGTGAAACAGATCAGGGCGTGACAAAGTTCCACTTTGAACATTCATATGTATCAACCCCTACAAAAATGTCCATTCATTATAATCAACATAATAATTAAAATGTCCTGTTGCTGCAGGATTCTTTTCCTGCAGTAGCAAACTGGCTCAAATTAAGATCCTATATCTGTACCGCACAACTTTTGAGTCATTATTGAGACCAGCGACAGACAATGTTCAATAAATAAATAAAAAATGGGTCCACCCAAAAAAAGTCACGTGATGCTTGGAGTAGCTGAACTAAAGTTGAACAAGTTAAATGTGTTGGCATCCAGGACTCTAAACAACCCAGCTAGCATATGTTGTGGGATTGTATGTTTTTGGTTTCACATTGGATGTGGGAACAAAGCCATACATTTCCTGACCGGTAAACAGACATTTTTTTTAATGTTCTGAGACCAGAAGTGAAACTTTCACCTGTTCTAGGAACATTTATTTTTTAGGTTGCAGGGAGGTTCTGAAAATATTTTACTCTGGTTCGTTGAACGTTTTCCTGGGAGGTTTTATTAACGCTCTGAGTATCACTGAATCACTGAATGTTTCAATAAGACTTTTAATAACACTGCTAGTTTATTTTTTGTTAACTTTTGTAAACACCAAGCACAGATAGGACACATGGAAACTAATTTCCTTAGGCATTAATCATGCAAACACATTTCGTCAGTGAGATTCAAAACTCTTCTCTATCCATGGAATTAGTCCACTGTGCCACCCAGATGGAGCTAGCATGTCATGTATGTTTATGCATACAAGCTGTTCATTTTAGTGTATTCAAACAGGCACTCATCAGGTGTGGCCAAATTAGTGGGCGTGGCCAACACACCTGAACACACTTAACAAGATAGAGGATAGAGGGGGTTTTGTTGTTCCTGAGAACGGAATGTATGTTTTTAAATAACATTCTTAGAACATTCTCTGAACATTAATAACATTTTATAAAACTGGTTGTTTGGATCCTGGATGCTGATTGGACGAGCTGCGTTCCAAGCCGTGCTGTGTTGGCTGTTACAGATACAACTATGCCTACTAACAGTTCCATCTGAAAATGATTGCTGCTCCTCCATCTGAATATCATGTTCATGTTGCTGTCCGAATCATCTCTTGTATTTATCTCAACTCACACATTATTTCCCTTTGCTTCCAGCCTAGCATATAGTTTGGTACAGCGGGTGTTAATATAAGCTGTCCTACCGGAAAACAATGTTTCACTTTCGATCTCTGTAGTACCATACATAGATTGAACGGTGTCCAGACGAGACAAGACAACTTTTTCTGAGCAAATCGAAATCACTCATCATCTTCATTATCATGGACATATCCAAGTAAATGCCAACACAAAAAAATCTCAAACAAACAAAAATGTGTGCTGTGTACTGTCATTCCAGGATCAATATATGACCTGACTGAGTTAACTGAAGTTGGCTAGCTAGCTAGCATGTTGCAAGAGCGTTATCCAACCTGCATAGAAACCATTTTGTTTAAAATGGACGACTAGACCTTTTGCATAGCAACTATGTAAAAATTGACCAAAATTACTAACAACCAGATTTTTGTTGAATCTATATCTTTTGGTGGAAGAATGTAATTGTATGAATTGACTTATTATAAAAGTTTTAATGAAAATATATATATTTTTTTCATATGTTAGTAACAGTTTCATAAAAGCAATAAGGCACGCGAGACAGTGCTGTGCCTCTTGTGCCTTATTGGTTAATTATTGTGGTTTCTAAGTTGTCTTAACGTTCTGAGAACAGAATGTATGTTTTAAATACAATTCTTAGTATGTTCTCTGAACATTACTAACGTTTTTTCATGGTTTTCAGAAGAATTTGAGAACATGACTTTCAATAGAATCATGAGTAATCCTGTAGGAAACGTTATGCTGAACTATTGAAATTCCCACAGAAAATAGTTTTTTCTTAACGTTCTCTGAACTGTTTAATAACATTGCCAATGTCAAACCAGTTGAAGAACGTTCCTAGAACATTACCAAAATTGAAATAAAATCTAAACATGTTGGATCTTTTAGGAAACGTTCTGTTAAAGTAATGAAATACCAAGATAATAATGTTATTTTGTCAAGTTCCTTAAATGTGCTGAGAATGTTCCAAAGCCAAGCAACTATCCTGCACCATTCCCAGAAAGTTGTGGGAAGGTTGTATGCAAGATAATAATAGAACAACCACGCTCTCACCAAGCTCTAAGAAACATGGGTTTCCGAACGTTATATGCTAGTTGGGAAGCTAATGTTGAGATGTGAGTCTCACCAATGGATTATTAGCATACTTCCCTTGTCGTGTCATTGTGTCACGTCCTGGCCAGTATAAGGTTAATTGTTTTTGTAGTTTGGTCAGGACGTGGCAGAGGGTATTTGTTTTATGTGGTTCGGGGTGGTGTGTTTGTGTAAAGGGTGTTTGATTTAGTATTTCCGGGTTGATGGTCTATGTGTTTGTATTCTATGGTTAGTCTGGTGTGTGTGTTTCTATGTTTGGTTAATTGGGGTTGGGACTCTCAGTTGAAGGCAGGTGTTGTCTATCTGCCTTTGATTGAGAGTCCCATATATTAGGGTGTGTTTGTGTGTGATTTGTGGGTGATTATTCTGTGTATAGCCTTGTGCCTTACCAGACTGTTTTTTGTCGATTGTTCGTTCTTTGTTATTTTGGTGTTCATTTTGTATTTATTAAAAGAGCAAGATGAGCATACACATACCTGCTGCGTTTTGGTCCTCCATTTCCAACGACAAGCGTGACACATTGAAAACAATGAAACTCGTGGCCTCGGATGGTCCAGTGCCCTCAAGGTCAACTCTGGACCTCGAAGCCAGTGCCACTACTTTTTAAAAATTGTTCCCCTCTAATCAGGCACTGATTTAGACCTGTGACACCAGGTGAGTGTAATTAATTATCAGGTATAACAGAAAACCAGCAGGCTCTGGACCTCGTAGGGTAAGAGTTGAATACCCCTGATAGCAGTTAGGTCTGCTGTCTTCAGCGCATACAGTACATAAACTCTATAAAATGCTGGGTTGTTTGGATTACCCATTTGCTGGGTTGCAGGCGTTGGGTTATTTTCGTTAAAAATAGCAAGGTTGGGTTATTGATGTTATGTTATTGAGATATGACCCAGTTAGTGGTTTAAAGTGATCCGTGATTTACTGAATGAGTGGAATTACTTTTCTTCTGACAAATGGGCAAGGTGTTGCGGCTGTCCGAAAACTGTGAGTAAAAAGCTCATGTTTATCAATCTGGACAGCTACATGGAAACTTCATGACTGACTAGGGAAAAAAAAACATTAATAACCACTTTTTCCATGGTGGTAAGCCAGGGTTGCATGCCAAATGGCACCCTATTCCCTATGGGTTGTGGTCAACTGAATAGGAAATAGGGTGCCATTTGGAACTCAGACCAGGTTTGTTTCCATCCAGACACAGTTTATCCTTCTGAAGTATCACTCCTCTCCTGGATCTTTGAAGATTCAATACAATGTGAGCCAGTAAACACAGGACAAACAAGGGACTCATTCATCCTCTGTGTGTGTGGGTTTCCTTATGATGGTCATCATCAGTCCTTTAGGTCTGCACCTTTTAACCTCTTGACGGTCGCCTAGGATAGGGGGCGCTACAGCGATTAAAAAAAAAATGGTGCCCATTTTAAATGGCCTCCTACTCAAACTCAGAAGCTAGGATATGCATATAAATGGATAGAAAACACCCTAAAGGTTCTAAAACTGTTTGAATGGTGTCTGTCAGTATAACAGAACTCATATGGCAGTCAAACCCCGAGAGAGATCGTAACAGGAAGTGGAATTCTGAATTGCGGACTCAACTTCATCACTTTGCCTATAAATCACACCGTGAGCAATGGTTCATTGAGCACTTCCTATTGCTTCCACTAGATGTCCCCAGTCTTTACAAAGTGATTTGAGCCTTCTACTGTGAAAACTGACAGAATGAGAGTCTGTGGAACGTGGTCACATGAGGAGGGCCATCACCATTATGACGCCGGCGCCCCTGGCTACCCTCCCCTTTCAAAATGTTTTGAAAGACAATGCAATCGTCCCCCTTGAATGTTATTGGATCTCTGGTTGAAAAAGGCCCTAAAGATTTATGGTATACAATGTTTGACATATTTGAACGAACTTAAATTTGAAAAAAAAAATGCATTTTGTTGAGAGAGAAGTCCCGCGGCCGATGGAACTTTTGGTGCAGCCTTCAGAACGCGCTAACAACATCAAGCTATTGGGACATAAAGGATTAACTTTTTCGAACGAAAATATATTTGTTGTGGACCTGGGATTCCTGGAAGTGCTTTCTGATGAAGATAATCAAAGGTAAGGGATTATTGACAATAGTATACAAGACTAGATTTGATATGCGATTGTTCCAAGATGGAGCTGACCTGTATTGCTAGCCTATTTTTCTGAGTATCGCATCCCCTTTTATCGCAAAGTGTGATTACCCAGTAAAGTTATTTTTAAATCTGGCATTGCAGGTGCTTTCAAGAGATGCTAATCTATAAATCTTAGAATGACAATATTACATTTTAAAAATGTTTTCGAATAGTAATTTAGTAAATTGTAGCGCTGTTTCACCGGATGCATTGGAGGGAAAATAGTTAGTCAACGTTACACGCCGATGTAAAATGCTGTTTTTATATATAAATATGAACTTTATCGAACAAAAGAATGCATATATTGTGTAACATGATGTTCTAGGAGTGTCATCTGATGAAGATTGTCAAAGGTTAGTGCTGCATTTAGCTGTTTTTTGGTTATTTGTGATGCATGTGGTTGGTCGGAAAATGGCTATGTGGCTACTTTTACGATATACTCCTCTAACATAATCGAATGTTTTGCTTTTGCTGTAAAGCCTTTTTGAAATCGGACAACGTGGTTCGATTCAGGAGAGGTGTATCTATAAAACGATATAACATAGTTCTATATTTGAAAAAAAAAAAAATTAAATGTTGTTATGCTAATGGCGATAGGATTTTTCTCGTAAAAAAGCGATAATATTCCGACCGGGAATCTCCGTTTAGGTAAACGGAGGAAAGAAAACAAAGCATTCAGTCGACGCGGGCACGCGCCTGAGTCTCACAGTACTGTAACCAGCCACTACCCAAACGCGCTACTTTTTTTCAGCCAGAGCCTGCAAAGCCACGATTCAGCTTTTTGCCGCCTTCTGAGAGACCATGTGAGCCGTAGGAAGTGTCACGTAACAGCAGAGATCCTTTGTAATGGATAGAGATGGCAAAGAAGGCCAAGAAATGGTCAGACAGGGTACTTCCTGTACAGAATCTTCTCAGGTTTTGACCTGCCATTTGAGTTCTGTTATACTCACAGACACCATTCAAACAGTTTTAGAAACTTTGGAGTGTTTTCTATCCAAAGCCAATAAGTATATGCATATTCTAGTTACTGGGCAGGAGTAGTAACCAGATTAAATCGGGTACGTTTTTTATTCAGCCGTGTCAATACTGCCCCCTAGCCCTAACAGGATAACATAATGTCCTAGGTGTGTCATCTGATGAAGATCATCAAAGGTTAGTGCTGCATTTAGCTGTCTTCTGGGTTTTTGTGACATTATATGCTAGCTTGAAAAATGGGTGTCTGATTATTTCTGGCTGGGTACTCTGCTGACATAATCTAATGTTTTGCTTTCGTTGTAAAGCCTTTTTGAAATCGGACAGTGTGGTTAGATTAACGAGAGTCTTGTCTTTAAAATGCTGTAAAATAGTCATATGTTTGAGAAATTGAAGTAATAGCATTTCTAAGGTATTTGAAAATCGCGCCACGGGATTCAACTGGCTGTTGCGTAGGTGGGACGAATTCGTCCCGCCTAGCCCAGAGAGGTTAAGTCAGCTTCCATGGTTCCTCTTTTCGTTCTCTGATTTTGCTGCATAATGGCGCAGCATATTACAGCAGCAGAGACAAGGACAGGGTCATAGAGAGTAGGGGTTACAGGAAGGGGGAGAAGATGAGTGGGGGTGCTAAATCAGTACAGAGAGACATGCTTTCCCCAGTCTCCCTGACACACACACATGTTCCCAAAGTTTGCAGTGGACGCCGTTGTTCTGAAATCTGCTGGTTGTGCTGTCTCTTCGGCTCTTGTCAGTGTATCAGGGTCAACTAGCGCCCTATTCCCAGCGGAATTCAGCATCAAACAGCAGAGGAGAAGCCTTTTATCCCGAACGAGAACGCCACAGCTACGTGTCACAGGGAAGAATCAAACGAAGCCTCGACAATGAGCTAGGCGCAGCGTGGATGGGAAGTTGGGGAAGAGTGAAAGTCAATGGTTGCGTCCCAAATGGCAGCCTATTCCCTATAGTGCAGTACTTTTGACCTGAGCTCTATTGGCCCTGGTAAAAAGTAGTGCGCTACATAGGGAATAGGGTACCAGTTAGAATGTCGTAGTGAATGCCAATAGTCTAGCGAGGTTGTAGTGTTTAGAGACTGGAGGGGAAATGTGGAAAGTTCACATTTACATTTAAACGAAATAGGAAGTAGGAAGACCCAGCTAGCTAGCTTCAAGACAGAGCACATTGAACTACTGTAGTCAAGTACTAAATGTTCACTCAAATGAACCCTGTGCTTAATCTT
Organism: Salmo salar; assembly: GCF_965601325.2. Taxonomy (NCBI): domain Eukaryota; kingdom Metazoa; phylum Chordata; class Actinopteri; order Salmoniformes; family Salmonidae; genus Salmo; species Salmo salar. The sequence continues at coordinate 8,739,817 of NC_138319.1, forward strand.
GCTGTCTTAATTATATAAAATATTGATTACATCCCAAATGTCACTGTATTCCGAATATAGTGTTCTACTTCTGACCAGAGTCCACCTTTTCCCTACATAGTGCACTACTTTTGATCAGAGCCCCATGGGCCCTGATCCAAAGTAGTAGGGAAGAGTTGCCATAAATTGAGCCGAAGGGTTAGTTGAGCCACCCCTTGTTTCTAAAACCATACACAGTTTATCATGTGACCAAATATTTAGGAAGAGGTCATCATTTCATGGAGTGTGTGAAGGAAGAAAGCATATGGAAAAAGTGGTAAGCAAGTTTAGTCTAAAAAACGGATTTCACAAAGTAAAATGAATTCATTGTGTTACAGGTTTCATGATGCTTGTATCTAAACCAAAGCAAATAGTTTTGTACATCAGTTGGAGTCTTTATAAGCTACCTTATGAGGTCCTAAACCTAGTATGAATTTGCATCCTTGAAGCTGTGGGCTAATATAGTCCAAATGTTTGCGTTGGTGTAAGTTGAGCCAAGACATTTAAATGTTTCCCCTTAACCTGTTGGGTCTAGGGGGCAGCATTTGCACGTCTGGATAAAAAAAAATTTACCCGATTTAATCTGGTTACTAATCCTACCCAGTAACTAGAATATGCATATACTTATTATATATGGATAGAAAACACTCTAAAGTTTCTAAAACTGTTTGAATGGTGTCTGTGAGTATAACAGAACTCATTTGGCAGGCAAAACCCTGAGACATTTTCTGACAGGAAGTGGATACCTGATGTGTTGTATTGACTTTAAACCTATCCCATTGAAAAACACAGGGGCTTAGGAATATTTTGGCACTTCCTATTGCTTCCACTAGATGTCACCAGCCTTTACAAAGTGTTTTGAGTCTTCTGGAGGGAGATCTGACCGAACAAGAGCCATGGAACGATGATGTCCCATTAGACACCTGGCGCGCGTGTTCATGTTGGGTACCCTCGTTCCAATACGTTATAAAAGAGTATGCATTCGTCCACCTTGAATATTATTCATGTTCTGGTTAAAAAAGGCCCTAATGATTTATGCTATACAACGTTTGACATGTTTGAACGAACGGAAATATATTTTTTCCCCTCGTTCATGACGAGAAGTCCGGCTGGCTTACATCATGTGCTAACGAGACAGAGATTTTTGGACATAAATTATGAGCTTTTTTGAACAAAACTACATTCGTTATGGACCTGTGATACCTGGAAGTGACATCTGATGAAGAGAATCAAAGGTAATGGATTATTTACATAGTATTTTCGATTTTAGATCTCCCCAACATGACGTCTAGTCTGTATCGCAACGCGTATTTTTCTGGGCGCAGTGCTCAGATTATTGCAAAGTGTGATTTCCCAGTAAGGTTATTTTTAAATCTGGCAAGTTGATTGAGTTCAAGAGATGTAAATCTATAATTCTTTAAATGACAATATAATATTTTACCAATGTTTTCTAATTTTAATTATTTAATTTGTGACGCTGACTTGACTGCCGGTTATTGGAGGGAAACGATTTCCTCAACATCAATGCCATAGTAAAACGCTGTTTTTGGATATAAATATGAACTTGATAGAACTAAAAATGCATGCATTGTCTAACATAATGTCCTAGGAGTGTCATCTGATGGAGATTGTAAAAGGTTAGTGCATCATTTTAGCTGGTTTTATGGTTTTGGTGACCCTGTCTTTGACTTGACAAAACATTACACACAACTCTTGTAAATGTACTGTCCTAACATACTCTAAATGTATGCTTTCGCCGTAAAACCTTTTTGAAATCGTAAAACGTGGTTAGATTAAGGAGATGTTTATCTTTCAAATGGTGTAAAATAGTTGTATTTTTGAAAAATTTGAATTTTGACATTTATTTGGATTCAAATTTGCCGCTCTTGAAATGCACCTGCTGTTGATGGAGTGCACCACGGGTGGCACGCTAGCGTCCCACCTAGCCCCAAGAGGTTAAACCACTTGAGTGTTGGTTTAGCAGTATGCTTAGGGTCATTGTCCTGCTGGAAGGTGAACCTCCGTCCCAGTCTCAAATCTCTGGTAGACTGAAACAGGTTTCCCTCAAGAATTTTCCTATATTTAGCGCCTTCCATCATTCCTTTAATTCTGAGCAGTTTCCCAGTCCCTGCCGATGAAAAACATCCCCACAGCATGATGCTGGGGATGGTGTTCTTGGAGTGATGAGAGGAGTTGGGTTTGCGCCAGACATAGCGTTTTCCTTGATGGCCAAATAGCTCAATTTTTGTGTCATCTGACCAGAGTACCTTCTTCCATATGTTTGGGGAGTCTCCCACATGCCTTTTGGTGAACACCAAATGTGTTTGCTTGTTTTTGTCTTCAAGCAATGGCTTTTTTCTGGCCACTCTTCCGTAAAGCCCAGCTCTGTGGAGTGTATGGCTTAAAGTGGTCCTATGGATAGATACTCCAATTTCCCTTCAGGGTTATCTTTGGTCTCTTTGTTGTCTCTCTGATTAATGCTCTCCTTGCCTGGTCTGTGAGTTTTGGTGGGCGGCCCTCTCATGGCAGGTTTGTTGTGTTGCCTGACCTGTTTGGAGAGCTCCTTGGTCTTCCTGGTGCCGATTGCTTGGTGGTGCCCCTTGCTTAGTGGTGTTGCAGACTCTGGGGCCTTTCAGAACAGGTGTATATATATGGAGATCATGTGACAGATCATGTGACACTTAAATAAAGTCCACCTGTGTGCAATCTAACTAATTATATGACTTTTGAAGGTAATTGGTTGCACCAGATCTTATTTAGGGGCTTCATAGCAAAGGGGGTGAATACACATGCACGCACCACTTTTCCGTAATTTCTTTTTTTTTAATTTTTGGAAACATTTTATTTTTTGAATTTCACTTCACCATGTTGGACTATTTTGTGTATGTCCATTACATGAATTCCGAATAAAAATACATTTAAAATACAGGTTGTAATGCAACAAAATAGGAAAAACGCCAAGGGGGATGAATACTTTTGCAAGGCACTGTATATTGCAGTGTATGTATGAAATCAAGATGCATTTTTATTGTTACAGAGCAGACATCATCATGCCCCTTGTATACAAATGTAAAACAAGCTGGTGTCTAGCCCCCCATGAGGTTCTTCAGAGAGCAGCCAAGGAAGTAAGAGAAGGGAAGAAGTCAATTTGAGCAGCAGCAAGGGATGAACAAATTACTGAATGACAATGAAGAGGTACCACGACAAAAAAAGAAAATGAACATGTTCGTGCTGTTAGGTTCTAATTTTCAGAGTAAATAACTCACAGACACTAGAGAAGCTTAACCAAGTTGAATTCTTCCCAAAGGCTCGACACAGCTGGATTCAGACAAAAACATGTTTCCACCACCACAAGTATATATACTCCATTTTAGGCCCTCCTCCTTCTCTCCAAACCTTACATCTTATGGTTCGACAGGAAAAGGGTGATAGGATAATGAACCATAATTTCTCCCCTCAGGGGATCTGACCTGACCTCAACCCCTCCTTCGCCCAATCCACAGATGTCCATCCGCTTCCCCTATAGCAATCCTGTGACTTCCTCCTGTCCACCCAACACATTCCAAAGCCATATGTCTCCTAAAGATAACCATTAACTTCTGATGTAAAAACCAGTCTCTTTCACTCCTATATATACTATGCTTCTGCGTATGACAATGGTCCAAGTTTCACCCAGAATCTAACAGTGCGCAAAAGAGAGGCTATGATAGAGTAGCAGAGGCACACAAGGTCTTATTGCATGACATGAAGTCTGAGCTTGCTAAACTTATCAAGAATCTTGTGGACCAGTTTAATGGGCTAAGTAGCCTCAAATTGGCACATCGAAACGATAACCCTGTTCCAGACAACTGGTCAAGAAATGGAAGGGTAAGTGATATTGAACAGAGAGATCCACTGTTTTTCTGAATGTAGGCATACATTTAAGATATACAATATACCTCACCCCCATTCCATTAATTAAACTTTGATCTACCAGTACCATCACCCACTGTCACAGGACACCATCACCCCCTACCCCATTGCGGCTCAACTTACCCTGTCCCTATGTGCTCAACTTAACCCATACCCGGAGAGACTTCTTATCTTTTGAAGTTGATTTCAAAACGATTATGTTTACATGTATGCTGATTATTTCTGTAGATATCTTTGTTAGAAATAAAACTATATTCCCCTTGACGTAGTGATGCTGAATGTAAAAAATGTCTGAACATGCCCAACTCTCCCCTACACTATATAGGGAATAGGGTGCCATTTGGGACACAGTCATAGTGCACTTTAGTTTACCCAGTGCTAAATCCTGATGTCTTATAATTATACAAAACAGTCTGTATTTTGTTCTTATGGCTCTGGTCAAAAGTAGCGTATAAACTATGTAGGGAATAGGGCGCCATTTGAGACACAACCAGGTAGTATTTATCTCTGGTACATTGGTAATGACCCTGCTGTACACAACTCACCACAATCACAGACAAACAGATGCATCTATCTGATCTGCTGTGCTAGGAGTCAACACTTCCTCTCTTAATGTTCCTTTGTTTCTACCTCTAAGTGGAGATAGACATGAAAAGCTTTGGCTGCGTGCCCCAAAGACATGAGGGATCACTTTGCCGTTTTTTTGGTCTCTGCCACTTTTAATCTTGTGCAGAAGACTGCTTTCTTTTCTTTCCTCTTTCATCTTAGTCAGACAACATGGAGGATTTGCGCTCTCTCCTTTTGTCTTTTCTTTTGATTCTCTCCCTCTTTCTCTCCCTCTACCAGTGGTAGTGACATTAATCCTCATACTTAATACTTTATTCAGCCCAGGCCACATCAAATGTTTAACTGAGTTAAGGTTCCAAATTAGTGCCATAATCTCTCTATGTCAGTTTAAATTAGTTATCTGTCATATTCAGCTGTAAATGCAGTCGGGCGAGGCGTAACTGAAAGGTTACAAATCTTTTAGTCTTATAGTTCTACCGTATCATGACCAATTTGTTCATGTAACTACCAGGTCACAGGAACAAGTTGTTTCTTCCTTGGCCAATCGACAACTCTAAACCTTTTGAGTGGGCAGAGATAATCCATAAGGCATGACAACACACCGTGTCCCTATAATGTTCTGCATATCACACCAACCTATGTCCAGATTAGCAGAACAACCAGAACACAACTGTATCCAATCTATTTCTACGCTGTATCTATAACTATTGTGGTGGACCCCTTCTGGAGTCTTGTTTCCCTGTTTCCCCAGACTTCCTCCACCCCTAGAACACTGAAAATACCCCAAAAAGAGACCTTGCTTTCAATAAGCCGATACGTTCAATTTGTTCTGCCAATTACGATCTGCCAGCATGATGGAGGCCGCTGCTCAATGGGGTAGAATGCCACCCTGTCGTACCTCACCCCTCTCCTCCTATCGCACCCCACCCGACAAAGCAGGACCAAGAGGGACTGAGAGGGGCCGAGACCCCATGCCTTTTCTGGGGGCCCAGTCAAGAATTGGCTGACAGATTGGCTGAGGCACTAACCAGTCAGGTCTTCAAAGAAACAAAGAGGTCGGGGGAGACCGGGAGAAGAAGAATGGGCTGGCAAATGAGAAAGAGATATATTGAAAGGGACAAGAGAGGAGTTGAAGGAGGTAGAGGGAAAAAAACATATTGAACTGATAGAGAGAGCAACCTTTTGACCATCTGTTCTGTGGAGGATGACAACAGCCCTCATCTGTATTTTTAGTACCATACAACAGACTAAATGATGCTCTTTTCCGCTATGCTACCTGCTGCCGCGGTTATGTTTGGAGTATTCCAATATCAAAATAGATTGGAACAGTTGATAATAAGACCCACCATTATAATATGCTACTAATGAGATACTAATGATAAAGCATTTTATTTGGTATAGCACATTTCATAAACCCAGAGTGCTTGAACAAAGCCACGCCACATCACACTTCCTTCCTGTAGCTAATATATTTACATTTTCTGTCTAAGCATGGTTGAGTAATTCCTCTCCCACTTTGTTCTGAAGTGGAAAGAAATTAAAAAAACAACATGCACAAATCTGCATCTCAAATCGCATCCTATTCCCGATACTGTATAGTGCACTACTTTTGAGCAAGGCCCATATTGGGGGACACACTTTAAACACTCAACACTTCACTATTTTAATTTCATGGTTGCTTTAAATTAAATATAGTTTTTTCCTCCCTCTCCTCTTTCCAGATGATCATTTTTCTCTCTTCTAACAGGGATCAGATTTTTTGTGACCATGTTTAATGGAGGCTTTGTAGGTACTGGCATGCATCTAATTTCCCAAATCTTGATGGCAATTTGAAAAACAAATAGCTTTGTCTCTGACTGGGCAAGGCAGGGAAATTTAGTTTTAAGTCTCATCTGTTGTGCCTATAAATCCTTGTAAAGACCAGTTTGTGTAGGACATACACAAACAGAGAAAAATAGATACTTTTTTATCTTCCTTTTCTCTCTCTTCCTCTGTTTTCTACTTCGCTGTTCAAGGAAATAAGTCACCCCTCTCTGCCTCCACCTAAGGTACTTTATTCACTTGCAAATACTGAAAGATAAAATTAGTGGCTTTTGTGGCTCAAAAACCCATCCCTGCCCACCCTGTATAACAATATAATTTCATTTTGTCCTTTTCTCTCATGTTCATTGTTGTAAGGGCTGTCTTCAGGAAAGGACCAAAATGCAGCAGAGTTAGTATTCATCCTTCAATTTAATTGGAAAGAACACTATACAAAACAAAAACAAGGAAACTGACAGCCAATAGTCCTGTCAGGTGCAACCACACTAAACAAGAAACAATTACCCACAAACCCCAGTGACAAACAACTCCTACATATGTGACTCCCAATCAGGAACAACGATTCCCAGCTGTTCCTGATCAGGAGTCACAAGACACACACCAGACTGCCACGTCCTGACCCCCAAACTACTACACCAGCTCCATCTGCTGGTCAGGACGTGACAGTACCCCCCCTCAAGGTGCAGACCCCGGAATGCACCTAACCACAACAAAAAACCACCAACAAACAAAATCCCCATCAAAACCCTAAAACAGTAACCCTAAACAATAAGGGAGGGAAGGGAGGGTGGCTGCCGTCAACGACGGCACTGTGCTACACCCTCCCTCCCCAACCCACCTATCCTCAGGCTCTGGCCGTTCCAGGCAGTCTGGGTAGTCTGGCAGCTCGGGGCAGTCGGGGCAGCTCTGGGCAGTCGGGGCAGCTCTGGGCAGTCGGGGCAGTCTGGGCAGTCTGGGCAGTCTGGGCAGTCTGGGCAGTCTGGCAGCTCGGGACAGTCTGGCAGCTCGGGACAGTCTGGGCAGTCTGGCAGCTCGGGACAGTCTGGGCAGTCTGGCAGCTCCGGACAGTCTGGGCAGTCTGGCAGCTCCGGACAGTCTGGGCAGTCTGGCAGCTCCGGACAGTCTGGGCAGTCTGGCAGCTCCGGACAGTCTGGGCAGTCTGGCAGCTCCGGACAGTCTGGGCAGTCTGGCACGCTCCGGCAGTTCAGGGCAGTCTGGCCGCTCCGGCAGTTCAGGGCAGTCTGGCCGCTCCGGCAGTTCAGGGCAGTCTGGCCGCTCCGGCAGTTCAGGGCAGTCTGGCCGCTCCGGCAGTTCAGCGCAGTCTGGCCGCTCCGGCAGTTCAGCGCAGTCTGGCCGCTCCGGCAGTTCAGCGCAGTCTGGCCGCTCCGGCAGTTCAGCGCAGTCTGGCCGCTCCGGCAGTTCAGCGCAGTCTGGCCGCTCCGGCAGTTCAGCGCAGTCTGGCCGCTCCGGCAGTTCAGCGCAGTCTGGCCGCTCCGGCAGTTCAGGGCAGTCTGGCCGCTCCGGCAGTTCAGGGCAGTCTGGCCGCTCCGGCAGTTCAGGGCAGTCTGGCCGCTCCGGCAGTTCAGGGCAGTCTGGCCGCTCCGGCAGTTCAGGGCAGTCTGGCCGCTCCGGCAGTTCAGGGCAGTCTGGCCGCTCCGGCAGTTCAGGGCAGTCTGGCCGCTCCGGCAGTTCAGGGCAGTCTGGCCGCTCCGGCAGTTCAGGGCAGTCTGGCCGCTCCGGCAGTTCAGGGCAGTCTGGCCGCTCCGGCAGTTCAGGGCAGTCTGGCCACTCCGGCAGTTCAGGGCAGTCTGGCCACTCCGGCAGTTCAGGGCAGTCTGGCCACTCCGGCAGTTCAGGGCAGTCTGGCCACTCCGGCAGTTCAGCGCAGTCTGGCCACTACGGCAGTTCAGCGCAGTCTGGCCACTACGGCAGTTCAGCGCAGTCTGGCCTCTCTGGCGACTGTTGACTGGCGGGCAGCTCTGGCGACTGTTGACTGGCGGGCAGCTCTGATGACGACTGTTGACTGGCGGGCAGCTCTGATGACGACTGTTGACTGGCGGGCAGCTCTGATGACGACTGTTGACTGGCGGGCAGCTCTGATGACGACTGTTGACTGGCGGGCAGCTCTGATGACGACTGTTGACTGGCGGGCAGCTCTGATGACGACTGTTGACTGGCGGGCAGCTCTGATGACGACTGTTGACTAGCGGGCAGCTCTGATGACGACTGTTGACTGGTGGGCAGCTCTGATGACGACTGTTGACTGGCGGGCAGTTCTGATGACTGTTGACTGGCGGGCAGCTCTGATGACTGTTGACTGGCGAGGCTGGGTTGACACACTAGACTCCTGATGCGCGGGGCTGGTATAGGACGTGCCAGCCCGGAGACACGCACCTCCATGCTAGTGCATCTGGCGGGAAACACCGGACTGAAAGGGCGCACTGGCGGTCTTGAGTGCAGGGTTGGCATCACCCCTTCCGGCTCGATGCTCCCCTTGCCCTGGCACCTGCGGGGCGCTGGTACTGGGCGAACTGGGCTGTGCGTCCGTATAGGCGAGATGGTGCGCACCTCAGCGTAACATGGCGCCCTCCACCTCGTACGCACCTCCCTGTAGTCACGGGTAGCTGGCTTACGGCTCTTCCCTGGCCTGGCCAAGCTACCCGTGTGCCCCCCCCAAAAAAAATCTTGGGGTTGCCTCTCGGGTTTCCTAGCCAACCGTGTTCCAGCGTAACTTTCCCGATGGTTCCTCTGTCCAGCTGCCTCCACTCTCCTGAGTGCCTCCACCTGTTCCCATGGGAGGCGATCCCTTCCGGCCAGGATCTCTTCCCAGGTGTAGACTCCCTTGCCGTCCAGGACGTCCTCCCATGTCCATTCCTCCCTTTTTCTCTCCTGTCGCTGCTCCTTCCTCTTCCGCTGCTTGGTCCTTGTTTGGTGGGTAATTCTGTAAGGGCTGTCTTCAGGAAAGGACCAAAATGCAGCAGAGTTAGTATTCATCCTTCAATTTAATTGGAAAGAACACTATACAAAACAAAAACAAGGAAACTGACAGCCAATAGTCCTGTCAGGTGCAACCACACTAAACAAGAAACAATTACCCACAAACCCCAGTGACAAACAACTCCTACATATGTGACTCCCAATCAGGAACAACGATTCCCAGCTGTTCCTGATCAGGAGTCACAAGACACACACCAGACTGCCACGTCCTGACCCCCAAACTACTACACCAGCTCCATCTGCTGGTCAGGACGTGACAATTGTTTTATTCCAGCTCTCTTGCACTTTCTCTGTCTTTCAATCGCCTCTCTCTCTCTCTCTCTCTCTCTCTCTCAGGGATTTATTGGCATGGGAAACATGTTAACATCTCTCTCTCTCTCTCTCTCTCTCTCTCTCTCCTCTTACATCCCTCTTCTCTGAGAAGCATTCCTATCCCCTGCCTAAGGTTGCATATTTCTGGTTGTGGACCCCTGATTGTACACAGCAGCCAATGGTCCTTTAGTCTGATTGGCTCCTGGGCAAGATGACACAGTGGATGAAAGCGTGGAGACAGAAAGAGAGAAAGAGCTTGTGGAAAGCAAAAGGGAGAGAGCTTGGAGAGAGAGAGTGTGGAGAGAAAGAGAGAGAGAGAAAGAGAGAGAGAGAGAGACAATGAGTGATAGAAGTAGAAACTTTACAAAGGACACCCAGTGTGGTTTAAGATGGAGCATGGACCCAAAGTAACTTTAGGGGAACTGATGCATTGCAGGCAGTTACTTCCACAACTTTACCAAGTGCAATTTAGTGAGAGTGGAGAGAAAAGAAGAGACAGATAAGAGAAGAAGAAAAAATAGCAAAAACTCTGAGAAGGGCAGAGAAAGAAGGTAAGGTCTGGAATTTTAAATTATTCTGACTTCTTGCTAGAATGCCTTTCTACATGATCATCAATGAGAGATTTCAATTAAATTCTTCAATGGGTGTTACTGTTGGGAAATTGCAGTCAATGACAATGGTTTCTCATTTCCTTTCTGCATGTTTAAAATGTTTAGTCATTGTCTTGATGTTTTCCTTTGACATTTTTTTAAATATATATAAATGGAAATGAGAAACCTGTGCAAAGTGAGACTAGCTAACTGAAGCTGTAACCTGTTTATAATGTATGTTCATATTGTACATAATTTTTATTTGTCAAGAATGGACTTGAGTAATATGAGGAGAGAGTATTGGTCTGTGAGAATTCTTCTGGCAAAGTACAAACTTGTATAACTTGAATATAAACCTGGGCTCAAAACTGTATGGGGTCATTCAGTACACGTCTAGCCCTGGCGGCAGTTCAAACACGCTGTATTTAAAGTCTGGACTTTAGTTTAGTATTCAAACCTCAATCAGAGTGAAGGCTTTCATTTTTCAACATGACGAGGACTTTTTTCACTCTTCTTCAAAACCATTAAGCTGTCTCCTTGTAAACCGAAGCTGGGAAATAAACCGGATTGACAAGTGTGCACAAAGACACAAAGACATTGTAGCTATTATCCGTGTCAGAAGTTGGGACGAATTAACGCTCATTCACGGAACTGAGTGGCACACATTATGCTGATGTGTTGCTGTGTAGTCTCTGTAATAACTAACAACAGCTTCAAAGGGTTCCTAGATGATTTTAGGCTACATCCCAAAAGGCACCCTATTCCCTATATAGTGCACTACTTTTGACCAGTCCTATGGGCCCTAGTCAAAAGTAGTGCACTACATAAGGAATAGGGTGACATTTGAGATGCATACCCAGACGTTCCGATGCTCTACTCTTCCAGTCATGAAGTCATGTTTTTAAACAACATTCCGACACAGACGGACAGGATAATAGAAAAGGAATCTCTGAATCGCTAAATGCTCAAGCGTTTATGCAGCAGAGAATAAATACATAACCTCTCTATCTCAACAACAACCTATCCCAATTTCTCCATCTGCAGAGATTTTTGGAGTGATTATGAAGGGATATTCGAGTACTGAATAGGCCCTCTGCTGTCTGCAGGGTCGCATCCCAAAGGCACCCTATTCCCTATATATAGTGCAGTACTTTTGACCAGGGCCCTGGTCAGAAGTAATGCACTATGCAGGGAATAGGATGCCTTTGGGACGCAACCCAGGACTCTGTTGGTTAATTTGTGGTGCAGTGACATGGATTGCAAACTTTCCCGATGACACTCATGCCCCGTGACATAATTTCCATGCACCAGTGGTCGGGATGAATGCCAATTTGTGTGATTTAATTTCTCCATAAATCACAAGGTTCCTTTTTATATACGTGCAGGGGGAAAGAAAGAAAGAGAGAAAGAAAAAAAAAGAGAGAGAGAGAGAGAGAGAGAGAGAGAGCAGCACCAGCGATGGAAAGAGAAGTTGGCAAGATAGTTGGAATAAGACAATGAGCTTGAGAGAAAAGAAGGAGAAAATTATATTGTTATAGAAAAGAATAGGACAAAGGAGCAGGTAGGAAAAAAATGTGGTAATAACTTTTGCCCTTCCCATGGCACTAAGGGTGCTAACGCATTGCTACAGACAGAGACAGCAACACTACCTGATTCACAGCACATAATGTACTGTACATCCTATAATTTTCAGAGGCTCACACATGGCCCCCAGAACACATAGAGGCTAAATGGAGAGGAAGGGGAGAAGGAGAGAGGGAGAGAGAGAGGGATATAGAGAAGGTAGGGCATAATTAGGAGCACCACATTAAACAACCCATAGGGAGGGAAGGAGATGCACCCTGACTTCGCAGCAGCAGTACAGACAGCGGCTGGGGTTACAGCTACACAGAGAGAGGCTGGGGGTTGGGAGTGCCAGCTACAATTAGGGAGTGTGGCAGAGGCAGGTTCAGAGCCTGCCCCATGCCAGCTCTTCCTCCAGTCCTGGAGGGTGGAGGTGGGAGGTGAGGGATGAGGGGTTAGGAATGGGGATAAGAGGGGTGCAGGCACACACACGCTTGCTTGCATACATACGACGCACACACACATACACAAACATCTGCGAGATCTGAGAGTGATAGCATAGAGAAAACACAAATCCTATTGCTCCAAACAGCATTTGAAGATTGCTGCCTCGCTCTGTGAACTGTCTGTGATATCACCGTACCATAGACCCTTTGCTGCTGAGAAAATCACACAACCTGGTAAATTTCTTCTCTCATATAAAAAAATATACAGAATACAAGAAATCATTGGAATAGGCTTTACGACAAGGTACATGCAGGCTAAGGTACCGCAAAGTACTGAGGTTCAATCCAAAATTAACCTACTTTGAATAGTTTATGGAAATCTATAATTCTATGACTTTTCTTTGAAAATGAAAATGGCTTCAGTTTTCTCAGTCTACCATAGGTGGGAATCTGGCCACCTACACCAGGATGTTACCCATCAATGCTGCCCTAAATAACCCAGATACTGTGCATCCATCTTTCTCTGGGGGTCCCAGATATGAAGTGTCAGTGATGGCTACTTTCTCCACCATGCAAAATCAATTGTGGTTAACAAATTAGCCATGACATATCTCCCTGTGGTTTTATGATGCTGGAGCCCCAACTCCGCCCCTCTTTCACGGTGACTCCGTCCTTAATGGTCCATTTAGGAACGGGGGTCCTCTTCGATAGGGGTGAATGGAGGATACGGACATGCCCACTGTGAAATCAAGCCTTATGAATGACCTTAAAGGTGGACCTGCATAGGGGCCTACATAGGAAATAGGACAACACTGTCACACCGCACACAAAGTTGGGAGAAAGTCTGAATGTTATCTCTTCAATAGGTAAGCCTACATTGTCACATATCTGTTCAACGACACACTGCCTCACCACATTAAATTATATATCTGAAAGTTATCTATTCAACAGATATGTTGTTTACCACACTGTTGTTACCACACACAAAGTTGAGAGAAAGTCAAAGTTATCTGTTCAGTGTTCAATGGCTACATTGTTGGAGTGTCATTGTTGATGGTTTGGTAAGCAGTGTATAACTCTGTTTTAGACAAGTACACCGCAGCTCCTGAGAAGGAAGTGCTCTCTCGATAGGAAGTAGGCAACCATCATATAAGATTGACTTTGTGAAAAAAATATTAATAATTTTCACATGATCTGCAGCAGAGCACAAAAGTCAGGCTGAGTTCACAGAGCCGGAGTGACTAAAGGCAAAGGGTTTTTGTACAGTTCTGTTAGTTGTGATAGCCTTGTTTCATGTGTGTTGTTTTCCTCTTTAGTAGGCCTAAGGGAATGGGAGAGGGAAAGTAGTGGTTTTGAAGGTATTTTTTCGGCAAATATTAGTGCATGGTCTTTAATGGCACCCTATGGTAGGTCAAAAGTAGTGCACTATATAGGGAAAAGAGTGCCATGCTGACAGACTGACTGAGAGTATGATGACTCAACAATATGGTCCTTTAATTCCTCGAACACCAGCTGTTAGTGCTGTTGATTGTTACATCCCCTCCTTGATTGACACACACATTAAATACACAAGCACACACTCAAACATGCATGCACAAACATACACATAGATACAAACATACACGTGCAACAGGATGCTTTGAGAACGTAACACATTTTTATAAGGCACGCTGTTCTCTTTGAAAGTTAAACTGTCTTTTACCGTTTCCCTCCGAAATCCTCAAGTCAGTAGAAATTGTCATTGTGGTGGGAAAATACCTCCTCTTAAGCTTTCTCATATGATGTCTCCTCCACCCTTCATCCCTCCACCCCCTCCTCCTTCCTTCCCCTTCCTTCCTTCCTTCCTTCCTTCCTTCCTTCCTTCCTTCCTTCCCCTTCCTTCCTTCCTTCCTTCCCCTTCCTTCCTTCCACCTCCCACCTCCTTCCATCCATCCATCCATCCATCCATCCCCATCCATCCATCCATTCCTCTGTTCTTGACAGGGGCATCTTGTGTGGTAGGTCGTAAAGGCAGGAGCAACAAGAGCAGCTGCTAATCTGAAGAGCCATCAGATTAGTCTGAGGGAGATATGTGGAATGTTTAGCCAGCACAATTATGTAGCATGTCACCTCATTAGACACAAAAAAAAAAAAGGTAGAATGCAATGAGTGCATGCCCTGACCTCTGCCGGGAGCAGCACACACACACACAAACACACAGTCGTGAACCCTGAGAAGGAAGGGCTGGGGGTGGAGGGTTTAGCGAGGAGATAATTTGTGGGGGGGTGTGTGGAGGGTTTAGCGAGGAGATAATTTGACTTCATAATGAACAACATGGCGAATTGAATAGAAAGAATGGAGAGAATAGAAACAGACAGAATAGGGTAGGACCAGGAGGGGCCAGGAGGGGCCCATGGGGGTCAGGGCTCACCCAGCCTGCAAGGGGCCCTCGTGGGGCTCTAAGTTCAAGATTTAATCCCAAATGGCACCCTATTCCCTAAATAGTGCACTACTTTTTAACCGGGCCCATAGGGAATAGGTGCCATTTGGGACATATCCCCTGAGTTGGAGGGCCAGGGTGGCTAGTAGCCATATACCCCCTTCTATCAGGGGCTCTGTAACAATACCACCACGCTCAGAACCCTCCCCTAGCCACCAGTCTCTTTGTGACTCTTCAATAATGATTAACTGTGTTTGGAGATTCGGAGTGTCCACTGCGGCACAATGAGCTCTCTCTTACACTATATAATAGAGCTCAACATAGTCTCCCTTTCTCTGCTCTCTCTCTTTCTCCACGCCCACTGCTAGCATTCTTTTCTTTCCATTTATCTCTTTTCCCTTTCCCCTCTCTGCATTATCACGACACAGCTGTCCGTTTTCTGTCCCTTGCAGCTTGTTAAAAGAGAGGGAATATATTGTGGTGGAGGCAAACAGATGTTACCACCTCACTGATAAATGGAAAGAAAAACAAGTGATAGTCATAAAGGCACAGTTTGAGTAGAGCACATGAAAGACATTGATTAAATGTAAAACATTACTTGAAATCAATACAAAACATTAAAAAATCCACAGCACCATGAAATAATGATTGACCTTGCTTGCTCTGATTATTGTGGGCAGTTCGAGTGCAGGAAAAATAACTTTGGCAAATAAACTTGACATTTGGAAATCAGTTATCAAGTCAGTGCCTACACCCGATAAATGGTGGAAATACTCTTCCTCCGTCTCTCCATTTCTCTACCGCTCTCAACTCTTTCCGCTCTCTCCACTTTCTCTTTGCCGAACTCTACTTTGTGGAACGGTGCGCCACTTGTTGCATGTTGTCCTATCAGGCAGTAGCATGTAGCATGTACAATAGTTCACGGTGTGAGTAGCGTTTAGTACACAAAGTGAATGCTATTCAGACACAAACACTCCAACCTCATGACATCACACCCTGAGGCCATTAGCAGAAGGCAGACAGCGTACCTCTCTCCTCCTCTACTAAGGCAGCAGAAAGAGAGAGGGGAGAGGGGGAAATGGAGAAAGATGAGAGAGTGAGAGGAGAGAGGGAGATAAATGGGGGAGAGAGAGAGAGGGAGTGAGAGAGGAGGAGAGGGGGAGAAGGCGGCAGGAAGAAACAGCAGCGCATCTCTCACTTCCTCTATGACAGGCAGAGGAAATAGAGAGGGAGAAAAGGAGAGAGGGAGAGAGAGGGGAGAGGGAGAGAAGCAACTACACGCTTAGAGAAGGCAGCCAGAGAGAAATGAAAGAAGTTACTGTTGTTCTTAGAAACTGCAAATAGAGGGGGAAGCATAAATCACCAACAATGCAGAAAGAAGAGAGAGAGAGAGGTAGGGGTTGAGGGTGGTTGCTACAGTCCAAGCCAGGGGACTACAATATTTTTTAGTATAAGAGGTACTTTAAAAAAAAAATATCCAGCTACAAATTTATTTTGCGTTGAAATAGGCATGTTCTTTTCTTCCCTGCAACTCTTCACCAGGTTTTTGCTGTAAAATAGATTTTATAATGGTAAAAATTACAATTATTTATAGAGAAACAACAGTTGCATGTTCAGCGTGCATGTAAATGTGTACATCACATACCATTGTCTGGGGGAAGAAAAATATTATAATTTACCTTTAATTGAGGACTGTGTCTGGCTAGCAATATTTCTGTACTGCACACATCATGGTATAGTTCGCAAAACAAATGTGAACTTGCTTAATACAAATAATAATGAGAACATTCTGTCAGGTAAGCCTATTTTGTAGTTAACATCTTATTGTGTAGATTCAGGGGAAAGCCTTTCTGTCTACCCAGAAGATGGTTGTCATTAGCATCAATAACTGGCTAAACTAAGGGATACACAAATGCACGCACCACACAGACAGATGGGTAATATAGCTGTAAATGAAATGGCAGATATTGTGTTACGTTTGGCTTTTTAAGCCAATAGTGTCTAACCAGTGGTGGGATAATGTCAATGTGGCTTTGATGGGATAGTAAAAAATAAAATAAAATAAAATGTTATTGGTCTTGTACACATATTTTGCACATGTAATCGCAGGTGCAATTAAGTGCTTATGTTTCTATCTCCAACAATACAGTAATACCTAACAATACACACAAATACAAAACATAGAAAGAAAGGAAGTAAGAAATATCAGAACGTGCAATATCCATAATATATATATCTATATCTACATACTACCGGTCAAACGTTTTAAAACACCGACTCATCCAAGGCTTTTTCTTTATTTTTACTATTTTCAACATTGTGAATAAAAGTGAAGACATCAAAACTACGAAATAACACATATGGAATCATGTAGTAACCAAAACAGTGTAACTTCTTATGGGCAGGTGGGACTGTAGCGTCCCACCTGGCCAACATCCGGTGAAATTGCAGAGCTCGAAATTCAAACTACAGAATTATCAATATTTAACTTTCATAAAATAAGTGTAATACATCAAAATAAAGCTTAACTTCTTGTTAATCCAGCCACTGTGTCAAATTTCAAAAAGGCTTTACGGCGAAAGCACACCATGCGATTATCTGAGGATAGCGCCCCGCATACAAAACCATGAAAAACATATTTCAACCCAGCAGGTGCGACACGAAAGTCAGAAATAGCGATATAAAAAATGCCTTACCTTTGATGATCTTCTTCTGTTGGCACTCCAAAAGGTCCCAGTTACATCACAAATGGTCCTTTTGTTCGATAATGTCCTTCTTTATATCCATAAAAACTCAGTTAACTGGCGCGCTTCAGTCAATAATCCACCCAGTTTCCCTCCATCAAAATGCATACAAAATGAATCCCAAACGTTACTAATAAACTTTTCAAAAACAAGTCAAACCTTAAGTACCCTAATACGTAAATAAACGATACAATTGAAATTGTAATTGTCTTTACCGGAGAAAAATACCAAAGAACGCGCTCTCTTCCACGCGCTTGGAAACACTACAGCCAAAATGGGAGCCACCTAGAATAACTACAATTTCTGGCAAATTTTTCCAAAAACCAGCCTGAAATTCTTTCTAAAGACTGTTGACATCTAGTGGGAGCCCTAGGAACTGCAATCTGGGAGGATTTTGCCTTATAATAAAAGTGAGAGCCATTGAAAATAGTGGTAGGCTGACATTTTTTTTTGGGGGGGGGGTTGGTTTGTCCTTGGGGTTTTGCCTGCCATATCAGTTCTGTTATACTCACAGACATTACTTTAACAGTTTTAGAAACTTTTGAGTGTTTTCTATCCAAATCTACCAATTATATGCACATCGTAGCTTCTGGGCCTGAGTAACAGGCAGTTTACTTTGGGCACGCTTTTCATCCGGATGTGAAAATACTGCCCCCTACACAGAGAGGTTAAACAAATCAAAATATATTTTATATTTGAGATTCTTCAAATAGCCACCCTTTGCCTTGATGACAGCTTTGCACACTCTTGGCATTCAAGGCATTCACACTCTTGGCATTCACTCTAGCACACTCTTGGCTTAAAGTGGTCCTATGGACAGATGCTCCAATCTTTGCTTTGCAGCTCCTTCAGGGTTATCTTTGGTCTCTTTGTTGCCTCTCTGATAAGGCCCTCCTTGCCTGGTCTGTGAGTTTTGGTGGGCGGCCCTCTCTTGGCAGGTTTGTTGTGGTGCCATATTCTTTAAATGTTTTAATAATGGATTTAATGGTGCTCTGTGGGATGTTCAAAGTTTCAGATATTTTTTATAACCCAACCCTGATCTGTACTTCTCCACAACTTTGTCCCTGACCTGTTTGGAGAGCTCCTTGGTCTTCATGGTGCCGCTTTCTTGGTGGGGCCCCTTGCTTAGTAGTGTTGCGGTCTCTGGGGCCTTTCAGAACAGGTGTATATATACTGAGATCATGTGACAGATCCTGTCCATTACATGAACTCCAAATAAAAATCCAATTAAATTACAGGTTGTAATGCAACAAAATAGGAAAAATTCCTGGGGGGATGAATACTTTTGCAAGGCACTGTATGTGCTTTCAGAATTGTTTGGGGAGCTACTCATGGGTTAAGACCTACTGGTAGCTCGCAATCTACCTGTTGGAGCCCCTTGGTCTAAGCACAACACAAGAAATGGGGAAGGAAAAAGCTAAATGGAGAAGGGTTTTGTGCTCAAGCTGGTATCAGAGTTTAACAACATGCCTGGTCCCTCTCAGGTTAACCCGCAGCCCCTAGCGGACATACCTCTCCCCAATCTCTCCCTCTCCGCTCCTACTCTAAATGAACCTCATCAGCAGTGTGAGAGGCCCCACTAACTGAGTTTTAATACAGCTCTTTATCTTTCTACCACACACACGCACATGCACGCACTTCCACATCAAACACGCACACACATACAGACGTAAGCACGCATACACACACACACACATTAAATATCACTCACCAAATAGTAGAAAAGAAGAGGAATCGGTGGTTATACACAATAGGCTGGGGTCATTGTCATCCCTCCATCTTTCCATCCTTTCATTCAACCATACTTTCTCCCTTTCCTCCTTAGTTTCAGAGAAGAACGAAACAGCAAGGAGCTTATAGGCCAAGGACGATAGTGTCATGACACAACAATGACAGCTACATTTGAAGGGTTTTGAAATTCATTTCTGCTGTCTCTTTTCTCTAGCCATTTGAGGACCTTCCCAGGACGCAAGAGATAAAGGCACGACATCGGTGGGTCATTGGATCCCTAAAGAAAACACAAAACAATTTGCTTTGTGGTTGAGTATCCATCATGGGAGATCGACTTCACCACTATCTTGGGGGTGGTAGGCCTGTCTACACCCTACTACTCCCACTAGCTCTAGCCCTGCTGACCCTGTTGTCTGAGGCCCAGGGCCGTATGGATAAAGCCAGGTCAGAGGAGGAAAGTGGAGCAGGGCTGTTGAGGAGGGTGAAAAGAGGCTGGGTATGGAACCAGTTCTTTGTGCTGGAGGAGTACACTGGACTGGAGCCGCTATACATTGGAAAGGTGAGTCGACACACACAGATATGCATGAACACACACATACAAACACACACACACGCGTGCGCAAACGCACACACAAACACACCCACACACAAACAAACAAATACACAGAATAAATAAATTGTCACACCCTGCTCTGTTTCACCTGTCTTGTGCTTGTCTCCACCCCCCACCAGGTGTCTCCTATTTTCCCCATTATTCACTGTGTATTTATACCTGCGCTTTCTCAAATCAAATCAAATCAAATGTATTTATATAGCCCTTCGTACATCAGCTGATATCTCAAAGTGCTGTACAGAAACCCAGCCTAAAACCCCAAACAGCAAGCAAAGCATGTGAAAGAAGCACGGTGGCTAGGAAAAACTCCCTAGGAAAAACTCCCTAGAAAGGCCAAAAACCTAGGAAGAAACCTAGAGAGGAACCAGGCTATGAGGGGTGGCCA
Source organism: Salmo salar (assembly GCF_965601325.2). NCBI lineage: Eukaryota > Metazoa > Chordata > Actinopteri > Salmoniformes > Salmonidae > Salmo > Salmo salar. The sequence goes on from NC_138319.1 coordinate 8,759,935, forward strand.
GTCCTCTTCTGGCTGTGCAGGGTGGATATTATAACAGAACATGGTCAAGATTAAAATGTTCATAAATGACCAGCATGGTCAAATAATAATAATCATAGTAGTTGTCGAGGGTGCAACAAGCACGTCCGGTGAACAGGTCAGGGTTCCATAGCCGCAGGCAGAACAGTTGAAGCTGGAGCAGCAGCACGGCCGGGTGGACTGGGGACAGCAAGGAGTCATCATACCAGGTAGTCCTGAGGCATGGTCCTAGGGCTCAGGTCCTCCGAGAGAAAGACAGAAAGAGAGAATTAGAGAGAGCATATTTAAATTCACACAGGACACCGGATAAGACAAGAGAAATACTCCAGATGTAACAGACTGACCCTAGCCCCCCGACACATAAACTACTGCAGCATAAATACTGGAGGCTGAGACAGGAGGGATCAGAAGACACTGTGGCCCCATCCGATGATACCCCCGGACAGGGCCAAACAGGCAGGATATAACCCCACCCACTTTGCCAAAGCACAGCCCCCACACCACTAGAGGGATGTCTCCAACCACCAACTTACCGTCCTAAGACAAGGCCGAGTATAGCCCACAACGATCTCCGCCATGGCACAACCCAAGGGGGGGCGCCAACCCAGACAGGAAGACCACGTCAGTGACTCAACCCACTCAAGTGACGCACCCCTCCCATGGACGGCATGGAAAAACACCAGTAAGCCAGTGACTCAGCCCCTGTAAAAGGGTTAGAGGCAGAGAATCCCAGTGGAAAGTGGGGAACCGGCAAAGCAGAGACAGCAAGGGCGGTTCGTTGCTCCAGCCTTTCCGTTCACCTTCACACTCCTGGGCCAGACTATACTTAATCATAGGACCTACTGAAGAAAGTCTTCAGTAAAGACTTAAAGGTTGAGACTGAGTCTGCGTCTCTCACATTGGTAGGCAGACCATTCCATAAAAATGGAGCTCTATAGGAGAAAGCCCTACCTCCAGCCGTTTGCTTAGAAATTCTAGGGACAATTAGGAGGCCTGCGTCTTGTGACCGTAGCGTACGTGTAGGTATGTACGGCAGGACCAAATCGGAAAGATAGGTAGGAGCAAGCCCATGTAATGCTTTGTAGGTTAGCAGTAAAACCTTGAAATCAGCCCTTGTCTTAACAGGAAGCCAGTGTAGGGAGGCTAGCACTGGAGTAATATGATAAAATTTTTTGGTTCTAGTCAGGATTCTAGCAGCCGTATTTAGCACTAACTGAAGTTTGTTTAGTGCTTTATCCGGGTAGCCGGAAAGTAGAGCATTGCAGTAGTCCAGCCTAGAAGTAACAAAAGCATGGATTAATTTTTCTGCGTCATTTTTGGACAGAAAATTTCTGATTTTTGCAATGTTACGTAGATGGAAAAAAGCTGTCCTTGAAACAGTCTTGATATGTTCTTCAAAAGAGAGATCAGGGTCCAGAGTAACGCCGAGGTCCTTCACAGTTTTATTTGAGACGACTGTACAACCATCCAGATTAATTGTCAGATTCAACAGAAGATCTCTTTGTTTCTTGGGACCTAGAACAAGCATCTCTGTTTTGTCCGAGTTTAAAAGTAGAAAGTTTGCAGCCATCCACTTCTTTATGTCTGAAACACAGGTTTCTAGTGAGGGCAATTTTGGGGCTTCACCATGTTTCATTGAAATGTACAGCTGTGTGTCGTCTGCATAGCAGTGAAATTGAACATTATGTTTTCGAATGACATCCCCAAGAGGTAAAATATATAGTGAAACCAATAGTGGTCCTAAAACGGAACCTTGAGGAACACCGAAATTTACAATTGATTTGTCAGAGGACAAACCATTCACAGAGACAAACTGATATCTTTCCGACAGATAAGATCTAAACCAGGCCAGAACTTGTCCATGTAGACCGCTTTCTGTTTGTCTATTGCCAGTTCGTCTTGTTTTGTCAGGTTTTACCAGCAAGTTTCCAGTTTCACCAGTTCTCAAGTTCTTGTTTTCCAGTCTTCCTGGTTCCGACCTTTCTGCCTGCCCTGACCCTGATCCTGCCTGCCGTTCTGGCCCTTTTTGACTCTGCCTTGGATTACGAACCTCTGCCTGCTCTTGTTCTGCCCCTTTTCCTGCCCCTTTGTTATAAAAAGTATTCTGAGAACCGATATATCCGCCTCCTGTGTCTGAATCTGGGTCATATCCTGAGTCGGGATAGTACGAACTGCCCATGACTGACCCAGCACACCCGGACCAGCTCCGCCACACTGTTTCCCCCCAAGGAGCTACCATTGGAGGACACGAGGAGTTACTGCTTAATCTTTTGGATGGACTCCATACCTTGGTGGAACGCCATGACCATACCTTCAATGCATTGTTGGAACAATTCAGCGGACTATCTACTAGGAAGCAAGCCACCACGATATCCTTTCAGACTCGCAGTAACCCCGCTACCAGAGGTGCATCTCCCCAGCCTACCCGGCTTCCCGAGAACCCCGCTTACCTCCTCCAGAGCACTACGCTGGGGATCCTGGGACATGCCGGGCATTTCTTTTCCAGTGTTCCCTTATCTTCGAGATACAGCCCTCCTTGTTTCCTTCAGATCGTTCGAAGATAGAGTATCTTATAATGCTGATGAGGCGCTCGCCTGGGCTATAGCTGTGTGGGAGCAACAATCAAGCGTTTGCCTTAGTCTGGAGGATTTCATGGCGGAGGTAAGGATGGTGTTCGATTCTCCGGTGTCCAGGAGAACGGTAGCTCCGAAGCCACTTCCGCTGCGTCAAGACTCCCGTAATGTGGCAGACTATACAGTAGATTTTCGCACTTTGGCCACCGAAAGTGCCTGTAACCCGGAGTCCCTGTTTGACACTTTCCTTCAAAGATTATTGGAGGGAATTAAAGATGAGCTCGCAGCCCGGGAGCTGCCCATGGACCTCAACTCCCTCATAGTCCTGACAATAAGGATTGATGGGCGGTTACGGGAATGGAGCAGGGAGAGGAGGTCTGTTCCCAGCCACATGCGCTCATCCATGGGTTCCACATTGCCTCCAAAGAATCCCGGAAGTCCCCAATGCATGCATTCCTGAGAGAATCCGATGTCACCCGAGTTCTCCCAGGATTCATTGAGGACTGTCGCCTCCTCCTGAGCCCATGCAACTGGGCAGGGCTAGATTGTCACCTGGGGAACGTTTATGCAGACTGAACTCCAAAAGTTGTCTGTATTGTGGTACTTCAGGACATTACATATCCACCTATTGAGTAAAAGACCAGGCTCATCAGTAGGTACGAGGACGCCGGTGGTCCATACAGGGAGTCTCCCATCTCCCATTACTCACACTCCTCTCCATGCTATCCTACTGTGGGGAGACCGGTCTTAATCTCTCCGGGTGCTCAGGGACTCTGCAACCGACGTAAGCTTTATGGATGCTAACCTGGTGTCAGAACTGGGCCTCTCTACACAACCCCTCTCCATTCCCATGGATGCCAGAGCATTGGACGGAAGCTGTATTGGCAGGGTCACTCGGAGTATGGTTCCCATCAACCTGCGAGTGTCAGGTAACTACAGTGAGTCCATGCAGTTTCTGCTCATTGAGTCTCCTCATGTGCCTGTGGTTTTGGGATTGTCATGGCTCCAGACGCACATCCCCTTGATCGACTGGGCTACGGATTCTATTTTGGGTTGGAGCCCGTTCTGTCATGCACATTGCCTCAAGGCGGCACAGCCCGTCCCTGGGCGTCCTTCTGCGGGCTTGGGGAAAGCCTCAGACCTCCCAGCCATTCCCACTGAGTACCAGGACTGGGAGATTTTCAACAAGGCCTGCACCACAACTCTTCCACTTTATCAAACCATGCTGCGCCATTGACCTCGTCACGGGCACTACACCACATTGGGGGCGGCATTATTCCCTGTCTGGTCCAGAGACCAAGACTATGGAAATGTGCATTGAGGACTCACTGCAGGGTTAATTGCAGGGTTAATTCATCCTTAATTCATCCTCCTAGCTGCAGGGTTAATTCATCCTTCTGCCTCCCCGGCCACCCTGCGCCCGTGTATCGACTACCGGGACCTTAATGACATCACAGTAAAAAAATGCTAAAAAAACTCTACCACTCTTCTCCTCGGTTTTCGAGCCTCTCCAGGGGGCAAATTTTTTTTGGAAGTTGGACCTTCGGAATGCCTACCATCTGGTTCGGAGACAAGTGGAAGACAGCCTTTAACCTGTTAGGGCTAGGGGGCAGTATTGACACGGCCGGATAAAAAACGTACCCGATTTAATCTGGTTACTACTACTGCCCAGTAACTAGAATATGCATATAATTATTGGCTTTGGATAGAAAACACCCTACATTTTCTAAAACTGTTTGAATGGTGTCTGTGAGTATAACAGAACTCAAATGGCAGGCCAAAACCTGAGAAGATTCCATGCAAGAAGTGGCCTGTCTGACAACTTCTGTTTCATCTTGGCTCTTTTTATTGAAGACTGAGGATCTTTGCAATAACGTGACACTTCCTACGGCTCCCATAGGCTCTCAGAGCCCGGGAAAAAGCTGAACGATATCGAGGCAGCCTCTGGCTGAAACACATTATCGCTTTTGGCAAGTGGCCGATCAGAGTACTCTGGGCTTAGGCGCGTGCCCGAGTCGACCGAATGCTTTATTTTCTTTCGTCTGTTTACCTAAACGCAGATTCCCGGTCGGAATATTATCGCTTTTTTATGAGAAAAATTGCATAAAAATTGATTTTAAACAGCGGTTGACATGCTTCGAAGTAAGGTAATGGAATATTTAGAATTTTTTTGTCACGAATTGCGCCATGCTCGTCACCCTTATTTACCCTTTCGGATAGTGTCTTGAACGCACAAACAAAACGCCGCTGTTTGGATATAACTATGGATTATTTTGAACCAAACCAACATTTGTTATTGAAGTAGAAGTCCTGGGAGTGCATTCTGACGAATACAGCAAAGGTAATAACATTTTTCTTATAGTAAATGTGACTTTGTTGAGTGCTAAACTTGCTCGGTGTCTAAATAGGTAGCCCTGTGATGCCGGGCTATCTACTGAGAATATTGCAAAATGTGCTTTCACCGAAAAGCTATTTTAAAATCGGACATATCGAGTGCATAGAGGAGTTCTGTATCTAGAATTCTTAAAATAATTGTTATGCTTTTTGTGAACGTTTATCGTGAGTAATTTAGTAAATTCATCGGCAGTGTTCGGTGGGAATGCTAGTCACATGCTAGTCACATGCTAATGTAAAAAGCTGGTTTTTGATATAAATATGAACTTGATTGAACAAAACATGCATGTATTGTATAACATAATGTCCTAGGGTTGTCATCTGATGAAGATCATCAAAGGTTAGTGCTACATTTAGCTGTGGTTTGGGTTTATGTGACATTATATGCTAGCTTGAAAAATGGGTGTCTGACTATTTCTGGCTGGGTACTCTGCTGACATAATCTAATGTTTTGCTTTCGTTGTAAAGCCTTTTTGAAATCGGACAGTGTGGTTAGATTAACGAGAGTTTTGTCTTTAAATAGCTGTAAAATAGTCATATGTTTGAAAAATTGAAGTTTTTGCATTTTTGAGGTTTTTGAATAACGCGCCACGGGATTACACTGGCTGTTACGTAGGTGGGACGATTTGGTGCCACCTACCCTAGAGAGGTTAACACGGTTAGCGGGCACTATGAGTACCTGGTTATGCTATTTGGACTGACCAACGATCCCGCGGTGTTCCAAGCCCAGGTCAACAACGTGCTCTTGTGACATGTTGAACAGTGTTCGTGTTTGTCTTGTGCTTGTCTCCACCCCCACCAAGTGTTTTCCTATTTTTCCCCATTATCCCATTTGTATTTATACCTGTGTTTTCTGTTTGTCTGTGGCCAGTTCGTCTTGTTTTGTCAGGTCTTACCAGCATTTTCCCATTTCTCAAGTTCAAGTCTTCCAGGTTCCGACCCTGTTTCTGGCTCTGCCTTGGATTACGAACCTCTGCCTGCCCTCGACCTGCCCTTTTTCTGCCCCTTTGTTATAATAAATAGTCGGAGAACCGAACTATCCGTCTCCTGTCTCTGCATCTGGGTCATATCCTGTGTCACGATATAAATGTGTTAACTGCATGTCACTTTGGATAAAAGCATCTGCTAAATGCCCACCATCATTACTATTGAACTGTTTGATGACAGTTCTCAACTTTTCAATCAATGTTGTCGTGGTCGGCTGGATGTGGTCTCTGATTAGCTGCAGGGTTTATCATCATTGATCAAATGTTCAATCCACTTCAACGCTTGAGTGATCAAGGTATCTTCTTGTGCCAATGAATCTATTTCTGCCTCCCAAATGGTACCCTATTCCCTAGTGCACTACTTTTGACCAGGACCCATAGGGTTCCCATATGGCCATGGTCAAGAGTAATGCACTATATAGGGAACAGGGTGCCATTTGGGACACAACCTCTTATCAAGGCACAAGGCGAGACCCAGATGCAAACACAGGAGGCAGATGGTTGGAGTCTTACACTGTTTATTAATCCAAAAAGTGGTAGGCAAGAGAATGGTCGTGTACAGGAAGACTAGCAAAAGAGAATAGAAAAGGAGTATGGGGAAAAAACACGCTGGTTGACTTAACTAAACATACAAGACAAACTGGCACAGAGAGACAGGAAACACAGGGATAAATACACTGAGAAAAATAAGCGACACCTGGAGGGGGTGGAGACAATCACAGGGACAGGTGAAACAGATCAGGGCGTGACACCTCTGCATATACAGTACATTCCACACTAATTTATATGGAGCACTAGTGTGGATGAGTGTCTAGAATATCTTTCGTTCCATTTACTTAACACTTTCCTTTTTGTCTGAGCCTATATAACAAAGCAGAGGAGACCCTCTCAGTGTGACAGGTGTCGAGCCAGGAGTTAAACTTTAGATCTGTAGATAGTGGAACTGTCCCAAAAAAGGACTATATTCCATGTTCTATTCATTTCTTGTACAGAAATCTTCTGAACCACCATCTTGTGACGTGAAACAATGAAGTAGTGAAATGTCACAGATTCAGTGAAGTCAAATAATAGCATCACATATTAGAATTCAGGCTGCGTCTCAAATGGAACCCTAGTGCACTACTTTTGACCAGGGCCCTACAACAAAGCTGTACTTTCTAACCTCCCTTGACCTCTAACCTCTGACCCCTAACCCCTAACCTCTGACCTGTGACCCCCACAGCTCCACTCAGACATGGACCTAGGGGATGGCTCAATCAAGTACATACTATCAGGAGACGGTGCTGGCACCACCTTCACCATTGATGACAGTACAGGAGACATCCATGCCATCAAGAGGCTGGACCGCGAGGTCAAGGCCCAGTACCTGCTGCAAGCCCAGGCCTGGAACAGACAGACAGACCGACCCCTAGAGCCCGAATCTGAGTTTATCGTTAAGATCCAGGACATCAATGATAATGAACCTAAGTTCCTGGATGGGCCCTACCAAGCCTGCATACCTGAGATGTCAACCATCGGTGAGTCAGTAGAGATTGTGGTGGTCGGAGACCTTGAATGGATTTTACAATAGTGGAAACTCCCTCAAGCCAATGGTTACACCAATGTTTTTAAATCCATGACAGAAAGTGTGTAAGCGCACATTTTGGGAGAACTGTGGAGAATCGGCATATAAAGCCACAGTGTGCATCCAAAATGGCAGCCTATTCCCTATACAGTGCACTACTTTTGACCAGGACAATTTCAGAAACACAGCTAGAGAGTGTAGCTGGACGCCATGCTGCTGCCTCTAAACGTTCCATTCATCCATTCATCAACAGTCTTTGCTTAGTTTTAATTCTACTAGTTCAGTTAGCAAACTCTGTTTCTCTATTATATAGTATGTCTCTGTTGTGCTGGTTATTCACAGCAGTGTGTTTCTGTGAGTAGTGTACGCTGGGAAGGAGATGAGGATGTTTGGTTATGTGCACACAATAGCCAAAATAATTATGTCTCTGCAGTATCGCCATAATGCCATCACAATTCTGTCTCTGCTTACACACTGCACCAGTGGGATACAATATTTATAAATCCACAAGTGAGTGCATATACTTTTAGGTGGAAAATAACTACACAGTTACCTCTAATAGCCTACACCTATCGTCAACATTGGAGCAGTTTTATGCAGATGGACCAATCCATTTTGTAAACAGGCCTTGTTGAAATAACCATATAGAAACAGAATGAGTCATTCCAGTTGTTTGGAAATATTTTTGCTCACCAAGTCACTCTATTTCTACACCTCCCTCCCTCCCTCCCCAGGCACTGAGGTGATTCGGCTGACCGCGACAGACGCTGATGACCCTACATATGGTAACAGTGCCAGAGTGGTCTACAGCATTCTGCAAGGACAGCCATACTTCTCTGTGGAGCCCAAGACTGGTATGTAAGCACAGAGGAAACCAAAACCAAAAGTGTCAAAACATTGTCAGACCTGCATTATTTAAATATATATATATATCACCTTTATTTAATCTAACCACACTGTCCGATTTCAAAAAGGCTTTACAACGAAAGCAAAACATTAGATTATGTCAGCAGAGTACCCAGCCAGAAATAATCAGACACCCATTTTTCAAGCTAGCATATAATGTCACAAAAACCCAGAAGACAGCTAAATGCAGCACTAACCTTTGATGATCTTCATCAGATGACAACCCTAGGACATTATGTTATACAATACATGCATGTTTTGTTCAATCAAGTTCATATTTATATCAAAAACCAGCTTTTTACATTAGCATGTGACGTTCAGTACTAGCATACCCCCCGCAAACTTCCGGGGAATTTACTAACAATTTACTAAATTTCTCACGATAAACGTTCACAAAAAGCATAACAATTATTTTAAGAATTATAGATACAGAACTCCTCTATGCACTCGATATGTCCGATTTTAAAATAGCTTTTTGGTGAAAGCACATTTTGCAATATTCTAAGTACATAGCCCAGCCATCACGGGCTAGCTATTTAGACACCCGGCAAGTTTAGCCTTCACCAAAATCAGATTTACTATAACAAAAATGTTATTACCTTTGTTGTCTTCGTCAGAACGCACTCCCAGGACTTCTACTTCAATAACAAATGTTGGTTTGGTCCCAAATAATCCATCGTTATATCCAAATAGCGGCGTTTTGTTCGTGCGTTCCAGACACTATCCTAAAGGGTAAATCAGGGTTACGAGCATGGCGCAATTCGTGACAAAAAAAATCTAAATATTCCATTACCGTACTTCGAAGCATGTCAACCGCTGTTTAAAATACATTTTTATGCAATTTATCTCGTAAAAAAGCGATAATATTCCGACCGGGAATCTCCTTTTCGGTAAACAGAGGAAAAAACACAAAGACGGGGGCGGCCAGTGCACGCGCCTAAGCCCACTGTCCCTGGATCGGCCACTTGAGAAAGGCGATGATGTGTTTCAGCCTGGGGCTGGAATAACGACATTCAGGTTTTTCCCGGGCTCTGAGAGCCTATTGGAGCCGTGGGAAGTGTCACGTTACCGCAGAGATCCTAAGTTTTGGAAAGAGATGTCAAAGAAAGACAATAAATGGTCAGACAGGCCACTTCCTGTAAAGGAATCTCTCAGGTTTTGACCTGCCATTTGAGTTCTGTTATACTCACAGACACCATTCAAACAGTTTTAGAAACTTTGGAGTGTTTTCTATCCAAAGCCAATAATTATATGCATATTCTAGTTACTGGGCAGGAGTAGTAACCAGATTAAATCGGGTAAATTTTTTATCCAGCCGTGTCAATACTGCCCCCTACCCTCAACAGGTTAACCTGTTAGGGCTAGGGGGCAGCATTGACACGGCTGGATAAAAAACATACCCGATTTAATCTGGTTACCACTCCTACTCAGTAACTAGAATATGCATATACTTATTACATATGGATAGAAAACACCCTACATTTTCTAAAACTGTTTGAATGGTGTCTGTGAGTATAACAGAACTCAAATGGCAGGTCAAAACCTGAGAGATTCCTTTACAGGAAGTGGCCTGTCTGACCATTTCTGGAACTTCTTTGCCATCTCTATCATTTACTAAGGATCTCTGCTCTAACGTGACACTTCCCACGTCGTCCATAGGCTCTCATAGCCCGGGAAAAAAGAGAATGTCGTCATTCCAGCCCCAGGCTGAAACACATTATCGCCTTTCTCAAGTGGCCCATCAAGAGACACTAGCTTATGCGCGTGACCCCGACCGCCCCCGCCTTTGGGATTTTTTCCTCTGTTTGCCGAAAAGGAGATTCCCTGTCGGAATTTTATCGCTTTTCTACGAGAAAAATGACGTAAAAATTGATTTTAAACAGCGGTTGACATGCTTCGACGTACGGCAATGGAATACTTTGAATTTTATTGTCAGGAATTGCGCCAAGCGCGCGACACTTCTTTACTATTTCGGATAGTGTCTGGAACGCACGAACAAAACGCCGCTATTCGGATATAACGATGGATTATTTTGGACCAAACCAACATTTGTTATTGAAGTAGACGTCCTGGGTGTGCATTCTGACGAAGACAACAAAAGGTAATGACATTTTTATAATAGTAAATATGATTATGGTGAGTGCTAAACTTGCCGGGTGTCTAAATAGCGAACCCGTGATGCCTGGGCTATATACTTAGAATATTGCAAAATGTGCTTTCACCAAAAAGCTATTTTAAAATCGGACATATCGAGTGCATAGAGGAGGTCTGTATCTATAATTCTTAAAATAATTGTTATGCTTTTTGTGAACGTTTATCGTGAGTAATTTAGTAAAATGTTAGCGAATTCCCCGTAAGTTTGCGGGGGGTATGCTAGTTCTGAACGTCACATGCTAATGTAAAAAGCTGGTTTTTGATATAAATATGAACTTGATTGAACAAAACATGCATGTATTGTATAACATAATGTCCTAGGGTTGTCATCTGATGAAGATCATCAAAGGTGAGTGCTGCATTTAGCTGTCTTCTGGGTTTTGGTGACATTATATGCTGGCTTGAAAAATGGGTGTCTGATTATTTCTGGTTTGGTACTCTGCTGACATAATCTAATGTTTTGCTTTCGTTGTAAAGCCTTTTTGAAATCGGACAGTGTGGTTAGATTAACGAGAGTCTTATCTTTAAATGGCTGTAAAATAGTCATATGTTTGAGAAATTGAAGTAATAGGATTTTGAAGATTTTGAAAATCGCGCCACAGGCTGGCAGTGGATGTTACGTAGGTGGGACGAATTCGTCCCGCCGGTCCCATAGAGGTTAACCTCTATGGGCTAGGTGGGACGCTAGCGTGCCACCCGTGGTGCACTCCATCAACAGCAGGTGCATTTCAAGAGCGGCAAATTTGAATCCAAATAAATGTCAAAATTCAAATTTTTCAAACATACAACTATTTTACACCCTTTGAAAGATAAACATCTCCTTAATCTAACCACGTTTTACGATTTCAAAAAGGTTTTACGGCGAAAGCATAAATTTAGAGTATGTTAGGACAGTACATTTACAAGAGTTGTGTGTAATGTTTTGTCAAGTCAAAGACAGGGTCACCAAAACCATAAAACCAGCTAAAATGATGCACTAACCTTTTACAATCTCCATCAGATGACACTCCTAGGACATTATGTTAGACAATGCATGCATTTTTAGTTCTATCAAGTTCATATTTATATCCAAAAACAGCGTTTTACTATGGCATTGATGTTGAGGAAATCGTTTCCCTCCAATAACCGGCAGTCAAGTCAGCGTCACAAATTAAATTATTAAAATTAGAAAACATTGGTAAAATATTATATTGTCATTTAAAGAATTATAGATTTACATCTCTTGAACGCAATCAACTTGCCAGATTTAAAAATAACCTTACTGGGAAATCACACTTTGCAATAATCTGAGCACTGCGCCCAGAAAAATACGCGTTGCGATACAGACTAGACGTCATGTTGGGGAGATCTAAAATCGAAAATACTATGTAAATAATCCATTACCTTTGATTCTCTTCATCAGATGTCACTTCCAGGTATCACAGGTCCATAACGAATGTAGTTTTGTTCAAAAAAGCTCATCATTTATGTCCAAAAATCTCCGTCTTGTTAGCACATGATGTAAGCCAGCCGGACTTCTCGTCATGAACGAGGGGAAAAAATATATTTACGTTCGTTCAAACATGTCAAACGTTGTATAGCATAAATCTTTAGGGCCTTTTTTAACCAGAACATGAATAATATTCAAGGTGGACGAATGCATACTCTTTTATAACGTATTGGAACGAGGGTACCCAACATGAACTCGCGCGCCAGGTGTCTAATGGGACATCATTTTTTTCAATGGGATAGGTTTAAAGGTAATACAACACATCAGGTATCCACTTCCTGTCAGAAAATGTCTCAGGGTTTTGCCTGCCAAATGAGTTCTGTTATACTCACAGACACCATTCAAACAGTTTTAGAAACTTTAGAGTGTTTTCTATCCATATATAATAAGTATATGCATATTCTAGTTACTGGGCAGGAGTAGTAACCAGATTAAATCGGGTACGTTTTTTATACGGCCGTGCAAATACTGCCCCCTAGCCCCAACAGGTTTTAATGTCAATATGCCTTGTCCATTGCTGTTCTGGTCAGTGTTTATTGGCTTATTTCACTGTAGAGCCTCTAGCCCTGCTCATTATACCTTATCCAACCTTTCAGTTCCACCACCCACACATGCGAAAACATCTTCTGGTTTCAATGATGTTTCTAGAGACAATATCTCTCTCATCATCACTCAATGCCTACGTTTACCTCCACTGTATTCACATCCTACCATACCTTTGTCTGTACATTATACCTTGAAGCTATTTATCGCCCCCAGAAACCTGCTCCTTTTACTCTCTATTCCGGACGTCATAGACGACCAATTCACATAGCTTTTAGCCGTACCCTTATCCTATTCCTCCTCTGTTCCTCTGGTGATGTAGAGGTGAATCCAGGCCCTGCAGTGCCAAGCTCCACTCCTATTCCCCAGGCGCTCTTTTGATGACTTCTGTAACAGCAATAGCATTGGTTTCATGCATGTTAACCTGTTAGGGCTAGGGGGCAGTATTGACACGGCTGGATAAAAAACATACCCGATTTAATCTGGTTACCACTCCTACCCAGTAACTAGAATATGCATATACTTATTACATATGGATAGAAAACACCCTAAATTTTCTAAAACTGTTTGAATGGTGTCTGTGAGTATAACAGAACTCAAATGGCAGGTCAAAACCTGAGAGATTCCTTTACAGGAAGTGGCCTGTCTGACCATTTCTTGAACTTCTTTTCCATCTCTATCATTTACTAAGGATCTCTGCTCTAACGTGACACTTCCCACGTCGTCCATAGGCGCTCAGAGCCCGGGAAAAAACAGAATGTCGTCATTCCAGCCCCAGGCTGAAACACATTATCGCCTTTCTCAAGTGGCCGATCAAGGGACACTGGGCTTATGCGCGTGACCCGACCACCCCCGCCTTTGGGATTTTTTCCTCTGTTTGCCGAAAAGGAGATTCCCTGTCGGAATATTATCGCTTTTCTACGAGAAAAATGTCGTAAAAATTGATTTTAAACAGCGGTTGACATGCTTCGAAGTACGGTAATGGAATATTTAGAATTTTATTGTCACGAATTGCGCCATGCGCGCGACACTTCTTTACTATTTCGGATAGTGTCTGGAACGCACGAACAAAACGCCGCTATTCGGATATAACGATGGATTATTTTGGACCAAACCAACATTTGTTATTGAAGTAGCAGTCCTGGGTGTGCATTCTGACGAAGACAACAAAAGGTTGTTTGAATGGTGTCTGTGAGTATAACAGAATTCATATGGCAGGCCAAAACCTGAGAAGATTCCATGCAGGAAGTGGAAATCTGATTTGTGGAATCACCTTCAACACTTTGCCTATGAAACACACCGTGAGTTAGGATTCATTTAGCACTTCCTAAGGCTTCCACTAGATGTCAACAGTCTTTACAAAGTGGTTTGAGTCTTCTCCGGTAGAAACTGACCGAAAGAGAGGCCTGGAAAGTTGGTCATAAGGGGAGTGGCATTACTACTATGACGCGGGCGCCCATGGGTACCCTCTCCTTCTGAAACGTTTAGTAAGACAATGCAATCGTCGGCCTTGAATATTATTGAAGCTCTGATTGAAAATGGCCCTGAAGATTTATGTTATACAACGTTTGACATGTTTGAACCAACGTAAATATATATTTTTTTGCACATTCGTGACGACAAGTCCCGCGCGCCTCGTACATTATGAGTAGCCTTCGGAACGCGCTAACAAGAAGGAGCTATTGGGACATAAAATATTAACTTTTTCGAACAAAACTACATTTCTTGTGGACCTGGGATGCCTGGAAGTGCCTTCTGATGAAGATAATCAAAGGTAAGGGAATATTTACAATAGTATATTTGATTTTAGATGGTTCCAAGATGGCGCTAACCTGTATCGCCTAGCCTATTTTTCTGAGCATAGCACCTTGTTTATTGCAAAGTGTGATTTCCCAGTAAAGTTATTTTTAAATCTGGCAATGCGGTTGCATTCACGAGATGTTAATCTATAATTCTTTGAATGACAATATTAGATATGACCAATGTTTTCGAATAGTAACTTTGTAAATTGTAGCGCTGATTCACAGGAAGCATTTGAGGGAAAATATTTTCTGAACATCACGCGCCGATGTAAAATGCTGTTTCTATATATAAATATGAACTTTATCGAACAAAGGAATGCATGTATTGTGTAACATGATGTCCTCGGAGTGTCATCTGATGAAGATTGTCAAAGGTTAGTGCATAATTTTAGCTGGTTTTCTGCTTTTGGTGACGCCTGTCTTTGCATTGAAAATAGCTGTGTGTAATGTTTTGTCAATGTACTCTCCTAACATAATCTAACTTTATGCTTTTGCCATAAAACCTCTTTGAAATCGGACGACGTGGCTGGATTAAGGAGGTGTTTATCTTTCAAATGGTGTAAAATAGTTGATTGTTTGAGAAATTGAAATTATTAGATTTTTGCTATCTTGTCAAGCAATCCCATTACCGGGATGAGAACGGGAAGGGGTCCCATAGAGGTTAAGGAGAGGCATGCTTAGCCGAGTGATCATAAGGGTCCAGTGAGATTCAGACAGTTAGCCGGGCCATAGGTAGCATGCTGGCAGAAGATGGAGGGAGGTCTGTTTTTAGCCACCTCGTGCGTTTTGTGTGTAGATTAGTGGGGTTCTGTGTGGTAGGGGGGACCAGTCCAATTGGCAAAATAGTTATAGTTATAGTGGCCCAAGAAAATTGTCCGATAGACCTATTCAGATAGCAGCCGATAAGACAGCTAACGATTAGCGGGCCGCAGATGGGTGTTCAGGTTATGTCGCGATGGAGGGGCCAGTTGGATAACTCCCTCGGGCAGATAACGACGTTAGCCAATAGTCCGACGTTAGCCAATAGTCACTCGGGTAGCAGCTAGCTAGCTGCAAGATCCAGGTGTAAATGTCCAGAGCCTGCGGTAGAAATCTGGGGATATGGAGAGAAAATAGGTCCGGTATGCTCTGGTCTGAGTCGCGCTGTAAAAACTGGCGATAGCTTTTCGAGCTAAGGGATAGCTGATGACCGCCAACCGTGGCTAGCTGAACTCCAACGTTAGCCAGTGAACTGGCCAACCTCTGGCTAACCTCTGGCTAGCTTCTGTTGTGGATTTCAGATTTGAGGTAAATAATACTTTTTTTTTATTGGTGAGGCAGTTTGGAGGAGAGTGTTTTGAGGTTGAGTTTTTAGAAAAAAATATGCGAAGAAAATATGTAAATATATATATATACACGGGACACGACAAGAGGAGGACAAAGGACGTCTGACTGCTATGCCATCTTGGAATAAACAATAGTAGTTACAATGGATGTGCTTTAGTTATGTTAGTAGACTTCCATGTTTTGGCACATAACTGAGGCACCCCCATCTGCTACTCCAGGAAACACACACACACACACATACAGGCTGAACGTAATACAGTTTGAACGTAAACACATACGGCACATATCAACAGGGTTAAGAATGCACTCTTGTGGCTGCCAATGGTAACAACTGGCAAATCCAAAATGAATAAGCAAATACAGTCGCTACAGCGGAGTTCCCCAACTGGTGGCCTGCAAGTCGAACTCGGCCCGCAGTTGATTTTATTTGGTCCCCCAAGTTTTCTGAGCAAAAAATAAGTATATATATATATATATATATATATATATAGTACCAGTCAAAAGTTTGGACACACCTACTCATTCAAGGGTTTTTCTTTATTTTTACTATTTCCAGTGTTGGAAAATGTACCCAATTTTCATAAAATTACTCAAGTAAAAGTGAAAGTCACCCAGTAAAATAATACTTGAGTAAAAGTCAAAAAGTATTTGGTTTTAAATGTGCTTAAGTTTCAAAAGTGAAAGTATAAATAATTTAAAATGTCTTATATTAAGCAAAGCAGACAACACGATTTAGGTGAACGGATGATCAACGCATGTGTGGTTCCCACCGTGAAGCATGGAAGAGGAGGTGTGATGGTGTGGGGGTGCTTTGCTGGTGACACTGTCTCTGATTTATTTAGAATTCAAGGCACACCTAACCAGCATGGCTACCACAGCATTCTGCAGCAATACGCTATCCCATCTGATTTGCGCTTAGTGGGACTATCATTTGTTTTTCAACAGGACAATGACCCAACACACCTCCAGGCTATTTGACCAAGGAGAGTGATGAATTGTTGCATCAGATGACCTGGCTTCCACAATCACTCAACCCAATTGAGATGGTTTGGGATGAGTTGGACCGCAGAGTGAAGGAAAAGCTCAGCATATGTGGGAACTCCTTCAAGACTGTTGAAAAAGCATTCCAGGTTAAGCTGGTTGAGAGAATGTCAAGAGTGTGCAAAGCTGTCATCAAGGAAAAGGGTTGCTTCTTTGAAGAATCTCAAATCTCAAATATATTTTGATTTGTTTAATACTTTTTTGGTTAACACATGATTCTATGTGTTATAAAATAAAGAAAAACCCTTGAATGAGTAGATGTGTCCAAACTTTTGACTGACACATTTGCAAAAACAATTATGTGTAATGTGTGTAGATTGATGGGGGACAAAAATATTTTAATTAATTTAAGAATAAGCCTGTAACGTAACAAAATATGGAAAAAGTGAAGGGGTCTGAATACTTTCCGAATGCACTGTATATGTGATCGTATACAAATGTAAGCAAGGTTTGAAATTATGTTTTAGTCTAATGTTATATTTGTTTGGGCTTCTTGCGATAAATTTGCCCTCTCCAAATTATTGGTAATTATGTTCTGGCTACATGAGCATCTGCTCAAGAAAAAATTCCCCTGCAGCTGAATCAAGTGGAAGATCCCTGAACTACAGTATAACATTCTGACTTCATTCGTGAAAAGAAGACATTGGCTGCTACCGAAATGGCACTCCCCTATTCCCTTTTGCACTATAGGGCTCCGCTAAAAACAAATTGCACTACATTTTTAATACTGTGCTATTTGGTGCCCAGTCTAAGACATGTCCCTAATCTGCCTGACGACCAGTCATCTACTACACCGCTAACCCTCCCATCACACCATTTCAAACTGTGACCTCTCTCTCCTCTCCCCCCGCACCCCTCTCTCTCTCTCTCTCTCTCTCTCATTGTCCTCCCACTCTCTCTCTCTCCCCCTGTCCCCCCAGGCGTGGTGCGTGTGTCTCTGGCGGGCATGGACCGAGAGGTCAGAGAGATCTACTCCATCATCATCCAGGCCAAGGACATGGGAGGCCAGCTAGGAGGTCTGGCTGGAACCACTGTCGTCAACATCACCCTCAGCGACGTCAACGATAACCCACCCGTGTTTGATCAGAGTAAGAAGCAGAGCCTCCTGTCTTCTCCTGTGGCTTTTTGTTTATTTGGATTCCATTCTTCATTTTATCTTCACAACTGTTGAATTCCTTGTCATCATTCTCATTAACCATCCCTCTCCACTCCTCTTGTTCTTGCTCTTCTGTCTTCAAAGGTGGTGGATAAATGAAGATGTCCCACTCAGGCCGATTACCACTCAGGCCATTTTCATTTTTACATTTCAGGTCTACTTAAAGGGGTGGCTCTCCCATAGACACCAATGTGACAGCAGCTGGGTCTCGTCTACTTAGTTCATTGACTGTACATGAGTCAGAAAAAAATGGGAGTGGGATGTCTCGCTTCCTGTTCCGTCTCTGCTGTCCTCTCCTCTTGCTCTTTCTCTCCAGCCCTCTCCACCACTTAATCAACAGTGTATCCCCTCGCTTGTCCCTCTCCTTCAGACCATGCTCTCTCTCTCTCCTTCCTCCTCATCATCTACTTTGGCCACCAGTCTGTCACCAGCCCATTAACCCTTCCCACTCTCACATTATTCTTTCTATCCTCATCATCCCTCCCTCTACCCCCCTCCCCCACCCTCTCACTACTCGCCCTCTTTCCATCCCTCTTCGGCCACCAGTCGACCCATGCCCCCACCTCTCTTTCTCTCTTTCTCTTTACCCGGCCACCAGTCCCATTCCGGCCCCAATGCTGTCTCTTTGATTGGCCCCATTCCTGATCTCCACATTACCGTCCAATGAGAGATCAGCAGTTCATCTCTCTCTATCATCTGTCTATCCTCAGCCATCCCCTAGCTTTCTGCCTGACTGGCGGTCTCGTCTTTTCCCCTTTCTCCTCCCTTATTTCCCCCACGTCCCCCTCTCTTCTCTCAAATTAGTCACATCGCTTAAGTGAGACTTTAATATGTTGTGAGGAGCTTCGGGTACACTTGTCTGACAACCATAATGTGTGACCGTTTCAGTTCAGACAGAGGGAGCACGGCAAATTGAGAACCGCTGTCAGCCCTGTTTTTGAAATTAGGTTAAATTGTTGAAATTAATTCTCGTTGACCCATAAGACAATACAACCCAATTTACGAACCGTCTCTCAGACTGAACCAATTTGTGCTCAACGGTCTGTGGTTTATCCTTCTAATGTCCTGGTGTAATTACATAAATGTGGCACCCTCTAGAGGAACAATGAGCAAACACATGTTATTACATAATACCTCATCAACTAAAGAAATGTATTTAACTCTCTCCTCTCTCCTTCCCATTCTCAGAGCTGTATCAGATGAGTGTTCTGGAGTCGGCTCCCGTGGGGTCTGTTGTGGGTCGTATCCGGGCGAAGGATCGTGACATTGGCATCAACGCGGAGATGAGGTACAGCATCATCGACGGAGACGGGAGAGACACCTTCGACATCAGCACAGACCCCACCAATCTGTTTGGCATCATCACCATCAAAAAGGTACAGAGGGTAGACATCAATGAAAGGTTACACCAATGAAAACACACACACAGGGTAGACTTCAATGAAAGGTAATGACATGCTTTGAGTGTCCTCTGACAGAGGACAGAGAAGTCGACACAGCAGTAAATGACAAAAATGTAAATGCAATAAGTCACATTGAACTCAATTTAATTTAGAATCATTATTTGATTGATAAACAGTTGATTCACTCCTAGTGGATCCTTCTCAACCTACCTGTAAACCTTTTTTTTGTGGAGGTGCCTAAGTGCACAGAAACCTCCGCAACCTCTTTATTTAAATATTTATATTAATTGTCCCTATGATACAACGTACCTACTAATGCGGTAAACATGTCTCTCTCCCCTTTAGCCTCTGAACTTTGAGAGCAAAGCAAGCTACACTCTGAAGATAGAAGGAGCCAACACACACCTGGACCACCGTTTTCTGGACAAGGGCCCGTTCAGCCATGTTACCATTGTTCACGTCAGCGTAGAGGATATAGACGAGCCCCCAGAGTTTAGCTCTGCTGCGTACTACATAGAGGTCTCTGAAGAAGCAGAGATCGGCACAGTGTTCAAGACAGTCTCTGCCAGAGACCCTGATTCTTCCAATAACTCCATCAGGTGAGGACAGGGTTAACAATAAAATAACACCCAAAATGTTTTAACCAATGTCATGTAATGTCATCTTGTGGCCAGATGGTGTCAGTATGGTATTGGAGTGTACAAGGCTGTGTTTAAAAAAAAACATTGAGCTGATGTGACAGCTCTGAGTGATATAGACAATAGGCTATGCGATTTTAGTTAATTGGAAATGAGGATGGTGTTAATGATGATGATCTGGCATTTTTAAGAACCCTAATCAGTCAAAGCATACTGGATTGTGTGGTATTAGGAGACTTTCCCATTGTTTTAAATTATGCAGTGTGTTTACCTCACTCACAGAGCAGATGTTGAGTTAGAGTGGAGCGTAGTTTCACTGTGCATCCCAAATGGCACCCTATTCCTTATATAGTGCATTACTTTCAGTCAAATGTTATATCTGTTTGGGCTTCTTGAGGTCAATTTGCAGCAATGTATAATATCCCAGCCCTATATCTAGAGGATATAGGGCTGGGAAATTCACTAAGGGTCAGGGGCTCATCTGACACTGCTACTTATCAACATTCACATGATAACTTGAGGCTAAACATTTTTGGATTGTTAGATTTGAAAATCTTTCAATATGCACATTTCAGCTGGAGCCACATACACTACATGACCTGGACACCTGCCTGTCGAACAGCTCATTCCAAAATCATGGAATGGTCCCCCCTTTGCTGCTATAACAGCCTCCACTCTTTTGGGAAGGCTTTCCACTATGTTGGGACATTGCTGCGGGGACTTGCTTCCATTCTGCTACAAAAGCATTAGTGAGGTCGGGCACTTATGTTGGGCGATCAGGCATTACTCGCAGTCGGATTACTCGCAGTTCCAATTCATCCCAAAGGTGTTCGATGGGGTTGGGGTCAGAGCTCTGTGCAGGCCAGTCAAGTTCTTCCACACCGATTTCGACAAACAGTTTCAAACAGTATGGACCTTGCTTTGTGCATGGGGGCATTGTCATGCTGAAACAGGAAAGGGCCTTCCCCAAAATGTTGCCACAAAGTTGGAAGTGCAGAATCGTCTAGAATGTCATTGTATGCTGTAGCGTTACTAAGGGGCCTAGTCCCAGACCATTATTCCTCTTCCACTAAACTTAACAGTTGGAACTATGCATTGCAACAGGTAGCGTACTCCTGGCTTCTGCCAAACCCAGATTTGTCAGTTGGACTGCCAGATTGTGAAGCGTGATTCATAACTCCAGAAAACGCGTTTCCACTGCACCAGAATCCAATGGTGGCGAGCTTTACACCACTCCAGCCAACACTTGGCATTGCACATGGTGAGCTTAGGCTTGTGTGTGCGCTGCTGGGCCATGGAAATCCATTTCATGAAGCTACCGACAAAGTTATTGCGTGGATGTTGCTTCCAGAGGCAGTTTGGAACTCGGTAGTGAGTGTTGCAACTGGAGGACAGACCATTTTTACACGGTATTCGCTTCAGCACTCAGTGATCCCATTCTGTGTGCTTGTGTGGCCTACCACTTCACGGCTGAGCCGTTGTTGCTCCTAGAAGTTTCCAATTCACAATAACAGCACTTACAGTTGACCGGGGCAGTTCTAGCAGTGTAGAAATTTGACGAACTGACTTGTTGGAAAGATGACATCCTATGACGGTGCCACGTTGAAAGTCACTGATCTCTTCAGTAAGGACATTCTAGTGCCAGTGTTTGTCTATGGAGATTGCATGGCTGTGTGCTCAATTTTATACAGCTGTCAGCAACGGGTGTGGCTGAAAATAGCCGAATCCACTGATTTGAAGGGGTGTTTACATACTTTGTATATATAGTGTATTTGTATGGGATCTAAGTACAAATCATTTCTCGCCATTAAAATGAACTGCTATTTCAGAATGCTGGTATTCCAATGTTATCCCTCTTCGTAAAGCTGTGTTGGGAGTGTCTGTTAGATAATGTGGCTTTAGTGAATACACTACAACCCCTCTCAGAAAGTGTCCCAAATGGTACTCTATTCCCTGTTTAGTGCAATAGGGAATAGGGTGCCATTTGGGGGACACGCTTGAAGCAGATAGCGAAAGCTCTGGGAATGATGTGTGTGAGGATGCAAATCAAACCAGCCCTGTGAGCATGGCTACAGTAAGAGCATCAACCTTGAACTGCAATTGTTTCACCGGGGCCAAATGGTGTGGCTAACATTACTATATGACAGACAGCGTATGCGTCCCAAATTGCACCTTTTTCCCTATGTAGCACATTACTTTTGACCAAGTCCCATTGGGAATAAGGTTGACCTTAAATGGGGGAATCAATACAACAGGAGAGAGGAGGCCTTTCTCTCTCCCTCTTTCTCTCAACACTTGCTGTCTCAAACTGTCACTGGCAAACACACACACACACACACAAACACACACACCATAGAGTGATATTAATAGTACTCCTTTAGGGGGATCTTCCCCTGCCATCGTCTATGCTGGGCATGTTCCCTGCCCTCGGCATCATGGTTCCCAAAACACATGCAAACACACGCTGGCACACACACACACAAACGCACACACACACACCCTGACATACACACAGTCAAATCAGTAAAGGAGGGTACATAGAGTGCTGCTGATGCTGGGTCTGCCTTAAACATTGACAGCTTGCCATTCCACATCTACGGGGGGGTGGTGTGTGTGTGGTGTGTGTGTGTGGTGGTGTGTGTGTGTGTGTGTGTGTGTGGTGTGTGTGTGTGTGTGTGTGTGTCTGTAGGGTCTAAACCAGTCTGACAGACCAGGCGATTCTGCCAAGGACTCTCTCTGTGTATAGCTGAGAACTCTCTCCATTTTCTCTGTGTGTACTGCTGCACAATGATGGGTCAGGAAGCCTGCCATTGGGAGTTTAGTTCACACTGAGTTTAGTTCACACTGAGACAGAAAGGAGGGAGGGAGGGAGGGAGGGAGGGAGGGAGGGAGGGAGGGAGGAGGGAGGGAGGGAGGGAGGGAGGGAGGGAGGGAGGGAGGGAGGGAGGGAGGGAGGGAGGGAGGGAGGGAGGGAGGGAGGGAGGGAGGGAGGGAAAGAGATAGATCACTATACACTTAACATAGGTGTGTTCTTTCAGGTCTTTCCCAGTAGGATCCTAAATCGACTTAATTTCCTTCTTTGAGACGCTATGAATATGGGATTAAACTGTGTCCTGAAGTAGTGCTCCCCCCCAATCATCTGGCTTCATCGCTGAGTGTCTGTCTGTTTACTCATTGTTGCGTGATGTTCTCTGAGGAGTGCTTTGGAAAGTGGCCCGTGGTGGCAGGAGATGAGCCAGCCTGTGCAGCACAGCACAGTAAAGCCCATCGCAGGTACACACACACACCAGCTCTGTGCTGCAGCTCAATTTGGCAGAATGCAGAGATATTGCTGATTCGATCACAACTGAGACGGTTTGAGGGGCAGTTTGTCGTACCTCCAACCTTTACCGCAATGCCTTATTAAATAAAGCGTAATTTCCATTGGCACTTTGAATTCAACCCGGGTTGGGATGGCATTGGTGGGCTAGCTCGAATTGCATTTCAGTTTTGAAACTGCAGTAAAAGTGTAGTAACTGCATTCGACTGTGGTATTTGGACGCAGTAATTGCAGAATACCTGCAGTGTACTGCAGTTATACAGCTGTTGTAGCATTTGCTGTCATTACATGTGAAGACTGAAAAAATAATCAAATAAATTCTCTATGTGTAATTATTCCATGATTAACCTCTATGGGCTAGGTGGGACGCTTGCCACCTACACCAAAGCGCCACCTACTCAACAGCCAGTTGAATCCTGTGGCGCGTTATTCAAATACCTTAGAAATGCTATTACTTCAATTTTTCGAAAATATGACTATTTTACACCATTTTAAAGATAAGACTCTCGTTAATCTAACCACACTGTCCGATTTCAAAAAGGCTTTACAACGAAAGCAAAACATTAGATTATGTCAGCAGAGTACCCAGCCAGAAAAAATCAGACACCCATTTTTCAAGCTAGCATATAATGTCACATAAACCCAAACCACAGCTAAATGTAGCACTAACCTTTGATGATCTTCATCAGATGACAACCCTAGGACATTATGTTATACAATACATGCATGTTTTGTTCAATCAAGTTCATATTTATATCAAAAACCAGCTTTTTACATTAGCATGTGACTAGCATGTGACTAGCATTCCCACCGAACACTGCCGGTGAATTTACTAAATTACTCACGATAAACGTTCACAAAAAGCATAACAATTATTTTAAGAATTATAGATACAGAACTCCTCTATGCACTCGATATGTCCGATTTTAAAATAGCTTTTCGGTGAAAGCACATTTTGCAATATTCTCAGTAGATAGCCCGGCATCACAGGGCTAGCTATTTAGACACCCAGCAAGTTTAGCACTCATCAAAGTCAGATTTACTATAAGAAAATTGTTATTACCTTTGTTGTCTTCGTCAGAATGCACTACCAGGACCTCTACTTCAATAACAAATGTTGGTTTGGTCCAAAATAATCCATCGTTATATCCAAATAGCGGCGTTTTGTTCGTGCGTTCAAGACACTATCCTAAAGGGTAAATAAGGGTGGCGAGCATGGCGCAATTCGTGACCAAAAAAATCTAAATATTCCATTACCGTACTTCGAAGCATGTCAACCGCTGTTTAAAATCAATTTTTATGCAATTTTTCTCATAAAAAAGCGATAATATTCCGACCGGGAATCTGCGTTTAGGTAAACAGACAAAGGAAAAGAAAGCATTCGGTCGACGCGGGCACGCGCCTAAGCCCATAGTACTCTGAGTGGCCACTTGCCAAAAGCGATAAAGTGTTTCAGCCAGAGCCTGCCTCGATATCGTTCAGCTTTTTCCCGGGCTCTGATAGCCTATGGAAGCCGTAGGAAGTGTCACGTTATTGCACAGATCCTGAGTCTTCAATAAAAAGAGCCAAGATGAAACACTACTTCTCAGACAGGCCACTTCCTGCTTGAAATCTTCTCAGGTTTTGGCCTGCCATATGAGTTCTGTTATACTCACAGACACCATTCAAACAGTTTTAGAAACTTTGGGTGTTTTCTATCCAAAGCCAATAATTATATGCATATTCTAGTTACTGGGCAGGAGTAGTAACCAGATTAAATCGGGTATGTTTTTTATCCGGCTGTGTCAATACTGCCCCCTAGCCCTAACAGGTTAAACGAATCACAGAATAGTAATTAACTAGGAAGTCGAGGCACCACGGGAAAATGTTGTTAATAGAGTTACGATTTCCCGAATATAACTCTTCAGATATTTTATTATCTTATTGATTACAGTCTTCTATTAATGTATTATTACCTCATCAGTCTCATTCCTGAATGTCGCAAACCCTTGGATATCTGCACGAACCCTAACATTAATCATGAATCAGCGATATACAAATTGGCTTAACTATGTATTTACTAACTAACTAATCAATCACATAATTACATAAACACACACACAGTAGGTTATACATTGGTTATTAACATGACACAAAGAAAAGTCCCTAGTGGACGAAACCAATATGACAGATTGGTAGACAAAGGAAAGGGGTGGGGACAGCTCAAGAGGGTGAAATTCCGAGTCGATAACTACATTCATGGAAATGTTAATTCTTTGAACATGAACAACCGCTGATTTGAAAATAAATTTCAATTTCAATATTTACAAGTTTATGTCTTTGTTGTCCCTTTCTGCGATCGCCGGTCCGTCTGCTGGACAGATATTCGACAGAAAGTCTCTGGTTTGTCTACCAGAGATCAAACTATTTCGTAGTTGTAGCTTGTTATAATGGATATGTCAGAGTACCATTCGGTCGTTCAAACCGGTTGCTTTTACCAAACTAAAGTACTTAAACAGCTGCAGCCTGAATAATTGTTCTTTAGTTTGTAGATTTCTTAGCCATTTCAACGTGGGATTGATCTCCAATTTCTCTGGTCTTGTCCATTGGTAGAGTTGCCAACCATTTCAACTGGTCTGATGTACATTTTGTCAGAAGTGGGTTTTATACTTTTAGTAGAAAAGGAGGCATTCCATGACACCATGTAATATCTGTGCTCACAGGGGCGTGGCAACTGACTGATCATAAGTCACTATGAAAAACATTTCTCATTTAGAAGACTAAGATCACATTGTTATCTTTCCGAAAGCATTCCTATGATTAATAATTTATTTTATACAACATTCAGATGCACACCTCATAATTGAGAAGTGTATACAAACGAAGATACAGTAATGTGTGTCTCCTGTCCTTCATGAGGTCACCAAATGAAACAAACTCGACAAGACTTTTCCTTAAGTGTCCACGGACCACTAAAACTGCTTGGAATACAGAGTAGGATAGAGAGGACGCTGTAGAGCTGATCCTTCAGATCTTCACAGGAGAGTTATGACACTGCACTCTGACTGCAGTTACACTGAAAAATTACTGCAGTAAAAAAAAACGGTGTTATTTTGGACGCAGTGTACTGCAGTTATACTGCACTCTGAATGCAAACTTTTTT
Source organism: Salmo salar (assembly GCF_965601325.2). Lineage (NCBI taxonomy): Eukaryota > Metazoa > Chordata > Actinopteri > Salmoniformes > Salmonidae > Salmo > Salmo salar. Next base: position 8,786,389 of record NC_138319.1, read on the forward strand.
CATAAGGGTGCCCACAGAATTTAGAAACTTTGTCATGTCTGTCATGTGGCTCAGTTGGTAGAGCATGGTGTTTGCATGGTGTTTGCAACACCAGGATTGTGGGTTCAATTCCCACGGGGGGCCAGTATGGAGAAAAAAATGTATGAAATGTATGCATTCACTACTGTAAATTGCTCTGGATGAGAGCGTCTGCTAAAATGTAAATGTAATGTCATGAGAGTGCATGAACACACACGACCCTTCCCCTAAAAATGTCACTTTTAAAAGTGTAGTAACTGCGGTTGACTGTGGTATTTTGGATGTAGTTGTTACAGCTGAACTGCAGTTATTCTGCAATCTAACTGCAGTTACACTGCAGTAAAAAAACTGTAATTTTGGTATACTGCAGTTAGAGTGCAGTATAACTGCAGTTCAACTGCAGTAATTGTGTAATTACTGCGTCCAAAATGCCAAGATCAGTGGGACAATGTATGTGATGCCACGTGACCACGTGCAGTTGGAGCGCGGGAGATTCCAGTTCAATGCACTCACTATACTTTACGGCTCCGGTTAACTAGAATAAAGAAGAACTCATGTTAAAAAGAACAATAATTTTCTTTAGTATTTCTTGAACAAGAAGATGCCACAGCTCATGCAATAGATAAAGGTATGTGCATGCTTTATATTCACACCCCTTGACCTTTTCCACATTTTGTTGTATAACAAATTGCATTTAAATGTATTTACTTGAGATTTTTTGGTCACTGGCCAACAAACAATACCCCATAATGTCAAAGTGGAGTTATGTTAAAAATATATATATATATATTAATAATGAAAAGCTGAAATGTCTTTGATTCAATAATTATTCAACCTCTTTGTTATGGCAACCCTAAACAATTTTTGCATGGACATTTCAAACACAGATACAACCACAAAGACTAGGGATGATTTCCAATGCCTCGCAAAGAAGGGCACCTATTGGTAGATTGCAGACACTGAATATACCTTTGAGCATGGTGAAGTTATTAATTACACTTTGGATGGTGTATCAATACACCCAGTCTTTACAAATATACAGGTGTCCTTCCAAACTCAGTTGCCAGAGAGGAAGGAAACAGCTCAGGGATTTCACCATGAGGCTAATGGTGGCTTTAAAACAGTTACAGGGCTTAATGGCTGTGATAGGAGAAAACTGTCGATGGATCAACAACATTGTAGTTACTCAACAATAATAGCCTAAATGACAGAGTGAAAAGAAGGGAGACTTTATAGAATAAAAGTATTCCAAAACAAGTCACTAAAGTAATACTGCAAAAAATGTGGATAAGCAATTCACTTTTGACCTGAATACACAGTGTGATATTTCTGGTAAATCCAATACAACACATTAATGATAACCACTCACCATATGTTCAAGCATAGTGGTGGCTGTAATCATTATGGATTGGGGAGTTTTTCAGGATAAAAAAAAGAAACTGAGTGGAAAAAAACACATTCATTGTTGGACATAAGACTGTAAAAACATTAGGAAATCAGCTCCAAGCAATTTTAAGTTAAGAAATCTGTTCCCAAGTATTCCCATGCATAATGGAGAGACACATGATCCTATTCAAATGTAAGCAACATTTGAAATTATTATGTTTTAGTCAAAAATGATATCTGTTTGGGCATGTTGCAGTCAATTTGCAGTCCACAAAATATTTGTAATTATGATCCGGCAACCCAACCATCCGTTCCAGAAAAAAACGGCCCGAGGCTGAATCTAGTTGATGATCCCTGTCCTACATGCTGACCAGACTAACTCTGAACCAACTACATTAATTTGAGGACAGGTTGAAAAGTATTAAACATGAATAGATTCCTGTTGCTAGCTAATTTGATCTGGGATATACACATTGGGTTGTTAAATTACCTGAAATGCACAAGGTCCTCTACTCTGACAATTAATCCACAGATTTTATTCATGTCATATTCATCGTAATGATGGGACCAAAACGCAGTGGGTGCAGTGCCCATCTTCTTCTTCTTTTATTTTACTAAACGTGAACACTTAACAAAAATAACAAACAACGACGAAACAGTTCTATAAGGCTTACCAGCTATACAGAAAAGAACTACCCACAAACACAGTGACAAGGCCTACGACCTGACTTAGCCATACTACCCGTGTGCCCCCCCAAAAAAAACAATGTGGGGGCTGCCTCTCGCACTTGCCAATCTCTGCATATAATGCCTCGTAATGGCGCCGCTCCACGTTGGCTGCCTCCAGCTCCTCCTTAGGGCGCCGGTACACCCCAGCCTTGTGCCAAGGTCCTGCCCCATCCAGGATCTCCCAGGTCCATGACTCCATATAGCTCCTCTGCTGCTCCTTCCTCCGCTGCTTGGTCCTGTTTTGGTGGGTAGTTCTGTCATATTCGTCTTAATGATGGGACCAAAACGCAGCGGGTGCAGTGCTCATCTTCTTCTTCGTTTATTTTACTAAACGTGAACACTTAACAAAAATAACGAACAACGACGAAACAGTTCTATAAGGCTTACCAGCTATACAGAAAATAACTACCCACAAACACAGTGACAAAAACCCCCTACTTAAATATGGCCTCCAATTAGAAGCAACGAAGAACAGCTGCTTCCAATTGAAGGCCAAACTAAACCTGAACATAGAAATAGACATTCAAACATAGAAATAGACAACATAGAACATTACCCAAAAACTCAAGACACATAAATCAAACACACCCCTGCCACGTCCTGACCATACTATAATAACAAAATGACCCCTTACTGGTCAGGACGAGACAGTACCCCCCCCCCCAAAGGTGCAGACCCCGAATGCACCTTAACCAAAAGACCCCAACAATAACCCACAACAACAAAACAAAAAAATAAAGGGAGGGAAGGGAGGGTGGCCACCGTCACCGACGGTTCCTGTGCAAACACCTCCCCCTTCCCCAAACTCCCCCCTACGGAGGTGGCTCTGGCCCTAGTCTCCAACCTAACCTGTCTGCTGAAGGCTCTGGGCTGAGGAGCGACTCTGGCTGCGCCGGACTGGCGGGCGACTCTGGCTGCGCCGGACTGGCGGGCGACTCTGTCGGTTCCGGATTGTGGGACGTCTCTGTCGGTTCCGGACTGTGGGATGTCTCTGTCGGTTCCGGACTGTGGGAGGTCGCCGGAAGCTCTAGACGGGGCACTGTTGCCGGAAGCTCTAGACGGGGCACTGTCGCCGGAAGCTCTAGACGGGGACTGCGCACTAAAGGCCTGGTGCGTGGGGCTGGCTTTGGAGGCGCCAGACTAGGGACGTGCACCACAGGGCTAGTGCGAGGAGCAGGAACAGGACGTACTGGACTGGGCAAGCGCACTAAAGGTCTGGTGCGTGGGGCTGGCTTTGGAGGCGCCAGACTGGTGACACGCACCTCAAGGCTAGTGCGAGGAGCAGGAACAGGACGTACTGGACTGGGCAAGCGCACTAAAGGCCTGATGTGTGGGGCTGGCTTTGGAGGCGCCAGCCTAGTAACACGCACATCAAGGCTAGTGCGAGGAGCAGGAACAGGGTAAACTGGACCCTGGAGATGCACTGGAGGTCTGGAGCATACGGCCTGCACAACCCTTCTTGGCTGAGTGCTCACCATAGCCTGGCCAAACTGAGGAGCTTTCACCGTTTGCACCGGCCTTTGAATGCGTCTGGGCAATACAGTGCGCATTTCCGCATAGCTCGATGCTTTCTCGATCCGTCGCTCCCCGTAATAAGCACGGGGAGTTGGCTCAGGTCTACGACCTGACTTAGCCATACTGCCCGTGTCCCCCCCCCCAAAAAAAAAATGTGGGGGCTGCCTCTCGCACTTGCCAATTTCTGCATATAACGCCTCGTAATGGCGCCGCTCCGCGTTGGCTGCCTCCAGCTCCTCCTTAGGGCGTCGGTACTCCCCAGCCTGGTGCCAAGGTCCTGCCCCATCCAGGATCTCCTCCCAGGTCCATGACTCCATATAGCTCCTCCGCTGCTCCTTCCTCTGCTGCTTGGTCCTGTTTTGGTGGATAGTTCTGTCATATTCGTCGTAATGATGGGACCAAAACGCAGTGGGTGCAGTGCTCATGTTCTTCTTCTTTTATTTTACTAAACATGAACACTTAAAAAAAATAACAAACAACGACGAAACAGTTCTATAAGGCTTACCAGCTATACAGAAAATAACTACCCACAAACACAGTGACAAAAACCCCCTTCTTAAATATGGCCTCCAATTAGAAGCAACGAAGAACAGCTGCTTCCAATTGAAACCAAACATGAACATAGAAATAGACTAAATAGACATTCAAACATAGAAAAGGACAACATAGAACATTACACAAAAACCAAAGACACATAAATCAAACACACCCCTGCCACGTCCTGACCATACTATGATAACAAAATGACCCCTTACTGGTCAGTACGTGACAATATATTTATTTTTGTTTCTAGTAATCTCTCCTCCTTCAGGCTTCTTCTTCTTCTTCTTCGGACTTACGTGGGTACAGTGCCTTGCAAAAGTATTTTTCCTATTTTGTTGCATTACAACCTGTAATTTAAACAAATTTTAATTTGGATTTCATGTAATGGACATATACACGAAATTAATAAAATAACTTGTTTCAGAAAATTCAAAAAATAAATAAATGGAAAAGTGATGGGTGCATATGTATTCACCCCCTTTGCTATGAAGCCCCTAAATAAGATCTGGTGTAATCAGTTACCTTCAGAAGTTACATAATTTGTTAAATAACGTCCACCTGTGTGCAATCTAAGTGTCACATGATCTCAGTATATATACACCTGTTCTGAAAGGCCCCAGAGTCTGCAACATCACTAAGCAAGGGGCACCACCAAGCAAGCAGCACCACGAAGACCAAGGAGCTCTCCAAACAGGTCATGGACAAAGTTGTGGAGAAGTACATATCAGGGTTGGGTTATAAAAAAATATCTGAAACTTTGAACATCCCACGGAGCACCATTAAATCCATTATTAAGAAATGGAAAGAATATGGCACCACAACAAGCCTGCCAAGAGAGGGCCGCCCACCAAAACTCACAGACCAGTCATGGAGGGCATTAATCAGAGAGGCAACAAAGAGACCCAAGATAATCCTGAAGGAGCTGCAAAGTTCCACAGTGGAGATTGGAGTATCTGTCCAAAGGACCATTTTAAGCCACAGAGCTGGCCTTTACGGAAGACTGGCCCAAAGAAATACATTGCTTAAAGAAAGAAATAAGCAAACACATTTGGTGTTTGCCTAATGGTATGTGGGAGACTCCACAAACATATGGAAGAAGGTACTCTGGTCAGATGAGACTAAAATGTAGCTTTTTGGCCATCAAGGAAAATGCTATGTCTGGCGCAAACCCAACACCTCTCATCACCCCGACAATGCCATCCAGTGAAGCATGGTGGTGGCAGCGTCATGCTGTGGGGATGTTTTTTTGTCAGCAGGAACTGGGAAACTGGTTAGAATTGAAGGAATGATGGATGGCACTAAATACAGGAAAATTCTTGAGGGAAACCTGTTTCAGTCTTCCAGAGATTTGAGACTGGGACGGAGGTTCACCTTCCAGCAGGACAATGGCCCTAAGCATACTGCTAAAGCAACACTCAAGTGGTTTAAGGGGAAACATTTAAATGTCTTGGAATGGCCTAGTCAAAGCCCAGACCTCAATCCAATTGAGAATCTGTGGTACAACTTAAAGGTTGCTGTACACCAGCAGAACCGATCCAACTTGAAGGAGCTGGAGCAGTTTTGCCTTGAAGAATAGGCCAAAATCCCAGTGGCTAGATGTGCCAAGCTTATAGAGACATACCCCAAGAGGCTTGCAGCTATAATTGCTGCAAAAGGTGGCTCAACAAAGTACTGACTTTGGGGGGGTGAATAGATATGCACGCTCAAGTTTTCATTTTTTCTGTCTTATCTGTTTCACAAAAAAAAAAATTGCATCTTCAAAGTGGTAGGCATGTTGTGTAAATCAAATGATACAAACCCCCCAAAAATCTATTTTAATTCCAGATTGTAAGGCAACAAAATAGTAAAAATGCCAAGGGGGTGAATACTTTCGCAAGCCACTGTGTATGCTCCTAAAAACCAGTCAGAAGAGGGCACGTGGGTATATGCTCCTAAAAACCAATGAGGAGATTGGAGCGGCGGAACTTGCAGCGCGTCACTTGCAGCTACGCAGACTCTTGTTGACACGTGCTAGCAGATTGGGTGCAATGATTGAGTAACATTTATGTGTACATTTATTTTGCAACGCTCGCGCACATGACACGAGCGTTGTGGTTGGCATGTTAGAGACTTACCCAGAAAGACTCACAGCTATAATCACTGCCAAAGGTGATTCTAACACGTATTGAGTCGGGGTTGAATCTAATCAAGGTATAGTCGTGTTTTATTTTTCATAGATTTTGTACAATTGTTCAAATTTTTCTTCCACTTTCACATTACAGAGTATTTTGTGTAGATCTTGGAGAAAAAAAAAGACAATTAAATCCATTGTAATAACACTTCGTAACAAAACAAAATGTGGAAGAAGTCAAGGGGTGTGAATACTTTCTGAAGGCAATGTATATAAATACCAGGTAAGTGTTACTCAACATTGGTTACCCCTGTCACCAGGTATTCCATAGAGATGACCACTGACCTGGGGAAATATTTCTACATTGACATCACTTCCGGGGCGTTGATGACGGTGCTGGCGCTAGACAGAGAAGAGTTATCCTGGCATAACATCACCGTCCTGGCAATGGAGATGAGTACGTCACACACACACACACGTACACACACACACGTACACACACACACGTACACACACACACGTACACACACACACGTACACACACACGTACACACACACACTGATACCGTTTACACACATCTATAGGGTGAGTCCCAAATGACACCCTATTGTCTACATAGTACAAAAGAAGTGCACTATATAGGGAACATGGTGCCATTTGGGACGAAGCCACGTACGGTATGCTACATACACATATATCTGGTTTATTTTCAATAAGGCCACATTATTATATTATATTGTGTGACAATATAAAACAGACTTGTACACAGCGGGAGTATTCAGGACCCAGGAGAGTCACCTTCAGTCCTCTTGTTTTGTTTTTGTTTGTTTGGAATGCACACTAACGAGGGGAGCTTTGTTTTAATTAACGGCTTCATTGAATAAAACACACCTTAATTGGGTCAAATTGGCACATATGAATCAATTGGTTATCAGAAGGAGGGGGGGTGGAGAGGGACAGGGACAAAAGAAGACAGCAGAGGAATAGAAATTATCCAGTGTGGTGGGAGGGCTGTGTTGTAGCTGTAGGCCCCAGGGAGAGATGGAGGGGGAGAGAGAGAGAGAGAGTTGTTACTTGGAGTCTACACACACACCCACACACACACACACATGCAGCGCAGAGAGCCAGTCACCCTCAACTGGAGAGTGCCAAAGTCAAGCTATTGATTGATCAATTGTTTGATGAAAGCTGAGAAAGTAGTTACTGCCTGCTAGCATTTCCATTGCCAAGTACACATTTCCACTGCTAGCATTTCCAGTGATTAAGGTATGCAAATGGCCATTTAGGATAATAACTGAATTGTAATCTTATTCTAAGCAACCATTTCGAGTATTTCATCCTAGTCTGTCTTTCGGCATTGGCTAGTGTGTGTGTGTGTGTCTTGTACACTAACTTGTGTGTGTGTGTATATGTGTGTGTTTTCTTCCAGGTAATCCCAGTATGATCGGGAGTGTGTCTGTAGCTGTGAAGATTCTGGACGTGAATGATAACCCTCCATCGCTGACACAGTACTTTGAAGCATTCGTCTGTGAGAGCGCCAAGGCTGGACAGGTACAGAGGCATACATACACACACACATACACATACACATGGAAGATACACATGCAAGACCTGAACAGAGGCAGACCAATAACCAGCATTTGCAAACCTGTGATTTTATCGTATGAAGAATTATTCAAAATGATGGAATACTGTAAATAAATATCTGCATAATAATATCTGTCAGTTTCACTCACAACTTGTCTCAGGTCGGTGATCCTAACTGTCTCTCTCTCCCATCTCCTGGCTGTTGTCTTGTTGTCTGGTGACCTAAGCTGATTCAGACAGTGACGGCAATAGACCCAGATGATCCTCTGGGAGGTCAGCACTTCTACTACAGCCTGGCACCAGAGGCTGCTAACAACCCCAACTTCACCCTCAGAGACAACCAAGGTAAATAAAGGCTTTATTATACAGCAGTAAAACCCACATCACTACCTGCACGTGAATTTTTTTGTAACACTCCACCATTTTCTGTTGACATAATTTCCCTTTTGTGCTTAATTCTTTAGAGTCTAAGGTGTGGGCTTGATTTTGAATTTTAGGACCCCTTTAGGTATCAGAAACAATAAAAAAAATGTATGCAGGTATATTTGATAAAATATTGATTTTGGCCTTTAAAGCCCATGGAAACGAAAGGGATTACAAATTCATAAATTGCAAAAAGGGACAGTCAAAAAATAAATAATAAGAAAAACGGTTTTGAAGTGCGTGTCCGAAATCTAGGAGATATATAAAGGTGAAAAACTTTTTTTTTAACCGGTACTGATTACCTTCAGACGAGTCATGTGACACTTGTGGGGGTCATAGAACAAACGGAGAACACCATCGTGTTCGTGAGAATCTCCATTTCCCATAGAGGCGTGTTCGTGAGAATCTCCATTTTCCACATTAGTTTGTAGCCCAAACAGTTCAGATGCTACCAAACAGAGGTTGGCACATCGACAGTACCGTCTTCAGACGAGTCTGAAGGGGGTCGTAGAGGGGCGTGGAGCAAAGCCATAGAGTTGTCATAATAGTTTGTAGGTCAAACATTTCAGATGCTACAGACGTTTACTTGAAAAAACAGATTTTTGGGATGACTCATGGTCTGACAAACACCGCTCTTGGTAATGATGTTACATACACTGAGTGTACATACATTAGGAACACCTTCCTAATATTAACCTGTTAGGGCTTGACACGGCTGGATAAAAAACGTACCCGATTTAATCTGGTTACTACTCCTGCCCAGTAACTAGAATATGCATATAATTATTGGCTTTAGATAGAAAACACCCTAAAGTTTCTAAAACTGTTTGAATGGAGTCTGTGAGTATAACAGAACTCGTATGGCAGGCCAAAACCTGAGAAGATTCCATGCAGGAAGTGGCCTGTCTGACAATTTCTTCCCCTTCTTGAATATCTCTATCCATTACAGAGGATCTCTGCTGTTACGTGACACTTCCTACGGCTCCCATGGGCTCTCAGAAGGCGGCAAAAAGCTGAATCGTGGCTTTGCAGGCTCTGGCTGAAAAAAAGTAGCGCGTTTGGGTAGTGGCTGGTTACAGTACTGTGAGACTCAGGCGTGTGCCCGCGTCGATCGAATGCTTTGTTTTCTTTCCTCTGTTTACCTAAACGCAGATTCCCGGTCAGAATATTATCGCTTTTTTACGAGAAAAATGGCATAAAAATGGATTTTAAACAGCGGTTGACATGCTTCGAAGTACGGTAATGGAATATTTAGACATTTTTTGTCACGAATTGCGCCATGCTCGTGACCCTTATTTACACTTCGGATAGTGTCTTGAACGCACGAACAAAACGTCGCTATTTGGATATAACGATGGATTATTTTGGACCAAACCAACATTTGTTATTGAAGTAGGAGTCCTGGGAGTGCATTCTGACGAAGAACATCAAAGGTAATCAAACTTTTGTAATAGTAAATCGGCGTTTGGTCAGGGCTAAACTTGGTGGGTGTCTAAATGGCTAGCCGTGATGGCTGGGCTATCTACTCAGAATATTGCAAAATGTGCTTTCACCGAAAAGCTATTTTAAAATCGGACACCTCAATTGCACAAAGGAGTTCTGTATCTATAATTCTTAAAATAATTGTTATGTTTTTTGTGAACGTTTATCGAGAGTAATTTAGTAAATTCACCGGAGGTTTGCGGGGGGTATGCTAGTTCTGAACGGCACATGCTAATGTAAAAAGCTGTTTTTTGATATAAATATGAACTTGATTGAACAAAACATGCATGTATTGTATAACATAATGTCCTAGGTGTGTCATCTGATGAAGATCATCAAAGGTTAGTGCTGCATTTAGCTGTCTTCTGTGTTTTTGTGACATTATATGCAAGCTTGAAAAATGGGTGTCTGATTATGTCTGGCTGGGTACTCTGCTGACATAATCTAATGTTTTGCTTTCGTTGTAAAGCCTTTTTGAAATCGGACAGTGTGGTTAGATTAACGAGAGTCTTGTCTTTAAAATGGTGTAAAATAGTCATATGTTTGAGAAATTTAAGTAATAGCATTTCTAAGGTATTTGAAAATCACGCCACGGGATTACACTGGCTGTTGCGTAGGTGGGACGATTTCGTCCCGCCTAGCCCAGAGAGGTTAACCTGTTATGGCTAGGGGGCAGTATTTTCACTGCTGGATAAAAAACGTACCCGATTTAAGGTAGAGACTTCATATTCAGGATTCTGTTTAAGTCTACCCCAAAGACAACGTGTGTGGAGCAAGAGCTTCTTGTGACATCCGGAAGTTGTTAAAAACAGCCTAGAGCTATTGTCATATAAAACGCACATAGTGAAAATCACGCAACTCAACCATCTGTCATTCAGTCAATTCTTAAGGTAGAGACTTCATATTCAGGATTCCTTCTATGCCTACCCCAAAGACAACGTGTGTCTATTATTTTTGCAAAAAAACTAAAACACACACACACAATTTGGCCATAGGGACGTAGTGTGGGGCTTAGAGGCTTATACCGCTTTCAATAGTTACTTTCGTTGAAACCGTCAGACCTAGAGCTCCGAAATTTTAGAAACCTGTTCTAGAGCTCAAGTCGATAGTGCACGGTGATTTATGTGGCTCTAGAAGGTTCTCAGACCGAGAAACCGCCTCGTGCATTTGCAATATGTTCAATTCATTTTGTATATCACGGACATGGCGACATGTAGAAATGCCCCAGAGTCGCAAGACTAGGTGCATTGAAACCGCCTCGGCCCATAGAGACGGACCCCAATGTATCTGTCCGATAGCTCATTCAGGGACCCCGTAGTAACGCCCTGAAAAAGTGAATTTGCAGCACCAATTAAGGCCATTGCTCGGGCACCGAATGACCTATCAAGCCGAAACTTGGGATTCGGGGTCGCCTCACATAGGCCTACACATATTGTTAGAGCTGGACCCGCAGCTGTAACGTAACTATGTGTTTTATGTTTTTTTTTATGGTTAAAATTGAAAGCACTGTGAATTATAAGCCTTCTCTGACATATGTGATAGTTGGCTTCTATACGAGTTGGAAAAAGTGGATTTGGTGTCAGATGGTATCAGTTTGGTGTCAGAATGACATCTAATTGACTGATGGACGCTGACTTCTGGGTGACGAGCAATGGAGAGGAACCACAGTCACTGCCCGGCCATCCCGAGTTCATCGGGCCAGTCAATTATGCATTTCTGCAGTATTTTTGAGCATGCCTAAATTCGTGATGCTAAATGCCCATTGAATCATATTGCAAACGTAACGAGCAATATTGCAAACGTAACGCGCATTTGCAATATGATTCAACAGCAAAAAATATCACCAAAGTTGACATGATGAATCATATTGCGAACGTAACGCGTAATATTGCAAACGTAACGTGCATTTGCAATATGATTCAACAGCAAAAAATATCACCAAAGTTGACATGATGAAATCAACACAATGAGCGATAGAGAGGAACCACAGTCACTGCACGGCCATCCCCAGTTCATTGGGACAGTCAATTATGCATTTCTGCAGGGTTTTTGAGCATGCCAAATTTGTGATGTTGAGGCCCATTGAAACATATTGCAAATGCGCATCCGTGCACATGGTGACCCGAAATGGGTTACCAGGATACATTTTTTCGAAGGGTTTTAAATGCCTTTAGGAGGGTGCAAGGGGTCCACGGTTGGGTAGGGAGCACCTTCCATCAGTGCCCATCCAGAATGGGGCGCCCCTAGTCATTTTGGACATTTTTCAAAAAATCGCTAAAAAACGACAGTCCCACTTCTCTCATGTCACCATCAAGCCATGGAGAGGAACCACAGTCACTGCACGGCCATCCCCAGTTCATCGGGACAGTCGATTATGCATTTTTGCAGTGTTGTTGAGCATGCCAAATTCGTGATGTTGAGGCCCATTGAAACATATTGCAAATGCGCATCCGTGCACATGGTGACCCGAAATGGGTTACAAGGATACATTTTTTAGAAGGGTTTTAAATGCCTTTAGGGGGGTGCAAGGGGTCCACGGTTGGGTAGGGAGCACCTTCCATCAGTGCCCATCCAATATGGTGCGCCCCTAGTCATTTTGGACATTTTTCAAAAAAAATCGCTAAAAAACAGCAGTCCCACTTCTCTCATGTCACCATCAAGCCATGGAGAGGAACCACAGTCACTGTCCGGCCATACCGAGATCATTGGGACAGTCAATTATGCATTTCTGTAGTATTTTTGAGCATGCCTAAATTCGTGATGCTAAATGCCCATTGAATCATATTGCAAACGTAACGCGCATTTGCAATATGATTCATCAGCAAAAAATATCACCAAAGTTGACATGATGAAATCAACACAACGAGCGATGGAGAGGAACCACAGTCACTGCACGGCCATCCCGAGATCATCGGGCCAGTCAATTATGCATTCTGAGCATGTCAAATTCGTATTTTTTTTTAAAGCAACAGAGTCCCACTTCTCCCTCATCATACATGACAAGTAGACTGTCTGCGTTGATTCATGGCTTAACATAGGGCTATATATCATTTGGGCAGTATAAATGCCATTTGGTCCATGGTTCACTGACTTTTGGGTTTGGAAACCGACTTCCTATGATCTTACATGGCAAACGGACAAACATCCTGATTTGGCACATTCAATACTTTCATACATGTATAATTGACAAAAAAAGAATTGGACATTTCATTTGCACATTTCTAATGGCATTTGGCAAAAAAAAGAAAAAAATATGTTACTTTTGACCTATGAAATCATATTCCAAATGCACAAATCATATGCCTTATGCACAAGCAAATATGTCACTTTTGACTTCCTATGAAATCATATTCCAAATGCACAAAACATATGCCTTATGCACAAGCAAATATGTCACTTTTAACTTCCTATGAAATCATATTCCAAATGCACAAAACATATGCCTTATGCACAAGCAAAAACAACCCAAAAAATTATGTCAATAAAATATGTCAAATGTATGTCCATACAGCTCTTATACATGTGTAATTGACATAAAAATCGGGCCAGAAACCACTCTTTAACCTCTCTAGGCTAGGCGGGACGAATTCGTCCCACCTACGTAACAGCCACTGCTATCCTGTGGCGCGATTTTCAAAACCTTAAAAATCCTATTACTTCAATTTCTCAAACATATGACTATTTTACAGCCATTTAAAGACAAGACTCTCGTTAATCTAACCACACTGTCCGATTTCAAAAAGGCTTTACAACGAAAGCAAAACATTAGATTATGTCAGCAGAGTACCAAGCCAGAAATAATCAGACACCCATTTTTCAAGCCAGCATATAATGTCACCAAAACCCAGAAGACAGCTAAATGCAGCACTCACCTTTGATGATCTTCATCAGATGACAACCCTAGGACATTATGTTATACAATACATGCATGTTTAGTTCAATCAAGTTCATATTTATATCAAAAACCAGCTTTTTACATTAGCATGTGACGTTCAGAACTAGCATACCCCCCGCAAACTTCCGGGGAATTCGCTAACATTTTACTAAATTACTCACGATAAACGTTCACAAAAAGCATAACAATTATTTTAAGAATTATAGATACAGACCTCCTCTATGCACTCGATATGTCCGATTTTAAAATAGCTTTTTGGTGAAAGCACATTTTGCAATATTCTAAGTACATAGCCCAGGCATCACGGGCTCGCTATTTAGACACCCGGCAAGTTTAGCACTCACCATAATCATATTTACTATTATAAAAGTTTCATTACCTTTTGTTGTCTTTGTCAGAATACACACCCAGGACAGCTACTTCAATAACAAATGTTGGTTTGGTCCAAAATAATCCATCGTTATATCCGAATAGCGGCGTTTTGTTCGTGCGTTCCAGACACTATCCGAAATAGTAAAGAAGTGTCACGCGCATGGCGCAATTCGTGACAATAAAATTCTAAGTATTCCATTACCGTACTTCGAAGCATGTCAACCGCTGTTTAAAATCAATTTTTACGACATTTTTCTCGTAGAAAAGCGATAATATTCCGACAGGGAATCTCCTTTTCGGCAAACAGAGGAAAAAATCCCAAAGGCGGGGGCGGTCGGGGTCACGCGCATAAGCTAGTGTCTCTTGATCGGCCACTTGAGAAAGGCGATAATGTGTTTCAGCCTGGGGCTGGAATGACGACATTCTGTTTTTTCCCGGGCTCTGAGCGCCTATGGACGATGTGGGAAGTGTCACGTTAGAGCAGAGATCCTTAGTAAATGATAGAGATGGAAAAGAAGTTCAACAAATGGTCAGACAGGCCACTTCCTGTAAAGGAATCTCTCAGGTTTTGACCTGCCATTTGAGTTCTGTTATACTCACAGACACCATTCAAACAGTTTTAGAAAATGTAGGGTGTTTTCTATCCATATGTAATAAGTATATGCATATTCTAGTTACTGGGTAGGAGTGGTAACCAGATTAAATCGGGTATGTTTTTTATCCAGCCGTGTCAATGCTGCCCCCTAGCCCTAACAGGTTAACCTCTTACATCTAGACGTTCCGCTAGCGGAACAACTGCTCCAATATCCAATGATAGGCGTGGCGTGAATTACAAATTCCTCAAAAATCCAAAAACTTCAATTTTTCAAACATATGACTATTTCACAGCATTTTAAAGACAAGACTCTCCTTTATCTAACCACACTGTCCGATTTCAAAAAAGCTTTACAGCGAAAGCAAAACATTAGATTATGTCAGCAGAGTACCAAGCCAGAAATAATCAGACACCCATTTTTCAAGCTAGCATATAATGTCACAAAAACCCAGAAGCCAGCTAAATGCAGCACTAACCTTTGATGATCTTCATCAGATGACACACCTAGGACATTATGTTAAACAATACATGCATGTTTTGTTCAATCAAGTTCATATTTATATCAAAAAACAGCTTTTTACATTAGCATGTGACGTTCAGAACTAGCATACCCCTCGCAAACTTCCGGGGAATTTACTAACAATTTACTAAATTACTCACGATAAACGTTCACAAAAAGCATAACAATTATTTTAAGAATTATAGATACAGAACTCCTCTATGCACTCGATATGTCCGATTTTAAAATAGCTTTTTGGTGAAAGCACATTTTGCAATATTCTAAGTACATAGCCCAGCCATCACGGGCTAGCTATTTAGACACCCGGCAAGTTTAGCCTTCACCAAAATCAGATTTACTATTATAAAAGTTTGATTACCTTTTGTTGTCTTCGTCAGAATGCACTCCCAGGACTGCTACTTCAATAACAAATGTTGGTTTGGTCCCAAATAATCCATCGTTATATCCGAATAGCGGCGTTTTGTTCGTGCGTTCCAGACACTATCCGAAATGGTAAATCAGGGTCACGCGCATGGCGCAATTCGTGACAAAAAAATTCTAAATATTCCATTACCGTACTTCGAAGCATGTCAACCGCTGTTTAAAATCAATTTTATGCAATTTATCTCGTAAAAAAGCGATAATATTCCGACCGGGAATGTCCTTTTCGGCAAACAGAGTAAAAATCACAAAGACGGGGGTGGCCAGGGCACGCGCCTAAGCCCACAGTCCCTTGATCGGCCACTTGACAAAGGCGATAATGTGTTTCAGCCTGGGGCTGGAATAACGACATTCACGTTTTTCCCGGGCTCTGACAGCCCATGGAAGACGTAGGAAGTGTCACGTTAGAGCAGAGATCCTTTGTAAAAGATAGAGATGGCAAAGAAGTTCAAGAAATGGTCAGACAGGCCACTTCCTGTAAAGTAATCTCTCAGGTTTTGACCTGCCATTTGAGTTCTGTTATACTCACAGACACCATTCAAACAGTTTTAGAAACTTTGGAGTGTTTTCTATCCAAAGCCAATAATTATATGCATATTCCAGTTACTGGGCAGGAGTAGTAACCAGATTAAATCGGGTACGTTTTTTATCCAGCCGTGAAAATACTGCCCCCTAGCCATAACAGGTTAAGAATTGACTGAATGACAGATGGTTGAGTTGCGTGATTTTCACTATCTGTTGGTTGGCCATATGACAATAGCTCTTGGGTGTTTTTAACAACTTCCGGTTGTCACAGGAAGTTCTTACTCAACACACGTTGTCTTTGGGGTAGACATAAACAGAATCCTGAATAAGAAGTCTCTACCTTAAGAATTGACTGAATGACACATGGTTGAGTTGCGTGATTTTCACTATGTGCAGGTTATATGACAATAACTCTAGGCTGTTTTTAACCACTTCCGGTTGTCACAGGAAGCTCTTGCTCAACACACGTTGTCTTTGGGGTAGACATAAACAGAATCCTGAATATGAAGTCTCTACCTTAAGAATTGACTGAATGACACATGGTTGAGTTGCGTGATTTTCACAATGTGCAGTTATATGACAATAGCTCTAGGGTGTTTTTAACAACTTCCGGTTGCTCCAGGAACCTTAGAATCGACACAGGTAGACCTCACAGTAGCCTGATGGATTGTTATAGAAGACAGGTTCATAAGGCATTCATAACCCACATAGGCTTAGGTTGAATTTTGGAGAATAGTCTATGTGTTCCTATGGGGAGAGAAGTCATTGCACACAGTTTGATCTAAACACCTTCTTTTCATTGTGAAGGGTTAATGCCACATGGTCAAGGTTAGGCTTGCACAGATCGGGAGGACCTCAGAAACGCTCCTGAGGTTGAATTGTGCTTCTAACCCTAACGGTTCTCTCACTGTCACCCAAAAGCACTTGACATATTGGTGCAGGCATCATTTTGGGCCTAGTTTTCTCACGGTCACTGCGCTCAGACCGAGCGAGCTACGGTCAAGCGGAGCGTCTCATTGAACTCGGCACAGCCTAGAGATAATGGTAATGCCATTGCAGGCTCTTTGTGTCTTTAAGCACCGCACTGTGTCACTCCGTCCTTGCTGTGTGTGTGTGTGAGAGAGCTTTTCTTTGACATCTGATGGGATAAATGACTGATTTACAGTTCATGAGGGTTGCCTAGTCACACATATGAAGTTGTGGAAAGATCTGACCTTTTTAACCCTTCAAAACAGCCCCTATAACACCATTTTAAGGCACTTCTGGTTGACACAGGAAGCTGAACGTTAGGCTCTTATAGAATATTGAGTTTGAGGTCTTTCTGTTAAGAACTGACTTATTTACAGAGGGTTGAACAAGTGTGTGTTGTTTCAGAAAATCACAGAAAATCACAGAAATCTCGCAGAGCTCCGAAACCCGCCTTAACGGACTCATCTGAACACGCTGCAACTGGATATGCAACTTTTTTGAAAAAAAAAACCTCCTATTGTTGAACATCACCAATGTGTCATTGTACAATTTCTCTGAAATGAACATTGGTAAATGCATGGTTCCTTTTCTCCTGACACCGTAGGCTCGTGTAGTTTGATGTGAAGCAGTCAAATCAGCACTCTATTTTCCTGTTTGACTTTCAATCCCAGAAAAATAGCCTTAACTCGAAAAGCGTCGAGGCCTCGACTCCATCCTGTTCTGGGCCAACTGCCCATTATGCCAAACCCACACAGACCGAGTTTCGTCTTCGAATTCTTTTCCGTTTAGGAGAAAAAGCCGTGTCGTGATTGGTGATATATGTTACGTTTGCAATATGATTCCATTCGCCCTCCCGTGGAATAATCCGGAACTGCAAAGAAATGACCAAAATTTGAAAATTTTATTAAACGGAAACGGAAGGTCCGAGAGACTCCGTTCGATGACTTCCTGGAAGATCCGGCCCCTGTGAGCGGCCCGACGCCGTCCGCGGATTTATCGGACGTAGTCGGACGTCTAGTAAGGGAGCGTACATTTGCAATATGGACTTTCTCACTAACCATACGGCTAGCGCACATGAGTTCCCTTCATGTATGGCATGGACTCTACAAGGTGTTCGAAAGCATTTCACAAGGATTCTGGCCCATATTGACTCCAATGCTTCCCAAATTATGTCAATTTGGCTGGATGTCCTTTGGGTGGTGGACGATTCTTCATATGGGAAACTGTTGAGCATGAAAAACCCAGCAGCATTGCAGTTCTTGACACACTCAAACCGGTGTGCCTGGCATCCATGTTTCAATTGACTCAAGGTTTAAAAATCCTTCTTTAACCTGTCTTCCCCCCCTTCATCTACACTGATTGATGTGGATTTAACAGGTGACATCAATAAGTGATCATAGCCTTCACCTGGAATCACCTGGTCAGTCTATGACATGGAAAGAGCATGTTCCTAATGTTTTGTACACTCAGTGTATATACTGTATCTAACCAGGCTCCTCTCTCTCCGTCGCCGATGTAGACAACACAGCATGGATCCTGACGCGGCGTGGGGGCTGGTCTCAGCAGGACAAGTCAGTCTACTACCTTCCTATCTTGATCTCAGACAGAGAGCTGCCGGTCCAGACCAGCACCAGCACCCTGACCATCCGTGTGTGTAGCTGCGATGTGGAGGGCAACATTATGTCCTGTAATGCTGAGGCCTACCACCTACCGGCTAGTCTGAGCAGAGGGGCACTCATCGCCATACTGGCATGTATCTTTGTGATGCTCGGTAGGTCATGATCTGGTTCTTTGAAGTGATTTTCGCCACTTCTGATCTGCTTTATACGTACTTATTAAGCTAAAGTATATTAGTATTGTCTTTGTATACGATAACATCATATTGCACTCTATACAAACCCTATTTTACCAAATCTATGCTTCTTCTATTGTATGTCTTAGTATAGTACACTAACTCACCAAACTCACTGAAGTAACCATTAATAATCTTCCATATTTGGGGTTCATGTTGTATCTGACCATGTCTCTTTTTTCTCCACTAGTGATGATCCTGCTCATGTTGTCCCTCCGGAGCCACCGTAAGAAGCCCTACCTGCACGATGAGGAAGACAACGTCCACGAGAACATTGTCCGCTATGATGACGAGGGGGGCGGAGAGGAGGACACCGAGGCCTTCGACATCGCTGCCATGTGGAACCCTCACGAGGCCCACCTAGTGGGGAAGCAACGTCAGGACATGCTGCCCGAAATCGAGAGCCTTTCACGCTATGTTCCCCTTGCATGTGTGGGCTGGCCAGGGAGCGTTTGTGTTGGTGGAGACAGCAACGTGCAGGGGTATGTGCTATCCAAGCTCCTGGAGGCGGATTTGGACCCCTGCGCCCCACCTTACGACTCCCTACAGACCTACGCCTACGAGGGTGAGGGTTCGGTGGCTGAGTCCCTGAGCTCGCTGCAGTCTGGGTGCTCCAATACTGATCACGAGTATGATTATCTCAATGACTGGGGGCCCAGGTTTAAGAAACTGGCAGAGATGTACGGGGTTCTGGAGACAAACAACCCTCCCATGTGGTAGAGGGGAGGAAGGAACGAGAGACTCACCCCTATATACACACATCTTATAGGAAAGAAGAGACTGAAACATAGAGAGACTATGACTGAAACGGAGACATGTACAGAGACAGGAACAGAGAGAGAGAGAAATAGAGAGAATGGATTTGAAAGGTGTGCTCGCCATAGAACTGCAGAATTTGCAATAGCACCACTGAGCATCGCCTATTCTCTATAGCCTTAGAGCTGGGTTGCCTCAACCCTGAGCTGGGTTGCTTCCTAACTGTGTAGCTGCCATCACCACCCTTCCCCATCTCCAGGAGAGGCTTGAGAGTAGCCTGGACTGACTGACTGACTGACAGACAGCTAGCGCCACAAGGCCCTCAAAGCAAAGGGCTTCAAAGCACACGTTAGTTAACTCTGTTGGCCGACCCAGGCCCTAGCTACAGGCACCAGCAGCTCTTTGGTCCAAAGGGTCCCATTCCCCTCAGATGAACACAAGAGAGGGGAACGAGGGGAAAACAAGGGACTCAACATACTTAGCCTTACCTTCCTGCACACACTTACGCAGGACACAAACAAACTCTGAGATGCTGACATCTTTTTTGTTGGTTTGTTTTGACAATATTTTGTTTAAGACTTTGCTTTTTGTATTCCAAGCCACTATGACACAAGAAAAAAATGAAGAGTAAGATAAATGTTTTGATGACCTGTTTGTCATTATTGTTGCAACCATTTTGATGAGAACTGCAATATTTTCCATTAAGGGTAACTTCATTATGTGGCCGTCTCTTATTAATTAATTTATTTTTTCATGTGCTGTATTTATATTTCTTATAACTTATTTTTGGGAATCAAACAAACACTGGACTAGTGTTTGATGTTATCCAAGGTTGTGGGATCGGCATTAAAATATGTTCAAATATGTTCAAGAGTTATGATGTAACATAAATGTTTCAATGGCGTCTAATTGCAATTCTGTGTTTCAAAGACAATGTTTCTCCCAGCATTTCTCAGTGTCTTGTTTCAGACATAGTAGGGGAGATGGAAACTCTGTAATCATATTTGGATTTTAAGATTATTTGTTAAATGTATCAATTCATATTTTGTTAGTTTGAACCCTTTGTTGTTTTGCTGCTGGTTAGGAGGATAAAGCATGATCATGCATTCATCAGGAAATGTGTGTCCCCCAAATTGCACCCTATGCAAAGTAGTGCACTATATAGGAAATAGGGTGCCACTTGGGACGTAAACACAATCTTTAAACTCTTGTTTTGAAATAAACTGTCCATGATACCACAGCGAGACTGAGGGACATTACAGTATCTGTATCTGAAATGAAGGATGGCCAGTTACCGTAAATGTTTTACTCATCATCACAAACATAGCTGGATGAGTAAATCCAGGGGATGTACGATATGGTAAAACACATTTCATCAGGGTATCAGCCATGATTAGGGGTGTAGTCCAACTCTGCCATACACTGTTGCTTGATCTCAACCCTCGCATCCCGTCCAATAGACTTTGATAATCTGCTTCTTCAAATGCCAAATGTAAAGAAGAAGAAAATATATTTCAGCAAAACGACGCCAAATAAACAAAGGGACTTCTTTTTCAAAGATGATGTGAAATAATAGGAAGACATTTTGATCATTTTTGATTGGGTGGACTCTACTTGAAATATGTGTGGTGTCAGTTATGCTACAGTATGTGGTGTTTGAATGTAGATATTTGTTGTATACTTGGTAATAAAATAAGAAAATTTAACATTTTGCTGTCGTCAAGTCAAGTTGCCAAGTTTTCAAGCACTGCACACAATGCACCTTTTTTCAGACATTCGCGGAGATCACAATAATGGTAAATGCTGCAGATGTTAGCTCAAAGGGAAATTACTTTAAATGTCAAGTGCTGTGTACTTGTCTGCAGCGTGGCTTTGATTAACCGCTTTTGAGAGCAAAAAATAAAGGTGTTTAGTTACTTTTAGTACTTCAGGTATTTTAGCAATAACTTTGGAGAGAGAGCGTACTTTGGAAAAATAAATCACTTCTCTCCCCTGCAAGGAACATTAGGCGGCATTTCCCTGAAGCATGACAGAAGTGTAAGCCTTTCATAAGATAAAGCAGCTATTTAAATGTGCAATCATATATGCTAAATTGTTCTCCAGTGTTATTGCATATGACTCCATTTCCATTGCATTTCCCTCTTAAAGTACTTAATTTGCTTGACTTATTTTGTTTGGAGGCAATTGGGTTTAAAACGTTGATTAAAATCTCATTCCCCCTGTTGTCCTCATATCAGTACCTGTGCCTAAAGCATAACAGGCAACTCAGGGAGGCTTCCATTCCATTATTTCCACAACAACAATTATACAGACAAGCTTCCCAGGTGAAACTAAGAACATCCATTTCAGCCATAATGGTGTAATGATAAAAACATTTTTTTAGATTAATTCCATATTCTAATTAAAAGCATTAATATGTCCCTGTTGGAATTCAAAAAGTTAACCTTGGATATATGGTGTTTGTGTCTATGTGTTTCTCTCTAACATTGCAAACGACCACCCATTACAATGAGCCCATCCTGCCCACCAGCCAACCCTGCAACAGACAGACTTAGCCTACAAACAGACAATGATCCACTACTATGTTCTGTGATGCTAGGTAAGCACATCTAGCCTCAAATGACCTCAATTAATTAATGATACCTTTTTTTTCAGAGAGGAAGGGAAGAGAGGAAAGGAGGGAGAAATGGAACATTGTTCTCAAAATGTTCTACTGCTTATTGTTCATAGCCATTGAGAAGCATATACAACACAGTGGAACATTCAAATTACAAGCCAACGGTTTTGTTTTGTCTGTACATTCAGCTCTATTCTATGAGAACTGTTGTAGACATTCATGTATTATAATCACATCATATTGTCCTGCATGTCATTTATCCTGTCATTTAGTGCATGACATTTTCCATTTTGCAAAGAACACGTCCAGCCACTATATCCTATGAAGTATATGATACATGTATACTAGAAAGAACAAGGAACACATGGAAGTTGTAGCCAACCAGTAAAATACAGTGCACCCAATATGATTAATCAGGTAATGTAAGGATTATGCAAATTGTCAATCAGTTTAAACAAGAAGTGGTTAATTAGTATGACTGAGAAAAACCTTGCAGACATTAAAACTCTGTAACTTCACATTTCCCCTGAATCCTCTCTATTCTAAATCACAAATATTAATGATGTGCTGTGATTAACCTCCTTATTAATCATTATTTCTACAGGCCTAAATCCCTTCTACAGAGCATATAGAGCATGTGTCATTATATTAAAAAAAACATCTCTGTCTCTAACATCCTCCCAATACCCTTTACTGTAGTTCCCTGCTCCTTCCTACCCCTCCATCACTACCGCCACCACCTTTCACGCACACAGGCATGCACACACATGCGCACACACACACACACACTCTCTCTTTCTCGTTTTCTCTCTCTCTCTCTCTCTCTCTCTCTCTCTCTCTTTCACTCACTCACACACGCACACACACACTCCTGTCCCAGTGTTATGCAGAGGTGTCAAGGGTAATTTGTCTTAAGCCTCGGTGCTCTGTCTCCCATAAGAGGGTTTCAAACTGCAGCACAAGTTAATAAGACTCCGGCTGGCTCCCTTCACTAATCCTGCCCATGGTAAACTCACAGCAGCGCAGAAGCCACTCAATCATCCTCTAATAACATGCTGTACAAAAAAGATTCACTCCCTCGATCAGCTGAAACTGGAGGCAAGGCAAACTAACTTGCACCAGACAGAGAGCGAGAGATCTGTGCAGCGTGATGGGTTATTTAAACTTTATCCCTCCAAGCTACAGTGGAGCTTGTGTTTTTTGCTGTTTGGGAAATCCGTTTAACTGTGTTGTGTGCTCTCTGTGTATCCAGTATAACACCAAACATTTTAAAGGCCTGGACGGATGAATGTGTCATGGATGGACTCATACTGTACCTAGCTGCTGGTTAAAGGACTGAGGCTATATCCCAAATGTCTGCCTAATCCCTATACTATGTAGGGAATCGGGTACCATTTAGGATGCAGCCTTACTGTATAAGTAGTAATGGCTGTGTAAGAGGAGAACACCTTTTCATCAGGCATTAATCCAATGAAACCTTTCCCTCTATGCATTCAGATAAATGACTGCATAACAAACACAACAAACAGTCCTAATCCTGATAGCTACCAGTTCTGAACTTTTATTATTAATGCTGCCAACAGACACCTTTATCTTGCCACCGCATACTGTAGGTGCATGGAAAGATGGAGCAGAGGATTGGAGAAGGGGAGGGGAGTGGGAGAAAGAGAGATATATGTGAGGTGTTAACTGCATTTATCAGAGGCTATGGGTTATGTCAGAGAAGGGTAAGTAAAAATGATATCAAACTGTCCCCTGACCCTCCTCTATAGCTCCCTCCATCTCTCCATTCCTCCATCTCCTCTTCGTCCCATGCCCACCACCTCTCCAAAATGACGCATTTTTGTTGCAGGTTTCAAACAAACCATAGATGAACCCAGAGTTGCTCTCAGTGCTGTTAGAAAACTGTCCAAGCTGACAGAAGCCAGATCTGACAAATTGGACTTGGCACGGAGTGTATTATCCCAATACCCCCAACGACTAAATGCTACTTTCCTGCAAAGAGAAAATGAGTGGAGGAAAACTGCAAAAAATAGAGAGATCTGGAGCGTTGGGAGGATTTGCTAGGAAGTTTTATCAGTGGCAGTGTGTTAGATTAGGATATGGTTCAGTGTTCAGTTTGGGGTATGTATGCAGCACACACCGATAACATTTGTATTGAGCTGCCAATCTCACAAAGCCCTCTGGCATTTTTGGGGTTGGTGCTTCTTGATTTTGCCAGTCCGTCCATCATGGCAGAGGCAGCGGCTTGTGGAGGTGGGCCTGTATGTATTCCTGTCTGATCATTATCTAGAAGAGTGAAATAAACATGTCCGTCTCTGTGAGGTTGTTGTTACAGGCTCCTCTACTCATCTCCCTTCCAATTCTCTCCTCTGCTCTCATCTATTTTCCTCTCCTTTCTCCTTCTCCTCTTTCTCCCGTTTCTTGGCCTGCTTGTTTTCCAGAGAACTGAATGACTATCTTTCTTCCTGAGGCAATATTCAATACCAGCTGGAGTTATGCAAACATCTGGCCCCAGGAAGGTGGTAATTTAATAATGTATTGTTGTGAATGTTGTTTATTCTGTCCTCACGTTATTTAGCTATAATACAGATCAAATCAAATGTAATTTGTCACATGGACCGAATACAACAGGTGTAGACCTTACAGTGAAATGCTTACTTACAAGCCAATGCAGTTTTAAGAAAATACCTAAAAAAAGCAAGAGATAAAAAAATAACAAAAAATTAAAGAGCAGCAGTAAAATAACAGCAGCGGGGCTATATACAGGGGATACCGGTACAGAGTAAATGTGCGGGGGCACAAGTGTCAAGGTAATTGAGGTAATATATACATGTAGGTAGAGTTATTAAAGTGACTATGCATAGATAATAATAGAGAGTAGCAGCAGTGTAGAAGAGGTTCCCCGCAATGCAAATAGTCTGGGTAGCGATTTGATTAAATGTTCAAGAGTCTTATGGCTTGGGGGTAGAAGCTGTTTAGAAGCCTCTTGGACCGTGACTTTGGGCTCCGGTACTGCTTGCCGTGCGGTAGCAAAGAGAACAGTCGAAGACTAGGGTGGCTGGAGTCTTTGACAATTTTTGGCCTTCCTCTGACACTGCCTGGTTTAGAGGTCCTGGATGGCAGGAAGCTTGACCCAGTGATGTACTGAGCCGTACGCACTACCCTCTGTATAGCCTTGCGGTCGAAGGCTGAGCAGTTGCCATACCAGGCAGTGATGCAACCTGTCAGGATGCTCTCGATGGTGCAGCTGTAAAACCTTTTGAGGATCTGAGGACCCATGCCAAATCTTTTCAGTCTCCTGAGGGGGAATAGGTTTTGTCGTGCCCTCTTCACGACTGTCTTGGTGTGCATGGACCATTTTAGTTTGTTGTTGATGTGGACGCCAAGGAACTTGAAGCTCTCAACCTGCTCCACTACAACCCCGTCGATGAGAATGGGGGCATGCTCAGTCCTCCTCTTTGTGTAGACCACAATCATCTCCTTTGTATTGATCACGTTGAGGGAGAGGTTGTTGACCTTGCACCACACGGTCAGGTCTCTGATCTCCTCCCCCACATGGTCAGGTCTCATCGTTGTCGGTGATCAGGCCTACTACTGTTGTGTCATCGGCAAACTTAATGATGGTGTTGAAGTCTTGCCTGGCCGTGCAGTCATGAGTGAACAGGGAGTACAGGAGGGGACTGAGCACCAACCCCTGAGGGGCCCCCGTGTTGAGGATTAGTGTGGCGGATGTGTTGTTACCTAACCTTACAACCTAGGGGCGGCCCGTCAGGAAATCCAGGATCCAGTTGCAGAGGGAGGTGTTTAGTCCCAGGGTCCTTATCCTCTTACATCTAGACGTTCCGCTAGCGGAACACCTGCTCCAATATCCAGTGATAGGCGTGTCGCGAATTACAAATTCCTCAAAAATCCCCAAACTTCCAGTTTTCAAACATATGACTATTTTACACCATTTTAAAGACAAGACTCTCCTTTATCTAACCACACTGTCCGATTTCAAAAAGGCTTTACAGCGAAAGCAAAACATTAGATTATGTCAGCAGAGTACCCAGCCAGAAATAATCAGACACCCATTTTTCAAGCTAGCAATTAATGTCACAAAAAACAAAACCACAGCTAAATGCAGCACTAACCTTTGATGATCTTCATCAGATGACACGCCTAGGACATTATGTTATACAATACATGCATGTTTTGTTCAATCAAGTTCATATTTATATCAAAAACCAGCTTTTTACATTAGCATGTGACGTTCAGAACTAGCATTCCCACCGAACACTTCCGGTGAATTTACTAAATTACTCACGATAAACGTTCACAAAAAACATAAGAATTATTTTAAGAATTATAGATACAGAACTCCTTTATGCAATCGAGGTGTCCGATTTTAAAATAGCTTTTCGGTGAAAGCACATTTTGCAATATTCTGAGTAGATAGCTCGCCATCACAGGCTAGCTATTTTGACACCCACCAAGTTTGACCCTCACCAAACTCAGATTTACTATAAGAAAAATTGGATTACCTTTGCTGTTCTTCGTCAGAATGCACTCCCAGGACTTCTACTTCAATAACAAATGTTGGTTTGGTTAAAAATAATCCATAGTTATATCCAAATAGCGGCGTTTTGTTCGTGCGTTCAAGACACTATCCGAAGGGTGACGAAGGGTTACGCGCCCGATGCGTTTCGTGACAAAAAAAATCTAAATATTCCATTACCGTACTTCGAAGCATGTCAACCGCTGTTTAAAATCAATTTCTATGCTATTTTTCTCGTAAAAAAGCGATAATATTCCGACCGGGAGTCGTTGTTTTCGTTCAAAGACGAAAGAATAAAAACATGGTGTCGCCTCGTGCACGCGCCTCCAGTCTCTGTTCTCTGATCGACCACTTACCAAATGCGCTAGTGTTTTTCAGCCAGGGCCTGCAAAGACATCATTCAGCTTTTTGCCGCCTTCTGAGAGCCTATGGGAGCCGTAGGAAGTGTCACGTTACAGCAGAGATCCTCAGTTTTGGATAGAGATGATCAAGAAGGCCAAGAAATGGTCAGAGAGGGCGCTTCCTGTTTGGAATTTTCTCAGGTTTTGGCCTGCCAAATGAGTTCTGTTATACTCACAGACACCATTCAAACAGTTTTAGAAACTTTGGAATGTTTTCTATCCAAAGCTAATAATTATATGCATATTCTAGTTTCTGGGCAGGAGTAATAATCAGATTAAATCGGGTACGTTTTTTATCCGGCCGTGAAAATACTGCCCCCTATCCATAACAGGTTATCTTAGTGATGAGCTTTGATAGCACTATGGTGTTGAACGCTGAGCTGTAGTCAATGAATAGCATTCTCACATAGGTGTTCCTTTTGTCCAGGTGTGAAAGGGCAGTGTGGAGTGCAATAGAGATTGCATCATCTGATGTGGTGTACTCCTCAAAGCCATCGGAAGAATCCCGGAACATATTCCAGTCTGTGCTAGCAAAACAGTCCTGTAGTTTAGCATCTGCTTCATCTGACTTTTTTATAGACCGATTCACTGGTGCTTCCTGCTTGGGGCTACAGGTTAGCAATGAACCCCGAGTCGGGATTGCTAACAAGGCTGGAAATTCAAAACATCAAAAATCTAATAATTTCAATTTCTCAAACAATCAACTATTTTACACAATTTAAAAGGTAAACATCTCCTTAATCTAACCACATTGTTCGATTTTCAAAGAGGCTTTACGGCAAAAGCATAAAGTTAGATTATGTTAGGACAGTACATAGCCACAAAAGTACAAACATCCATTTTCAATTCAAGGTCAGGCTTCACCAAAAGCAGAAACCAGCTAGAATTATGCACTAACCTTTGTCAATCTCCATCAGATGACACTCCTAGGACATTATGTTATACAATACATGCATTTTTTGTTCCATCAAGTTCATATTTATATCCAAAAACAGCATTTTACAGTAGCATGAAATTCAGATTTTTTTCTTCTCTGAAATGCTTCCGGTGAACATAACAAAATTACTATTCGAAAACATTGGTAAATTATAATATTGTCATTCAAAGAATAATATATTATCATCTCGTAATTGCTACCGAACGGCCAGATCTCAAAATAACTTTACTGGGAAATCACATTTTGCAATAAACGGGGTGCTATGCTAAGAACAATAAGCTATGCTATACAGTTAGCATCATCTAATATCGATAATAACATTGTAAATATCCCCTTACCTTTGATTATCTCCATCAGAAGGCACTGCCAGGAATCCCAGGTCCGGAACAAATGTGGTTTCTTTTGACAAAGTTCATAATTTATGTCCAAATAACAACAAGTAGTTAGCGTTCATTATGCTCCCACAAAACGTGGTGGGGGGGGTGTAAAATCACGCCGAAAAGCTAAAAAAAACTAGTAAATAATCTATTTACGTTCGTTCAAACATGTCAAACGTTGCTTAGCATTAATCTTTTGGTCCATTTTTAACGTTAAACATCAGTAATATTTTCACACAACCTATCCTATGTCTAGATAAACAATGATGACAAACTCACGCTTCTCAGATTTATGTGCAGGCGCAAAAAAATGAAGTGATGACATGTCAACTTCCTTGCATTCTAATTTGCTCTCTGTTTATCATAGACGCTTCAAACAACTTTATAAAGATCGTTGACATCTAGTGGAAGCCGTAGGTGTTGCGAAATGAATCCTTTCTCACTATGGTATCTATAAAACAATGACACTAAATAGTACAGTCACAAAATTCACATTTTTTTGGATCTATTTTTCACAGGTTTTTGCCTGCAATATGAGTTTTGTTATACTTACAGACACCATTCAAACTCTTTTAGAAAACTCAGAGTGTTTTCTATCCGAATGTGTTAATAATATGCATATCCTAGCTTCTGAGTTGGTGTAGGAGGCAGTTAAAAATGGGCACATATTTTTTTCAAAATTTCTCAATACTGCCCCCGAGCCCCAACAGGTTAAGGATTCCAGCTTTAAATGTGTCAGAATGAGTCAGAGTTTCATTTCTTACAGGCTAAGATGACATTCAGGACTTGAGTGTGAGTATTAATTTGTCTCAAGTAGATCCGACACACATTAGCAATGGGGGGGTTAAGAAGCTGAATGCGTCCCAAATTGCACCATATTCCTTATACAATGCACTACTTTTAACTGGGGCCTATAGGGAATAGGGTGCCATTTGTGACCTCAGACTATAATTTCCCCCTGCTTTGGAGCAGCAGAGGTTATTTCCTGACAAGATCCTCTTCATTCTTGGGGGTTTAGTCAGCTGGGTGGTGGAGTGGTGAGGCGGTTGAGGAAGGGGTAAGGGGGAGGTCAGGACATAGGGCTCACCTCGGGCTCAGAAGGCACTGGGGTGTTAGAGAGTCTTGTCATGATGACACCAGGATTGTTTCTGAGAAAGCATGGCCTGGAGTATTCACTCCAGACTGGAGGAGATGACCATGCCAGTACTATGAGTACACATCACAGGGTTCAGCTTATGAGACAGGATAAAAGACCATAAATATCATCACACTTCAGTTCTCAAAGAACACATTTTAATTTGTTCCTGAATTTACTATTATTAGATATTCTTCTGTAATGATAACAGTCCACTTTCAGTTTCTCCTCAAAATGTTGACAAGTCAATTCTACATTCTACCCTTTTCACCCACAGTTCCATAATCATGTGTTGAATATTCATATGCTAAGTCAATGTGTGCAGCCATTGTGTAAACACACAGCATCTAATTGGCAATTATTTTTACAGAGAAACCATATGATTTCACATGTGGAATCATGTGAAAACATGTATTTTTGGAACACTTCACGTGATCACGTTTTCACATGTATAGTTTATTTGATCACATGTTGGTTTACATGTTGTCACATTAACTTCACATAAGATCACGTGATCTCATGAAAACATGTGTTTTTGGAACACTTCATGTCTTCACGTGAAATGAATGTTGTTTTTGCATAAGGGTAATTCATATAATAGCCACACTTTATCAAGCTGAATTACCTCGCCAGACTATTCCAATAAGTGTCTTTTATCTGGAGAGTCAGAGCTGAACACTGACGTATGGACCTCGATAGAATAACTAATTTGCTGAACTGAACAGGTAAGAAGAGCAACACACAAATGCATGCACTCATGCGCACGCGCACACGCATGCACTCATGCGCACGCGCACACGCACACGCACACGCACACACACACACACAGACACACATAGTGTCAAAGACATAGCATCCTGTCAGGACCGAGTACACAATACAATGTGTATTCCCAGGGTTCGTTACATTTGTTATGAGCGTGACCTCCTTTAATCCACCGTGGCTCGCTCGCCAGCCTCTCCTGTGCATTAATTAACGCTCCGTTCTGAAGGCGTAAACAGATCGATGGGCATCCATTGGCACAGGTAGAAATAGACACAGCAAACAAGGTGGCCAACAGGGTCAAAAGCATCTCATACTTACATGCAAGACACAACAACTTTGATCGAGAAACAACACTACTGATGTGGAAGGCTGACACCTACGTTTTCATGCACTCTCAAGCCTTCTCTAGCCTTCCCATGTCGATGCGCTCTCTCTGATTCTCTCTTTCCTCTCTCTCTTTCTCTCTCTCTAGCTCTCAGTCTCTTTCTCTCTCAATTCCTGTCTCTCATAGAAAACAACAGGCCTTCTCAGCCCACCACAGGAGTTCGTGGCACCTGAATTGTGGAGGACGGGCTCGTGGAATGGTATAAAATACATCAGACACATAGGTTTCCATGTGTTTGATGCCATTCCATTCGCTCTATTCCAGCCATTATTATGAGCTGTCCTCCACTCAGCAGCCTCCACTGCAGCCCACATATGCCAAACATACTGTATAATGTCATCCATGCATTAGTTAGGCCCAAGCCCACCTGAGTTCACATAGGAGTGTGACAGGGCAGGGGAGGCATGTCATGCCATGCAACCGCCATTTACTACATGTTCGCCAGCTAGGCATTTGTCACGGTACGACTGGGCAGAAGGATGCAGATATTATAAGGACCGTGACTCATATGCTCACATGCAGGCGCACACACACACATATACACACACACACACACACATGCAGGCGCACACGCACACACATACACACTGACACACACACACTCTTGTACCACATACACCCAAAGACAGGAAATGCCCCCCCCCACCCCACACAAACACACAATTTCCTGCATTCCAGGAGTGAGGGCAGCGATGGACTCTGCAGGATAGGACAGGGATACAGACAGAGACAGGAACACATTGAAAGTCCCTCCTCAACCTTTGCTTATCCTATTAATAAACCAATGCTTTGCTCAGAGCTCCTCACAAGCATACACATAAGAAAACACACACACTCAAACCTAAACAGGTAACCTCTCTCACACACAGAAGCAGACAGGCTGTCAGCATGTGGTTTCCTAACGACTTATCTCATCCTCAGCCGGATCAGCTAGATCGGATTAGATGAGTCGTGACAGGGGCTGTTGACAGTGTGTGTGAAATGTTAAACCTGCGAGCTGAGGCAGACAGGGGGCAGGATATGTGTATCAAATGGCACCCTATTCCCTATATGTCCTGGTCAAAAGTAGGTCACCAAATAGGTAATAGTGTGCCATTTGGGACGTAGGTAGAGACAGAGGTGGGAACAGGCAGGCAGGTTGACGACTTTGATGGAGGGGGATTTAGTGAAAATGCCTCGTCTAGCACTTTCTCCGCAGTGTGTGTGCTTGTGTGTGTGTGTGTGTACATGTGGTGTGTGTGTACATGTGGTGTGTGTGTATGTCTGCTTGCTTTCTCCACACTCCGATGGATTAGACATGCTGAAGGCAGCAAGAAGGGCTGAGCTGAGAAAGAATGGTCTCATAGACTAGACGTAACATAATAAATGTAAATCCAGAACACTTAAATTAGTATGATATGTTACTTTTGGTATGGTTACATAAGATATAAAGTAACTTAAGGCACCTCTTAAGGATCCAACCCTTTTTTTCAATTTTCACCTAAAATGACATAACCAAATCTAACTGCCTGTAGCTCAGGACCTGAAGGAAGGATATGCAAATTCTTGATACCATTAGAAAGAAAATAAGTTTGTGGAAATGTGAAATGAATGTAGGAGAATATAACACATTAGATCTGGTAAAAGGTAAGACAAAGAAAAACAATTATTTAAAATAAATAAATGTACCACCATCTTTGAAATGCAAGAGAAAGGCCATAATGTATTATTCCAGCCCAGGCACAATTTAGATTTTGGCCACTAGATGGCAGCAGTGTATGTGCAAAGTTATAGACTGATCCAATGAACCATTGCATATCTGTTCAAAATGTTGTATCAAGACAGCCCAAATGTGCCTAATTGGTTTATTAATACCTTTTCAAGTTCATAATTGTGCATTCTCCTCAAACAATTGCATGGTATTCTTTCACTGTAATAGCTACTGTAAATTGGACTATGCAGGTAGATTAACAAAAATGTAAGCTTTCTGCCCATATCAGATATGTCTACGTCCTAGGAAATGTTCATGTTACTTACAACCTCATGCTAATCATATTAGCCTATGTTAGCTTAACCATCCCATGGGGGGGACACTGATCCTGTAGAGGTTTTAAGGCAAGAAGAGAGGGAGGGAGGCCAGGCATATAATACAGATGTCTAGTAACCCAAAGGTTGTGTGCTTGAATCTCATCACGGACAACTTTAGCATGGTAGCTAATTAGTAACAATGTAACTAGGCTATATATAACTTTTTAGCTACTTAGCATGTTAGCTAAACCTTCCCATACACCTAACCTTATCCCTTTAACCTAACTCCTAACCTTAACCCTAACCCTAAAGCTAGCAAATGTTAGCGTTAGCCACCTAGCTACCTAGCTAACGTTAGTCACAACAAATTGGAATTCGTAACATATCATACGTTTTGCATATTTGTAAAATATTGTACATTTGGCTAATTCATAACATATTGTACGAATTGCAATTCGTAACATATCATACCAAATGAGTGATGGACAGCCACAAATTAATACATATCATACAAAACTTAACATATCAAACTAAATATTCCAGATTTACATACATAATAATACGAAATGATCTGAGTCCCCGCTGCATGACAAGGAACAGGTCTCATTCCACACTGCACTCCTCTACACACCTCATTTTTAAATGTGTATAAGTGTAAAAAATGCATTGTATGCAGAAAAGGGTTTACTGGCTTATGTGATGATGGCACAATAAAGGTTTATAAAGTCAATACTCTGAAGTATAGGCCAATAATTTGCTGCAAGGCATGCATGGCAATAAATAACTGAATCAATAATAGAGTAAATAAATGAAATGGGTGATGGGACAGTCCCTCCCTCCCTCCCTCCCTCTTTCTCTCTCCCTTTCTCTCTCTCTCTCTCTATCTCTCCCTCTCTCACTGCCAACCTCCCTTATGGAAAAAACACATGCTATGAAGGAAACTAGTTTTTTTGGAACACCTCACTTCAACACGTGTTTTTGGAACACTTCACATAGGAAAACAACAATTAGTCGTTATGATACACAAAGAGCTTTTAACATAGTCAACTGCATATGTTTATTTATACAGCAGTCATTAATCAACGTGTCCTCATCTGGGATTTGAACTCACAAGCTCTTGGTTAACAGCATCTCGATCTTTCTGCTATGCCACCACGCCTGTGTTAATAACTGATTTCACCTGTATTCTTACACTTTGGACTTCAAAGTGAGTCTCAGATTTGATAAAAAATAAACTCAAGAAAAACTATATATGTAGTAGTGGTAGTGATTCAAGTGATTCAGGAGTAACATTAAAACAGAACAATATGCCCCACCAACATTAGACAACAATACAGAAAAGACTCAAATTGCTGAAATAAGTCAATTAAATCAATGATGAGATAATAGTCAGATTAATTGAGAACTAAAATACCTGTGCAGATGGCACTTTTTTGCTAAGTGTAGAGATGTATTATATGTTATGTCCTGACGACTGGTAAAACCAGGTCACGATGGGTAAAATACATTTCTTGAGAAACTCTTGCAAATATCCTAACATAGTCCTCACCTTTACGGAAAAACATGTCACATGTAAAGTGTTCCAAAAATACATGCTTTCACTTGTGAAATGTCACACGAAGGGTTCCAAAAACACATTTTCACATGTGAAAAAACACATTTTTACATTTTACATTTTAGTCATTTAGCAGACGCTCTTATCCAGAGCGACTTACAGTAGTGAATGCATACATTTCATACATTTTTTTTTTTTTTTTTTTTTTCTGTGCTGGCCCCCCGTGGGAATCGAACTCACAACCCTGGTGTTGCAAACACCATGCTCTACCAACTGAGCTACAGGGAAGGCCCACACGTTTTCATGTGTAAAATGCCACGTGAATTGTTCCAAAAACACGTTTTCACATGTGAAGAGCCCAATTCATACGGTGCCATTTTTACCACATTCTTGCTAGGATAAGCCTTTGATATCTCCCGTGCACATGCCGGCAAGTTTAGGAGTAGACGTGGGCACAAAAAAACACCATCACAATAAAAAGTATTATTATCTCATTGTAATCAGGTCCTAAGAAACACCATAAGACTAATAAAATGTATTTTCAAAAGAATAGAATGGTATATTTTGAGTTTAAATATGTCACTGGCCTGTGCAGCCTAAATGCGACATGGCTGCGCCATGTACAGTGCCTTGCAAAGGTATTCATCCCCCTTCACGTTTTTCCTATTTTGTTGCATTACAACCTGTAATTTAAATGGATTTTTATTTGGATTTCATGTAATGGACATACACAAAATAGTCCAAATTGGTGAAGTGAAATGAAAAAAATTCAATGATTGCAAAATTTTCAAAGGATTAAAAAAACTGGAAAGTGGTGTGTGCATATGCATTCATATGAATCCCCTAATTAAGATCTGATGCAACCAATTACCTTCAGAAGTCACATAATTAGTTAAATATAGTCCACCTGTGTGCAATCTGAGTGTCACATGATCTGTCACATGATCTCAGTATATATACACCTGTTCTGAAAGGCCCCAGAGTCTGCAACACCACTAAGCAAGGGGCACCACCAAGCAAGCAGCACCATGAAGACCAAGGAGCTCTCCAAACAGGTCAGGGACAAAGTTGTGGAAAAGTACAGATTAGGGTTGGGTCATAAAAGAATATCAGAAACTTTGAATATCCCACGAAGCACCATTAAATCCATTATTAATTAGTCAGAGAGGCAACAAAGAGACCAAAGATAACCCTGAAGGAGATGCAAAGCTCCACAGCGGAGATTGGAGTATCTGTCTATAGGACCACTTTTAGCCGTACACTCCACAGAGCTGGGCTTTACGGAAGAGTGGCGAGAAAAAAAGCCATTGCTTAAAGAAAAAAATAAGAAAACACGTTTGGTGTTTGCCAGAAGACATGTGGGAGACTCCCCAAACATACGGAAGAAGGTACTCTCGTCAGATGAGACTACAATTTAGCTTTTTGGCCATCAAAGAAAATGCTATGTCTGGCGCAAACCCAACACCTCTCATCACCCTGAGAACACCATCCCCACAGGGAAGCATGGTGGTGGCAGCATCATGCTGTGGGGATATTTTTCATTGGCAGGGACTGGGAAACTGGTCAGAATTGAAGGAATGATGGATGGCGCTAAATACAGGGAAATTCTTGAGGGAAACCTGTTTCAGTCTTCCAGAGATTTGAGACTGGGATGGAGGTTCACCTTCCAGCAGGACAATGACACTAAGCCTACTGCTAAAGCAACACTCAAGTGGTTTAAAGGGAAACATTTACATGTCTTGGAATGTTCTAGTCAAATCCCAGACCTCAATCCAATTAAGAATCTGTTGTATGACTTAAAGATTGCAGTACACCAGCGGAAGCCATCCTACTTGAAATGGCTGGAGCAGTTTTGCCTTGAAGGATGGGCATAAATCTCAGTGGCTAGATGTACCAAGCTTATAGAGACATACCCCAAGAGACTTGCAGCTGTAATTGCTGCAAAAGGTTGCACTACAAAGTATTGACTTTGGGGGGGGGAATAGTTATGCATGCTCAAGTTTTCTGTTTTTTTTTGTCTTATTTCTTGTTTGTTTCACAATAAAAAATATTTAGCATCTTCAAAGTGATAGGCATGTTGTGTAAATCCAATGATACAAACCCCCCAAAAAATCTATTTTATTTCCAGGTTGTAAGGCAACAAAATAGGAAAAAATACTTTCACAAGCCACTGTACATGAAATCAGTGATTTTTTTCATTAAACAGACAAGACAAACTTAGGCTACCCTGACCACAGTCAACACACATATATTTTATATCTGGCTAACAATATAATGAAACATAACAGAATAAAATACAAATAATATTTTTCCCACACAACTTGCATCACAG
This sequence comes from Salmo salar, assembly GCF_965601325.2. Taxonomy (NCBI): domain Eukaryota; kingdom Metazoa; phylum Chordata; class Actinopteri; order Salmoniformes; family Salmonidae; genus Salmo; species Salmo salar. Next base: position 8,823,138 of record NC_138319.1, read on the forward strand.
CATCATGTGAACAGCTGTCATAAAAAAAGTGATATTTTGAAACAGAGCCCAAGGCAAGCCCATGCTTTTTTGATGCACATTTAATCTCTTTCCAACAGTGGTTCTCCTTTAAAAGTTGCGTCATACTGCAGCACACCGTGCGGGCTGCTGCAGAATTCTATGGCACGTTATTTAATTGCCAGCCATTTTTACCATATGCTAGTTAGTGCAAGTTTGACCACCAGAGGGCATTTTTGAGAAGCATTTGATAGTCTTCTATTTTGGCATTACCAGAGAATTTAAACCCTTTTTTTATAATAACATAATATATGGGATTGATTTAAGAAATGTTGTTTAACCTGTTAGGGCTAGGGGGCAGTATTGACACGGCTGGATAAAAAACATACCCGATTTAATCTGGTTACCACTCCTACCCAGTAACTAGAATATGCATATACTTATTACATATGGATAGAAAACACCCTAAATTTTCTAAAACTGTTTGAATGGTGTCTGTGAGTATAACAGAACTCAAATGGCAGGTCAAAACCTGAGAGATTCCTTTACAGGAAGTGGCCTGTCTGACCATTTCTTGAACTTCTTTTCCATCTCTATCATTTACTAAGGATCTCTGCTCTAACGTGACACTTCCCACGTCGTCCATAGGCGCTCAGAGCCCGGGAAAAAACAGAATGTCGTCATTCCAGCCCCAGGCTGAAACACATTATCGCCTTTCTCAAGTGGCCGATCAAGGGACACGGGCTTATGCGCGTGACCCCGACCGCCCCCGCCTTTGGGATTTTTTCCTCTGTTTGCCGAAAAGGAGATTCCCTGTCGGAATATTATCGCTTTTCTACGAGAAAAATGTCGTAAAAATTGATTTTAAACAGCGGTTGACATGCTTCGAAGTACGGTAATGGAATATTTAGAATTTTATTGTCACGAATTGCGCCATGCGCGTGACACTTCTTTACTATTTCGGATAGTGTCTGGAACGCACGAACAAAACGCCGCTATTCGGATATAACGATGGATTATTTTGGACCAAGCCAACATTTGTTATTGAAGTAGCAGTCCTGGGTGTGCATTCTGACGAAGACAACAAAAGGTAATCAAACTTTTATAATAGTAAATATGATTATGGTGAGTGCTAAACTTGCCGGGTGTCTAAATAGCGAGCCCGTGATGCCTGGGCTATGTACTTAGAATATTGCAAAATGTGCTTTCACCAAAAAGCTATTTTAAAATCGGACATATCGAGTGCATAGAGGAGGTCTGTATCTATAATTCTTAAAATAATTGTTATGCTTTTTGTGAACGTTTATCGTGAGTAAACGCAAGCGTCCCACCTAGCCCATAGAGGTTAATTAATTTTGATTAATATTATGGTGTTTCCATTTCAAGAATTACAAAAAACAAATCCCTCACAGTTTCTGTTAGGATGGAAAGGAAAATATGGAGCTGTACAACGTGACTGTCGGGAGTAGGCTACAGTACTAAGAGCATAAGAGGATTGGCGGATTCTAAATTAATATATAAGGGGCATTTTTCGTTAGGGCAAATCTGATCTGTGAGAATATGTAAGGGGCTTTTATATCATTCTAAATTAATTCATAATAATAATAATCGCTTTGTTTAAAAATGAACGATATTTTGGAGATTATTTAGTTTTCATTTAACCTAGAGTGAGCGAGAAAAAGACCATTGTTGAACATGGGGTGAGACATTCTCACAAATGTATAAATAAAGCCAGTTTGTTATTTAGAGTTATTTATTTCTGTTTTTAGAGGGAGAGAACCCAAAAGCCACCTTATGGGTCTCCCGGTGGCGGCTGGCACAGGTATCGAACCAGCATCTGTGGCAACGCAATGCAGTGTCTTAGACTGCTACGCAACTCGGGGGGCCCCATCCACAAAATGTTTAACGCTGATCAATTGCCTTGCACAAAGTATCAAAATACAGAGATGTGTTGGTAAAGGTATATTGTCCTGCTAATAGCCCATAATGGGCTATTATAATGCTGTACATGGTGTCCAGGTCAGGATAACCAAAACATTTCTTTATTATAGACTATCAGAAAGAATGTTGGTACTTATATATTTTGATCCAAAGCCGTGAATGAGTGAGTCACTCAGCTTTATGTAGGTGCCAGGGCTATATGACTGTGCCATCAGCTTGATCGTATACTGTATAACAATATTTTGGAGATTATTTTGTTTTCAAAAAAAGAAAGTGAGCGATTGCAATCTGAATAAAGGCCAAAATAATATTTGTAAAGGCCAAAACATTTATTTCTGGTTTTAGAGGGAGAGAAATGCTGGGCCAATTGTGCGCAGCTCTATGGGACTCCCAATCAGTGTCAGACGTGATACATAATAATAATAATACTTTTTCCCCCTTCCACATGTTAAAGGTTCCAATTCACAATTTTTTTTATCAATTAGGATATTTGAGTTTAACCACAATATTTGTTGAATTACTTGTCTTTTCTGGTTGATTAAACTGAAATTGCAACCAATCACGGCCGGTTGTGATACAGCCAACCTAACAAAGAAATACATTTGACGAATTCTCCCCCTACCCTCCTTCTAGGCAACTCTATTGTCCTGCTAATAGTCCTGCTAATAGCCATAATCAAATCAACTTAAAATGAATTTATAAAGCCCTTCTTACATCAGCTGATATCTCAAAGTGCTGTACAGAAACCCAGCCAAAAACCCCAAACAACAAGCAATGAAGGTGTAGAAGCACGGTGGCTAGGAAAAACTCCCTAGAAAGGCCAGAACCTAGGAAGAAACCTAGAGAGGAACCAGGCTATGAGAGGTGGCCAGTCCTCTTCTGGCTGTGCCGGGTGGAGATTATAACAGAACATGGCCAAGATGTTCAAATGTTCATAGATGACCAGCAGGGTCAAATAATAATAATCACAGTGGTTGTCGAGGGTGCAACAGGTCAGCACCTCAGGAGTGAATGTCAGTTGGCTTTTCATAGCTGATCATTCAGAGTATCTCTACCGCTCCTGCTGTCTCTAGAGAGTTGAAAACAGCAGGTCTGGGACAGGTAGCACGTTCGGTGAACAGGTCAGGGTTCCATAGCCACAGGCAGAACAGTGTCTCCTGACCCCTCCTGTCTCAGCCTCCAGTGTTTATGCTGCAGTAGTTTATGTGTCGGGGGGCTAGGGTCAGTCTGTCACATCTGGAGTATTTCTCTTGTCTTTTCCGGTGTCCTGTGTGAATTTAAATATGCTCTCTCTAATTCTCTCTTTCTCTTTCTTTCTTTCTCTCTCTTGGAGGACCTGAGCCCTAGGACCATGCCTCAGGACTACCTGGCTTGATGACTCCTTGCTGTCCCCAGTTCACCTGGCCGTGCTGCTGCTCCAGTTCCATCTGTTCTGCTTGCAGCTATGGAACCCTGACCTGTTCACTGGACGTGCTACCTGTCCCAGACCTGTTGTCCCAGACCTGCTGGAACCCTGACCTATTCACCGGACGTGCTACCTGTCTCAGACCTGCTGTTTTCAACTCTCTAGAGACAGCAGGAGCGGTAGAGATACTCTCAAAGATCGGCTATGAAAAAGCCAACTGACACTTACTCTTGTGTTACTGACTTGTTGCACCCTCGACAACTACTATGATTATTATTATTATTTGACAATGCTGGTCATTTATGAACATTTGAACATCTAGGCCATGTGCTGTTATAATCTCCACCCGGCACAGCCAGAAGAGGACTGGCCACCCCTCATAGCCTGGTTCCTCTCTAGGTTTCTTCCTAGCCACCGTGCTTCTACACCTGAATTGCTTGCTGTTTGGGGTTTTAGGCTGGGTTTCTGTATAGCACTTTGTGATATCAGCTGATGTAAGAAGGGCTATATAAATACATTTGATTTGATTTGATTCGAAACTGGAGCAGCAGCACAGCCAGGTGGACTGGGGACAGCAAGGAGTCATCAGGCCAGGTAGTCCTGAGGCATGGTCCTAGGGCTCAGATCCTCAGAGAGAGAGAAAGAAAGAATTAGACAGAGCATACTTAAATTCACACAGGACACCGGATAAGACAGGAGAAATAATCCAGATATAACAGACTGACCCTAGCCCCCCGACACATAAACTACTGCAGCATAAACACTGGAGGCTGAGACAGGAGGGGTCAGGAGACATTGTGGCCCCGTCCGACGATACCCCTGGACAGGGCCAAACAGGCAGGATATAACCCCACCCACTTTGCCAAAGCACATCCCCCACACCACTAGGGAGATATCTTCAACCAGCAACTTACCATCCTGAGACAAGGCCGAGTATAGCCCACAAAGATCTCCGCCACGACACAACCAAAGGGGGGCGCCAACCCAGACAGGAAGATCACGTCAGTGACTCAACCCACTCAAGTGACGCACCCCTCCTAGGGACGGCATGGAAGAGCACCAGTAAGCCAGTGACTCAGCCCCTGTAATAGGGTTAGAGGCAGAGAATCCCATTGGAGAGAGGGGAACCGGCCAGGCAGAGACAGCAAGTGCGGTTCGTTGCTCTTGTGCCTTTCCGTTCACCTTCACACTCCTGGGCCAGACTACACTCAATCATAAGACCTACTGAAGAGATAAGTCTTCAATAAAGACTTAAAAGTTGAGACCGAGTCTACGTCTCTCACATGGGTAGGCAGACCATTCCATAAAAATAGTACTCTATAGGAGAAAGCCCTGCCTCCAGCTGTTTGCTTAGAAACTCTAGGGACAGTTAGGAGGCCTGCGTCTTGTGAATGTACCGTACGTGTAGGTATGTACAGCAGGACCAAATCGGAAAGATAGGTAGGAGCAAGCCCATGTAATGCTTTGTAGATTAGCAGTAAAACCTTCAAATCAGCCCTTGCCTTAATAACAGGAAGCCAGTGTAAAGAGGCTAACACTGGTGTAATATGATCAAATATTTTGGTTCTAGTCAAGATTCTAGCAGCCGTGTTTAGCACTAACTGAAGTTTATTTAGTGCTTCATCCGGGTAGCCGGAAAGTAGAGCATTGCAGTAGTCCAACCTTGTCATGAGCGGAATGAACAGTTTAAGGAGTGAGTCAAACGCAGGAGACTGAGGTCCGTTGGAACAATCTTAATTTAATAAATCCACGGGTAAGTTTCACATACGGCTGGGAGCATAACAGTCAGAAAAAATGACAAAAAGATGCTCCGCTCAAAAGGCAGACGGGGCGCAGCCCGGCAACCCTAATGCCTATATAATATAAGTAACACCACACGTAACAACGAACAATCCCGCACAAAATCCTAGCTAAACACAGACAGACTAAATAACCCCCCCACTAATGACAAAACACAAAATAGGTGCAAACAAAAACCAGACATAACTAATAGACACTGAAACACAGATCGGTGGCACCTAGTAGGCCGGCGACGACGACGACGACCGCCGAGCGCCGCTCGACCGAGGAGAGGCGCCCCCTTCTGTGGATGTTGTGACAAACCTAGAAGTGACAAAAGCATGGATACATTTTTTCGGCATAAATTTTGGACAGAAAGTTTCAGATTTTTGCAATGTTACGTAGATGGAAAAAACAGTCCTTGAAACAGTCTTGATATGTTCGTCAAAAGAGAGATCAGGGTCCAGAGTAACGCCGAGGTCCTTCTCAGTTTTATTTGAGATGACTGTACAACCATCAAGATTAATTGTCAGATTCAACAGAAGATCTCTTTGTTTCTTGGGACCTAGAAGAAGCATCTCTGTTTTGTCCAAGTTTAAAAGTAGAACATTTGCAGCCATCCACTTCCTTATGTCTGAAACACAGGCATCCAGCTAGGGCAATTTTGGGGCTTTACCATGTTTCATCGAAATGTACAGCTGCGTGTCATCTGCATAGCAGTGAAAGTTAACATTATGTTTCCGAATGACATCAGCAAGAGGTAAAATATATAGTGAAAACAATAGTGGTCCTAAAACGGAACCTTGAGGAACACCGAAACTGACAGTTGACTTGTCAGAGGACAAACCATCCACAGAGACAAACTGATATCTTTCCGACAGATAAGATCTAAACCAGGCCAGAACTTATCCGTGTAGACCAATTTGGGTTTCCAATCTCTCCAAAAGAATGTGGTGATCGATGGTATCAAAAGCAGCACTAAGGTCTAGGAGCACGAGGACAGATGCAGAGCCTCGGTCTGACGCCATTAAAAGGTCATTTACCACCTTCACAAGTGCAGTCTCAGTGCTATGATGGGGTCTAAAACCAGACTGAAGCGTTTCGTATACATTCTTTGTCTTCAGGAAGGCAGTTACATTGTTTTAGTTTGAACGTGCAGACAGGCACTAAGAACAGCGGGAATGTTTCCCTAGTCAGCGTTTCTCTAGTCAGTGGATAAAGCTGGAGAACGGCAAGGCAATCCCATTGTGCGCCACTCGGGAGCCATGATCAACAACACCAATATATATTGTCCTGCTAGAAATGTTGTTTGTGGAATTCACAGCCTGCTACGATTATGAAAAACAGGGTTAATAATATATCTGTGAGAATATCTAAGGGGCTTTTATATAATTCTAAATGAATAAATAAAAATAATATTTTTTAAATAACGTAGAGTTAGAAAAAGGCCATTCTTGAACATGGGGTGAAACATTGTTACTGATATGTAAATAAAGCCTGTTTGTTATTTGAATTATTTATTTCTGGTTTTAGAGGGAGAGAAATCAAAAGCCTACATTGGTTCCTCCTTTAAAAGTTGCGAACTTACAACGCGGGACTTAGCCTGTTAGGGCTAGGGGGCAGCATTGACACGGCTGGATAAAAAACATACCCGATTTAATCTGGTTACCACTCCTACTCAGTAACTAGAATATGCATATACTTATTACATATGGATAGAAAACACCCTAAATTTTCTTAAACTGTTTGAATGGTGTCTGTGAGTATAACAGAACTCAAATGGCAGGTCAAAACCTGAGAGATTCCTTTACAGGAAGTGGCCTGTCTGACCATTTGTTGAACTTCTTTTCCATCTCTATCATTTACTAAGGATCTCTGCTCTAACGTGACACTTCCCACGTCTTCCATAGGCTCTCAGAGCCCGGGAAAAAACAGAATGTCGTCATTCCAGCCCCAGGCTGAAACACATTATCGCCTTTCTCAAGTGGCCCATCAAGAGACACTAGCTTATGCGCGTGACCCCGACCGCCCCCGCCTTTGGGATTTTTTCCTCTGTTTGCCGAAAAGGAGATTCCCTGTCGGAATATTATCGCTTTTCTACGAGAAAAATGTCGTAAAAATTGATTTTAAACAGCGGTTGATATGCTTCGACGTACGGTAATGGAATACTTAGAATTTTATTGTCACGAATTGCGCCAAGCGCGTGACACTTCTTTACTATTTCGGATAGTGTCTGGAACGCACGAACAAAACGCCGCTATTCGGATATAACAATGGATTATTTTGGACCAAACCAACATTTGTTATTGAAGTAGCTGTCCTGGGTGTGTATTCTGACGAAGACAACAAAAGGTAATGACATTTTTATAATAGTAAATATGATTATGGTGAGTGCTAAACTTGCCGGGTGTCTAAATAGCGAGCCCGTGATGCCTGGGCTATGTACTTAGAATATTGCAAAATGTGCTTTCACCAAAAAGCTATTTTAAAATCGGACATATCGAGTGCATAGAGGAGGTCTGTATCTATAATTCTTAAAATAATTGTTATGCTTTTTGTGAACGTTTATCGTGAGTAATTTAGTAAAATGTTAGCGAATTCCCCGGAAGTTTGCGGGAGGTATGCTAGTTCTGAACGTCACATGCTAATGTAAAAAGCTGGTTTTTGATATAAATATGAACTTGATTGAACAAAACATGCATGTATTGTATAACATAATGTCCTAGGGTTGTCATCTGATGAAGATCATCAAAGGTGAGTGCTGCATTTAGCTGTCTTCTGGGTTTTGGTGACATTATATGCTGGCTTGAAAAATGGGTGTCTGATTATTTCTGGCTTGGTACTCTGCTGACATAATCTAATGTTTTGCTTTCGTTGTAAAGCCTTTTTGAAATCGGACAGTGTGGTTAGATTAACGAGAGTCTTATCTTTAAATGGCTGTAAAATAGTCATATGTTTGAGAAATTGAAGTAATAGGATTTTTAAGGTTTTGAAAATCGCGCCACAGGATAGCCGTGGCTTCAAAAAGGCTTTACAACGAAAACAAAACATTAGATTATGTCAGCAGAGTACCCAGCCAGAAATAATCAGACACCCATTTTTCAAGCTAGCATATAATGTCACATAAACCCAAACCACAGCTAAATGCAGCACTAACCTTTGATGATCTTCATCAGATGATACACCTAGGACATTATGTTATACAATACATGCATGTTTTGTTCAATCAAGTTCATATTTATATCAAAAAACAGCTTTTTACATCAGCATGTGACGTTCAGAACTAGCATACCCCCCGCAAACTTCCGGGGAATTTACTAACAATTTACTAAATTACTCACGATAAACGTTCACAAAAAACATAACAATTATTTTAAGAATTATAGATACAGAACTCCTTTGTGCAATCGAGGTGTCCGATTTTAAAATAGCTTTTCGGTGAAAGCACATTTTGCAATATTCTGAGTAGATAGCCCAGCCATCACGGCTAGCCATTTAGACACCCACCAAGTTTAGCCCTGACCAAAGTCAGATTTACTATTACAAAAGTTTGATTACCTTTGTTGTCTTCGTCAGAATGCACTCCCAGGACTGCTACTTCAATAACAAATGTTGGTTTGGTCCAAAATAATCCATCGTTATATCCAAATAGCGGCGTTTTGTTTGTGCGTTCCAGACACTATCCGAAATGGTAAATCAGGGTTACGAGCATGGCGCAATTCCTGACAAAAAAATTCTAAATATTCCATTACCGTACTTCGAAGCATGTCAACCGCTGTTTAAAATCAATTTTTATGCAATTTTTCTCGTAAAAAAGCGATAATATTCCGACCGGGAATCTCCGTTTAGGTAAACAGAGGAAAGAAAACAAAGCATTCGGTCGACGCGGGCACGCGCCTGAGTCTCACAGTACTGTAACCAGCCACTACCCAAACGCGCTACTTTTTTTCAGCCAGAGCCTGCAAAGCCACGATTCAGCTTTTTGCCGCCTTCTGAGAGCCCATGTGAGCCGTAGGAAGTGTCACGTAACAGCAGAGATCCTTTGTAATGGATAGAGATGGCAAAGAAGGCCAAGAAATGGTCAGACAGGGTACTTCCTGTACAGAATCTTCTCAGGTTTTGACCTGCCATTTGAGTTCTGTTATACTCACAGACACCATTCAAACAGTTTTAGAAACTTTGGAGTGTTTTCTATCCAAAGCCAATAATTATATGCATATTCTAGTTACTGGGCAGGAGTAGTAACCAGATTAAATCGGGTACGTTTTTTATCCAGCCGTGTCAATACTGCCCCCTAGCCCTAACAGGTTAATGTAGAGACAAACGATTGTGCATATTTGTTTGTCAAAAAGTTAATTTATGAAAATCGCTATTTAGTAAATTGGCTGATTAGCTAATATTAGCCAGCTAGCTAGCTAGTGTTATGACATGAGTATGAAATTGTAATTCATGTTGTTTCATGTTTTAACGACTCCTGAGAAAACTAGCAAACCAGGCTGCCGTCTTGTGAAACAGTGGATGTAAAGAATCTAGCTAGCTAAAGCATTTACTGCAAATTGAATGTACAATTGTGTTAGCTTGCCTTGCTTATATTTGCCATGCAATGCAGCTGAAGTAACATAGCTAGCTAACTATGTATTTGCTTATTGTGTAGTGGTGGTTAAAAATAACTGTTTTCCTATGGATGTGTAGCTAACTACAGTATGTAGCCGATCTGTGTATGGACCCTAAAACGTTTGTTGTGAATATTAGTTCAGAACCTATGAACCTCAGTTATCATAATTGTTGTATCGACTTCAAGTCTGAATGGCATTAATGAAGCCTATGGATTGAGTAGAATATAATAACTTTATTGTGCCAAGGATGCAAGTCCTATATACATGTACTGTAGTTATTACTACGCATGAAATCCCCACACTGTAGCCTGTACATTGAATATATTCACTGATCATGTACTCTTCCCTGGCAAATAAAGGTGCAGTTCAAGTATGAATCTCTGTGAGACATTCTTTTTCAGTGATATCCAATACCAGGTGTATCAAACTCCATTCTTTGAATTATGCTGTGTATGCATGCGTGTATTACAATTACGCACTTAAACAGTGTTTACCACTCCTGCTCCTGGGACATCAATGATTACACATTGTAACTATGCAATAGACTAGAAACATGAATCAAATCAAATCAAAGTTTATTTGTCACATGTGCCGAATACAACAGGTGTAGACCTTACAGTGAAATGCTTACTTACAGGCTCTAACCAATAGTGCAAAAAAGGTATTAGGTGAACAATAGGTAAGTAAAGAGATAAAAACAACAGTAACAAGACAGTGAAAAATAACAGTAGCGAGGCTATATACAGTAGCGAGGCTATAACAGTAGCGAGACTACATACAGGCACCAGTTAGTCGGGCTGATTGAGGTAGTATGTACATGTAGATATGGTTAAAGTGACTATGCATATATGATGAACAGAGAGTAACAGTAGCTTAAAAGAGGGGTTGGCGGGTGGTGGGACACAATGCAGATAGCCCATTTAGCCAATGTGCGTGGGCACTGGTTGGTCGGGCCAATTGAGGTAGTATGTACATGAATGTATAGTTAAAGTGACTATGCATCTATGATAAACAGAGAGTAGCAGCAGAGTAAAAGAGGGGTTGGTGGGGGGGGGGGGGGGGGGGGCACACAATGCAAATAGTCCAGGTAGCCATTTGATTACCTGTTCAGGAGTCTTATGGCTTGGGGGTAAAAATTGTTGAGAAGCCTTTTTGTCCTAGACTTGGCACCGTTTGCCATGCGGTAGTAAAGAGAACAGTCTATGACTGGGGTGGCTGGGGTCTTTGACAATTTTTAGGGCCTTCCACTGACACCGTCTGGTGTAGAGGTCTTGGATGGCAGGCAGCTTAGCCCCAGTGATGTACTGAGCCATACGCTCTACCCTCTGTAGTGCCTTGCGGCCGGAGACCGAGCAATTGCCGTACCAGGCAGTGATGCAACCAGTCAGGATGCTCTCGATGTTGCAGCTGTAAAATATTTTGAGGATTAGAGGACCCATGCCAAATATTTTTAGTTTCCTGGGGGGGGGAAATAGGCTTTGTCGTGCCCTCTTCACGACTGTCTTGCTGTGTTTGGACCATTCTAGTTTGTTGGTGACGTGGACACCAAGGAACTTGAAGCTCTCAACCTGCTCCACTACAGCCCCGTCAATGAGAATGGGGGCGTGCTCGGTCCTCCTTTTTCTGTAGTACACAATAATCTCCTTAGTCTTGGTTACGTTGAGGGATAGGTTGTTATTCTGGCACCACCCGGCCAGGTCTCTGACCTCCCTATAGGCTGTCTCGTCATTGTCGGTGATCAGGCCTACCACTGTTGTGTCGTCTGCAAACTTAATGGTGTTGGAGTCGTGCCTGGCCATTCAATCGTGGGTGAACAGGGAGTACAGGAGGGGACTGAGCACCAACCCCTATGGTGTTGAACGCTGAGCTGTAGTCAATGAATAGCATTCTCACATAGGTGTTCCTTAGGGATTGCATCATCTGTGGATCTGTTGGGGAGGTTTGCAAATTGGATAGGGTCTAGGGTTTCTGGGATAATGGTGTTGATGTGAGCCATTATCATATATACATACACACTACACTTCCTACGCATATCTAACTCCCTTTATCTGCATTAAGAAGTTAATCATCCTCTCTCTCTATCCATCTGTCTCATCTGCAGGTATGTTTTGATGTGAGAGAGGAAGCCAGTCCCGTCATCGCGTCCTGATTTAAGATCTTAAGATACCCTTCGGTCCAACTGAGAGCCCAAGGCTGGTTAAGAGACACCACTAGAGACACTATGTAATTGTGATGAACTGAGAGAATATTAGGGTAGCACTGTAATTCATGAATCATATACTGTCTTCCCTGCTCCTCTGTTTTACCTCTTTCCTTTTCTGTCTTCTACACCTCTCTCCCCACCTCATTGCTCCTCTTTTTATAATGCACACCATATGTGCATTGAAGTACAGATTGAACTTGTATTTATAATATGACAGTTATATATTTATATTGCATGTATTTATAACACCTGGATAATGAACTTTCAATAAAGCGTTTCACATTCTCCACTGGTTGAAATTAAATATCTCATTGAAATACTACACCTATTCTGTGTCCTCAGATTAAAGCACTGATTATGGTTTTGAGTCCCAATGCACTACTGTGTCTCTAACTGACAATGAATGGGCAATATAATCCAAATAATACACTGATAATTGTGCACGGCGTAAAATGAAACAAACAGGGAGCAACCTTCTTGGTCCTATCGACTGTGCACCAAAACGCATGCTCAAGCCGCAGAGTCGATAGAGCGTGTCCTCACAGTAGCTTGCTACTCAATGTAATAAATTAATGACTTTTCAAATAAGTTACCTTACACGTTATGTTGGCTGACAATTTTTTACAAACCACATAGTATATCCTTAAAGCAGTATGTACCAGTATGTTAGCTATCTACCTAACATTAGTAGTTATACATCAAACTTGACAGTATATTAACTATAGGCTAACTACCCAATGTTTATTGACTTGATTATTCCCGTCATTCTTAGCTTAGCTAAATGGTATACTCGTTGTGCATTCTCAATGGACATTCAGGTGTTTTCGTAAATTCGCTCTGGCTGTCACGATCGTCTAAAGGAGTAGACCAAGGCGCAGCGTACTTAGAGTTCCACATGTTTAATAAATATAAAACTCACCAAAACAATACAGATGAAACCGAAGCATGCCGTTCTGGGCTGCTCACAGGCAGCTACACAAACACAAGATCCCACAAAGCACAGGTGGGAAAAGGCTGCCTAAGTATGATTCCTAATCAGAGACAACGATAGACAGCTGCCTCTGATTAGGAACCATACTCGGCCTAAAACAAAGAAATACAAAAACATAGAAAAAAGAACATAGAACGCCCACCCTAGTCACACCCTGGCCTAACCAAAATAGAGAACAAAACTCTCTCTATGGCCAGGGCGTGACACTGGCTATCTACTCCGATTTCAGAGCACTCTCATCTGAGTGTACCAGAGCGCAGAATAATGCATTTACGAGTGCTCAACACCCATTGAATATGGCTGGTGTCAGGAAACGTCGGCAAAAAAGCTTAATTAAATTGTTTCCAGCAGCACAGTTACAGTCACCAAAGCTCTGGTTAACACGAAAACTACCTAACCAGCTCTGCTAGGGCGAGTAAAATGGTCAGTGGTCTCATTTGTGTCTGGAAGTAGCTAGCAAGCTAGCCAACGTTAACTTTGGTGCTTGACTGCCGTTGTAAGGCCAGCACACTCAAATCAACCCTACTCCTCAGCCAGAACGTCCAGTGTGCGCTCCGAGAGCAAAACAGTCTGAATTTACAAACTGACAATGCTCTGAATTTATGAGCGCAGGCACTCCAGATTGAATTTAACTAGGCAATTCAGTTAAGAACAAATTCTTATTTACAAGGACAGCCTACTCCTTCCTCCCCATCGGGGAATTGAACCCCAGTCTCCCACATGCCCTGCCCGCATGACACAGGGATTCTTTAGCTAAATATCCCAAGACTGTACTGCCAACCGTCACGTTGTACAGAGCCATATTTTCCGTTCGATCCTAACGGAAACCCAGAGGATTTTTCGTATTCATGGAATAGAAACACCATGATACTAATCGAATTAATTAAGCAAGTACCAGTCAAAAGTTTGGACACACCTACTCATTCCAGGATTTTTTGTAGAATAATTGTAGAATAATAGTGTCCCACCTAGCCCCAAGAGGTTAAAGAGATGGGTGGGGCTAAGGCTTAACCTCTATGGGCTAGGTGGGCTGCTAGCGTCCCCCCGTGGTGCACTCCATCAACAGCAGGTGCATTTCAAGAGCGGCAAATTTGAAACCAAATAAATGTCAAAATTCAAATTTTTCAAACATACAACTATCTTACACCCTTTGAAAGATAAACATCTCCTTAATCTAACCACGTTGTCCGATTTCAAAAAGGTTTTACGGCGAAAGCATAAAGTTAGATTATGTTAGGAGAGTACATTGACAATAGCTGTGTGTAATGTTTTGTCAATTCAAAGACAGGGTCACCAAAACCATAAAACCAGCTAAAATGATGCACTAACCTTTTACAATCTCCATCAGATGACACTCCTAGGACATTATGTTAGACAATGCATGCATTTTTAGTTCTATCAAGTTCATATTTATATCCAAAAACAGCGTTTTACTATGGCATTGATGTTGAGGAAATCGTTTCCCTCCAATAACCGGCAGTCAAGTCAGCACCACAAATTAAATAATTAAAATTAGAAAACATTGGTAAAATATTATATTGTCATTTAAAGAATTATAGATTTACATCTCTTGAACGCAATCAACTTGCCAGATTTAAAAATAACTTTACTGGGAAATCACACTTTGCAATAATCTGAGCACTGCGCCCAGAAAAATACGCGTTGCGATACAGACTAGCCGCCATGTTGGGGAGAACTAAAATCGAAAATACTATGTAAATAATCCATTACCTTTGATTCTCTTCATCAGATGTCACTTCCAGGTATCACAGGTCCATAACGAATGTAGTTTTGTTCAAAAAAGCTCATCATTTATGTCCAAAAATCTCCGTCTTGTTAGCACATGATCTAAGCCCGCCGGACTTCACTTCATGAACGAGGGGAAGAAATATATTTACGTTCGTTCAAACATGTCAAACGTTGTATAGCATAAATCATTAGGGCCTTTTTTAACCAGAACATGAATAATATTCAAGGTGGACGAATGCATTCTCTTTTATAACGTATTGGAACGAGGGTACCCAACATGAACTCGCGCGCCAGAGTTTAATCGGCCATCACCGTTCCATGGCTCTTGTTCGGTCAGATCACACAGTAAAAGACTCAAAACACTTTGTAAAGGCTGGTGACATCTAGTGGAAGCAATAGGAAGTGCCAAAATATTCCTCAGCCCCTGTGTTTTTCAATGGCATAGGTTTAAAGGTAATACAACACATCAGATATCCACTTCCTGTCAGAATCTGTCTCAGGGTTTTGCCTGCCAAATGAGTTCTGTTATACTCACAGACACCATTCAAACAGTTTTAGAAACTTTAGGGTGTTTTCTATCCATATATAATAAGTATATGCATATTCTAGTTACTGGGTAGGATTAGTAACCAGATTAAATCGGGTACGTTTTTTTATCCAGCCGTGAAAATACTGCCCCCTAGCCCCAACAGGTTAAGAGGGTGTGAATAATGCTGAACGGGTTTAGACAACGAAGGGCTCTCCAATAGTAGTACCAAAACATTGAAAGATGGTTTTCTCAAAAGTGAGTTTAAAGGTTGATCAACTTTCAAAGCGGAATTACTTTCCCATTGTTTCCTCAAATGCAGTGTATGACATACCATTTTGTAGTTCTGAGTCTACTTTTATCCAATGTAAAAAACAGAAATTCAAATGTTGCTACATAAGACCGAATCCAGGTGGTGAGTCACATATACTAGGGGTACCGTTACAGAGTCAATGTGCGGGGGCACCGGTGTCGAGGTAATTGAGGTAATATGTACATGTAGTTAGAGTTATTAAAGTGACTATCAGGCTTGCAAACTAGTCACCTTTCGGCAAAATTAGCCATTTTGAATTCAAAATAGGTGACATACGTGATTTGTGTAGATCCGATTAGAAAAATTTGGGTGGGGAGGGGGATTGGACAAATTGACAAATTGAAAATTGAAAACCCTAGTCATTGGCGACTCCATTACCCGCAGTATTAGACTTAAAACTAATCATCCAGCGATCATAGACTGTTTACCAGGGGGCAGGGCTACCGACGTTAAGGCTAATCTAAAGACGGTGCTGGCTAAAGCTAAAACTGGTGAGTGTAGAGAGTATAGAGATATTGTTATCCACGTCGGCACCAACGATGTTAGGATGAAACAGTCAGAGGTCACCAAGCGCAACATAGCTTCAGCGTGTAAATCAGCTAGAAAGATGTGTCGGCATCGATTAATTGTCTCTGGCCCCCTCCCAGTTAGGGGGAGTGATGAGCTCTACAGCAGAGTCTCACAACTCAATCGCTGGTTGAAAACTGTTTTCTGCCCCTCCCAAAAGATAGAATTTGTAGATAATTGGCCCTCTTTCTGGGACTCACCCACAAACAGGACCAAGCCTGGCCTGTTGAGGAGTGACGGACTCCATCCTAGCTGGAGGGGTGCTCTCATCTTATCTACGAACATAGACAGGGCTCTAACTCCTCTAGCTCCACAATGAAATAGGGTGCAGGCCAGGCAGCAGGCTGTTAGCCAGCCTGCCAGCTTAGTGGAGTCTGCCACTAGCACAGTCAGCGTAGTCAGCTCAGCTTTCCCCATTGAGACCGTGTCTGTGCCTCGATCTAGGTTGGGCAAAATAAAAAATGGCGGTGTTCGCTTTAGCAATCTCACTAGTTTAAAGACCTCCTCCATTCCTGCCATTATTGAAAGAGATTGTGATACCTCACATCTCAAAATTGGGTTACTTAATGTTAGATACCTCACTTCCAAGGCAGTTATAGTCAATGAATTAATCACTGATAATAATCTTGACGTGATTGGCCTGACTGAAACATGGCTTAAGCCTGATGAATTTACTTTGTTAAATGAGGCCTCACCCCCTGGTTACACTAGTGACCATACCCCCCGTGCATCCGGCAAAGGCGGAGGTGTTGCTAACATTTACGATAGCAAATTTCAATTTACAAAAAAAAAAACAATGACGTTTTCGTCTTTTCAGCTTCTAGTCATGAAATCTATGCAGCCTACTCAATCACTTTTTATAGCTACTGTTTACAGGCCTCCTGGGCCATATGCAGTGTTCCTCACTGAGTTCCCTGAATTCCTATCGGATCTTGTAGTCATAGCAGATAATATTCTAATTTTTGGTGACTTTAACATTCACATGGAAAAGTCCACAGACCCACTCCAAAAGGCTTTCGGAGCCATCATCGACTCAGTGGGTTTTGTCCAACATGTCTCTGGACCTACTGTCACGTCCTGACCAGTAGAGGGTGTAGTTGGGTCAGGACGTGGCAGAAGGGAGTAAGTGTTTTATTGTTTCATTTAATTTTGGCCGTGTGACTTCCAATCAAGCACAGCTGTAGAGGGTTGTGGTTGATTGGGAGTCACACATAAGTTGCCTACGTTTCCGTTGTGTGGTGTGGGTAATTGTGCTTGTCACTGTTGTTGCACCTGACAGGACTGTGTTGGCTGTCAGTTTTGTTGTTTTGTTAATTGCATAGTGTTCGTAACATTAAAAATGACGAACCCTAACTCCGCCGCATTTTGGTCCATTCCTGAAGACAGCCCTTACAGAATTACCCACCAAACCAGGACCAAGCGGCGGAAGAGGAAGGAGCAGCAGGACTACTGCGTTATGGACAAATGGACATGGGAACAGATCCTGGACGGAGAGGGACCATGGACTCAGGCTGGGGATTATCGCCTCCCGCAGTGGGAGATTGAAGCGGCGAGAGCGGAGAGGCGATACTACGAGGAGAGAGAGCGCAACGAGCGCGAGAGGCAGCCCCAATATTTTTTTTGGGGGGGGCACACGGGACAGTCGGTGGAGCTGAGGTCGGAACCAGAGCCAGTCGGGATGACATTGGAGGTGAGCGAGGGCTATGAGACAGAGACTGTGACGGGGTTAATGGGAAAATTAGGAGAGAGAGAGATGAGAGAGCTGCTAGTGTGGTGCATAAAGTACGGCATTCGCCCTAATGAGCGTGTCGTGGGTATGATGTCACCTGAGGCAGCTCTCCATACTCGTCCTGAGGTGCGTGCTGGTTGTCTGGTAAAGACTGTGCCTGCGCCCAGAAACAGGCCTCCTCCATGTCTTCCCAGCCCTGCACATCCTGTACCTACGCCCAGAACCAAGCCTCCTGCATGTCTTCCTATCCTGGTCAAGCCCGTGCCTCCTCCACGGACCAGTCCTCCAGTGGGTCTCCCTATCCTGGTCAAACCCGTGTCTCCTCCACAGACCAGTCCTCCAGTGGGTCTCCCTATCCTGGTCAAGCCCGTGCCTCCTCCACGGACCAGTACTCCAGTGGGTCTCTCTATCCTGGTCAAGCCCGTGTCTCCTCCACGGACCAGTCCTCCAGTGGGTCTCCCCAGCCTGGTGAATCCTGAGTCGGAGCTGCCCGCCAGTCAACAGTCGTCGGAGCTGCCCGCCAGTCAACAGTCGTCAGAGCTGCCCGCCAGTCAACAGTCGTCAGAGCTGCCCGCCAGTCAACAGTCGTCAGAGCTGCCCGCCAGTCAACAGTCGCCAGAGAGGTCAGACTGCCCTGAACTGCCGGAGTGGCCAGACTGCCCTGAACTGCCGGAGTGGCCAGACTGCCCTGAACTGCCGGAGTGGCCAGACTGCCCTGAACTGCCGGAGTGGCCGGACTGCCCTGTCCTGCCAGAGTGGCCGGACTGCCCTGTTCTGCCGGACTGGCCGGACTGCCCTGTTCTGCCGGAGTGGCCGGACTGCCCTGTTCTGCCGGAGTGGCCGGACTGCCCTGTTCTGCCGGAGTGGCCGGACTGCCCTGTTCTGCCAGAGTGGCCAGACTGCCCGGTTCTGCCAGAGGTGCCCGCCTGCCCTGATCTGCCAGGGTGCCCGGCCTGTCAGGATCAGCCCGAGTGGTCCTCCTGCCCTCCGGTCCAGCCCGAGTGGTCCTCCTGCCCTCCGGCCCAGCCCGAGTGGTCCTCCTGCCCTCCGGCCCAGCCCGAGTGGCCCGCATGCCTTCCGGCCCAGCCCGAGTGGCCCGCATGCCTTCCGGCCCAGCCCGAGTGGCCCGCATGCCTTCCGGCCCAGCCCGAGTGGCCCGCATGCCTTCCGGCCCAGCCCGAGTGGCCCGCATGCCTTCCGGCCCAGCCCGAGTGGCCCGCATGCCTTCCGACCCAGCCCGAGTGGTCCGTCTGCCAGGGTCAGCCCGAGTGGCCCGTCTGCCCGGCGCAGCGATCGGCGCCAACAGAGTGGGCGACGCCGAAGGTGGAGCGAGGTCCACGTCCTGCACCTGAGCCACCTCCAGGATAGGTGGGTTGGGGAGGGAGGGTGTAGCACAGTGCCGTCGGTGACGGCAGCCACCCTCCCTTCCCTCCCTTATTGTTTAGGTGTTCCTTTTTGTTGGGGATTTTTTTTGTGTTTTCCTTTTTTTAGGTGCATCCCGGGGTCTGCACCTTGAGGGGGGGGTACTGTCACGTCCTGACCAGTAGAGGGTGTAGTTGGGTCAGGACGTGGCAGAAGGGAGTAAGTGTTTTATTGTTTCATTTAATTTTGGCCGTGTGACTTCCAATCAAGCACAGCTGTAGAGGGTTGTGGTTGATTGGGAGTCACACATAAGTTGCCTACGTTTCCGTTGTGTGGTGTGGGTAATTGTGCTTGTCACTGTTGTTGCACCTGACAGGACTGTGTTGGCTGTCAGTTTTGTTGTTTTGTTAATTGCATAGTGTTCGTAACATTAAAAATGACGAACCCTAACTCCGCCGCATTTTGGTCCATTCCTGAAGACAGCCCTTACACCTACTCACTGCCACAGTCATACTCTGGACCTAGTTTTGTCCCATGGAATAAATGTTGTGGATCTAAATGTTTTTCCTCATAATCCTGGACTATCGGACCACCATTTTATTACGTTTGCAATTGCAACAAATAATCTGCTCAGACCCCAACCAAGGAGCATTAAAAGTCGTGCTATAAATTCTCAGACAACCCAAAGATTCCTTGATGCCCTTCCAGACTGCCTATGCCTACCCAAGGATGTCAGAGGACAAAAATCAGTTAACCACCTAACCGAGGAACTCAATCCTTGCGCAACCCTAGATGCAGTTGCACCCCTAAAAACTAAAAACATCTGTCATAAGAAACTAGCTCCCTGGTATACAGAAAATACACGAGCTCTGAAGCAAGCTTCCAGACAATTGGAACGGAAATGGCGCCACACCAAACTGGAAGTCTTCCGACTAGCTTGGAAAGACAGTACCGTGCAGTATCGAAGAGCCCTCACTGCTGCTCGATCATCCTATTTTTCCAACTTAATTGAGGAAAATAAGAACAATCCGAAATTTATTTTTGATACTGTCGCAAAGCTAACTAAAAAGCAGCCTTCGCAAATGGAGGATGGCTTTCACTTCAGCAGTAATACATTTATGAACTTCTTTGAGGAAAAGATCATGATCATTAGAAAGCAAATTACAGACTCCTCTTTAAATCTGGGTATTCCTCCAAAGCTCCATTGTCCTGAGTCTACACAACTCTGCCAGGACCTAGGATCAAGGGAGATACTAAAGTGTTTTAGTACTATATCTCTTGATGCAATGATGAAAATAATCATTGCCTCCAAACCCTCAAGCTGCATACTGGACCCTATTCCAACTAAACTACTGAAAGAGCTGCTTCCTGTGCTTGGCCCTCCTATGTTGAACATAATAAACGGCTCTCTATCCACCGGATGTGTACCAAGCTCACTAAAAGTGGCAGTAATAAAGCCTCTCTTGAAAAAGCCGAATCTTGATCCAGAAATTATAAAAAACTATCGGCCTATATCGAATCTTCCATTCCTCTCAAAAATTTTAGAAAAAGCTGTTGCACAGCAACTCACTGCCTTCCTGAAGACAAACAATGTATACGAAACGCTTCAGTCTGGTTTTAGACCCCATCATAGCACTGAAACTGCACTTGTGAAGGTGGTAAATGACCTTTTAATGACGTCAGACCGAGGCTCTGCATCTGTCCTCGTGCTCCTAGATCTTAGTGCCGCTTTTGATACCATCGATCACCACATTCTTTTGGAGAGATTGGAAACCCAAATTGGTCTACATGGACAAGTTCTGGCCTGGTTTAGATCTTATCTGTCGGAAAGATATCAGTTTGTCTCTGTGAATGGTTTGTCCTCTGACAAATCAATTGTAAATTTCGGTGATCCTCAAGGTTCTGTTTTAGGACCACTATTGTTTTCACTATATATTTTACCTCTTGGGGATGTCATTCGGAAACATAATGTTAAATTTCACTGCTATGCGGACGACACACAGCTGTACATTTCAATGAAACATGGTGAAGCCCCAAAATTGCCCTCGCTAGAAGCCTGTGTTTCATACATAAAGAAGTGGATGGCTGCAAACTTTCTACTTTTAAACTCGGACAAAACAGAGATGCTTGTTCTAGGTCCCAAGAAACAAAGAGATCTTCTGTTGAATCTGACAATTAATCTGGATGGTTGTACAGTCGTCTCAAATAAAACTGTGAAGGACCTCGGCGTTACTCTGGACCCTGATCTCTCTTTTGAAGAACATATCAAGACTGTTTCAAGGACAGCTTTTTTCCATCTACGTAACATTGCAAAAATCCGAAACTTTCTGTCCAAAAATGACGCAGAAAAATTAATCCATGCTTTTGTTACTTCTAGGCTGGACTACTGCAATGCTCTACTTTCCGGCTACCCGGATAAAGCACTAAATAAACTTCAGTTAGTGCTAAATACGGCTGCTAGAATCCTGACTAGAACCCAAAAATTTGATCATATTACTCCAGTGCTAGCCTCCCTACACTGGCTTCCAGTTAAGGCAAGGGCTGATTTCAAGGTTTTACTGCTAACCTACAAAGCATTACATCGGGCTTGCTCCTACCTATCTTTCCGATTTGGTCCTGCCGTACATACCTACACGTATGCTACGGTCACAAGACGCAGGCCTCCTAATTGTCCCTAGAATTTCTAAGCAAACGGCTGGAGGTAGGGCTTTCTCCTATAGAGCTCCATTTTTATGGAATGGTCTGCCTACCCATGTGAGAGACGCAGACTCAGTCTCAACCTTTAAGTCTTTACTGAAGACTTATCTCTTCAGTAGGTCCTATGATTAAGTATAGTCTGGCCCAGGAGTGTGAAGGTGAACGGAAAGGCTGGAGCAACGAACCGCCCTTGCTGTCTCTGCCTTGCCGGTTCCCCTCTTTCCACTGGGATTCTCTGCCTCTAACCCTTTTACAGGGGCTGAGTCACTGGCTTACTGGTGTTCTTCCATGCCGTCCATGGGAGGGGTGCACCACTTGAGTGGGTTGAGTCACTGACGTGGTCTTCCTGTCTGGGTTGGCGCCCCCCCCCCTTGGGTTGTGCCATGGCGGAGATCGTTGTGGGCTATACTCGGCCTTGTCTTAGGACGGTAAGTTGGTGGTTGGAGACATCCCTCTAGTGGTGTGGGGGCTGTGCTTTGGCAAAGTGGGTGGGGTTATATCCTGCCTGTTTGGCCCTGTCCGGGGGTATCATCGGATGGGGCCACAGTGTCTTCTGATCCCTCCTGTCTCAGCCTCCAGTATTTATGCTGCAGTAGTTTATGTGTCGGGGGGCTAGGGTCAGTCTGTTACATCTGGAGTATTTCTCTTGTCTTATCCGGTGTCCTGTGTGAATTTAAATATGCTCTCTCTAATTCTCTCTTTCTCTCTTTCTGTCTTTCTCTCAGAGGACCTGAGCCCTAGGACCATGCCTCAGGACTACCTGGTATGATGACTCCTTGCTGTCCCCAGTCCACCTGGCCGTGCTGCTGCTCCAGTTTCAACTGTTCTGCCGCGGCTATGGAACCCTGACCTGTTCACCGGACGTGCTTGTTGCACCCTCGACAACTACTATGATTATTATTATTTGACCATGCTGGTCATTTATGAACATTTTAACATTTTAACATCTTGACCATGTTCTGTTATAATACCCACCCTGCACAGCCAGAAGAGGACTGGCCACCCCTCATAGCCTGGTTCCTCTCTAGGTTTCTTCCTAGGTTTTTGGCCTTTCTAGGGAGTTTTTCCTAGGGAGTTTTTCCTAGCCACCGTGCTTCTTTCACATGCTTTGCTTGCTGTTTGGGGTTTTAGGCTGGGTTTCTGTACAGCACTTTGAGATATCAGCTGATGTACGAAGGGCTATATAAAAATACATTTAATTGATTGATTGATTGATTGATTGGATCACTACTGGCTGTAAGCGAATGAGTGATGCGCGTTTGGACCAATACTGGCTGTATCCGGGGCTCAGCCAATCGTTCACATAACAACAGAATGCAGCGCAGCACTTGACTGAAGAAAGAAGAACAGCATCAGCGCGCGCTCTGGAAAGGCAGCTTGCCATTAACAGCAGCGCATCTCCTGAGCGATAACAAAGAGGTAACGTTGGGTGAGAAGCCTGACCACAGAGACAGGGGGTGAGAAGATGATAAAGCAGTACTTCATGAGCTGGAATTTGGAAAGTTTGAGGTGAGGGAGAAAGTGTGGTGGAACATGTATTAGCATTGTTAAGTATCTTGCTAGCTGGATCGAATTCTCTGTTAGCTAGCCAGAGAAATGTTGAGCAACATTAGCCAACTTAACCTAACCAATTCTCTATAGTATTAGTATTAACTGGTATACGAATCCTTGCCCGTTCCTCAAGTTATAACGGGTTAGTTGCTTACTGGTCCCTGGCAATCTGTGTGAAACTAGTTAACTAGCTAACGAACTAACCGCTATCTACACTAACCACTATCTACACTATCCCTCTACAGTATGTGGTTAATTTTCAGCATGAGAGAATTAGGTGAAAATGAGGCGTTGCTTGTTAAACAAGTGGATTCAGGGATCAAGTGTAGCTGGAGCTGGGCCTGGCTTAAGATGGATGCCACTATAGAGGTGAAAGGAACACCACACACTTTCCCTCTTTCTAACTTTTTCAATAGAGTGGATAAAAAGGGGTATGCCAGGTGTACTCTCTGCCTGAAAGATATCAATTATGCCAAAAAAGGCTATCATGCTCTGCTGGCACATTGTAGAACAGATGTCCACAGGCAGAAAGTGTATAATGTGCAGTATAGCCCAAGGATAGTTTTTATTGTGTTGAAATTGACGGTAATGCATGTGTGTGTGTGAATATTTGCATCATTCAGTTATATTTATTACCACAGTAAGAAAACAGTGCATGTGGTGGGCTATGCAAAGAGATGGGTGAAGTGACATGCCTCTCAAACTTTAGAACTGGAAGGGGGATAGTAGTAATGGGCGCTGCCTATCAACAATCGAGACCTCAAGAGCGTAGTGCGTGCCAATGCCGCCTCAGCATTACGATTACATTTCATACTATGCCATAGGCAGAGAGTCCCAAGTGTGGTCACAGTACAAAATGAATACAATATTTGTTTAACACTAACTGAAATCAGAATACAGCAATATACTGTAATTTTATAGAAATAACACCAAGTTGTTGTATATACTTTAGGCAAAGTGCAAAAATGAATTATTGGTAATATATGTATAGCCCATCTACATTATGTTCACAGACCTGGTGGTGCAACAGGAACTTCAGGTACCAAGAGTTTGTGAGTTCAAATCCCATGGGTGGTTGTCCCAAGTAATCCAGGGGACCCTGACTGAATGTTCTAAAAGCCTTTTTGGAGATGTCCTGGGAATTAGCCAAAACCTGCATTACATTTAATTATTGTCAATTATACCTTTTAAAGCTGCAATATGTAACCTTTTGGGTGATCTGACCAAATTCACATAGAAATGTGAGTTATAGATCTGTCATTTCATACAAACTAAGTCTAAGGAGAGGTAAATCTGTTCTATGTGTGCTATTTCTATGCTTCCCATTCTTAAGCTTTGTTTTTGCATCTGTTACTTTTCGGTTTAGTAAACCAGTTTAAAACTACTGAACATACAATATTTTTGGTTATGGAAAATATATTTCACAGCGGTATAGACGGTACAATGATTCTCTCCACTATACTTGCTTGTTTTGTCGAATAAACTGAAATTAGGTGAACTATTATAATTTTAGCAACCAGGAAATAGGGGAGCGATTTCTGCATAGTGCAACTTTAAAAGTAAAATATTCTCAATGACATTTGACACCTGGGTTTTGTGCACAAATGTTGTCATGTGTAGTTTCATGGTATCACATGTTGAAATATTGCATCCCCATGTTGTCACATTTATTTCACGAGATCATGTTTTCACTTAGCATAAAATCACGTGATCAATTCATGTTTTTTCCATGTCTCTCTCTCTCCTCTATTTCTCTCTCTCTTTCTTTTTCTCTCTGTGTTTCTCTCACTTTCTGTGAAGGCAGGAATAAAAATTCAGCCTTTGTTCAGCTTTAGAAGTATTATATATTATATGTGTATATATTATATGTATATATATATTATATATGTATATATTATATGTGATTGCCGCATAGGAGGGCTGATTCTGAACAGGATCTAGGCATTGTTGTGTCTTGGACTATCATTAATATGAAGACTGTTATATTATCAAATAAATTCTCTATGTGTAATTATTACGTGATTAAACTAATCGTGTAAACATTAATTAACTAGGAAGTCGGGGCACCACGGGAAAATGTTGTTTAAAGAGTTACTAATACCCGAATTGAACTTTCTTCAAATATTTTCACATCTTATCAATTACAGTCACTTATTAATGTATTATTACCTCATCAGTCATATTCTGAATGTTGAAAACACTTGGATATCTGCACGATCCCTAGCATAAATGATGAATCATCAATATACCAATTGGCTTAATTATTTATTTACTAACTAACAAAATAATCACACAGAAGTACATAAACACACACAGGATAGGCTATACATTGGTTACTAACATGATACAATGAAAAGTCCCTTGTGGACTAAACCGATATGATGGCTTGTTACACCAAATGAAAAGGGAGGGGCATGTAAGAAAGAGCGGGAGAAAAGACAAAGGACTCCTCTATCATACACACAGCTGATAACTCGGCTCATGAAAATACTAATACTTTGCACATGAACAGCCGCTCAATCGAAAGGAATTCCAATTTACATATTTATGAGTGTATGCCTTTGTTGTCTCTCTCTGTGATTGCCAGTCCGTCTGCTGTAGAGTGAGTCAACAGAAAGTCTCTGGTTTGTCCACCAGAGATCAAAGTCTTTCGTAGTTGTAGCTTGTTATAATTGATACGTCAGACGTTTGATAGGGAAATGTTCTCCAGAATGGATCTTTCAGAGTACCACCCGGTGGTTCTCGGTCGTGTTTACTAGACTAAAGTACTTAAACAGCTGCAGACTGAATGTTCCTGTGTAGTCTTCAGTTTTGTAGATTTTTTAACCATTTGTGACGCTGGTTCAACACTGTCCGCCTGCTTGGTCCATGGAGTAGTAGAAATTTCAACGTGGGGACTCAGGTCCTTGCACTTTCTTGACTAAATCTTCTTCTCTGCTGAAAGTTTCGGAGTTATAGCCATTACGTCCCTCTCAGCTCACGCTGTTGGTCTCGTTGGCCTAATGTAAATTTAGTCGGAAATGGGTTTTATACACTCTGGAAAAAGGGGGCATTCCATGACGCCGATGTAATGTCTGTGCTCACGTGGGCGTGGCCACTGACTTGCTTAAGACTTCATATGAAAAAAATGATCTAATTCACATTACATCTCACAAATAGTTTCATATTTAATCTTGTACGTTCCACAACATTTAGATGTAAGTCTGGTAACGAGGAACTATACACATTCAGAGATACCGTTATGTTGTTCTACTGTCTTGAGTTACATCACAAATTACTAACAAAGTCGACATGATTGTTCTTTAAATACCCACGGACCATTCCAAATGTTTTGAATACAGAAATACTGTTGAATTATTCAATATTTTGATGTTACCATGCTGCAACGTCTCTCTATGTGGTAACAAAGGGATTTAACTTCCATTTCTGAGAGTGGGAGAGAGAGTTTTCCTGCAGGTATTTATGACCATCATAACACTGTGGAGAGAGAGAGGGGCACCTATGATCCTCCCCCCAAGGGCACATCATGACAGCATGAAGATCTACACTCTTAATTTAAATTTAGGTTCCATTAGGAACACATTTTGCTACATCAGATTTTCTATTATTAGCATTTATCACATCCCCTTCTCAGACCAAAGGCAGATAACCTGATGCCATGAATCAAATGAACAATAATATAATTTGGAGTGAGATGCCTTGCTTAAAGCTTGTTAAATTAATTTAGACACCCCACTAGGGACTGCATGGCATACAATCAATATTGTCTTTGATTGTGCTTGCAAGTCACTGCCGAATTCAGAAGCGGGACAAAATTAGATGTGACACCACTTCTTTGTGAGATGAGGGCTAGGATGAGCATTCAAGGCTTTGAGCAGAATGATTATGAAGCATTGCATTTGTAAAACAGGGAGGATTTATCAAGCATGTCAGTTGAGATATTACACAGAGAATGCCATGTTGTGTATAGTCGTTGGTCTCTCCAATGCAAGATTACTACTATCTAATGATGAGAGCGAGAGAGAGAGAGAGAGAGAGAATAATAGAATAGAATTACTACATTTTTCCAGAAGGAACTTCAGTTATGAAAAGAAATCCTAGATCGAATTCACTCCTTTTATACGCAATGAATATGGGTTTAACCTGTTATGGCTAGGGGGCAGTATTTTCACGGCTGGATAAAAAACGTACCCGATTTAATCTGGTTACTACTCCTGCCCAGTAACTAGAATATGCATATAATTATTGGCTTTGGATAGAAAACACTCCAAAGTTTCTAAAACTGTTTGAATGGTGTCTGTGAGTATAACAGAACTCATATGGCAGGCAAAAAACTGAGAAGATTTCATGCAGGAAGTGGCCTGTCTGACAAGGTGTCGTTCTTCTTGTCTCTGTTTATTGAAGAGTGAGGATCTTAGCTGTCCCGTGACACTTCCTACGGCTGCCATAGGGTCTCAGAAGGCGGTAAAAAGCTGAATCGTGGCTTTGCAGGCTCTGGCTGAAAAAAAGTAGCGTGTTTGGGTAGTGGCTGGTTACAGTACTGTGAGACTCAGGCTCGTGCCCGCGTCGACCGAAAGCTTTGTTTACTTTCCTCTGTTTAGCTAAATGGACATTCCCGGTCGAGAATATTATCGCTTTTTTACGAGAAAAATGGCATAAAAATGGATTTTAAACAGCGGTTGACATGCTTCGAAGTACGGTAATGGAATATTTAGATTTTTTTTGTCACGAATTGCGCCATGCGCGTCGACCCTTATTTACCCTTTCAGATAGTGTCTTGGAACGCACAAACAAAACAACGCAATTTGGATATAACGATGGATTATTTTGGACCAAACCAACATTTGTTATTGAAGTAGCAGTCCTGGGGGTGCATTCTGACGAAGACAACAAAAGGTAATCAAACTTTTATAATAGTAAATCTGATATTGGTGAGTGGTAAACTTGCCGGGTGTCTAAATAGCTAGCCCTGTGATGCCGGGCTATGTACTTAGAATATTGCAAAATGTGCTTTCATCAAAAAGCTATTTTAAAATCGGACATATCGAGTGCATAGAGGAGTTCTGTATCTATAATTCTTTAAAAAATTGTTATGCTTTTTGTGAACGTTTATCGTGAGTAATTTAGTAAATTGTTAGCAAATTCCTCCGGAAGTTTGCGGGGGGTATGCTAGTTCTGAACGTCACATGCTAATGTAAAAAGCTGTTTTTTGATATAAATATGAACTTGATTGAACAGAACATGCATGTATTGTATAACATAATGTCCTCGGTGTGTCATCTGATGAAGATCATCAAAGGTTAGTGCTGCATTTAGCTGTCTTCTGGGTTTTTGTGACATTATATGCTAGCTTGAAAAATGGGTGTCTGATTATTTCTGGCTTGGTACTCTGCTGACATAATCTAATGTTTTGCTTTCGCTGTAAAGCCTTTTTGAAATCAGACAGTGTGGTTAGATAAAGGAGAGTCTTGTCTTTAAAATGCTGTGAAATAGTCATATGTTTGAAAAATTTAAGTTTTTGTATTTTTGAGGAATTTGTAATTCGCGCCACGCCTATCATTGGATATTGGAGCAGGTGTTCCGCTAGCGGAACGTCTAGATGTAAGAGGTTAAACTTTGTCCTGAAGTAGTGCTCCCCTCCCTATTCATCTGGCTTCATCTCTGATTGTCTGTCTGTTTACTTGTTGTTGTGTGGCGTTCTCTGAGGAGTGTTTTGGAAAGTGGCCCATGGTGGCAGGAGATGAGCCAGCCTGTGCAGCACAGTACAGTGGAGCCCAGAGAGAGCGAGAGAGACAACTTTGAGACAACTGAGGCCATGGGTGTGTGTCTGGTGACATCCAGGCATGGATGGAAGGTAAAGAGGACAAGTCAGTGTGACTGAGGGTCATCAGGAGAGGATGTTGAAGGACTGAAGCTTGACAAAGACCTTAGCCTCGGTCCCAAATGGGACCCTGTTTTCTTTATAGTGCACTACTTTTGACCAGGGCCTATAGGGCTCATTTCAAATGTAGTGCACTATTCAGGGAATAGGGTGTCATTTGAGATGAAGCCTCTGTGTTGGTGTTGGCCATTCTCAAGAAAGAGTGTTGGGGGATTGAAGCTTGACAAGGACCAGACTTATGGCGCAATTCCACTAGAGGAACCAAACCATGCCGGCGTGCTGGAACCAGCACGAACTAGCCTTGTTGGTCCTTGCTTGTTTTCCAGGAAAACTGCTAGTGAAAATTTTAAGACAGAGACCGATGACGCAATTCGACAGCAACATTGTTGTGATCCTTGGTGACTGCCATTTTTAAATATTGAGGGAGACACGCTGGTGGAGTTTTGTGCCATCCTTTTCATTTGTGTTTGTGAGCAGCAAATGGAGACTGAACGAGAGGGGACAGCTGAAAAAGAGACCGAGAAATACATAACGTAATTTATCATCATTTGAGGAGGATCTCTTCAGCCAGTTGAAAGACAAGCGTATGTGTCAAAAGAAACACTCAAGAGAAGAATGTGTATCTGTTTAGCTAGATGTTGTGTGTCGTGACTTTACTTTCATTAATCTGATGACTGTTATTTATTTAATCCACTACGTGTAAACAGTTAAACCGGCCCAGTTCCCTCCTCCCCTCTTCTATGGGTGAGCGAAGGTCTTGCTATTGTCAACCATTGCCAAGCTGATCTGACCCATTGTGATCCTCACAGGACAGTCATGACATGTCTATCTGCCATTGTGAATTGTTCAAAAAATATTTGGAATGAGGACAGCTACTACAGTTGCTTCCAATAAGTTGCAGTCCTGCGATACAGTATTACTAGTATGCTGTGTGTGACAGGAGGTATGTACAATGTATCAATTTAGCTAGCAAGCTACATACACACTATGTGTCTTTGTGACATTGTACATACCTAAGCCTACATCATATACATCACACTACTAGAGTAATATTGCAGGACTGCACCTTATTGCACGTGTAATAGCCAGCTGTCCTCATTCAATACTGCAAGAGTAATTTAGCAGAAAATTCGTATGAACAGAATCTATTATTAAACATTGGGTTTATTTCTCAGTGGTACACACATCAACTCACCATAGCACAGGTGGAGATAATATAGTTGATTGGGTTAATTATGGTGTCATGTTTTTGGCTATGCCGGATTAAGTGATATGACATGCTATTCTATAAAATAATTTCTCTGTAATTAATATTACCTGATTAAGCTAATCAGGTAAATGTAATTAACTAGAAAGTCGGGGCACCACGAAATAATGTTTATAGAGCTGTTATCTTCCAAATAAACTCTTAACCTTAAAGACCTAGTAATCTTTTACATCAGTAGCAGTCAATATTTAATCGTCACTTTATTCAGTCTCATCTGAAAGTTGTGAATTCTTGGTTATCTTCACGAACCCTGGCTAACAAGTTGAATAAGCAATACGACATTTGGTTTAATTATTTATTTACTAAATACCTAAATAATCACACAGAATGGATCATACATTGATTACAAATTATGTCATAAAGGAAAACGTCCCTAGCGGACTGAACAGATATGACGGCTGGTTACACAAAGAAAGGGGGTTGTGTTTTGAATGAAAGAGCGGGAAGACTGAGGAACAAAAAGATGTTGTGCCTCTATCGGGCCGTAGGCAGCTATGCTATCGTAAATACAGTATCTTATGCATTCTAAATAACCGCCCATTTGAAAAAGGAAAATGCAATAAATATTTACTCTGAGCTGCGCTTCGGTAGATTGGTCGTAGATAGAAGGCGGGGTGGTCCAGCATGGATCTCTGGTCCTCTGAAGAATGTCTAGTGGTGAACTGGAGCGTGGTAGGATGGATACTCTGTCCGTCCTCTCCAAGCCCACGTCTACAGTTGCTGCGCTAACGCAACGGCTAGGAGGTATCACTTCTTTAGTGAATAAGAGTTCAAAGTTCATACCAAGTTGCCATACTTTAAGCTCATGCTATATTCTGGCTGGTATAGTCGAAATTCATCCTTTCGGCGTGTGGATCGTCATCTTCATGTTGAAATTCGATGCTAATTTCGTTAGGTTCTTGTCATTCAACCAGAGCTCACGTTGAGGTTGGCTTAGTTCTGTAGGTGACCTTGTCCTTTTTAACGTGGGGATCGCAAGTCCGCACGTCCTTGGAACAGGAAGTTGAATTTTCAGCAATGGGTTTATATAGTGGTGAAAGAAGGCCGTGTTTCATAGTTTACAATCAAAGTCTGTTCACTTGGGCGGGGCCTCTGAGTGAGCAGAGTTTACTCGATGACAACCAATTCTCTCCTTTAGAAGCTAAAATTACATTTCATCGTTTCATAAATAGTTTAATATTTAAACATTTAAATTGCACAACAATTCCATGTGAATCTGATAACTAGAATGTGTAGACTTTCCAAGATACAGTTTATGTCGTCCTATCATCAGTAATAATGTCTCAGACGCCAACTGATCTGACATCATATTCTTTAAGTACCAACGCATATTTTCAGCTGGTTGGATTACCAAAATATGGTTCCTTTCCCCCACCTTTTGATGTTCCCAGACTCTCTATGTTAACAAAGGGCTTTTCAAGAGTCAACTCTATAGAGTAGAGAGAGAGAAACGGGGGGGAAGGTATTTACGGGGGTCATAAACCTCCCCCAACAGGCCAACGTCATGACAATGGTATGATTAGGTCAATGGACACACATCAACTCAACATAGCATAGATGGAAAAAATATACTGTAGTTGATTGGGTTAAGTATCCTATGATTAGGTCAATGGGGCACACATCAACTCACCATAGCATAGGTGGAGATAATAAAGTTGATTGGTTTAAGCATTGTATGATTAGGTCAATGGAACACACATCAACTCACCATAGCATAGGTGGAGAAAATATAGTTGATTGAGTTAATTATCGTCTGATTAGGTCATCTGACCTAATGTACCTTATTTTAATTGTTTAACAGTAGGCTACATTCAATGAACAGTAATTGAAAGCCACATTCACAATGCTTTTGGTATAGTGCGAATTTAAGTAAAAAAAATAGGTATTTTACATAAGAACTTCAGCCAGTTTAATCTAGTGACATCTCTGCTGGTGTCTGACGTCCTTTTATGGCTTAGACAAACTGTCAAATACAGCGATGAAGCTGTTGTTAAACGAGGAGGTCTCTACCATCTCAGCTGCCCTGGCTGTCCTGTCTGCTGCACTGGCTGCTACCTCATCTTCACGCAGCTGATTAAAGTGCTGATCCGGCTGCTCACTCTGGGTCTCAAATGTCTCCAGGTATGAGGGCTCGTCTCCTTCATGAAATTCATGTATTTGCTGGTTGTGCTTCCCTGGAAATATATATAGGCAGAAGTAATGACATGTAGAGTTCAGGAGTGATAAGGCACAAATTCCAAAGCAAACCTGAGGGCAGCCAATAATAAAGATCTTGGGTCAGAGTATGATTAATTGAATCAGTGTGATTCCTAGATCCACACTGTCTCCTTGAATAATGTTAATAAACATAACCCTGCCATGACAAAAGCCCTATGTGGACAAGATTGCCCACCCCTGTTGAAGACAGCTAAATTGTGTGATTAGGGGTGAACAACTGAACATGACCATCAATTGACATTGAACTGTTTACTAACTTCTTATGGATGGTGGCAGTATTGAGTCGCTGGGACCAGTGAGTTGTTTACTGCGCAGGCACGTTTGGCGCGCCACTCCTTCTTTTTCTTCTGTAATGAATACGCTATTGTCCGGTTGGAATATTATCAACGTTTTATATTAAAAAGACCCTAAGGATTGATTGTAAACATCGTTTGACATGTTTCTACGAACGGTAATGGAACTATTTGAGTTTTTGTCTCTTATTTTACGCTCACGTGTTATGCCTTTGGATAGTGATCTGAACGCGTGAACAAAACGGAGGTATTTGGACATAAATATGGAGTATTTAGAACAAAAATAAC
The DNA here is from genome assembly GCF_965601325.2 of Salmo salar. Taxonomy (NCBI): domain Eukaryota; kingdom Metazoa; phylum Chordata; class Actinopteri; order Salmoniformes; family Salmonidae; genus Salmo; species Salmo salar. The sequence continues at coordinate 8,856,510 of NC_138319.1, forward strand.
ATTTCTTGTAGAAGTAGGAGTCCTGGGAGTGCATTCCGACGAAGATCAGCAAAGGTAAGGGAAGATTTATAAGATTTATAATACTAATTCTGAGTTTAATTGACTCCAGAACTTGGCGGGTAACTGTATAGCTTGCTTTGATGGCTGAGCTCTGTACTCAGAATATTGAAAAATGTGCTTTCCTCTAAAAGCTATTTTAAATTCTGACACAGCGGTTGCATTAAGGAGTAGTATATCTATAATTCTTTCAATAACTGTTGTACATTTTATCAACGTTTATGATGAGTAATTTTGTAAATTGATGTGCTCATTCACCGGAGTTTTGGTGGGAATACATTTTCTGAACATCACGCACCAATGTAAAATGGGGTTTATGGATATAAATATGAACTTTATCGAACAAAACATACATGTATTTTGTAACATTGAGTCCTGGGAGTGTCATCTGATGAAGATCATCAAAGGTTAGTAATTCATTTTAGCTGTATTTCTGTTTTTTGTGACGCCTCTCCTTGCTTAGAAAATGGCTGTGTGGTTTTTCTTGTTTAGGTGCTGTCCTAACATAATCTAATGTTTTGCTTTCGCTGTAAAGCCTTTTTGAAATTGGACACTGTGGTTAGATTAAGGAGAATCTTGTCTTTAAAATGGTGTATAATACTTGTATGTTTGAGAAATTTTCATTCTGAGATTTTTGTTGTTTTTGAATTTGCCGCCGTGCACTTTCACTGGCTGTCGTCATATCGATCCCGCTAACGGGATTCAAGCCATAAGAAGTTTTTACTAACCGAGAATGGACCCTTGGCACCTTGGGGTGCAGGGCTCAGGGGTTGCAGGAGCATTGATTGTGTTGATGGATGCTGGTTGTCTGTGGGTGCAGTGCTCTGAGGTTGTGTCTTCACTATTCGAGCATTCAGCTTCCTCTGTGTCCATATTTTCAGGAATGTCCTCTGAAAATTATAAGTATGTTTGTTTGTATAAAAATGTTTTTATAATTTAAAGTCGGATACTCTGGTTTACGTCAAACACATAGCTAAGTCCACAGCGTTGGCCTTCTATATGACAACTTGTCGACCCTGGTTCACGACTCAGTGCAGTGTTTGCTCTCACACGCTACAGCAAGCTATGCTGAAAACATTGGTAACCAGCTAGATAGTAATTTGGCTAAAAAATAATGTATTACCGTGCTGATCATCATCATGGCTTCAAATATTGCCGTCTGATACATTTTTGTTGTTGTGGTCTATATATATATATATATTGTTGTTCAAGTTTTTTTTATTCTTTCCTTGCACTGTTTTACTGACCGATGGATTCCCATCTCGGCTAATGTATCCAATATTTGATCAAAAGCTCTTGGACATCTCCAACTGACCAATTTGGTGCCACCTTTATTAGTTTTTATCTTTAGAGTTATTCTTCAGTGTAGCTCTACCATGTTCTATCTGTGGCTGTACATTTCTTAGTCAGATTTACCTTCTCTTATAAAAATGATTCTAGTAACTCCAGCATCAGTATTAACAACATACGTGACACTGTGACATCATTGAGTACAGCCATTTGTAAACCCACCAACCAGCCTACTTGGTTCGAGCTCAGTACCAGATATCAAAAAGGTTGAATATCCCGCTTGGTTCCAGGAATCAAGCGGGCCATGGGCAAATGGAAATGAAATAGGAACTGTGATATTCACGGCCTGGCACGGCCCTGCAGTGGAAAAGCGCAATTAGTGTTAGATAGCAATTCTCACTGGAGTGATGAGAATTAAAACTGGCTCTAGGTAAATAGAGGGTGTGACGTGATGGATAGGCTGCATTTGACAGTTGACCGTTGTAGTGGGGAAAAAACATTGTCACTAAACAAAGGTGTCTGTCTCAGATCGTTTATCCTGTGAAAGAGTTAACTGTCTCTTGGTATGCGTCCCAAATGACACCCTATTCCCTATATAGTAACCTAATTTTGACTAAAGCCCTACGAGAACTGGTTTAAAGTAGTACATTAATAGGGTGCCATTTGGGACAGAAGCTGTCTCTGGTAATGAAGGACTAATTCAGGTAGCCCAGACCAGGGTAATGAAAATGACCATCCTCCCTGGTAATGCATATGGTCTAATTTAGTAGCCATGATTCTTGTTCTGTCCAAAGTGCTTGGTATTTACTATCTGTGTTATTATTGTCCCAATGCCGGACTGCAGTAATGCAATATTAAACCAATGAAACATGAGCACTCGGTCACAGAGAGAGAGCCCTCTCATCGACAGACTCTGTTCAGTACATCACAAGGTCAAGCTGAAAACAGATACTCTGCTCTTCTCTCTGTTAGTTCCTCAGCAAAACGTTTATAGAATAGAAATGTAAAGGCCTTGAGGATTGACCCCCCCTTCCCCTCCTTCCGTCCATCCTTCACTCCCACCCTCCTTCGCCCACCTTAACCCAACGGTCCTTCATCTCTCCAAGAAAAAAATATGGGAAAAGGGAGAGCCACGGGAGAGATCAAATAAAGTAAAATGTTATTAGTTACATGCGCCTGTTAGCAATTTATGTCATTCTTCAATAACACAAACTCCAAAGCAAATCAGGGGGAGAAAAAAATGGTTTATTTGAGAAGGACAAATCATAGATGTTATGATGGGACATAGATGTTCAGTCTCCCCTGTCCTCAGCTTTTCTCCACTGAACAAAGGAACAGGATGCCATTTATAACCCTCCACCATAGCATGGGATTGACCAATCAGAAGCCCTTGCAGTATGACTGGCCAATGGCCAAATAACAAGTATCCTGCTCCCGACTCAATGTACAGAACGTAGCACACGTAGCTCTGAGTTCAGGAATCCACACATTCTAAACAGATGTTGACCTGAAACCCAACTCCTATTTACACTGACAATTCCCTATTGACCATTAGTACTATATTTAGTTTAGTACACTTGTCCTCTCATCCTCTGCATTGTGTATTTATCTTCAAAATATTCTGATACGCCGAATACAACAACTGTAGACCTTACAGTGAAATGCTTACTTGCAAGCCACTAACCAACAAGGCAGTTTAAAAAATACGAATAAGAAGTAAAAGGAACAAGTATATAAAGAGCAGCAGTAAAATAACAATACCGAGACTATATACAGGGGGTACCGGTACAGAGTCAATGTGTGGGGCCACCGGTTAGTCGAGGTAATTGAGGTAATATGTACATGTAGGTAGAGTTATTAAAGTGACTATGCTTAGATAATAACAGAGAGTAGCAGCGGTGTAAAATAGGGGGTGGGGGGGGTGGGCAATGCAAATAGTCTGGGTAGCCATTTGGTTAGATGTTCAGGAGTCTTATGGCTTGGGGGTAGAAGCTGTTTAGAAGCCTCTTGGACCTAGACTTGGCGCTCCGGTGACACTCTATGACTAGGGTGGCTGGAGTGTTTGACCATTTTTAGGGCCTTCTTCTGACACCGCCTGGTATAGAGATCCTGGAAGGCAGGAATCTTGTACTGGGCATACACACTACCCTCTGTAGTGCCTTGAGGTTGGAGGCCGAGCAGTTGCCATACCAGGCAGTGATGCAACCAGTCAGGATGCTCTCGATGGTGCAGCTTTAGAATCTTTTGAGGATCTGAGGATCCATGCCAAATTGATGATGTTAGTTGAAGTACTTTAAATCAAGTAGGATACATTTCCAGGGGAACATTACAATAAGTGTGTAAGCACCTGTAACGGCTGTCTGAAGAGAGAGTTGACCAAGGTGCAGTGGAGTTAGTGTTCATCTTGAATTTTAATGACAGAAAGAACACTATACAAAACAAAACAAGGAAACTGACAGCCAAACAGTCCTGTCAGGTGCAAAACACTCAACAGAAACAATTACCCACAAAACCCAAAGGAAAAACATGCTCCTTATGTGTGACTCCCAATCAGCAACAACGAGCTTCAGCTGTGCCTGATTGGGAGCCACACACAGCCCAAAACAAAGAAATACAAAAACATAGAAAAAGGAACATAGAACGCCCACCCAATGTAACACCCTGGCCTAACCAAAATAAAGAACAAAAACCCCTCTCTATGGCCAGGGCGTTACAGCACCATAGTGACTATGTGGCTAACTGTATCACAAAACAGCAATATTCCATACTGTTTATATAAGCTGTGTCCCAAATGACTCCCTATTCCATTTTAACCAGGGCCCATAGGGTAGTGGCTACTAGTAATGAGTAACTAGTGCTTTTTGAGGCCGGTTCGGTTCGATTCTTGAAAAAAAATTACTGTTTCCGATTTCGATTTGATTAGACATTAAATGCACTATGCATAATATGGGTTGAACGCTGTAACAGAGTAAAACAATTAACAAAAGTTCCATGATGGTAGAGACTACCCATTACTGCTTATCACTTATTAACCATCTACTATACACATTCTTTTACTTTAATAAAATATTAGTATTTTTTTTACTTTAGTATTTAATTCCAAGTCATAATCTCATCTCTATAGAGCTGCTGCCTATACTGTCTGACAAAAATCACTATTTTAGTAGTTCTTCAAAGTAAATAAGGCTATCACTGCTGAATACAAACTATCAGTAACTTAGATAATGTATTTTCAGGTAGCAATACCTCACAAAGCAACTGCTTTCGATCCCTCTTGATTGCACGTTCTCTCTTCTCTCCGTCTGCTGTCTGCCCCAGACAGACAGGACAAGTAGGAGGGAGTACAATGGATTATGGTCGTTGTAGTTAATAACCATGTTTCCGTGCTAAACTATGTTGAATATTGGCCTGTTGGAAACTACCTATCCACATGAGACCAAAGATCTACAGATTTTTTTTTATCATGGATTCAATTGAGATTTTGTGTCACTGGCCTACACACAATACCCCATAATACAATTTATATATATTTTAGAAATTTTGACAGATAATAAACATTTAAAGCTGAAACAATAACCTAAAATACAAGGCCAAATATACACTGGAGTTGCTTACTAAGACAACATTGAAAGTTCCTGAGTGGCCTAGTTACAATTTTGACTTAAATCGGCTTGAACATCTATGGCAAGACTTGAAAATGTCTGTCTAACAATGATTATCAACCAACTTGACAGAACTGAATAATTGTTTTAAATAATAATGTGCAAATGTTGTACAATCCAGGTGTGTAAAGCTCTTACAGACTTAGCCAGAAAGACGCACATCTGTAGTCACTGCCAAAGTTGATTCTAATATGTATTGACTCGGGTGTGAATACTTATGTAAATACGATATTTCTCTATTTCATTTTCAATACATTTTCAAAAATGTTTTAAACCATATTTTCACTTTTTCATTATGGGGTATTGTGTGTGGATGGGTGAGAAAAAAAAAGTGGAATAAGCAAGGGGTAGGAATACTTTTTGAATGGACTGTATAAAATGGTCCCGGTGGTACCAACGATGTTAGGATGAAACAGTCAGAGGTCACCAAGCGCAACATAGCTTCAGCGTGTAAATCAGCTAGAAAGATGTGTCGGCATCGATTAATTGTCTCTGGCCCCCTCCCAGTTAGGTGGAGTGATGAGCTCTACAGCAGAGTCTCACAACTCAAAAACTGTTTTCTGCCCCTCCCAAAAGATAGAATTTGTAGATAATTGGCCCTCTTTCTGGGACTCACCCACAAACAGGACCAAGCCTGGCCTGTTGAGGAGTGACGGACTCCATCCTAGCTGGAGGGGTGCTCTCATCTTATCTACGAACATAGACAGGGCTCTAACTCCTCTAGCTCCACAATGAAATAGGGTGCAGGCCAGGCAGCAGGCTGTTAGCCAGCCTGCCAGCTTAGTGGAGTCTGCCACTAGCACAGTCAGCGTAGTCAGCTCAGCTTTCCCCATTGAGACCGTGTCTGTGCCTCGATCTAGGTTGGGCAAAATTAAAAATGGCGGTGTTCGCTTTAGCAATCTCACTAGTATAAAGACCTCCTCCATTCCTGCCATTATTGAAAGAGATTGTGATACCTCACATCTCAAAATTGGGTTACTTAATGTTAGATCCCTCACTTCCAAGGCAGTTATAGACAATGAACTAATCACTGATAATAATCTTGATGTGATTGGCCTGACTGAAACATGGCTTAAGCCTGATGAATTTACTGTGTTAAATGAGGCCTCACCCCCTGGTTACACTAGTGACCATACCCCCCGTGCATCCGGCAAAGGCGGAGGTGTTGCTAAAATTACGATAGCAAATTTCAATTTACAAAAAAAATAACAATGACGTTTTCGTCTTTTGAGCTTCTAGTCATGAAATCTATGCAGCCTACTCACTCACTTTTTATAGCTACTGTTTACAGGCCTCCTGGGCCATATGCAGTGTTCCTCACTGAGTTCCCTGAATTCTTATCGGATCTTGTAGTCATAGCAGATAATATTCAAATTTTTGGTGACTTTAACATTCACATGGAAAAGTCCACAGACCCACTCCAAAAGGCTTTCGGAGCCATCATCGACTCAGTGGGTTTTGTCCAACATGTCTCTGGACCTACTCACTGCCACAGTCATACTTTGGACCTAGTTTTGTCCCATGGAATAAATGTTGTGGATCTAAATGTTTTTCCTCATAATCCTGGACTATCGGACCACCATTTTATTACGTTTGCAATTGCAACAAATAATCTGCTCAGACCCCAACCAAGGAGCATTAAAAGTCGTGCTATAAATTCTCAGACAACCCAAAGATTCCTTGATGCCCTTCCAGACTGCCTATGCCTACCCAAGGATGTCAGAGGACAAAAATCAGTTAACCACCTAACCGAGGAACTCAATTTAACCTAGATGCAGTTGCACCCCTAAAAACTAAAAACATCTGTCATAAGAAACTAGCTCCCTGGTATACAGAAAATACACGAGCTCTGAAGCAAGCTTCCAGACAATTGGAATGGAAATGGCGCCACACCAAACTGGAAGTCTTCCGACTAGCTTGGAAAGACAGTACCGTGCAGTATCGAAGAGCCCTTACTGCTGCTCGATCATCCTATTTTTCCAACTTAATTGAGGAAAATAAGAACAATCCGAAATGTCTTTTTGATACTGTCGCAAAGCTAACTAAAAAGCAGCCTTCGCAAATGGAGGATGGCTTTCACTTCAGCAGTAATACATTTATGAACTTCTTTGAGGAAAAGATCATGATCATTAGAAAGCAAATTACAGACTCCTCTTTAAATCTGGGTATTCCTCCAAAGCTCCATTGTCCTGAGTCTACACAACTCTGCCAGGACCTAGGATCAAGGGAGATACTAAAGTGTTTTAGTACTATATCTCTTGATGCAATGATGAAAATAATCATTGCCTCCAAACCCTCAAGCTGCATACTGGACCCTATTCCAACTAAACTACTGAAAGAGCTGCTTCCTGTGCTTGGCCCTCCTATGTTGAACATAATAAACGGCTCTCTATCCACCGGATGTGTACCAAGCTCACTAAAAGTGGCAGTAATAAAGCCTCTCTTGAAAAAGCCGAATCTTGATCCAGAAATTATAAAAAACTATCGGCCTATATCGAATCTTCCATTCCTCTCAAAAATTTTAGAAAAAGCTGTTGCACAGCAACTCACTGCCTTCCTGAAGACAAACAATGTATACGAAACGCTTCAGTCTGGTTTTAGACCCCATCATAGCACTGAAACTGCACTTGTGAAGGTGGTAAATGACCTTTTAATGACGTCAGACCGAGGCTCTGCATCTGTCCTCGTGCTCCTAGATCTTAGTGCCGCTTTTGATACCATCGATCACCACATTCTTTTGGAGAGATTGGAAACCCAAATTGGTCTACATGGACAAGTTCTGGCCTGGTTTAGATCTTATCTGTCGGAAAGATATCAGTTTGTCTCTGTGAATGGTTTGTCCTCTGACAAATCAATTGTAAATTTCGGTGATCCTCAAGGTTCTGTTTTAGGACCACTATTGTTTTCACTATATATTTTACCTCTTGGGGATGTCATTCGAAAACATAATGTTAAATTTCACTGCTATGCGGACGACACACAGCTGTACATTTCAATGAAACATGGTGAAGCCCCAAAATTGCCCTCGCTAGAAGCCTGTGTTTCATACATAAAGAAGTGGATGGCTGCAAACTTTCTACTTTTAAACTCGGACAAAACAGAGATGCTTGTTCTAGGTCCCAAGAAACAAAGAGATCTTCTGTTGAATCTGACAATTAATCTGGATGGTTGTACAGTCGTCTCAAATAAAACTGTGAAGGACCTCGGCGTTACTCTGGACCCTGATCTCTCTTTTGAAGAACATATCAAGACTGTTTCAAGGACAGCTTTTTTCCATCTACGTAACATTGCAAAAATCCGAAACTTTCTGTCCAAAAATGACGCAGAAAAATTAATCCATGCTTTTGTTACTTCTAGGCTGGACTACTGCAATGCTCTACTTTCCGGCTACCCGGATAAAGCACTAAATAAACTTCAGTTAGTGCTAAATACGGCTGCTAGAATCCTGACTAGAACCAAAAAATTTGATCATATTACTCCAGTGCTAGCCTCCCTACACTGGCTTCCTGTTAACCTGTTAGGGCTAGGGGGCAGTATTGACACGGCTGGATAAAAAACGTACCCGATTTAATCTGGTTACTACTCCTGCCCAGTAACTAGAATATGCATATAATTATTGGCTTTGGATAGAAAACACTCCAAAGTTTCTAAAACTGTTTGAATGGTGTCTGTGAGTATAACAGAACTCAAATGGCAGGTCAAAACCTGAGAAGATTCTGTACAGGAAGTACCCTGTCTGACCATTTCTTGGCCTTCTTTGCCATCTCTATCCATTACAAAGGATCTCTGCTGTTACGTGACACTTCCTACGGCTCACATGGTCTCTCAGAAGGCGCCAAAAAGCTGAATCGTGGCTTTGCAGGCTCTGGCTGAAAAAAAGTAGCGCGTTTGGGTAGTGGCTGGTTACAGTACTGTGAGACTCAGGCGCGTGCCCGCGTCGACGGAATGCTTTGTTTTCTTTCCTCTGTTTACCTAAACGGAGATTCCCGGTCGGAATATTATCGCTTTTTTACGAGAAAAATTGCATAAACATTTATTTTAACCTGTTGGGTCTAGGGGGCAGCATTTGCACGTCTGGATAAAAAAAATGTACCCGATTTAATCTGGTTACTAATCCTACCCAGTAACTAAAATATGCATATACTTATTATATATCGATAGAAAACACTCTAAAGTTTCTAAAACTGTTTGAATGGTGTCTGTGAGTATAACAGAACTCATTTGGCAGGCAAAACCCTGAGACATTTTCTGACAGGAAGTGGATACCTGATGTGTTGTATTGACTTTAAACCTATCCCATTGAAAAACACAGGGGCTTAGGAATATTTTGGCACTTCCTATTGCTTCCACTAGATGTCACCAGCCTTTACAAAGTGTTTTGAGTCTTCTGGAGGGAGATCTGACCGAACAAGAGCCATGGAACGATGATGTCCCATTAGACACCTGGCGCGCGAGTTCATGTTGGGTACCCTCGTTCCAATACGTTATAAAAGAGTATGCATTCGTCCACCTTGAATATTATTCATGTTCTGGTTAAAAAAGGCCCTAATGATTTATGCTATACAACGTTTGACATGTTTGAACGAACGGAAATATATTTTTTCCCCTCGTTCATGAATTTATGCTTTCGCCGTAAAACCTTTTTGAAATCGTAAAACGTGGTTAGATTAAGGAGATGTTTATCTTTCAAATGGTGTAAAATAGTTGTATTTTTGAAATTTTTTAATTTTGACATTTATTTGGATTCAAATTTGCCGCTCTTGAAATGCACCTGCTGTTGATGGAGTGCACCACGGGTGGCACGCTAGCGTCCCACCTAGCCCCAAGAGGTTAAACAGCGGTTGACATGCTTCGAAGTACGGTAATGGAATATTTAGAATTTTTTTGTCACGAATTGCGCCATGCTCATGACCCTGATTTACCATTTCGGATAGTGTCTGGAACGCACAAAGAAAACGCCGCTATTTGGATATAACGATGGATTATTTTGGACCAAACCAACATTTGTTATTGAAGTAGCAGTCCTGGGAGTGCATTCTGACGAAGACAACAAAGGTAATCAAACTTTTGTAATAGTAAATCTGACTTTGGTCAGGGCTAAACTTGGTGGGTGTCTAAATGGCTAGCCGTGATGGCTGGGCTATCTACTGAGAATATTGCAAAATGTGCTTTCACCGAAAAGCTATTTTAAAATCGGACACCTCGATTGCACAAAGGAGTTCTGTATCTATAATTCTTAAAATAATTGTTATGTTTTTTGTGAACGTTTATCGTGAGTAATTTAGTAAATTGTTAGTGAATTCCCCGGAAGTTTGCGGGGGGTATGCTAGTTCTGAACGTCACATGCTAATGTAAAAAGCTGTTTTTTGATATAAATATGAACTTGATTGAACAAAACATGCATGTATTGTATAACATAATGTCCTAGGTGTGTCATCTGATGAAGATCATCAAAGGTTAGTGCTGCATTTAGCTGTCTTCTGGGTTTTTGTGACATTATATGCTAGCTTGAAAAATGGGTGTCTGATTATTTCTGGCTGGGTACTCTGCTGACATAGTCTAATGTTTTACTTTCGTTGTAAAGCCTTTTTGAAATCAGACAATGTGGTTAGATTAACGAGAGTCTTGTCTTTAAAATGCTGTAAAATAGTCATATGTTTGAGAAATTTAAGTAATAGCATTTCTAAGGTATTTGAAAATCGCGCCACGGGATTCAACTGGCTGTTGCGTAGGTGGGACGAATTAGTCCCGCCTAGCCCAGAGAGGTTAAGGCAAGGGCTGATTTCAAGGTTTTACTGCTAACCTACAAAGCATTACATGGGCTTGCTCCTACCTATCTTTCCGATTTGGTCCTGCCGTACATACCTACACGTACGCTACGGTCACAAGACGCAGGCCTCCTAATTGTCCCTAGAATTTCTAAGCAAACGGCTGGAGGTAGGGCTTTCTCCTATAGAGCTCCATTTTTATGGAATGGTCTGCCTACCAATGTGAGAGACGCAGACTCAGTCTCAACCTTTAAGTCTTTACTGAAGACTTATCTCTTCAGTAGGTCCTATGATTAAGTATAGTCTGGCCCAGGAGTGTGAAGGTGAACGGAAAGGCTGGAGCAACGAACCGCCCTTGCTGTCTCTGCCTTGCCGGTTCCCCTCTTTCCACTGGGATTCTCTGCCTCTAACCCATTTACAGGGGCTGAGTCACTGGCCTACTGGTGTTCTTCCATGCCGTCCATGGGAGGGGTGCGTCACTTGTGTGGGTTAAGTCACTGACGTGGTCTTCCTGTCTGGGTTGGCGCCCCCCCTTGGGTTGTGCCATGGCGGAGATCGTTGTGGGCTATACTCGGCCTTGTCTTAGGACGGTAAGTTGGTGGTTGGAGACATCCCTCTAGTGGTGTGGGGGCTGTGCTTTGGCAAAGTGGGTGGGGTTATATCCTGCCTGTTTGGCCCTGTCCGGGGGTATCATCGGATGGGGCCACAGTGTCTTCTGATCCCTCCTGTCTCAGCCTCCAGTATTTATGCTGCAGTAGTTTATGTGTCGGGGGGCTAGGTTCAGTCTGTTACATCTGGAGTATTTCTCTTGTCTTATCCGGTGTCCTGTGTGTATTTAAATATGCTCTCTCTAATTCTCTCTTTCTCTCTTTCTGTCTTTCTCTCGGAGGACCTGAGCCCTAGGACCATGCCTCAGGACTACCTGGTATGATGACTCCTTGCTGTCCCCAGTCCACCTGGCCGTGCTGCTGCTCCAGTTTCAACTGTTCTGCCTGCGGCTATGGAACCCTGACCTGTTCACCGGACGTGCTTGTTGCACCCTCGACAACTACTATGATTATTATTATTTGACCATGCTGGTCATTTATTAACATTTTAACATTTTAACATCTTGACCATGTTCTGTTATAATATCCACCCTGCACAGCCAGAAGAGGACTGGCCACCCCTCATAGCCTGGTTCCTCTCTAGGTTTCTTCCTAGGTTTTTGGCCTTTCTAGGGAGTTTTTCCTAGGGAGTTTTTCCTAGCCACCGTGCTTCTTTCACATGCTTTGCTTGCTGTTTGGGGTTTTAGGCTGGGTTTCTGTACAGCACTTTGAGAATATCAGCTGATGTACGAAGGGCTATGTAAAAATAAATTTGATTTGATTTGAGAGAGAAACCCCCCTGTCCATATCCTCTGTCCTATCCTCTACTCTCTCTTTCCTCAGTGTTTAGGAGGGGATGAGAGGGGGGTGCTGTGGCATTATTTAACCTCACTAGGGTAGGGGGCATTATTTTCACCTCCGGATGAAAAGCGGGCCCAAAGTAAACTGCCTGTTACTCAGGCCCAGAAGCTAGGATATGCATATAATTGGTAGATTTGGATAGAAAACACTCTAACGTTTCCAAAACTGTTAGAATAATGTCTGTGTGTATAACATAACTGATATGGCAGGCAAAAACCTGAGAAAAAATCCATCCAGGAAGTGGGATTTTTTTTATCTTTGTAGTTTTCCATTGACTGCCTATACAGATTCCATTGACTTAGGACTCAAATTGCACTTCCTATGGCTTCCACTAGATGTCAACAGTCTTTAGAAATTGTTTCAGGCTTGTATTCTGAAAAATGGGGGAGTAAGAACACTCTGAATGAGTGGACACTGCAGTGTCCCAGAGGTTTTTCATGCGCATGACCGAGAGCGCACCTTTCTTGTTTTCCTTTTATATTGACGAAGCTTTTGTCCGGTTGAAATATTATTGATTATTATGACTAAAAACAACCTGGGGATTGATTATAAACATCGTTTGACATGTTTCTACGAACTTTACTGATACTTTTCGGATTTTTCGTCTGCCTGTTGTGGCTGCCTTTGAGCCTATGGATTACTGAACAAAACTGAGGTTTTTGGATATAAAGAGGGACTTTATCGAACAAAACGAACATTTATTGAGAAATGGGAGTCTTGTGAGTGCAACCATATGAAGATCATCAAAGTTAAGTGATTAATTTTATTGCTATTTCTGACTTGTGTAACTCCTCTACTTGGCTGGTAACTGTTTGTAATGATTTGTCTGCTGGGCGCTGTTCTCAGATAATCGCATGGTATGCATTGCATAACACTTGTATGTTTTATGAATTTTTATAATGATTATTTCTGTTTTTGAATTTGGCGCTCTGCAATTTCACTGGATGTTGGCCAGGTGGGATGCTACCGTCCCACACCCCCCTAGAGAGTTTAAGAAACTCTTTAAAGAGTTGGGTTTCAGATGTTTTTGGAAGATGGGCAGGGACTATGCTCTCCTAGCTTCAGGGGGAAGCTGGTTCCACCATTGGGTGCCAGGACAGAGAAGAGCTTGGACCGGGCTGAGCGGGAGCTGCCCTTCCATAGGGGTGGGAGGGCCAAGAGACCAGAGGTGACAGAATGGGATGCTTGGGTTGGGGTGTAAGGTTTGAGCATAGCCTGAAGGTAGGGAGGGGCAGTTCCTCTTGCAGCTCCATAGGCAAGTACCATGGTCTTGTTGTAGAATCGAGCTTTGACTGGAAGCCAGTGAAGTGTGCGGCGGAGTAGGGTGTCATTGAAGAACTTGGGAAGGGTGAAGACCAGGTGGGCTGCAGTGTTGTGGATGAGTTGCAAGGTTTTGATGACACAAGTGGGAAGCTCAGCCAACAGCGAGTTGCAGTAGTCCAGACGGGAGATGGCAATTTCCTGTGTGAGGTAGGGTCATACTCTATGGATGTTGTAGAGCATGAACCTGCAGGAGTGATTCACTGCTTTGAATGACATGGTGTTGTTCAGGGTCAAGCCAAGGTCATTTGCACTCTGGGAGGGGGACACCGTGGAGTTGTCAACCGTGAAGGAGAGGTTTTGGAGCTTTCCCTGACAGGCTTTCCCTGAGAGGAAGAGCAGCTCAGTCTTGTCGAGGTTGAGCTTGAGGTGGTGGGCCTACATTCAAGCTGATATATTTGCTAGGCACGCAGAGATGCATGTTGCCACCTGGGTGTCAGAGGGAGGGAAGGAGAAATTTTGTTGAGTGTCATCTGCACAGCAATGATAGGAGAGACCATGCGAGTATATGATGGAGCTGAGTGACTTGGTGTATAGAGAAAAGAGGAAAATAACCGAGCCCTGCGGGAACCCAGTAGTATGAGTACATGATGCAGACACAGATCCTCTCCATGTCACCTGGTAGGAGCGGCCTGCCAGCTAGGATGCAATCCAAGTGTGCAGAGCCTGAGACGCCCAGCCCTGAGAGGGTGGAGAGGAGGACATGATGGTTCACACTGTCAAAGGAAGTGGATAGATCTATGAGGATGAGAACAGAGGAGAGAGAGTAAGCTTTGGCAGTACAGAGAGCCTTCGTGACACAGAGAAGAGCAGTCTCGGTTGACTGAACGGTCTTGAAGCTTGACTGGTTAGGTTCAAGAAGATCATTCTGAGAGAGATAGCGAGAGAGTTGGTCAGAGACAACACAATCAAGTGTTTTGGAAAGAAAAGAAAGAAGGGATAATGGTCTATAATGTTTTAATGTTTTGTAAGTCGCTCTGGATAAGAGCGTCTGCTAAATGACTTAAATGTAAATGTAAATGTAAAATGTAATGTAAATGTTTTACCTCAGATAGGAGTCGAGTGTTGGTTCCTTGAGGAAGGGAGCAACTCGGGCTGTTTTGAAAACAGAACTCAGCCAGTGGTTAGGGATGAGTTGATGAGGAAAGTGAGGAATGGTGATTGGTCGAGTGGGCAGGTTGTTGGGTAGCCGGACCTCACTAGTCACAGGATTTCATCTGGAGAGAGAGGGGAGAAAAAGGTCAAGGCGTAGGGTAGTTCTGTGTGAGTGGGACCAGTGGACTCAATTGCCTGAGTGAATGAGGAGTGGATGTCATCAACCTTCTTTTCAAAAGTGGTTGACAAAGTCGTCTGCAGGGAGGGAGGGGGAGGGGTGGAGAATTAAGGAGGGAGGAGAAGGTAGAAAATAGTTTCCTAGGGTTATAGCCAGAAGGTTGAAATGAAGAGTCATAGAAAGTGGCTTTAGCAGAGGATAGGAAGAGAAGGTAGAGAGGAGGGAGTGAAAAGATGATAGGTCCTCTGGAAGTTTAGTTTTTCTTCATTTTCGTTCAGCTGCCCGCAGCCCTGTTCTGTAAGCCCACAATGAGTGGGCTAGGAGGAAAGGGGACAGTGTGAGTCATAGGATGCAGAATGTGAGGAGAGTAGGGTCGAAGAGGCAGAATCAGGAGACAGGAGGGGAAATTATTTAGCAGAGAGTTCGGATTGTGACAGTGCATGACCGTCTGGTTAAGGGCTGAGTGGCTACTGTTGGAGGAAAGGGAGACAGAAAAGGAAACAAATTAATGATCAAAGACCTGGAATGGGGTTGCAGTGAGATTAGTAGTAAAGATGAGGTAAAGCGTATTGCCTGCCTTATGAGTTGGAGGGGATTGGGAAAGGGTGAGGTCAAAAGATGCAAGGAGGGGAAAGAGAGAGTTGCAAAGAAATTAATCGAAGGCAGACGTCGGGAGGTTGATGTTACCAAGTACAAAGAGCAGTGAGTTATTGTCAGGAAATTAGCTTTACAAGGTGTCAAGCTCATTGAGGAACTCTCTAAGGGCACCTTGTGGACAATAGATGACAACAATGTTAAGCTTGAGTGGCAAAGTTAGTGACAGCATGGAATTCAAATGAAGAGATTGACAGGTGAGTGAGGGAGAAATAGAACATCTAAATTTAGGAGGAATGAGTAGCGCTGTGCAACCACCGCGATGACCAGATGCTCTCGGACTATGAGAGAAAATGTAGTCGGATGAAGAGAGAGCAGCTGAAGTAGCAGGGTTCTCTGGGGTGATCCATGTCGCTGTCAAGGCCAAAAGTCAATTGACTAAAGGGCAGCATAGGGTGAGATGAACGTTGCGATCTTGATACAGATCGGCAGTTCCAACCGCTGCCAGAGACCAGACCAGGAATTCCACATGGGTTGTGTGCGCCTTGTACACTAAATTAGAAGGGTTGCAGCCAAGGGGTGGGGAGAATCTGTAAAGCCTAGAGGGAGAGGAGCGAACAGAAATAGAAAACACACACATAGTTGCCAAAGCTAAAAAAGAGCATAATGAGAATCTGAAAATAACTAAGATACTCAAGTGAAAGAGTGTGGAGCCTTTCCTCTCCTCGAATAACTCGGCAGAACCGTCTTTGTTTCAGCGACGGTCTTAGTTTTACTACGAGACCATCGCTGACACAACTGCCTCTTACAGCTGCCGCTGAGCAAACAGGGAAGATTGGAGTACTGAGACTAATTGCTAATTGCCTTTGCAGAGGCGAAGAGCATACCTCCTGGTAATAATTGCGGGTACTAATTGCTGATTGCCTAAAATACAACCGCTGATTACCAAAACAACAACAGTTACAAATTGCCCTGCTCCTTTATCCTGGTTGATGTGTCAACAATCATCTGCAAGTTATGAGCAGTCAGCAGTTCACACACTAAGTAGGCTACTGGGAAGACAGCCAGCACTTAAAGTAGATGGCCCTAGCTATCACTCCTGGAGATATCAGGAGTCCTGTAGCTATAGAATGAAGCAAAGAATGAAGAACACTCTCCTCTCCCTCTCCTCATATATCACATTAACAGTCCTGTGAAGACTGACAGAAAACTCTACTGGGGGCTTCTTCAGACAGAGTTGTGAGTCTAAAGTAAAGCCCTAATTAACCCTCCTCTAACAGGCATACGTTCCTCCACCCACCCAGACACACACAGTCCTCGACACCCGTCCTCCAAGATAAGAGGACACTGCGGGGGAACGAGAGGGAAGACGGGGAGAAGTGGACTCTGTTTAATCAGTGATTAAGAGAGAAAGTGAGAAGAGAGAGACAGAGAGCGAGCGAGAGTGAGTGAGTGTGTGCTTGGATGTATTAGGGTCGAGACATTTCTTAACCTCTATGGGCTAGGTCCACCTACTCAACAGCCAGTGTAATCCCGTGGCGCGTTATTCAAATTCTTCAAAAATGCAAAAACTTCAATTTTCCAAACATATTACTATTTTACACCATTTTAAAGACAAGACTCTCGTTGATCTAACCACACTGTCCGATTTCAAAAAGGCTTTACAATGAAAGCAAAACATTAGATTATGTCAGCAGAGTACCCAGCCAGAAATAATCAGACACCCATTTTTCAAGCTAGCATATAATGTCACAAAAACACAGAAGACAGCTAAATGCAGCACTAACCTTTGATGATCTTCATCAGATGACACACCTAGGACATTATGTTATACAATACATGCATGTTTTGTTCAATCAAGTTCATATTTATATCAAAAACCAGCTTTTTACATTAGCATGTGACGTTCAGAACTAGCAAACCTCCGGTGAATTTACTAAATTACTCACGATAAACGTTCACAAAAAACATAACAATTATTTTAAGAATTATAGATACAGAACTCCTTTGTGCAATCGAGGTGTCCGATTTTAAAATAGCTTTTCGATGAAAGCACATTTTGCAATATTCTGAGTAGATAGCCCAGCCATCACGGCTAGCCATTTAGACACCCACCAAGTTTAGCCCTGACCAAACTCCGATTTACTATTACAAAAGTTTGATTACCTTTGCTGTTCTTCGTCAGAATGCACTCCCAGGACTGCTACTTCAATAACAAATGTTGGTTTGGTCCAAAATAATCCATCGTTATATCCAAATAGCGGCGTTTTGTTCGTGCGTTCAAGACACTATCCGAAGTGTAAATAAGGGTCACGAGCCTAACGCAATTCGTGACAAAAAATTCGAAATATTCCATTACCGTACTTCGAAGCATGTCAACCGCTGTTTAAAATCCATTTTTATGCCATTTTTCTCGTAAAAAAGCGATAATATTCCGACAGGGAATCTGCGTTTAGGTAAACAGAGGAAAGAAAACAAAGCATTTGGTCGACGCGGGCACGCGCCTGAGTCTCACAGTACTGTAACCAGCCACTACCCAAACGCGCTACTTTTTTTCAGCCAGAGCCTGCAAAGCCACGATTCAGCTTTTTGCCGCCTTCTGAGAGGCCATGGGAGCCGTAGGAAGTGTCACGTAACAGCAGAGATCCTTTGTAATGGATAGAGATAATCAAGAAGGGGAAGAAATTGTCAGACAGGCCACTTCCTGCATGGAATCTTCTCAGGTTTTGGCCTGCCATATGAGTTCTGTTATACTCACAGACACCATTCAAACAGTTTTAGAAACTTTAGGATGTTTTCTATCCACAAGTATTAATTATATGCATATCCTAGCTTCTGAGTTTGAGTAGGAGGCCGTTTAAAATGGGCACGATTTTTTTTCAAAAATCGCTGTAGCGCCCCCTATCCTAGGCGACCGTCAAGAGGTTAATTACTCCAACCTAAGTGTATGTAAACTTCCGACTTCAACTGCACAGTATATTACCATTTCAACAAAGAGGACATTTGTTTCATTTCAACGATAGGAATGTGGTATGTTGATTCGATGCTGGGTACAATTGCACGTATAGTTTTAGTCAGCTAAGTCCAATACATCAATGCTAAGGTCCCAAATGGCACCCTATTCCCTTTACTGTGCACTTATTTTCACCATAGTCTACAATAGATGTACTTATTCAGGTTCACCTCATTCTTATTCTTTAAATTCTCAGGAGTCCCATGTCAGAAAAATGTAAGTATCCTTTACAAAAGTAATCCTAAGAGCATATAAAAAAAAATTGTGAAAAATGTTTTCCCTGACGTAGCATACAAAATGTTATTTGAAATATTGATATTGCTTTTAAATTCACCTCAATGCACATCACCCAACACTGCTTTCCACAAATGGATATCAAAAGTAATGTTTTTCAAGCTATTAGCAATCTCTCCTCTACTTCCATATTCCAAAGATTGACTATACCAATCTATATAGTCTTTATACCATGAACCGTGATACGTATTCAACAACACCTGCTTATGTGTCAAGAGTAATATGTTTGTCACAGGCGTCGAAAGGATTAGACCAAGGCGCAGTGTGTATAGTGCTCATCTTTGGATTTTAAAGAATGCACTTCAACAACAAAATAATAAACGCTCAACAGTTCCGTCAAGTACAATCACTAAACGGAAAATAAACACCCACAAAACCCAAATTAAAACAGGCTGCCTAAGTATGGCTTCCAATCAGAGACAACGAAAGACACCTGCCTCTGATTGGAAACCATACTCGGCCACACATGGAAAATGAAACATAGAAACAGAAAACTAGAACAAATTCCCCTTGAAACAAACCAACCCCAAAACACACAAAACAGCCACCCTGCCACACCCTGACCATTCTACTATGGCAAAATGACCCTTCTCACTGGTCAGGACGTGACAGTACCCCCCCGAAGGTACAGATCCCGACCCAAACAAAAAACCCACAAAAACAACCACAAACCTAAAGAGAGGGAAGGGAGGGTGGCCACTGTCAACGACGGTTTCTGTGCTACACCCAACCCTTCCACCAATCCTCCAGCTAAGGAGGTGGCTCTGGCTCCGGGCGTAGACCCCGTTCTGCGCTGCCGACCACCGCCAGAGGCTCTCGGCTGCAGACCGTCACCGAAGGCTCTGGGCTGCAGACCGTCGCCGAAGACTCTGGGCTGCCGACCGTCGCCGAAGACTCTGGGCTGCAGACCGTCGCAGAAGACTCTGGGCTGCAGACCGTCGCCGAAGACTCTGGGCTGCAGACCGTCGCCGAAGACTCTGGGCTGCAGACCGTCGCCGAAGACTCTGGGCTGCAGACCGTCGCCAAAGACTCTGGGCTGCAGACCGTCGCCGGAGGCCCCGGGCTGAGAGGCGTCGCCGGAGGCCCCGGGCTGAGAGGCGTCGCCGGAGGCCCCGGGCTGAGAGGCGTCGCCGGAGGCCCCGGGCTGAGAGGCGTCGCCGGAGGCCCCGGGCTGAGAGGCGTCGCCGGAGGCCCCGGGCTGAGAGGCGTCGCCGGAGGCCCCGGGCTGAGAGGCGTCGCAGGAGGCCCCGGGCTGAGCGGCGTCGCTGGAGGCCCCGGGCTGAGCGGCGTCGCTGGAGGCTCCGGGCTGAGGGGCGTCGCTGGAGGCTCCGGGCTGAGGGGCGTCGCTGGAGGCTCCGGGCTGAGGAGCGTTGCTGGAGGGTCCGGACTGGAGAGCGTCGCTGGAGACTCTGGGCTGAGGGGCGTCGCTGGAAGCTCCGGACTGGAGAGCGTCTCTGTAGGTTCCGGACTGGGGACCTTCGCTGCAGGCTCCGTGCCATGGATCATCACTACTGGTTCCGCGCCATGGATCATCACTGGAGGCTTTGTGCCATGGATCATCACTGGAGGCTCCGAGCCATGGATTATCACTGGAGGCTTCGTGCCATGGATCATCCCTACAGGCTCCGGGCCATGGATTATCACTGGAGGCTTCGTGCCATGGATCATCCCTACAGGCTCCGGGCCATGGATCATCACTGGAGGCTTCGTGCCATGGATTAACCCTACAGGCTCCGGGCCATGGATGATCACTGGAGTCTTCATGCCATGGATTATCGCTAGAGGCTTCGGACCGTTGATCATTACTTGAGGCTTCCTACGGGGAGCTGGAACCGGTCTCACCAGACTGGGGAGACGCACAGGAGACTGGGTGCGCAGAGCAGGCACAAGGCACACTGGGCCGTGGAGGCGCACCGGAGGTCTGGAGCTCAGGGCTGGCACACCCCATCCTGGCTGGATGGTCACTGTAGCCCGGCACGGGCGGAGCGCTGGCACAGGGCGAACTGGGCTGTGCTGGAGAATGAGGGCTGCCGTGCGTAGAGCAGGTGCAGGATAAACTGGGCCGAGGAGACGCACTGGCGGCCAGATGCGTTGAGGTGGCGCAGTTCTTCTTGGCTGCCAGCCAACTCTCGCCTGGCAACGCTGCGCAGCCCGTACTGACCGCACCGGACTGTGCGTGCGGATGGGCGAGATGTTACGGGGTAATGCGCACTGCATTTCTCGCCTCTCTGCACACCCGCTCCGCAGTGCCCTCTCCGCCAGCACCATTTCCCGGAATCTCGCGTCGAACTCAGCGCTTGACTCCTTTATTGGCTCCGGTTTGCTCCACGGCTCTCTCCTGTACGCCCGGGAAGTTAGGTCAGGGCTCCCCCCTGACCTTGCCAAACTACCCGTATGCCCACCCCAAAAAATTGGGGGGGCTGCCTCTCAGCCTCCTCTTGCCGTTCCAGCCGTTCCTCCTTCGCTGCCTCTATCTCCTCTGGTGGGCGGCGATACTCTCCCGGCCTTGTCCACGGTCCTGCCCTATCCAGGATTTCCTCCCAGGTCCACGACTCGACGTACCTCTTCCCACGCTGCTTGGTCTTCTTATGGTGTGTGTTTCTGTCACAGGCGTCGAAAGGATTAGACCAAGGCGCAGTGTGTATAGTGCTCATCTTTGGATTTTAATGAATGCACTTCAACAACAAAATAATAAACGCTCAGCAGTTCCGTCAGGTACAATCACTAAACAGAAAATAAACACCCACAAAACAATCACTCAATACCTTCAATGGTTCAATGTACAGTGCATTCGGAAAGTGTTCAGACCCCTTGACTTCTTCCACATTTCGTTACATTACAGCCTTATTCTAAAATAGTTTTTTCCCCTCATCAATCTACACACAATACCATATAATAACAAAGCAAAAACATTTTTATATATATTTTTTGCTAATTTATTAAATATGTTAAACTGAAATATCACATTTACGTAAATATTCAGACCCTTTACTCTGTACTTTGCTGAAGTTCCTTTGTCAGAGATTACAGCTTTGATTCATCTTGTGTATGACAAGGTCCTGAGCGCTCTGGAGCAGTTTTTTTATCAAGGATCTCTCTATTCTTTGCTCCGTTTATCTTTCCCTCGATCCTGACTAGTTTCCCAGTCCATGCCACGGAAAAACATCCCCACAGCATGATACTGCCACCACCATGCTTCAACGTAGGGATGGTGCCAGGTTTCCTCCAGACATGATGCTTGGTATTCAGGCCAAAGTGTTCATCTTGGTTTCATCAGACCCGAGAATCTTGTTTCTCATCATATGGGAGTCCTTTAGGTGCCTTTTGGCAAACTCCAAGTGGGCTCTCGTGCCTTTTACTGAGGAGTGGCTTCCGTCTGGCCACTCTACAATAATGGCCTGATTGGTGGAGTGCTGCAGAGATGGTTGTCCTTCTGGAAGGTTCTCCCATCTCCACAGAGGAACTCTGGAGGTCTGTCAGAGTGACCATCGAGTTCTGGGTCACCTCCCTGACCAAGGCCCTTCTCCCTGATTGCTCAGTTTGGCCTGGAGGCCAGCTCTAGGAAGAGTCTTGGTGGTTCAAAACTTCTTCCATTTAAGAATGATGGAGGATACTACGTTCTTGGGTACCTTCAAGGCTGCAGACATTTTTTGGTATCCTTCCCCAGATCTGTGCCTCAACACAATCCTGTCTCGGAGCTCTACGGAAAATTCCTTCGACCTCATGGCTTGGTTTTTGCTCTGACATGCATTGTCAACTGTGGGACATTATATAGACGTGTGCTTTTCCAAATCATGTCTAATCAATTGAATTTACCACAGGTGGACTTCAAAAAAGTTGCAGAAGCATCTCAAGGATGATCAATGGAAACAGGATGCACCTGAGCTTAATTTTGAGTCTCATAGCAAATGGTCTGAATATACAAGACAAAGAAGATGATGTGGACTACAGGAAAAGGAGGACCGAGCACGCCCCCATTCTCATCGACGGGGCTGCAGTGGAGCAGGTTGAGTGCTTCAAGTCCACATCAACAACAAACTAACATAGTCCAAGCATACCAAGACAGTCATGAAGAGGGCACGACAAAACCTATTCCCCCTCAGGAGACTGAAAAGATTTGGCATGGGTCCTCAGACCCTCAAAAGGTTCTACAGCTGCACCATCGAGAGCATCCTGACTGGTAGCATCACTGCCTGGTATGGCAAGTGCTCGGCCTCCGACCGCAAGGCACTACAGAGGGTAGTGTGAACATCACTGGGGCCAAGCTTCCTGCCATCCAGGACCTCCATACCAGGTGGTCAGAGGAAGGCCCTAAAAATTGTCAAAGACTCCAGCCACCCACGTCATAGACGGTTCTCTCTACTACTGCACGGCAAGCGGTACCGGAGCTCCAAGTCTAGGTCCAAGAGGCTTCTAAACAGCTTCTACCCCCAAGCCATAAGACTCCTGAACATCTAATCAAATGGCTACCCAGACTATTTGCATTGCCCCCCCTCCCTCCCCCTCTTTTACACCGCTGCTACTCTCTGTTGTTATCATCTATGCATAGTCACTTTAATAACTACCTACATGTACATATTACCTCAACTAACTGGTGTCCCTGCACATTGACTCTTTACCGTCCCCCGTCCCCCCCCCCCCCCCGTATATATAGTCTCGCTATTGTTATTTTACTGCTGCTCTTTGAGTACTTGTTACTTTTATTTCTTATTCTTATCCTTATTATTTTAAACTGCAGTGTTGGTTAGGGGCTCATAAGTAAGCATTTCACTGTAAGGTCTACACCTGTTGTATTCGGCGCATGTGACTAATCAAATCTGATTTGATTTTTGATAATGTATTTCTGTTTTCATTTGTAATAAATTTGCAAATATTTCTAAACCTGTTTTTGTTCTGTCATTATGGGGTATTGTGTGTAGTTTGATGTTGAAAAACAATTGTTCAATCCATTTTATAATAATGCTGTAACGTAACAAAATGTGGTAAAAGGGATGGGGTGTGAAAACATTTACGAATGCACTGTATAGGTGATCACTCAGCCACTCAGCCACTGACCTCAAACCACACACATACACGCACACACACACATGCCCGGCACATAAACCATTTTTTGGAGAAAAAGACAAAGATCCCAATGTTCTTCATTGTTATGACTGCTTTATGTTTTCTTATCACCTGTGAGTGCTGCTGCCTGCCTGCTGACAAAAGTTGCATCCCAAATAGAAAAGTAGTGCACTTTATAAGGAAAAGTGCCATTTGGGATGCACATATTCTCCACTAGCTCTCCCTGCTGTGGTTCCCATTGAGACAGAACAGGGCTGTGGCAGGGTTTGACAAACTACCTCCATATACAGTATACACCCTCCTTGTGCCCCACCACCCCCCATCGTCCCTCGATAACACCATCAATTATCTCCTTCCATGAACAAGGACTGGCTCCACTAAACAACACACATCCACTTATCCACCCAACATTTATTTCCCTCCTTCTCTTCGTCTCTTTCTTTTCTCTCTCTCATTCGATCCATTTTCTCACCTCTTACAAGCTTACAGATTACTGGCACTACCTTTATTGTTTCACTCCACCACTCCATCCCTTCACCCATTCATGCCTAAGGGTTTAATGCCAAATATGGGGGTGTTGGGGGGGTGGGGGGGGCCAGGGGGCGTTGCAGTGGTCTACGATACTGCTTCGCAGTGTTGTGACGTCACAACAGCCTGGGGTTCGATCGTTACAAAATGTGGAAAAAATCAACGGGTCTGAATACTTTACGAATGCACTTTATCTGTTTAGAGGTGAGTAAAGAACTCCCTCTAGTGCAGGGCTGCCCAACCCTCTTCCTGGAGATCTACCATCCTGTGGGGTTTCAGTCCAACCCTAATTTAACACACTTGATTCTACTAATTAGCTGCTCAACAAGACCTTAACTAGCTGAATCAGAACCGCTAAATTAGGGTTGGACTGAAAACCTGCAGGACAGTAGATCTCTAGGAAGAGGGTTAGGCAGCCCTGCTCTAGTGGAACTTGAGGTATTTTCATAAAACATTCTTTCAAATAGGTGGCCAGCTGAGGCAAAATGTTTATCTTTGTCTATTATGGGACCAGAGGCTGTCATAAGCTGCTGGGGCAATGAGGAGGTGGAGTTTTGTTTAAAAGATTTGACCACTTTCCAGAATATTGCTGTATTTCCACCACTCTCAGATACAAAATTCAAGAAGCATGTTGACTTTGCTTCTCTAACCAGAGTAAGACATCTATATTTCAATGTCTGAAGGACTGCCAGTCAGAGGTAGAATAAGTCAATCTAGCCTTACATTTATTTTATAAAATCTTTAAGGCAATTCATGGGTTACCTTTAATATTTTATATGGGGCATGCTTATCTGCCACAGAGTTAACCAGAAAGGTCAAATATTTAAGGGCCTGATCTGAATAGAGGACACACCCTCCCAAACATACAACCCAAGGTCAAAAAGGAAATGTTGCTCATTGAAAGTTCAAAAATGTATCTTTGTAATAATGTGCAGATGCGATTTAGGTTAGCTTAGTATCTCTAATGCAGGCAAATGGACAATGGTCACTGAGCTCATTAGCAAAGATTCCATTGCCTGTATACTGTCAGAATGATATCCAAAACAGTAGATTTTTCATGGTGTTTTGATTTGGTGGGTTGGTATAGTTATCAGTTGAGTAAAATGTAGCTTAGTACAAATATCTTTCAGTTTCTCTGATACTGGCAGCTAACCAATCCAGGTTAAGATCACCCAATATTAACAATTCAAATTTAGCATTGTTAGACATCAAGTCAGAAAGGTTGCTGAGAGCAATTGAGAGGGCCGAGGGAGGGCGACAAACAAGGCCACATTTAGGACAAGGAATTGAAATTGCTTGGGGACAGAGGTGGAAATACACACAGCAACATTCAAGTTGTTCTTTATGAATATGGTGACAACCTCACCTCTGCCAGCTATGTCAGATCTATAAACAGTATGTCCATTCAGAGACACATCAGTCTGGCACAGGCGTTTTCTTTTATTATCAAAATGCCCATGATGGTTTGAGAAGCCAGAATTACAAATAACATCCATTTTTTAATTCAAACTTCTTACATTTACATAAATCAGTCCAAGGCCACAGCTGCAGGATTTCAGATCAGATGGAGTCTCTAACACAAACATGCTATGACTAGTAATTAAGCCTCTATATGAAATAGCCATGGGGTTGGCTTGAAATGGTATGGATACAAGATTGCTTAAATCTGTGCCATTTGATCAATGAGGGTTACCTGTTGTGGGCAAGGACTGATATCATCACTTTTTTTGTATATTTTCGATGTGAGCACTCAGCATCCAAGCTCCTCTCCTGTTCGGGTTCTGGCCGACCCTTTTTAGGACCTGCGTCGCTCTCAAAACAGATTGTAATTGTCAATAAAATCCAATGCTTTTTCAGAGCACCATGTGTTTGATGTATTTGATACCATTCCACTCATTCTGCTCCATGAACCAGTTCTCTCCAATTAAGATGCCACCAACCTTCTGTGGTCTCTCCCTCTCTCGCTCCCCCTCCCCAGCTGTCTTTTCCCCCCTTCTTTTTGCATCTCTCGCTCTCTCTCTGAGGGAAAGAGCTGTTTTAATGGAACAAAGGTAGGTAGTTAATTACCTTCCTGACAGAATACCAATACATATTTGATGTGAAAAGAACAGAAAAGGAAGGGATGTGAAGGGAAACATACTAAACAGATAGGCCTACATTTATGTTTATTGATTATATTCAAAAGGAAAGGGGGTTGGTTGAAATATAAACCAACCCAATAATAGTTTAATTGGAGAAGCTTAAGCTGCCTATCAATCATCATTTTTGTGACCAGTGGACAGCTAGTGAAAAATGTGCTCTTGCAACAGTTGCATAGTGTGGATCCCAGCCTATGGAATACAATTTCGAGGGAGTTTCTACCTAAACTCCTCTGTGGTACTGTGCTCCTGTAACAGTGTAGGTTCCGTCCCTCTCTTCGCCCCAACCCGGGCTTGAACCAGGGACCCTTGCACACATCAACAACTGACACCCCATGAAGCATTGTTACCCATCGCGCCACAAAAGCCGCAGCCCTTGCAACGCAAGGGGAAACCCTACTTCAAGTCTCAGAGCGAGTGACGTCACTGATTGAAATGCTATTAGCGCGCACCACCGCTAACTAACTAGCCATTTCACATCGGTTACACTCCATAGTGTCCAAAATGTGTTTAATTTAAAGAAGATCCAATGTGGGTTTTTTATTGCTCAATATAATTTGTGCCGATAAAAAACAGATATATGATCACATTTTTGCTAGACTTAAAGGGGTAATCTGTAGTTTTTGGACTTATAAAGGAATGATATATACCCACTGATTCGTGAAGAATATAACTTATAAATGCTTCATCAGCTTATTTCAACTGTCACCCCCACAAGATCACAAAATATAAGCTTGTTTTTCTCCAATGCTTGGAAACATTATAAATGTAAACAAACACTGTATAGCCTCAAAACATGGTTAAAACAAAAACGTTGATATAATGGATGGTAAATCCTTGCTTTCATTGCTCTGTCTATTAATCTGAGAGTGGTTACATTTCTCCAGGCCCATCCCTCATGTTTTTACCAAAACAGAGGCGAGGTAACCGCTTTGTTATTGTTTCAACTGTGGATTTTCCCTTTAAACAGCTGCAAAAAATCTAGATATCAGTGTCTCCAATAACAACAGAAACAATATGCCTATAGCAAATGCAAATACCACCTTTTGCTAGTGCTCAAAGCATGCCATTCCATGAGAACAGCATTTTCTTCTCAACTCAATGTAATGAGACCCCCATGACAGCAAAATCATAAACAAAAGTCCTCCGTTTTTGGGTAATGCTCAGGTAAAACAATTTGACTAACCTCTACTTCCATATTTAAGTCCTATTCTTGAAGATCAAGGGGTATTAAATTAATTGTAATGACTGGAAATCTGACAGATTTTGTTTTTTTATGTAAATATATAACCTAATCATATTATTATCTGCAGTAGAAAGTAGTGCTGAGGGATTAGCGCTTGTTGAGGTCGGTTCCGTTTTGAGTCGATTATTAAATAATAATCACGGTTTTCAATTTCGGTTTTGATTATTTATTTTTATACATTAAATAATGCACTATGCATTACATGGGTTGAATGCTGTAACAACACAGAATACATTTTTTATAAAAGTCCCATTATGGTAGTGACTGCCCGTTACTGCTGATAACTTATTAACAATCATTTATCCACATTATGTTAATCAAATATTTAATTTGCTATGTACTGTATATTAAATCGTATTAGGTCTATTTGATGACTTTCTTTTTTCATTCCAAGTCATCATCTTTTAGTAAGGCATACTTTTATGACTGCTGAATACCAACTATCAATCACTTAGATCACATATTTTCAGGTAGAGATACCTCATGAAGTAACTGCTCTTTATTCCTTTCGATCATGCATTCCTTTGTCTCTTCTCTTGGTCTCCTTGTCTGCCCCACACAGACCGGACTAGTAAGCTCGCAATGGATTTTGGTCATTGTAGTTATTAACTACCACATTTTCTTCGCTGAACTATTTAGAATATTGGCCTGTTGGAAAGTACAACTTCCTACTACATCGTACAGTTTGGGCTCGATCTGATTTATCTCTAAAGAAACTATTTGGTTCTCTCGTCAAAAGTTATTGAACCAAGCATGCCATGACAATGAAAATGAAACATTCTGAATCAGGGGAGGATGGAGAACAATTGACACTTTTTTTGTGTGAATTTTAGATTTTTTTTTAAAGATAGAAATCCTGATACAGAATACGCCATTTTCATTGTTATGGCATGCTTGTTTCGATAGCTATTAATGACAGAAAACTGAATATCCAATATAAAACTAAATTTACCTAGGCCGAACTGACCGGCTCTCTAAAAAAGTTATGTAAACCATACTTTCCTTTGGATATTTTGTCCAAAATTTTGAGCAGCTGAAGGACAAACTGCACAGACAACCAGTAGAGTAAACTTTAACATTATATTCAACATTCTGGCTTATATGTAACATTTTCACGATTTTAAAAGGAATTACTTTCAGGCTGTATATACCAACTGATTGTGTATTACAGCCTGATCAATTACAGCCTGATCAATCAGACTACATCCATGGCTAATTTAGCAAAGGGACAATTTTAGCTGGCTAGCTAGCCACCGGAGGACAACGACACAATGAGATGCAACAATTACATTTTTTTCTGTCAATGACTTAAAATGTCAGGTTTTAATGTCACGTGAAATGGCTTTCTTTATATTATTTTTGCCTTTGATATGATTGGTATGAAACCAAATCCAAATCCCTTGACACTTATTTTTGGTACAGCAGGACTATTCACAGTTGAGCTAATTCAGTTTAGCTCAATGCCGATTGGCTATTCATTTATAAAAACTATTTTCAAGAGAGGCCAAATGCTCGCTGGCTTCCCATGCAATTGAATTAAACACTACAGGCGGCAACAATATCATACTCTTTTTGGCCAGACAGCATCAGATACATGGGGTAAACATACTGAGACATTCTCTGTTTTGCTTGCTCGGATGCTTTCTCTGGTGAAATATATTTAGCCAATTGCGAATTGAAAGAAAATTATTGAACACAGAGAGGTGAAAGACATATCATTTTATTTTGATTATATTTTTTTATTGGTAACATTTTCTGTGAAATCTGGCTTCCCTTGGCATCCATGAATACACACCACAGCTTAAAAGCCCAATTGACCTTTGTTTGGTTAGGTCCAGCCATTGTTCATAAGAAGTCAAGCTGATGGATCAGGTAGTAGTGTTGACGATAGGGGTTTGTACCAAAAACTATTGTTTGTTATCTCACACTGTCACATGTAATGAAAGTTGCGTATTTATCCCTGTTCAAGCAAGAGTTCATATTATCTTGGCCAGGTCGCAGTTGTAAATGAGAAATTGTTTTCAACTGGCCTAGCTGGTTAAATAAAGGTGAAATAAAATAGAAAATAAAAAAATATTTATGTGTTAGCAATAGTGCTTATTTACATTCATGCTTAGATTGAGTGATTCTTATGTTGGGTGTCTTATGTTAGGTGTTCATATAATTGTTCATAGAGAAACAACTAAATTGGATGTTCTGAGTCCATGTCATACTTAAATGGAAGAATGGAAGAAAACTAACAAATTTAGATTTTTGAGTGTAATTTCCTTTTAATTGCGCTTCTGGCCCTTTAATTGCCCATATTATGAGGAATGTGCCTTCTAATGAGCTGGTCTAGGGATGGTTCTGTACTGCTGCTCATTTCATGGCAACGTTTTCAATTAACAAATAAAAGATCGAAATTGTTTACTTACTAATGATATACTTCTGCCAGGTAAGCCTACTTTGCAGTTAACATTTCATTGAGAAGTTTAAGGGGGAATTACTGGCTACACACAAAGTGCTAATCAAAAGTGCGCACCACACAGACAGACAGAGGCAATATTGTTGGAAATAATTGGCAGATATTGTGGTAGGTTTGGCTTTTTATTAAGCCAATAGTCGTTAACCAGGTGTTGAATAATGTCAATGTTGCCTTGATTAAATAGTAGCTAGGAGCTTGCGGCATCTGATACTTGTGAGATTTGTTTATGACAGTTTGCAGAGGAAACGGGAAAATTGCCATGTACTTTCAGAATTGTTTGGCAAGCTACTCGTAGGTGGGCTGCGAACAACTAGTAGCTCGTGATCGACCTGTTGGATACCCATACTATTTTCTGTTCAGTTTGAGAAGGAGAGCGTGAAGATGAGGACCGGAGGTCAATTTTGATAGCTTGCTACTAATATAATTGATTTTATTAAAAACAATTATTTTCTTGCCCATGATGTATTTTTCAGAGTTACTGACCTCACAATAACCCAGATTCTAGTAATTTACTGTAATGGCTGTCGTCTGAAGATGAAGGAGTGGACCAAAGTGCAGAAATACATCACATAGAATGCCCACCCCACACCCTGACCTAACAAAATAGAGAAATAAAACGGCTCTCTCAGGTCAGAGCGTGACATTTAAATTGTTGTGCTGAAACTTGTAGCAGCAGCTGCGTCACAATCAATCTGAAATGGACAGCTCATGGTGGTATAAGTAATTAAAATCATTTTCATTTTAATTAGACTTTACTAATAACAAGAGGGCTTTGTGTTGGAGCCTGTTTCTTCCTATTTAAGCAATAAGTGGTCGGCCTACCTGTTTGATAGACGAAATAAGGCTATAGGCTGCTATATTCTTAGATGTGTCGGTCAATTTCTCCACCCACCATGCACTCTTGAAATATGCTACCTCTGTGTCAGCGAAGGGCTGTTAAGTTAAAACCAAGACTCTTCATTTAAAAAAAAAAATGTTTTATTTATTTAACTAGGCAAGTTAGTTAAGAACAAGTTCTTATTTACAATGACGGTTTACTCCGGCCAAATCTGTACGACGCTGGGCCAATTGTGCGCCGCTCTATAGGTCTCCCAATCACAGCCGGATGTGATAGAGCCTGGATTCAAACCAGGCACTATAGTGACACCTCTTGCACTGAGATGCAGTACCTTAGACCGCTGCGCCACTCGGGAACCTAATTGAGGGAGTATGGGAGGGTATGCCATAGGTCTCCCTTTTACTAAAGAAAATGGCAAAAAGCACCAGCCTACCACTTGCTATTTTAAGATTTTGCAGAAAATAAAATGCATCCGATTATATAAAGTGATCTATAAAAACGCTTTGGTCTTTGATGCTTTATGTAAGGAACAAGCTGCACAATAATTTGTTTCTTTGACATTCAGAGGCTGACTGCTTGGGAAGGAATCTAATTCTGTCACTACCAATTAATTAAGCTATTCACTTTCTGTACAATAGTAGATGTTTAAACCCAGACAGCTTTTAGGGAAACACTTTCGTTGGGTTAATCCATGGAAAAAGAGTAGCCAGCTGTTGAAACTTACATTTTTTTAGTGTCGGTAGACCTACTCTGTCTGGGCTGATATGATGCGACAATAGATTCATGCAGTCATTTTATTATAATGGAGATCTTTCCACCCCTACTCTAGTCCACGGTGATTTGCGAACTCGCAACTTTCTGGCCCTCAGCCCTGTGTGTTATCGATATTTCTACGTTGCAATGTAATGCTTCCAGGACGATGAACAGTTTCTAAAATTGCTTATCTAAGGCTCTGGTCTGTTGAAGAAGTGAGAGTAAACGGTAGACATGTTCTCTGCTACCCAATTTGTTTTCATTATTATTTTAGGTATAGGAGAGGGTCACTTGTTTTTTAACCAAGCGTTCAGGGAGGGTTTAGGTAAAATATATTTTGCTGAAGGGAGGGCCATCCATTTTCATTTCAGAGGGACGATTTTGTCAATGTAACCCTTATTCTAAATAACGTCCACTCCCTTATTACATTTACTGATAATTACTTTACTATTTCCAATCACCATTATGTTTTTTTTATTTTTATAATTATGGTTTATAATTACGGATGAGAACTGTCTTTGAAGAAAAAAAGGGTCTGCAGCTTACCATGAGGTATTCTATATCAGGTGAGCAAAAGCTTGAGATTTCCTTCCCACTTGAAGCTGCACACCAGTTGTTATTTATAAAAAAACACGCTCCTCCTTTCGACCTCCCCGAATCCGGCGTTTGATCCTGCCGCTACATGGAGAATCCACGGTGTACTACGTGCATAGCGTCATCTTCCAGCCACATTTCAGTAAGACATAATATTTCAGTCTCACTGATAGCAGACTCTCAAACTAAGCTCATCCATCTTATTCTCGAGTGACTGAACATTTGCCAATAGAACAGAGGGGAGCCCTATTTCTCTTCACCTCAATTTCACCAGGATTCCACCTCGTCTCCTGTGTCTATGCCTGCAGCGTTTCGGTAGCCCATTGAATAAATTAATAAGGTCCGGTATGAACAGTGGAACAGCTGAGTCGGAGTTGAAGTCGTATTTGAAGTCGAAATTGAGGTTAGTAGCTGTCGATCTGATGTCCAGAGTGCTTGGCGATCATATGTGATAATAATATGAACTTTCTGTACAAAAAAAGTAAAGATAAACATGATAAATGTCACTAAATAGCTAAGTTGGGTTGGAACTTTTAACATGTCGCCCTTCTCTTTTTGTTAGGCTGCTCTTTTTGTAGGCTAGTCTTTTGTATTCGCTAGTCATTTTTGTTAGGTTGCTACGGTATGTATCCTAGTCTTGGTAGCCTATTGCCCTGTCCGTTTGTCAATTAAAACTTTTATTTAACCTTTATTTAACTAGGCAAGTCAGTTAAGAACATATTCTTATTTACAATGACGGCCTACCAAAAGGCAAAAGGCCTCATGCGGGAACGGGGGCTGGGATTAAAAATAAAAATAAATAAAATACAAATATAGGTCAAAACACACATCACGACAAGAGAGACAACACAACAATACATAAAGACCCAAGACAACAACATAGCATGGCAGCAACACATGACAACACAGTATGGTAGCAACACAACATGACAACAACATGGTAGCAGCACAAAACATGGTACAAACATTATTGGGCACAGACAACAGCACAAAGGGCAAGAAGGTAGAGACAATACATCACGCAAAGCAGCCACAACTGTCAGTAAGAGTGTCCATGATTGAGTCTTTGAATGAAGAGGTTGAGATAAAACTGTCCAGTTTGAGTGTTTGTTGCAGCTCTTTCCAGTCGCTAGCTGCAGCGAACTGAAAAGACGAGCGACCCAAGGATGTGTGTGCTTTGGGGACCTTTAACAGAATGTGACTGGCAGAACGAGTGTTGTATGTGGAGAATGAAGGCTGCAGTAGATATCTCAGATAGGGGGGAGTGAGGCCAAAGAGGGCTTTATAAATGAGCATCAACCAGTGGGTCTTGCGCCGGGTATACAGAGATCACCAGTTTACAGAAGAGTATAGAGTGCAGTGATGTGTCCTATAAGGAACATTAGTGGCAAATTTGATGGCCAAATGGTAAAGAACATCTAGCCGCTCGAGAGCACCCTTACCTACCGATCTATAAATGATGTCTCCATAATCTAGCATGGGTAGGACGGTCATCTGAATCAGTGTTAGTTTGGCAGCTGGGGTGAGGTAGGAGCGATTACGATAGAGGAAACCAAGTCTAGATTTAACTTTAGCCTGCAGCTTTGATATGTGCTGAGAGAAGGACAGTGTACCGTCTAGCCATACTCCCAAGTGCTTATATGAGGTGACTACCTCAAGCTCTAAACCCTCAGAGGTAGTAATCACACCTGTGGGGATAGGGGCATTCTTCTGACCAAACCACATTACCTTTGTTTTGGAGGTATTCAGAACAAGGTTAAGGGCAGAGAAAGCTTGTTAAACACTAAGAAAGCTTTGTTGTAGAGCATTTAACACAACATTTGGGGGAGGGGCCAGCTGAGTATAAAACTGTTTAATCTGCATATAAGTGGATGAGAGAGCTTCCTACTGCCTGAGCTATGTTGTTGATGTAAGTTGAGAAGAGCGAGGGGCCTAGGATCAAGCCTTGGGGTACACTCTTGGTGACAGGCAGTGGCTGAGACAGCAGATGTTCTGACATTATATACTGCACTTTTTGAGAGAGGTAGTTAGCAAACTTGACTTTCAACTATTTATTTTGCCTTGAATACCTAGACTGAAAATGTATACATGTCTTCACCATCAAGTTTGCACTGTGGGCTTACAAGCACTGTAAGTAAAACCATAATATTTCTTCACACTTCTCTGTCTGCTGTTCAACTCTGTGCCCCAAAACCCAACTAACTAGGCTGCTGGGTCTGTTATTCTTAAGAGTATTCATTGATTTAAAATAACAAATAATTGTTGAAAAAATAAATAAGAGAAAAGAGTGCTGGTTAATTTCATATGGTTAATTTAATAGATCACTGAAACAGCTGTGTTTTCCTGTCAACCCTGACACAAACAGAAACTACTATAGGAAATGTACATCACTGACGGACAAACACACAAGCAGACTGACAACCCTAGGTCTCCTTCCCTCTCTCATAATCATACAGTACAGGTGTTCAAGGGATAGAAAGGTGAGAAAATGTATCCATCGTTGTGGCCTAATTGGCACCCTCTTCCCTATATAGTGTACAAGTTATGACCAGGGTTCATAGGGCTCTGGTCAAAAGTAGTGCACTATATAAGGAATAGGGTGCCATTTGGGAGACACATTCTACTCAGGGAGGCAGTCCAAAAATCCCCATTCTAATGCTTCATAGCTTCATCAAACGTTGTGTACAGACACCTTTTATAACTATATTATTTGACATTCCTCTTTACCTTCATTTGCATATGAGACCACAACCTCTACTAACTCCATCCAAGCAACATCACATCATGCATTGAATTTTTTAACAATGGAACTATTGGCAGTACAACAGGGATTTCCAACACACTGAGTCCATTGGCTCAAGTCATTTTACAGGCTGTAAGTATTATTACATCAAACAACACTGATCTAAAGCAGTGGTGGCTGGTGCCACTTTAAACCCGACGACAGGCCCATTGTAATGGCTGGAATGGAATACATGGAAAGGTAACTTTCCATTCCAATCTATGAGCCATCCTCCCCTCAACAGCCACCACTGACCTAAAGAAATCCTTTGGCCATTAGACCTTCAGATAAGGGGTTAGCTATGATGGAGACAGACACCCATAGGACTCAAAAGTACAGCACTATATAGGGAATATGTAGCAATTTGGGAACCAAACCAAAGCCTGGCTAGGTGTGAGGCCTTGAGTTGCGTCCATATTAACTATCCACTGGGCACAGATGTTAGTTCAACATCTAGTTTTGATTTACATTTGGTAAATTCAACGTGAAATCAACAAAAAATGTCACCAGGTCATTGGATTTAGGTTAAAAGTTGGATGAAAAAAATCTAAAATGTCTTTACGCTGATGACTTTTTATCAAATCAGTTTTCCACGTTGATTCAAACAACATCAATTCAACTAGTTTATGCCCAGTGGGTACTGTTTACTGCGGTATCTATCTACAGACAATGTAACTGAACTAGTCTGGTTTATTGGCACCATACATTTACAGCATTTTCAATACATCTTCAGTTTATCTAATATAATAATAATCAGGGCGGCTTATGTATCATTAGATCAATTAATCAATAGCTGACAATCAATTGCTCTTTTGCTGACTCATATGCACCACCTCAAAATGTCTGTTACAATAAGTGAAAAAAAAAGTTGTCAGCTATTGAGCCACCAGTTACTGTGTATCGCAGGGGGATGCTGGGACCACCAGCGGCCATGATGGAACCTCTGCATGACCTCTATGCCTGCATCCCAAACGGCACCCTATTCCCTATATAGTGCACTTTGGGGCCCTGGCAAAAAGTAGTGCACTTTAAAGGGAATAGGGTGCCATTTGGCACACACCCTTTCTCTATCCCTCCCCTCTAAACATCAAACAGAACTCCTGGGCTGCTACTATGTTTGGCACTAATGTAACTCCATATTGGACTCCTTAAAAAGCCAGTCAGTAAGTGAGATGGCACAATCTCAGTTTAATAGCTAGCCTAGAAACCCAGTGCAATTATCCCTAGGTAAGAGCTAAACAGCCAATCCCCACAACAACTGAAGTCTCAAATTTCTACAACACCCTCCTATTTCTCTGGCTGTTATTGGTTCCAACCAGGATTTCTGGATTTCGGGGAATGTTGGGAAAGTTATTGAAATTTTGAAAACCTAATAAGGTGCCTAAATAACCCACTGTCTTTAGCACTGATCCTAGACCAGTCCAACCACATATTTACCAAACACTGTCCACCAAGGGTTCTAAACTGCTGCAATAAGAGTTGATTCAAGACCAGGCTACTATTACAGACAGATAGAAGTAAACATGTAGAACACAAATAGAAAGAAGGACAACAAGGATAAATACAATCATTCTGTACATGGCTGCTATACAAAATAGTTCACCCTGTTTGTTTGTTGGTGTTAACACTCAATTGCTTTAATACAGTAGAAACTGGATCACAATAATTTTGGCAACAACAACAAAGACATGGGATGTGTCCCACATTGCACCCTATTCCCTATATAGTGCACTACTTTGACCAGGGCACTACCGGCCCCGGTTGAAAGTAGTGCACTATACAGGGAATGGTATGCCATTTGAAACACATAGAGAAGAAGAGAAACACCGACATAGAAGAGAAAGTATTTAAAACGGTTCAGAAATCAATGCAATTAGCATTAAGACTGGGACTCCCCACCCACCCACTCCTAACCCCTCCCAGCACCCACACTCCACCTCACTGTGAACCAACACCCCCCATACAAACATCAAATATAGTATTAACCTAAAGGGAGATTGATAGTAGAGATAGAGTGTGTGGGCGCTCGTGATAAGCAGGTCAAAGTCATAGGATGCATCCTAAATGGTGCCCCGTTCCCTATATAGGGAACAGGGTGCCATTTGGGACTTAGCGAGAGAGTTCAATATTAAAAGCAATGACCATCTGTTCTCAGTGAAGGGTATTGGGGTTAGGCAAATAATTGTAAGACTCAACAGTAACTTAATCATTATTACTTTAGGCTGGCTGGCTACTGAATACATGTAGTGTGTGCTTTCTGTCAAATATAGGCTGGTTTATATGTATATAGCACAACACACAATCACATATTTCCCTGTTTTTGTGTTTAACACATTATTGATCAAAATACCAACAGATACATACATACATACATACATACATACATACATACATACATACATACATACATACATACATACATACATACATACATACATACATACATACATACATACATACATACATACATACATACATACATACATACATACAGTACTGCATTACATATTGGAGCAACAGTAAGTAAACACTGTTTTCAGAATGTTAGAGTGATTCTGAGAAAATAATAAATACAGGCTTGCTTCCCAAATGGCACCCTATTCCCAATATCAAATAAAAAACACAGATTTGCAGATGTTATCTAAGGTGCAGCAAAATACTTGTTTTTCAAGTGCACTATGTTTGACCAGAGCCCTATAGGCCTTGGTCAAAATAGAGCACTATATGAGGAATAGGGTGCCATTTGGGACAGAGCCACAATGAACCACCACCACCAGTATTGATTGTTCAGTCCCGTTATGAGCAACACTTGGCCAAAGGTGGTTTGGTGGACTGTACATAGTTAATGTATACACTGCTAAATTGCAGCAAAGACAAAATCAGCCTAGAAGCAGATCTGGGTTTCAATTACTTGAAAAATCAATTTAAAATAAATCTGTGCCTGTTTAAACTTTCCTGGCTTAATAAACCAATAGAAAAGTCCCAAAACGCCAAACCCTGCCCACCCGTCACTCCAGACAGACTCAAGCAATCCCTTAAAGTTTTTGAAAAGATTGTTAAAGTATTTGATCCCAGGTCTGCCAAAAAGTCCTAACACTATAAATTGCAGCTCCAGAGGGAGATATGTACTCAGAACTGACACTTAGCTAAACAACATGATCACTGACTGAAGTAACTCTACTGACCACAGAAAGAAACAGACCAGGACAGATCAGCCATGGTGAATTACCATAGGCCCCAGGTCCATAGGTCCACAGGGTACCCCAAATCAGAGGGAGAGAGTATTTGCATTTGTATCCAGAATAACTCCAAGACAACAATTGGAGGCAAGTTTCTTTCCCTAGTTTGTTCGTGGTTGTCCTCCTCTCTTTCTCTCTCCCTCCCTCTCTCTCTCTCACTCTCTGTGTGTCTGTTGGCAGTTTCTTTGGCCAACCCTGATATGTGTAAAATCCCTTATTCTCGTCATAGTCCTGGCTGAGGAGGGGTGGAGCCACAGTAGGGGGTGGGAGGGGCATGCTTGACATGCCTTCTGGCCCCTCCCTTCAGCCGCAGGAGATGACAGTAAAGCGTTTAGAGATACAGGACATGTTGTGGAGCACGATTCCCAGGAGAAAGAGCAGGACGCAGGCTACCAGGATCACTGTACACACCCCAGACCACGTGGAGCCCTTCCCCCCTCCACCACCACCTCCCCCAACTCCCCTTCTCTCTGTCTCCTCCAGGCCTTCGAGACTCATCCCCAGACCCAGGGGCTGCAACTCAGGCATAGCCACCACCGCCACATCCACCTTCTGCTGCCCACTGCCACCTGGCAAGAACCGGCAGCCCAGTTCGCCTGGTAACAGTGCCCTGTCCTTGGCAACAGGCAGGGGCAGCATGTAGCAGCCATTGCTAGGCAGGCGGATAAAGACCGGCGTGTGCTCGGAGGCGTGCGGAATGGCGATAACGGTGATGATGTCGGGGTCGTCGGGGAGCTGGGAGACGGAAAAGCCGGCGGGGAGTTTGGTGACGCCACGGCACCAGGGGCATCGGATCTCTTTCTGGCTGGACCTCATCTGGGTCAGGCACACGGAGCAGCACGTGTGTCTGCAGTCCAGCAGCTTGGGCCTCCGCCGCGGGCTGTAGTAGTTAAAACAGATCTGACACTCCAAGATGGAGTCCTGAGAGAGAGACAGAGTCTCCATTTTGTTATGGATTGTTATTATGGGTCCTTGATAGCCTGGTCGAGCAGACTGACCGTTGCGCTCACGTTTCGTTTCAGTTACTATTAACAGAATGGGCTGGTTTCACAAGGCTAGTTTCAGAAGGAGAGAACGTGCTCAACTCTTATCCTCTTGCGTAAACAAATGAAAAGGTGCTTGGAACCCTTTGTTGTAAAAGGCTGGTGTTTTTGTGTACTGCAACACAAACCAGGATGACAAAGAAGAATGTCTCTTATTATTTGACTGTATTAGCAGAAAGCCAAATAGTATCAAGATCCTCTACACGGGGCTTGAATCCTCCTCAGAGCAAAGCTGCGCTGTTTAAGTATGTAGCCTCTCCTGTGCTCTCCTCTCCTGTGCTCTGCTCTGCATCCCTCCGTGTGTGTCCTTCCACCCACCCGCCGTCTCAGTGTCGGTGTGATGTCACAGGACGATCAAGGTCACATGGTGGTTCATCTGTGAAACAAGAGAGAAGACAGCAGTTTTAATGGGCTGAAGAGAACCATGAGTCAGAGAGGGTTCAGCTGTTAGAGCAGCTTACCGATCAATGTACCTCTACACAGCCAATCTGTAAATAGCACACCCAACTACCTCATCCCCATATTGTTATTTATCTTCTTGCTCTTTTGCTCCCCAGTATCTCTACTTGCACATCATCAACTGCACATCTATCACTCCAGTGTTAATGCTAAATTGTAATTATTTCACCTCAATGGCCTATTTATTACCTTACCTCACTAATCTGCTACATTTGCACAACTGTACATAGATTTTTCTATTGTGTTATTGACTGTACGTTTGTTTATGTGTAACTCTGTGTTATTTTTGTCTCACTGCTTTGCTTTATCTTGGCCAGGTCGCAGTTGTAAATGAGAACGTGTTCTCAACTGGCCTACCTTGTCAAATAAAGGTGAAATAAAAAAATAAAAAATAAAAGTGTGTGCTTGTGTAGAAGTGGGCATCACTTCTAAGAGCAGGAGCATGGCATGGGCAGAGTAGCGGACATGTTGGCTTTGTGTGTGTTCCAAATAGCACCTTATTCCAAATATAGTGCACTACTTAGATATAGATGCAGTGCCTTAGACCGCTGCGCCACCCGGAGCCCCAAGTGAGTCATTCCATGTCATTTCAGCAAGCCATAACACCCACCATCTCAGATTGTTCTGAAATTGTTCCTGTACTTAGAGATAAGGTAAGATTGGCATTTCTGAAACATTATTTTGTTTAAATTTGAAATGATTTCAGGGAAATATAGCTAATTGATTGCACCCATTGCCCATTTTAATTTATAGGATTCAGATAATATTAAATAATTATAATACCCAACATCCGATTTGGAACAAACTTCATCCTACCAATGAGTAAGGCATGAGGAATAAAAACATTTGTCAAAAGCAACCCACGGCAATCCCATCTCAACAACCAGTATACAGTATCAGTTCTCTATGCTTGACAAGTATTATAAAGATGCAGTTTGGAGCATTGCTTCTTTAGACTATGTAATGTATTCCCTGTGAATCTGATGTTTTTTTCCCACTGTTCAGAGAAATTAGTCATTGAAGTCGTCTGCATTATTTACCATAAAGAAGTGTGGAAGTATCAGATTTGGATCACTAGATGCTGCTGTTGCTGCTATACCACCACTTTTTCATCCATTTTGTTTGGGCTCTTAAGTGTTTATTAAACAGATCACAACATTTCTTTGCAACTTTGGATTGAAAACCAATAGATTTTGCTCATGTTGAAAATAGATTGTGTGGTCATCCTCACAATTCAAGCCAGTCCTCCATGAAAGCAAATTACCTTGTCCTTCTCTTAGCAGCCTGGTTTCATGGAGGACTTGAAATGTGAGGGTGAACGCCCAAAGTTGCAAAGGAAATGTTGTGATCTGTTTAATACCCCATTAGTTTGCACAGGCTCTGTGAAGGTTTTTTTGGTTTTTCTTACTCTCACACTTCATCGTGCATAATCGTATGAGCCATGTTAGTTAATCCATGTACATTTGCAGATGATTAGGTTCTGTCAAAATATTGCTGTTAAAATGCTAATGAGGCCCTTTTCCCGACGCTTTATTTTCCTGTGAGTTGGGAGTGTGAAATGAGGTTTGGACTCAAAGTAAATTGAGATTTGTCTTTTGTCTTCCATGTCTAAGCCTTATAGGGACACTGTAGCTTGTACGGTATTGGCCACATGTCTTAGTAACTGAGGTAGTGTCTACAGTTGACCCTTACATGCAACTTCTGCTATCAGAAAACAAATATTGCATTGAAAAGAAGGGTCTAGATGCACAAACGTCGCTTTGTGGTCTGATTGTGTTCAGATCTGGCTGACCACTTCATGACATGGTCAGGGATGCATTGTGTGCAGACTTCTCCTTAGTCTGGATGCAATCAGGCTACCGAAACCGCATACAGTAGGAGACTTCATCAGCACTCCTCCCACAAGTCTCCAGAAAAATTGTGGTTTGGGACCGAGAGGCACCTTTTCATTATAACATTGTGTCACGGTTGTCGTCTGGAATGGAGGACCAAAACGCAGCAGGAATGTGGATGCTCATCTTGATATTTATTTGAAATCAAAGTGAACACCAAAATAACAACGAACGATCAACAAAACAGTCTTGTAAGGCTCACACAGGCAAAACAAGAAACAATCTCCCACAAACACTAAACCAAACAATTACCCATATATAGGACTCTCAATCAGAGGCAACAAGAAAGCACCTGCCTCCAATTGAGAGTCCAACCCCCCATTAACCTAAACATAGAAATATACCAACACAGAAAGAACATAGAAGTACAAAACATAGAGCATAAACCAAAACCCGGAAATAATAAATCAAACGCCCTACTAAATAAACCACCACCCCGAACCAAATAAAACAAATACCCTCTGCCACGTCCTGACCAAACTACAATAACAAATAACCCTTATACTGGTCAGGACGTGACACATTGGAGGAAATACGTTCCTATCGTGTGAGGAACGTGTTTGCTGGCCTGAAATGCTAGCCAGCTCGCTAATATTTAGAAGGTTTTTTGGTTTAGCTAGAGTTATGCTAACAAATTTCCGTTGCTTGCTAGCTTGCTGGTTAGCTACAGAGGTTAGCTGGCTAATTAGCTACAGTTGTTAGCTACATTTACATTTACATTTTAGTCATTTAGCAGATGCTCTTATCCAGAGCGACTTACAGCAGTGAATGCATACATTTCATTTCATGCATTTATTATTATTATTATTTTATTTTTCAACAGCTACTGCCATGAGTTGCTGTTGTGTTATTATCATATTTTGCCTGTTCCACCATTTGTAGAATGCATACTGGCATTTCAATATAGTGTGAGAAAAGAGAATTTGGACACACTGTTGAAACATTTAAATGTAAGTGTAGACACATTCAGAATTCCATGATCAGAACTCTATGATCAGAATACTAAAGCTGCACGAACTGTCAAGCCTAAACACGGTCTGACAGAAGGAGAGTGACATGGAACAAGGGTACTCTGTGAAACCATTACATTTTCAAGGTGACCATAGATCAACCTGCTCCTGATCAACCTGCTCCTGAAGAGCTACCCTCCTGTAGGTTTTCGCTTTAACCCCAGTTGTAACTAACCCGATTCGTCTTATTAACCAGTTAATTACTAGAATCAGGTGTGCTAGATTTGGGTTGGAATGACAACCTACAGGATGGTAGCTGTCCAGGAACGAGGTTGGAGAGCTCTACAGTCATGTCAACAGTATTGCCAAATTAGATCTTGTCAGGTTAAACCCCTCAGCTCTTACACCCGTTTGTTCCCACGTTGTAATGGACTTGCAGCCATTGTGAAGACGTCCATGTGGAAAAGACAGTTGTGTCCCAAATGGCATCTCATTCCCTATGGGCCCTGTTCAAAAGCAGTGCACTAGTTAGGGAATAGGGTGCCATTTGGGATACAAAGGTGTCTGAATTGTTAGGTTGCTAAATCCACTGTTAACACAACCCATTTGGAGTGGTTTGCACTCTTTTCTTCTCTCCCTCAATCCCTTCCCAGGCAAAATGCATCTTTCTGAGTTGGTCCTGACGCGATACCCGCTTCTCTCCTCACTAGCCGTGTGACCTAGTTTCTCTAAATAATTCTGCGTTCTCTACCACCATGTCAAAGTCAAGTCAAATGCAGAAGAATCTGTAATTTTATAGTTGAAGGGGATGAGAGAGAGGGCAGAGAGACTGATGGAGAAGAAGAGGGAGAGAAGAGGCAGATGAAGAGAGCCCTGCCTTTGAGGGGTAAGACAACCAGGGGTATTAGTAAAAACCCTTCCTAAAATAAGGATTAGCTTTGATCTGGCAGAAATTCTTTGTGATTCAATATTCCCATACACCCACTCTTCCACTCTTCTCTCCTTACCTCCTTCATCCGCTTCCCTCTCCCCACTATTCTCTGTTATTTACCCTGTCTCTTGCTCCCTTTCTCTGACATTATAGTTCTGACTCATTTTCACATTACACCTAGTGTGGGAGAGAACACACCTCACTGTCACTGAACAGAAATATAGTAGCTATGACAAATCTAATTCCTAAACATCCTCTAGAAAACCCTCAAAAGCAACTGTGAATGAATTTTAAAAAGTCTTAATATATACCAAGGGTTGGTCCATCATATCATATGACTGTACAAGGAAGGGAATATAATTTAGTAATGATGGTGAGTGCCCTACTCGTGCCCCCTGTCCCCTCTTCACAGACCTTCTGGCCCCTGGGACCATCTGAAAGGACAGAGACACTCCCTCAGCTGAGAGGGGCTGTAACACACAAACACACTCTCTGTCCCTCTAGTCTCCCCTGTCTCGCTCCACAGCAAGCACAATCGGCAGAGGGAGAAAGTTCACTCCTCCTCACTGACAGCTGTTGAAAATAACCAGGGACACACACACACATTCTCAAAAATGATAAACTTGTTGGAGCAAGTCAGAGAGGGAGGTGAGGAATGTACCAGGGG
Organism: Salmo salar; assembly: GCF_965601325.2. Taxonomy (NCBI): domain Eukaryota; kingdom Metazoa; phylum Chordata; class Actinopteri; order Salmoniformes; family Salmonidae; genus Salmo; species Salmo salar. Next base: position 8,900,817 of record NC_138319.1, read on the forward strand.
AGGAGGAAGACAAAAAAAGAGAGGAGAGGAAGGAAAAAGAAACCCAGGTACAGAGGACCAAGTTTGAGTCCAAATGGCACACTATTTCCCTTATTCGCCAAATGCTTCGTAAACAACAGGTGTAGACTAACAGTGAAACGCTTACTTACGGCCCCCCTAACAATGCAGAGAGAAAGAAAATAGAGAAATAGAAAAATAAAACACGTAATAATGAATACACAATGAATAATGATAACTTAGCTATATACTCAGGGTACCAGTACTGAGTTGATGTGCATGGGTACGAGGTAATTGAGGTAGATAAGTACATATAACTAGGAATAAAGTGACAGATAATTAACAGTAGCAGCAGCGTCTGTGATGAGACAAAAAAACGGTGCAAAAAAAGGACTATCAATGCAGATGGTTAAATAGTTAACCAAATAGCTACCCAGACTAACTATACTGAACAAAAATAGAAACGCAACATGCGACAATGTCAAGATTTTACTGAGTTACAGTTCATATAAGGAAATCAGTCAGTTTAAATAAATTCCTTAGGCACTAATCTATGGATTTCACATGACAGGGCAGGGGCGCAGCCATGGGTGGGCCTGGGAGGGCATAGGCCCACCCACTTGGGAGCTAGGCCCAGCCAATCAGAATGAGTTTTTACCCACAAAAGGGCTTTATTACAGACATAAATGCTCCTCAGTTTCATCAGCTGTCTGGTCTCATACGATCCTGCAGGTGAATAAGCCAGATGTGAAGGTCCTGGGCTGGCACGGTTACACGTGGCCTGCGTTTTTTAGTCCGGTTGGATGTAATGCCAAATTCTCTAAAATGACGCTGGAGGCGGCTTATGGTAAAGAATTTAACTTTCAATTATCTGGCAACAGCTCCGGCGGACATTCCTGCAGTCAGCATTACAATTGCATGCTCCCACAAAACTTGAGACATCAGTGGCATTGTGTTGTATCACAAAACTGCACATTTTAGAGTGGCCTTTAATTTTCCTCAGCACAAGGTAATGTTCATGCGGTTTAATTAGCTTATTGATATGTCACACCTGTCAAGTGGACGGATTATCTTGGCAAAGTAAAAATCCTCACTAACAAGGATTTAATAAAATTTGTGCAGAACATTTGAGAGAAATATGTTTTTTGTGCGTATGGAACACTTCTGGGATCTTTTATTTCAGCTCATAAACCATGGGACCAACACTTTATATTTTGTTCAGTATATTTAGCAGACTTATGGCTTGGGGGTAAAAGTTGTTCAGGGTCCTGTTGGTTCCAGACTTGTGCATCGGTATCGCTTTCTGTCAGGTAGCAGAGAGAACAGTCTATGACTTGGGTGGCTGGAGTCTGTCAATTTTTAGGGCCTTCTTCTGACACCGCCTGGTATAGAGGTCCTGAATGGCAAGGAGATTGGCCCCATATGTGTAAAGTGCCTTGAGGTGTGAACGACTTAACACAGGAGTTGCCACTTACTTACAGGTACTAAGAATAAAAACTCTGGCAGAGAGTCACAAACTCTTACTCTCTGTACATTGAAGCTAGGAGGTTAGTTGACATTACATGTCATGAGGCTAGGTCTAGGACAAACCCTTGACTGAGTTATCAAGTACTTTTATGCTCCACACTCACGCCTATGTTAATCCTCCACTCAACAATTAATCTCAATTACACTCCATTTGTCTTATACATCGCAAGTTAAAGCACACAGGCGAACAGAGAAGAGGCATCTCGATTATGAAAAGTGTATGTGTGTTTGTGTGTGTCCAGGACAGATGGAATCCCTGATAGAGGCCTGTGCAGCAGACCGCTGTAGGACACATTATGCCAATTTCCAGCTTGAGGAGCCAGTCTCCATCAGCACACACACACACGCGCGCGCACACAGAGTCCCCATCAGCAGTACGAGAGCCTGCCAGGCATCGGTACTATATGGGCTCTGGCCCACACACCCACATGAGTGTGACCAACACATACACACTCCACTACCTCTGGAATACATCAGTGAAACAGCTGAAGAGGCGGAGGTGTGTGTGTGTGTGTGTGTGTGTGTGTGTGTGTGTGTGTGTGTGTGTGTGTGTCCTGGAGAGGGAGATGATCATAAATCTCTTGAGGAGCTTGCATCTCCTCCAACGCCAATATTTGACAAGTTTCTTGGCTACCTTTCCTTTCTTATGAACACATCCCAGTGGAAAACTGGACAGACTAGATACAACAATAGAGCCATACTTATTAATTGAATGTCTCAGCTGGCTAAATTTCCATTGAAATTTCCATAGAAAAATAAGAAATAATGTGGCGTTAATCATTTGAGAAAGTGGTCTTTCTGAGGATAAACAATGTTATCATAACTGTGCTGTCCACACAAAGGAAATGCTTACCTTGTAAATGTATAAATACTGTAGTGTTTTTGCGGAATTTACTGTAGTATTCAGTGTAGTGTTTTTGTGGACTAAAGACAGCAATTCATGTATTGTTTAGTGTTGTGTTGTGTAGTGGCTTTGCTGGCATGCATAAAACTTAATTTATTTTGCTCCAACAAGATTTACATGCTAAAATCGCCACTGTTCTATAGTCAGTACTACACATGATCGAGGGATAAGAGTGTGTATCATAGTATTCTACAGTGTACTACAATAATATATAGTCAGTACTACACATGATTGAGGGATAATATAGTGTGTATTATAATATTCTACAGTATACTACAGTTTAATTCTATAGTAAGTACTGTAGTATTGTATAGTAAACTGTAGTATATTTTCATGTAGGAATTTCCAATTGAGCGGATATTAGCTGAGCTATTAGTGCTTTTTGAGGTCGATTCGGTTTGATATTTTTTTTTAAAGAAGAATGACATTACAATGATTTTATAGCTTTTTGATGGAAATTCTACAGCTGAAAATTGTGAACACTCAATTGCCAAAACATTGAAAATATTCCATTGTCAGATCAACATTGAGTAGACATCAACAAAAAATAGGAAATTATTATGAAATAATGAAATATTTCAGTTGTGTATATTAGTTTTTATTGGATTACTTTATTATTTTTCATTCCTTAACCTTTTACTGCAGTGGGCTAAATCAGGGTCACACAGAGTGTTCCTTCGTAGTCTTAAACAAATCTACTTTGAAATAAAAGTATACACCTCACAAACATGGTTACGGGTTTAAAGAAGAGACACCTGTACCATGTATTACAAGTTGCGTTTGCCTCCCAATATTACACTTTAAATACAGAAATATAAGAAATATAAGACAGAAATATAACAAAACCATTTGACATAGAAAGACCAGAATTTCATTGGTTAAAAATAAATCATGTTTATTAATGATGAAATTATGAAAAATATTAATAATATTCCACCCGTGAGGACACTAGAGGGCACTTTAGTCATTCTGCAGAAAAGGGCTTCAGTCATCATCTCATCTCTGCTCAGGCAGTAACAGCCAGCCAGCCGCCAGCCAGACCATCTACAGTTATCTCTGTGCTCCCTATAATGTACTGTCTTTAGTCATCCTATTTAGCTAGGCTAGCCTGCCTAAGTATGGCTCAGGCAGTAACAGCCAGCCAGCCAGCCAGACCATCTAAAGTTATCTCTGTGCTCCCTATAATGTACTGTCTTTAGTCATCCTATTTAGCTAGGCTAGCCTGCCTAAGTATGCCTTAGGGCTGTCTGACAAACATATTTTACTAGTTCTTCAAAGTAGATAAGGCATACTTTCATGAACTGTCTCTATCCTTCTCGTCGTTGTGTTGTATACATGTCTCTCTAATGCGTTCTATACAGTCTGTGTGCATTTAACCTAACGTAGCAGGCGTAAAAGTGTATCCGGAGCCGGAAAAAAACTAAACCAATGCTGGTCATTGTAGTTAATTACCACGTTTCTGTGATGAACTGGGTTGAATATTTGCTTAATGAAAACTACAACTCCCTTCAGCCCAACATCCCACAGTTTTTTACTTGGTGTCTCTCGTGAATGATTTGAGAAACGGTGTTTTGGGCTCACAAAAAAAACAAAACTTAATGGAATTCAAGAAATTTAACTGATGTTGGTCAATTAGTTGTTTAATAACCCCCCCCCCGAAATGTTAGTTAATCATTCAGCACTAGCGGATGTATGCATGCAGACTCCATAACCATGGGAACATTGTCTTTAACAGGTGCATAGCCGTTGGATTGAATCCGGCCTTAATGTTGATAACTCAATGTGAAATAAGAAGCTTATATCCACCTATCCAGGTTTAATATCCTTTGCTTGATGTCAGTCATGGCTTGCAAGCAATCAAGATAAATATTATAGTAATATCTAACCAGATTCAACTGATGATACAATGTCTCTATCTTCTACATTCAATGGCATCAACCCATTCTATAATTAAATACAATTTAGTAAAACATTAGCCTGGCTAACCAGACTCATTGCTCTGGCCAAACTCCACGCTCACAAATGTTTGTTTCTTCTATGCAATGAGTCTGGATTTGACTCCCTCCCTTGCCCTTCTAGAATGCGAACACATTCGAACAGTCTGATTGGTCTCAGAAACCGATGGGTTTGGCCAAAGCCTGAACACATGTGGCTAAAGCAACGTTTTGAAAATCTGTCATTGGCTTTGCGCCACTCAGATTGGTTAAAGAAGATCCAATTGCTGATGACTTTGTTTTGTACGACGCCCCTCATCACCACAAACAACTTCAAGGATAGCGGATTCAGACTGAAGTATGTAGCGATCATAGAGCAGCGGTAGAATTCACTGTGAGTCAGCAGACAAGTAAAACATCCTAATTATTAATGACATTACAATGCCTTGGTCTGATTATGAAAGGCAGGTTCAGACAGCACTGATGAGAATTAGAGATGGTAGGACTATTCTCTTAACAATGTTAATTCCCTATTTTGAGACTTACATTAAACATTACAAACCTTTATAAACACAAAATATTAAGAGACAGAAATAGCACGTGGCTTCTATTTTGGCTGCAGAGGAAAGTGTGAGAGGTGAGAGGTTAGTGTGACATCACTTCCTGTTTTTTTGTTTTTTTACTCATGAAACATTTAGTTAACCTTTTTGTTTACTATTTAGTGACAGACATTGTACGTTTGCACATTCAAAAGAAATTAAGAAAAATATAAAGGCAGAAAAACGCTGGGCTGTCAGTAGGAAGTGATATCACACTGACTTCTCACCTCTCACACTTCTTAATTTGTATGTTTTTAAAGGTTTGTCATGTGCAGAAGTCCAATGTCTCAAAATAGTTAAATAACATTGTAAACAACATTTTTCATGAGCTTGATAATGATTTTATAACATTTACTAACCGAGTTGGAAAACGTGTTGACATTAGTAAATGTAGCCTTGCTAGCTTTACCACTAGGGCTGTGGCGGTCATGGAATTTTTTCAGCCGGTTGTCGTCATGCAAAAGTCTGCCGGTCTCAAGGTAATTGACCGTTAATTAACAAACACGCTTAGCATCTCTAAGCCTCCACACATACAAGCCGCTGATGCGCGCCTTTGAAACATTTACATTTGAAAAATAATACATTTATTTAATATACACCATCACAATAATGACATTATTTATTTTAGGCAGGTCTAAAGAAACATGAACAGAATATGTGTTGGCCTACTGTATGTTATCTGGCTATGCGCCATGCCACCGGCTGTAGGCTTGTTCATTTAGCAGAAAAGATGTGTATAAGCCCAGTGCCATTATTTTATATTATATTATTTTATAGTAAGAAGAATATAATTGAATTTAGCTGAAAAAAATAGAAAGGATATTTTTCATATTCAAGAGAGTGTACATGCGCATATGAAGTAGCTATGTTGAGCATAAAAGTGATCATTTGAAACAGCTCCTATACGCTAGATTTAGAGTTATTTGGAAACTTTAGTTGTGAATAATACAAACCTTATGTCTTAGAAATCAAAACATATATGAGCTGAATTATGATTTGAGAAAGTTGCAAAAAAAATGTGCGCTCTGTTCCTTGCCTCAGGCTGCACATGCTGTTTCTCGTCAAGTGATCATAAACTCAGCAAAAAAATAAATGGTCCTCTCACTGTCAACTGCGTTTATTTTCAGCAAACTTAACATATGGAAATATTTGTATGAACATAACAACATTCAACAACTGAGACATAAACTGAACAAGTTCCACAGACATGTGACTAACAGATATGGAATAATGTGTCCCTGAACAATGGGGGGTCAAAATCAAAAGTAACAGTCAGTATCTGGTGTGGCCACCAGCTGCATTAAGAACTGCAGTGCATCTCCTTCTCATGGACTGCACCAGATTTGCCAGTTCTTGCTGTGAGATGTTACCCCACTCTTCCACCAAGGCACCTGCAAGTTCCCGGACATTTCTGGGTAGAATGGCCCTAGCCCTCACCCTCCGATCCAACAGGTCCCAGACATGCTCAATGGGATTGAGATGCGGGTTATTCACTGGCCATGGCAGAACACTGACATTCCTGTCTTGCACGTTTTGCCAGTCCTGTCTGGTCCAGTGGGTTTGTGCCAATAGGCAACATTGTTGCCGTTGATGTCTGCTGAGGGCCTTCCTTACAACAGGCCTACAAGCGCTCAGTCCAGCCTCTCTCAGCCTATTGCGGACAGTCTGAGCACTGATGGAGGGATTGTGCGTTCCTGGTGTAACTTGGGCAGTTGTTGTTGCCATCCTGTACCTGTCCCGCAGGTGTGATGTTCGGATGTACCGATCCTGTGCAGGCGTTGTTACACGTGGTCTGCCACTGCAAGGACGATCAGCTGTCCGTCCTGTCTCCCTGTAGCAATGTCTTAGGTGTCTCACAGTACGGACATTGCAATTTATTGCTCTGGCCACATCTGCAGTCCTCATGCCTCCTTGCAGCATGCCTAAGGCACATTCACGCAGATGAGCAGGGACCCTGGGCATAGAAAGGCCTCTTTAGTGTCCTAAGTTTTCATAACTGTAACCTTAATTGCCTACCATCTGTTAGCTGTTAGTGTCTTAACGACCGTTCCACAGGTGCATGTTCATTAATTGTTTATGGTTCATTGAACAAGCATGGGAAACAGTGTTTAAATCCTTTACATTGAAGATCTGTGAAGTTATTTGGATTTTTATGAATTATCTTTGAAAGACAGGATCCTGAAAAAGGCACATTTATTTTTTTGCTGAGTTTATTTACACCCATCAGACTATTCTCAATTTAACCTTTTCTTTACTAATATGTCAAATTAGTTTTGATTTTGAATGGCCCATTATCAAATGGGCAGGAACAGGGGCAGGAGAAAAAATACATGTCATCAATGTCTCGAATAGCTGATGAAAGCCACTTTCCCTCCGGTTCTCATGCCATGTAGGCTACTCCGTTTCTCTCACTCCACACATCAACCACTGTTTTAGGAGCATGCATCTTCTTGCTGCGCAACTGGTGATATTACACCCAAACTCTGTATGCCATGGGCTGTCCAACCCTGTTCCTGCAGCTACCCAGTGATTAATTTGGGAAACCAAGTGAAATTTGTTCGGGGAACATCGATAGTAAGATATTTTCACAACAAAACATATTTGACAGCCCCTCTCTCTGCGCTCTTGAGAAAGTAATGCAGGAGAGAGGGGAGGAGGTGGAAACACATGGTGGTGAGATATTCTGTAGCTAAAGGTAATGTGTCAGCATATTAATTATGAAAATATAAAAATGCCCTCTTACTAGGCTATTTGAAGTGAAAAACAAATTCACTATAATTGTAGGCTAACTTTGTTAGCCGCCCTGCGCAATCAATTGCATTGCCTAGGCCCTAGGCCTATACCTTCTCTCCCAGACTCATGGATAAAACGTTTGGAACTTAGTATAAGGTAACCAGTCTATTCAGTATGCAAAATAATACCATCCACATTCAATGGTGATTAATATAATTTGTTTAATTATGTACCAATTATGTACCAAAGACATGTTAAATCAGTTTTTGTTTGTAATGTTTTTCTGCCATGCATGATATGCGGTAGGCTAAGTGTTGTATAATAGCACAATCATTATTGTAATTCAGTTTTTTTTGTGGGGGGGGGCCTTGGGCTCAAAATGGACAACGCTTTCTAAGGTGATGATTCATTCAAAACAACCATATGCATAGGCCGATATAGTCTGAAATGGGGATTTGAATTTGAATGGTTTGAATATACATTTTTGAATATTAATTTTTCAAATCCATTAAAGAAAAGTCAAACTGAAAAATATTCTACTGTCTCCTTATTTCTCCTGGTTAGCCTATTGTTGCAAAGGTTGTTACATTGTAATTACAAATTAATTAAAATGTCACTTCACTTTACATTAAGTTGGTTTCTCCTGCTTAAGTACATTGTAAATACATGTACAGTATATCCCTTGTAACAACATTGTAATTACAAAGTTGGTTGTTGAAGAGTAGTACATTGTAAGTACAATGTACCTAAAATGGTTACACCTAGTGTTCTCCTGTCACCCAATTTCTCCTATTTAGCCTATTGTCTGCAAAGGCTGTTACATTGTAACTACATAGTGGTTTCACTTTACATTAAGTTACTTGCTCCTGAGTAGATACATGAGAATTACAAGTAAATTCTATGTAACTACATTGTTCTCACATTACACTTCATTCGGTATAGCCTTTGAGCCAGGTCATAACATAGAAATACACACATTGAAAATGACCTGTTAATGACTGGGTGTGCCTTGTTCACAATTGTTGTTACCACGCCCTAGCCTGTTTATCAACCCTGGTATTACAGGTTAGCGTTATTAATGTGGTAATTCACATGTGAATTTCAAACATGTAATTACAAAACATTAGTTACATATTGGAACAAGAAAATGTGTAATAACATTAGTAGTTACACATGTGGAATAACCTTCAGCAAGTGAATGTGTAATTACACATTCCTTGTTCCAATTGTGTTTTAACTGAATCCGCAACAACCCTATTGCCATGTAATTATATAGTTTAACGACTATGTTGTTAACTCAGTCATTACTGTGTTAATTACATACTAATAGGGGCAACTTAATGTAAAGTGTTACCAATAAATGTAATTTTTTGTAAAAAAAAGAAAACAGATTTTACAGTTGTTGACTAACCATTATTTTACCAGGTACATTGACAGAAAAAAATACATATTTTACAGCAATAACCTGTTAGGGCTAGGGGGCAGCATTTGCACGTCTGGATAAAAAAAAATGTACCCGATTTAATCTGGTTACTAATCCTACCCAGTAACTAGAATATGCATATACTTATTATATATGGATAGAAAACACTCTAAAGTTTCTAAAACTGTTTGAATGGTGTCTGTGAGTATAACAGAACTCATTTGGCAGGCAAAACCCTGAGACATTTTCTGACAGGAAGTGGATACCTGATGTGTTGTATTGACTTTAAACCTATCCCATTGAAAAACACAGGGGTTTAGGAATATTTTGGCACTTCCTATTGCTTCCACTAGATGTCACCAGCCTTTACAAAGTGTTTTGAGTCTTCTGGAGGGAGATCTGACCGAACAAGAGCCATGGAACGATGATGTCCCATTAGACACCTGGCGCGCGAGTTCATGTTGGGTACCCTCGTTCCAATACGTTATAAAAGAGTATGCATTCGTCCACCTTGAATATTATTCATGTTCTGGTTAAAAAAGGCCCTAATGATTTATGCTATACAACGTTTGACATGTTTGAACGAATGTAAATATATTTTTTCCCCTCGTTCATGACGAGAAGTCCGGCTGGCTTAGATCATGTGCTAACAAGACGGAGATTTTTGGACATAAATGATGAGCTTTTTTGAACAAAACTACATTCGTTATGGACCTGTGATACCTGGAAGTGACATCTGATGAAGAGAATCAAAGGTAATGGATTATTTACATAGTATTTTCGATTTTAGATCTCCCCAACATGGCGTCTAGTCTGTATCGCAACGCGTATTTTTCTGGGCGCAGTGCTCAGATTATTGCAAAGTGTGATTTCCCAGTAAGGTTATTTTTAAATCTGGCAAGTTGATTGCGTTCAAGAGATGTAAATCTATAATTCTTTAAATGACAATATAATATTTTACCAATGTTTTCTAATTTTAATTATTTAATTTGTGACGCTGACTTGACTGCCGGTTATTGGAGGGAAACGATTTCCTCAACATCAATGCCATAGTAAAACGCTGTTTTTGGATATAAATATGAACTTGATAGAACTAAAAATGCATGCATTGTCTAACATAATGTCCTAGGAGTGTCATCTGATGGAGATTGTAAAAGGTTAGTGCATCATTTTAGCTGGTTTTATGGTTTTGGTGACCCTGTCTTTGACTTGACAAAACATTACACACAACTCTTGTAAATGTACTGTCCTAACATACTCTAAATTTATGCTTTCGCCGTAAAACCTTTTTGAAATCGTAAAACGTGGTTAGATTAAGGAGATGTTTATCTTTCAAATGGTGTAAAATAGTTGTATGTTTGAAAAATTTGAATTTTGACATTTATTTGGATTCAAATTTGCCGCTCTTGAAATGCACCTGCTGTTGATGGAGTGCACCACGGGTGGCACGCTAGCGTCCCACCTAGCCCATAGAGGATAACCTGGGGATGAGTTGCAGGGGAGAGAAGAACGTGCCTATTTGAAATAGCACATCCTGCTGCTAACCAGCTGGTACTTTACACACACCACTCAGGACTGAGAATGAGATCATTCACACATCGACAGGTAACGCAGCAGGAGTGTGTGTGTTTGTGTACATGTTTTCCTACATTATCAGGACCAGAATGTCCTGACAAGTCCCCGGAATGTCAGTGTGTGCACACGCAAGCTTGCACACACTGAAAGAGACAGCTTGACCTTCTTCACTCGAGCAGCACAGCACTACAGCGTGAGATGACTTCTAACACCTGATGTTCTACTAACGCTTATACACGCACACTTTATATTCTACTAAAACTTGATCTATCCATTTATTTTTGATGGTCGCCGCTATTAGACGGTCTTCAAACACACACGAGCACACACTATAGTCTTCAAACACACACGCCTTTAAAACGTATTTACTTAACACACTAGATTCTACATTACCGAAAGGCAAAGCTTTCCTCACTCCATCAGTCAAACTGATGATATCTAGAAACAGAGGGAGGCAAGGGAAGATCTAACATTGGAAGATACTTGAGTGTCGTCACAAATGTTGCTTGGTGATCTTGTAAAGGAGTAGAGATATATGCGAGAGAGAGAATATTGTAGTTCATTTGAGTTGCCAGCCCTGAAACTGTTTCTTTACACCTTCTCAAGATCAACACCAGCTACTTTGTCATTATAACCACAGTAACAGTAACACATCTGCACTACAACTCTTAAGCCTTCGAGTCCCTCTCCAGTGTAAAACTTTCAGTGGGTCAAACTGGTTTGCTGTTGAAAATAAACTTTGAATTAACCTCTTGGGGCTAGGTGGGACGCTAGCGTGCCACCCGTGGTGCACTCCATCAACAGCAGGTGCATTTCAAGAGCGGCAAATTTGAATCCAAATAAATGTCAAAATTCAAATTTTTCAAAAATACAACTATTTTACACCATTTGAAAGATAAACATCTCCTTAATCTAACCACGTTTTACGATTTCAAAAAGGTTTTACGGCGAAAGCATAAATTTAGAGTATGTTAGGACAGTACATTTACAAGAGTTGTGTGTAATGTTTTGTCAAGTCAAAGACAGGGTCACCAAAACCATAAAACCAGCTAAAATGATGCACTAACCTTTTACAATCTCCATCAGATGACACTCCTAGGACATTATGTTAGACAATGCATGCATTTTTAGTTCTATCAAGTTCATATTTATATCCAAAAACAGCGTTTTACTATGGCATTGATGTTGAGGAAATCGTTTCCCTCCAATAACCGGCAGTCAAGTCAGCGTCACAAATTAAATAATTAAAATTAGAAAACATTGGTAAAATATTATATTGTCATTTAAAGAATTATAGATTTACATCTCTTGAACGCAATCAACTTGCCAGATTTAAAAATAACCTTACTGGGAAATCACACTTTGCAATAATCTGAGCACTGCGCCCAGAAAAATACGCGTTGCGATACAGACTAGACGTCATGTTGGGGAGATCTAAAATCGAAAATACTATGTAAATAATCCATTACCTTTGATTCTCTTCATCAGATGTCACTTCCAGGTATCACAGGTCCATAACGAATGTAGTTTTGTTCAAAAAAGCTCATCATTTATGTCCAAAAATCTCCGTCTCGTTAGCACATGATGTAAGCCAGCCGGACTTCTCGTCATGAACGAGGGGAAAAAATATATTTCCGTTCGTTCAAACATGTCAAACGTTGTATAGCATAAATCATTAGGGCCTTTTTTAACAAGAACATGAATAATATTCAAGGTGGACGAATGCATACTCTTTTATAACGTATTGGAACGAGGGTACCCAACATGAACTCGCGCGCCAGGTGTCTAATGGGACATCATCGTTCCATGGCTCTTGTTCGGTCAGATCTCCCTCCAGAAGACTCAAAACACTTTGTAAAGGCTGGTGACATCTAGTGGAAGCAATAGGAAGTGCCAAAATATTCCGAAGCCCCTGTGTTTTTCAATGGGATAGGTTTAAAGTCAATACAACACATCAGGTATCCACTTCCTGTCAGAAAATGTCTCAGGGTTTTGCCTGCCAAATGAGTTCTGTTATACTCACAGACACCATTCAAACAGTTTTAGAAACTTTAGAGTGTTTTCTATCCATATATAATAAGTATATGCATATTCTAGTTACTGGGTAGGATTAGTAACCAGATTAAATCGGGTACATTTTTTTTATCCAGACGTGCAAATGCTGCCCCCTAGACCCAACAGGATAACACTGCCAGAGGTATCAAGCTTATTCAACATGTATGGTGAAAGTAGAGGACGGTCGCTACAACAATCAGATCAAACACACTGCCTTCAGAAAGTATTCACACCCCATTTCTCAAGGATCTACACAAAATACTCTGTCATGTAAAACATTTATGAAAAATAAAACACTAACATATCTTGATTACATTAGTATTCAACCCCCTGAGTGAATACATGTTAGAATCACTAGCGATTACAGCTGTTAGTCTTTCTGGGGAAGTCTGTAAGAGCTTTTCACTCCTGGATTGTACAATATTTTCACAGTACGTACTTCAAATGGGGGGTGGTTTGTGTGCAAAGTATATTATTACTGTGAGAATAGTTTCTAAAATGTATCACTGATAAGTGTCTCTCTTTATTTTTTTTCTCTCTCTCCATGTCGTTGTGTAAAAAGCCACCATATTGTCTCAGTACGCTAGGGTCCTTTTAATCATGTATTAAGTGTGTGTTTATTCTGTGTTATAATTTAGTTAGCTAGTAAATAAATAATTAAACCAATTTGTGTAGTACTGAATAATATGTAAGGCTGGGGTTTTAGCAGTTCCAGGAAGGTTGTGACTGTTCAGAATTATGATATAATAAGAGGTTATGATTTAATACGTTGACTGTTTTATGGATGTGATAGATAAAGACCTTTAGAGTTTAATTCGGGAGATGGTAAAATCTTTAAACAAGCGCTCTCATGGTGCCCCAAAATCCTAATGAGTTAATTGTTATGTGATTCATTTAAATCGGGTAACAATTAAACATAGTTAGTTGATTCAATAAATAACAATCAGATTAATGAAAGTAAATTAATGAAAGTAAAGTCAAGACAACTCTCAGACCATGAGAAACAAGATTCTGTGGTCTAATGAAATCAAAATTGAACTCTTTGGCCTGATTGCCAAGTGTCACATCTGGAGGAAACCTGGCACCATCCCTACGGTGAAGCATGGTGGTGGCAGCATCATGCTGTGGGGATGTTTTTAAGAGGCAGGGACTGGGAGACTAGTCAGGATCGAGGGAAAGATGAATGGCGAAAAGTACAGAGAGAGATCCTTGATGAAAACCTGCTCTAGAGTGCTCAGGACCTCAGACAGGGGCAAACGTTCACCTTCCAACAGGACAATGACCATAAGCACACAACCAAGACAATGCAGCAGTGGTTTTGGGACAAGTTTCTGAATGTCCTTGAGTGGCCCAGCCAGAGCCCGGACTTGAACCCGATTGAACACCTCTGGAGAGGCCTGAAAATAGCTGTGCAGCGACGCTCCCCATCCAACCTGACAGAGCTTGAGAGGATCTGCAGAGAAGAATGGGACAAACTCCCCAAATACAGGTGTGCCAAGCTTAAAGCGTCATACCTAAGAAGACTCGAGGCTGTAATCACTGCCAAATGTGCTTCAACAAAGTACTGAGTAAAGGCTCTGAATACTTATGTAAATGTGATATTTCAGTAGTTTGTTTTATACATTTTCAATTAAAAAAAATGTTTTTATGTGGTAGTGTGTGTAGATTGATGAGAGGGGAAAAAACAATTGAATCGATTTTAGAATAAGGCTGTAACGTAACAAAATGTGGAAAAAGTCAAGGGGTCTGAATACTTTCTGAATGCACTGTATGAAGCAGAATTTGAGATGGAGATTTTTTTGTTTATTGGATAAAAGTAGAGACTTACAAAATGCTATATCATACACTCCAGTTGAGGAACAATGGGAAAGTAATTCTGCTTTGAAAGTTGCTAAACTTGAAACCCGACTTTTGAGAAAATGGCCTTTGAATGTTTTGGTACACCTACCGGAGAGCTCTTCTTTGTCTCCACCTTTTCAGCATCATTCACACCCTCTTAAGCCTTAGCCCCACTCATCTCTCTAAGGATTCACATGTGAAGCCATTTGCTAAACAGAGTGAGCAAGGTAGTGCCGTAAAAAAAACGACGATTAACAGTAACAGCGGTTTAAGTAGTAGCCTACAATAAGGAAAAACTACACTTTATATTGTCCTTGGCCTACATCCTGATCTGAAAGTAACCAGATAAAAATATATTTCATAATTATTAGATGCTTTCCCAGACAGTTGTCTAAATTGATGGGTCATGTGAAATAAATAAATGCTATAACCACCCCCCCCCCCCCCCAGCCACATCTAGCTAAGAGGATGGGTCTAGATATGTACACATAATCATGAAATACAATAGATGGCAGTATTCACTCCCAGACACACTTGGCTAAATTGATGGGTCATGTAATCATTCTCTTGCAAAGTGGAGTCTTTTGTTTAGACATCTAGCTAGTTAGCTAAACAATGTACAATAATCCTAAACCACAGCTACAGTACAAACAGATTGTCATAGCTACCCACCATGAAATGCCGGAGAATGAATCTGCAGGTAGCTAAAGCTAAGCAACTACGTTCAATGTTAGCTAGCAAGTTATCATTAGGCTATAACTAGCAATGCAAATGGTTTTCTGAGATAAAAATAATATTACTACACAGAACATGCACATAACATTAGCTAGCAAGCCAGCCAGCTGATGTTTGCTAGCTAGCTATCAAAACGACTTTCTGACAAAATTAGAAACGTTTAATATCAGAAAATATAGCTAGACTCTTACCCGTATAGAATGTTTCACGGCAGTGTGTCTTTTCTGTTTGGTTTGAAACTAGCTACAACTTGTTTGGCCTGTTGATGTGTCTAGTCACTCCGGTTCACACTGACTGTACGCAGAATGTAGTCCATCACAACCTTTTCAAACTGATCTTTCTCGATAGCGCCTGCTAAATTCTGGGCAGCAATGCTGTTGAGAGCAGCAGCAATGCTTTTTAAAAAAGCAGCGGTAGAAAGGATTATCTATGCATACTGAGCAGCTGATGTTATAGACAAAAGCGTGCTACATGGCAGACCAATCAGAACTCATCTCTCAGCATGTACAGCCATTATATCAGCCAATCATGGCTAGTGGGAAGGTTCCTGACTTTTTCCGTGGTTAAACCAACTAGGCAATTATATTCTTATGTATTTACAGATGGCATACACATTTGTTATTAAAGCACATGAAAGTTTAGGTTCTAGATGAAATATCTGCCAAAAAATGAATAACAATCCAATGTTCAAATACCTGTCCAATGAGCTCTCTCTTGCTCTCTCATAATAGATCCTTGTGTTGTTAAACTGGTGCAGAGGTAGCTAGCTACTAAAGATATCATTCATGCTGTGTGTACCAACTACAGAGACTCCAATCATATAAAGTTAACCACCCATAGATATTATTGACTTAAAATTAGACAATTTACAAACCAATCAACAGCCACCCACCCAGATAATAGAGTTAAGTTCTACGTCTTAAATGGCACCCTATATAGAGTTGAAGTCAGAAGTTTACATACACTTAGGTTGGAGTCATTAAAACTCAATTTTCAACCACTCCATCAATTTCTTGTTTACAAACTATAGTTTTTGCATGTCGGTTAGGACATCTACTTTGTCATTTTAACAAAAATTGTTTCGACAGATTATTTCACTTATAATTCACTGTGTCACAATTCTAGTGGGTCTGAAGTTTACATACACTAAGTTGACTGTGCCTTTAAACAGCTTGGAAAGTTCCAGAAAATAATGTCATGGCTTTAGAAGCTTCTGATAGGCTAATTGACATCATTTGAGTCAATTGGTCAATTTCAAGGCCTACCTTCAAACTCAGTGACTCTTTGCTTGACGTTATGGGAAAATCAAAAGAAAGAAGTCTGGTTCATCCTCGGGAGCAATTTCCAAATGCCTGAAGGTACCATGTTCATCTGTACAAACAATAGTACCCAAGTATAAACAACATGGGACCAAGCAGCCATCACACCCCTCAGGAAGGAGTCGCGTTCTGTCTCCTAGAGATCAACCTACTTTGGTGCGAAAAGTGCAAATCAATCCCAGAACAACAGCAAAGGACCTTATGAAAATGCTGGAGGAAACAGGTACAAAAGTATCTATATCCACAGTAAAATGAGTCCTGTATCGACATTACATGAAAGGCCGCTCAGCAAGGAAGAAGCTACTGCTCCAAATCCGCCATAAAAATGCCGGACTACGCATTGCAAATGCACATGAGGACAAAGACCGTACTTTTTGGAGAAATGTCCTCTGGTCTGATGAAACAAAAATATAACTGTTTGGTCAATATGACCATTGTTATATTTGGAGGAAAAAGGGGGATGCTTGCAAGCCGAAGAACACCACCCCAACCGTGAAGCACAGGGGTGGCAGCAAAATGTTGTGGGGGTACTTTGGTGCAAGAGGGACTGGTGCACTTCACAAAATAGATAGATGGCATCATGAGGCAGGAAAATTATGTGGATATATTGAGACAACATCTCAAGACATCAGTCAGGAAGTTAAAGCTTGGTCGCAAATGGATCTTCCAAATGGCCAATGACCCCAAGCATACCTCAAAGTTGTAGCAAAATGGCTTAAGGATAACAAAGTCAAGGTTTTGGAGTGGACATCACAAAGCCCTGACCTCAATCATATCGAAAATTTGTGGGAAGAACTGAAAAAGCGTGTGCCAGCAAGGAGGCCTACAAACCTGACTCAGTTACACCAGCTCTCACAAGAGGAATGGGCCAAAATTCACCCAACTTATTGTGGGAAGGTTGTAGAAAAGTACCTGAAACGTTTGACCCAAGTTAAACAATTTAAAGGCAATGCTACCAAATACAAATTGAGTGTATGTAAACTTCTGACCCACTGGAAATGTGATGAAAGAAATAAAAGCTGAAATATATCATTCTCTCTACTATTATTCTGACATTCCACATTCTTAAAATAAAGTGGTGATCTTAACTGACCTAAGACAGGGAATTGTGAAAAACTGAGTTTAAATGTTTTTGGCTAAGGTGTATGTAAACTTCTGACTTCAACTGGATATCCTATATAGTGCACTACTTTTGACCAGGGCCCATAGGGCTCTGGTCAAAAGTGGTGCAGTACATAGGTCAGGGTTTAATATGATTTATTTATGGGAATTTTCATTGTTGGATATAAAATACTGTAAAAACATCAGGAAATGAGATCCAAGTGATTGACAAGTATTCTTAAGCATAATAATGAGACGTGATCATGATCGTATACAAATGTAAAAAAGGTTTGAAATGATTGTGTTTGTCAAATATTAATTCTGTTTGGGTTTCTTGAGATAAATATGCAGTCTACAGATTATTTGTAATTATGTTCCAGCCCCCTGACCATCCGCTCAAGAAAATAATCGGCCCGTGACTGAATCTAGTTGATGATCCCTGACATAGAGAATATGGTTTTAGACAATTTGGGATGCAGACAAAGTATTGTTTTAGCCCATATAGCAAAACACAATGGGAGGCTACAGCTATATCTTAAGGTTATTTGCGTAATCCCAGTTTTCTAATATTATGAGTGAGATCTCACGAGAGATTCACCAGAATCTCAGAAGCTCGAAGAAAACCAATCAAACACGTCTGTCGAAGAGACCGGTCGAGTGGCGAATGAGGTGAGTCCCTCCACTCATCATAAAGAGCCACTTGCCTGCCCTCTGATCATTCTCCCGCATGCCGAACTTCCTCACACTATTGCCTGTAGGGGAATGCAGTGAGATATCTCACTCACAATACAGTGGCTTGCAAAAGTATTCACCCGCTTTTCATTTTTCCTATTTTGTTGCCTTACAACCTGGAATTAAAATAGATTTTGGTGGGGTTTGTATCATTTGATTTACACAACATGCCTACCACTTTGAAGTTGCAAAATATGTTTTATTGTGAAACAAACAAGAAATAAGACAAAAAAACAGAAAACCTGAGCGTGCATAGCTATTCACCCCCCCCCCCCCCAAAGTCAATACTTTGTAGAGCCACCTTTTGCAGAAATTCCAGCTGCAAGTCTCTTGGGGAGTCTCTACAAGCTTGGCACATCTAGCCACTGGGATTTTTGCCAATTCTTCAAGGCAAAACCGTTCCAGCCTCAAATCTCTGGAAGATTGAAACAGGTTTCCCTCAAGAAATTCCCTGTATTTAGCGCCATCCATCATTCCTTCAATTCTGACCAGTTTCCCAGTCCCTGCCGAAGAAAAACATGGTGTTCTCGGGGTGATGAGAGGTGTTGAGTTTGCGCCAGACATAGCATTTTCCTTGATGGCCAGAAAGCTACATTTTAGTCTTATCTGACCAAAGTACCTTCTTCCATATGGTTGGGGAGTCTCCCACATGCCTTTTGGCTAACACCAAACATGTTTGCGTATTTCTTTCTTTCAGCAATTGCTTTTTCTGGCCACTCTTCTGTAAAGCCCAGTTCTGTGGAGTGTACGGCTGAAAGTGGTCCTATGGACAGATACTCCAATCTCCGATGTGGAGCTTTGCTTCTCCTTCAGGGTTATCTTTGGTCTCTTAGTTGCCTCTCTGATTAATGCCTTTCTTGCCTGGTCTGTGAGTTTTGGTGGCTGGCCATCTCTTGTCAGGTTTGTTGTGATGCCATATTCTTTAAATTTTTTAATAATGGATTTAATGGTGCTCCATGGGATGTTCAAAGTTTCTGATATTTCTTTAGAACCCAACCCTGATCTGTACGTCTCCACAACTTTGTCCCTGACCTGCTTGGAGAGCTCCTTGGTCTTCATGGTGCCACTTGCTTGGTGGTGCCCCTTGCTTAGTGATGTTGCAGACTCTGGGGCCTTTCAGAACAGGTGTATATATACTGAGATCATGTGACAGATCATGTGACACTTAGATTGCACACAAGTGGACTTTATTTAACAAATTATGTGACTTCTGAAGGTAATTGGTTGTGTATGTCCATTAGATGAAATCCAAATAAAAATCGATTTAACCTCTATGGGCTAGGTGGGACGCTAGCGTGCCACCCTTGGTGCACTCCATCAACAGCAGGTGCATTTCAAGAGCGGCAAATTTGAATCCAAATAAATGTCAAAATTCAAATTTTTCAAACATACAACTATTTTACACCCTTTGAAAGATAAACATCTCCTTAATCTAACCACGTTTTACGATTCCAAAAAGGTTTTACGGCGAAAGCATAAATTTAGAGTATGTTAGGACAGTACATTTACAAGAGTTGTGTGTAATGTTTTGTCAAGTCAAAGACAGGGTCACCAAAACCATAAAACCAGCTAAAATGATGCACTAACCTTTTACAATCTCCATCAGATGACACTCCTAGGACATTATGTTAGACAATGCATGCATTTTTAGTTCTATCAAGTTCATATTTATATCCAAAAACAGCGTTTTACTATGGCATTGATGTTGAGGAAATCGTTTCCCTCCAATAACCGGCAGTCAAGTCAGCGTCACAAATTAAATAATTAAAATTAGAAAACATTGGTAAAATATTATATTGTCATTTAAAGAATTATAGATTTACATCTCTTGAACGCAATCAACTTGCCAGATTTAAAAAGAACCTTACTGGGAAATCACACTTTGCAATAATCTGAGCACTGCGCCCAGAAAAATACGCGTTGCGATACAGACTAGACGTCATGTTGGGGAGATCTAAAATCGAAAATACTATGTAAATAATCCATTACCTTTGATTCTCTTCATCAGATGTCACTTCCAGGTATCACAGGTCCATAACGAATGTAGTTTTGTTCAAAAAAGCTCATCATTTATGTCCAAAAATCTCCGTCTTGTTAGCACATGATCTAAGCCAGCCAGACTTCTCGTCATGAACGAGGGGAAAAAATATATTTACGTTCGTTCAAACATGTCAAACGTTGTATAGCATAAATCATTAGGGCCTTTTTTAACCAGAACATGAATAATATTCAAGGTGGACGAATGCATACTCTTTTATAACGTATTGGAACGAGGGTACCCAACATGAACTCGCGCGCCAGGTGTCTAATGGGACATCATCGTTCCATGGCTCTTGTTCGGTCAGATCTCCCTCCAGAAGACTCAAAACACTTTGTAAAGGCTGGTGACATCTAGTGGAAGCAATAGGAAGTGCCAAAATATTCCTCAGCCCCTGTGTTTTTCAATGGGATAGGTTTAAAGGTAATACAACACATCAGGTATCCACTTCCTGTCAGAAAATGTCTCAGGGTTTTGCCTGCCAAATGAGTTCTGTTATACTCACAGACACCATTCAAACAGTTTTAGAAACTTTAGAGTGTTTTCTATCCATATATAATAAGTATATGCATATTCTAGTTACTGGGTAGGATTAGTAACCAGATTAAATCGGGTACATTTTTTTTATCCAGACGTGCAAATGCTGCCCCCTAGCCCTAACAGGTTAAAGAGATTTAAAATTCAAGAGGGTAATTTTCTCAGTAAGCCTCTTCACAAACATGAATCAAATCACTAGCTAACAACATTTACAGGGACAGCTTTCACACATATTTTCTGCCTGTACTTTGTGTCCCTCAAAAATGTATTTCACGAGCATTGCTACTGTGTAAGAAATAGCTTGGATTACAGTAACTCTGCTCATAAAATGTATGAATGTACAGTATGTACTGTACATTATGACTAGATCATAGTTTTAACTCTCTGACTAGAAAGCTGTGAAGTAGTTGTCCTCAATTGGATCAAAATAAAGGCATGTACAATCAGTGCGTGACAAAATAAGCCTGATCTGAGCTATACAAAAACAAAGGAATGGGCCAAATTCTCAACCCATACTATCAGAGCCAGTAGTCATGACAACTGCTACCCTGGGACTCACTGACACTGGAGGGATGACTGTCCTGTCGTCTGTTGGCTATTTTCATATCCCCTCTCTCTTTTTTCTCCCTTTCGCTTTCTTGCTCTCCTGCTCCTCGTGTCTTTAAGCGCAAAATAAAAGTTTGGTGTGAAGAAGGGGGTGAGATATTTCATCTGACTGGTTGGCGTCAGTGCGGTGGTGGACACTTCTGGCTGGTGAAAACACAAACGGATCGATGAAATGATTGGCACTACACCACACCCAGGCCCTGGGCCAGCCAAGATCCCAAATGGCATCCCTCTGTAGAAGCTTACTTTTGACCAAAGCCCTATGGGAATAGGGTGCCATTTGGGACGCAGTCAAACCCTTGAAATTAAACCATCAATATTGGACACACATGTCTCATTATCACCCCTTCTCATCTCAATCACCCTCAAACACATCCATAAGTTGGCCTACTCACACACCCTCCTAGGTCCTTGTACACTTTCTATTCCCCTTACACATGCAAATACAATGATTAAAGCTAATAAAACCACTTTTATCTTTCCAGGGGACATTTTTTGGAAAAAGGGTAACTGAAATAAAGTGACAAGTGGTTTCAATTCTCCACCCTCTAGAACCCTGCAGCTATTATTTCCTTTTTAACGACAGCCGCCTTTCAAATGTTTTTATTCCCACTGCAAACATCACAAGATGTTGGCAAATCAACAGCCTTTGATATTCCTCCTTTCCCTCATCCGCCCTCATGCCCCCTCGTTCCTGGCAAATGCTGGAAAATGAGCGCAGTCTCTTCTGACAGATGAGGGGGCATCTGTGATACGTATGTGAGGCCTCCAAACGACAACGAAAAACGCGCAACAACAAGCAGAGAGCAGCAACATGAAAGCAATGCGTTTTCTGACAGATATCCAAACAAAACTCTGAAGGATTACCAACCCAAATGGATAAGTGGAGTTAGAGTTCTATTCCTCTCTGTTCTATGCAAAAATAAGGTCACGGATGATATAAAAAAAATGCTGTTCACGAATGATGACTTGTTGCTCATGTGTGAATGCAAGAGGAACCCACTCACACCTTAGCGACATGCAAAGAGATACAGTATACAGTAGACCCATATCAAATGGTATTTTGATATATGGGGTAGTTTAGTGTTCGAACAGCAAGGCATCACTACCTGGATACACTTCCACACTCCATCCCCTGGTGGCAGCACCAACCGGGTCAAGGGCTGTGCTCTGTCAGGAAGCCTGGATAAAATTGACAGCTGTGAGCAATCAGGATGATTGGCAATTTGTGACCGGAGGCCTCCCGGCCTGCCAGTGTTTGGTGTAGTTTTGTGTAACCTCATTAGTTTAGCCCTGCCTCTTTGTGGTATTATTTCTGTATATATTTATTTTAGGTCACCACTGAATGAATACTTATCTGCTTGGACTGGCTGGGAAAGAGGTCATGACTAGAGCCCAACCGATACATCGGTTCACCAATATTATTGGTCCATATAAGCCTTTCACAGAAATATTTGTATCGGTCTTTATTCCGCAGATATTATATATAGAATAAATAAATATGTCTGCTCATTTGCGGTTATTTTCAATGGTTGCCTGAAGAGTGGGTGCTCTACGAGCTGCTCATTGAACATCATTCACAGAGAGAGAGTAGGTATGGTTGTTTGACGGTGAGGAGCTTGCCACAGCCAGCGTATTTGAGTAAGTAAATAATCAAAAGTACACTTCACCAAGCAAGCAGCCCTGTTCTAGTCACATTATCACTTAGTTAACGTTAGCTGGCTAGCTAGCCAGCAAGGTAGATAGCTTAGCTAGCTAGCAAGCAATCTGTGCTACTTGTGTGATAAGACTGGACTGGCGCCAAAGTGAACACTCGTCCTTGATACAAAAACACTGTTACTATCTGGGTCTGTTATATTAGCTAGTAGGCTTATTTAGTTTGTTTTCCGAAATATGCAATCTGCAAAAAACAAGACAGTTGGCACAGATCTATCATTCAGGCCATGTGCTTGCAGTCATGAGATATGTAGCTAACTAGCTAAATTATTACATGTGACTAAAACGGGTGCGGCAAGCATTTGCCTGAATAAATGTTTTCAGTCATCAGTGCATGCCATTTGCAGTTGAAATGTATAGCCAATATATTTTGTATTGAATAACAGTGTAACGTAAGAAGACATTGTCGTAATGAACAGCTAGCTTGTGCTTGTCATAACCACTGAGGTATAGGCCATAAAGTGTTTACATGACCTTAGACTGTTGTAAACACTGTAGTAAATCTACTTAAGACAAATGCTAACACTGACACCTAGTGGTGACATTACGGAAGGCATGTTACTGCATTTCAGTGCTTATTTGTGAACTTGTGAACATGAGACAAAGTTTCATTCATTCTACCAACCACCCCTTGTGGTGGTTTAGCACAAACACTTTTGCATACTTCTTATCCACTGCCATAGATAGCACATCTTTAAGTTGTACCAAAGAAGGTAAACTAAACAAGTTTTACTGTCTTATTTATAGAGGATATAGTTGGTTTTTGGTGGATACCCTGTAAACTACAAATAAAATGTTCTTAAATAATGTTAATCCTTTGTATCTGCTAATCATTTGGAGCACAATGTGTAAAAAAATAAGTGTTTTTCATTCAACATCTAAAAAACAATATATCGGCAGATATATCGCTAAATCGATGACTTTTTCCTCCCTCAAATCATATCAGACCCAAAAATCCCATATCAGTAGGGCTCTAGTCCTGGTAAATTTAGGCATATGTACATAATTTAGGGGCGGCAGGTAGCCTAGGGGTTAAAGCGTTGGGCCAGTAACCGAAAAGTTGCTAGATCAAATCCCAGGCTGACAAGGAAAAAATGTCTTTCTGCCCCTGAACAAGGCAGTTAACCCACTGTTCCTAGGGCGTCATTGTAAATAAGAATTTGTTCTTAACTGACTTGCCTAGTTAAATAAAGGTTAAATAATAAAAAAAAATACAGCAAGGTCCTCATATGCTGATTTCTCACATACTGTAGATGCACATCAGGTTACAGACCAGTTACCTAGGCCTGAGACCCCTAAACTTAGTGAGTGCAACAATATTAGCAGGCTAGTTAATTGGTTTCATAACAATGGAGGTAAAAATGTATCTAAAATGAGTTAATGTCGCTGACTTGCCAGGTTAACTAAATAAAATTGAATAAATGTCTGAAGGTGGAGGGGAACATGATGGGTGTACACAACCAGCTCTTTGTAGGAATTTGCAGGGGATCAATTGTAATTGGGCTATTATGGTAAAGTAGGGCTGGGCAGCATATCGTATTTGACTAAATACCGGTATTAATCCATACACCTGTGTGGATCTTTATTGTATGTTCTCCAATGGTATTTTAATGTTTAATTTGTTACATTAAATAATTCAGTAATGACTCAAAAAATATAATTTCCGTTGAGACCTGCTTGCTAACTTACAAGCACTAGTCAACTTCAGGAGAGCAAGCTTGCCAAGTAGAAACCCCGGGAAATTGCCCGACTCACTACTCTAGTGGCTAACGTAAAAACTGAAATTACACGGTAAAAGAGTATAATAATTATTCTGATAAAGGATTTACATTTTTTTACGGAATAGAGGTATACTACGACAAAAGAAATGTGACACCGTTTGTAAATGATAACAAATTAGTGCAGGAAATTAAGAAATGTATGAAAATGCTGGAAATGAATGCTGTGCAATGCAAATGAAAAACATTGGTCAAGTACCAGAGTGAGGCTACAAAAGAGGATTTTGATTCCTATGCAATGTTCTACAAATAATACTAAACATTCAGTTTTGTCCCATTATTTTTGGTTTAACAGTATAAAGCAATTTGAATGGAGAAAGCCCATTAAAACAACTTAGAATGTATTTGTTGCAATCCTAGGGTCATGCACTACCTATAAAGAATATTTAGAACTTTTCTTTTTCAGAAACATCAAATACCGTCATAAATGAGAATTTGGAATCTAGTGTCAGGTCTGGTCTGGTGGTCTGACTTCTGTAGCTAAGTAGGAAGATGTTGTTCATTATGCTGAGATTGTTAGGCCATGCATCCCAAATGGCAACCTATTCAATATCAGTGGTGCACTAATTTCGACCAGAGCATTATGGTCTTTGGTCAAAAGTAGTATACTACAAGGGGAAAATGGCGTCAGAGAGGGCTTCTGTGCTCCTAGATCTTAGGAAACTTTGCAGTATTTCGTTTTTTTATGTATTATTTCTTACATTATTATCCCAGAATTTGTGGGGTATTATTACATACAGCCTGGAAGAACTATTGGATATCAGAGCGGTGGTAACTCACCAGCACTACCAGCATTACGACTAGGAATACGACTTTTCCGAAGTGGATCCTTTGTTCGAACCAGAGCAATTTAACTGATTCCAGAGGCCGACCCAAAACACCGCTGGCGGAGGAGAGGTACTCAGAGTGGTCTTCTCGTCCGACTTAGGAGGCATGCACACCACTTGTTGTTTTGAGTGTCACGCAGACTGGGATATGTTCCGGGTATCTTTCGAGAATAATATTGATGAATATACTGATACGGTGGCTGAGTTTATCAGGAAGTGTATAGGAGATGTTGTACTCACTGTGACTATTAAAACCCACCCTAGCCAGAAACTGTGGATAGATGGCAGCATTCGCGCAAAACTGAAAGTGCGAACCACCGCATTAAACCATGGCAAGATGACTGGGAATATGGCAGAATACAAACAGTGTGTTATTCCCTCCACAAGGCAATCGAACAGGCATAACGTCAGTATAGAGACAAAGTGGAGTAGCAATTCAATGGCTCAAACACGAGACATATGTGGCAGGGTCTACAGACAACCAGACTATAAAAGGAAAACCAGCCACGTCGCAGACACAGACGTCTTGCTTCCGGACAAGCTAAACACCTTCTTCACCCACTTTGAGGATAACGCAGTGCCAGCGACGCGGCCCGCTACCAAGGACTGTGAGCTCTCCTTCTCCGTGGCCGACATGAGTAAGACATTTAAGCGCATTAACCCTCGCAAGGCTGCCGGCCCAGACTGCATCCCTAGCCGCGTCCTCAGAGCATGCGCAGACCAGCTGACTGGTGTGTTTTCGGACATATTCAATCTCTCCCTATCCCAGTCTGCTGTCCTCACATGTTTCAAGATGGCCACCATTGTTCCTGTACCCAAGAAAGCAAAGGTAACTGAACTAAATGACTATCGCCCCGAGCACTCACTTCTGTCATCATGAAGTGCTTTGAGAGACTAGTCAAGGATCATATCACCTCTACCTTACCCGTCACCCTAGACCCACTTCAATTTTCTTACCGCCTCAATAGATACACAGACAATGCAATCGCCATCGCACTGCACACTGCCCTATCCCATCTGGAATACCTATGTAAGAATGCTGTTCATTGACTATAGCTCAGCATTCAAAACCATAGTACCCTCCAAGCTCATCATTAAGCTTGAGGCCATGGGTGTGAACCCCACCCTGTGCAACTGGGTCCTGGACTTCCTGACAGGCCATCCCAGGTGGTGGAGGTAGGAAACAACACCTCCACTTCGCTGAACCTCAACACTGGGGCCCCACAAGGGTGCGTGCTCAGCCCCCTCCTGTACTCCCTGTTCACCTATGACTGCGTGGCCATGCACGCCGCCAACTCAACCATCAAGTTTGCAGACGATACAACATTAGTAGGCTTGATTACCAACAATGACGAGATAGCCTCCAGGGAGGAGGTGAGGGCTCCGTGAGTGTGGTGCCAGGAAAATAACCTCTCACTCAATGTCAACAAAACAAAGGAGATGATCGTGGACTTCAGGAAACAGCAGAGGGAGCACCCCCTAGCGACATCGACGGGACCGCACTGGAGATGGTGGAAAGCTTAAAGTTCCTCGGCGTACACGTCACTGACAAACTGAAATGGTCAACCCACACAGTGTGGTGAAGAAGGCGCAACAGCGCATTCAGGAGGCTGAAGAAATTTGGCTTGGCACCTAACACCCTCAAACTTTTAGGATGCTCTCAATTGTGCATCTGTGTCAGGCTGTATCACCACCTGGTACGGCAACTGCACCACCCGCACCCACAGAGCTCTCCAGAGGGTGGTGCGGTCTGCTCAACGCATAACCGGGGACAAACAACCTGCCCTCAAGGACATCTACAGCACCCGATGTCACAGGAAGGCCAAAAAGATCATCAAGGACAACAACCACCTGAGCCACTGCCTGTTCACCCCGCTATCATCCAGAAGGCAAGGTCAGTACAGTTGCATTAAAGCTGGGACCGAGAGGCTGAAAAACAGCTTCTATCTCAAGGCCATCAGACTGTTAAATAGCCATCACTAGCACATTCAAGGCTGCTGCCTATATACATAGACTTGAAATCACTGGTCACTTTAATAAATGGAACACTAGTCACTTTAATAATGTTTACATATTTTGCATTACTAATCTCATATGTATATACTGTATTCTATTCTACTGAATCTTAGTCCATGCTGCTCTGACATTACTCGTCATATATTTATATATTCTTAATTCCATTCCTTAACTTAGATGTGTGTGTATTGGGTATATGTTGTGAAACTGCTAGATATTACTTGTTAGATTTTACTGCACTGCCGGAGCTAGAAACACAAGCATTTCGCTACACCCGCAATAACATCTACTAAACATTTTTTAATCTCCCAACCTCAGTACCATATGGGCCTGTCTGTCTGACAGATAGCTAGACAGATACACCGACAGGTACAGGAGTAGGGACAAGGGGGTGGAGGGGAAGGGACAGGGGAAGAGGCAGGGGAGATGGGGACATGGGCAGGGAGAAAGGTGGCAGGGAAGTGGAAGGACAGGGGGAGAAGGGGATGCAGAGACAGGGAAAGTGGGCAAAGGGAGGATGATCTGATGTATCCTGTGTTACATTAAATATGGGATCGACCCCCCCGACCATGACATATAAACACACTCTCCTTGACGAGGTGTTATTATTGCTCCCTTTCCGTCTGTCTCTTCCACCACTTTGTTTTTATTTCTCTTTCTGTCCATCTCTCCATTCCCATTTGAACCTCTCTTTTCATGTCTCCACACAAATAGTAACCAACAGCCCAGGGGAGGGAGAAGGGTAGTGGTGGTGGGGTGGGGTAATCAAAAGGTCAGACACAAAACAAATAAACACAAAAAAATACACAGACACGCACACACACTGTAAATACATACACATGCTCTTTCTTGTCTCTTCCACATAAAGTCAACATGAGCCAGCTATGTTGGGATTGTATATTCATTAATATACAGTAATTCTAGCATATTTTCATGTAATATTTTCCTTTTTTGTATGCATCTATTTAGCTCTTCCTCCTACACAGTTTGACACACAGAAAGTCTGAGGGTTTTGTTTAAACCTCCTTCACAATCTCTACCGACACAATCACGTGAAAGCTCTTGGAATAGCAACACAGCACAGTGCAACAGATATACTAACACCGTATTCTTGAAAGGACAACAGCTTGACATTTGGCAAAAGGAGACACTCAGTAATCATAAGATTGTTTGGTTTAGGACTACATTTGAATTATTGGAAGTGTAGAGATGGCCACATGTTTGCAGATGAAAAAAGGGTAAGTATCAGATTATTAGAAGTACAGTCGTGGCCAAAAGTTTTGAGAATGACACAAATATTAATTTCCACAAAGTTTGCTGCTTCAGTGTCTTTAGATATTTTTTATGATGTTACTATGGAATACTGAAGTATAATTACAAGCATTTCATAAGTGTCAAAGGCTTTTATTGACAATTACATGAAGTTGCTGCAAAGAGTCAATATTTGCAGTGTTGACCCTTCTTTTTCAAGACCTCTGCAATCCGCCCTGGCATGCTGTCAATTAACTTCTGGGCCACATCCTGACTGATGGCAGCCCAGTCTTGCATAATCAATGCTTGGAGTTTGTCAGAATTTGTGGCTTCTGACTTCAACTGTAACATGCGCAGTTTGAGCTACTCAAGGAAGTGAGGTTGCAAGCTAGCTCAGTGCTGCCACCTCTCATTGAGTATCTCAGGTTGCAGGCTGACTGGGGTATTGCAGGCTGCCATTGGCTACTAAATGATCCTTATAACTTCTGTGTGAGATTTAACATAATCGGTTCAAGGACATCTGGTGTAATATTAAGTAATTATTGGTACCATGATTGTCTTGTAAATTGTTATTTATTTACAGGATGATTGCCATTTTCCACTTCACTATAATTGGGTATCCTGTTTTTTGCAAATCATTCCTGAAGTACCGTGATCGACCTTGCACTTCGTGGCTTCAATGAGAGGGGGTTCTACCCTGGTTAATACCACAGCCATTTAGTGACTATCTTCACACAAAAGCTCTATTGTTGTTTGAAAGTTAGTCCCAAATTGCACCCTATTCCCTCCATAGTGCACTACTTTTAACCACATGGGACCTGGTCAAAAGTAGTGCACTATGATGGGAATGTGGTGCCATTTGGGACTCACCCACAGCAGCATCAGTCTGAATGGAACCTAATGACTGTAAAGTGCTAACACCTGGTGTTCTTTTTCCACTGTACGCAACCCTTCACACACACACACACACACACACACACTTCAGCAGTGTGAGACTGAAATCAGCACAGTAACAAAAGCCTTAAGACGATCACCACCAGAGAACCAATCAATGGGATTGACACACTATGAGCTGGTCGTTAAGAACCAGGCAGACACACACATTAAGAGAGGAGTCAATGAAACAGACACACACACACATATATAAAGTCAATGAATGACACACCACAGCCTAAACACAGTCGATGAAAGACACATAGAGAACCTATACAATGCACAGTCCGCAAAGCCAGTCAATGTGGAGCAGCAGGACACACATCCAGAAAGAGAGAAGACATTCTGTGTCGATGAGAGGTACACATACTGTACACTCACACATCACGCATCCTAAGCCAGCTGCTATTTGTCATAGTAGAAACATGGGTAACACTTTATTTGGATAGCCCCAAGTAGATGGTTTGTAGATGTTCAACTAACTGTCAACAACTGTTCAACAAACTATGCACTAACCCTAACCTTAATCCTTACCCTATCCCCAACCCTAACATTTACCCTTATTCTAAACCTAACCCTAATTGTAACCTTAGCAGGCAGTTGATTATCAACAGATGGTGTGTTAATAGTATGACCATTTGTAGATCATCTATTTGGGCAGCCTGGTCTCATAGATCAGACGTAACATAGTAAAAGTAAATCCGGCTCAATCAAATTAGTATGATCCTGTATGTTACGTTTAGTATGGTGACATGAGACAGAAGGTTACTTAAGTCAAAAACAAACAAAAGAAGGAGGGTGGTTGGTCCAGGTGGATGGATGGGCGGGCAAGAGTATAACACAAATATACAACAACCCAAAGGTTGTGTGTTTGAATCTTGTCAAGGACAACTTTAGCATTTTAGCAACTTTGGACTTCTTACTACTTAGCTTACCCATTCCCTAACCTTTTAACCTAACTCCTAACCTTAACTCTAACCCTAGCTTTAGCCACCTAGCTAACGTTAGCCACCTAGCTAACGTTAGCCACCTAGGTAACGTTAGCCACAACAAATTGGAATTCGTAACATATTATACATATTGCTAATTTGAAACATATCCTCTTGAGCGTCTCGTCCCGTAAGCGGGATCAACTTCCAGCGAAAAACTCCTAGTGACATTAGCATAACGAAATTTAATATATATATTTTTTTCAAATATAGGACTGTCTCATATCGTTTTATAGATACACCTCTCTTGAATCGACCCACGTCGTCCGATTTCAAAAAGGTTTTACAGGAAAAGCAAAACATTAGATTATGTTAGAGGAGTACATGGTAAAAGTAGCAACATAGCAATTTTCCGACCAACCACATGCATCACAAATAACCAAAAAACAGCTAAATGCAGCACTAACCTTTTACAAACTTCATCAGATGACTCACCTAGGACATCATGTTACACAATGCATGCATTCTTTTGTTCAATAAAGTTCATGTTTATATATAAAAACAGCATTTTACATCGGCGTCTGACGTTGACTAACTATTTTCCCTCAAATGCATCCCGGGAAACAGCGCTACAATTTACTAAATTACTATTCGAAAACATTTTAAAAATGTAATATTGTCATTCTAAGATTTATAGATGAATATCTCTTGAAAGCACCTGTCATACCAGATTTAAAAATAACTTTACTGGGTAATCACACCTAGCTTCTGAGTTTGATTAGTAGGCCGTTGAAAATAGGCACAAATTTTTTTCAAAATGCGCTGTGGCGCCCCCTATCCTAGGGTAACGTCAAGAGGATATAGTACAAATTGCAATTCGTATCATATTATACAAATTGTGATTCGTAAAATATCATACAAAATTGATGGACATCCACATACAAACGGTAACATATCATACTAATTGAAGGGAGACAGATTTACATTTACTATGTTACATCTACCCGAGTCCAGGTTGATATGGGACTTTATAAATAAAGTGTGACCAAAACATGACCTATTCTACTATAGAGATGTTTCTTGTTAAACGCAGGAGAAATACTGGATATTTATATATTATTAATCAGTGGTTAACCTAAATGTATACCATCCTTTGGAGCAGCCATTGTCATGGTAACAAGACACCAAAATAGAAAGATTTATAAATACTACTTCTTAACTGAAATAAAATAGGTTTTGGTGTTTGGGTCTGTGGGACCCATTTTCAATGTTTACTAAAAGAAAAATGATACAATGAATTATTTTTTCAACCTGAGACTACATGAAAAACACATTTTCATTGAGTACACACTCCTACATATGTATATTACATATGTGGTGTTCGGGTCCACTGGAAAAAGTGTGTGTAGGTGAAAACAAGTAAAAATGAAACAAAAAGGTTTGCTGTGTGCCTTCACTCTGTCTTCCTCCTCCCTGGGCCTGCTGTTTCAACATAGCACCAAGAACCTGTTTGTCTCCCTGCCTGTCTGCCTCTCCCGCTTTTCTCGCACTGTTTACCCTTTGTAGTGTGTGAAACTACACAATGTCTTGAGGGAACCTGCACAATGTTATTACAATATATTATTTTGATACATTATTTCGATACAAATTCAGTATTTTCCCACTCTACCCCAGCCAGGTGCAAATGGGGGATGGACACAACAAATAATAGCTTTGCATGTGTGGCTCCTTACCACAATCAGTATGGCAAAAATAATCTCTGCTCAGAGGGCCTTAGAATTGATTTTTGCAGAGAGAGAAGCTAGTGTGGAAGGAACATCTTCCACTTTGGAAGATTTAAGAATTTTCTGAATATGAAAATTCAGAGTCTGACAGTGAGTTGGAAGAAGATGAGATTGACCCTGAACCAGCCCCAGAACCAGCCCGTCAGCAACCAGTTAATCAGCAGCCTGCAGGAGAAGAAATATGTATGTCAAAATATTGTTCTTGCCCAAAGAACGAGCCACCCCACATGGCTGCCAATGTGATAAGGATGCAACCAGGGCCGACGCGGATGGTGGTTACTCATGTGCAGGACATAAAGTCTTCTTTTGAACTGTTCATCCCAGACACCATCCAGAAAATGTGTTTTTGGAGAAAGATGGACCAAACTCATTTACATGCATCATTTGGGGTTCTTATCCTTGCTGGTGTTAAAATCAAATAAAATGTTATTTGTCACATGTGCCGAACACAACAGGTGTAGGTAGACCTTACGGTGAAATGCTTACTTACAAGCCCTTAATAATCAACAATGCAGTTAACAAAAATAAGTGTTAAGTTCAAAATAGATTAGTAAAAAATGTAGCAGCAGTAAAATAACTGTAGCGAGGCTATATACAGGGGGTACCGGTACAGAGGTTAGTCAAGGTAATTGAGGTAATATGTACATGTAGGTAGTGTTAAAGTGACTATGCATAGATAATAACCAGAGAGTAGCAGCAGCGTAAAAGACACCCAATGGGGAATCCACAGAATCCCTGTGGGATGCAGAAACTGGCAGAGAATTTTCCGTGCAAAAATGTGTCTGGAAAAATTCCACATTATTTCCAGGATTATCCGCTTCGATAATTGAGACACCAGACCAGCTCGGCGGTGGAGAGACAAGCTAGCTGCAATCAGGTCAGTGTGGGACAAGTGGGTGGACCGCCTTCCCCGGTTTTACCAACCGACGCCCAACGTTACTGTTGATGTGCAGCTTATGCCATTTAAGGGCTGCTGCCCCTTCAGGCAGTACATACCGTCTAAACCCGCAAAATATGGAATCAAGATCATATGCGTGGAACTTGCAAGTATATACGGAGAAGCCAGATGGAGGAGCCCCTGAGAAGAACCAAGGGATGTGGGTTGTCCTGGATGTAACACAGGGACTCCGTGGCCACAACATCACAAGCAATAACTATTTTTACTTCGCACAAGCTGGGACAGGAGCTCGTCAAGAGGCAGCTGACGATGGTAGGAACAGTACGAAAAAACAAGCCAGAGAACCCACCTCAGGAGTTGAATATACGGAACAGGCCTATCAATTCCTCTAAGTTTGTGTTCACGGCCGACACGTCCCTAGTGACCTACGTGCCAAAGAAAGGCAAAATGTGGTACTCATGAGTACACTGCGTAGGGATGGGAGAATCTGTGGCCAGGAATATCAAAAAACAGAAATCATAATGGATTACAATGCCACAAAAGGAGGGGTGGACAAACAAGCTAGTGACTGGCTACAGCTGCAAAAGAAGAACCCTACGCTGGCCACTTGTGATATTCTTCAACATCTTGGACATCTCGGCATATAACGCATATGTCATCTGGATAGCACTGAACCCAGACTGGCCCAGAAGGAAGCTCCAGCGGAGACTGCTCTTTCTCAGGGAGCTGGACAAGGCATTGGTAAGACCTCAAATCCAGAGGAGGCAACATATCCCAAGGACCCCAGCTTCTGCAGCCATCGTGAGGAGGATGCTGATGCACCATCTGCCCAAACCACAGAACCATGAACTCCACCATCCGAAGTAAGTGATGTTGTTGCATGTGTGTGTGTGTGTGTGTGTGTGTGTGTGTCTGACTCTCCTACCTTGGCCTGATGTACAGTTGAAGTCGGAAGTTTATATACACCTTAGCCAAATACATTTAATTTTAAAATTCCTGACATTTAATCCTCGTAACAATTCCCTGTCTTAGGTCAGTTAGGATCACCACTTTATTTTAAGAATGTGAAATGTCAGAATAATATTAGAGAGAATGATTTTTCAGCTTTTATTGTTTCATCACATTCCCAGTGGGTCAGAAGTTTACATACACTCAATTAGTACTTGGTAGCATTGCCTTTAAATTGTTTAACTTGGGTCAAACGTTTCAGGCAGCCTTCCACAAGTGTTCCAAAAATAGTTGGGTGAATTTTGGCCCATTCCTCCTGACAGAGCTGCTGTAACTGAGTCAGGTTTGTAGGCATCCTTTCTCGCACGCGCTTTTTCAGTTCTGCCCACACATTTTCTATAGGATTGAGGTCAGGGCTTTGTGATGGCCACTCCAATGCCTTGACTTTGTTGTCCTTAAGCCATTTTGCCACAACTTTGGAAATATGCTTGGGGTCATTGTCAGTTTGGAAGACCCATTTGCGACCAAGCTTTAACTTCCTGACTGATGTCTTGAGATGTTGCTTCAATATATCCACATAATTTTCCTACCTCATGATGCCATCTATTTTGTGAAGTGCACCAGTCCCTCTTGCAGCAAAGCACCCCCACAAAATGGTTCTGCCACCCCTTGTGCTTCACGGTTGGGATGGTGTTCTTCAGCTTGCAAGCATCCCCCTTTTTCCTCCAAACATAACGATGGTCATTATGGCCAAGCAGTTTCTGTTTGGCCACATTTCTCCAAAAAGTAAGATCTTTGTACCCATGTGCAGTTGCAAACCGCAATCTGGCTTTTTTATGGCGGATTTGGAGCAGTGGCTTTTTCCTTGCTGAGCGGCCTTTTAGGTTATGTCGATATAGGACTCGTATTACTGTGGATATAGATACTTTTGTACCTGTTTCCTCTAGCATCTTCACAAAGTCCTTTGCTGTTGTTCTGGGATTGATTTGCACTTTTCGCACCAAAGTACGTTCATCTCTAGGAGACAGAATGCGTCTCCTTCCTGAGCGGTATGACGGCTGCGTGGTCCCATGGTGTTTATACTTGCTTACTATTGTTTGTACAGATGAACGTGGTACCTTCAGGTGTTTGGAAATTGCTCCCAAGGATGAACCATACTTGTGGAGGTCTACCATTTTTTTTCTGAGGTCTTGGCTGATTTCTTTTGATTTTCCCATGATGTCAAGCAAAGAGGCACTGAGTTTGAAGGTAGGCCTTGAAATACATCCACAGTTACACCTCCAATTGACTCAAATTATGTCAATTAGCCTTACAGAAGCTTCTAAAACAGTAACTTTTTTTTCTGGAATTTTCCAAGCTGTTTAAAGGCACAGTCAACTTAGTGTATGTAAACTTCTGACCCACTGGAATTGTGACACAGTGAATAAGTGAAATAATCTGTCTCTAAACAAGTGTTGGAAAAATGACTTGTCATGCACAAAGTAGATGTCCTAACCGACATGCCAAAACTATAGTTTGTTAATTAACAAGAAATTTGTGGAGTGGTTGAAAAACTAGTTTTAATGACTCCAATCTAAGTGTACTGTATGTAAATTTCTGACTTCAATTGTAACTATATATGTGAGTGAGTGAGATGTTAGTAAAATTCCTGAACTAAGTGTTTTCATCATTCTAGATTGCAGCCGGTAGCAACAAGAAGAAGCGCTCCAATGTGTGTGGATCCAAGAAGGTCAGGAAGACACAGTACACAGGCATCAAGTGCATGAAATACATTTGCAACACACACACTGTAAAACTCTGTCCCTCATGTGGTGTGTAGACCAGCCTTAAGGTTTGTTCAATGGGGCTCATTTATCATTTTCCTAAAATACTGTATGTAAAATTTGTCCTTCCAATTTGTTCAAAGCAATAAACGTAAAAAATGATGAAAACGTTGTATCTGCAAAATGTCTCTCTCTCTCGCTCTCTATTGACAGAAAAGTGATTGTTATCTGTAGATTTTGTCAGTGATCAGCTACAACCGCAGATAGAGCGGAGCAGACAGCCTGTTTCAACCAGCCTTGTTGGACTCAAACACAATAGTAATGGAAATATACTGCATCGGAAAATGATAAGGAGGAACACCCTGATATATGTTATCCTTTGTGACACAAAGGTGTGTCTATGAAAGTGGAAGATAAATTTTTCTCCTCTGAGTTACGCTGACTAGTGAGGTGGAGGGGCGTGCATGCGATTAGGCTGTCATTATTACTAGCCCATGTTGTGAAACCTTGAGTTACACTACCTCGGGGGCAGGGAATATATCCGTCACAGTTTTCCATTCTTCTTAAAACACATACTCTCACGCCATCTCTTTCTCTACCCCCACTCCTCCCTCTCTCCCTCCCTCTCCTCTTCTTCTGCCACATATGCTCCCCCCACCTATCTCTCTCTAGTCCCTTTTACATAAATCCTCAACTCGTATTTGTATTTATTAACCTGTTAGGGCTAGGGGGCAGTATTTGCACGGCTGGATAAAAAAATGTACCCGATTTAATCTGGTTACTAATCCTACCCAGTAACTAGAATATGCATATACTTATTATATATGGATAGAAAACACCCTAAAGTTTCTAAAACTGTTTGAATGGTGTCTGTGAGTATAACAGAACTCATTTGGCAGGCAAAACCCTGAGACAGATTCTGACAGGAAGTGGATATCTGATGTGTTGTATTACCTTTAAACCTATGCCATTGAAAAACACAGGGGCTGAGGAATATTTTGGCACTTCCTATTGCTTCCACTAGATGTCACCAGCCTTTACAAAGTGTTTTGAGTCTTCTGGAGGGAGATCTGACCGAACAAGAGCCATGGAACGATGATGGCCCATTAGACACCTGGCGCGCGAGTTCATGTTGGGTACCCTCGTTCCAATACGTTATAAAAGAGAATGCATTCGTCCACCTTGAATATTATTCATGTTCTGGTTAAAAAAGGCCCTAATGATTTATGCTATACAACGTTTGACATGTTTGAACGAACGTAAATATATTTTTTCCCCTCGTTCATGAAGTGAAGTCCGGCGGGCTTAGATCATGTGCTAACAAGACGGAGATTTTTGGACATAAATGATGAGCTTTTTTGAACAAAACTACATTCGTTATGGACCTGTGATACCTGGAAGTGACATCTGATGAAGAGAATCAAAGGTAATGGATTATTTACATAGTATTTTCGATTTTAGATCTCCCCAACATGGCGGCTAGTCTGTATCGCAATGCGTATTTTTCTGGGCGCAGTGCTCAGATTATTGCAAAGTGTGATTTCCCAGTAAGGTTATTTTTAAATCTGGCAAGTTGATTGCGTTCAAGAGATGTAAATCTATAATTCTTTAAATGACAATATAATATTTTACCAATGTTTTCTAATTTTAATTATTTAATTTGTGGTGCTGACTTGAATGCCGGTTATTGCAGGGAAACGATTTCCTGAACATCAACGCCACAGTAAAACGCTGTTTTTGGATATAAATATGAACTTGATAGAACTAAAAATGCATGCATTGTCTAACACAATGTCCTAGGAGTGTCATCTGTTGGAGATTGTAAAAGGTTAGTGCATCATTTTAGCTGATTTTATGGTTTTGGTGACGCCTGTCTTTGAATTGGCACAACATTACACACAACTCTTGTAAATGTACTGTCCTAACATACTCTAAATTTATGCTTTCGCCGTAAAACCTTTTTGAAATCGTAAAACGTGGTTAGATTAAGGAGATGTTTATCTTTCAAAGGGTGTAAAATAGTTGTATGTTTGAAAAATTTGAATTTTGACATTTATTTGGATTCAAATTTGCCGCTCTTGAAATGCACCTGCTGTTGATGGAGTGCACCACGGGTGGGACGCTTGCGTCCCACCTAGCCCATAGAGGTTAAGGATCCCCATTACACTCTTCCTAGGGTCCAGCAACATTAATACAATTTAAAATATTGCATGACATTACATTTCATAACACTTTACAACACATTGTGGTCCCTCAGGCCACTACTCTACAATTGAAAATCCATGTATACGTGTGTGTCGAGTGCGTGTGTTATCGTGTGTGTGTGTCTCTTCACAGTCTCCATTGTTCCATAAAAATACACCTTATCTGTTTTTTAAATCTTATTCTACTGATTCTACTGCTAGTACTGTGCGCCTCCCATAGTTTTCTTGATTTGGGGATTGTGGAGGCATGTCTTTGGTGGCATGTCTTGTGGGGTATGCATGGGTGTCCAAGCTGTGTGCTAGTAGTTTAAAACAGACACCTAAGTGCATTAAGCATGTCAACACTTCCTACAAAAACAAGTAGTGATTTAGTCAATCTCTCCTCCACTTGAGAGACTGACATGCATATTGTTAATGCTAGCTCTCTGTTTACATTTAAGGGCCAGCCATGCTGCCCTGTCCTGATCCAATTGTACTTCCCGAGGTCCCTCTTTGTGGCACCTGACCACACGACTGAACAGTAGTCCAGATGTGACAAAACTAGACCCTGTAGGACGTGCCTTGTAGATAATGTTGTTAAAAAGGCAGAGCAGCGCTTTATTATGGACAGACTTCTCCCCATCTTAGCTACTGTTGTATCAACAAGTTTTGACCATGACAGTTTACAATCCGGGGTTACTACAAGCAGTTTAGTCACCTCAACTTGCTCAATTTCCAAATGTTTCATTACAAGATTTAGTTGGGGTTTCGGGTTTAATGAATGATTTGTCCCAAATACAATGCTTTTAGTTTTTTAATATTTAGGACTAACTTATTCCTTGCCACCCATTCTGAAACTAACTGCAGCTCTTTGTTAGGTGTTGCAGTGATTTCACTCGCTGTAGTAGCTGACGTGTATAGCGTTGACACATCTGCATACATGGACACACTGGCTTGTAAAGATTGAAAGAAGTAAGGGGCCTAGACAGCTGCCCTGGGGAATTTCTTATTATACCTGGATTATGTAGGAGAGGCTTCCATTAGAACACCCTCTGTGTTCTGTTCGACAGGTAACTCTTTATCCACAATATAGCAAGTGGTGTAAAGCCATAACACAATGTCAAAAACCACACTGAGTTCTAACAAAAGAGCTCCCACAATATTTTTATAATCAATATCTCTCAGATAAGCAGTCATTTGTCTAAGTGCCGTGCTTGTTGAATGTCCTTCCCTCTAAACGTGCTGAAAGTCTGTTGTCAATTTGTTTACAGTAAAATGGCATTGTAGGTGGGTAAACACAATTTTTTCCCAAAAGTTTACTAAGGGTCGGCCCTGATATTTGAGCCAGTAAAGGGGGCTTTACTATTCTTGGGTAGCAGAATTACTTTTGCTTCCCTCCAGCCCTGAGGGCACACACTTTCTAGTTGGCTTAGATTGAAGTTATGGCAAATAGCAGTGGCAAAATTGTCTGCTATTATCCTCAGTAATTTTTCATACATGGTGGCTTGTCATTGTTGATAGACAATGAATGATGGAGACGAGTTTTCCTTTTTGCCCAAAATTTCATTGGTGTTTCAAAGCTTTTTGCTATCATTCTTTTTATAATTTATCTTTGTTTCATAGTAGTTTTTTTCTTTTTTATATTTTTATTCAGTTTAGTTTTGCAGTACATTTGCCAATTGGTTGTGCAGCCGGACTTATTTGCCATTCCTTTTGCCTAATCTCTCTCAAACATACAATTTTTCAATTCCTCATCAATCCATGGGCATTTAACAGTTTTTACAGTAATTTTCTTAGTGGGTGCATGCTTATTATTAACTGGGATAAGCAATTTCATAAATGTGTCAAGTGAAGTGTCTGGTTGCTCCTCATTACACAACACAGACCAACACATTTTTTTTTACATCAACAAAATAGGAACCACTACAAAACGTAGTGTATGACCTCTTATACACTATATTAAACCCAGCCTTTGGAACTCCTAGATATGGCTACTATATTGTGATCACTACATCCAATGGATTTGGATACTGCTTTAAAGCTAATTTCTGCAGCATTAGTAAAAATGTGATCAATAAATGTTGATTTATTTAATTCCTGTGCTGTTTGTAACTACTCTGGTAGGTTGACTGATAACCTGAATCAGGTTGCAGGCACTGTTTACAGTTTGAAGCTTTTTCTTGAGTGGGCTGCTTGATGAAAGCCAGTCAATATTTAAATCAGCCTGAAAATATACCTCTGTTGATATCACATACATTATCAAGCACTTCACACATGTTATCCAGATACTGACTGTTCGCACTTGGTGGTCTGAAGCAGCTTCCCGCAAGAATGGGCTTTATGTGAGGCAGATGAGCAATCTTTACCATTGCGTCATCTTTATACCATCTTTTCGTCATATCTGACAGGTGTAGGTGGTAACAAATGTTGCACAGTAAAACCCACCAACAGAGGTATTCATGATTGCGGTACTTTCTTTAAAGATTCTGCCTACCACTCTGTGAAAACCGAGCCATAAAACATCTCCTGCATTTGGGACCACTTAATCACCTGAGGAAGTGAAACCCAAAACACAGTAGCTAGATTGCTATTAGTAGCCATTTATTAACAGTA
Organism: Salmo salar; assembly: GCF_965601325.2. Classification (NCBI taxonomy): domain Eukaryota; kingdom Metazoa; phylum Chordata; class Actinopteri; order Salmoniformes; family Salmonidae; genus Salmo; species Salmo salar. The sequence goes on from NC_138319.1 coordinate 8,942,110, forward strand.
AATGTAATGTCTCCCCAAAAAATGCAGTTGTACTTGATGCGCATTTCATGCACTCCATCTCAAAGCCATATCAAATATCTCTGTTGTAAAATAGTTGTTATTGAGCTCAACATTGAGAGTTGATAAATACAAATGATACCTACAGAAAGCTGGAACCATCTTCTCTTCCATAGCTGTGTTTCCCCGTAAATTCAGAACACATTTTCTCTCCCAGAGAGCAGATGGGACTGAGAGTGGCTCATTTCAGAAGCAGGCTCCAGTGAAACGGGCACAGGGGCAGGGCAGTCACTTTCATTACAAAGGCAGTCACTTTCATCTTTTTAGCCAAATGACAGGAAATTTTGATTGAGGTGACCTGTGCAGAATGTGCAGCTTGCACTGACGCGACCAATACATTTTTTTTTACTCGCACAGACAAGTCAGAGTCACAAAATGTGACTAAATGGTCTGTCTGGAGCCCTGTATCAGACTATCAACAGTCAACTATGGATATGATTACGAATACAAGTAGGCTATGGCCACATTGGCACACCCCCTACTCTCATCCCTCTGCGTTGCAGGCTACACTGGGGTGTATATAAATTATACCTACAAGAGAGTGGCAAATAATGGACTGTTTGAAAGGGGTCATCCCCCTCTTCAAAGGAGGGGATACTCTTGACCCAAACTGCTACAGACCTATATCTATCCTACCCTGCCTTTCTACGGTCTTCGAAAGCCAAGTCAACAAACAGATTACCGACCATTTCGAATCCCACCGCACCTTCTCCGCTATGTAATCTGGTTTCAGAGCTGGTCATGGGTGCACCTCAGCCACGCTCAAGGTCCTAAACGATATTGTAACTGCCATCGTTAAGAAAAAATACTGTGCTACCGTATTCATTGACCTGGCCAAGGCTTTCGACTCTGTCAATCACCACATCCTCATCGGCAGACTCAATAGCCTTGGTTTCTCAAATGATTGCCTCGCCTGGTTCACCAACTACTTCTCTGATAGAGTTCAATGTGTCAAATCGGATGGCCTCTTGTCCGGGCCTCTGGTAGTTTCTATGGGGGTGCCACAGGGTTCAATTCTTGGGCCAACTCTTTTCTCTGTATACATCAATGATGTCACTCTTGCTGCTGGTGAGTCTCTGATCCACCTCTACGCAGACGACACCATTCTGTATACTTCTGGCCCTTATTTGGACACTTAACAACCCTCCAAACAAGCTTCAATGCCATACAACTCTCCTTCCGTGGCCTCCAACTGCTCTTAAATACAAGTAAAACTAAATGCATGCTCTTCAACCGATCGCTGCCTGCACCTGCCCGCCCGTCCAGCATCACTACTCTGGATGGTTCTGACTTAGAATATGTGGAGAACTGCAAATACCTAGCTGTCTGGTTAGACTGTAAGCTCTCCGTCCAAACTCACATCAAACATTTCCAATCCAAAGTTAAATCTAGAATTGGCTTCCTATTTCGCAACAAAGCATCCTTCACTCATGCTGCCAAACATACCCTCGTAAAACTGACCATCCTACCGATCCTCGACTTCGGCGATGTCATTTACAAAATAGCCTCCAATACCCTACTAAATAAACTGGATGCAGTCTATCACAGTGCCATCCGTTTTGTCACCAAAGCCCCATATACTACCCACCACTGCGACCTGTACGCTCTCGTTGCCTGGCCCTCGCTTCATACTCGTCGCCAAACCCACTGGCTCCAGGTCATCTACAAGACCCTGCTAGGTAAAGTCCCCCCTTATCTCCGCTCACTGGTCACCATAGCAGCACCCACCTGTAGCACGCGCTCCAGCAGGTATAACTCTCTGGTCACCCCCAAAGCCAGTTCCCCCTTTGGCCGTCTCTCCTTCCAGTTCTCTGCTGCCAATGACTGGAACGAACTACAAAAATCTCTGAAACTGGAAACACTTATCTCCCTCACTAGCTTTACGCACCAGCTGTCAGAGCAGCTCACACATCACTGCACCTGTACATAGCCCATCTATAATTTAGTCCAAACAACCACCTCTTCCCTTACTGTATTTATTTATTTTGCTCCTTTGCACCCCATTATTTCTATTTTGCACTTTCTCCCACTACAAATCTACCATTCCAGTGTTTTACTTGCTATATTGTATTTACTTTGCCACCATGGCCTTTTTTTGTCTTTACCTCCCTTATCTCACCTCATTTGCTCACATTGTATATAGACTTATTTTCTACTGTATTATTGACTGTATGTTTGTTTTACTCCATGCGTAACTCTGTGTTGTTGAATGTGTCGAACTGCTTTGCTTTATCGTGGCCAGGTCGCAATTGTAAATGAGAACTTGTTCTCAACTTGCCCACCTGGTTAAATAAAGGTAAAATAAATAAATAAATATAAACATTGCCTTCTTTTTTTACAGATAACATACTGTAAATTCTGTCTGAAATAGGTATCTCTCACTGTCTTTCTCTGCCGCTCTCACTCCCCCTCAGTCTATAAACCCTGATCTTTGGAGCCCAATATCTCACAGCAGCTGGCTGTAGTCCTTGAAAGAGACGCTGGTTGTGTTTTAGTTCTGTCTGTACTGTCAGCTCCTCTGATGTCCAGCCGTCTGGCTGCTGATTGAAACGTGGCCTGGCTGTCTCCATCTCCCATAGTGAGGGCATGCTGGGTGGTACACACTACCAGCCAAACCATCCATTTATCACCATACACTACTGCCAACTGATGACAGACTGTACCTCCCCTTACAGCTCTATTCAGTGGCTATTAGCTTTCTATGATTGTGTGTGTGTGTGTGTGTATGCTCACATTTGTGAGGTAAGCTGCAGTAAAACGAAACTGTGACAAACCACAAAAAGTAACATTGTGGACACCTGTAGGCCATGTTACGTTTGATTCAGTGTTGTGTTTGAGCTAGCTGTCACCACCAGCACTCCTGCAAGGCACCTGGGGGAAATTAGCATCTTCTAAACAAATCAGCTGGGGGAACTGCTGAGGCCTTAATCTCCTAATTACATCAAGTTAAAACCAAATTATAGGCCAACTCTACTCTACTGTGTGTAATAACTAATACATCAATCTGCCCATGGGTGGATTGGCCATCTGGCAAATGCCAGAAGGGCCGGATCATGTTTTATTTATTTTATATATACACACACTACCGTTCAAAAGTTTGGGGTCACTTAGAAATGTCCTTGTTTTTTAAAGAAAAGCACATTTTTTGTTGATCAAAATAACATCAAATTGATCAGAAATACAGTGTAGGCATTGTTAATGTTGTAAATGACTATTGTAGCTGGAAACGGCATATTTTTAATGGAATATCTACATAGGCGTACAGAGGCCTATTATCAGCAGCCATCACTCCTGTGTTCCAATGGCACGTTGTGTTAGCTAATCCAAATGTATCATTTTAAAAGGCTAATTGATCATTAGAAAACCCTTGCAATTACGTTAGCACAGCTGAAAACTTGTTCCGATTTAAAGAAGCAATACAACTGGCCTTTAGACTAGTTGAGTGTCTGGAGCATCAGTATTTGTGGGTTCGATTACAGGTTCATAATGGCTAGAAACAAAGACCTTTCTTTCCCGAAACTCGTCAGTTTATTCTTGTTCTGAGAAATGAAGGCTATTCCATGCGAGAAATTGCCAAGAAACTGATAATCTTGTACAACGCTGTGTACTACTCCTTTCACAGAACAGTGCACTGGCTCTAACCAGAATAGAAAGAGGAGTGGGTTGCCCCGGTGCACAACTGAGCAAGAGGACAAGTACATTAGAGTGTCTAGTTTGAGAAACAGACGCCTCACAAGTCCTCAACTGGCAGCTTCATTAAATAGTACCCGCAAAACACCAGTCTCAACGTCAACAGTGAAGAGGCGACTCCGGGATGCTGGCCTTCTAGGTGGAGTTCCTCTGTCCAGTGTCTGTGTTCTTTAACCCATCTAAATATTTTCTTTTTATTGGCCAGTCTGAGATATCGCTTTTTCTTTGCAACTCTGCCTAGACGGCCAGCATCCCGGAGTCGCCTCTTCACTGTTGACGTTGAGACTGGTGTTTTGCAGGTACTGTTTAACGATGCTGCTAAAAAAATACGTTCAAATGCCGCTCCAGTTAAGTAGTGACGTGCGACATACTCCTAGTTTCCTGAAACGAGTCCCATATGTTTCCTGAAACGAGTCCCATATGTTATCTGACTACAATATTTTAACTTGATATGTTAATAAATACATGCAGTTTTAATTTTGGCATGGTTAACTGCCTACAATACCCATTCTAGTGTGCATAGGTTGTAAGCCTATCATAGTAAGTCAATAGCGCTAACTGGCTAGCTACTACTTTTAGCTAACAAAATAGTCATGAAGAATTGGATAACATTGGTATTTGGTTATTTCTGCCTGTTATACTATCTGGTTAGCTACATTATTACGATTCACATATGCAGTTGAAATCGGAAGTTTACATACACCTTAGCCAAAATACATTTCAACTCAGTTTTCACAAATCCTGACATTTAATCCTAGTAAAACTTCCCTGTCTTAGGTCAGTTAGGATCACCACTTTATGTGAATGTCAGTGTCAGAATGTGAAATGTCAGAATAATAGTAGAGAGTGATTTATTTCAGCTTTTCTTTCTTTCATCACATTCCCAGTGGGTCAGAAGTTTACATGCACTCAATTAGTATTTCGTAGCATTGCCTTTAAATTGTTTAATTTGGGTCAAACATTTTGCGTAGCATTCCACAAGCTTCCCACAACAAGTTAGATGAATTATGGCCCATTCCTCCTGACAAAGCTGGTGTAACTGAGTCAGGTTTGTAGGCCTCCTTGCTCGCACACACATTTTCAGTTCTGCCCACAAATTTTCTATAGTATTGAGGACAGGGCTTTGTGATGGCCACTCCAATACCTTGACTTTGTTGTCTTTAAGCCATTTTGCCACAACTTGGGAAGTATGCTTGGGATCATTGTCCATTTGGAAGACTAATTTGCAACCAAGCTTTAACTTCTTGACTGATGTCTTGAGATGTTGCTTCAATATATCCACATTATTTTCCTATTTTCCGGTTTTGGAGCAGTGTCTTCTTCCTTGCTGAGCGGCCTTTCAGGTTATGTCGATATAGGACTCGTTTTACTGTGGATATAGATACTTTTGTACCTGTTTCCTCCAGCATCTTCACAAGGTCCTTAGCACTTTTTGCACCAAAGTACATTCATCTCTAGGAGACAGAACACGTCTCCTTCCTGGAGTGTATGACGGCTGCGTGGTCCCATGGTGTTTCTGCTTACGTACTATTGTTTGTACAGATGAACATGTTACCTTCAGGTGTTTTTAAAATTGCTCCCAAGGATGAACCAGACTTGTGGAGGTCTACAATTTTTTTCTGAGGTCGTGGCTGATTTCTTTTGATTTTTCCATGATGTCAAGCAAAGAGGCACTGAGTTTAAAAGTAGGCCTTGAAATACATCCACAGGTACACCTTCAATTGACTCAAATTATGACAATTAGCCTATCAAAAGCTTCTAAAGCCATGACATAATTTCCTGACATTTTCCAAGCTGTTTAAAGGCACAGTCAACTTAGCGCATGAAAACTTCTGACCCACTGGAATTGTGACACAGTGAATTATAAATTAAATAATCTGTCTCTAAACAATTGTTGGAAATATTACTTGTGTTACGCACAAAGTAGATGTCCTAACCGACTTGCCAAAACTATAGTTTGTTAACAATAAATGTGTGGACTGGTTGAAAAACAAGTTTGAATGACTTAAACCCAAGTGTATGTAAACTTCCGACTTCAACTGTATCTAGCTGATAATTATGAAGTTCATTTTTGCTTTGTGTATGTCTTGTTTTGTCTCTTGTTGCCATTGTCCTGGCTGGAAGAAGTTTCAGAGAATGAGGAGATGCAGCGTGAGGTAATACAGTAGGAGGAGAGCAGATGTTTCTCAAATGTTTTATGCATTCTCCACACTCTCGTCCTCACAAAAATATAGTCAAGAGAACCTCCACAGAGATTGCACTTGGAGCATGAGAGTGTGAAGCACGGTAGTATGCATATTGAGAAACACCCAGAGTGACAGCGAGAAAGCGAAATGTACAGTACTGCCAGTTAATTGATATTTTGGTTCTATATTATATTTGTAATAGTAATTAACCCTTTAAGTAATAGCATTTTTAGCCTCTCTAGGCAAGGCGGGACGAATTCGTCCCACCTACGTAACAGCCACTGCCAGCCTGTGGCGCGATTTTCAAAACCTTAAAAATCCTATTACTTCAATTTCTCAAACATATGACTATTTTACAGCCATTTAAAGACAAGACTCTCGTTAATCTAACCACACTGTCCGATTTCAAAAAGGCTTTACAACGAAAGCAAAACATTAGATTATGTCAGCAGAGTACCAAGCCAGAAATAATCAGACACCCATTTTTCAAGCCAGCATATAATGTCACCAAAACCCAGAAGACAGCTAAATGCAGCACTCACCTTTGATGATCTTCATCAGATGACAACCCTAGGACATTATGTTATACAATACATGCATGTTTTGTTCAATCAAGTTCATATTTATATCAAAAACCAGCTTTTTATATTAGCATGTGACGTTCAGAACTAGCATACCCCCCGCAAACTTCCGGGGAATTCGCTAACATTTTACTAAATTACTCACGATAAACGTTCACAAAAAGCATAACAATTATTTTAAGAATTATAGATACAGACCTCCTCTATGCACTCGATATGTCCGATTTTAAAATAGCTTTTTGGTGAAAGCACATTTTGCAATATTCTAAGTACATAGCCCAGGCATCACGGGCTCGCTATTTAGACACCCGGCAAGTTTAGCACTCACCATAATCATATTTACTATTATAAAAGTTTGATTACCTTTTGTTGTCTTCGTCAGAATGCACACCCAGGGCTGCTACTTCAATAACAAATGTTGGTTTGGTCCAAAATAATCCATCGTTATATCCGAATAGCGGCATTTTGTTCGTGCGTTCCAGACACTATCCGAAATAGTAAAGAAGTGTCGCGCGCATGGCGCAATTCGTGACAATAAAATTCTAAATATTCCATTACCGTACTTCGAAGCATGTCAACCGCTGTTTAAAATCAATTTTTATGACATTTTTCTCGTAGAAAAGCGATAATATTCTGACAGGGAATCTCCTTTTCGGCAAACAGAGGAAAAAATCCCAAAGGCGGGGGCGGTCGGGGTCACGCGCATAAGCCCAGTGTCCCTTGATCGGCCACTTGAGAAAGGCGATAATGTGTTTCAGCCTGGGGCTGGAATGACGACATTCTGTTTTTTCCCGGGCTCTGAGCGCCTATGGACGACGTGGGAAGTGTCACGTTAGAGCAGAGATCCTTAGTAAATGATAGAGATGGAAAAGAAGTTCAAGAAATGGTCAGACAGGCCACTTCCTGTAAAGGAATCTCTCAGGTTTTGACCTGCCATTTGAGTTCTGTTATACTCACAGACACCATTCAAACAGTTTTAGAAAATTGAGGGTGTTTTCTATCCATATGTAATAAGTATATGCATATTCTAGTTACTGGGTAGGAGTGGTAACCAGATTAAATCGGTTATGTTTTTTATCCAGCCGTGTCAATACTGCCCCCTAGCCCTAACAGGCTAAGGTATTTGAATATCGCGCCACGGGATTCCACTGGCTGTTGACTAGGGTGGGACGCAAACGTCCCACCTAGCCCAGAGAGGTTAACACAACATGCCTACCACTTTGAAGATGCAAACAAACATGATGGTGCTAGCACAGCATGATGCTAGCACCACCATGCTTCACTGTGGGGATGGTGTTCTAGGGGTGATGAGAGGTGTAGGGTTTGCGCCAGACATAGCGTTTTCCTTGATGGCCAAAAAGCTACATTTTAGTCTCAACTCATCAGAGTACCTTTTTGCATATGTTTTGGGAGTCTCCCACATGTCTTTTGGTGAACACCAAATGTTGTTTGCTTATTTCTTTCTTTAAGCAATGGCTTTTTTCTGGCCACTCTTCCATAAAGCCCTGATCTGTGGAGTGTACGGCTTGAAATGGTCCTATGCTTTGCAGCTTCTTCAGGGTTATCTTTGGTCTCTTTGTTGCCTCTCTGATTAATGCCCTCCTTGCCTGGTCTGTGAGTTCTGGTGGGCGGTCCTCTCTTAGCAGGTTTGTTGGGGTGCCATATTCTTTCCATTTTTTAATAATGGATTTAATGGTGCTCCGTGGGATGGTCAAAGTTTAGGATATTTTTTTATAACCCAACCCTGATCTGTAGTTCTCCACAACTTTGTCCCTGACCTGTTTGGAGAGCTCCTTAGTCTTCATGGTGCCGCTTGCTTGGTGGTGCCCCTTCCTTAGTGGTGTTGCAGACTCTGGGGCCTTTCAGAACAGGTGTGTATATATACTGAGATCATGTGACACTTAGATTGCACACAGGTGGACTTTATTTAACAAATGATGTGACTTCTGAAGGTAATTGGTTGCACCAGATCTTATTTAGGGGCTTCATAGCAAAGGCGGTGAATACGTGCACACACCACTTTTCCGTTTTTTATTTTGTAGAATTGTTTAAACGTAATTTTTTTTCATTTCACTTCACCAATTTGAACTATTTTGTGTATGTCAATTACAACAAATCAAAATAAAAATCCATTTAAATTACAGGTTGTAATGCAACAAAATAGGAAAAATGCCAAGGGGGATGAATGCTTTTGCAAGGCACTGTATGTTGGCTCTATATGTAATAGCAATTAACACTTAGGAGTGACACACATAGTGACAGACAGACCAACAGTGACAACAGAAGAGCACAAGGAGAAGCAAAGACAGACAGATCGACAGACAGAGACAGATAGACAGACAGAGAGAGAGAGTGACAGCAGATAAGATGCAGAAACAGACTGCACAACAGGGAGGCAACAGAGGCACAGATATAGTGGTGAGTAGTATCTCCAGTGGTGCTTTTAGATGTTGTATTTGTCTTAAACATCAGCTGGTTAAAAAAGAGCTGGCTAAAAAAGGAGGACTACAGTACAGTCACTGGTACAGAGAAACGCTGTACTATACAGTTGCATATGTTACGTGCCAGTTGCATTACCGGCTGTGTGTAAGTAGTTTCTCTCTCCCTATCCCCTCCTTTCCTCCTCTCATGTCACTCTTTCCTCCTTTCTTCCTCTCCCCCTCTCTCTCCCCCCCTCTCCTCTTTGCTCTCCCTCTCTCCTCCTCCACACCTTTCCTCCATCAGTAGTCTAGAGCGTTTAAAACCTAGGGATTTATCCCCGGGGAGACAGAGAAATGTCAAGACAAGCCAAACAACTTATTCTCCGTCCCTGGCTTTTTTCTTTACACCCGTCACTCTCCCTTTCTCTCAGCTCTTCCTTTCTGCTACTCTATTTCTCCTTCATTCATTTATTCTCTCTCTTCCTATCTTGTCATCTGCACCTTACGTAGCTTTGGTTCTACAGCCCAGCTTTCTGTAGTAATTAGAGGGAATGGAAAAGGAGGGAGAATAAGCAGGGAGGGAAAGAGAGAGATAGCGAGACAGACAAGACTGTTGTCTGTAGCAGAATGATAGTTGCCTTCGACACAGATCCCAAATCCAACTAAGGTAGATTTGATTTCCCTAGCCTGCTAGATCTATTTGTGCCTCAGCCAACTCCTTAATCGTAAATTGTCATTACATGGCTACATGTTTGGCATGACAACCAACACCAGAATTGTTGGCTAAACCACAGACAGATCTGGCTAGCTTGGCTCTAACATTTCCCTGCTCTTCCTAATTACAGCTCTATTATTTCATAAAAGCCAGCTGCAATTTCTGAATTTTGTAATCTACTGCTCATCTCTTTGGAGGGAGAGGTAGAGAAAGAGAGGTAGAGAGAGACAGAGCAAGCAAGAAAACGAGAAAGAGACAGAGACAGAAGGACAAGGCACACACCTTGTACAAGTCTAATTGTTAATCTCCAGAACCATTACAGTGTTGTCCAGGCATTAAAGCAATTAATTACTGATTACCTCGCTAGTTGCTGCCTGCTGCACAAAAAATGCTTTCCTCATTACCAGGTACACACTGTCATAGGCTGCGTTTGAAATGGGACCCTATTCCCTATGCAGTGCACTATTGACCGGGGCCCACAGGGCTCCGATTAAAAGTAGTAAACTACAGTTGAAGTCAGAAGTTTACATACACCTTAGCAAACTACATTTAAACTCAGTTTTTCACAATTCCTGACATTTAATCCTAGTAAAAATACCCTGTCTTAGGTCAGATAGGATCACCACTTTATTTAAAAAATGTGAAATGTCAGAATAATAGTAGAGAGAATTATTTATTTCAGCTTTTATTTATTTCATCGCATTCCTAGTGGGTCAGACGTTTACATACACAATTAGTATTTGGTAGCATTGCCTTTAAATTGTTAAACTTTTTTCTTTTTTTGGCCCATTCCTCCTGACAGAGCTGGTGTAACTGAGTCAGGTTTGTAGGCTTCCTTGCTCACACACACTTTCTCAGTTCTGCCCACACATTTTCTATAGGATTGAGGTCAGGGCTTTGTGATGGCCACTCCAATACCTTGACTTTGTTGTCCTTAAGCAATTTTGCCACAACATTGGAAGTATGCTTGGGGTCATTGTCCATTTGGAAGACCTATTTGCCACCAAGCTTTAACTTCCTGACTGATGTCTTGAGATGTTGCTTCAATATATCCACATAATTTTCCATCCTCATGATGCCACGTATTTTGTAGTCCCTCCTGCAGTAAAGCACCCCCACAACATGATGCTGCCACCCCCATGCTTCACGGTTGGGATGGCATTCTTCGGCTTGCAAGCTTCCCCCTTTTTCCTCCAAACATAACAATGGTCATTATGGCCAAACAGTTCTATTTTTGTTTCATCAGACCAGAGGACATTTCTCCAAAAAGTACAATCTTTGTCTCCATGTGCAGTTGCAAACCGTAGTCTGGCTTTTTTTTATGGTGGTTTTGGAGCAGTGGCTCCTTCCTTGCTGAGCAGCCATTCAGGTTATGTCGACATAGGACTCGTTTTACTGTGGATATAGATACTTTTGTACCTGTTTCCTCCAGCATCTTCACAAGGTCCTTTGCTGTTGTTCTGGGATTGATTTGCACTTTTCGCACCAAAGTACGTTCATCTCTAGGAGACAGAATGCGTCTCCTTCCTGAGCGGTATGACGGCTGCGTGGTCCCATGGTGTTCATACTTGCGGACTATTCTTTGTACAGATGAACGTGGTACCTTCAGGTGTTTGGAAATTGCTCCCAAGGATGAACCAGACTTGTGGAGGTCTACAATTTTTTTTCTGAGGTCTTGGCTGATTTCTTTAGATTTTCCCATGATGTCAAGCAAAGAGGCACTGAGTTTGAAGACAGGCCTTGAAATACATCCACAGGTACACCTCCAATTGACTCAAATGATGTCAATTAGCCTATCAGAAGCTTCTAAAGTCATGACATCATTTTCTGGAATTTCCCAAGCTGTTTAAATGTCTGTAAACAATTGTTGGAAAAATGACTTGTGTCATGCACAAAGTAGATGACCTAACCGACTTGCCAAAACTATAGTTTGTTAACAAGAAATGTGTGGAGTGGTTGAAAAACGAGTTTGCCTTCTGCTTTTTTCCCAACCTATCCGAAATACAGTACACATGTATATACACAAACACACATTAGGTTGGAGAGGCTGGAGCAGAGGGCAGCTGCAGTGCAGGACCCAGTGAGCAGTTTATAGAGAGAGGGAATAGGGTACCATTTGGGGAGCAGTCACTGTCCTTCACCAAGTAGGGAAGGAAAGGATTTTAATAACAATTAGTATTAAGATTAAACTGTTGTATATGTGCAGCCATAGCCAGAATGCCAGGGTCTACATCTCAAATGGTACCCTATTTCATATATAGAGCACTGCTTTTGAACAGAGCCCTGGTCAAACGTAGTGCACTTCATAGGGAATAGTGTGCTATTTGGGATGCAAAGGTTTGAAAAACTCTGTGGAAGGTATTAGATTAGATTACAGTCAAATTAATTCAAATTGTACAATGAGTATAGATGCTCGCAAGCCTCACATTAGAAATTAAACAACATGCTATCTTGGGCAAGTTCAACATCAACATGAGCCTGGCTGGAATGGTTTAGCTGGTTTGATATAGTGAAGGACCATTAAAAGGTTTCAGCCCCAGGCTCTCTGCTCAACTATGCCTTCAAATCTCATTGCAAATCCAAACACTTCCTTCCAGGGACAGACTGGGACCAGAAATCAGCATTCCTAATACACCCAACCATTTTTTTTCCTCGAGGTCACACACCAGCCCAATTTTTCTTTGAGGCCCCCATTATTAGCCTAATAATTATCCTTCTGTACAAAACCCCGAATTTAGACCGGCCCACTGGGCTAAAGATGGACAAGCCCATCTGTCATTTGCCAGAACTGCCCTATGGCCAGTTCGTTTTTGCTCCCTTCGCCCATTAGAACCCCAACCTCTGATTCCATCCCTCACCAGGGGCTAAGTTTGCCAAGATCTTCTTTACAAATTCACGAGCTAACGCTAGCTTTTCAACACTTCTAGAATACGGTAATATATTGTTAATTATTAGCTAGGTAGATAATGTGCGTTTAATTTGTTTTCTTGCTGTATTTAAATGTCCGGTTGCCCACTGTGTCTGTGGCGCAAGAAAACGTTCATGGTGACAAAAGTATCCATTCGTCACAAGACAAGAGTTTAGCTGTCCTAAAGTTAAGTACATTTCCAAGAAGAAATAATAGAACATTATTTTCAAGAATCCCATTTCTTCTCAACTTTTTTCTTAGGAAGAAACATAGGAAAATAATTTCCAATAACTTTATTGAGGAATAGCACATTTGCTTAACTTTCTTCATAGGTGTATATTTAAGGAAATAATGGCAGTTAAGAAGACATTTCTTCTTAAGAAAGTTTTGTGAATCCGGCCCCTGGAGTATATCACCAGCAGCTAGGTTAACATCTGTCCACAGGCAGTACAGCCAGAGAGAGGTCACAGGGTTCAGACTAGGGGACACACACGTGACCGTGGCCATCCACCATCTACTGTCGACCTCCCCTCTGGCAAGGTGCTGGCAGGACACCACAGCCTAATGTAAGGGATTCCATGGAGACAAACTGGAGTGAAGTGAACACATAATGTGCTGGATGATTTAGTTTACAACTTTAACAGCAAATTGAGGGAAACCATTGATGTCATAGTCCCAGTAAAGTTGAAAAAGCCAACATCCAATCGGAGAGCCCCTTGGATGAGTGAGGAAACTAATCAATTAAAAGTGGAATTGCAGAAAGGCAGAGCGGAAGTGGATAAAGTCACAGTTGCAGGTCCATTATGATATTCTGAGAGAGCAACTTGGAATATATAACAAGGCAATTAGAAATACCAGACAGGCTCATTTTTCTAACATGATCACTATTAAATCAGAATACTTAGAATGCTCTTCTCGACCATTGATGGCCTGATAAATCCTACCCCCAAAAACCTATGTGAACTTCCCTCCACATCTAAATGTGATGAGTTTGTGGCATATTTCAAAGATAAGATAACCAACATTAGGCACCGTATCAAGCAAGACGGTGACAGTACATACCAGAAGCCATGGATTACAGGCAACATCCGCACTGAGCTTAAGGCTAGAGCTGCCACTTTCAAGGACTGTCACCCGGAAGCTTATGAGCAGACCTGCTATGCCCTCCGACTAACCATCAAACAGGCAAAGCGTCAATACAGGACTAAGATCAAATCGTAATACACTGGCTCCAACACTTGTCGGATGTGGCAGGGCTTGCAAATCATTAGACTACAAAAGGAAGCACTGCCAAGAGCTGCCCAGTGACACGAGCATACCAGAGGAACTAAACTACTTCTATGCTCGCTTAGAGGCAAATAACGCTGAAACATGCATGAGAGCACCAGCTGTTCCGGACGACTGTGTGATCAAGCTCTCTGCAGCCAATGTGAGAAAGTCCTTTAAACAGTTGAACATTCACAAGGCCGCAGGGCCAGACGGATTACCAGGATGTGTACTGCGAGCATGTGCTGACCAACTGGCAAGTGTCTTCACTGACATTTTCAACCTCTCCCTGTCCGAGTCTGTAATAACATGTTTTAAGCAGACCACCATAGTCCCTGTGCCCAAGAACACTAAGGTAACCTGCCTAAATGACTACCAACCTGTAGCACTCACGTCTGTAGCCATGAAGTGCTGTGAAAGGCTGGTCATGGCTCACATCAACACCATTATCCCAGAAACCCTAGACCCAACCCAATTTGCATACCGCCCTAACAGATCCACAGATGATGCAATCTCTATTGCACTCCACACTTCCCTTTCTCACCTGGAAAAAAGGAACATCTATGTGAAAATGCTAGTCGTTGACTACAGCTCAGCGTTCAACACCATAGTGCCCTCAACGCTCATCAATAAGCTAAGGACCCTGGGACTAAAACACCTCCCTCTGCGACTGGATCCTGGACTTCTTGACGGGTCACCCCCAGGTGGTAAAGGTAGGTAACAACACATCCGTCATGCTAATCCTCAACACTGGGGCCCCTCAGGGTGCATGCTTAGTCCCCTCTTGTACTCACTGTTCGCTCATGACTGCACGGCCAGGCATGACTCCAACACCATCATTAAGTTTGCAGATGACACAACAGTGGTAGGCCTGATCACCAACAACGACGAGACAGTCTATAGGGAGGAGGTCAGAGACCTGGCCGTGTGGTGCCAGGACAACAACCTCTCCTTCAACGTGATCAAGACTAAGGAGATGATAGTGGACTACAGGAAAAGGAGGACCAAGCAAGCCCCCATTCTCATCGACGGGACTGTAGTGGAGCAGGTTGAGAGTGCTTCAAGTTCCTTGGTGTCCACATCACCAACAAACTAACATGGTCCAAGCACACCAAGACAGTCGTGAAGATGGCACGACAAAACCTATTCCCCCTCAGGAGACTGAAAAGATTTGGCAAGGGTCCTCAGATCCTCAAAAGGTTCTACAGCTGCACCATCGAGAGCATCTTGACTGGTTACATCACTGCCTGGTATGGCAACTGCTCGGCCTCTAAATGCAAGGCACTACAGTGTAGTGCGTACGGCTCAGTACATCACTGAGGCCAAGCTTCCTGCCATTCAGGACCTCTATATCAGTTGTTGTCAGAGGAAGGCCATAAAAATTGCCAAAGACTCCAGTCACCCTAGTCATAGACTGTTCTCTCTTTTCTACCGCAAGCGGTACCGGGGAGCCAAGTCAAGGTCCAAGAGGCTTCTAAACAGATTCTACCCCCAAGCCATAAGACTCCTGAACATCTAATCAAATGTCTACCCAGACTATTTGCATTGCCCCCCCCCCCCTTTTACACAACTGCTACTCTCTGTTATAATCTATGCATAGTCACTTTAATAACGTATACATATTACCTCAATTACCCGGTGCCCCTGCACATTGACTCTGTACCACCTGTATATAGTCTCGCTATTGTTATTTTACTGCTACCCTTTAATTACTTGTACCTTTTATTTCTTATTCTTATTCGCATTTTTTAAACTGCATTGTTGGTTAGGGGCTTGTAAGTAAGCTTTTTACTGTTGTATTGGGCGCATGTGACTTATACAATTTAAATTTAATTTTATGAGAAGTTTGATGATAGAGTATGTGCCCTAGCCTACCACACAAAGGCACTATGGATTT
This sequence comes from Salmo salar, assembly GCF_965601325.2. NCBI lineage: Eukaryota > Metazoa > Chordata > Actinopteri > Salmoniformes > Salmonidae > Salmo > Salmo salar. The sequence continues at coordinate 8,957,830 of NC_138319.1, forward strand.
ATTTTCCCTGGTTGACACAGACATGCTCAGTAAAGTGATACCATAAGATAACCACCCAGACTATTTAGATTGACACCCCCCCTTTGTTTTTACACTGCTGCTACTCGCTGTTTATAATGTATGCATAGTCAATTTACAAATGACCTCGACTAACCTGTACCCCAGCACACTGACTCAATACCAGTACCCCCCGTATATAGCCTCATTATTGTTATGTACTCTTCTTGTTACTTTTTGATATATAAACTCAACAAAAAAGAAATGTCCTCTCACTGTCAACTGCGTTTATTTTCAGCAAACTTAACATATGTAAATATTTGTATGAACATAATAAAATTCAACAACTGAGACATAAACTGAACAAGTTCCACAGACATGTGACTAACAAATTGAATAATGTGTCCCTGAACAAAGGGGGGGTCAAAATCAAAAGTAACAGTCAATGCAGCTGGTGGCCACACCAGATACTAAGTACCACAGTGCAACTCCTCCTCATGGACTGCACCAGATTTGCCAGTTCTTGCTGTGAGATGTTACCCCACTCTTCCATCAAGGCACCTGCAAGTTCCCGGACATTTCTGGCGGGGAATGCCCCTATCCCTCACCCTCCGATTCAACAGGTCCCAGACATACTCAATGGGAGATCCGGGCTCTTCGCTGGCCATGGCAGAACACTGACATTCCTGTCTTGCAGGAAATCATGCACAGAACGAGCAGTATGGCTGGTTGCATTGTCATGCTGGAGGGTCATGTCAGGATGAGCCTGAAGGAAGGGTACCACATGAGGGAGGAGGATGTCTTCCCTGTAACGCACAGTGTTGAGATTGCCTGCAATGACAACAAGCTCATTCCGATGATGCTGTGACACACCGCCCCAGACCATGACGAACCCCCACCTCCAAATCGATCCCGCTCCAGAGTACAGGTCTTGGTGTAACGCTCATTCCTTTGACGATAAATGCGAATCCGACCATCACCCCTGGTGAGACAAAACCGCGACTCGTCAGTGAAGAGCACTTTTTGCCAGTCCTGTCTGGTCCAGCGACGGTGGGTTTGTGACCATAGGCGACATTGTTGACGTCTGGTGAGGACCTGCCTTACAACAGGCCTGCAAGCCCTCAGTCCAGCCTCTCTCAGGCTATTGCGGACAGTCTGAGCACTGATGGAGGGATTGTGCATTCCTGGTGTAACTTGGGCAGTTGTTGTTGCCATCCTGTACCTGTTCCGCAGGTGTGATGTTCAGATGTACAGATCCTGTGCAGGTGTTGTTCCACATGGTCTGCCAATGCGAGGACGATCAGCTGTCCGTCCTGTCTCCCTGTTGCACTGTCTTAGGCGTCTCACAGTACGGACATTGCAATTTATTTCCCTGGCCACATCTGCAGTCCTCATGCCTCCTTGCAGCATGCCTAAGGCATGTTCACACATGAGCAGGGACCAGTAGAAAGGCCTCTTTAGTGTCCTAACTTTTCATAACTGTGACCTTAATTGCCTACCCTCTGTAAGCTGTTACTGTCTTAACGACCGTTCCATAGGTGCATGTTCATTAATTGTTTATGGTTCATTGAACAAGCATGTGAAACAGTGGTTAAACCCTTTGCAATGAAGATCTGTGAAGTAATTTGGATTTATATTTTCTTAACCAACAATGCAGTTCAAGAAAAAGTTAAGGGCTTGTAAGTAAGCATTTCACGGTAAGGTCTACAAGCTGTCGTATTCGCCGCATGTGACAAATAAAATTAATTTGATATCACAACTTAAGCCTTCTACCTGCCTTCTCGATCCTATCCCCACCTCCTTCAAAACAGTTTTTAATTTCATATCTGAAAAAGTGCAAGCTATTGTTAATCACTCCCTGTTCACAGGCACTTTCCCCATTGCACTAAAAACTGCTGTGGTGAAACCCCTTCTGAAGGAAAGTAATCTAGATTCTTCAGCTCTTAGCAATTTTCGGACAATCTTCAACCTTCCATTGTCAGCTAAATTCTGGAGAAATTGGTGTTTAAATAGCTAAATGATTTTATAAGTGCCAACTGTATTTTTGAAAAATTCCAAACTGGTTTTCGTGCCCACCACAGCATAGAGACAGCCTTAAATAAAGTGGTAAAAGATCTTATAGCCAACACGCATGCCAAACAGCTCTCTGTTGTTCTCTTAGATTTAAGTACTGCATTCAACACTATTGACCATGATGTCCTTCTGGACAGACTGGAGAAGTGGGTCTGTGTCACGTCCTGACCAGTATAAGGGTTATTTGTTATTGTAGTTTGGTCAGGACGTGGCAGAGGGTATTTGTTTTATGTGGTTCGGGGTGGTGGTTTTGTAGAAGGGTATTTGATTTATGTATTCCGGGGTTTTTGGGCACTGTTCTATGTTAATGTATTTCTATGTTTAGTCTAGTTAGTTGTATTTCTATGTTTAGGTTAATGGGGGGTTGGACTCTCAATTGGAGGCAGGTGCTTTCTCGTTGCCTCTGATTGAGAGTCCTATATATGGGTATGTGTTTGGTTTAGTGTTCGTGGGAGATTGTTTCTTGTTTTGCCTGTGTGAGCCTTACAAGACTCTTTTGTTGTTTGTGAGTTCGTTGTTTTGTTATTTTGGTGTTCACTTTGATTTCAAATAAATATCAAGATGAGCATCCAGATTCCTGCTGCGTTTTGGTCCTTCATCCCAGACGACAACCGTTACAGAATCTCCCACCACAAAAAGACCAAGCAGCGGAGTAAGGAGCAAAGGGAATTTGATATGGACTGGCGGGAGAAATGGACCTGGGAGGAAATTCTGGACGGGGCTGGACCTTGGCACCAGGCTGGGGAATACCGTCGCCCACGGGAGGAAATCGAGGCAGCCAAGGCGGAGGTACGAGGCCTTGTACGCGCTGAGGGAGAAGCACGAGAGGCACCCCCAAGAATTTTTTTGGGGGGGGCACACGGGTAGTTTGGCTGGGCCAAGGATGAGCCATAAGCCAGCTACCCGTGTTTATATGGAGGACCGTATAGAGTGGAGGGCGCCGAGTTTTGAAGAAGTGCGCACGATCTCGCCCATACGCATGCACAGTCCAGTGCGAGTTATTCCAGCCCCTCGCAGAAGCCTTGCTAGAGTGGGCATCCAGCCTGGTAAGAGGATGCCTGCGCAGCGCGTCTGGTCACCGGTGCGCCTCCTAGAACCAGGCTACCCTACGCCCGCTCTACGCACGGAAACCATCAGGCCCCTGCACAGCCCAGTTCGCCCTGTACTAGCACCCCGCTCGTACAGGGCTACTAGTTCCATCCAGCCAGGACGGGTTGTGCAGGAGATGCGATCAAGACCGCCTGTGCACCTCCATGGCCCGGTGTTTCCAGTTCCTGTCTCTCTTGCTGACCCGGAAGTGCGAAACCCCAGTCTAGCACATCCAGCACCATGCATCAAGCTTCCAATGAGTCAGTCCAGTCCAGTACAGCCTGTTCCCGCTCCCCGCACTAGCCCTGAGGTGCGTGTTCCCAGGCTGATACCTCCAGTACCAGCACCACGCATCAGGCTTCCAGTGCGTCAGCCCAGCCTCGAGAGTTCGGCAATAGCGTGCAGTCCAGAGTATCCAGCAACAGTGTGCAGTCCAGAGTATGCGGCAACAGTGTGCAGTCCAGAGTATGCGGCAACAGTGTGCAGTCCAGAGTATCCGGCAACAGTGTGCAGTCCAGAGTATCCGGCAACAGTGTGCAGTCCAGAGTATCCGGCAACAGTGTGCAGTCCAGAGTATCCGGCAACAGTGTGCAGTCCAGAGTATCCGGCAGCAGTGTCTAGTCCGGAACCGAGGGAGACTGCCTGTGATCCGGAACCGAGGGAGACTGCCTGTGATCCGGAACCGAGGGAGTCTGCCTGCGATCCGGAACCGGAGGGAGTCTGCCTGCGATCCGGAACCGGAGGGAGTCTGCCTGCGATCCGGAACCGGAGGGTGTCTGCCTGCGATCCGGAACCGGAGGGAGTCTGCCTGCGATCCGGAACCGGAGGGAGTCTGCCTGCGATCCGGAACCGGAGGGAGTCTGCCTGCGATCCGGAACCGGAGGGAGTCTGCCTGCGATCCGGAACCGGAGGGAGTCTGCCTGCGATACGGAACCGGAGGGAGTCTGCCTGCGACCCGGAACCGAAGGGGTCTATCAGCAACCCGGAACTAAAAATTATTAACTATGTATTTAATGAGTCTGCCTACAGTGTGGAACGGAAGAGGTCTGCCTACGATCCGGAACGAGGGGAGTCTGCCTACGGCCCGAAACTGATCAAGTCTGTCTGCAATCTGGAGGACAGTAGGCCGGAGCCAGAACCACCTCCTGTATAGGTGCGTTGGGGAGGGGGGGTGTAGCACAAGTGCCGTCGGTGATGGCAGCCACCCTCCCTTTAGTTTAGGGGGATTTTTTGTTGTTGTTTTTAATTTTTTAATTTATGAGGTGCATCTGGGGTCTGCACCTTTAGGGGGGGTACTGTCACATACTGGTCAGGACAAGGGTTATTTGTTATTGCAGTTTGGTCAGGACGTGGCAGAGGGTATTTGTTTTATGTGGTTCAGGGTGGTGGTTTTGTAGAAGGGTATTTGATTTATGTATTCCGGGGTTTTTGGGCACTGTTCTATGTTAATGTATTTCTATGTTTAGTCTAGTTAGTTGTATTTCTATGTTTAGGTTAAATGGGGGTTGGATTCTCAATTGGAGGCAGGTGCTTTCTCGTTGCCTCTGAGAGTCCTATATATGGGTATGTGTTTGGTTTAGTGTTCGTGGGAGATTGTTTCTTGTTTTGCCTGTGTGAGCCTTACAAGACTGTTTTGTTGTTCGTGAGTTCGATGTTTTGTTATTTTGGTGTTCATAAATAAATATCAAGATTAGCATCCACATTCCTGCTGCGTTTTGGTCCTCCATCCCAGACGACAACCGTTACAGTCTGCCTCTCCGGTCCATATCTAAATTGGTTTATTACCTATTTAACCTGGCGAGAGTTTTTCACCCTTGGTGAACATGACTCAGAGAAAATACATATCACGTGTGGCATTCCACAAGGTTAGATTTTGGGACCGGTACTGTTCAGTTTATATATATATATATATATGTTACCCTCGGCAGCATTATCAGAAAGGACAGCATTGATTTTCACTTCTACGCAGATGATACACAACTTTACATTTCTGTGTCACCAGAGGATTTTAGCTCCACAGATAAATCACTAATACAGTCTAATAATTGAAAAACTTGGATGGCTCACAACCCTCCAGCTAAATCAAGACCGAGGTACATATTGTTGTAGCCAAAGCACAGAGAGAATCTAGCCGCACATTTTAATTCATGGGCAATAAAGATAAAACACCAGGTAAAAAACCTAGGTGTTATTTTAGATTCTGAACTACATTTCGAATCACATAAGGAATGTGATCAAAATTGCTTTTTACCACCGGAGGAACATTGCCAAGGTACGGCCATTTCTCTCTCAGACTGATGGAGAGACTCATCCATGCGTTTATTACATGTAGGCTTGACTATTGTAATGCTCTCCTGTCTGGTCTACCCAAGAAAGCCATTGGTCAATTGCAAAACATACAGAATGCTGCAGCACGGGTACTGACCAAAAGCAAAGAGAGCACACATTACACCGGTATTAAGATCTCTGCACTGGCTGCCTGTGAGTTTTAGAATACATTTTAAGCTTCTTCTATTGGTCTTTAAATCAATCCAAAATTGTGCTCCCCAATAAATGTCAGACATGCTTTTAAGTTATGTACCCAGTACGTCCTCAGGTCCTCTGGCACTAGCCTTTAACTATCCCAAAGCCTATGACCAATAAGCATGGAGAGGCAGCCTTTAGTTATTATGCCCCCAGCCTCTGGAATAGCCTGCCAGAGAACCTGAGGGGTGCGAAAACTGTGGACATATTTAAAAAGAGATCTTAAAAACAAATTTTTAGCTTCACTTTTCCTTAGTTGTTCTGTTTGTCATTCTTTTGGATGTATCTTAACTTTGTTGTGTAGTAAATATTTCAGCTTTTATTTATTGTTTTGTCATAGTTTTTTCCTGTAAAGCACATTGCGTTGCATTCCATGTTTGAAATGTGCTATATAAATAATTGTATTTGATGATAAATCATCGCGGTAGCCAGATTGGCCTTTTTGTCATACTGTTAGCAGATTAAGCAAATAAAGAAAGATAGAATGTCTCATTGACTTTACCTGTCTGTGTGTATATGAATTAATGAATCAAGAGCATACTACATACACACCTACTACCGTACAACATACAGCAACAGTCAAGTATGGCAGAGCATTATCCATGTTAGACAGATCCCATACAGAAGCTAACATCTATATCAACCTACATTAGTGTGTAAAACAGAGTGAAATACAGTGTGAAAGAAATTGAAGACTCCTTCCTTATTACTTTCCCATTCCCCTCACTTTTAGGCTTTTTTACACACAGCCAAGATCTGGCTGCAACTGCCAAGCACATAAATACGAGTGTGAGCTGAGCACAGGCTAAATGGGAAAGACTGCACAGTGTAACACACACACACACCACACACACACACACACACACACACACACACACACACACACAGCATCATCATTGTGGTAGTAAGAGAAATTAAAAAGGGGATAAAGAGAGCGAAGCGATGCAGTATACTAAAGTGCGTCTTAACTGACTGAGATGGTTTGAAAATATGAAAGTATAACAGACTTGAAAAAGCATCCTCTGTGTAAAGCTACTGTATATCCTTGATTTGACTCTGCCTCTTGCTCTCTCCCTCATTATCCTTTTTTGGATCATTGGCAAGGTTTCACTGAGAAACAGCCCTATGGGAGATGCTTGTTTCTACATCCCAAATACCAACCTATTCCCTACATAGTGCACTACTTTGTCTAGATCCCTATGGGCCCTGTTCAAAAGTAGTGCCCTATGTAGGGAATATGGTGCAACTTGAGACACATGCTCTGTGTCCTTACGGAACCAGGAAATAAATCCACAATCTGGAGCTCCACAGGCGTTTGTGTTTCGACGACTCCACCCCAGCAGAATCAACACAGTTGGGCGGCCGTTCAACAAACACACACACACTTCCCCTCCTGGGATAATAACCTATTAAAGACTCCCCTAAAGCCCCTTCCCTCCTTTCCAGCAGCCCAGTCTCTCCCAGTAAGTCCTACCCAGCAAAAAAAACGACCCTGTTGACTGCAGCTGAACCCAAATATCACTACAGCAAGGCAATTCTTCAGTAGGGGAAATAACATTCTGATTAAATCCCCGAGTCAAATCTGAAACTAAAATGATATGCCTATGGCGAGGCAGGCAGAAAGGGAGCAAAAATAGAGGGATAATAAAATATCCAGCTACCTGGCCAGTGAACAGGAGAGAGAAATTAAACAAAACCCCACTTACATACCAAGCATAAGATAGGTTACGTCCTAAATGACACCCGATTTCCTACATAGTGCCCTATTTTTGACCAGGGCTCTAGTAAAAATGTAGTGCACTATTCAGGGAATAGGGTGGCATTTGGGACAGGCCTCTAACCGCCAGGACTGTAACGAGCGCGCAGAGTCGGGAAGCAAGTACAGGGAGTGAGTGTTTTATAAATAAACAAAACAATAAACACAAACAACGCACCGACATGAAACAGAGTCAATAACACCTGAGGAAAGAACCAAGGGGAGTGACAGATACAGTTGAATTCAGAAGTTTACATACACCTGAGCCAAATATATTTAAACTCAGTTTTTCACAATTCCTGACATTTAATCCTAGTAAGAAATCCCTGTCTTAGGTCAGTTAGGATCACCACCTAATTTTAAGAATGCGAAATGTCAGAATAATAGTAGAGAGCATGATTTATTTCAACTATTATTCTTTCATCACATTACCAGTGGGTCAGAAGTTTACATACAGTCAATTAGTATTTGGTAACATTGCCTTTAAATTGTTTAACTTGGGTCAAACGTTTCAGGTACCCTTCCACAAGCTTCCCACAACAAGTTGGGTGAATTTTGGCCCATTACTCCTGACAAAGCTGGTGTAACTGAGTCAGGTTTGTAGGCCTCCTTACTTGCACACACCTTTTCAGTTCTGCCCACAAATTTTCTACAGGATTGAGGTCAGGGCTTTGTGATGGCCACTCCAATACCTTGACTTTGTTGTCTTTAAGCAATTTTGCCACAACTTTGGATGTGTGCTTGGGGTCATTGTCCATTTGGAAGACCCATTTGCGACCAAGCTTTAACTTCCTGACTGATGTCATGAGATGTTGTGTCAATATATCCACATTATTGTCCTTCCTCATGATGCCATTTATTTTGTGAAGTGCACCAGTCCCTCCTGCAGCGAAGCACCCCCACAACATGATGCTGCCACCCCCGTGCTTCAAGGTTGGGATGGTGTTCTTTGGCTTGCAAGCATCCCCCTTTTCGCACCAAAGTACGTTCATCTCTAGGAGACAGAACGTGTCTCCTTCCTGAGTGGTATGACGGCTGCTTGGTCCCATGGTGTTTATACTTACATAATATTGTTTGTACAGATGAACGTGGTACCTTCAGGCGTTTGGAAATTGCTTCCAAGGATGAACCAGACTTGTGGAGGTCTAAAATTTGTTTTCTGAGGGCTTGGCTGAGTTCTTTTGATTTTCCCATGATGTCAATCAAAGAGGCACTGAGTTTGAAGGTAGGCCTTGAAATACATCCACAGGTACACCTCCAATTGAATCAGATGATGTCAATTAGCCTATCAGAAGCTTCTAAAGCCATGACATCATTTTCTGGAATTTTGCAAGCTGTTTAAAGGCACAGTCAACTTAGTGTATGTAAACTTCTGACCGACTGGAATTGTGATACAGTGAATTATAAGTGAAATCGTCTGTCTGTAAACAATTATTAGATGTCCTAACCGACTTGCCAGAACTATAGTTTGTTAACAAGACATTTGTGGAGTGGTTGAAAAATAGTTTTAATGACTCCAACCTAAGTGTATGTATACTTACTTGTTTAGGGAAGATAATCAAGGAGGTGATGGAGTCCAGGTGAGTGTCATGAGGCGCTGGTGCGCTTGACGATGGTGACATGTGTGGGATAATCAGCAGCCTGATGACCTAGAGGCCGGAGAGGGAGTATAGGCGACAGTACACCCTCCCCGACGCGCGACTCCAGCCGCAGGACGCCGACAAAGGGGACAAACCCGGGGGTCAGGAGCAGACCGGTCACCTCTGCTGAAGCGCAGGAACCTGGCACGCCGGCTGAGGCGAGGGTACCTGTCGAGCCGGCTAAGGCGCAGGTACCTGTCGAGCCGGCTGGATCGTGGGAACCTGACAGACCGGCTGAGGCAGGGGAGCCTGGCGATCCGGCTGAGGCATGAGAGCCTGATGAGCCGGTGGAAGCAGGGGAGCCTGGCGATACGGCGGAGGCATGAAAGCCCGACGAGCTGGCTGAGGCAGGGGAGCCTGGCGATCCGGCTGAGGCATGAGACTGTATTGGCTTCCGGACCCGACGTCATTTACACTGACACAAAAAAAACTAAAAACACTCCCTGATGCTTCCCTTAAGTGAGGTGTTATTCTGTAACGAGTAAACTGAGAGTCGGGAAGTAAGTTCAGGGAGTCAGTGTTTTTAACACAAACAACGCACTGACATGAAAACAGAGTCAGTAACACCTCACCTAAGAGAAGCATCAGGGAGTGTTTTCTTTTTTTGGTGCATTTTTCCAATCATTTATTTAAAATTTAAAAAAGAACCGATCGATCAAAAGCAAATGTACTTGTGTATCAGCGTACTGCCTTATGTTAGTGTCGTGTTCTTGGTTTTGTTGTTTTATTTAAACGTTTCACCTGCACTTGCTTCCGATTCACCGCCCCATCATATGCTTAAGTTACTGTACTCTACAATGATAACATTACCACTGTGTTGGTCGTCGTACTGATGTTCTCATAACGTTTTTATGAGGAGAAATGACCACTGTTTGTGTCAATTTCCACATTAAATAATGAAGCTGTGCATGTGAGAGCCAGACAGTTGGCATACCAAACGGCACCCTATTCCCATTCGGAATGTATTCAGACCCCTTGACGTTTTCCACATTTTGTTACGTTACAGCCTTCAATTGTTTTCCTCAATCTACATACAATACCCCATAATGACAAAGCAAAAACATTTTTTTAAGCATTTTTGCATATGTATAAAAAAAACTGATATCAAATTTACATAAGTATTCAGACCTTTTACTCAGTACTTTATTGAAGCACCTTAGGCAGCGATTACAGCCTTGAGTCTTCTTGGGTATGACGCTACAAGCTGGGCACACCTGTTTTTGGGGAGTTTCTCCCATTCTTCTCTGCAGATCTTCTCAAGATCTGTTAGGTTGGATGGGGAGCGTCTTCGCAAAGCTATTTTCAGGTCTCTCCAGAGATGTTCGATCGGGTTGAAGTCCGGGCTCTGGCTGGGCCACTCAAAGACTTGTACCAAAGCCGCTCCTGCATTGTCTTGGCTGTGTGCTTAGGATCGTTGCGCTGTTGGAAGGTGAACCTTCACCCCAGTCTAAGGTCCTGAGTACTCTGGAGCAGGTTTTCATCAAGGATCTCTCATCTTTCCCTCAATCCTGACTAGTCTCCCAGTCCCTGACGCTGAAAAACATCACCACCGTATGATGCTGCCACCACCATGCTTCAGTGACATTTGGTGACATTTGGCATTCAAGACATAGAGTTCAATCTTGGTTTCATCAGACCAGAGAATCTTGTTTCTCATGATGTGAGTTCTTTAGGTGCCTTTTGGCAAACTCCAAGCGGGCTGTCATGTGCCTTTTACTGGGAAGTGGCTTCCGTTTGGCCACTGCTTCCTGACCAAGGCCCTTCTCCCCCGATTGCTCAGTTTGGCCGGGCGGCAAGCTCTAGGAAGAGTCTTGGTGGTTCCAAACTTCTTCCATATAAGAATGATGGAGGCCACTGTGTTCTTGGGGACCTTCAATGCTGCAGAAATGCTTTGGTACTCTTCCCCAGATCTGTGCCTCAACACAATCCTGTCTCGGAGCTCTACGAACAATTCCTTCGACCTCATGGCTTGGTTTTTGCTCTGACATGAACTGTCAACTGTGGGACCTTATATAGACAGGTGTGTGCCCTTTCAAATCATGTCCAATCAATTGAATTTACTACAGGTGGATTCCAATCAAGTTGTAGAAACATCTCAAGGATGATCAATGGAAACAGGATGCACCTGAGCTCAATTTTGAGTCTCATAGCAAAGATTCTGAATACTTATGTAAATAAGGTTTTTCTGTTTTGTATTTTTTATAAATTTTCTAACATTTCTAAAAACCTGTTTGTGCTTTGTCATTATGGGGTATTGTGTGTAGGTTGCTGAGGATTTTTGTTTTAAAATATTTTAGAATAAGGCTGTAAAATACCAAAATGGGAAAAGGAAGTGGTCTGAATACTTTCTGAATGCATTGTTGTGTCTCTCTGGCTGATGATTCTGTTGCTAACTACACAATAACATGATGTCAACACAACGATCTCAGAGGCAGACATGATGTGCGCCCCAAATGGCACCCTATTCACTTTATAATGCACAACTTTTGACCAGGGCCCATATGGAATAGTCTGCCATTTGGGACACATTCATGATTAGAATCACAGGATACAATCTCGCAAAATATGTTGATTATGTCTGACAGAAGGGTGGAAAAGAGACAAGTTTGAAGTTGTATTAGCCGTATGTACAAGATACGCATTGTATACACCGTACAACGAAATGCTTACTTACAAGTTCCTTCTTGATAATGCAACAACTATAAGAAATAATAAAATCACCCGAACATAAAGTAAATGACAGTAGAATATAATGTTTTCTTTTTGCTTAAGTAAAATACAGGAAGGCACAAATTATAGTCCAATATTTACACGTTTTGGGGAAGCCCCCCTTTAAATTGTGCAGTATTTAGCAATAATAATAAGTGTCTGGTCGCAGTGATGTGTGTGTAGCATGAATGTACAGTGAGGTCTGAAATGGACAACCTTGATAAAGATGAGCAATAATAACTGTAAAAAATTATTTATTCAAATACTGAGCTATATTCTATGCTACATTTTTTTAAATTATATTTTATACTAATACAAATGCTCAAAGCAAGAGATTTTGTTTAACAAGTAATATTTATTTCTATCAAAAAGGTTAGGGTAGAAATTATTGACCCCTCTAAAGATTATTTTATATAAAGTGATCATAAGTTTGGTCCCATATTCATAGCATGCAATGACTACATCAAGCTTGTGATTCTACAAACTTGTTGGATGCATTTGCAATTAGTTTTGGTTGCGTTTCAGAATATTTTGTGCCCAATAGAAATGAATGATAAATGTGTTGTGTCATTTTACAGTCACTTTTATTGTAAACAATAATATAATATGTTTCTAAACACTTCTATATTAATGTTGATGCTACCATGATAACGGATAATAATTCTGAATGAATTGTAAATAACTATGACTGAGAAAGTTTCTGAGGGTCAAAGATCATACCCCCAAGACATGCTAACCTCCCATGTTATTGATAATTGCGAGAGGTCAGCATGTCTTGGGGGTATGTAACTTTCTCAGTCATCATTATTCACGATTCATTGAGGATTATCCGTAATCATGGTAGCATCCACAATAATTTCCCCATTTTTTGGAGCATACAATATACAACCCTAACCCTAACCCTTTACAAAGGGTGTCAATCATTTTGGACCCCACTGTATATGTGTGGAAGTGTGTATGTGTGGATTAGTGCCTGTGCTCGTGAGTGAGTGCATGTGTACTAAGGTGTGGAGAGTCAGGTGGTCAGTCCAGTTCAAGTGTTCAGCAGTCTGATGGCTTGTAAATAGAAACTCTCTCTGACCCTGTTGGTATCAGACCTCATGCTCTGATACCGTCTGCCCAACAGTAAGGGAGTGAATTGCTCTAGGCTGGGGTGTGTGGGGTCCTTCATAATGCTGCGTACCTTCCTCAGGCACCGTTTCTAGTAGATGTCCTTGATGGGTGGGAGCACAGTCCCTGTGATGTACTGGGCCATCTTCACCACCCACTGGAGGTCTTTGCGGTCGTGGACGGAGCAATTTCCGGCCATGATGCAACCGGTCAAGACACTCTCGATGATTCAGAGATGTATTTGGAGAGGACCCAGGGTGGCATGCCAAATTTCTACAGCCGCCTTAGGAGGTAGAGACGCCGATGCGCTCTCTTGACAAGAGTGGTGGTGGTGTTGGTCCATGTCAAGTCCTCGGTGATGTGGATGCCGATGAGGATGCTGAGAAACTGCTGACTCTACTGCAGTCCCGTTGATGTGGACCGGGGCATGTTCCGTCCTCTGCTTCCTGAAAACAACAATCAATTCCTTTGTTTTGCTGACGTTGAGGAAGAGGTTGTTGTTCACTTACCTCTTCCCTATAGGCCGTCTCGTCATTGTTGGTTAACAGGCCTAAGACCGTGGTGTCATCAGCAAAAAATTATGACTGGGGGGGGACAATGTGTTAAGAGTCAGTCTGGATCTGCCCATCAGGAAGTCTAGGATACAGTTGCAGAGGGTGGTATCCAGACCCAGGGCTTTGAGCTTGGTGTCGAGTTTGGAGGGAACAATAAGGGCAGTGTGAATAGCGATGGAAATGGCATCTTCCGTGGATCTGTTGGTGCGGGTCCAGTGTGCATGGCTTGCTGGCCTTGATGTGGGCTATGACCAGCCTTTTGAGGCACTTCATGATGACCAGAGTGAGAGTGATGGGGCAATAGTAATTTGGGCTGTCACCTTGTTTTATTGGGGGGGGCCCTGGGACAATGGTGCTCTCCTTGAAGCAGCTGGGGACTACAGCCTAGGACAGGGAGAGGTTGAAGATGTCGGAGAAGATGGCCGCTGCATTGAAGAGTTTTCCTCACGTCAGCCTCAGACAGTGAAAGCAACCTGGTCGTCCTGAGCAGTGAGAGCCTTCCTGGATGGCTTGGTATTGTCTGCCTCAAAGCGAGCATATAATATGTTAAGCTTGTCGGGGAGGGAGGCTTCGGTGGTCACCTCACAGCTAGATTTGCCTTTAAAAGTACATGATAGTCTGTAGTCCTTGCCACATGCGTCGCGAGTATGAGTTGTCGAACATCGATTGTTCTGTCTGCGGCTATGGAACCCTGACCTGTTCACCGGACGTGCTTGTTGCACCCTCGACAACTACTATGATTATTATTATTTGACCATGCTGGTCATTTATGAACATTTTAACATTTTAACATTTTGACCATGTTCTGTTATAATATCCACCCTGCACAGCCAGAAGAGGACTGGCCACCCCTCATAGCCTGGTTCCTCTCTAGGTTTCTTCCTAGGTTTTTGGCCTTTCTAGGGAGTTTTTCCTAGGGAGTTTTTCCTAGCCACCGTGCTTCTTTCACATGCTTTGCTTGCTGTTTGGGGTTTTAGGCTGGGTTTCTGTACAGCACTTTGAGAATATCAGCTGATGTACGAAGGGCTATATAAAAATAAATTTGATTTGATTTGATTGATTTGATTCAAGTTTGAGTCTATGTTTTTTTGCGACCCTAATGGATTTCGGAGCTTGCCTTGTACGGGTCGTGTGCCGCCGAGTCATCTGGGTTCGTTCTGCTGACATTGAATGCTGCAGTATGGGCTCTCAACATGGTACGGATTTCTCTGTATGGAAAATGGAAGAGCCGTCTGGTTGAATAGCAGAGTCGCGTGTATTGTCTGCAAGCCATGTCTCTGTACAAACAAAGACAATGCATTCCCTGATGTCCCTCTGCGAATGAAGCCCTGCTCGGAGTTCAAAGTTTATTTTCCAGTGATTGGACATTAGCCATCAGGATACTAGGAAGAGGCCGTTGTGTAGCCCGTCTTTTCAGACTAGCTTGGAGTCCCCCTTTTCTTCCTCTTCTCCATCACCGGCCTTGCCTTCAGTCATCTTGGTCAGCAGCAATGGGGAAGGAGTGGAGTGGATGTCGTAGTATTCCAGATCTGGGAGGCTGAAATATGTGTAGCTTCTGATTCATGATCCAGAAGTGTTTGTCGGTCGTAAGAAATTATTGCACAAACATTCTGAGCAAACAAAGTAATAATTAATGCAAAAATAGCCCGAAAACAAGCTAAGTCAACCGGCAACATATGTGCCCTCCTCAGCACAGCCATTTCAAACCTGAATAGTTTATTTTCATCCTCTGTTTAATGCAGACATGCTAAATGGCTGAATTGCTAGAGAGGCCGTTTTTGCACTACGGTAGATTCTCGAGGTATAAAACAAATACCCGCAGCTAGACGTATTACTGTGATCTAAGATATGTACGAGAAGCAGTTTATCATGTCTCGTACACCACCTCCGTAGATGGCACACAACAATGTCCCTAGACTTGCCCCCCTCCAGGCAGGACAGAGTAAACAGAATTGTGTTGTTGAGCCAAAGGCTCCTACAGTAAAAATCATAATAGCAGAGCAATGTTTTTTGAAACAGCTGAAATGTGTAGACATGTTCCTTATACTGTATTTGAGACTTGTTTTATTGAGTTTTTACGTGAAATTGCATTAAACACCCACACCAGAAGAAAACCACTTGTTCAAGCTGAAAGATGATAGTGATTTAAGTCAATTAGTCATTGTTTTAGTCAAAGTATGATATAGTTGGCTTTGAAGTGACAAATCTGAACTGCCCACTTTGAGCAAATTTGTGTGAATGCGTTGTCTTTTCCTATGATATGACAAATTATTTATTTTCAGCCTACATTTATTTTCAGGGCTGTTTTTTTATGTTATTACCACCCACCAGCATGGCATTGTTTATTAATCAGAAACAGCTACAAAGTTATTCCTCTTCACGACTGAGATGAGCGAAAAAGCCTATTGTCCACATGGCCGACTGAGCCACTAGAAAATTGTCATAATCCACTGAATAATTTGTCAATTTTCACATTTTATTTTAGCTAGTCTGTATTAAAAATATTTATATATGACAATTTTATAATTGGTATAATTGGATGATAACATTTTGCAAATCCACTCCATCGCCACAAGATGAATAGTTTTGACCACTAAAGTTTTGCTTCACTACACGCTCCACTGCTTTGATTGGTGTAAGTCTCTATCCAGATAATGAAAAGGCATCTGCGATAAAAGAAAATTCAAAAAACCTATAGTTACATGTCATTTGCGACTTGCATGATCATGAGCAAAGTCATTGTAGCCTATCATTTTACTTCCCCTGTGAGATCTATGAGCATGGACTGACTTGGCTTTTCTGTACCACAGCCGAAGCCTGCCAGCAGCCTACCTACCAAAGGTTCCACCGTATCCACTACAATGTAGAAAAACATATCAGCTATCTTTCAATAGTTATACATATTACCGGAACTTCAGCTTATTCAAACTATTCCTACATTAAGTGTATGATCTGTGTAGTAATGTTATCTCAGAATTCCATTTGCATTGCTAGTTATTGCCTAATGTTAGCTAGCTAACATTGAACCTATTTCGTTAACTTCAGCTAGCTATGACAATCGGTTTGTATTGCTAATCCTCTATGGATTAGGATTATGGTTCATTGTTTAGCTAGCATGTCTAAACAAAAGCCTCCACTTCACTAAATGATTACATGACCCATCAAGTTAGACAGGTGTGTCTGACGGTGATTACGGCTATCTATTGAATAATAATGCCAAAATATTTGTATCTGGAATTTGTCTTTCAGCATCAGTAGAACACACCTGACTCTCCTCCAACAGTCATACAAAGATAATGGTCTAATGCCTTCCATCAAAAAGAAAGCTGGTCCAAGCCAACACAGGTTACACCTGAAGCATGAGAACTTGCAGTGAGTTGTGAACTTCATCAACAACTATGCAGAGGATAATGCAATAGTATTACCAGGACGCCACCCAAAACACTTTGTGGAAAGCTGCTGCCATCCCATGTGACAAAAGCAGCGATGTGGCATGTCTACAAGGAATCCATGACAACACTTGGTATGTAAAGCATAAACAACACATTTTGATTATTTAATTTACCTCCAACATGACTGGCACTACTTTTATTGATCTGACATTTTTTGGGTTATTTCCTGTTTTACAGCTTCGATGCTCTGGAACCTGTTGTTGTCGCCAAGGAGCGTTCGACTCAGTCAGGATCAGGTTTCATCTGCTGCGCAATGCTGACGTCCTTCCTCCCATAGATGGTCTGCCTGTATAAGCACCACCTGGACTGGACACAGCTAGACAAACTTATATTTTTGAGAAGATCAGGAAGTTTTGCGACAAAGAGGCTATGGACAGCATCTGCCCTGCACCAAAATCAAGGGCAGGACCGAAACAGACTCTGCGAATATAGATTCCCTTGTTCATGCGTGGTTTGGACGGACCAGTCATCAGCACTATCTGCAATGCCTCTATTCAAAATACTCTCTCCTAACACATACGTTGCGGCTCCTATTTTTTTATCCTGCTGCTCAGCCACTTTACCCCTGATTGTATGCATAACTACCTCAACTATCACTAATATTGTTATTTATATTGTTCTTGTACATAATTTTCTTTATATTGACACTATCTGATATTGCCACTATGCAAGTAACCACTTCGCTGTACCGTTTACACCTTCTGTAGAGACCCATCCACTTTGCAAGTGTAAAGATGTATGCTGAGAGTCAGGAAGCAAGTACAGGGAGTGAGTGTTTTAATAAATAAACACAACATAATACAAAATAAGAAACAACGAACAACGCACAGACATAACAAAGGAACAGAAACAATAACACCTGGGGAAGGAACCAAAGGGAGTGACATATATAGGGAAGGTAATCAGGGAAGTGATGGAGTCCAAGTGAGTCTGATGACGTGCAGGTGCGCGTAACGATGGTGACAGGTGTGCGCCATAATGAGCAGCCTGGTGACCTAGAGGCCGGAGAGGGAGCACACGTGACAGCAAGATGTGGCTGGGGGTTATAGCATTTCTTTAACATGACCCATCAATTTAGACAAGTGTTTCTGGGTAAGCGTCATTTAATATTTATAAAATATTTTTATCTGGACACTTTCTGTTTACCTGAAATTATTCCTTATTGCAGACTACTACTTTTACTGCTTTTAGTCTTAATCTTTACTACACTACCCACTGTTTAGCACATGACCTCACATGTGAATCCTTAAAAGAGATGAGTGGGGCTGGCTTAAGAGGGTGTGAGCAATGCCTCGATGGGTGTAGACAAAGAAGAGTTCTCCAGTGTAGTACCAAAAATGTTTGAAGGCCATTTTCTCAAAAGTGAGTTTCAAGTTTTATCAACTTTCAAGCATAATTACTTTCCCGTTGTTCCTCAAAATGCAGTGTATGATATGCCATTTTGTAGCTGTGTCTCTGCTTTTATCCAAAGTAAAAAACACAATTTCAAATTTTGCTACATAAGACAGAATCAAGGTGGTCGGGCACATATTTGCTTTGGGACAATTGATTTTGTTATACGTGCCTGTCTGTCACAGGACTTGCACAACAGTGTTATATTTGTTTTGCTAAAATGGTTAAATAACAATTAAATAACAAAGCAACTGAATTGTTTCTGCCCCATTTCGGCAGCCTGCCAGAATCTCCATCTGACATTGTAGAATTTAGATGACTGTCTAACAAATTCTCTTCTAACTAGTAAAAATGATTCTCAAATTCCGTGTGGCCTTTGAATATTGTTAGTTTAAACAGTGCATACACCCCAAATGTTTTCCCCCTGTTCTTTTGAATTCAACGTGATATTGATGGAAGTGTTTGACCCCCCCCCCCCCCCCAAAAAAAAAAATGTGTTACACTTATCGTGTTGGTGACACACTTGAATCAAAATGCAACACTTAAACATGTAGCTAGGTGTCTTCTACAAGGTGTCCTCTAACCAGTGACGTACACATTATTCCCATATTCTGAGTCGGTTTTAACAGGACGTACAACCTCATCTCCCCTCTCCCGTGCTATTGATTTCAGCGTGACAATCTATATTTGAGTGATTGACAAAAGTGTTGCGTTTTGCTTTCTGTTGGTGACCCCTGTATCAAAATCAGTGGCGGTTGGTGCTGTTTAAAATTAGGGATGACTGTTATTCATATTCCATTCACCCAGCTCAATGTGAAATCGATAGGATTAGGCTACTATATGATACTAAAATCTTCCCTATATCCATCATGAGTTTGCTACAACCTAGCCTACAAATAAAACTATATAACATAGTCGAGACAAATTGGAGTAACAAAGGTGACAGTGACACATTCAATACTGCCTAGCAAGCTCTTGCCTGCATCTAGCTGATCTAGGGTGTAATCATTACTCCAAACACTTGCAAACGAGTGTTTCTGTTGTAAAAATTCAGATAGGTTTATCTCCATTTTGTTTGCATCCGTTTAAGAAACATTTTCCAACAGAATCGACGGAATGAATACATCCTTGGTCACCCGCACACACACTTCACTTTCATAAAAGCCACATACAGCATCATCACTTTGCTTGTTGTATAATTCCTTCTTGCATCTATGCGCTCTCCTCCTCTCACCTTTTTCCTTCACTAGTGGACTTCAGTACATAACACAAAAGCTGTCTGACCAGGATCAAAAACCTCATCAAGCCAAACCTTCATAGCATAAACGCTACACAACAAACTAACGCGTTAGTAAACCCACCGTCCAATGCATGAGTACATCACTCAGTATAGTGTACAGCAAGTAGTTTAGCAGTTACACCAGCTGGCCCCTGTGGCAATAAATTAATAAAACCGAAAGCTTTACCTTGATTAGGAAGAGTTCCATTGTTGGATAGCCTTAGCCAGCTAGCTAACATAAATAGTTGTCACGTCCTGGCCAGTATAAGGGTTAATTGTCATTTTAGTTTGGTCAGGACGTGGCAGAGGGTATTTGTTTTATGTGGTTCAGGGTGGTGTGTTAGTTAGGAGGGCGTTTGATTTATTATTTCCGGGTTTTGAGTTATGGTCTATGTTGATGTATTTCTATGTGTAGTCTGGTTGATCTATTTCTATGAGTTAATTGGGGTGGACTTCCAATTGAAGGCAGCTGTGTGGTGTTGCCTTTGATTGGAAGTCCTATATTAGTTGGGTGTGTTTGTCTGTGTATTTGTGGGAGATTGTACTGTGTTTAGCCTTGTGCCTTGCCAGACTGTCTGTTGATCGGTCGTTCTCTTGTTTGTTATTTTTTTAACGTTCATTCTGAGTTAATAAACGTCAAGATGAGCTTACACATACCTGCTGCGTTTTGGTCCTCCATTACCAACGACATTCGTGACAATAGTATTGCTCTTTGTTTGAAATGGGTGTTTGAGTAGGCTAAATTAGCTAGCTGCATTAATTTAACTTAGCAAGTCAGTTAAGAACAAATTCTTATTTACAATGATGGCCTACCAAAAGGCAAAAGGCCTCATGCAGGGATGGGGGCTGGGATTAAAAATAAAAATTAATTAAACAACACATCACACAAAGCAGCCACAACTGTCAGTAGGAGTGTCCATGACAACAGGAGAACCAGGAAAAACATTGAGTAAGATAAAGGGTTTTTTTGTACAAAAAAATGAAAGTGGCTCATTCTTTCAAAACTATAAACACAAAACTCCTGTTGGGTATGGAAAGAGTTACAAAACAAAAGTGTTCATAAATACAGCATTTTGGAAATAAATGACAATGTTTTTGTTACTGTACCGCATTTGTGTGTGTTTATTTATGTATATTTGAGTAGGTATACATTACTGTAACAATATTTTACAACTGGCTACAGTGTAACACTGAAAATGCATAAACTTACTTATGGGATATTCATAGTAGTGTTTTGTGTTGTTAGTTGGTAGACCGATCTATTCATATGACGCGTGTGTCATTTTGATGCAAAAAATAACATTTTGGAAAGAGATAAAAACAGTTTTGAATGCAGTGTTTGCTTTTGCTAGAGATTTGTAGAGTTTTGCATTTTGTGTTTGTGGTTTTGTGTTTAGAGTTTTGGGAAAATGGCCCAAAGATTCAGCAAACGTGTCTAAACAATGGTGGAAAAATGTAATCAGTTATTTGGTGACGTGAGTATATTTAGCATAGTTTTATCTAAAAAGGATCCATTTCATGTCCTCCCCTTCCTCCTCTGAGGAGCCTCCACTGATCAAAATGCAACATTCCAAAATGTAGCTGACTGTCTTCTGCAGATTGTCCTCTAACCAGTGATGTAAAAATATCTCCATTTAACATGTTTTTTTAGTTGCGATAGTTTCAAAAGTGCACAAAACCTGATTTCCCCTCTAATCGATATAAGTAATTTATTGCTACAACAGTAGGGTTTTTGGTATGTGTGCAGTTTATAAGGTGCTCGTTAAAAAAAGGAAGTGATATGATTACTATTGTTGTACATGTACAGTTGAAGTCATTAAAATTCATTTTTCAACCACTCCACAAATGTCTTGTTAAAAAACTATAGTTTTGGTAAATCGGTTAGGACATCTACTTTGTGCATGACACAAGTCATTTTTACAACAATTGTTTACAGACAGATGATTTCACTTATCACAATTATCACTTATCACTGCATCACAATTCCAGTGGTTCAGACGTATACATAAACTAAATTGACTGTGCGTTTAAACAGCTTTGAAAATTCCAGAAAATTATGTCATGGCTTTAGAAGCTTCTGTTAGGCTAATTGACATTATTTGAGTCAATTTAAGGTGTACCTGTGGATGTATTTCAAGGCCTACCTTCAAACTCAGTGCCTCTTTGCTTGACATCATGGGAAAATCAAAAGAAATCAGCCAAAACCTCTGAAAAAAATTGTAGACCTCCACAAGCCTGGTTCATCCTTGGGAGCAATTTCAAAATGCCTGAAGGTACCACGTTAATCTGTACATACAATAGAACGCAAGTATAAACACCATGGGACCATGCAGCCTTCATACTGCTCAGGAAGGAGATGAGTTCTGTCTCCTACAGATGAACGTACTTTGGTGCAAAAAGTTTAAATGAACGCCAGAACAATAGCAAAGGACCTTGTGAAGATGCTGGAGGAAACGGGTACAAACGTATCTATATCCACAGTAAAACGAGTCCTAAATCGACATAACCTGAAAGGCCGCTCAGCAAGGAAGAAGCCACTGCTCCAAAACCGCCATAAAAAAGCCAGACTACGGTTTGCAACTGCACATGGGGACAAAGATCGTACTTTTTGGAGAAATGTCCTCTGGTCTGATGAAACAAAAATAGAACTGTTTGGCGATAATTACCATCGTTATGTTTGGAGGGAAAAAGGGGAGGCTTGCAAGCCGAAGAATACCATCCCAATCGTGAAGCATGGGGGTGGCAGCATCATGTTGTGGGGGTGCTTTTCTGCAGGAGGGACTGGTGCACTTCACAAAATAGATGGCATCTTGAGGTGAGAAAATGATGTGGATGGAAGATTATATGGATATATTGAAGCAACATCTCAAGACATCAGTCAGGAAGTTAAAGCTTGGTCGCAAATGGCTCTTCCAAATGGACAATGACCCCAAGCATACTTCCAAAGTTGTGGCAAAATGGCTTAAGGATAACAAAGTCAAGGTATTGGAGTGGCCATCACAAAGCCCTGACCTCAACCCTATGGAGAATTTGTGGGCAGAACTGAAAAAGCGTGTGTGAGCAAGGACAACTACAAACCTGACTCAGTTACACCAGCTCTGTCAGGAGGAATGGGCCAAAATTCACCCAACTTGTTGTGAGAAGCTTGTGGAAGGCTACCCGAGATGTTTGACCCAAGTTAAACAATTTAAAGGCAATGCTACCAAATACTAATTGAGTGTATGTAATCTTCTGACCCACTGGGAATGTGATGAAAGAAATAAAAGCTCAAATAAATAATTCTCTCTACTATTATTCTGACATTTCATATTCTTAAAATGAAGCGGTGATCCCAACTGACCTAAGACAGGGAATTTTTACTAGGATTAAATGTCAGGAATTGTCACGTCCTGGCCAGTATTAGGGTTAATTGGTATTGTAGTTTGGTCAGGACGTGGCAGAGGGTATTTGTTTTATGTGGTTAGGGGTGGTGTTTTTCTAAAAAGGGCATTTGATTTAAGTATTCCAGGGTTTTTGGGCACTGTTCCTTGTTTACGTATTTCTATGTTGATCTAGTTAGTTGCATGTCTATGTTTGGTTAATTAGGGTGGACTTCCAATTGAAGGCAGCTGTGTGGTGTTGCCTTTGATTGGAAGTCCTATATTAGTTGGGTGTGTTTGTCTGTTTAATTGTCGGAGATTGTTTCGTGTTTAGCGTGTGTAAGCATAACAGGACTGTCTGTAAATCGTGAGTTTATTTTGTTATTTTTGGATGTTCGTTTTGAGTTTATTAAAAGTTCAAAATGAACTATCTCAACTCTGCTGCGTTTTGGTCCTCCATTACCAACGACAACCGTGACAGGAATTGTGAAAAACTGAGTTTAAATATATTTGGCTAAGGTGTATGTAAACGTCCAACTTCAACTGTATGTTTAGATAGTACATTTCAGTTTTCAATATATCACTAACTGTTTATGCATATTGGTTATGGATTTGGAAATGTTAAAACTGTGTTTTGACATTGCGCTATTATCAAAATTACTTGTCAACAGGAAGCAGCAACACCATCATTATTACATTTTAGGAACATAAATTGAACTTTCAACATTCATTTCCAGGTAGAACAAAAGGGAAGGCTAGGATGTAATAAAAAATACATTGAAAAGAAAACATTTCTTCGCCAGTCTGCTCCTCCAAGGTTGCTCATCCAACCTTCCTCAATCTGAATAAGCAGAAAGAGAAAGAGAGAGTTTAAGCCACACATCTGAGTGGTAGGAAGTGAACTATGCTTGATTAGTCCATTGGCTGCATTTCTTCGACTGGATAATAAAAAGGTCATGGGTCATGTGCAGTGTCAAGTCAATGACTGTACCAAGTAAATTACACTGGATGTGTCCCAAATGGCACCCTATTCCCTTTATAGAGCACTACTGTCTCTACATCATTATATCGTTTGTATAGGGTTAGACATTCACAACTCAGGGATATTACACTGCAACTATCAATGTTACTGTGACAGCCATTCATTGCAATCTCTATGTTTCTCTCTCAAAATCAAATTGCTTTATTTGCCTGAAAAACATTGAGTTAATATTGCCAAAGCATCAGTGTTACAACTGAATTGACCCAACACATGACACAATAGAGGCTTGTGAGGGTAAGATGGCTAATAGTAATGGCTGGAATTAAATTAATTGAACAGTATCAAACCATGCCATTCATTCACCACTGTCACTGCAGTGTCCCAACCTCCCACACACACTGGCTAGTACACTACCTACTAACGTACAGTACGTATGTACGTACACAAAACAACAAGGTCTGTTCAGAACAAAACAAAATGTAACAGAAGACCACCTGTGCTGTGAAGCCATGGTGTGCACTGAAACTGTTCTCTGAAAACAACTGGTTAGTGTGGTAATGCGTTCTTTCCCCTTTCAATGTTGTGAAGGGTTAGCTACAGCACACAGTACAACAAAATAACCACTGCTGCAGATGCTAAAATAATCACTGCCACCACGGCAGATGCTACCTCTCTACCTTACCTCTTTGGCTTAGTGGCACGCTGGAAGCAGAGTAAATTAATTTGATCTGACAACAATGGACACATTTGCCGTTGCCCACTGCGTCCCAAATTGCACCCTATTCCCCATGTAGTGATCTACTTTTTATCAGCTCCCATTGGGTTCCCATAGCGCTCTGGTCAAAAGTAGAGCACTATGGAGGGAATATGGTGCCATTTGGGACGCAAGCCAAGTATACAATACATCCAGGAAGCTAGAAATAACAGTAATTATTAACAGGAAGATGTGTTCTTGGTTTAGACATCCCAGAGATGGTGATTGATTAAATTTGGAGACATTGTAGCAAAGCTAGTAGGTGAGAAAGAAAGAAAAACAGTATTTATTAAATACCGGAGCTCAAGAAAGGGTTCGGAAATGCATTTAATACTGTCATTAAGGATATATGGCCAAGTCAGTGGGTGAGTACATCCAAAATGGCAACCTATTTCCCTATACAGTGCACTACTTTTTTTTGGTCCAAACACCCGCTTCGAGGGCATTGTGTTTTATACAACGGGTTACCAACATATTCAAAGAATGATTGACATTGTAATTAAAAACTTTATTGATTAATTTATTCATACTATTTCATCCTTCCAAAAGATACAGTTCCGACACAAATATAGGGTTGCTTGAGACAAGATCCAGTCTTTTTGTTCTGTATCTATGGACGCGTTCTAAATGTTGCATTGCCATACTGACTGGCAACGTTCTTATTCCTTGCTTGCTACTGTAGTTAGCCAACTACGGCTAATTAACAGTAACGTCAAAAAGTAACGCCAGAATAACAGCAAAGTAGCTTCATTTGCATTTTTTAAAGCTGTTTTCTAGTGACATTTATTTGGATACATCCATAACAATGAGCTAATGAGGGGCAATTTTGCCTGGCATAGAAAATGTGCTCACTCGTAAGGACATTGTTGTTCAGAGGAGCTATCAAATAACGCAGCTGCAGTAACCCAATCACTTCAAACTGAAGCTGGAAAGATTGCATATTAGCTGCATTTCGTTTAACCTTTTTTCAATTGATATTTGTGGAATATATCCATAAAAAAGAAGCCAGCTAATTCATGATTTCGACTGGCTGAGAAACGCTGCCTGCCTCTCTGTCTCCTCCCGACACGTTCATTACTATGGGACAGCCGGAGATCGAATTTGAATATTGAAACAATGTTGCAAATGTCAGAGACCGACAGCAAGGTTTATACAAATCTCCACTGTTGAAAACAAAATGGCTATTTCGGCCACACCCGTTGCTGACAAGTGCATAAAATCGAGCACAAAGCCATGAAATCTCCATAGACAAACATTGGCAGTAGAATGGCCTTACTGAAGAGCTCAGTGACTTTAAACCTGGAACTGTCATAGGATGCCCCTTTCTGTATAGGGACCACGACTCCATCTTGCTCGTACCATCCTATAGGAAGAAACTGAATCAGGATGTACCCGTGACTAGAACCATTCAATGCTGGTCTGACCAATCGGAATCCACGCTTCAAGATTGTTTTGATCACACGGACTGGGAAATGTTCCAGGCAGCCTCAGAGAATAACATCGATCTATACGTTGACTCGGAGAGTGAGTTTATAAGGAAGTGCATTGGAGATGTTGTACCCACTATGACTATTAAAACCTTCCGTAACCAAAAACCATGGATGGATGGCGGCATTAGCGCAAAACTGAAAGAGCGAACCACCGAATTTAACCATGGAAAGAGGACTGGGAATATGGCCAAATATAAACAGTGAAGTTATTCCCCCCACAAGGCAATCAAACAAGTTAAATGTCAGTATAGGGACAAAGTGACAAAGTGGAGTCGCAATTCAACGGCTCAGACACGAGACGTATGTGGCAGCGTCTACAGGCAATTACAGACTACAAAAAGAAAACCACCCACATCACGGACACCAACGGATTGTTTCCAGACAAACTAAACACCTTCTTTGCCCGCTTTGAGGTTAATACAGTGCCACCAACGTGGCCCGCTAACAAGGACTGCGGCCCCCCCCCATCTCCTTCTCTGTGGCCGACATGAGAAAGACATTTAAATGTGTGAACCCTCGCAAAGCTGCTGGCCCAGACAGCATCCCTAGTCATGTCCTCAGAGCATGCGCAGACCAGCTGGCTGGTGTGTTTACGGACATATTAAATTGCTCCCTATCCCAGTCTGCTGTCCCCACATGCTTCAAGATGGCCACCAAGAAGGCAATGATAACTGAACTAAATGATTATCGCCCCGTAGCACTCACTTCTGTCATCATGAAGTGCTTCGAGAGACTAGTCAAGGATCATATCACCTCCACCTTACCGGCCAACCTAGACTCACTTCAGTTGGCATACCGCTGCAACAGCTACACAGATGATGCAATCGCCTGCACACTGCCCTATCCCATCTGGACAAGAGGAATACCTATGTAAGAATGCTGTTCATTGATTACAGCTCAGCATTCAACACCATAGTACCATCCAAGCTCATCATTAAGCTGGAGGCCCTGGGTCTCAACCCCACCCTGTGCAATTGGGTCCTGGACTTTGACAGGGCGCCCCCAGGTGGTGAAGGTAGGAAACAACATCTCCACTTCGCTGACCCTCAACACTTGGGCCCCACAAGGGTGCGTGCTCAGCCACTCCTGTACTCCTTGTTCACCCATGACTGCATGGCCATGCACGCCCCAAACTCAATCATAAAGTTTGCAGACGACAACAGCAGTGGGGTTGATTACCAACAACAACGAGACAGCCTACAGGGAGGAGGTGAGGGCACTTGGAGTGTGGTGTCAGGAAAACAACCTCTCACTCAACGTCGACAAAGCAAAGGAGAGGATCATGGAATTCAGGAAACAGCAGAGGGAGCACCCCCCTATCCACATCAAAGGGACCGCAGTGGAGAAGGTGTAAAGTTAAGTTCCTCGGCATACACATCACAGACAAACTGAAATGGTTCACCCACACAGACAGTGTGGTGAAGAAGGCGCAACTGTATCACTGCCTGGTATGGCAACTGCACTGCCCTCAACCGCAAGGCTCTCCAGAGGGTGATGCGATCTGCACAGCGCATCACCGGGGGCAAACTACCTGCCCTCCAGGACACCTACAGCACCCGATGTCACAGGAAGGCCAAAAAGATCATCAAGGACAACAACCACCCGAGCCACTACCTGTTCACTCCGCTACCATCCAGAAGGCGAGGTCAGTACAGGTGCATCAAAGCTGGAAACGAGAGACTGAAAAACAGCTTCTATCTCAAGGCCATCAGATTGTTAAACAGGAATTAGCCACTTTTATAATGTTTACATATCTTACATTACTCATCTCATATGTATATACTGTATCTTATACCTTCTATTGCATCTTTCCTTATGCCGGTCGGCCATCGCTCATCCATATATTTATAAGTACATATTCTTATTCCATCCCTTTAGCTCAGTTGGTAGAGCATGGTGTTTGCAACACCAGGCTTGTGGGTTCGATTCCCACGGGGGGCCATCACAGAAAGAAAAAAAACGTATGAAATGTATGCATTCACTACTGTAAGTCGCTCTGGATAAGAGCGTTTGCTAAATGACTAAAATGTAAAATGTAGATTTGTGTGTATTAGGTAGTTGTTGGGGAATTGTTATATTACTTGTTAGATATTACTGCACTGTCGGAACTAGAAGCACAAGCATTTCGCTACACTCGCATTAACCTGTTAGGGCTAGGGGGCAGTATTGACACGGCTGGATAAAAAACATACCCGATTTAATCTGGTTACCACTCCTACCCAGTAACTAGAATATGCATATACTTATTACATATGGATAGAAAACACCCTAAATTTTCTAAAACTGTTTGAATGGTGTCTGTGAGTATAACAGAACTCAAATGGCAGGTCAAAACCTGAGAGATTCCTTTACAGGAAGTGGCCTGTCTGACCATTTCTTGAACTTCTTTTCCATCTCTATCATTTACTAAGGATCTCTGCTCTAACGTGACACTTCCCAAGTCGTCCATAGGCGCTCAGAGCCCGGGTAAAAACAGAATGTCGTCATTCCAGCCCCAGGCTGAAACACATTATCGCCTTTCTCAAGTGGCCGATCAAGGGACACTGGGCTTATGCTCGTGACCCGACTGCCCCCGCCTTTGGGATTTTTTCCTCTGTTTGCCGAAAAGGAGATTCCCTGTCGGAATATTATCGCTTTTCTACGAGAAAAATGTCGTAAAAATTGATTTTAAACAGCGGTTGACATGCTTCGAAGTACGGTAATGGAATATTTAGAATTTTATTGTCACGAATTGCGCCATGCGCGTGACACTTCTTTACTATTTCGGATAGCGTCTGGAACGCACGAACAAAACGCCACTATTCGGATATAACGATGGATTATTTTGGACCAAACCAACATTTGTTATTGAAGTAGCAGTCCTGGGTGTGCATTCTGACGAAGACAACAAAAGGTAATCAAACTTTTATAATAGTAAATATGATTATGGTGAGTGCTAAACTTGCCGGGTGTCTAAATAGCGAGCCCGTGATGCCTGGGCTATGTACTTAGAATATTGCAAAATGTGCTTTCACCAAAAAGCTATTTTAAAATTGGACATATCGAGTGCATAGAGGAGGTCTGTATCTATAATTCTTAAAATAATTGTTATGCTTTTTGTGAACGTTTATCGTGAGTAATTTA
The DNA here is from genome assembly GCF_965601325.2 of Salmo salar. Lineage (NCBI taxonomy): Eukaryota > Metazoa > Chordata > Actinopteri > Salmoniformes > Salmonidae > Salmo > Salmo salar. The sequence goes on from NC_138319.1 coordinate 8,987,112, forward strand.
GTAAAATGTTAGCGAATTCCCCGGAAGTTTGCGGGGGGTATGCTAGTTCTGAACGTCACATGCTAATGTAAAAAGCTGGTTTTTGATATAAATATGAACTTGATTGAACAAAACATGCATGTATTGTATAACATAATGTCCTAGGGTTGTCATCTGATGAAGATCATCAAAGGTGAGTGCTGCATTTAGCTGTCTTCTGGGTTTTGGTGACATTATATGCTGGCTTGAAAAATGGGTGTCTGATTATTTCTGGCTTGGTACTCTGCTGACATAATCTAATGTTTTGCTTTCATTGTAAAGCCTTTTTGAAATCGGACAGTGTGGTTAGATTAACGAGAGTCTTGTCTTTAAATAGCTGTAAAATAGTCATATGTTTGAGAAATTGAAGTAATAGGATTTTTACGGTTTTGAAAATCGCGCCACAGGCTGCCAGTGGCTGTTACGCAAGCGTCCCACCTAGCCCATAGAGGTTAACATCTGCTAAACATCTATGTTACCAGTAAAATTTAATTTGATTCTAACAAGTCCGTTTGTCAAAATTCTAAGCTACTATAGCTTCCCCGGTTAACTGTTAGTGCTGTTATTGTGAAGTGCAAACATCTAGGAGCAACAACGGCTCAGCAGCGAAGTGGTAGGCCACACAAGCTCACAGAATGGGACCACCGAGTGCTGAAGCGCGCAGCGCTTAACCTGTTGGGGCTAGGGGGCAGTATTTGCACGGCCGGATAAAAAACGTACCCGATTTAATCTGGTTACTACTCCTGCCCAGTAACTAGAATATGCATATAATTATTGGCTTTGGATAGAAAACACCCTAAAGTTTCTAAAAATGTTTGAATGGTGTCTGTGAGTATAACAGAACTGATTTGGCAGGCCAAAACCTGAGAATATTCCTTACAGGAAGTGGCCTGTCTGACCATTTCTTGCCCTCCTTGATCATCTCTAACAAATACAGGGGATCTCTGGCATGATGTGACACTTCCTACGGCTCCCATGGGCTCTCAGAATGCGGGAAAAAGCTGAACGATGTAATTCCATCCCCAGGCTGAAACACATTAGCGCGTTTGGCAAGTGCTCTATCAGAGGGCCATTAGACTGAGGCTTGTGCATGAGGGGATAGCATGCTTTTACTTTCACTCTCTTGACATGCTTCAAAGTACGGTAATGGAATATTTAGATTTTTTTTGTCACGAAATGCGCCATGCTCGTCACCCTTATTTACCCTTTCAGATAGTGTCTTGAACGCACGAACAAAACGCCGCTATTTGGATATAACAATGGATTATTTGGGACTAAACCAACATTTGTTATTGAAGTAGAAGTCCTGGGAGTGCATTCTGACGAAGAACAGCAAAGGTAATAACATTTTTCTTATAGTAAATCTGACTTTGGTGAGTGCTAAACTTGCTGGGTGTCTAAATAGCTAGCCCTGTGATGCCAGGCTATCTACTTAGAATATTGCAAAATGTGCTTTCACCGAAAAGCTATTTTAAAATCGGACATATCGAGTGCATAGAGGAGTTCTGTATCTATAATTCTTAAAATAAATATGTTTTTTGTGAACGTTTATCGTGAGTAATTTAGTAAATTCACCGGCAGTGTTCGGTCGGAATGCTAGTCACATGCTAGTCACATGCTAATGTAAAAAGCTGGTTTTTGATATAAATATGAACTTGATTGAACAAAACATGTATGTATTGTATAACATAATGTCCTAGGGTTGTCATCTGATGAAGATCATCAAAGGTTCGTCCCACCTAGCCCATAGAGGTTAAAAATCGTCTGTCCTCGGTTGCAATACTCACTACCGAGTTCCAAACTGCCTCTGGAAGCAACGTCAGCACAAGAACTGTTCATCGGGAGCTTCATGAAATGGGTTTCCATGACCAAGCAGCCGCACACAAGCCTAAGAACACCATGCGCAATGCTAAGCATCGGCTAGAGTGGTGTAACTGGCCTGCACATCAACCCCATTAATTGTCTGTAGAGCTCTGAGACAGGCACAGATCTGTGGAAAGTTACCAAAAAAATGTATGCAGCATTGAAGGAAAACAGTGGCCTCCATCAATCTTAAATGGAAGAAGTTCGGAACCACCAAGACTCTAAGCTCTGACATCAAACCCATTGAACACCTTTGGGATGAATTGGAACGCAGACTATGAACCAGGCCTAATCACCCAACATCAGTGCCCGACTTCACGAATGCTCATAGCTGAATAGAAGCAAATCACCGCAGCAATGTTCCAACATCTAGTAGAAAGCCTTCCCAGAAGAGTGGAGTCTGTTATAGCAGCATAGGGGGGACCAACTCCATATTGATGCCCATGATTTTGGAATGAGATGTTCGAGTAGGTGTCCACATCATTTGTCATATAGTGTATCAACAAATTGGGGAGGGCACTAGATCTTTTGCTCAGATTCTGTCAGACCTGGGCCCTGACAGTAAATCTCAGTAAGACAAAAATAATGGTGTTCCAAAAAAGATCTAGTTGCCAGGACCACAAATAAAAATTCCATATAGACACCATTGCCTTAGAGTACACAAACTATACCTACCTTGGCCTAAATGTCAGCACCACAGGTAACTTCCACAAAGCTGTTTACGATCTTAGAGATAAGGCAAGAAGGGCCTTCTACGCCATCAAAAGGAACATCATTCGGCATACCAATTTGAATCTGGCAAAAAAATATTGAATTAGTTATAGAACTCATTACCAATTACGGTTGTGAAGTCTGGGGTCCGCTCACCAACCAAGAATTTACAAAATGGGACAAACACCAAATTGAGACTTCAGCAAAAATATCCTCCACGTACAACGTAAAACACCAAATAATGCATGCAGGGCAGAATTAGGCCAATAACTGCTAATTATCAAAATCCAGAAAAGAGTCGTTAAAATTCTATAACCACCTAAAAGGAAGCGATTCCCAAACCTTCCATAACAAAGCTATCACCTACACAGAGCTGAACCTGGAAAAGAGTCCCCTAAGCAAGCTGGTCCTGGGGCTCTCCAGGACAGCAACACAATTAGACCCAATCAAATCATGAGAAAAGAAAAAGATAGTTACTTGACACATTGGAAAGAATAAAATAAAAAAAATAAAAAAATAGAAAGCTATTTGGCATTAAACAGATAGTACACAGTGGCATAATACCTGACCACTGTGACTGACCCAAAATTAAGGAAATCTTTGACTATGTACAGACTCAGTGAGTATAGCCTTGCTATTGAGAGAGACCACCCTAGACCTGGCTCTCAAGAGAAGACAGGCTACGTGCCCACTCTCCCACAAAATGAGGTGGAAACTGAGCTGCACTTCCTAACCTCCTGCCAAATGTATGACCATATTAGACACATATTTCCCTCAGATTACAAAGACCCACAAAGAATTTGAAAAAAAAATCCACTTTTGATAAACTCCCATATCTATTGGGTGAAATACCAGTGTGCCATCACAGCAGCCATAGTTGTGACCTGTTGCCACAAGACAACCAGTGAAGAACAAATACCATTGTAAATACAACCCATATTTACAGTGTATTCCACATTTTGTTACATTGCAGCCTTATTCTAAAATGGATTAAATCAAATAATTTCCTCTTCAATCTACACACAATAGCCCATAATGACAAAGGGAAACAGGTTTCCAGAAATTTAAAAAACACAAATACCTTATTCACATAAGTATTCAGACCCTTTGCTATGAGATTCAAAATTGAGCTCAGGTGCTTCCTGTTTCCATTGATCATCCTTGAGCTGTTTCTACAACTTGATTGGAGTCCTCCTGTGGTAAATTCAATTGATTGATTGGACATGATTCAATTGATTGGGCATGATTTGGAAAAGACACATACCTGTCTATTTAATGTCCCACAGTTGACAGTGATTGTCAGAGCAAAAAGGTCAAAATGAATTGTCTGTAGAGCTCCGAGACAGGCACAGATCTGTGGAATGGTACCAAAAAAATGTATGCAGCATTGAAGGTCTCCAAGAACACTGTGGCCTCTATCAATCTTAAATGGAAAAAGTTTGGAACCACCAAGACTCTAACTAGAGCTGGCCGACCAGGTCAAACTGAGCAATCGGGGGAGGAGGGCCTTGATCGGGGAGGTGACCAAGAACCTGATGGCCACTCTGACAGCGCTCCAATAGGAATATCTAACAGAAGGACAACCATCTCTGCAACACTCCACAAATCAGACCTGGTAGAGTGGCCAGCTGGAAGCCACTTCTCAGTAAAAGGCACATGACAGCCCGCTTGGAGTTTGCAAAAAGGCACCTAAAAACTCTCAGACCTACGGTGAAGCAAGGTGATGGCAGCATCATGCTGTGGGGATGTTTTTCAGCGGCAGGGACCGGGAGACTTGTGAGGATCGAGGAAAAGATGAAGGGAGAAAAGTACAGAGAGATCCTTGATGAAAAACTGCTCCAGAGTGCTCAGGACCAAAGACTGGGGCAAAAGTTCACCTTCCAACAGGACAAGGACCCTAAGCACACAGCCAAGACAACGAAAGAGTGGCTTCGGGACAAGTTTCTGAATGTCCGTGAGTGGCCCAGCCAGAGCCCAGCCTTGAAACCGATCGAACATCTCTGGAGAGACTTTGAAATAGCTGTGCAGCGACGCTCCCCATCCAACCTGAAAGAGCTTGAGAGGATCTGCATAGAATAATGGGAAAAACTTCCCAAATACAAGTGTGCCCAAGAAAACTTGAGGCTGTAATTGCTGCCAAAGGTGCTTCAAAGTACTGAGTAAAGGGTCTGAATACTTATGTAAATGTGATATGTCTTTTTTTTATTCATTTGCAAAAATGCTTTGTCATTATGGGGTATTGTGTGTAGATTGATTAATTAAAAAAAAATGTGTATACATTTTAGAATAAGGCTGTAACGTAACAAAAAAAGTAAAGGGTTCTGAATACTTTTCGAATGCACTGTATGTTTATTTATTTTCTTTTGTACTTTAACTATTTACACATTGTTACAACACTGTATTACAACACTGTATAATATGACATTTGAAATGTCTATTCCTTTGTACATTTTGTGAGTGTAATGTTTACTGTTGTCACGTGTGCTCCCTCTCCGGCAGGTAACCAGGCTGCTTATCGTTACACAAACCTGCGCGTCAGACTCACCTGGACTCCATCACATCCCTGATTACCTTCCCTATATATGTCACTCCCTTTGGGTCCTTCCCCAGGCGTTATTATTTCTGTTCCTGTGTCATGTCTGTGCGTTGTTCTTGTTTCTTATTTTGTATTATGTTGTGTTTATTTTTTAAAACACTCCCTGAACTTGCTTCCCAACTCTCATCGTACTAGTTACAACTGTACATTTTTATTGTTTATCATCTATTTTACTTGCATTGGCAATATAAGCATATGTTTTCCATGCCAATAAAGCAGAGAGAGAGAGAGGCGGCGAGAGAGTGTCATGGTCGTGATAATGGACGGACCAAGGTGCAGCGTGTGTTGAGTTCCACATCTTATTTGCAATGAAATCTTAAACATACAACGAATATGAACTACGTGGTGCTGAATGCACTCACACAAAACAATATCCCACAAACATAGGTGGGAAAAAGGGCTACCTAAATATGATCCCCAATTAGAGGCAACAATTACCAGCTGCCTCTAATTGGGAAACATACAAACACAGAAATACAAACGCTAGAAACCCACCTAGTCACGCTCTGACCTATACACCATAGAGAACCCAGAGGGCTCTCTATGGTTAGGGCGTGACAGAGAGAGACAGGAGGTATATAGAAAGAGTGAGAGATTGAGAGAGAGAGGAGGGACATCGGAAGTGTGAGAGATTGTGAGAGCGAGAGAAAGACAGAGAGAAATTATGGATATAGGAAGAGAGAGAAAGGATATAGGAAGAGAGAGAGAGAGAAAGGATATAGGAAGAGAGAGAGTGCGAGAGAGGTGTGCTTTAGGACTATGCGAATGCCTCCGAGCAGTCGGGTAGGCTGTTTCGAGTGTTTATCCAACTGGATAAAAAAACGAATATAATAATAATAATAATAATAATAATTATGTTCCCCCCACTTCTAAAACCAAAGTTGAGGCCCTGCCCCAACTAATTCATCTAGTGCAGGATTAGGTCGCTTTCCAGTGGTAATGAAAGTACAAAAAAAGATCATTACAATTTTGTCAACAACTAAATTCAAGTCTCCAATTTAAAGCACTTCAAACCTAAGAGCTGAGCACAGAAACAAGCCCTCTCAGTCAGCTCGTGTTGGACCTAACCAGCCAAGCTGACACCAGAACGGCTTCAAAAGAAAGAATTCAAATTAACAAAATCATTAACCAATTAAAAGGACTCATCTTTACAACAATATTTACAACGAAAAACAAAACAAAATCCCAAAGCCGACTAAATTACTATCTGGCCCCAACAGAGAATATGAATTGGCTGATTATCTCTACACTGTCAGAGATACGAAGCAGAGACAGATCCTTACCAAGTACAGGCTGAGTGACCACCAACTGGCAATAGAAACTGGCAGACTGAAAAAAAACATGGCTACCCAAAGAGGAGGGTGTATGTGGTAACTACATGAGAGGGGAGGTAGAAACAGAGATGCACTTTCTCCTTTACTGTGAGAAATATTTGTCACCAAGACATTAATTATTCACAGAAACTACTACATTTATTCCACATTTTTATTTATTAAACCGAGAGAAAGAAATTAAAATACTCATGGGCGAAGGAGCAACGGCTCCTCTTCCAGCCAAATATGTATTTGCCCCCATAGCCTGAGGGACACTGAATAATAACATCTGCATAGTAAGCAGTAACTTATTTATTAGTAGTATTATTACTATTAGTATTATTATTATTATGATTGTTGTGATTATTATTCCAAATAGTATTGGTATGGGTAGTAGGGGTGATGGTAAAAATAGCAGTTGAATGATGATGATGATAGTAGTAGTAGTAGTGATGATGATGACGGTAGTTGTAGTACTGATGTAATGTTGAGGATAACAGTTAAGTTAGTTGTAGTTTCATTTTTCATGTTTAGCCTTTTATATTTATTCTATTTCTACTATTGACTGTTACTGTTATTTGTATTATTTTTGTATTATAATTCTTCATAATTTTTTACAATGTATATTGTATACAGTGTTGCTTTGGCAATATTGACACAATGTTTTTCATGCCAATAAAGCTGCTTGAATTTGACACAGAGAGAAAGAGCGAGAGAGAGAAAGAGTGAGAGAAAGAAAGAGTGAAAGAGTGAAGTCTTGATCTGTCTGCACTTCAGCCCAATCCTTATGTTGCTTGATTAACAGTATACTGTATCTCCCTCACTCACTGGGATTGATCTTGTGTCCTCTGTCTCACAAACACGCATTTCTGCCCTCAACAACGCTAACAAGAACGTGATGGTGCAGGTGGAGGCATTTCAAACTGAGGAGTGATGTTACCAATACAACTCGTTGATACATGTAAAATATATTACAGAATGGGAGAGGGAGGGAGCATTATTCCCAAGCCTAACAGCACAAGTAAGAGTCCATGAACAACTAGAATAAAACTAAGATGTGTTTCTGTGAATCTGAGCCCACTGAAAATGGTTAACATGGTGCCATTGCCCCCAGCAGAACTGAGTCAATATGGTAAAAATCCTGACACAAATGAGAGGGTCTTCACACTTAGACTTTTAGCAAAAATACCATCGGCTACACATAATGCAATGTAAACTTATGAACTTGTCACGTCTCGACCGCTACCTACAGAGGTAGCACACGACACTCGTCCGACAATTGCTCCCCTCTAAGCATGGCAGTGTAAACAGAAATATATTGTTGAGCCAGCACTCTTACAGCAAATGTTTTTATAGCAATTTGCTTTTACTTCATATGATGCAGGGCTCGACATTAACGCTTGTCCGCTTGCACAGGGCAAGTCAAAATAATTGCCGGACAAGCAGATTATAGATTAAGGGATTAAGTTGTTTGAATGGACATGTAAAAAACATTATGCAAAAATCCCAATATCAGACAATTAGGCTACTCCGATCAGAATTGTATCAAAGGTCATCTACACTTGACATTACATGCAACTTCTGCTATCAGAATATGAAGATCTCATTGAAAAGACGGGTCAAGACGCACAAAAGTGGCTTTGTGGTCCGATTGTGGTCCGATTGTGTTCCGATCTGTCATTTTTTGCAGATTCCTCCTCAGTCTGGATGCAATCAGACTACCAAAATCGCATAGTGGGCGACGTCATCAGCATTCCTCCCACAAGTCTCCAGAAAACATGTGTTTTGGGCCCGAGAGGCACCTTTTCATTACAACGTGTGAAAGTGTGGGGAACGTGTTTGCCGGCCTCTCGGGCCAGCTAGCTAATATTTCGAAATAAATTATGAGAGACATATTTGCAATCCCTTTAGTGTTGCTTGCTAACTCGATGGCTAGCTACAGAGGTTAGCTGGCTACTTAGCTACAGTAGTTAGCTACTGCCATCAGTTGTTATGTTATTATCATATGTTGCCTATTCCACAGTTTGTAGAATGCATACTGGCACTTGAATATAGATCGGGAATGGACACAACGTGGACATGGTGGACACATTTAAATGTAAATGTAGATTCATGACGTGTTCGGAATTCCATGATCAGAAATCCATTATCACAATACAAAAATATATGAACTGTCAAGTCTAGACACGGCTAAAGTGTCCTTCGGATACGATGTGTTATGCACTTACCTCCCAATCTCTGCAGAGTGCATTGGAGTATAATTGTAGGCCTGCATTGACAGATCTCACAGCACATTGGAGTATAATTATTAGTGGCCTGCATTGACAAGCACGAGCGGTCTTTCAATCATGCAGTCGCAAGATGCGTTTTTGAGATCAAAGTGAACCTAGCTGCCTGTGCACATTTGTTGATATTCATTGCTAGTTCATGAGTAATTTGCCCAGTTACAGTATAGTATATGTATATGTTTCCATGTGTGCCATTGCCAGAGTAGAGAGAGAGCGAGCAGGTGCAATAATGATAAAGCCTACAACAGACTAACTAGATAGCCAATTCAATACATAGTGTAGTTTGGATGGTTAACTCGTTACTTAACTATTTAGCTATTAGCATGTATTAATGTCCTTATGTCTGATGTCCTAAAATAACTTTCCACCGGCACTCGTGTAGACTATAACCACAAATGGCCGACAAACAGTTGATACAGGTGTGCAGTTGATGACACCAATGCTGCATACTCCAGTTGTAAAACAGTCTCTCAAGTGGTCAAAATTGGGTAGGATTCTCCTCTATTCAATAGTGGCTATGTATTCTGACAAAGTAAAATAAATAATAATAATAGAATAGCCTAATTGACAAGTAGCCTAATGCCTAAATTGTTAATATCTCCCTGGCCTGAACACTGAATATTCAAGACTTTTAGTTAGCTACCTCGCCCAGTTTAGCCATTTGAGCCCTGGTTCATTGAGTGAGGGAATTATTTTATAATAGACATAAAAAGTATTTGGTGGGAATTGTAATGTTGCAGGGTGGCCAACCATTATCCAGGAGAGTCCAGGAGAGCTACTGGGTGTGCAGGCTTCTTCCCCAGCCCTGCTCAAACACCCCACAAATCAGCTGCTCAATAGGACCTTGCAACTATGACTCTGGTGTGTTTGAGCAAGGTTGAGTCAAGAGCCAGCACACACAGTAGCTCTCCAGATGGAGGGTTGGCAGACCACATGTGTTTTATACAGTATCCTTCGGTGCAGTATTTTACTTTGTGGGGGGTTATCAAAATCCCATACACGTGTTTAGTATATGTTATTGCGGGTGTTGTGAAATGCTTATGTTTCCAGCTCCAACAGTGCAGCAATATCTAACAAGTAATATCTAACAATTTCACAACAATACACTCAATACACACAAATCTAAGTAAAGGAATGAAATTAAGAATATATAAATATTTGGACGAGCAATGTCAGCACGGCATAGACTAAGATACTGTACAATAGAATACAGTATATACATATGAGAGGAGAATGCAAAATATGTAAACATTATTAAAGTGACTAGTGTTCCATTTATTAAAGTGGCCAGTGATTTCAAGTCTATGTATATAGGGCAGCAGCCTCTAATGTGCTAGTAAATGCTATTTAACAGTCTGATGGCCTTGAGATGGAAGCTGTTTTTCAGTCTCTCGGTGCCAGCTTTGATGCACCTGTACTGACCTCGCCTTCTGGATGATAGCAGGGTAAAAAGGCAGTGACACGGGTGGTTGTTGTCCTTGATCCTTTTGGCCTACCTGTAACATCGGGCACTGTAGGTGTCCTGGAGGGAAGGTAGTTTGCACCTGATGATGCGTTGAGCAGACTGCACCACACTCTGCAGAGCCCTGCGGTTGCGGGCATCCAGTTGCTGTACCGGTAGGTGATAAAGCCCGACAGGATGCTCTCAATTGTGCATCTGTAAAAGTTTATGTGGGTTTTAGGTGCCAAGCCAAATTTCTTCAGCCTCCTGAGGTTGAAGAGGTGCTGTTGCGTCTTCTTCATCACACTGTCTGTGTGGGTGGACCATTTCAGTTTGTCAATGATGTGTACGCCTAAGTACTTGAAGCTTTCCACCATCTCCACTGCAGTCCCGTCGATGTGGATGAGGGGGTGCTCCCTCTGCTGTTTCCTGAAGTCCACAATCAGCTCCTTTGTTTTGTTGACGTTGAGTGAGGGGTAATTTTCCTGGCACCACACACCCAGGGTGTCACGACTCCCGCCGAAGTCGGCCCCTCTCCTTGTTCGGGCGGAGTTCGGCAGTCGACGTCACCGGCTTACTAGTTGCCACCGATCGATGTTTCACTGTTCGTTTGGTTTTGTCTTTATTGTGTACACCTGTTTTTGATTTCGCTAATTATGTTCATTATTTACCTCTGCATTTCCTGTTTGTCTTGTCGGTGATTGTTTCCTGTTTTGTGTGTAGTTGGAGGTGTTTCTCCAAACTATGTATTTTCCTATGAGAAGATTTATTGATATTTTTAGTAAACACGTTTGTTTACATTTATCCCTGTGTCCTGCGCCTGACTCCTCTATGTCTCTAAAGATAAACCATTACACAGGGCCATCACCCCCTCCCTGTAGGCTGTTTTGTCATTGTTGGTAATCAGGCCTACTACTTTTGTGTCATCTGCACACTTGATGATTGAGCTAGAGGTATGCATGGCCACGCTGTCATGGGTGAACAGAGAGTACAGGAGGGGGCTGAGCACACACCCTTTTGGGGCACCACTGTTGAGGATCAGCGAAGTGGAGGTGTTGTTTCCTACCTTCACCACCTGGTGGCGGCCCATCAGGACATCCAGGACCCAGTTGCACAGGGCAGAGTTCAGACCCAGGGCCTCAAGCTTAATGATGAGCTTGGAGGGTACTATGGTGTTGAATGCTGAGCTGTAGTCAACGAACAGCATTCTTACATAGGTATTCCTCTTGTAAAGATGGGATATGGCAGTACTATTGTGATTGCATCGTCTGTTGATCTATTGAGGCGGTAAGCAAATTTAAGTGGGTCTAGGGTGTCAGGTAAGGTAGAGGTGATATGATCCTTGACTAGTCTCTCAAAGCACTTCATGATGACAGAAGTGAGTGCTATGGGTTATAGTCATTTAGTTCAGTTACCTTTGCTTTCTTGGGTACAGGAACAATGGTGTCCATCTTGAAGCATGTGGGGACAGCAGACTGGGATATGGAGAGATTGAATATGTCCATAAACACTCCAGCCAGCTGGTCTGCGCATGCTCTGAGGATGCGGCTAGGGATGCCGTCTGGGCCGGCAGCCGTGAGAGGGTTAACACACTTAAATGTCTTACTCGAGTCAGCCACGGAGAAGGAGAGCTCACAGTCCTTGGTAGCGGGCCATGTCTGGGCACTGTGTTATCCTCGACGCGGGCAAAGAAGGTTAGCTTGTCCGGAAGCAAGATGTTGGTGTCCGTGCCGTGGCTGGTTTTCCCTAAGTGCATTGCTCAAAGCCACAATGGCAGAAGATATAATACAGGGATAAGAGACCAGCAGCCTTCCATTGTCAATACCAGTGATAATAATTAAATGTATTTTGTGAAGTGGTTCCTTGCATCCAAAATACAATTTTCAGTCACCTTTTTGGCCCACGGTGATACAGACAATTCATTTTAGGGGGACAAGTGACTTGAGATTTTGGACCTATATTGTAGCCTATATTATAATATGAATGACACTGTATGCAAACAGTGGGGTAAACGTTACTTGATCATTAAGCATAGAGTTGGTTAGCTAGCTAGCAGGATTTAGCTGTGTATTGTTAGCTAATTTAATGTGTACGGATGAGAAAATATACCCTTTAATTGTCTGCACATGCTTGTGAATTGTTGCATTATTAACCATTGTAATATGTTTTAGAAGAAAAGTTGATAGGATTGTTAAATAGTTTGTTCTTACTGGTTAGTGGCTACTGTGATATTTACAGTCAATTTGAGCTGTGGACCAAGAATGTGAGGTTGCCAGCCACAACGAAAGGTAAGGCAAGGAGGTAATATGAATTGAAAAGTAGAAATCTGTTTCGTCACTCCACTCTTCAGAGACTGTCCTTCATCTCAGAATAGGGCCTTAGCCTGGATTTAGCACAGACCTCTCCCAACAGATGGGACACAATTAGCCATCTGACTCCAGCCAGATGCGTGGAGCGTAGCGCCAGGATGCAAATGGAGGGAAGAGAGGAGAAAAGGAGGAGGAGGAAAGGTACTGAGAAAGCCATCTTGGGAAAGGAGAAATAAATGAAGGGGACAGTGGAGGTGGTGGAGCAGTTTTGGAAAATGGGACAGAGAGAGAGAGAGAGATAAGAGGGAGGGGGGAGAGACCTAGAGACACAGAGGGGGGCGCAATAGAGAGGGGGAGAGACCTTGAGACACAGAGAGAGAGAGAGAGAGAGAGAGAGAGGGGGGGGGGGGTAGAGACCTAGAGACACTGGGAGAAATAAAGAGAGGGAGAGGGGTGGTGAGAAAGAGAGAGAGTTGGGTGGAAAGTCTGTATTAAGAACAGGAGGAGAGAAAGGGAGGAAGGATCCCAGGAGATGCTAGACAAACACCTGAAGGGTGTGAATATAGAAGGATGTATGAAAGAGATGATAATAACCCTGGCATTGAATATTTCTCTATTTATTCATAAGATTATCCAACTGTAAAATCAACAGAGGCATATTCATTCTGAAACCTAAATGTAATTGGTATTCTTTGTCATATGTCCTCCCACCAACCCATTGATTAAATAAGACTGAGTGTCAATCACTGCTCTATTTATACTGGAGACATTTATTTTTGTTATTTTTTTAAAATTCTCCCACTGGCATCACACCTCAGCTACTGTGTATGCAAAAACATCGACCAAAGTGCCATGCCCACCTTTGTGAACCTAAAAAGATACAGACCACCAGCATTCTTACCTTCCAGCCTTTTAATTTGTATTGGAAAATACTTGTCAACACAGTTAAGAAACTTAATTATCCAATGGATAGTATCCATATATTTATCTAAAGAAAGTAGGGGTTTGGGAACAAAGGGCAAAGTGGACACCTCCACCTCTTGTTTTGGTAAACTGCTGAGGGATGGGGCTAAAGAAATGTTGAAACTGAAAATCTCCCCCCAAATGTTCCATCTCTCTGCTATGCGTGGTGCTCTAAAACATCTGGTTTTGAAAACAATATCTTGTTTTTTTATCCTTGTCATTTGTGATTATGCTTACAAGTCAATGCCATCAATGATTCTTATTTACAGATTGTATTAGTATCCTTTACTGTTAAAACAGGCTTTCAAATATTCAGTATTATCTTATCGAAGCTCTTTGTCCCCGACCCCATTCATATACACTAACTACCTTAAGGGCCGAGGGGACTTTTGTTAAGAGCCCCGACGCTCATTCTGCAAGTGAACACGCTTTGCTTGCCATACGTTATTGGAAGCATAAGGTCCTTATCTTTCATATCAGCAAGAAATTATTAAAAAATACGAAAGGTTAAATTACTACACACCTTTATATGGTTAGGGTTAGTGTTCCCACACGGCCATATCTCCATGTTACAGCGCCTATTTAAGGAAGACAGAGGCGACCACCTGTGCTAATTAGTTATCTAGCATGCTCCGAACACCTGTATGGAATGGAAAAAGGTCGCCAGAAATGTGTGGTAACTGAAAAATACTGTTGGCTGCAACTGTGATAAAGCCAGTAAAAGTGTACAGTAAGTCTATATTTTGCATTTGTGAAATTATCAAATCAAATGTTATTTGTCACATGCCTAATAAACAACAGGTCTTGACTAACAGTGAAATGTTACTTATAGGCCCTTCCCAACAATGCAGAGAAAAATATAAATAATAGAAACATTTAAAAAGGAATAAATAAACAATAAGTAACAATAACTGGGCTATATACACGGGGTACCAGTACCGAGTCGATATGCAGGGGTACTAGGTAATTGAGGTAAATATGTACATATACAGTTGAATTCGGAGGTTTACATACACTTAGGTTGGAGTCATTAAAACTTGTTTTTCAACCACTCCCCGAATTTGTTGTTAACAAACTATAGTTTTGGCAAGTCGGTTAGGACATCTACTTTGTGCATGACACAAGTAATTTTCCCAACAATTGTTAACAGACAGATGATTTCACTTATAATTCACTGTATCACAATTCCAGTGGGTCAGAAGTTCACAAACACTAAGTTGACTCTGCCTTTAAACAGCTTGGAAAATTCCAGAAAATTATGTCATGGCTTTAGAAGCTTCTGATAGGCTAATTGACATCACGAATCAATTGGAGGTGTACCTGTGGATGTATTTCAAGGCCTACCTTCAAACTTAGTGCCTCTTCGCTTGACATCATGGGAAAATCAAAAGAAATCAGCCAAGACCTAAGAATTGTTTTTGTAGACCTCCACAAGTCTGGTTCATCCTTGGGAGCAATTTCCAAATGCCTGAAGGTACCACGTTCATCTGTACAAACAATAGTACGCAAGAATAAACACCATGGGACCACGCAGCCTTCATACTGCTCAGGAAGGAGACGCATTCTGGCTCCTAGAGATTAATGTACTTTTGTGTGAAAAGTGCAAATCAATCCCAGAACAACAGCAAAGGACCTTGTGAAGATGCTGGAGGAAACAGATACAAAAGTATCTATATCCACAGTCAAACAAGTCCTATATCGACATAACCTGAAAGGCTGTTCAGCAAGGAAGAAGCCACTTCTCCAAAACCCCAATAAAAAAGTTTGCAACTGCACAAATATCATACTTTTTGGAGAAATGTCCTCTGGTCTGATGAAACAAAATAATACTGATTGGCCATAATGACCATCATTATGTTTGGAGGAAAAAGGGGGAGGCTTGCAAGCCGAAGAACACCATCCTTAAACAATGCCGCTTTATATGTTTTCATACCCTACAATACTCATCTCATATGTATATACTGTACTCCATACAATCTATTACATCTTGCCTACGCCGTTCGGCCATCACTCATTTATATATTTTTATGTACATATTCGTATTCATTCCTTTACACTTGTGTGTTCAAGGTAGTTGTTGTGGAAGTGGTAGATTACTTGTTAGATATTACTGCATGGTCGGAACTAGAAGCACAAGCATTTCGCTACACTTGCATTAACACCTGCTAACCATGTGTATGTGACAAATAAATTTGATTTGAGACAAAGGAGTTAATGCAAAAAGGGGGTCAATGCAGATAGTCCAGGAAGCTTTTTTGATGTGATATGAAAGTAAAGGGTTTTATCTTTCAATTCTATTGCAATTGAGAATCGATTCACGTTTAGGTGGAGTATTTTGCTGTTTTGGCTGCCAGAGCCAGTCTATCTCCAAAAATAACTTAAGCTCCTTGGACCTTAATGAGTTTTGGTAAACTCGCCAACATTCCTGAAGAGACATTATGGGGCTATTTGCTCCCCCCCCCCCCCCCCAAAAAAAAAGTAGATAGAATTATGAAACATTTACATGTTGAAAGGGTCAATATCATACATCCACCATCAATGCCTGAATTGCTGTCTACAGAATAAGCTCTGTATCTAGTCTGATTAATCAGGCTGTAATACACAATTAAGGCTTTAAGTTCCTCTGTGTCCAAATCACTAAGGATTTAAATTGGTCCACACACAAATGCACAGTCGTGAAGGTGCAACAGCACCTCTTCCCCCTCAGGAGTTGGATAGGTTTGGCATGGGCTTTCAAATCCCCAAAAAGTGATACAGCTGCACCATTGAGAGCATCTTAACTGGGTGCATCATTGCTTGGTATGGCAACAGGACTGCCCTCGATCGCGTGGTGCTACAGAGGGTGGTGCAGACAGCCCAGTATATCACTGGGACTGAGCTCCCTGCCATCCAGTACCTGTATATCAGGTGGTGTGAAAGGATGGCCCGGAAAATTGTTAATGACTCCAGCCACCCAAGCCATAGCCTGCTCTTTCTGCTTCCACTCAGCAAGCAGTACCTGTGCATCAAGTCTGACACCAACAGGCTCCGTAACAGCTTCTATCTCCAAGCCATAAGTCTGCTAAATAGCAACCAAATGGCTACATGCACTGAGTTGTTCTTTGTATTTGTTTTTTACACTGTCTCTATACACTCAAGCACACTGATACTCCAACACACACACACACAATTTTCTCACACATTTATACTGACTCTGCACACACACTCATATACACTGCTGTTACTCTATTTATCATAAATCCTGATGCCTAGTGATCTTACCCCTATACATATCTACCTCTTTCACTCCAGTATCCCTGCACATTGTAAATATGGTATTGGAACTGACCCTGTACTGTGTATAGCTTGTTGCTTTCTCATGTTCTTATTTATTATTTTGATATCTTGTGTTTTTGTTCTACCTTATGTTATATTTAGTACTACATTGATATGAAATACTGTATTGTTGGGTTTAGAACTTGCAAGGAAGGCATTTCACTGTACATGTGCACATGGCATTAAAACTTGAATAAATTGGTATATACAGCAATATTCGGGTTTCACTGTCATGGCATGCTTGGTTCAATAGCTATTGACGAGAGAAAACTAAATATCTAATATAAAACAAATTTTACCTAGGTGCCAAAACGAACTACATACCTACAGGCTCTCTAAAATGTTGGGTAAACAATATATTTTCCTGTGGATATTTTGTCTCAAATTTCGAGCAGCTGAAGGACAAACCGCCCAGACAACCAGTAGAGTAAGTTCACATTTAATTGTATTCAACATTCTGGCTTGTAAGGAGCATTTATACAAATTTGCAGGCATTCGTTTCACGCTGTAGATATATACCAATTAATTGTGTATTACAGCCTGATTAAATCAGACTAGGCCCTACTCTATATCCTAGGCCTACAAGCAATAGGCAAATCATGCGATGAACTGGAGACAATGCAAAACCTTCCTATTATGTCATGGTCTGTCTATCTTTCTCTTTTCTCTCTCCGTATGAGGGAGCAGAGTGGGCTCTGAAGTCAAATAGAAGCAACTACAAAAAGACTGTAACACAGTTTTTACATAACACTATTATTAACAGGGTAGAAATTTTGAAATACCAATTAGCTTTCTAAAATAAATCGTGATTTACTTGAATTTTGACCTCCCCATCAATGCATTGCATGATACACTTATTTGTCAACCAAACTGAAGCTTGATGTGTAGACTACATTATTTTAGAATATAAAGGTGCCTGTCCATAGGGCAATCAATGTGTTATTGCAGTAATCGGTGTCATAACACATGGTTAACGTTTCCTGTAACATTATTATCAGAGAGAGGATAAAGCACCAAGCTAACGAGGGCAGCAAGCTGCAGACAGTGTATGATATTGAACATTTGTAGCCTTATCCGATAAAGAAGTTTATATTGTTTAGACTACTCAAACAATAAACCCTACCATACAATTTGCACGTCAACAATATCATCTCAATCTCACCTTATATATCCGCTGTGTGTCATCTATACTGAAAGTACAGCAGCAATCCACATTCGGCTTCAGTGTCTGTTTGATATGTTTTGTCTGTACCTGGGCTGTCCCCGCAGCACGAGTATAGACTACACTGGATTGACAGCGATTTAAAAAATGCTGGCTTCGCCTTGATGTAGTTTGAGTGAGCTACTTCACGGAGTGGTTGTTTACAGTGTGCCTGTTCCTACCAACCAAACGGAGACCCTCCCACCGCGCTCTCTCACCCTTGATATATCAGCCTCCGCACAGATGGATACGCCCTCGAATATTAATTTTACTCCATTATGAAAACCGTTCTGTTTAATTGCTAGGTATTGTGAAACAATTCAATTTGAGTTTAGCACCTCTGATGTGTTGAGAGAGCCACCTTGTGTGACACAATGTAGGTGATCCGATGCGTAGTCAAGTAGGGGAAAGTTGGCTTTTTATTAATGGTCTTCACATTTGTCAGTTTCCTGTTTACACTGAATTTCTTTATTCACTGACTTTCTACGACCTGTCCATTATCTCAGTGACCCTTACAAAAAACAGATGAATTTTACGTGATCACATGTGATTTAATGTGATAACATGTGACTACAAGTGAAGCAACATGTGACATGTAAGCACATGAGTACATGATCTCACATTAAATGAATGTGAAATAAATGTGACAACATGGGGATGCAAAATGTCAACATGTGAGAACATGAAACTACACGTGACATGTGAAAACACGATCTCATGTGAAATAAGTGTGACAGCATGAGGAATGTGATACTGTACCATAACACTATACATGTGACAACATTTGAGCACATGTGAAAGCTGAGATGTCAAATGTAATTTAGAATACTTTACTTTAAAAGGTATGACAGACATTAATTAAAATGTAAAGTCATGGTCCCCTCCAGGTTTTGTCTAGTTACCGGATTGTTCCAGGGATGTCCCAAGGACATTTTTAGGACATTCTCAGAACACTGTATCATGGTAGATCTACAAGTAGTTTCTGTATTTTTACAGCTAAATGAAGGTGTTAATGTTAGTATGCTGATTACTTGGGAGTCAACCTCACTATTAGTTGCTAGCTACCTGAAGTTCATGCTGCGCCTCCAGGTTTATGGACATAATGGAGATTGTCTAGACATTTATTACCAAGAAAACATTTCTGCGCTTTGCTTAAAGTTGCAGTAAAAATAAAGTAAATACACTATATATACAAAATGATGTGAACACCCCTTCAAATTAGAGGATTTATCTAGTTCAGCTACACCCGTTGCTGACAGGTGTATAAAATCGAGCACACAGCCATAGAATCTCCATATACAAACATTGGCAGTAGAATCAACTTACTGAAGAGCTCGGTGACTTTCAACGTGGCACCGTCATAGGATGCCACCTTTCCAACAAGTCAGTTCATCAAATTTCTACCCTGCTAGAGCTGCCCCGTTCAACTGTAAGTGCTGTTATTTTGAAGTGGAAACGTCTAGGAACAACAACGGCTCGAACGCGAACCGGTAGGCCACACAAGCTCACAAAATGGGACTGAGAAGTGTTGAAGTGCATAGCGCGGAAAAAAGGTCTGTCCTCGGTTGCAACACTCAATACCGAGTTCCAAACTGCCTCTGGAAGCAACTCCGAACTGACTCTGGAAGCAACGTCAGCACAAGAACGGTTTGTCAGCAGCTTCATGAAATGGGTTTCCATGGCCGAGCAGCCGCACACACCATGCGCAATGCCAAGCGTCGGCTAGAATGGTGTAAAGCTCACCGCCATTGGACTCTGAATCAGTGGAAACGTGTTCTCTGGAGTGATGAATCACGCTTCACCATCTGACAGTCTGACGGATGAATCTGGCGGATGCCAGGAGAACACTACCTGCCCCAATGCATAGTGCCAACTGTAAAGTTTGTTGGAGGAGGAATAATTGTCTCTGGTAAATTCTCAGGGTTCTGGCTCGGCCCTTTAGTTCCAGTGAAGGGAAATATTAATGCTACAGCATACAATGATTAAGGATTGATTTATACCAATTAAAAATGAGGGGGTGATTACAGTAGGTCGCCATGGTGGAATCGGACCAGGTTGGACATTTTGCCATGACAACAGGGTTATCACTCCGACTCTTACAATAAGTTCCATGAGATTTTTAATGACCAAAGAGAGGACACCCTTTTAACAGCCCATCTGAAAGACGGCAACGTACGCAGAGCAATGTCCCCTTAAATGCCCCGGGGCATTGGGCTCTACCTCCTACGGGTCCTCCAACATCACTTCTAGCAGGATCTGGTTCCCCAGATCCTGCTAGCTTCAGAGGCAAGCCAGCAGTGGGATGTAGGGTGGTATGCTGCTGTATTCTGATTTCAATTACTGTAAAATCTACTATGAACAAAATTGTGACTAATCCTTAAATGGGATTTGAACTAATAACCCATTGCTCGCTACAACCTGTAATATCCTGCTACGGTGCAGCTACACCAGCAGATCTTTGAGCATAATGGAGATATGGCCACAGACGTATTGACATGAATGCATTTCTGCAATTTGCCCAGAAACTTGTAAGTAATTGTACAATTATCACCACCAATGTATGGACCCATCAGCATAAAAGTAGCAGTGCTCAAGGACACTTGACAGTATACAATAACTACTTGCGGTTTTGAACTTGCAACCTCTTGGTTGGGAGTGCATTGATGTATTTGCAGTGCCGCCAGGTTTATACTTCTTGCTTGGAACATACATCCACCGGCCAGTTTATTAGGTAAACCCATCTAGTACCGGGTTGGACCTGATAGGAGTGGAACACGGTGTGGTAGTCTGCTGCAATAGCCCATCCGTGACAAGGATCAACGAGTTGTGGGTTTTGAGATGATGTTCTGCAAACCACTGTTGTACTGCGCTGTTATTTGTCTGTTTCTGGACTGCCTGTTAGCCTGCACAATTCTTGCCATTCTCCTTTGACCTCTTACCCACAGGACTGCCGCTGACTGGAATTTTTTTGTTTGTTGTCGCACCATTTATATTAACACACTCAAAAAATAAGGGTATGATTAGGGTACAGTGTTGTTCCCTGGGGTACAAAAAGGTCAAAAGGTACACTTCACAGCTACACTTATAATAACTCACATGGCAGAGTTCGGTACCTTGTAGGTATGGGATATTTTTCTACCCAATATTTTGAATACAAGGTACTAAACAAAAATAAACGCAACATGCAACAATTTTAAAGATTTTACTGAGTTAGAGGAAATCAGTCAATTGAAATAAATTCATTAAGCCTTAATCTATGGATTTCACTTTACTGGGCAGGGGCGCAGCCATGGGTGGGCCTGGGAGGGCATAGGCCCACCCACTGGGGAGCCAGGCCTAGCCAATCAGAATGAGTTTTTCCACACAAAAACGCTTTATTACAGACAGAAATACTCCTCAGTTTTATCAGCTGTCCGGGTAGCTGATCTCAGACGATCCCGCAGGTGAAGAAGCTGGATATGGAGGTCCTGGGCTGGCGTGGTTACACTTAGTCTGCGGTTGTGAGGGCGGGAACATTTTCTAAAACAATGTTGGAGTTGGCTTGTGTTAGAGAAATGAACTTTCAATTCTCTTGCAACACCTCTGGTGGACATTACTGCAGTCAGCATGCCAAATGCAGGCTCCCTGACACGCCCTGACCAGCAGATGGAGCTGGTGTAGTAGTTTGGGGGTCAGGACGTGGCAGTCTGGTGTGTGTCTTGTGACTCCTGATCAGGAACAGCTGGGAATCGTTGTTCCTGATTGGGAGTCACATATGTAGGAGTTGTTTGTCACTGGGGTTTGTGGGGAATTGTTCTGTGTTGAGCCTATGCGTTGCCAGACTGTTTGTTGGTTGTTCGTTCATTCTCATAGTTTGTTATTTTGGCATTCATTTTGATAGTGAATAAAAGTCAAGATGAGCCTGCACATACCTGCTGCGTTTTGGTCCTCTTCTCTCCAGTACGACATTTTTATGGATGAGTACAACATATTGTATGACACTCCCTCAAAACTTGAGACATCTATGGCATTATATTGTCTGACAAAACTGCACATTTTAAAGTGGCCTTTTATTGTCCCCAGCACAAGGTGCACCTGTGTAATGATCATGCGGTTTAATCAGCTTCTTGGTATGCCACACCTGTCAGGTGGCTGGATTATTTTGGCGAAGGAGAAATGCTCACTAAGAGGGATGTAAACAAATTTGTGCACAACATTTGAGAGAAATAAGCTTTTTGTGCATATGGCAAATTTATGGGATATTTTATTTCAGCTCATGAAACATGGGACCAACACTTTACATGTTGTATTTATATTTTTGTTCAGTATAGGTGGGGGCAATGTACTGGTTGGGGCTCATTAGCATATTTGGGGGCGTGGTCAAATATATGTATATTTGTGCTAACCGTCAGTGGAAGTGTTGGAGCAGTTTAAGTTATGCTAGTTGAGCAACTTTTTACACTATTTTGCAAATGTTGCAAGAGAGTGCGTTAGTATTAATCTCCACTGTGAAGAGGTTATTATGCAATATCTAGTAACTTAATGGGAACTTGTTGCTAGAGGTTGCTGAGAATTTTTGTGTCATAACTGGAAACTATTTATCAGTACGTTAGTGTGAAAGTCCCAATAACTCACTGGCAAAAAAACCTACAGGGCACTTGCTACCACTAGCAATACTTACCATTAGCATACTATGCTTTCACTGATGTTTCTGTTGACAACATGCACATCACTTGCTGATTGGCAGCATACTGAAGGTTGCATGTCTCCCATGAATGGGAATGTCATCCCAGTTAATGTGCTCTGTTGTATTCTGTTCATACACATCAAGCTTGTACACTGTCAGTTTTGCAGCCTTGTTAAAGTGCATGTGATACTATCAGAACCATATGATATTTCATACAGTAGTTAGTTACCATGTTACTGCAATGCTCACTTACCTAAGAGACTGTCAATGAATGTGAATTTTACAATAACCACTTGCAACTAGTTGACAGTAATTTATTGCAAATTAAACATGAACTTCATGTTTACCAGCTGTCATGAAGCTTTTGAAAGAAGCACATGAACCTCTTGACGGTCGCCTAGGATAGGGGGCGCTACAGCGATTTTTGAAAAAAATTCGTGCCCATTTTAAACGGCCTCCTACTCAAACTCAGAAGCTAGGATATGCATATAATTAATACTTGTGGATGGAAAACACCCTAAAGTTTCTAAAACTGTTTGAATGGTGTCTGTGAGTATAACAGAACTCATATGGCAGTCAAAACCCCGAGAACGATCGTAACAGGATGTGGAATTCTGAATTGCGGACTCAACTTCATCACTTTGCCTATAAATCACACCGTGAGCAATGGTTCATTGAGCACTTCCTATTGCTTCCACTAGATGTCCCCAGTCTTTACAAGGTGGTTTGAGTCTCCTACTGTGAAAACTGACAGAATGAGAGGCTGTGGAAAGTGGTCACATGAGGAGGGCCATCACCATTATGACGCCGGCGCCCCTGGCTACCCTCGCCTTTCGAAACGTTTAGAAAGACAATGCAATCGTCCCCCTTGAATCTTATTAGAGCTGTGGTTGAAAAAGGCCCTAAAGATTTATGTTATACAATGTTTGACATGTTTGAACGAACCTAAATACAAAAAAAAAGCATTTTATTGAAAGAGGAGTCCCGCGGCCGACGGAACTTTTGGAGCTGCCTTCAGAAGGCGCTAACAAGAACAAGCTATTGGGACGTAAAGGATTAACTTTTTCGAACGAAAATACATTTGTTGTGGACCTGGGATTCCTGGAAGTGCTTTCTGATGAAGATAATCAAAGGTAAGGGATTATTGACAATAGTATACAAGAGTAGATTTGATATGCGATTGTTCCAAGATGGCGCTGACCTGTAACGGTAGCCGATTTTTTTCTGAGTATCGCATCCCCTTTTATCGCAAAGTGTGATTACTCAGTAAAGTTATTTTTAAATCTGACATTACAGGTGCTTTCAAGAGATATTCATCTATAAATCTTAGAATGACAATATTACATTTTAAAAATGTTTTCGAATAGTAATTTAGTAAATTGTAGCGCTGTTTCACCGGATGCATTTGAGGGAAAATAGTTAGTCAACGTTACGCACCGATGTAAAATGCTGTTTTTATATATAAATATGAACTTTATCGAACAAAAGAATGCATGTATTGTGTAACATGATGTCCTAGGAGTGTCATCTGATGAAGATTGTCAAAGGTTAGTGCTGCATTTAGCTGTTTTTTGGTTATTTGTGATGCATGTGGTTGGTCGGAAAATGGCTATGTGGCTACTTTTACGATATACTCCTCTAACATAATCTAATGTTTTGCTTTTGCTGTAAAGCCTTTTTGAAATCGGACAACGTGGTTCGATTCAGGAGAGGTGTATCTATAAAACGATATAACATAGTCCTATATTTCAAAAATATATATATTAAATTTCATTATGCTAATGGTAATAGCATTTTTCGCTGGATGTCCGCTGGATGTCCATCCCGAGCCCGCCCAGAGGTTAACCTCTAAACAGTGCAACTTTAGCCTGTGACAAGTTCTTACAACAATAGCATAATTGACATGGATGCTCAACCTTGATCAACAAAACTATAAAACCACTAAAACTGGTACAACAATTCCACTGATGGTTGGCACAAATGTAACATATTTTAGACCATGCCCCCAAATATGCCAATGATCCCCGTCAGCACATTGCCCCCACCTAAATTTCAAATTGCAGTAATGATTGTACCTAATCCGGCGTTCTTAACCAAGTGAGAATTTACCACGTGACTGGGAAAAATCCAATTGAATGGCCTTCCAACTAGAAAACTCAGCAAACTTAACATGTGTAAATATTTCTATGAATATAACAACATTGAACAACTGAGACATAAACTGAACAATTTCCACAGACGTGACTAACAGAAATTGAATAATGTGTCCCTGAACAAAGCGGGATGAAAATAAAAAGTAACAGCCAGTATCTGGTGTGGCCACCAGCTGCATTAAGTACTGCAGTGCATCTCCTCCTCATGGATTGCACCAGATTTGCCAGTTCTTGCTGTGACATGCTACCCTGCTCTTCCACCAAGGCACCTGCAAGTTCCCGGAAATTTCTGGGGGGAATGGCCCTAGCTCTCACCCTCCGATACAACAGGTCCCAGACGTACTCAATGTGATTGAGATCCGGGCTCTTCAACATTCCTGTCTTGCAGGAAATCCCACAGAGAACAAGCAGTACGGCTGGTGGCATTGTCATGCTGGAGGGTCATGTCAGGATGAGCCTACAGGAAGGGTACCACATGAGGGAGGAGGATGTCTTCCCTGTAACGCACAGCGTTGAGATTGCCTGCAATGACAACAAGCTCAGTCCAATGATGCTGTGACACACCGCCCCAGACCACAAATCGATCCCGCTCCAAAGTACAGGCCTCGGTGTGACGCTCATTCCTTCGACGATAAATGCGAAACCGACCATCACCCCTGGTGAGACAAAGCCGCGACTAGTCAGTGAAGAGTATTTTTTGCCAGTCCCACCTACGTGTATGGGTATGTTTTTTATCCAGCCGTGTCAATACTGCCACCTAGCCCTAACAGGTTAATTGTTTATGGTTCATTGAAGAAACATGGGAAACCGTGTTTAACCTCTTATGGCTAGGGGGCAGTATTTTCACGGCTGGATAAAAAACGTACCCGATTTAATCTGGTTACTAATCCTACCCAGTAACTAGAATATGCATATACTTATTATATATGGATAGCAAACACCCTAAAGTTTCTAAAACTGTTTGAATGGTGTCTGTGAGTATAACAGAACTCAAATGGCAGGTCAAAACCTGAGAGATTCCTTTACAGGAAGTGGCCTGTCTGACCATTTCTTGAACTTCTTTGCCATCTCTATCTTTTACAAAGGATCTCTGCTCTAACGTGACACTTCCTACGTCGTCCATGGGCGCTCAGAGCCCGGGAAAAAACAGAATGTCGTCATCCCAGCCCCAGGCTGAAACACATTATCGCCTTTCTCAAGTGGCCGATCAAGGGACTGTGGGTTTAGGCGCGTGACCTGGCTGCCCCCGTCTTTGTGATTTTTTCCTCTGTTTGCCGAAAAGGAGATTCCCGGTCGGAATATTATCGCTTTTCTACGAGAAAATGGCATAAAAATTGATTTTAATCAGCGGTTGACATGCTTCGAAGTACGGTAATGGAATATTTAGAATTTTTTTGTCACGAATTGCGCCATGCGCACGACCCTGATTTACCATTTTGGATAGTGTCTGGGACGCACGAACAAAACGCCGCTATTTGGATATAACGATGGATTATTTTGGACCAAACCAACATTTTGTTATTGAAGTAGCAGTCTGACGAAGACAACAAAAGGTAATCAAACTTTTATAATAGTAAATCTGCTATTGGTGAGTGCTAAACTTGCCGGGTGTCTAAATAGCTAGCCCGTGATGGCTGGCCTATGTACTTAGAATATTGCAAAATGTGCTTTCACCAAAAAGCTATTTTAAAATCGGACATATCGAGTGCATAGAGGAGTTCTGTATCTATAATTCTTAAAATAATTGTTATGCTTTTTGTGAACGTTTATCGTGAGTAATTTAGTAAATTTTTAGCAAATTCCTCCGGAATTCTGAACGTCACATGCTAATGTAAAAAGCTGTTTTTTGATATAAATATTAACTTGATTGAACAAAACATGCATGTATTGTATAACATAATGTCCTAGGTGTGGCATCTGATGAAGATCATCAAAGGTTAGTGCTGCATTTAGCTGTCTTCTGGGTTTTTGTGACATTATATGCTAGCTTGAAAAATGGGTGTGATTATTTCTGGCTTGGTACTCTGCTGACATAATCTAATGTTTTGCTTTCGCTGTAAAGCCTTTTTGAAATCGGACAGTGTGGTTAGATAAAGGAGAGTCTTGTCTTTAAAATGCTGTGAAATAGTCATATGTTTGAAAAATAGAGGTTTTTGTATTTTTGAGGAATTTGTAATTCGCGCCACGCCTATCATTGGATATTGGAGAAGGTGTTCAGCTAGCGGAACGTCTAGATGTAAGAGGTTAATTAACCTGTTAGGGCTAGGGGGCAGTATTGACACGGCTGGATAAAAAACGTACCCGATTTAATCTGGTTACTACTCCTGCCCAGTAACTAGAATATGCATATAATTATTGGCTTTGGATAGAAAACACCCTAAAGTTTCTAAAACTGTTTGAATGGTGTCTGTGAGTATAACAGAATTCATATGGCAGGCAAAACCTGAGAAGATTCCATGCAGGAAGTTGCCTGTCTGACAAGTTGTGTTTCATCTGGGCTCTTTTTATTGAAGATTTAGGATCTTTGCAATAACGTGATACTTCCTACGGCTCCCATAGGCTCTCAGAGCCCGGGAAAAAGCTGAAGCATATCGAGGCAGGCTCTGGCTGAAACACATTATCGCGTTTGGCAAGTGGCCGCTCAGAGTACTGTGGGCTTAGGCGCATGCCCAATTCGACCGAATGCTTTATTTTCTTTCCTCTGTTTACCTAAATGCAGATTCCCGGTCGGAATATTATCGCTTTTTTTACGAGAAAAATGGCATAAAAATGGATTTTAAACAGCGGTTGACATGCTTCGAAGTACGGTAATGGAATATTTCGATTTTTTTGGTCACGAATTGCGCCATGCTCGTCACCCTTATTTACCCTTTCGGATAGTGTCTTGAACGCACGAACAAAACGCCGCTGTTTGGATATAACTATGGATTATTTTGAACCAAACCAACATTTGTTATTGAAGTAGAAGTCCTGGGAGTGCATTCTGACGAAGACAGCAAAGGTAATAACATTTTTCTGACTTTTCTGAGTGCTAAACTTGCTGGGTGTCTAAATAGCTAGCCCTGTGATGCCGGGCTATCTACTGAGAATATTGCAAAATGTGCTTTCACCGAAAAGCTATTTTAAAATCGGACATATCGAGTGCATAGAGGAGTTCTGTATCTATAATTCTTAAAATAATTGTTATGCTTTTTGTGAACGTTTATCGTGAGTAATTTAGTAAATTCACCGGCAGTGTTCAGTGGGAATGCTAGTCACATGCTAGTGACATGCTAATGTAAAAAGCTGTTTTTTTTATATAAATATGAACTTGATTGAACAAAACATGCATGTATTGTATAACAATGTCCTAGGGTTGTCATCTGATGAAGATCATCAAAGGTTAGTGCTGCATTTAGCTGTGGTTTGGGTTTATGTGACATTATATGCTAGCTTGAAAAATGGGTGTCTGATTTTTTCTGGCTGGGTACTCTGCTGACATAATCTAATGTTTTGCTTTCGTTGTAAAGCCTTTTTGAAATCGGACAGTGTGGTTAGATTAACGAGAGTCTTGTCTTTAAAATGGTGTAAAATAGTCATATGTTTGAAAAATTGAAGTAATAGCATTTCTAAGGTATTTGAATAACGCGCCACGGGATTACACTGGCTGTTACGTAGGTGGGACGATTTGGTGCCACCTATCCTTGAGAGGTTAAACCCTTTACAATGAAGATCTGTGAGGTTATTTGGATTTTTACGAATTATCTTTGAAAGACATGGTCCTGAAAAACGGATGTTTCTTTTTTTTGCTAAGTTTAGTTACTAGTGGAAAATGCCTAGAGTGGAAAATCATCCCTGAGCTCCAACTTCTCCCACATGCAGACCTCGGACATCCCCTACTAATGAAATTACCTCAATAACAGCATTTGCCGTTATCTGCAGTTAAATGTAACATTTTTTTTCTTAAAAGCTATCTATTAATGTCACGCCCTGACCATAGTAAGATGTTAATTTCTATGGCAGAGTAGGTCAGGGCGTGACAGGGGTGTTTTGTGTTTTTTTCTATGTTTTTTATTTCTATGTTTAGAGTCTAGTTTTTCTATTTCTATGTTGTTTTTTGGGGGGATGATCTCCAATTAGAGGCAGCTGGTCCTCGTTGTCTCTAATTGGAGATCACACTTAAGTAGGGTTTTTTTCCACCTGTGTTTGTGGGTAGCTGTCTTCTGTTTAGTCTATGTACCTGACAGAACTGTGCGCTTTTGTTTTTTCTCTTTGTTATTTTTCCTTTAGTGTTTTGCGTTATAAATAATCATCATGAGCAATCAACACGCTGCGCTTTGGTCCCCTCTCTACGATAGCCATTACAGAACTACCCACCACCAAAGGACCAAGCAGCGTGTTCAGGAATGGACCTGGGAAGAAATTCTGGACGGGAAAGGACCTGGGAGTCAAGCTGGGGAGTATTGCCGCCCGAGGGAGGAGATTGAGGCAGCAAAAGCAGAGCGGCATTATTATGAGGCACTATACCAACCACGAGGCAAGTGCGAGAGACAGCGGGGGGGCACACGGGGAGATTGGCAGAGTCAGGTTGGAGACCTGAGCCAACTCCCCATGCTTACCGTGGGGGGCGAGTGATCGAGCAAGCACCGTGTTATGCTGGGATGCGCACTGTGTCACCAGTGCGCAGCTACAGCCCGGTGTGCTCGGTGCAGGCTTCCCACAGTTGTCGTGCTAGAGTTGGCATTCAGCCAGGAAGGAGTGTGCCTGCTCAGCGTTCCTGGTCTCCGGTGCGTCTCTTCGGCCCAGGTTATCCTGCGCCAGCTCTACGCACGGTACCCCCAGTTCGCCAGCACAAACCTGTGCGACCTGTTACAACACCCCGCGCTTGCCGGGCTACGGGGGTTATCCAGCCAGGACGGGTTGTACCAGCCATAAGCTCCGGACCTCCAGTGCGCCTCCACGGCCCAGTATACCCTGTGCCTGCTCTGCGCACCCGGCCTCCAGCGACGTTCCCTAGTCCAGAACTCCCAGCAACGTTCCCTAGTCCGGTGAGACCTATTCCAGCTCCACGAAAGAAGCCTCCAGTGATGATCTATGGTCCGAAGCATGTAGAGATGATCCATGGCACGAAGCCTCCAGTGATGATCCATGGCCCGGAGCCTGTAGGGATGATCCATGGCCCGGAGCCTGTAGGGATGATCCATGGCCCGGAGCCTGTAGGGATGATCCATGGCACGAAGCCTCCAGAGATAATCCATGGCCCGGAGCATGTAGGGATAATCCATGGCCCAGAGCCTCCAGTGATGATCCATGGCCCGGAGCCTCCAGTGATGATCCATGGCCCGGAGCCTCCAGTGATGATCCATGGCCCGGAGCCTCCAGTGATGATCCATGGCCCGGAGCATCCAGTGATGAACCATGGCGCGGAACCTGTAGTGATGATCCATGGCGCGGAACCTGTAGTGATGATCCATGGCGCGGAACCTGTAGTGATGATCCATAGCACGGAGCCTCCAGCGACGCTCCCCGGTCCAGAGCCTCCGGCAATGATCTACAGTCCGGTGGTACTAAAGCAGAGGGATCAGCGGGTGGAGCGGGGGTTACATCCTGAACCGGAGCTGCCTCCTCTGCTGGAGGATAAGGTTATGTGGACTGCACTAGAGCCGCCATAAACAGGAGTTACCCACCCTACCCTCCCTTTTGTTTTTGTTTGTGTTTTGTTTAGTGGCATTCGGAGTCTGCACATTTCTATGGTAGAGTAGGTCAGGGCGTGTTTTGTGTTTTTTCTATGTTTAGAGTCTAGTTGTTCTATTTCTATGTTTTTTGGGGGGATGATCTCCAATTAGAGGCAGCTGGTCCTCGTTGTCTCTAATTGGAGATCATACTTAAGTAGAGTTTTTTTCCACCTGTGTTTGTGGGTAGTTGTCTTCTGTTTAGTCTATGTACCTGACAGAACTGTGCGCTTTTGTTTTTTCTCTTTGTTATTTTTCCTTTAGTGTTTTGCGTTATAAATAATCATCAAGAGCAATCAACACGCTGCGCTTTGGTCCCCTCTCTACGATAGCCATTACAATTAATATGGTTTTAAAACTCTAATTTGTTTAGAAGCATGATAGCTGTACTTTTAGTTTATGGTAGACCCAGCTTGTTGGCCATTAGCCAATTGGTGTTTCAAAGCACATAAATGCATCCAACTGGTAGTTATGACTTCACAAATGATAAATTCTGACCCCCCACATGGTTATGAACGTAGCATTATATTGAATATATTTGGTAGAGAATTGTACAATTATACTAGATTATCCACAAAATGTACCTTAGCCTGTCTGGGCCAGTGGGACGTTTGCGTCCCACCCTAGTCAACAGCCAATGGAATCGCGTCGCGCGAAATACAAATACCTCATAAATGCTATAACTTCAATTTCTCAAACATATTACTATTTTACACCATTTTATAGATACACCTCTCCTGAATCGAATCACGTTGTCCGATTTCAAAAAGGCTTTACAGCAAAAGCAAAACATTAGATTATGTTAGGAGAGTACCCTGCCAAAAATAATCACACTGCCATTTTCAAAGCAACTAGCATGCATCACAAATACCCAAAACACAGCTAAATGCAGCACTAACCTTTGACAATCTTCATCAGATGACACTCCTAGGACATCATGTTACACAATACATGCATTTTTTGTTCGATAAAGTTCATATTTATATATAAAAACAGCATTTTACATCGGCGCGTGATGTTCAGAAAATATTTTCCCTCAAATGCTTCCTGTGAACCAGCGCTACAATTTACAAAATTACTATTCGAAAATATTATTAAAATTTTAGATTGTCATTCAAAGAATTATAGATTAACATCTCGTGAATGCATCCGCATTGCCAGATTTAAAAATAACACTACTGGGAAATCACACTTTGCAATAAACGAGGTGCTATGCTCAGAAAAATAGGCTACGCGATACAGGTTAGCGCCATCTTGGAACCATCTAAAATCAAATATACTATTGTAAATATTCCCTTACCTTTGATTATCTTCATCAGAAGGCATTTCCAGGAATCCCAGGTCCACAACAAATGTAGTTTTGTTCGAAAAAGTTAATAATTTATGTCCCAATAGCTCCTTCTTATTAGCGCGTTCCGAAGGCTACTCATAATGTACGAGGCGCGCGGGACTTTTCGTCACGAATGTGCAAAAAATATATATTTACGTTCGTTCAAACATGTCAAACGTTGTATAACATAAATCTTTATCAGAGCTTCAATAATATTCAAGGCGGACGATTGCATTGTCTTACTAAACGTTTCGGAACGAGAGGGTACCCACGTGCGCCCGCGTCATAGTAGTAATGGCCGTCCACTATGACCAACTTTCCAGGCCTCTCGTTCGGTCAGTTTTTACCGGAGAAGACTCAAACCACTTTGTAAAGACTGTTGACATCTAGTGGAAACCTTAGGAAGTGCTAAATTAATCCTAACTCACGGTGTGTTTCATAGGCAAAGTGTTGAAGGTGATTCCACAAATCAGATTTCCACTTCCTGCATGGAATCTTTTCAGGGTTTGGCCTGCCATATGAGTTCTCTTATACTCACAGACACCATTCAAACAGTTTTAGAAACTTTAGAGTGTTTTCCATCCAAATCTACTAATTATATGCATATTCTAGTTTCTGAGCAGGAGTAGTAACCAGATTAAATCGGGTACGTTTTTTATCCGGCCGTGCAAATACTGCCCCCTAGCCCTAACAGGTTAACCTCTTACATCTAGACGTTCCGCTAGCGGAACACCTGCTCCAATATCCAATGATAGGCGTGGCGCGAATTACAAATTCCTCAAAAATACAAAAACCTCTATTTTTCAAACATATGACTATTTTACAGCATTTTAAAGACAAGACTCTCCTTTATCTAACCACACTGTCCGATTTCAAAAAGGCTTTACAGCGAAAGCAAAACATTAGATTATGTCAGCAGAGTACCCAGCCAGAAATAATCAGACACCCATTTTTCAAGCTAGCATATAATGTCACAAAAAACAAAACCACAGCTAAATGCAGCACTAACCTTTGATGATCTTCATCAGATGACACACCCTAGGACATTATGTTATACAATACATGCATGTTTTGTTCAATCAAATTCATATTTATATCAAAAACCAGCTTTTTACATTAGCATGTGACGTTCAGAACTAGCATAAATCCGGTGAATTTACTAAATTACCCACGATAAACGTTCACAAAAAACAGAACAATTATTTTAAGAATTATAGATACAGAACTCCTTTGTGCAATCGAGGTGTCCGATTTTAAAATAGCTTTTCGGTGAAAGCACATTTTGCAATATTCTGAGTAGATAGCCCAGCCATCACGGCTAGCTATTTAGACACCCACCAAGTTTAGCCCTGACCAAACTCCGATTTACTATTAGAAAAGTTTGATTACCTTTGGTGTTCTTCGTCAGAATGCACTCCCAGGACTGCTACTTCAATAACAAATGTTGGTTTGGTTCAAAATAATCCATAGTTATATCCAAATAGCGGCGTTTTGTTCGTGCGTTCAAGACACTATCCGAAGTGTAAATAAGGGTCACGTGCACGACGCATTTCGTGACAAAAAAATTCTAAATATTCCATTACCGTACTTCGAAGCATGTCAACCGCTGTTTAAAATCAATTTTTATGCCATTTTTCTCGTAAAAAAAAGCGATAATATTCCAACCGGAAAAGCGTGTTTACATACAAAAGAGAGAGAAAATAAAAGCATGGGATCCCCTCGTGCACGAGCCTGAGTCTCATAGTACTGTGACTGGCCACTATCCAAACGCGCTGTTTTTCTGCCAGGGGCTGCCTCGATATCATTCAGCTTTTTGCCGCCTTCTGAGAGCCCATGGGAGCCGTAGGAAGTGTCACGTAACAGCA
Source organism: Salmo salar (assembly GCF_965601325.2). Lineage (NCBI taxonomy): Eukaryota > Metazoa > Chordata > Actinopteri > Salmoniformes > Salmonidae > Salmo > Salmo salar. The sequence goes on from NC_138319.1 coordinate 9,020,855, forward strand.
GAGATCCCCTGTATTGGATAGAGATAATCAAGAAGGCCAAGAAATGGTCAGACAGGGTACTTCCTGTACAGAATCTTCTCAGGTTTTGGCCTGCCATTTGAGTTCTGTTATACTCACAGACACCATTCAAACAGTTTTAGAAACTTTAGGGTGTTTTCTATCCAAAGCTAATAATTATATGCATATTCTAGTTTCTGGGCAGGAGTAATAATCAGATTAAATTGGGTACGTTTTTTTATCCGGCCGTGAAAATACTGCCCCCTAGCCATGCATTTGCATGTGTTATCGTTGTTCAGCTAAAGTACGAACCAACCTGGGATTTGAATTCACAATCTCTGGATTTGAATTACACTGACCTTTCTGCTGCACCACAAAGTCTGTAACGGTCCAATACACATTAATTACCTATTCTCTTTTGCACTTACTAAAAGAGTAGCAGCTGCACTGCTATTTTAGTTGTCATTTATTCTGACTATTCTCTCATCACTAATTTAATTGACTTATTTCAGCATTTGAGGGTTTTCTGTATTTTTGCTGAATGCTGATTTGGCATATTATTCTGTTTTGATGTTACTCCTGACTCGCTATGATAAATATAAGCGTGTATTTTTAACAAAGCTGAGATTTACTTTGAAGTACAAAGTGTAGGAATACAGGAATACAGGTGGAATCTGTTATTGACACAGACATGGTGGCGTAGCAGGAAGATTAGAATGCAGGGTACCAAGAGGTTGTGAGTTCAAATTCCAGGTAAGGACATGTTGAATAATAATTATCGTATAAATAAACACGCAATGTAGTCAAATACGTAAGATTAAAGCACTGTGTGTATCATAAAGACTATTTTTGTTTGCAGGGCATCTGTGAAATCCCATGTGAAACTTTGAATCCACATGTGAAAGGTTTTGCGATCACGTAAAAATCCACATCAACACGTGAAGTGTTCCAAAACGCATGCTTTTACATGATTTCATCTTGTGATTTTCCATACGGGTGAGACAGACAACCATGGTTCAGTCAGAGCCATGACACTGGTGTCAGTGATACAGTATGTCCTGCATAGGTTAATTTACATTCCTAGTAATGAAACTCTAACTCTAGGCTGAATGGGGGGATTTTTTTTTAAATTGAGATTAATTGTTAAAAAAGCATTATAGGTATGGGAATGAGTACCTGATGTGCCTGGGATATGAACCAACATCCCTCTGGACATCCCTGCTCCTATCAGTGCAGTGGAAAGCTGTTCTTTGCTTTAATTCTGGAGGACAATGTAATTTAAATGTGTGATGCATCACTCAAGGCTTTGTTATGGCCATCTACCCTGGAGCCTGTAAATGAGTGATGTTGCTGCAGGGGCTAAGGGAGTTTGGGACATCTTATGGACGATTGTGTGTGTCCCAAATGGTATCCTATGCCTTATTTAGTACACTAAAGTACGATTCCCCCTTTTTAATGTTATATCAAATTTGTGCATCTCTGAGCGATGTTCTATCGATTCCTGGGGTCATTTCATGTTTTCATGTGTATATGAGCTATTCGCCATTCAAGCAGGCAGAAATACAGTAGGTATGACGTGCTAAAGCAATTCCTTGTTCCAATCTCTCACCCTTAGTCTCACATGTCTGTACCATAAAATAACACAACGACAATGAGATGCAAGCAACCACAAATGTGTTCAGTTTACATCCCTACAGCCCCATCATCATCTGCATCCCAATTGGCACCCTATTCCCTGTATAGTGCACTAATTTTCACCTTTTGACCCCTCCCTCAGTCCCTTTCATAGCACACAGCAAATTGGCCAGTGTTGTTTTTTCAGTGTAACATTTCTAGTGTTGATTCAAGGCTTTCATTAACACTGTAAAGAGTTAAATGAACACTCAGTGGTGTAAAATAACCTGAGTGTTGGTGTTCATAACCCGAGTTTAACCAAAACCACACCCATGCTCTAGGTAGGTTTTTTTTTATTGTTTGTTTCAATATCTATGTTTTTACATGTAAATTGTTTGATTCGTCCCATGCCACTCAAACGTCAATAACACATATGTTTCTAAACTATTCTGTTTCTTGGATTTATTGCACCCGTTACTGAAATGGTTGTTCCAGTTTCGATGTTTAAACATTCTGTCTGGATTCCAATAGGAATAACACATCACTTTGCAAGCCAGCATAATGTGATTTGCAGGCCTGATGTGGCCTGTGAACTAGGAGTTTCAGACTGTATTAGGGTGAAACTAGGCCCTCAAAAGAAGGGCTTAGGAAATATGTACCTTGCCTTGCCTTGCCTTATATTAAACAATTTAAATGACAACATATTCACTTACAACAAGATTTCCCAAACTCATTCCTCAGGTCCTCAAGGGGTGGCAGTTTTGTGTTTTGCCCTAACACCACACAGCTGATTTAAATTATCAAAGCTAAATGATTAGTTGATTACTTGAATCAGCTGTGTAATGCTAAGGTAAAAACCCAAGAACTGAGTTTGGAAAACCCTGTCTTAAGATCTCATTTGTTGAAAGCTACCAGACAATGCAAAAATGATGTCTGCCACTAGCAAATACAGTCATGGGTGTTATGGTAACTCTCAAATTCACTCGAAAGGCACCCTGGGAAATATGCAAATAAGGCTTAAAACTATTCAATTCCGATTCTGGAGGCCAAAACCTTTCTGGTTTTGTAAAAAACATAACATTTATGGTTCTTCAGAGACCCTAAAATGGTTTTCCTATGGCATCTCTCTCAAGAACCTAATCTGGTTCCAACTTGCACCTTTATTTTTTTAAGAATGTAGTCATTTAGGATAATCTCCCTAGAGTACATTCCAAATGGCACCATATCCCCTATATAGTGCATGCCTTCTGACAAAAGTAGTACACTATAGGGAATAGGGTGCCATTTGGGATTCCAACAATGCGATGGGAAGGTTGGCCATCCAGCCTCCATATTGCTGCTCCTACTCGTGTGCCAGCTTTGCTCAGTACAGACAAAAATACAATAACACACAACACCACCACACCACCCCTCATCCCAATCCCATCATGCATCCCTCACGGGGGGTTTTGTGCACGGATGAGATCAAGTAAATCATACAGATACTGTATAGTTTAGTGACTGGCATCAGAGTGCTTGCCACTTTTAAAGCAACATTTGTGGGACAGCGCATCACCTTGACATGCAGCATTGGCATATTAATCAGTCCTTCAGCAGAAAGCCCTCTCAACTCATCACTGAAACACACAATCCATCAGTGTAGGAGTTGAACCTGGGTCAACCTGCGTCAAACTGGAAGATCGACGATTAAGATCATCCGACCAATGGGACATTAAAACTGTAATATCTTATGTTTAACCGAGACGTGGCTGAACGACAACGCGGAGAATATAGAGACGGCTGGCTTCTCCATGCATCGGCAGGACATAGCAGCTATCAGGGGTGTGTGTCTATTTGTCAATAACTGCTGGTGCGCCATGTCTAATATTCAAATACATCTCAAGGTATTGCTTGCCTGAGGTAGAATACCTCATGATAAGCTGTAGACCACAGTATTTACCAAGAGAGTTCTCATCTATATTATTTGTAGCGTCTATTTACCACCAAAAACCGATGCTGGCACCAAGACCGGACTCAACGAGCTGTAGAATCAAGAAAATTCTCATCCAGAAGTGGCGCTCCTAGTGGCCGGGGACTTTAATGCAGGCAAACTTAAATCCGTTTTACCTCATTTCTACCAGCCTGTAGAACAAAAAAAAACTCTAGACCACCTTTACGCCACACACAGAGACGCATACAAAGCTCTCCTTCACCCTCCACTTGGCAAATCTGACCATAATTCTATCCTCCTGATTCCTGCTTACAAGCAAAAACTAAAGCAGGAAGTAACAGTGACTCACTCAGTACAGAAGTGGTCAGCTGACAAAGATACTACGCTACAGGACTATTTTGCTAGCACGGACTGGAATATGTTCCAGGATTCATCCAATGGCATTGAGGAGTACACTTCAGTCACCGGCTTTGTCAATAAGTGCGTCGATGATGTCGTCCCACAGTGACCGCACGTACATTTCCCAATCAGAAGCCGTGGATTACAGGCAACATTCGTGCCGAGCTAAAAGCTAGTGCTGCCGCTTTCAAGGAGTGGGACACTAATCCTGACGCTTATAAGAAATCCCGCTATGCCCTCAGATGAACCATTAAACAGGCAAAGCATCAATACAGGAGATCGAAACGTACTACACCGGCTCCGATGCTTGTCGGATGTGGCATGGCATGAAAAATATTATGGACTACAAAAGGGAAACCCAGCCACGAACTTTCCAGTGATGCGAGCCTACCAGACGAGCTAAATGCCTTTTATGCTGGCTTCGAGGCAAGCAACACTGAACCATGCAGGAGAGCACGAGCTGTTCCAGACAACTGTGTGATCACGCTTAGTGTTGTACATTTTGGGGAAAATTCTGAGTTCGAAACTTTCTGTGGGAATTAATGGGAATTAATGGAAACATATGCAAATGAATATTAATACCATTTAAATGTAGATGTTTTTGCATTGGATATATTTACCATATCATATGGAGACAGAAACATACACATTTTACCTTATCATAAGTAGACATAATTTAAAAAGATTAAATCCTTCCAATAGAAATAAAAAAAACAATTTAGTTACGAATTGAACATGGGATGATTTCACTGAACAACAAAAGAAAGGGAATATTGAATGATCCCCAATGATCCATCACATCTCCCAAAAGCGTTTTCAACATACATCTGTAAAATGATAGTGTAGAAACTAAACCTTTGGTTGTCTTCTTCTCAGGCTTCCATGTGTTCTCCCTGGACCTCCTCAATGTCCACCTCTTGAACATCAGACTCTGAGGCCTCATCTTCACTGTCACTTTCTAACCTTGTTGAGGATGGCTCATTGTCAGGATCAAAAAGACTCAAATTTGACAGGATGGCCACCAATTTTTCAACCTTTGTATTGGTCAGCCTGTTCTGTGCTTTGGTGTGTGTGTTCCCAAACAAGGACCAGTTGCGCTCTGAGGTGGCTGATGTTGGTGGGATTTGGAGGAAACAGGGGAAAGAGCCTCAGATCCACAAAGTCCCTTCCACCGGATGGCTGATCGGATATGATGGCACGACTGCCATATTGCATATTATCTCCATCCCAAAGCCATTGCTTGCAAGTGTACTTCGCCAAACTGCCAAGAATCTTACCCTCATCCAGGCCAAGGTGGTGAGACACGGTAGTGATGGCACCATAGGCCTTGTTGATCTCTGCACCAGACAGGATGCTCTTGCCAGCATACTTGGGGTCCAACATATACGCTGCGGCGTGTATGGGCTTCAGGCAGAGGTTTTCACACTTTTTGATGTATTTCAGAACTGCAGTTTCCTCTGCTGGAGCAACAGTGAAGTAGACAGGGCAGTACGGATTTCTTCTCTTACATCTGCAAGCAGAGTCTGAACATCAGACAGGATGGCATTGTCTCCCTCAATCCGTGAAATGGCTACTGCTATAGGTTTCAGGAGTTTCAGGCTGCTTACCACTCTCTCCCAAAATATATCATCCAGGAGGATCCTCTTGATGGGGCTGTCCATATCGTCAGACTGTGATATGGCCATTTCTTGGAGAGACTCCTTCCCCTCCAGGAGACTGTCAAACATGATGACAACACCACCCCAACGGGTTTTGCTGGGCAGCTTCAATGTGGTGCTCTTATTCTTCTCACTGCTTGGTGAAGTAGATTGCTGCTATAACTTGATGACCCTTCAAATACCTAAGCATTTCCTTTGCTCTCTTGTAGAATGTATCCATTGTTTTCAGTGCCATGATGTCCTTGAGGAGCAGATTCAATGCATGAGCAGCACAGCCAACGGGTGTGATGTGAGGGTAGGACTCCTCCACAGACCAAGCAGCCTTCATGTTCACAGCATTGTCTGTCACCAGTGCAAATACCTTCTGTGGTCCAAGGTCATTGATGACTGCCTTCAGCTCATCTGCAATGTAGAGACCAGTGTGTCTGTTCGCCCTTGTGTCTATGCTCTTGTAGAATACTGGTTGAGGGGTGGAGATGATGTAGTTAATTATTCCTTGCCCACGAACATTCGACCACCTATCAGAGATAATTGCAATACAGTCTGCTTTCTCTATAATTTGCTTGACCTTCACTTAATTCTGTTGAACTCTGCTTCCAGCAAATGAGTAGGTAAAGCATGTCTGGTTGAATGGGTGTATGCTGGGCGAAGAACATTCAGAAATCTCTTCCAATGCCTGCGAGCATCAGTGGTGAACCAGTTGCATACACAGCTTGAGCAAGACATTCATCAGCATTTCTCTGACTACGTTCCTACATTGAGTCAAAAAAACTTCTGATTCCAGGAGGACCATGAGCTGTTGCTATCAATAAGGTGTCTGATTCATAATTTTCACCTCGAATAAAAGTAGAGGGACTCTTGTCAGAGGTTGCTTGATGTGAGCACCGAGGGAACTTTATGCACATGGCAAGATGATTCTGCATCTTTGTTGCATTTTTCACATATGATTTGGCACAATATTTGCAAATGTACACAGCTTTTCCTTCTACATTAGCTGCAGTGAAATGTCTCCACACAACAGATAGTGCCCGTGGCATTTTCCTGTAAAGATGAGAAAAAAATGAGTAAAAAAAAAATTATACAATTCCAAATACAGATAAGCAGTTAGATTAAACAACTCCTTTGTAGGATAAATGTTTTAAAATAAAACAGTTGAATTAACACTCAGTTAGCAGGCTCAAGCAAGCTAAAACCCACATGGAAGCAACAATTAACTAGCAGAAATTGGTAACAAGTTATAAATTATTTAAACACACTTTGCTGTAGGCTACTATTTACTAGTTAGCAAAAAATCATGTATGTCGTATAAAATATATTCACCCCACCCAATATTGCAATCAAAACTTACCAGAAAGCATGTAGTCCATGGCTCAGACAGTGTAGTAGTGTGGGCTCAATAGCATCTCATTAGTGTGCATGATCTTGAGAAGCAGCTGTACATGTGATGGAAGAGTGCACTGCACATGTGATGGAAGAATGCACTGTGAATGAAGAGGGTTGCAATTCCATTGAATTGGGGATAGTTTAACCAAAATATGCCACAAGACCTAGAATTGCCTTATGTGTATCCCACAAAAAAGGTTCACTGTTATAAGCTACATTTTTATGAAATTCCCCAAATTCTAGGGCTTAACTTCCCATGGAAAATTTTCAGAAGAATTCCAGAAATTTACAAGAAAGTTTCCAACCCTTTGCAACCCTGACACACTTAAAGGGTTTGAATGCAAATGTTGCATTTCTACAAGAGACTCACTTGAGGACTGGTGAGCATTTTAGGATGCGTAGGGACCAGGTTGGTCAAGTGTTCCACTCTAACTTTCATAGTAAATCAAGTGGTGCTGCCATTTTGGTTGACAATCTAGCTTCTGAGGTTATTGCTGATCCTAAGGGACGATACGTCATAGTAACCAGTAAACTGTTTTCTACCTCTCTCTTGTTTTGGCTAGTGTTTATGCTCCCAATTGGGATGACACGAGTTTAATTTCTTCCTTTTTATCTGCTATACCCAATTTAGATTCCCATTTGTTGATTTTAGGGGGGGGGGGGGGATATCAACTGTACAATGTCCCCAGTTCTTGACAAGTCCTCACAAAGAACTACAGGCCCATCTAAATGTGCCCTACTTATTCAATCTTTTCTTCAGAAATATGCTATGTGTGAGGCCTGGCGTTTCCTACACCCTACAGATAGACAGTATTCCTTTTATTCTCATGTTCATCAAGCATACTCCCGCACTGATTACTTATTTTTGGAGAAAAAACTTCTGCCTAATCTTCGGCGGTGTACTTATGAGAGTATTGTTATTTCTGACCATTCACCATTAGTGCTTGAACTAGAGTTTCCCCAGCGACCTCCTAGGTGTTATGAATGGCGTCTTAACCCCATTTTACTCTCAGATAAGGAGTTTGTCAATTTCATTTCTTCTGATATCACATTATTCCTAGAAATGTATTCAACGCCAGGTATGTCCTGCTCTACCATATGGGAGTCTCTCAAAGCATACCTACGTGGCCAAATTATTTCTTATACAGCCAACCAAAACAAAGCTTGCTCTCAGCGACTTCGGGACCTGCGCGAAGCCGTAGCCACATTGGATGAGAAGTACGCTACAGATCCTTCCTCTGATCTATTTAAAGAGCGCCAACTACTCCAATCTGAATTTGATGAGCTTTCTACCAGGCAAGCTGAACAGTTACTCTTGCGAGCTCGATACAGAGTGTATGAACCTGGCGACAAGGCTAGTAAACTCCTTGCACATCAGGTCCGTAAATCTGAGGCCTCAGGTTTAATCCCACAAATAAGGACCCTGTCTGGTGCCACCACAGTTATACATAAAGAGATCAATGATCAATTCAAACAATTTTACTCTGCGCTATACACCTCTGAATCTCCTCAAGACCCTTTGCTGATTGATTCATTCTTTAATGGTTTGAATATGCCTTCAATTGAATCAGACTCCCATACACCTGAGGAGATTTCAATAGCAGTGTCCACAATGAAAAATGGTAAATCACCGGGTCCGGATGGTTTTCCAACCAAATTTTACAAGACGTTTTCTGGTCTGCTTTACCCATTCTTGTCTCGATTATTTGCAGAGTGCCTTAATACCTCAAAGCTGCCGCCTAGTCTTTATCAGGCTTCAATTTCATTACTATTAAAGAAAAACAAAGACCCCCTGGAATTTAGATCCCATTTGCCAATCTCGCTTTTAAACTGTGATTATAAAATCCTAGCCAAACTCTTCACCATCCATATGTAAGGCTCGCTGCACCAAGTAATACACTCTGACCAGACTGGCTTTGTGAGAAATAGGCATTTGTTTTTCAATATTAGATGCCTTATGAATATACTGTACTCCCCAGCGTCGGGGTACCCGGAGGTGGTGATCTCACTTGATGCGGAAAAAGCTTCTGACCGCGTTGAGTGGGACTACCTAACAGCTGCCCTTAATAGATTTGGCTTTGGCCTCAAATTCATTGTGTGGATAAAGATTCTTTATTTTTCTCCCATGGCTTCGGTACGGACTAACAACTTGTCCTCTGACTATTTTCCCTTGCACCAATGATCCAGACAGGGTTGTCCACTCTCCCCCTTGTTGTTTGCTTTAGCAATCGAGCCCCTTGCCATCACACTACGCTCTAATGATGCCATTCAAGGTATAATCAGGACGGGCTTAGAGCAGGAAGTCTCGCTATATGCTGACGACCTCCTTTCGTTTATCTCCAATCCTGATGCCTCATTGCCACGTGCCTTATCTGTTCTTAAAAAGTTTGGATCAATCTCAGGGTACAAGCTGAATCTAGGAAAGAGTGATCTTTCTCCTGTAAATAAGGGTGCTTTAAAGTGCTCTTTTACAAGTTTTCAGTTTAGGATTATCCGAGTTAAAGTGACAAGGAAATTTTGTTTCAGGAAAACATTGTTGCTCTAACAGACAGTTTGAAACAATCTTTTACTTTTTGGAATTCGCTACCTCTTTCTCTTATTGGAAGGATTAGTGTCATTAAAATGAATGTGTTGCCCAAATTTTTATATGTATTTCAATGTTTACCCATTTTTATTCCAAAATCTTTTTTTTATTCACTGGATCATGTATTTTATTTGGGATGGCAAGGTACCACGGATTGGTAGAAAACATTTACAGAAGCCTAAGGCATTGGGTGGTTTAGCTCTACCAAATTTTCAGATACTATTGGGCTGCAAATTTCACAGCCCTCTTGTACTGGCTGTTGACTGATCCTACTGGCCATAGACCACTCTGGGTCCAGATGGAGTCTGAATTGTGTAAACCTGCTGCACTTTCTTCTGTGTTGTGCTCGTCTCTCCCAGTGTCCCTAGGCAAAAAGTGTGTCATCCCAATTGTAAAGCAGTCTCTTAAAATTTGGAATCAGTTCCGTTTAGCCTTTAGCATCCGAGGCTTTTCTCTATCAGGCCCAATCAATCAGAACATTTTATTTCCTCCATCTTTAAATGATGAGGCTTTTGGCATCTGGCACTCACTAGGCCTCTCCTCACTAGCCCAATTATTCTTTGATGATACATTTGCCTTTTTTGCTCAGCTACAGGAAATCTCCAGACTAGGAACTTTGTCAGAGCTAACACCTGAATTTCCCCATAGGCCTGCAAATACAGCTATAGAAAGCATCTTTGAGCTGAACAAGCTTCCTAGGGGCGCAATTTCAGATGTATATGCAATCATTAATGACTTACAGAACCCTTCTTTGGTGCCTTTAAAGACTCGATGGGAAAAGGATTTAGGGGAGGAACTTGGGGAAGACACCTGGGAATCTGTGCTGCACAAGGTGCATTCGTCCTCTTTTAGCACTAGACACAGCCTCATTCATTTCAAGGTGGTTCACTGTATCCTCTTGTCCGGGGCAAAACTAGGAAGAATATTCTCTGTTTTTGATCCAACCTGTGTCCGATGTAAAACAGAACCAGCCACACTGTATCATATGTCTTGGTGCTGTCACAAACTGCCAGGTTTGTGGGAATTAATATTTAAATGTTTCTCTGATATATATGACACTGTTATAGATCCGTCTCCCCTTACAGCCCTTTTTGGAGTATTGCCCATAAGTACCCCCCTGTCAAGAATTCAGTTGGACACTGTTGCTTATACAACTCTTTTAGCTAGACGGCTAACACTACAGAACTGGAAAATGGCAGTTCCCCCATCTTGTAAATATTGGGTGAGAGATATGTTGTGCTCTCTGAAGCTAGAAAAAATGTAATTCAGTACATGTGGGAACCCCAAACTGTTTTACGAGGCTCGGGCTCCATTCCGGTCTTAAGGGCTGGATGAGCATTCTTTGTGTTTTTTTTTTTGGGGGGGGGGGGCATTAAGGTTGATGAAGTGCTTATTGATTGTGACCTGCGGATGCCTTGTTCATCTTGCCCGGTCAGAGACTAAAATGTGAGCCTGTTTTGCCCAGTTTTTCTATTTTGGTCACGCTTACATAAATTTTTTTTTTTTTTTAAAGCATTGTAAACTTTGTTTTTGGTCCAGTGAATGGTCGGTCTGTGGCCATGACTGTCTGTGAGTGGCTGCATTTCTCCACCCCTATCCCTTGTCTGTTTACAGGAACAATGGTGAGGTGTCTGCTCTGTCCCTGTACTACAGATTCCCCTTTAACCTTTGTAGCCTTCTGCCCGATGTGTTTAACTTGTCTAAAGTATGGTATGTTAAAAGCTATTATTTTTTAGTTGTATTTTTTCTAGTTGAGTATATTATTTATATTGTTTTGTGTTGTCTTGTATGTACAACTGAATAAACAGAGTTAAACAAATAAAACATTTTGTAACGCCCTGGCCATAGTGAGGGGTTTTTGTTCTTTATTTTGGTTAGGCCAGGGTGTTACATTGGGTGGACGTTCTATGTTAATTTTTCTATGTTTTTGTATTTCTTTGTTTTGGGCCGTGTGTGGCTCCCAATCAGGCACAGCTGTAATTCGTTGTTGCTGATTGGGAGTCACACATAAGGAGCCTGTTTTTCCTTTGGGTTTTGTGGGGGATTGTTTTCTGTCTCGTTCGTGTTTGCACCTGACAGTACTGTTTGGCTGTCGGTTTTCTTGTTTTTTTGTATAGTGTTCTTTTGTCATTAATACATTTCTGAAGATGAACACTAACTCCGCTGCACCTTGGTCTACTCTCTCTTCAGACAGCCGTTACAGAATCCCCCACCAACAACGGACCAAGAAGCGGAGGAAGGAGAAGCGCCAGGAGAGGTTCGTTCAGGATTCCTGGTGATGGGAGGAATTGCTCGACAGAGGTGGACCGTGGGCTCAGGCTGGGGAGTATCGCTATCCACAGTGGGAGATCGAGGCGGCGATAGCTGAGAGGCGCTGGTACGAAGCGAGGGAGCGCAACACGCACGAGAGGCAGCCACACGGGGAGTGTGGCGGAACCAGGAAGCAATTCTGGGCCAACTCCCCGTGCTTACGGCAGGCAGCGTGGTACTGGTAAGGCACCGTGTTATGCTGTGAAGCGCACGGTGTCTCCAGTGCGCGTGCATAGCCCGGTGCGCTATAGGCCAGCCCCCGCAAGTGCCATGCGAGTGCCTGCATCGAGCCAGGACGGATTGTGCCGGCTCAGCGCGTCTGGTCTCCAGTGCGCCTTTTTGGTCCAGGTTATCCTGCACCGGCTCTGCGCATTGTGTCTCCAGGTTGCTGGGAAGGTCCAGTTCGCCCAATGCCTGCGCTCCGCCCGTGCCGGGCCAATGTGGGCATTCAACCTGGAGTGTGGGTAAATAGCCTAAGTACCAGAACTCCAGTGCTCCCCCACAGCCCGGTTTATCCTGTGCCTCCTCCTCGGTCCAGGCCTCCAGTGGGTCTCCCCATCCTGGTCTGTCCTGTGCCTCCTCCTAGGACCAGGCCTCCAGTGGGTCTTCCCATCCTGGTCCGTCCTGTGCCTCCTCCTAGGACCAGGCCTCCAGTGGGTCTCGCCAGTCCGGAGCCGCCAGAGCCGCCCGCCAGTCCGGAGCCGCCAGAGCCGCCCGCCAGTCCGGAGCCGCCAGAGCCGCCCGCCAGTCCGGAGCCGCCAGAGCCGCCCGCCAGAGCCGCCCGCCTGTCCAGAGCCAGCCGCCTGTCTGGAGCCGCCAGAGCCGCCCGCCAGCCTGGTGAGTCCTGTGCCTGCGCCCAGGGCCAGGCCTCCTTCATGTCTCCCCAGCCTGGTGAATCCTGTGCCTGTGCCCAGGGCCAGGCCTCCTTCATGTCTCCCCAACCTGGTGAATCCTGGGCCAGAGCCGCCCGCCAGCCCGGAGCCGCCGGAGCCGCCAGAGCCGCCCGCCAGCCTGGTGAGTCCTGTGCCTGCTCCCATGGCCAGGCCTCCTTCATGTCTTCCCAGCCTGGTGAGTCCTGTGCCTGCGCCCAGGGCCAGGCCTCCTTCATGTCTCCCCTGCCTGGTGAATCCTGGGCCAGAACCGCCGGAGCCGGCCGCCAGCCCGGAGCCGCCAGGATCGCCAGCCGGGTGCAGCCAGAATCACCCGCCAGGCGGGCGTAGTCAGGGTCGCCCACCAGACCTTCGGCGCGGCCAGGGGCGCCACCTAAGTGGGCGACACCGAGGGTGGAGCAGAGGCCACGTCCCGCACGTGAGCCGCGGCCGTAAGAAGGCCCACCCGGACCCTCCCCTTCAGAGTCAGGTTTTGCGGTCGGAGTCCGCACCTTTGGGGGGGGGGGGTACTGTAACGCCCTGGCAATAGAGAGGGGTTTTTGTTCTTTATTTTGGTTAGGCCAGGGTGTTACATTGGGTGGGCATTCTATGTTCATTTTTCTATGTTTTTGTATTTCTTTGTTTTGGGCCGTGTGTGGCTCCAAGTCAGGCACAGCTGTAGTTCGTTGTTGCTGATTGGGAGTCACACATAAGGAGCCTGTTTTTCCTTTGGGTTTTGTGGGGGATTGTTTTCTGTTTCTGTTGTGTGGTTTGCACCGACAGATCTGTTGGCGTTCGTTTGTGTCTTATGTTCAAGTGTTTTGTATTATTAAAATTCAATATGAACACTCACCACGCTGCATCTTGGTCCCCTCTTTCAGATGATCGTTACACATTTTATGAAAAAACATCTACAGCTGCACCATCGAGAGCATCCTGACCAGTTGCATCACCACCTGGTACGGCAACTGCTAGGCATCTGACCATAAGTCATAGACTGTTCTCTCTGCTACCGCATGGCAAGTGGTACCGGATCGCCAAGTCTAGGACCAAAAGGCTCCTTAACAGCTTCTACCCCCAGTCATAAGACTGCTGAACAATTAATCAAATGGCCACCTGGACTATTTACATAGACCCCCCCCCCCCCCCCCCCCATTTGTTTTTACAATGCTGCTACTCGCTGTTTATTATCTATGCATAGTCACTTAAAAAAGTGTGCTTGACTAACCCGTATCCCCGCACATATAGCCTTTTTATTGTTATTTTCTTGTGTTACTTTTAGATTATTTTTTCTTTCACTTTAGTTTATTCAATAAATATTTTCTTAACTCTATTTCTTGAACTGCATTGTTGATTAAGGGCTTGTAAGTAAGCATTTCATGTTAAGGTTGTTAGCACATGTGACAAATACGATTTGATTTGTTTCAGAGTTTAAAAAAACGGTGTGCCCTGGTTTTTGGACAGTCAGGCTGACTGAGCTATGATGAGGGCTGTGTTGTGAGAGTGGGGTGCAACTCAATATTGGGGAGGTGTTCCTAATGTTTGGTATAATCAGTGTTTAGGGGAATTGGGTGATTGGGTGCCGTTTGGGGAATTGGGTGCCGTTTGGGATGCATCCTCAGTAGAGTTGCAAAGGGAGGGTATATTTCCGGAAACTTACCAGTAAGCTACTAGAACTTTCGTAATCTAGTGGCCTTTTAGGGTACAGATTTTCACAGATTACCTTGCAAAAGTATTCAGACCTCTTGGATTGCTTCACGTTTTATTGTGTTACAAAGTGGGATTTAAATGTATCTAATTGTATTTTTTGTCGAGAATCTACACAAAACACATGTTAAAGAGGAAGAATAATTTTTAAAGATTAATACAATAAAGTCACTGAGCTCTTCAGTAAGGCCATTCTACTGCCAATGTTTTCCTATGGATATTGCATGGCTGTGTGATCGATTTTATAATAATTGTATGGACTAATACATTGCAATAGTGTTTAATATGATTTTTTAATGACTACCTCATCTCTGTACCCCACACATACAATTATCTGTAAGGTCCCTCAGTCGAGCAGTGAATGTCAAACACAGATTCAACCACAAAGACCACAGAGGCTTTCCATGGACCTCGCAAAGATGGGTACCTATTGGTAGATTCTTTAAAAAAAAAATTAAGCACATGTTTAATATCCCTTTGAGCATGGTGAAGTTATTAATTACACTTTGGATGGTGTATCAATAACACCCAGTCACTACAAAGATACAGGCGTCCTTCCTAATTCCCAGAGGAAGGAAACCACTCAGGGATTTCACTATGAGGCCAATGGTGACTTTAAAACAGTTAGAGATTAAATGGCTGTGATAGGAGAAAACTGAGGCTGGATCAACAACATTGTAGTTAGTCCACAATACTAATGCAAATTGACAGAGTGAAAAGGAGGCTTGTATAGAATAAAAATATTCCAAAATATGCATCCTGTTTGCAACAAGGCACTAGAGTATTATTGCAAAACAAATGTGGCAAAGCAATTAGCTTTTTGTCCTGAATACAAAGTGTTAAGTTTGGGGCAAATACAATACAACACATTACTGAGTACCACAGCGGTGGCTGCATTATGTTATGGGTATGCTTCTAAATCGTTAAGGACTAGGCAGTTTTTCAGGATAAAAAAAACTGAATGGAGCTAAGCACAGGCAAACTCCTAAAGGAAAACCTGGTTCAGTGTGCTTGCCACCAGACATTGAATTCCCCTTTCAGCAGGACAATAACCTAAAACACAAGGCCAAATCTACCAAGAAGGCAGTGAATGCTCCAATTTGTCAAAGCTTGAACAATTTAGAAAATAATAAATGGGCAAATATTGTACAATCCAGGTGTGCAAAGCTCTTATAGACTTACCCAGAAAGACTCACAGCTGTAATCACTGCCAAAGGTGATTATAAAATGTATTGACTCGGGTTGTGAATACTTATATAAATTAGATATTTCAGTATTTCATTTTCAAGAAATTAGCAAAAATGTCTAAATACAGATTCACTTTGTCATTATGGGGTATTGTGTGTAGATGGGTGAGAAAAAAATATATTTAATCAATTTTGAATTCAGGCTGTAACAACAAAATGTGGAATACGTCAAGGGGTCTGAATACTTTTCGAAGGCAGTTCAAGTATTCAGCTCCCTAAGTCCACCTCTACGGGATCGGTGTCCCCTCCGCAGGACGGTTGAGCTAACGTAGGCTAATGTGATTAGCATAAGGTTGTAAGTAACAAACAAAAAAATCCCAGGACATAAACATATCTGATATGTGCAGAAACCTTAAATTCTTGTTAATCTCACTGCACTGTCCAATTCACTGTAGCTATTACAGTGAAATAATACCATGCTATTGTTTGACGAGGGTACACTATTATGAACTTGAAAATGTTTTAAACTATTTAGGCACATTTGGGCAGTCTTGATACAAGATTTTCAGTATAAAACTTTGCATATACAGTGCTTTGCACAAAATCTAAATTGCGCTTGGGCTGGAATAATACATTATGGCCTTTCTCTTGCATTTCAAAGATGGTACAAAAATAAAATAAAATAACACGTTTTTTTCTTTGTATTATCTTTTACCAGATCTAATGTGTTATATTCTCCTACATTCATTTCACATTTCCACAAACTTCAAAGTGTATCTTTTCAAATGGTAATAAAAATATGCATATCCCTGCTTCCGGTTCTAAGCTACAGGCAGTTAGATTTGGGTATGTCAGTTTAGACGGAAGCAGGTTTTTCTCTAGGAGTTTGCCTGTGCTTAGCCCTATCCCGT
This sequence comes from Salmo salar, assembly GCF_965601325.2. Lineage (NCBI taxonomy): Eukaryota > Metazoa > Chordata > Actinopteri > Salmoniformes > Salmonidae > Salmo > Salmo salar. The sequence continues at coordinate 9,037,404 of NC_138319.1, forward strand.
TTCTTTTTATCCTGAAAAACTCCCTAGTATTTGCTGATGTCAAGCATACCCATACTATAATGCAGCCACCACCATGCTTGAAAATAAGGAGGCAGTTACCTGCATTTAGGCCAAAAGGTATATTCCTTTGACATGTTTCATTTTTGTTCTACTTTATTTCTTTAGTGCCTTGTTGCATACAAGTTGCATGTTTTTGGAATATTTTGTATATGTGTTCTTTTCACTCTGTCATTTAGGTCATTATTATGGAGTCACTACAATGTTGATCCATCCTCAGTTTTCTCCCACACCACAGCCATTGAACTCTGTAGCGGTTTTAAAATCACCAATGGCCTCATGTTAACATTCCTGAGCAGTTTCATTCCTTCCCTGCAACTCAGTTCAGAAGGATGACTTTATCTTTATGCATGGGGGCCAGAGGAAGGTTTAGTAGTAATAATATAAAAATATTAATGTCAACCTCTATTATTTCACACAGTCCATGTAACTTTTTAAGTGATTTGTTAAGCCACATTTTTCTTCTGAGCTAATTTAGGCTTACCTAAACAAAGGGGTTGAATACTTATGCAATGACTGTATTTTAGTTATTGCATTTATCAATCCCAAAAAATAAATACAAAATATTCCACTTTGACATTAAAGTATTTTGTGTATATTGTTGAAACAAAATTACAATTAAATACATTTTAATCCCACTTTGTAACACAATAAAATGTAAAGAAATCAAAAGGGGTCTGAATACTTTTGCAAGGCATTGTATCTCTGGCCCTCTGTGATATTATCACATGTAAAATATATTAAATACTCAAATAAGATGTAATGATAAAGCTGTAAAACACTATCCTAAATATATACAAACCATCAATTTAGTGAATACCATTGCTAATATGAGTGTTTCAGGATTTTTTTTTCGATTTCTTTACACACTCATTTTACTATGTCAGTATGTCTTTGGTGGTAAAAAAAAATGTTGCACCAAACTCGCTTTAGTCTGTCATTAGATGATTTTTTAATTAATTAGCAAATTTTTCTTGAATCCTTATGGTCTATCCACTAGAAACTCATGGACAATATAGACACAGATAATTAATACTAGCTATATACACTACCGTTCAAAAGTTTGAGGTCACTTAGAAATGTCCTTCTTTTTGAAAGAAAATTTAATTTTTGTCCATTAAAATAATATCAAATTGATCAGAAATACAGTGTAAACATTGTTAATGTTATAAATGACTATTGTAGATGGAAACGGCTGATTTTTAATGGAATATCTACATAGGCGTACAGAGGCCCATTATCAGCAACCATCACTCCTGTGTTCCAATGGCACACTGTTCCAAGTTTATAATTTTAAAAGGCTAATTGATCATTAGAAAACCCTTTTGCAATTATGTTAGCACAGCTGAAAACTGTTGTTCTGATTAAAGAAGCAATAAAACTGGCCTTCTTTAGTTGAGTATCTGGAGCATCAGCATTTGTGGGTTTGATTACAGGCTCAAAATGGCCAGAAACAAAGACCTTTCTTCTGAAACACGTCAGTCTATTCTTGTTCTGAGAAATGAAGGCTATTCCATGTGAGAAATTGCCAAGAAACTGAAGATCTCGTACAACGCTGTGTACTACTCCCTTCACAGAACAGCGCAAACTGTCTCTAACCAGAATAGAAAGAGGAGTGGGAGGCCCCGGTGCACAACTGAGCAAGAGGACAAGTACATTAGAGTGTCTAGTTTGAGAAACCGACGCCTCACAAGTCCTCAACTGGCAGCTTCATTAACACCAGTCTGAATTTGAACAGTGAAGAGGCGACTCCGGGATGCTGGCCTTCTAGGCAGAGTTCCTCTGTCCAGTGTGTACGTTCTTTTGCCCATCTTAATCGTTTCTTTTTATTGGCCGTCTGAGACATGGCTTGACAGCTTTGCACACTCTTGGTATTCTCGCAACCAGCTTCATGAGGAATGCTTTGCCAACAGTCTTGAAGGAGTTCTCATATATGCTGAGCACTTGTTGGCTGCTTTTCCTTCACTCTGCGGCCCAACTCATCGCAAACCATCTCAATTGTGTTGACGTCGGGTGATTGTGGAGGCCAGGTCATCTGATGCCGCACTCATCACTCTCCTTCTTGGACAAACAGCCCTTATACAGCCTGGAGGTGTGTTGGGTCATTGTCCAGTTGAAAAACAAATGACAATCCCACTAAGTGCTAACCAGATGGGATAGCATATCGCTGCATTATGCTGTGGTAGCCATGCTGATTAAGTGTGCTTTGAATTCTAAATAAAACACAGACAGTGTCACCTGCAAAGCACCCCCACACCAACACACCTCCTCCTACTCCATGATTCACGGTGGGAACCACACATGCTGCAATCTTCCTTTCACCTACTCTGCGTCACAAAGACACGGAGGTTGGAACCAAAAATCTCAAATTTGGACTCATACTAAAGGACAGATTTCCACCAGTCTAATGTTCATTGCTTGTGTTTCTTGGCCCAAGCAAGTCTCTTCTTATTATTGGTGTCCTTTAGTGGTGGTTTCTTTGCAGCAATTTGACCATGAAGGCCTGATTCACGCAGTCTCATCTGAACAGTTGGTGAGATATGTCTGTTACTTGAACTCATTTATGTGAAGCATTTATTTGAGCTGCAATTTCTGAGGCTGGTAACTCTAATGAACTTATCTGCTGTAGCAGAGGTAACTCTGGGTCTTCCTTTCCTGTGGCAGTCCTCATGAGAGCCAGTTTCATCATAGAGCTTGATGGGTTTTGAGACTGCACTTGAAATTTTCCACATTGACTGACTTTCATGTCTCAAAGCAACGGACTGTCGTTTCTCTTTGCTTATTTGAGATGCTCTTGCCATAATATGGACTTGGTATTTTACCAAATAGGGCTATATTCTGTATACTCCCCCTACCTAGTCACAACACAACTGTTTGACCCAAACACATTAAGGAATTAAATTACATAAATTTACTTTTAACAAGGAACACCTGTTAATTGAAATGAATTCCAGGTAACACCTTTTTGTTTACTACATGATTCTATATGTGTTATTTCATAGTTTTCATGTCTTCACTGTTATTCTACAATGTAGAAAATAGTGAAAATAAAGGTGTTCAAATCTTTGACTGGTACTGTATATATATTTAAGTTACTCAAGTATAATTTACCGAAGTTACCATTACCGTATAGTGCCATAAATTACAGAAAATTCCAGTAACTTTAGTAAATTACCGGTAGCTTTGCAACTCTAAACCTCATGCTGCTAGCTAGATGCCTGAGCAAAATAGGTTTGATCCTGTCCCCCTGTTTAATTATATGGGGGGTGGACATGTTGGGACAGACTGGTATTAGGTCTGTTGTCATACTTTGTCTTTGTTGGTCATTGTTCGTGATGACTTTGAACCTATCTGAACATAATATCTGGACATTCAGTCAGGCTTATGATTTTATGTAAGCAACTCGTGGATGAGAGATGAGGACATCTGATTGACAAATGACAAATGCATGAAGACGTTACATCTTGACATATACTCTTACCAGACAGAAAGATGATATGGAGAGAGCGAGAGAAATGGAGAGAGGGAGAGGAAAACAACTGTAGAATTGCTGAGTTCCCTGTGAAACCTATGAAGTAGGCTACACATGAATTTGTGAGGATGCGGGTTGGTTGGTTGTCAGTGCATGATCCAGACTGTACAGCAACAGAACAATAGGCAATTAGAAAGCTGTGGAACCAGAAAGAGAGAGAGATGAGACAGAAGCTGGTGGATTAACGTCTTTTTGATAGACTCAGAGGTCTGGCTGACTATTTATAGGGTAGAGAAGTCGCAGAGTTTTAAGATTCAAACTGTATCTGATTCAGTTAAAAAATAATGCTTCAAATTGGTCTCCCTCATCCTTTTTCAATCATTGGAACAGTGTTGTTGTGATGGTGGCTGCTATTGTACATTATGCGATAAAAAAAGAAAAGAAAAACAATTAAACAAAGAAAAAGGGATCTACTCCTCCAGTATCGCTACTAGTTTCCAGAAAATTAAATGTTAATCTTTTAGTCGCATTTCCTCCAATTACGTCTTAGGGTTTGTCCCACTGGCAGCCTAAGGGGCTGAGTCTGTGGTTTTCATTCATCCATGCCTAGATGATGAGAAAAAGAGTCCCTTGTACAGTTGGTAGAGCATGGGGAACACCCATATATAAAATGTATGCACGCAAGACTGTAAGTCGCTTTGGACAAAAGCGTCTGCTAAATGGCATATATTATAAAAAGGAAAAAGCCATTGACTATCTGTCACTTCCTAGTATCCCCTAGGAAGTGACAGATATGGTCTGTAGATGACCTTGGCCCTGGCCTGAGTGACAATGCACACTGACAGACGTCTGCTCCGTGTGGAGACGCAAGCTGCCGCTCACTGATCTTTGTCAGTTCACAGAGAAAATGTACAACACATCAACTGACTTATCACCATCATCACCACAACTGACCAGCCTTTTCACCTGCGTCCCAAATGGCACCATCTTCCCTATATTGCGCTTCTTTTGGCCAGGGCTCTTTTCAAAAGCAGTGAACTGTAGGAGTAGGGAGCCATTTGGGACATATTTCTTCTCACCTGAATCAACCCTCCCCTCTCTCCCCAGTTTGTCCCTTCCAGCATTCCTTTAATAAAAGAGAGTTAATGAAAAGAAAAAGTCAGCCCTCCACTCCTTTCCCGTCCCACCCAAACTCCCAATTGAACCAGTCCAATCTCCCCTAGATGAGGCATAGATAAGATCCAAGGTGACCCTGTTCTGAATCATCCTGCTGGCACAGCTGTTTAATTGGTGACACATTGTGACATGGGCTGCATCCAAAATGGCACGTATTCCCTAGATAGGGTATTACTTTTGATCAAAGCCCTCTGGGCCCTGGTCAAAGGTAGTGCACTATGTAGGGAATAGGGTTGGGACTGAACCATGAAGATTGGGTTTATTCCAGGTAAAAATCCCCAGCTCACCTCTAAGTGGTAGTCCGGCAGAGCTCTGCTCTCAAATGGATGTTTGTGAATGAGAGGTAATTGTGTTAAGGAGGGAGCCTTCCCTCAGTTACAGAGCTGAACGGAGAGCCTCAAATCAGGTTATAGGCTATACTAGCCTCTGTGGATGGAAGTTGATGTACTTATCTAGCTATATGGAGGTGCTTCCCAAATGATACCACATCCCCTGTATACACTGAAAAAAATTACGTTTCTTAAATGATTCTTCCTCAGCTCTTGCAGGTAGATGTTTGTTTCAATATCTATGTTTTTGCATGTAAATTGATTGATTCATTCATTCATTCATCTTATGCTACTCAGGCCACTGTATTAGAATAAAACTAGGCCATTAAAATAAGGCCTTATGGAAAATCTATTGTACTGAAGAATTATGTTTGAATGACAACATATTCACTTAGGATCTCACGTGGTGAAGGCCACAGGACTGAAACTGAATTAATGCAACAACCATGTCTCTGTCACTAGCAAACACAGTCATGGGTGGTACTGGTAACTGTGTGGCAGGTAGCCTAGCGATTAAGAGCATTGGGCCAGTAACCACAAGGTTGCTGGTTTGAATCTTAGAGCTGGCAAGGTGGAACATTTTTCCTTTCTGCCCCTGAGCAAGGCAGTTAAACCCCAACAACAACTGCTCTGTGGATATTTCACTTTAAAGGCAGCCTGGGAAATGTGCAAATAAAACTTTAAACCCTATAAACCCTACAGCAAGGCCAACATTTCTGGTTTTAGAAAAAAAAACATCTCATTTATGGTTCATCAGAGACCCTAAAATGGTTCCCCTATGGCATCGCTCTCAAGAACCTTACAGTATTTGGTTCCAACTTGCACCTTTATTTTTAAGAGTGTATGGAATAGACTGACCAGGTGAATCCAGGTAAAAGCTATGATCCCTTATTGATGTTGCTTTATTTAATTAATGCATTAATTAAATCTGCTTCAATCAGTGTAGATGAAGGGGAGGAGACAGGTTAAATAAGGATTTTTAAGCCTTTAGACAATTGAGACATGGATTGAACAGGGTATGGTAGTAGCTGCCAGCGCAGCACTTTGTTTCAAGAACTACAACACTACTGGGTTTTTCACGCTCAACAGTTTCCCATGTGTATCAAGAATGGTCCACCACCCTAAGGACATCCAGCCAACTTGACACAACTGTGGGAAGCAGTGGAGCATCTCTGTGGAACACTTGACACCCTGTAGAGTGCATGACCCGATGAATTGAGGCTGTTCTGAGAGCAAAGGGGGGGGGGCAACTCAATATTAGGAAGGTTTATTTTAATGTTTTGTACAATCAGTGTAGATATACTGTATTTACAGAAGTAACTTGTACTCACAGGTCCTTTGTTTTCCTCTAGCTACCCCATCCATTGGTCTTTCAATGTTACATAACTGTGATTACATCATTACTCCAGCAGCATAACACACACACACACCACCAGCTCCCTACATTAGCCTATCTAATAATATTTTAGGCAATCCACAACAACGATGTTATGTTTATGCACAAATCACATTCTGGTACAATACATCTGGTTCAAGTTTCTAGCAATTTACAGGGGAACAAGGCAATTTTTATACCTTTTGAAGCCCCTCCATTACATGGGAGTTTGTAATCTCTCCCTTCCTGAATTTGGTAATAATTGACATTCCTCCCTGCTGTGTTTGTTTGGGTACAAAGCCCTGTGCACTGCATCCCAAATGACACTCTTCATAGCAGAGCCCTATGGGCCCTGGTCAAAAGTAGTGCACTATATAGGGAATAAGGTGCCATTTGGGACACACTCCTAACCATCGGCTTAGCTCAAGCTGGAAAACCTCAGCTAGGCTGATTACCTCTGGGTTGTGTTTGTGTGTGTGTGCGTGTGTGTGCGTGTGCGTGTGTGTGCGTATATAGCCTCAGGGTTAGACGTAATTTAGTAAGCCAAAATCTGGGACACTCAAATTAGAATATAATTTTACGTTTGGTATGGTATGTATTATTTCGTGGATGTCCATATGTTATGAAGTACATTTGTTATGAAGTACAATTCTTATGATATGTTACAAATTGCAATTCGTATTATATGTTACAGAGGGGTTAAGGCTAAGGTTGATGTTAGGAGTCAGGGGAAGGGTTAGCTAGCATGCTAAGTAGCTAAAAGTAGGCCTACCCATGTGTCTACCCTCACTAGGGAAAACATGCTCACTGATGTCAATACCAACGCTGAAATTGTGACTTGATTGAATTGTAATGTAAAAAATGATGGTAAGAGCCCAGTATAGCCTAACCCTATTGTTACTTTGTGTCTCTAAAATCACAATGTTTCCATTTCTATAGTCATGTGACCAATTATGTTTTTTATATAAATGTTGGCTTTTTACTAGATTCATTTTTCCCCACATGAAATGTTCTATTTTCATAAACAGATAAAAATCTGGTGTGCTATAGCCTATAGCTAATATTCTTCCCATTTTAACACATTTATTTTAGGCCATATAAAGAACAGTTATGCATTAATTAATTAAAAGCAGCATACAGACATTGAGCCTTTTATTAAAGTAATGTGAAACAGAAACCGGCAATAGGCTATAGAGCTGGCTTCACAAATAAGCCTACAAGGAAACTCAACATATCTTGACGAATGCGCGAGGGGGGTCTGTGTGCCTTCTACAGTGTTTAATCCCAGGGTCCTTAGTTTAGTGATGCGCTTTGAGGGCACTTTGGTGTTGAATGCTTAGCTGTAGTCAATTAACAGCATTATCAAGGAGGTGTTCCTTTTGTCCAGGTGGTAAAGGGCATTGTGGAGTGCAATAGAGATTGCATCATCTGTGGATCTGTTGAGGCGGTATGCGAAGTGGAGTGGTTCCAGGGTGTCTGGGATGATGATGTTGATGTGAGCCATTCAAAGTATTTCGTGGCTACAGATGTGAGCGCTACGGGGCGATAGTCATTTAGACAGGGACTATGGGACTTGGTCACAGGGAATATGGAGGTTTGCTTGAAACATGTAGGTATTACAGACTGTCAGGGACAGGTTGAAAATGTCATTCTATGAGATCAGGCTGGTGTGGGAAACTACTTCTGGGTGGGGGTGAGATGATACAAGAGCAGCACTGAGCACAGGCAGAACAGAAAAAACAGCTAACACACTGAACCATAGTTTACTTTTATTTTCACTAAAATGAAATGTATGTTTCTAACCAACAGGACATTATTTGTTTGGCAGATTTTCCAGTGAACAGAGAAGCCTAGGATGCTCCTGTGCCGGTGTACATGCTGCGGTATTATACAGATGTGTACAGTATCATATGTGACCCGATTCAGGAAACTAGGCATATGTTGCAAGTCACGACTTCACAGGAGAGCCGTTTGAACAAAACTTTTTTTTAATCAAAATGCATTTGTTTGGCAGAAATGCCTTCTCGAATATGTGAACTTTCATGTGCCTTAATAACAAACTTGTATGCCATCTGTAAATTCAAATAAAATGGTTAAATTACAAGCCTTGTTGGATAAGCCACAGAAAAAGAGGGCTACCTTCCCACTAGCCATGATTGGTTAAGAGAGTCAGTGGGCTGGACATGTCGAGTTCAGAGTTCGGATTGGTCTGCCGTATAGAAGGATTCTGTCTATTTGAGCTTGTCAGTCTGTGTTGGTAATCCTGTCGAACACTGCTTTTTTAAAATGTATTGTGAAGTGGAGCTGCGTAAGTGTTGCTCTCCACTTTCTGGAGGATCAAGTTTTGAAATCAGTGGAATTAGAGTATGATAGCTAAGAGATGAAGAAAACACCTGTCTCCGGATTACATCTTCAAACTAAGGGCAACCGTGGTATGGCATTAATGACAGGGAGACATGTCCATCATGCATGATGATGTATACAGGTAAGATAGTCTAGCGTTAGCTAGCTACATTTTAAGATATTACACGTTTCTAATTTTGACACGAAGTGGTTTCATTTCAAGCTAAAGTGTTTGCTAGCTAATGTTTGCTGGCTGGCTCCCTAGCTGACTTTATTATTCATATCCCAGTGCTGTATTAATGCAGGGTAGTAACGACATGATTTGGCACTGTGTTTATTGTTGTTTAACCTCTCTGGGCTAGGCGGGACGAGCAAAACATTAGATTATGTCAGCAGAGTACCCAGCCAGAAATAATCAGACACCCATTTTTCAAGCTAGCATATAATGTCACAAAAACCCAGAAGACAGCTAAATGCAGCACTAACCTTTGATGATCTTTATCAGATGACACACCTAGGACATTATGTTATACAATACATGCATGTTTTGTTCAATCAAGTTCATATTTATATTAAAAAAAACAGCTTTTTACATTAGCATGTGACGTTCAGAACTAGCATACCCCCCGCAAACTTCCGGGGAATTTACTAACAATTTACTAAATTACTCACGATAAACGTTCACAAAAAACATAGCAATTATTTTAAGAATTATAGATACAGAACTCCTTTGTGCAATCGAGGTGTACGATTTTAAAATAGCTTTTCGGTGAAAGCACATTTTGCAATATTCTCAGTAGATAGCCCAGCCATCACGGCTAGCCATTTAGACACCCACCAAGTTTAGCCCTGACCAAAGTCAGATTTACTATTACAAAAGTTTGATTACCTTTGTTGTCTTCGTCAGAATGCACTCCCAGGACTGCTACTTCAATAACAAATGTTGGTTTGGTCCAAAATAATCCATCGTTATATCCAAATAGCGGCGTTTTGTTCGTGCGTTCCAGACACTATCCGAAATGGTAAATCAGGGTCACGAGCATGGCGCAATTCGTGACAAAATAATTCTAAAAATTCCATTACCGTACTTCGAAGCATGTCAACCGCTGTGTAAATCCATTTTTATGCCATTTTTCTCGTAAAAAAGCGATAATATTCCGACCGGGAATCTGCCTTTAGGTTTAGGAAAGAAAACAAAGCATTCGGTCGACGCGGGCACGCGCCTGAGTCTCACAGTACTGTAACCAGCCACTACCCAAACGCGCTACTTTTTTTCAGCCAGAGCCTGCAAAGCCACGATTCAGATTTTTGCCGCCTTCTGAGAGCCCATGGCAGCCGTAGGAAGTGTCACGTAACAGCAGAGATCCTTTGTAATGGATAGAGATGGCAAAGAAGGCCAAGAAATGGTCAGACAGGGTACTTCCTGTACAGAATCTTCTCAGGTTTTGACCTGCCATTTGAGTTCTGTTATACTCACAGACACCATTCAAACAGTTTTAGAAACTTTGGAGTGTTTTCTATCCAAAGCCAATAATTATATGCATATTCTAGTTACTGGGCAGGAGTAGTAACCAGATTAATTCGGGTACGTTTTTTACCCAGCCGTGTCAATACTGCCCCCTAGCCCTAACAGGTTAATTAGCTAACGTTAGCTGGCTGACTCGTTAGCTAACGTTACGTGACGTGTGTGATCTTAAACATTGTTTACCTAGCTAGGTTCATTGTTTACCTAGCTAGCAAGCTATCTAGCTACATGTCTTAACCCTCTATGGCATGAATGTATATTTTTGGGGAAAAAAAATATTTCACCCCATTTTCTGGGAGCTTGGGGGTCCCTTATAATATATCCATAATAAAATGTGTCCCCCCCAACCAGATATTGGCTTGAATGTTCTACGAGGGTACTGAAACACTAAGGTTTTCTATAGTACATATGATAAGTGTAATAAGGAAAAGAAGCAATAAATGCATTAGAAAAAGTTTTATTTTGACAAACATCAACCACAAATGGTTCCAACCGATCACAATTAGAAGCTTTAAAGTCAAAACATCAAACAATCAAATAAACAAACTACTACTAATTACAACTAACACCATGTATAAATGTTTCTCACATTTCATATAAACATAAAAACCAACATCCAAATGACGTGTGCATGTGCGTGCGTGCATGTGTGTGTGCATGCGTGTGTGTGTGTGTGGAGGGGTTAGCCTTTGTGTGCTGGTATATGTGCGAGTGTGTGTGTGTGTGTGTTTCAGTGTGTGTGTTTGTGTGGGTTATTGTTTGAATCAGTGTTTCTCTTTTTGACAAAGCACACTCTGATTTCCTATTCTGTGTGGAACTTCAGGAAACAGTTGCTGGTGGATGTGAAACAGAGGTGGACATGACATTTCCGGCATTTGGCTTTTGGTGTTCCTGTGCACCCTGGTACCTTGCATCTCCCTTCGTTTTCAGCCATAATCATCCAGTGGGCTGTGGCATCCAGGTGCACATCAGGGACTGGAATTGGAGCAGTGGGTCCTTTTCTCCTCTTCTTCTCATACTCACCGGCAATTGTGGAACTGGGACGATCTTTCTTGCGCTCCAGACTCGTTCCACTTTTGCATAGGCCGTCAGCGATGTATACCTTTAAGCTATACAGCTTCATTTGTTTCTTCTTTCTCATGCCAGTGCCTTCACAATCTCTTCGGTAGAGCAGCCAAGTGGTCACAATGATCATATCCAGGAAGTGGAACACAAGCCGGTGGTACCACTTCTTTGATCTGATTTTGTTCCGGAACAGTGCAATCAGTGAGTCAAGCAGATCCACCCCACCCATATTCTTGCTGTATTCTTTCACCACAGCAGGGCAAGGGACTTTGGTGATCATCTTCCGTTTGCAATCCCACCTGTCAACCTCAGTGACTGGGTGGGCTCCAGTGTAATCACTCAGAAGGGTCACTGAGCGGTTATCATACCACTTCACAACGTGCAAGGGGGTTTTTCCATCCATGGCTATCTTCTGTTCAAAAGATCCACGTCTTGCTCTCTTCAGCTCAGCATCTCACATCAAGTTGACGCCTGGTAGTCTGTTGCTACAAACAGTATCAGTGTAGTGAATTCCCTGCTGAGCCAGTGTGAGCACAAGAGGGACACTCGTAAACCAGTTGTCGAAGAAGAGCTTGTAGTTCTTGATTATAGGCTGGGCCAGGCGGAGGACAACGTTGCCACTTGCTCCCACATCTGCTAGCTCAGGGGGTTGTACAACTCTCCCTGTGTAGATTTCTAAGTTGTGCGGGACACCATCAGAGCCATGCAAGACGAGTATCTTGTAGCTACATTTCTTTGGTTTTGATGGCAGGTATTGGTGGAATCTATTTCTTCCCTTGAATGGGACCATTTGCTCACTGTCCTCATTGTCAATCTCCTCAAGCTCACTATCCTCACTGTCAGAGGGAATGACCTTAACTGCTCGATCATGTTCCTTCAGCCCATAAAATGTTAGTGTGTCCATTTCCTTTAAGTATCAGTAGATAGTATAGTAAAAACATTGACTATGGCTCTCCTAGTGGCCGGGGACTTTAATGCAGGCAAACTTAAATCAGTTTTACCAAATTTTTACCATCATGTCACATGTGCAACCAGGGGAAATCCTAGACCACCTTTACTCCACACACAGAGATGCACACAAAGCTCTCCCATGCCCTCCATTTGGCAAATCTGACCATAATTATATCCTCCCGGTTCCTGCTTACAAGCAAAAAATAAAGTAGGAAGTACCAGTGACTCGCTCAATACGGAAGTGGTCAGATGACATGGATGCTACACTACAGGACTGTTTTGTTAGCACGGACTGGAATATGTTCCGGGATTCATCCAATGGCATTGAGGAATACACCACCTCAGTCATCAGCTTCATATATAAGTGCATCGATGATGCCGTCCCCACTGTGACTGTACATACCTATTCCAATCTGTCTGGGCTAGGGGGCAGTATTTTCACGGCCGGATGAAAAACCTACCCAATTTAAACAGGTTACTACTCTGGCCCAGAAACTAGAATATGCATATTATTAGTCGATTTGGATGGACAACACTCTGAAGTTTCTAAAACTGTTTGAATGGTGTCTGTGAGTATAACAGAACTCATATGGCAGGCAAAAACCTGAGAAAAAGTCAACCAGGAAGTGGAGGATCTGAGAATTGTAGTTCTTTCTAGTCCCTTTCGAAACTACAGTATCTGTGGGGTTACATTGCACTTCCTAAGGCTTCCATTGGCTGTCAAAAGCCTTCAGAAAGTTGTTTCAGCCTTCTCCTGTTACTGGGCAGATAATAGGAGCTTAGTTACTGAGTGGACTGCCTGTGGACAAAGGGATTGGATATGCGCATGCCGTTCCTTCTTTTCCTCCTTGAATGAATACGCTATTGTCCGGTTGGAATATTATCGCAATTTTATGTTAAAAATACGATAAAGATTGATTTTAAACAGCGTTTGACATGCTTCTAAGAACGGTAATGGAACATTTTGACTTTTCGTCTCTGGTACCACGCTCGCACATTATGCCTTTGGATAGTGCTCTGAACGCACGAACAAAACGGAGGTATTTGGACATAAATATGTATTATTTCGAACAAAAACAACATTTCTTATGGAAGTAGCAGTCCTGGGAGTGCATTCTGACGAAGATCAGCAAAGGTAAGAGAATATTTCTAATACTAATTCTGAGTTTAGGTTGCCCCGAACTTGGCGGGTGTCTGTATAGCTCGCTGTGATGACTGAGCTATGTTCTCAGAATATTGAAAAATGTGCTTTCTCCGTAAAGCTATTTTAAAATCTGACAAAGGGGTTGCATCCAGGAGTAGTCTATCTATAATTCTTTAAATAATTGTTATATATTTTGTCAACGTTTATGATGAGTATTTTTGTAAATTGATGTGCACATTCACCGGAGGTTTGGTGGGAATACATTTTCTGAACATCACGTGCCAATGTAAAACGCTGTTTTTGGATATAAATATGAACTTTATTGAACAAAACATACATGTATTGTGTAACATAATGTCCTAGGAGTGTCATCTGATGAAGATGGTCAAAGGTTAGTGCTTCATTTAGCTGTGTTTTGGGTTTTATTGACACATGTCCTTGCTTGGAAAATGGCTGTGTGATTATTTTTGTCTATGTACTCTCCTAACATAATCAAATGTTTTGCTTTCGCTGAAATCAGACAATGTGGTTACATCAAGGAGAAGTGTATCTTTAAAATGGTGTAAAATAGTTGTATGTTTGAGAAAGTTGAATTATGACATTTTGTTGTTTTTGAATTGGAATTTGCCACCCTGATATTTCACTGGCTGCGTCCCGCAGGTGGGACGCTAGCGTCCCACGTAGCCCATAGAAGTTAACTCCCAGCACTGTGGTATTGTTGGCACTGTGTTCATTGTTGTTTAACTAGCTAACGTTAGTTGACTGGCTCGTTAGCTAATGTTACGTGATGTGTGTACTTCACCCGTTGAATATGGTCGGTGTCAGTAAACGTCTGCAAAAAAGCGTAATGAAATTGTTGCCAGCAGAGCTGGTTAGGCAATTTTCATGTTATCCAGATGTAAACAAATCAACGGCCAGAGTGTCAAGTGTGCGCTCAGAGAGCGAAACGAGATGGTTGGGGCTAAAGCATAAGAGGCTGTGAACGATGCTGAATGGGTGTAGGCCAAGAAGAGCTCTTCACTAGATACCAAAACATTCAAAGGCCATTTTCTCAAAAGTGAGTTTACAAGTTGATCAACTTTCAAAGCAGAATTACTTTTCCATTGTTCCTCAAATGCAGTGTTTGATATACACTTTTGTAGCTCTGAGTCTCTACTTTTATCCAATGTAAAAAACACAATTTCAAAATTTGCTATATAAGACCGAATCCAGGTGGTACAGTATATGTACATACTGATACACAAATCTCTTTATCCTGTACTGAAGGCAGGTTATACAGTATAATATGATCGGTAGGTCCTCCGAACTAAATACTGTGCAGTTCTCCAAATGGCTACTTTAAAAATCCCTCTAAAAACCCAGCAGAGTCTCTCTCGATTCCCCCCCCCCCCCCCCCTATTTCTTTCTCTTTGTCTGTCTGTCTCTCCCCCTTCTCTCCATTACTAACCAATCCTGACTACCCTATAAGTTATATGTCTACAGGTCTAGAGGAACAGAGGGACACTTTAGACAAACAAGGGTCATTTGTCAAACGAAAGACAGTAAAGACTAAAAGCCCCAGGTATTAAAGACAGAACAACCGCCAAGCGAGGGAAGGAAGGAAGGACTGAATTATCTGCTATGCGATCACCACAGAGTTTACGTCCAAAATGGCACCCTATTCCCTATATTGTGCACTACTTTGGACAGGGCTCTGGTCAAAATTAGTACACTATGTAGGGAATAGGGTGATATTTGGGATGCAGACTCTGTATAGCTGCAGGCTGAGCATTTCTCTAGTGCTTTCTCCACCCCATTGAGGATTGTACAGCCCTGGCCTGGCTTCCCTGCGGGATCGTCTGAGACCAGCCACCAGGACAGCTGATGAAACTGTGGGTTTTCACAACCAAAGACTTTCTGCACAAACTGTAAGAAACCATATCAGGGAAGCGCATCTGCTTGGCCGAAAAATTACTGAGGATAATAGCGAACGATATTGCCACTCCTATTTGCCATATCTTCAATTTAAGCCTACTAGAAAGTGTGTGCCGTCAGGCCTGAAGGGTAGCAAAAGTCATTCCACTACCTAAGAATAGTAAAGCCCCCTTTACTGGCTCAAATAGCCGACAAATCAGCCTGTTACCAACCCTCAGTAAAGTTTTGGAAAAAATTGTGTTTGACCAGGTAATGCTGTTTTACAGTTAACAAATTGACCACAGACATTCAGCACGCTTATAGGGAAGGACATTAAACAAGCACGTCACTTACACAAATGACTGATGATTGGCTGAGTGAAATTTGTGATAAAAAGATTGTGGGGGCTGTTTTGTTAGATTTCAGTGCGGCTTTTGACATTATTGATCATAGTCTGCTGATAGGTGTTAAAACATAGGTGTTATGGCTTTACACCCCCTGCTATATTGTGGATAAAAAGTTATCTGTCTAACAGAACAGAGGGTGTTCTTTAATGGAAGCCTCTCCAACATAATCCAGGTAGAATTAGGAATTCCTTAGGGCAGCTGCCAAGGCCCCTTACTTTTTTCTAATCTTTACTAATGAAATGCCACTGGCCTTGAGTAAAGCCAGTTTGTCTATGTATGCAGATGACTCAACACTATACACAATCAGCTACTACAGCCAGTGAAATCACTGCAACACTTAAAAGAGATGCAGTTAGTTTCAGAATGGGTGGCAAGGAATAAGTTAGTCCTAAATATTTCTAAATCTAAAAGCATTGTATTTGGAATAAATCATTCACTAAATCCTTAACCTCAACTAAATCTTGTAATGAATAATGTGGAAATTGAAGAAGTTGAGGTGACTAAACTGCTTGGAGTAACCCTGGATTGTAAACGATCATGGTCAAAACATATTGATACAACGGTAGCTCAGATGGGGAGAGGACTGTCCATAATAAAGTGCTGCTCTGCCTTCTTGACAGCACTATCAACAAAGTAGGTCCTACAGGCCCTAGTTTTGTCGCACCTGGACTACTGTTCAGTCATGTGGTCAGGTGCCACAAAGAAGGACTTAGGAAAATTGCAATTGGCTCAGAACAGGGCAGCACGGCTGGCCCTTGGATATACACAGAGAGCTAACAATAATATGCATGCCAATCTCTCCTGGCTCAAAGTGGAGGAGAAATTGTCTTAATCACAACTTGTATTTGAAAGGTATTGACATGTTGAATGCACCGAGCTGTCTGTCTGAACTACTGGCACACAGCTCGGACACCCACGCATACCTCACAAGACATGGCACCAAAGGTTTCCTCACAGTCCCCAAGTCGAGAACAGACTATGGGAGGCGCACAGTACTACATAGACTCATGACTACATGGAACTCTATTCCACATCAAGTAACTCATGCAAGCAGTAAAATTAGATTTAAAAAACTGATAAAAATACACCATATGGAACAGCGGGGACTGTGAAGAGACACACACATGCACATGCATACACACGATAACATATGCACTATACACACAAGTACACATGGATTTTGTGTTGGAGATATTTTGTAGTAGACTAGTGTCCTGAGGGCACACACTTAATATGTTGTGAATGTATTTTAATGTTAAAAAACATTTATAACTGTCTTAATTTTGCTGGACCCCAGGAAGAGTAGCTGCTGCCTTGGCAATACAAATACAAATCTGTGTGCTCCTCGTCCTCACCCGGGTCTTGACCTGACTGCAGTTCGGCGTCGTTATAATTTTTGACAATTGCTTACACATGATTTCACATGTCTCCTTTTCTCTAGACTCTACACACAAACCCCCAAAACATCACACATCTCTTGCAAAACCAAACACTTCATTCAAAACTATTTAAACTCTTCTCAAAATTGTGTTTTTGCATCAAAACTCTACACACAAACCATCAAATGATTAGCTCTTATACACGCCAACTACACACGGATGTGACAAATGTAAAACACTACTATCTTGTGTCTTTTGCATGTTCAGCGTGCAGTGGAGTCCACGGCAGTTTGTCATAGCACTCACACATACATGTATGTGCGCAAATATATACAGTATGTATGCATATTCAGTATATATTTACACTATAAACAGGGCGGAAAAATAAAATAAAATGTATTTCTTTCTCAAAACATTGTATTTTTATCAAATCAAATGTATTTATATAGCCCTTCTTACATCAGCTGATATATCAAAGTGCTGTACAGTTTTCAGGATGAACAGTAACAGACGAAACAAATACAGTAGAAGATAAACAAATAGGCTTGTCCTTGTCCTCCTCCTTGTCCTCATCCCCCTCTTACAGTTTCTCGATTGTTTACACACATTTTCTGAAAGCATGCCTCATTCTCAGAACTCTACACACAAATCAAAAAACACACACAAAATGGGCAAAACCCCTCAATTCTCCAGCAAAATGAAACTTTACATTCAAAACAATGTTATTTCTTATCAAAATGGTATTTTGTTTTCAAATGACACACACAAACCATCATATGAATAGTCATTTATAAGAACCAGTTGAACACTGATGTGCTCAATGTAAAACACTATGATGAATGGAAAACACTTCTTCTCCATTCATCATAATGACTTAGGCCTTTTTGGGGTTCAGTGTTGCCATTACTACAGACAGTACATACATAAGTGTGTTGTAAAATATTTGAGAATATTGTTTTTATACACACAAATACACGGTAACAAATATATTTTATTTTTCCCACTAAAACAATGTACACAGTGTACATCCCATTCCCAACCAACACAAAGTTGCACATACAGTGGTCTACATACAAAACAGAAGAATTTAATTTAAAATTACATTTAAAAAAAACAAAAAAACAAGCAATGTTTTCCCTGGCCAAGCAGCGGGGGAAATATCGCCTAGCATGGCGATTCCAGCCATGAAAAGCATCAGCTGCTATATCTCCACATGCGTCTTCCATAGCTTGGAGAAGAGGTATACGCGTTTGTGGATTTCAGTCATACACTTTCCATCTCCAGGCAGAAAAAAATTCCTCAATAGGATGGAGGAATGGAGAATATGGAGTTAGATAAACAACTAAAAAGCGTGGGTGGGCAGTGAACCAGTTACGAACCAGAGCAGCCCTGTGGAAACTTACCTTGTCCCAAATGACAACGTACCTGAGCTGCTCTGGGCCATCTACCTGATCTGGTGGAATGAGTGTGTTGTGTAGGGTGTCCAGGAATGTGATCAGATGGGCGGTATTGTAGGGGCCAAGGGTAGCATGGTGATGGATGACGCCGTGGTGGGTAAATCGCTGCACACATTGTGATGTTCCCTCCGCGCTGGCCAGGGACTTGAACAATGGCACGCTGGCCGATGATATTCCTTCCCCTCTTTCGTCTTTTTGTGAGGTTGAATCCAACCTCATCAATGAAGATGAACTAGTGCTCCACTGCAGCCACCGCTAGCTCAAGGACTCTCTGAAACACACATGACAATATCAGAAATAGACATGGAGTGGTCACTATTGTGAAGCACAATCATTATGATTACAATACTGAAATATGTATAATTTACAGTGTTGAGAGTATGCATCAATTGTGGGATTGTATAGGACTCACTTGCACATAGTTATATCGCAATTCTTTGACTCTTTCTGAATTGCGTTCAAATGGCACCCTGTAGACCTGCTTCATCCTGAGATTATTTCTGCGCAAGACACGGTGCAGTGTTGATAAGCTTACCCTATCAATATTTTGAAATATCTCGTTGTTTTCTATTATTTTTCTTTGTATTTGCCGTAATGTTATGGCGTTATTTTCTAGGACCATGTTCATGATTTCAGTTTCCTGTTCAGGAGACAGAACACGTTCCCGACCACCTTGTGTTGGTAATCTTTCAGTTCTGCCAAACAAATAGTAAAATACTGTAAATACAATGTAGGAATACATTTCCCAAATACTTGAAACATACTTTATTTTTACAGTCCTACAGAACAGTCCACAGGCAATACTGTACTACTGTACTCATTGAGTACTGTATTGATATGCAGTACTGCAATTTTCTAGTGAGAGTAGATTTCTTACCTATTCTCATTTCGGAATGTCCGGATGATGGATGCTACAGTGTACCTGCTCAAATTTGGCTGTACTCTTTGCCCAGCCTCCCTCATTGTTAGACCATGGTTGACCACATTATCAACCAAAGTGGCTCGGATCTCATCAGAGATTACGGTCCTTGGCCTTCCTCGTCCTCATCGTTGTCCTCCCGTCCCCCTCCTCTTACTCTCACTCCTCTGGCTCTGCCTCTGTTTCCACTGTTGGCATCCATTGCTCCAAAACAGAAGAGCTCACCTGTTGCCCTTTTATGCTAAAGCTCTGATTGCTAATTGTAAAACTGTGTGACGGGTGTTTGCCCATGTGATGAGTCAGTGTGCATATTTGAATGGAAGTGTGTTCATTGTGAAAACAAGAGATGTTCTGCATGAAAATTGTGCCAAATGCAAAGAATTGTGTGTAGTGTTTTGAAAAAAGTGTGTTTTAGAACTGCAATTTGAGTGTAAAGCAGGAATTGTGCTTGTAGTTTAGCAGAATTGGTTCAGGGGGTTGGTGCATGAGTTACATGTTGTGGTCATCGTGTCTCAAGTACCAGTATTTGTGTGTAAACAATTGAGAAAAACTGTACTCTCACTCCTCTTCCTCTAACTCTCTCTCCAAAATTGGCCTCCATTGTTGTCCAAACCAAGAAAGCCAACCTGAAGCCTACTTATAAATCAGAGTGCTCAAGCTCTGATTTATAAGTGAAGAAATTAGCCATAAGTGTTTTCACACGTCAGCACTGGGTGTAGGTAATCGGTAAATGAGTGAGGCATTTTGAATGGCAGCATTTTCCAAACGAAACCCAAGACCTGTAAGTTTTGAATGATGTGTCTAATGTAGAGAACTGTGTTTAGTGTTTTGCAAAAAGTGTGTTTTACATTTGCAAACTGAGTGTAAAGCAGATAATGTGCTTGCAGTTTTGCAGACTTGGTCTGAAGATCAGGTACATGAGTTAATGGTTTCACTGAGTGTGCCTCAAGTACCACTTCTAGTGTGTAAGCAATTGTAAAAAACTGTAAATGATTTCAGTGGGCAAATGCTCACCTTCGATGGCCACTGGCACGCTGGCGAAGTGTGCTCTTTGTGGATGAATCTCGCTTTCAACTGTACCAGGTAGATGGCATTGTGTGGGCGAGTGGTTTGCTGATGTAAACGTTGGGGCCATGCATTATCATGCTGAAACATGAGTGGATGGCGGCGGATGAATGGCATGACAAAGGGCCTCAGGATCTTGTCACGGTATCTCTGTGCATTCAAATTGACGATGATAAAATGCAATTGTGTTCATTGTCCATAGTTTATGCCTGCCCATACCATAACCCCGCCGCCACCATGGGGCACTCTGACGAGATCCTGAGGCCCATTGTCGTGCCATTCATCTGCCGCCATACCTTTACATTTCAGCATGATAATGCACAGTCCCATGTCGCAAGGATCTGTACAAAATTCCTGGAAGCTGAAAATGTTCCAGTTCTTCCATGGCCTGCACACCTCACCAGACATGTCACCCATTGAGCATGTTTGGGACCACAACCCTACCTTTTTTTAAAGGTATCTGTGACCAACAGATGCAAATCTGTAATACCTGTCATGTGAAATCCATAGATTAGAGCCTGATTTCCTGGTGTGAATGTTTAAAAATAAAAACCTGTTGAAAATTGGGATGATTGTCTCTTTTTTCTTCTTTCTATCTGTTAAACATGTGAAGACCTTGATGTTTTCCTGAGGGTGGTAAATCATTGAAAGTTTACAGCCTGAAGCTACAGAATATAAAGTCATTTTTGAATATAAAGTCAAAGTAAGATTCATGTCCTCCTGGCTGAGTTACAACCAGCCTTTCTGGCAGAGGAAGGCCCTTTTGAGTGACTTAATACATGTAGTCATTTATCGCATGGAATGTATGGCTCAAGTTGTCACGACACACACATGCATGCGCGCACACACCTAGTAATTTATCAACATCATACTCGAAGTTGTCACATTGCATGTAGTACAAACTGGGTTTCTGAAAGTCACCCTGACCCATCAACCAAGTCCTAACTTGTCAACACACACACACACACACACACACACACCACACACACACACACACACACACACACACACACACACACACACACACACACACACACACACACACACACACACACACTTCCCGTTTTAAGCTCTAAAAAATGCTGGGTTGTTTGGATGACCCAATTCCTGGGTTGCAGGCATTGGGTCACTTAGTTGGTTTGCTTTCTTTTAAAAAAAGCAAGGTTGGGTTGTTGAGGCTGGGTTACTGAGATATGACCCAGCAGGTCAAATCAGAAGATTGGAGGTGTGGCTTAGTAGGGGTGTGTTTTTCTGATAATTCTTATTGGCTCCCCCTGAGAGTAAATGTCATTCCAGTTAACTTGTTAAGGTTGAACACTGACATTTGTAGCTTTCCTGAGGCTTACATAAGTGTATGAGTTTAAGATCCAATGCAAATACAAATGTTGGGCTAGTTATCACTGATACTATATGCAAATAATATTTGTAATATTATATTAGAATTTTGGAATGTTGTAAAATATTCAAGGAAAATGTAAATTTGCAGTGTACAAAGGTCAAGGTCCTATACAGTCAATCTGAAAAGGAGTTTTTCTCATGGCTAACTACCAGGAAGTTTGAAAAGACAGACTGAGTGGGCGGGGAGGTTAGATTCATGAGCTCACCTTGAGTGACAGCACTTTGAAACACCTATGTCAATTAACGTGGATGCAGTGTTGCAGTAACAAAGCAACTCAAACATTGAAATTGCATCAGTTATATATTTTTGTTATATCTCTCATTTGGATTGTGGTTCACAGCAGCACTGACAAATGTGTTGACTTAACAACTGCGTCGGAGTTTCTGTTCCATGCTGGCTGAAGACCTTGCTAGCCAGTAACTAGCTAACAACAGACACAGATGAAAGGGGAAACTTTATTATATTTGCTGACATGAGTAGAGTAGCTATGCATCGAGCTACATAAACCATGCCCCTTTGCAAACACGCCTTCTCCGATGTTAGTTACAAGGTGGTACTTATTTAAATTAGGTAAGAGAATATCATGTTACCATGGGAGTATTAAAATGAATGTTAAGGTGATGTCACCTTGTCCCCTTAATAATGAATCTAATTGTTTGACATGGGGGAGGGGACCAGTAACTTTATGATCAAACAATACCAGCGTAGAAGCAACTGTCATTTTTCATACTTTGATATATCATCTAATTTCATGAAAAACATGATTGACTGAACAGGAATTACATTTACTCTCACGGATGGCCAAGAATAACTAGCCCATAATAAGCCAAGCCTCCTGAAAATAACCTAAGGATTCCATTAAAAAAAAATACCCAGATGCTGGGTCAACTCGGCATGAAATCCAACTAATGGTTAAATTAACCCATGTTTGGGTAATCCAAACCAACATGTTGAGTTATTCAAGCAACCCAACTGCCTGGGTCAAAATAACCCAGTGTGTGTTCTGTCCAATATTTACCCAGCACTGGGCTACTAAATAACACAAATTATTTTGTATTTATTAACGCATCATATTTTAGTGTGGTACCATAGCCAGTGTAACATAGCCAGAGCACTTGCAATTCTTAAAACCCTTTCCTGCAGTCAAATGACCCA
This sequence comes from Salmo salar, assembly GCF_965601325.2. Lineage (NCBI taxonomy): Eukaryota > Metazoa > Chordata > Actinopteri > Salmoniformes > Salmonidae > Salmo > Salmo salar. The sequence continues at coordinate 9,060,515 of NC_138319.1, forward strand.
GTGGCCTCATGGGTGGAATGTTAATATTTTTCATAATGAATAAAAACACAGAAAATGTGGTGTTTCTATGTCAAAGAGTTTTGTTATATTTCAGTCTTCTGTGATTTTTATCAAGTGTAATATCGCTATGCAAACTCAGAATTGAATACATTTCAACTATATCTGACATGGTACAGGTGTCTTTTTTTCAGCCCATAACCATGTGTGTGAGATATATACACTGCTCCAAAAAATAAAGGGAACACTAAAATAACACATCCTAGATCTGAATGAATGAAATAATCTTATTAAATACTTTTTTGTTTACATAGTTGAATGTGCTGACAACAAATCACACAAAAATAATCAATGGAAAGACAATTTATCAACCCATGGAGGTCTGGATTTGGAGTCACACTCAAAATTAAAGTGGAAAACCACACTACAGGCTGATCCAACTTTGATGTAATGTCCTTAAAACAAGTCCAAATGAGGCTCAGTAGTGTGTGTGGCCTCCACGTGCCTATATGACCTCCCTACAACGCCTGGGCATGCTCCTGATGAGGTGGCGGATGGTCTCCTGAGGGATCTCCTCCCAGACCTGGACTAAAGCATCCGCCAACTCCTGGACAGTCTGTGGTGCAATGTGGCGTTGGTGGATGGAGCGAGACATGATGTCCCAGATGTGCTCAATTGGATTCAGGTCTGGAGAACGGGCGGGCCAGTCCATAGCATCAATGCCTTCCTCTTGCAGGAACTGCTGACACACTCCAGCCACATGAGGTCTAGCATTGTCTTGTATTAGGAGGAACCCTGGGCCAACCGCACCAGCATATGGTCACACAAGGGGTCTGAGGATCTCATCTAGGTACCTAATGGCAGTCAGGCTACCTCTGGCGAGCACATGGAGGGCTGTGCGGCCCCCCAAAGAAATGCCACCCCACACCATGACTGACCCACCGCCAAACCGGTCATGCTGGAGGATGTTGCAGGCAGCAGAACGTTGTCCACGGCGTCTCCAGACTCTGTCACGTCTGTCACATGTGCTCAGTGTGAACCTGCTTTAATCTGTGAAGAGCACAGGGCGCCAGTGGTGAATTTGCTAATCTTGGTGTTCTCTGGCAAATGCCAAACGTCCTGCACGGTGTTGGGCTGTAAGCACAACCCCCACCTGTGGACGTCAGGCCCTCATACCGCCCTCATGGAGTCTGTTTCTGACCGTTTGAGCAGACACATTCACATTTGTGGCCTGCTGGAGGTCATTTTGCTGGGCTCTGGCAGTGCTCCTCCTGCTCCTCCTTGCACAAAGGCGGAGGTAGTGGTCCTGCAGCTGGGTTGTTGCCGTCCTACGGCCTCCTCCACGTCTCCTGATGTACTGGCCTGTCTCCTGGTAGCGCCTCCATGCTCTGGACACTACGCTGACAGACACAGCAAACCTTCTTACCACAGCTCGCATTGATGTGCCATCCTGGATGAGCTGCACTACCTGAGCCACTTGTGTGGGTTGTAGACTCCGTCTCATGCTACTGCTAGAGTGAAAGCACCGCCAGCATTCAAAAGTGACCAGAACATCAGCCAGGAAGCATAGGAACTGAGAAGTGGTCTGTGGTCACCACCTGCAGAACCACTCCTTTATTGGGGGTGTCTTGCTAATTGCCTATAATTTCCACCTGTTGTCTATTCCATTTGCACAACAGCATGTGAAATGTATTGTCAATCAGTGTTGCTTCCTAAGTGGACAGTTTGATTTCACAGAAGTGTGATTGACTTGGAGTTACATTGTGTTGTTTAAGTGTTCCCTTTATTTTTTTGAGCAGTATATTATTTTGTATCAAAGTAGATTTAAGACCACCAAGAAACACTGTGACCCTGATTTAGCCCACTACAGTAGAAGGTTAACCTCTCTGGGCCAGTGGGACGCTTGTCCCACCTACTCAACAGCCAGTGGAATCCCGTGGCGCGATATTCAAATACCTTAGAAATGCTATTACTTCAATTTCTCAAACATATGACTATTTTACATCATTTTAAAGACAAGACTCTCGTTAATCTAACCACACTGTCCGATTTCAAAAAGGCTTTACAACGAAAACAAAACATTAGACTATGTCAGCAGAGTACCCAGCCAGAAATAATCAGACACCCATTTTTCAAGCTAGCATATAATGTCACATAAACCCAAACCACAGCTAAATGCAGCACTAACCTTTGATGATCTTCATCAGATGACACTCCTAGGACATTATGTTATTCAATACGTGCATGTTTTGTTCAATCAAGTTCATATTTATATCAAAAACCAGCTTTTTACATTAGCATGTGACTAGCATGTGACTAGCATTCCCACCAAACACTTCCGGTGAATTTACTAAATTACTCACGATAAACGTTCACAAAAAACAGAACAATTATTTTAAGAATTATAGATACAGAACTACTTTATGCAATCGCGGTGTCCGGTTTTAAAATAGCTTTTCGGTGAAAGCACATTTTGCAATATTCTGAGTAGATAGCCCGGCCATCACGGGCTAGCTATTTTGACACCCACCAAGTGTGGTACTCACCAAACTCAGATTTACTATTAGAAAAATTGGATTAGCTTTGCTGTTCTTCGTCAGAATGCACTCCCAGGACTTCTACTTCAATAACAAATGTTGGTTTGGTTCCAAATAATCCATAGTTATATCCAAACAGCGGTGTTTTTTTTGTGCGTTCACGACACTATCCGAAGGGTAAAGAAGGGTGACGCGCCCGACGCGTTTCGTGACAAAAAAATTCAAAATATTCCATTACCGTACTTCGAAGCATGTCAAACGCTGTTTAAAATCAATTTTTATGCGATTTTTCTCGTAAAAAAGCCATAATATTCTGACCGGGAAACCCTGTTTTCGTTCAAAGACTAAATAATAAAAACATGGTGTCGGCTCGTGCACGTGCCCCAGTCTCTTTGTTCTCAAATGCGCTACTGTTTTTCAGCCATGGCCTGCAAAGTCACCATTCAATGTTCTGGCGCCTTCTGAGAGCCTATGGGAGCATTAGAAAATGTCACGTTATGCCAGAGATCCCCTGTTTTGGATAGAGATGATCAAGAAGGCCAAGAAATAGTCAGAGAGAGCGCTTCCTGTTTGGAATCTTCTCAGGTTTTGGCCTGCCAAATGAGTTCTGTTATACTCACAGACACCATTCAAACAGTTTTAGAAACTTTAGGGTGTTTTCCATCCAAATCAAACAATTATATGCATATTCTAGTTACTGGGCAGGAGTAGTAACCAGATTAAATCGGTTACGTTTTTTATCCGGCCGTGCAAATACTGCCCCCTATCCCCAACAGGTTAAAGAAAGAGTTCACTCAAATTACAAAATGACATTGTTTCCTTACCCTGTAACCAGTCTATGGACAAGATATGACTGCAATCCACCAATGTGTTATTGTGTAATTTTGATGAACTATCCCTTTAACACTGCAATCTTCTATTCAGATCCCACTTTGTCATCTCTGAGCAAGCACGCACACACACTCGCACTCACCCACACACACCCCCTTCGTCATCTCCGAGCAGCAGGAGTTGATGAGCGGCTAGAAACACTTGAACCGTGTGACACTCCACTCTGCCACTCTTGTGAGAAACGTCCCCGACCGATAGCTTGACAGAATCACTCTAAAATTGTATGGATCAAGGATAGATGTTCTTAAACCTCCTATGGGTTTTACACGCACCACTGCCCACAACACATGCCTGCATAAACACAGAATGGGCCAAATGGCATCCTATTCTCTATTTAGTGCACTAAATTTGACCAGGGTGCATAGGGTTCTATGCTGGGGAATGGGGTGCCATTTGGGACGAAAGCACTGCACACAGTGAAGGGAAATTATTTAAAGCAAGACACTCATCCAAAGGTTCCCAATCAGGGTTGGCACTAGTTGTTTTTTTGGTACCCTGCAATGTGAAATCATGTGTGGCATTCATGCACACATTAGTGTGACCCAAATGGCACCATATTCCCCATTTAGTGGACAACTTTTGACCTGAACCCTCCACTATATAGGGGATAGGGAGCCATTTGGGACACAAGCAGTACCTCTGTTATACCACCAGGAGCATCAGACAGAAATACCAATTATTTCTAGCCACCCTTGAGAGCCAAACCCCCTTGAGAGCCAATCATATTCAAATTCACCCATCATGTACGCTTCATAAAAATGAAAAAGGTAGCCTGAGTGAGAATGCAGTCCGTCTGCTTGTGAGATATGAGATTTGAGACCATTGAGGATCTCGATCACTCTCTCCGCCTCTCTTCCCAACATCCCAACTCTGATGGGAAATCATACTGTTCCACTGAAGAAGCCCAAACGTCCTCCCTGCCTGCATTGGGTTATGTTGTCAGATTTGTCAAAATAAAATGTCCACTCACCAGTCCCCAGACATAATTTGAAACTTTTATAAATATTTGTTTTATGTAAATGCTTTTTGTCTATGATTCAATTTCAAACAATGAACAAAAATTGCTCTTTTTTCTGTCTGAAGATGGGACTTTGTGGTGCTGTTCTGGGAGGAAGATTCCATAAGGGGGCGATGAAGAGAAAAGAAGCATCTGAGACATGAGAAAAGAAATGAGAAGTTGGTCTTTCGCAAATTTGATTGCCTCATTTTAAGAACAGGTGACTCCAGATGAAAGCTATAATCTCTTATTGATCATATTTTTTCAATCCAATTCAATCAGTGTAGATGAAGGGGATGAGACAGGTTAAAGAAGGATTTTTAAACCTTGAGACAATTGAGACATGGATTGTGTGTGTGTGCCATTCAGAGGGTGAATGGGCAAGACAAAAGACTGAAGTGCACTCTTAGAAAAAAAGGTGCTATCTAGAACCTAAACCTATTCTTATTGTAACCTATGCCATTACATTACTAGTAGGAGCAGAGCAATCAAAACCACTTTCATTGGCATTTCAAAAGGCTTTCTGAATGTTGTTAACTCTCCCTGTGTGGTCTAACATCAATACATCACTCAATCCACTTACACCTTGTTCTGGTGAGAGATCATATGGTCTGTGTCCCTACATAATTCACTACTTTTGACCATGGCCAATGTGTTAGAGTCTACAGACATTTTATAGTAAAACATTTGAATGGCTCGTTCTCAAATCTTCTTTCCTTGATTCCTCTAGTCCTCTTCTCCTTCTCCAAATGGAGGAGTTACAGGGGAGGGAGATTGTATCTTTATGTCCAATATGATTTGAGAAGGAGGCGAGGAGAGAGGAATTGAGGAAAGATTAATTGAGAAAGGACAATGACTTCTTCAGTTAATCATTCCATCTGGAAGTGGCTCTCCCTGCTGTGAGTGTTATGTATCTGGGCTAGGGTTGCAAAGCTACCGGTAATTTACAAAAATGTCATACTAAACAGGTAATTTATGGTAATTTATACTTGAATAACTAAAAAAAGATGTGTCCATGTTGTCCATGAGTTTCTAGTGAAACGACCATATGGTCCAAGAGAAAATAGACTAATGAAAAAAGCATCTAAATCAACAATGGCATTCATTTGAATTAACAGCAACTCTTCCAACTATGGACTTTTTTCACAACTGCCACCAAAACATTCACAACAAAGATGAATAAATAAATGTGTAAACAAATATAAAGGATATTTAATGCTGAAATCCTCATTAAACAATAGTATTCACCAAGTTGATGGTATATATTTAGAATAATGTTTTACAGCTTTCTCATTCTATTTCTTTTGCTTAAAACTCCTTTTATATATTTTACATGTGATAAGGTCACAGAGGGCCAAAGATAATCTGAAGTACCCCAAAAGCCACTAGAAGTAATTGTATAATTAATATTTCTTACTTGAAAGTTACCAAAATTCAGGTAGTTTACTGGTAAACATAGGAAGTTTCCAGTAATACACTCTCCCTTTGCTACCCTAATTTGGGCCATTGACTGTCCCAATCAACAAACAAACAAAAACAAGCTCTGCACCAAGCATTGTAGTCAAGGGTTTATTGTACACAAGTATAATTCATAAATAGTCCATATATTGTGAGCTTTAATAGTTAATTTATAAAATGTGTAGAAGCTAATACATAAAAAGTGCATTCACGTCACTTGTTGAATGTGCTCTTGTGAAAATCACCATCTTCTGTCTTTCCTGTGAAGGAGGAAAACAGAAATGTTTCAATTTAACAAAAATGTAGAACAGGTTTTGATACAAACCCTGCTGACCACTGTTTGGTAAACACAGGAATGAGGCAGTATTCTACTGTTGTGACTTGCTTTCATTAATCTGATGACTGTTATTTATTTAATCCACTAACCATGTTTAATTGTTACCCGATTAAATTAATCATGTAACAATTAACTCATCAGGAATATGGGGCACCATGGAAGAAGTTGTTTAACGATTACCATCTCCCAAATTAAACTCTAGAAGATATGTTTCTAACCATTTCAATGTGTGGACCACGGTCTCACGTCTTTCTAGTCTAAAGGAAGGTGAGTTTATTTCTTCATCTCGTGTTGGTTCAACATTTCAATAATTTCCCACATGTAGCTAACGCTCCACACTTTTATGGTCTCAAGGTAAGGTTATCTTCTTCACCTCGTGTTGAAATTGAAAGTTTCAAACATTTAAGACATGTAGCCCTCGCCTCACATTTCCCGGTCTGGTATGTTAATTCTTTCCCTGTCACGGGCAGATAAATAATAGGAGGGATGAGTCAGGCGCAGGAGACTGAGGTCCGTTGAACAAAAACGTATTTAATACTGCCAAGGGGCAAAATCCAAATACAAGGCAGGGTGCACAAAAGATAAACGATGAGAACAGCTCCACTCTCAAAGTCAGACGGGGCGCAGCCCGGCAACCCTAATGCCTATCCAACACGTAGCAGAAATAAACTACGTACATAAATTCTACCCCTACCACACATAACATAAAACAATCCCGCACGATTCCTAACTAAACACAGACAAACTAAATACCCCTCACTAATGACAAACAAGAAACAGGTGCAACCTAAAACAGACATAACTAACAGACACTGAAACATAGATCGGTGGCAGCTAGTAGGCCGGCGAGCCCCGCCCGACCGGGGAGACGACCGCCGAGAACCGCCCGACCGGGGAGAGGCGCCACCTTCTGTGGACATTGTGACATTCCCAGTCCTTTTAACCTCTCTAGGCTAGGCGGGACGAATTCGTCCCACCTACGTAACAGCCACGGCTATCCTGTGGCGCGATTTTCAAAACCTTAAAAATCCTATTACTTCAATTTCTCAAACATATGACTATTTTACAGCCATTTAAAGATAAGACTCTCGTTAATCTAACCACACTGTCCGATTTCAAAAAGGCTTTACAACGAAAGCAAAACATTAGATTATGTCAGCAGAGTACCAAGCCAGAAATAATCAGACACCCATTTTTCAAGCCAGCATATAATGTCACCAAAACCCAGAAGACAGCTAAATGCAGCACTCACCTTTGATGATCTTCATCAGATGACAACCCTAGGACATTATGTTATACAATACATGCATGTTTTGTTCAATCAAGTTCATATTTATATCAAAAACCAGCTTTTTACATTAGCATGTGACGTTCAGAACTAGCATACCCCCCGCAAACTTCCGTGGAATTCGCTAACATTTTACTAAATTACTCACGATAAACGTTCACAAAAAGCATAACAATTATTTTAAGAATTATAGATACAGACCTCCTCTATGCACTCGATATGTCCGATTTTAAAATAGCTTTTTGGTGAAAGCACATTTTGCAATATTCTAAGTACATAGCCCAGGCATCACGGGCTCGCTATTTAGACACCCGGCAAGTTTAGCACTCACCATAATCATATTTACTATTATAAAAATTTCATTACCTTTTGTTGTCTTCGTCAGAATACACACCCAGGACAGCTACTTCAATAACAAATGTTGGTTTGGTCCAAAATAATCCATCGTTATATCCGAATAGCGGCGTTTTGTTCGTGCGTTCCAGACACTATCCGAAATAGTAAAGAAGTGTCACGCGCTTGGCGCAATTCGTGACAATAAAATTCTAAGTATTCCATGACCGTACTTCGAAGCATGTCAACCGCTGTTTAAAATCAATTTTTACGACATTTTTCTCGTAGAAAAGCGATAATATTCCGACAGGGAATCTCCTTTTCGGCAAACAGAGGAAAAAATCCCAAAGGCGGGGGCGGTCGGGGTCACGCGCATAAGCTAGTGTCTCTTGATGGGCCACTTGAGAAAGGCGATAATGTGTTTCAGCCTGGGGCTGGAATGACGACATTCTGTTTTTTCCCGGGCTCTGAGCGCCTATGGACGACGTAGGAAGTGTCACGTTAGAGCAGAGATCCTTAGTAAATGATAGAGATGGAAAAGAAGTTCAACAAATGGTCAGACAGGCCACTTCCTGTAAAGGAATCTCTCAGGTTTTGACCTGCCATTTGAGTTCTGTTATACTCACAGACACCATTCAAACAGTTTTAGAAAATGTAGGGTGTTTTCTATCCATATGTAATAAGTATATGCATATTCTAGTTACTGAGTAGGAGTGGTAACCAGATTAAATCGGGTATGTTTTTTATCCAGCCGTGTCAATGCTGCCCCCTAGCCCTAACAGGTTAACCACTCGGGTCTCAAAGGGTTGTTCCATCATGCTGACAAGCTCTCTAATCTCACTCGGGGCGTGGCTACTTAATGTGCAATGTATTCTCAAAATAATTATCTTATTAGAAAACTAAAATCACATTCTGATCTTAAAAATACTTTCATAATTGTTCATATTGTTTACACCACGTATTTGATGTAAACTTGACTTATACAGTATTACCATCTTAAAACAACCCCATCTGGTAGCTTATTTGATCTCCCACCCCCCAATAGCTTAGACTTTTAGTGGTTAACCTCTATGGGCTAGGTGGGACGCTAGCGTGCCACCCGTGGTGCACTCCATCAACAGCAGGTGCATTTCAAGAACGGCAAATTTGAATCCAAATAAATGTCAAAATTCAAATTTTTCAAACATACAACTATTTTACACCCTTTGAAAGATAAACATCTCCTTAATCTAACCACGTTTTACGATTTCAAAAAGGTTTTACGGCGAAAGCATAAATTTAGAGTATGTTAGGACAGTACATTTACAAGAGTTGTGTGTAATGTTTTGTCAAGTCAAAGACAGGGTCACCAAAACCATAAAACCAGCTAAAATGATGCACTAAACTTTTACAATCTCCATCAGATGACACTCCTAGGACATTATGTTAGACAATGCATGCATTTTTAGTTCTATCAAGTTCATATTTATATCCAAAAACAGCGTTTTACTATGGCATTGATGTTGAGGAAATCGTTTCCCTCCAATAACCGGCAGTCAAGTCAGCGTCACAAATTAAATAATTAAAATTAGAAAACATTGGTAAAATATTATATTGTCATTTAAAGAATTATAGATTTACATCTCTTGAACGCAATCAACTTGCCAGATTTAAAAATAACCTTACTGGGAAATCACACTTTGCAATAATCTGAGCACTGCGCCCAGAAAAATACGCGTTGCGATACAGACTAGACGTCATGTTGGGGAGATCTAAAATCGAAAATACTATGTAAATAATCCATTACCTTTGATTCTCTTCATCAGATGTCACTTCCAGGTATCACAGGTCCATAACGAATGTAGTTTTGTTCAAAAAAGCTCATCATTTATGTCCAAAAATCTCCGTCTTGTTAGCACATGATCTAAGCCAGCCGGACTTCTCGTCATGAACGAGGGGAAAAAATATATTTACGTTCGTTCAAACATGTCAAACGTTGTATAGCATAAATCATTAGGGCCTTTTTTAACCAGAACATGAATAATATTCAAGGTGGACGAATGCATACTCTTTTATAACGTATTGGAACGAGGGTACCCAACATGAACTCGCGCGCCAGGTGTCTAATGGGACATCATCGTTCCATGGCTCTTGTTCGGTCAGATCTCCCTCCAGAAGACTCAAAACACTTTGTAAAGGCTGGTGACATCTAGTGGAAGCAATAGGAAGTGCCAAAATATTCCTCAGCCCCTGTGTTTTTCAATGGGATAGGTTTAAAGGTAATACAACACATCAGGTATCCACTTCCTGTCAGAAAATGTCTCAGGGTTTTGCCTGCCAAATGAGTTCTGTTATACTCACAGACACCATTCAAACAGTTTTAGAAACTTTAGAGTGTTTTCTATCCATATATAATAAGTATATGCATATTCTAGTTACTGGGTAGGATTAGTAACCAGATTAAATCGGGTACATTTTTTTTATCCAGACGTGCAAATGCTGCCCCCTAGCCCTAACAGGTTAATGTTACTATATAGGAATTCAGAGGAGAACAGTGCCCCTTTATTCATGCAATCTCATGTCTTTCCATTAGGGCTATTCCAAACCCCAGTTGTACCACATGACCACCCAGATGACAGCCATATATGTACTTTCACTTAACACAGATGAGACAATGCTTATTAGTTCTTTCAATTTATAAGTAGCTGAAAGTCACCTGTCATGTTTGTAGGTGTGTAACAAACAATGATCAAATTGTTTCATTGTTGAGGGTAAAAATGCATATACAGTGTTGAACAGTGTTAAATCAAACACATTGCTTTGTGTAAAGCCTTATTCAAATATTTCCCAGAGTGCCTTGCCCATGACTGCATTGGTTAGTGACAGAGACATGGTTGTTGAATTCATCCACTTTGGATCCTTTGGACAATGACTTCACCAAGTGAGATCCTAAGCGAATATGTTATCATTTAAAAAAAGTGGAAATTGGAAATATGATGGGTGTGGTTTTGGTTAAAAATGATGTGTATGAGTTTCAGGCCCCTGTATTAGGGTAAAACTAGGCCCTCAAAATAAGGCCTGAAATACATATGGTGGGTAGCCTACCGGTTGAGAGGTTGGGCCAGTAACTGAATAGCTGTTTGTTCGAATCCCAGAGCTGACTCAGTGAAAAATCTGTTGATGCGCCCTTGAGTAAGGCACTTAACCTTAATTGCTCCTCTAAGTCGCTCTGGATTTTAAAAAGTAGTACTTTTTTCAAATCTGTATTCACATATACTGAATAAAAATAGAGTAGTGTAAAGTACTACTTAAGTTGTTTTTTTGGGTATCTGTACTGTACTTTACTATTTACATTTTTGACAACTTTTACTTTTACTTCACTACATTCCTAAAGAAAATAATGTACTTTTTACTCCATACATTTTCCCTGACAACCAAAAGTACTTGTTACATTTTGAATGGCTAGCAGTACAGGAAAATTGTCAAATTCATGCACTTACTGTATCAAGAGAACATCTCTGGTCATCTGTATTTCCTCTGATCTGGCAGACTCACTAAACACAAATGCTTCGTTTATGTCTGAGTGTTGGAGTGTGCCCCTGACTATCCGTAAATAAAATAAAAAATAAAATGGTGTCGTCTGGTTTGCTTAATATAAGTAATTTGAAATGATTTATACTTTTACTTTAAATACTTAAGTATATTTTAGCAATTACATTTACTTTTGATACTTAAGTATATTTAAAACAAAATACTTTTGGACTTTTACTCAAGTAGTATTTTACTGGGTGACTCACTTTTACTTGAGTAATTTTCTATTAACTTCTCTAGGGCCGGCGGGACGAAATCGTCCCACCTACGTAACAGCCAGTGGAATCCTGTGGCGCGTTATTCAAATACCTTAGAAATGCTATTACTTCAATTTCTCAAACATATGACTATTTTACACCATTTTAAAGACAAGACTCTTGTTAATCTAACCACACTGTCCGATTTCAAAAAGGCTTTACAACGAAAGCAAAACATTAGATTATGTCAGCAGAGTACCCAGCCAGAAATAATCAGACACCCATTTTTCAAGCTAGCATATAATGTGACAAAAACCCAGAAGACAGCTAAATGCAGCACTAACCTTTGATGATCTTCATCAGATGACACACCTTGGAAATTATGTTATACAATACATGCATGTTTTGTTCAATCAAGTTCATATTTATATCAAAAACCAGCTTTTTACATTAGCATGTGACGTTCAGAACTAGCAAACTTCCGGTGAATTTACTAAAAATTTACTAAATTACTCACGATTAACGTTCACAAAAAGCATAACAATTATTTTAAGAATTATAGATACAGAACTCCTCTATGCACTCGATATGTCCGATTTTAAAATAGCTTTTCGGTGAAGCACATTTTGCAATATTCTCAGTAGATAGCCCGGCATCACAGGGCTAGCTATTTAGATACCCAGCAAGTTTAGCACTCACCAAAGTCAGATTTACTATAAGAAAAATGTTATTACCTTTGGTGTTCTTCGTCAGAATGCACTCCCAGGACTTCTACTTCAATAACAAATGTTGGTTTGGTCCCAAATAATCCATAGTTATATCCAAACAGCGGCGTTTTGTTCGTGCGTTCAAGACACTATCCGAAAGGGTAAAGAAGGGTGACGAGCATGGCGCATTTCGTGACAAATTTTTTTTAAATATTCCATTACCGTACTTCGAAGCATGTCAACCGCTGTTTAAAATCAATTTTTATGCCATTTTTCTCGTAAAAAAGCGATAATATTCCGACCGGGAATCTGCATTTAGGTAAACAGACGAAAGAAAATAAAGCACGGGGTCGACTCGGGCACGCGCCTAAGCCCATTGTCCTCTGATCGGCCACTTGCCAAAAGCGTAAATGTGTTTCAGCCAGAGGCTGCCTCGATATCATTCAGCTTTTTCCCGGGCTCTGAGAGCCTATGGGAGCCGTAGGAAGTGTCACGTTACAGCAAAGATCCTCAGTCTTCAATAAAAAGAGCCAAGATGAACAACAACTTGTCAGACCGGCCACTTCCTGTACAGAATCTTCTCAGGTTTTTGCCTGCCATATGAGTTCTGTTATACTCGCAGACACCATTCAAACAGTTTTAGAAACTGTAGGGTGTTTTCTATCCAGAGCCAATAATTATATGCATATTCTAGTTACTGGGCAGGAGTAGTAACCAGATTATATCGGGTACGTTTTTTATCCGGCCGTGTCAATACTGCCCCCTACCCCCAACAGGTTAAGGTATCTTTACTTTTACTCAAGTTTGACAATTGGGTACTTTTTCCACCACTGCAAAAATATAAACGCAACATGCAACAATTTCAAAGATTTTACTAAGTTACAGTTCATATAAGGATATTAGTCAATTGAAATAAATAAATTAGGCCCTTTCTATGGATTTCACATTACTGGGCAGGGGTACAGCCATGGGTAGGCCTTGGAGGGCATAGGTCCACTCACTGGGGAGCCAGGCCCAGCCAATCAGAATGAGTTTTTCCCCACAAAAGGGCTTTAAAACAGACAGAAATACTCCTCAGCTCCCCCCACACTCCACCTCAGATGATCCTGCAGGTGAAGAAGCCGCATGTGGAGGTCCTGGGCTGGCGTGGTTACACGTGGTCTGTGGTTGTGAGGCAGGTTAGATGTACTGCCAAATTCTCTAAAATGACGTTGGAGAAATGAACATTCAATTCAACATTCAAACATTCAAGTCTGTAGCATCCGAACGGTTCTCAGTTTGTAGTAGGAGTGTGGTTTATTGATAAGAAAGATGTACCTGGGAGATCCGTTTGATGTTTCAAAGATTGTGAAGAAAGCATTGGGTACTGTGGAGTCTGTGAGGTTGACCAGAAGTGACGCTTACATTTTCAGAGCAGGGCACCAGTTAAGGGAGTGATTTCTGGGGTCTCTATGGAAGTTGAGGTTGAGACAATGGAGAGTAATTCCTGGAGTAGTTGGTGTTCGTCGGTTGTCTCATATGGTCAATGGAAGGAAGGAGGATAATCCGTCTGTGCTACTGTTTTTTGATGAGGAGTCTCTCCTTACACATGTCAAGACGGGTTATGTGAATTATCCTGTGAGAGCATTTGTTTCCAGGTTATTGCAATGTACCAACTGCAAAGGGTGTGTTGAGTGTTTGTGGGAAACTGGATGAGTGATAATTTTACTAAGAGAAGGACAACGAATATTGGAATTGTGGTGGGGAAGATGCACACGAGTGCTCTTTGGCATTTTTTGCTATGGTGATAAACTACACTTCCAGAGTGGATAAGAATTCTAGATTGATATCATCATATCTGCAGCTGAACTCTTCTTGGGATTGAAGGATGTCACAGGCGAGGAGCTGCACTGAATACTGGCAGGAGTAGTTCCGTCCTTTCAGATCCTGTGTAGGGCTCTGAGTGAATTTGAATGACTAAGGATTACTTTTTACTTTTCTACGATGCTTTTCGGATGTTTTAGGGGGTTAAAAGTTTTAGGATGTAGTACGCCCTAAAATCCCACCGAAGAAGAAGAATTCAGGTGATGAAGGACTGGAGATAGCAGCAGACAGGTTGGGGACTAACAGACTTTCAGTTACGATAAATGTTAGTTGCTGAAGTGACACTTTACATTCCTTCATCTGAGTGAACCGTTACCCTGCCTCACTGAGCCTCTGTACCTTGAGACTCCTTCTAGCTCTGGCCCGTAGCAGTGGCCTCTCCCCAGGCTCTGCCAAACAGGCCCTAACTTAAACAAAAGACACCTGAGCTTAAAGCAGGAAGAACTGTGGAGGGGACTGCAAGATCTTGGCCACTATGGTTGCTGGGGAACCAATGTCCAACATCACCATCGAAAGTTTGTACAGTCCTCTCCTACAAGAGAGGAATTTGTTAAATGGCCCCAGTGTTATGAGTTCCCTGAGAGGTCAAGAGCATTTGCCTCCAACACAAATTTCCCTGGAGTCATTGGAGCCATACATGGTACACACATCCCCATACCAGTACCAACAATTAAGATACATTTATACAGGAAGGGCCATGGTAGTCTTCACCTTCAGGCAGTTTGTGATGAAAACAATGTGCTTATTGGACATCTATACTAGCTGGCCAGGCTCAGTGCATGATGGAAGAGTTTACAAAAACTGCCGTCTTTACATCCACCTCAAACAAAATCACATACACACACACAGTTTCACATGCTGGAAGATTCTGCATACTCTCTGAAAACATATCTCCTCATGCCATACCGCAATAATTGCCATCTAACCGCACAAAAAAAAACACAATCCACAGTTCCACCCAGGAAATTATTGAGAAGGCTAAGATACCTGCCCTTGAGGAAACTATTGTTTTTGGAACTGCATGTATTCGGCACAATTTCAATTTCATTCTGAAGGAGGAAGCAGAAGCAGAAGACATGGATAAGGATGAATGGGGGTCAGAGCAAGCTGTTGCCCCAGAGAGAAGCGCACAGGCAAATAGGGATTTACCTGGGATTTGCCCCTTTCATATTTATCTGGTCCTGACTAAACTCCCCAGCCCCTGCCAGTGACAAGCATACTTATAACATGATGGTGCCCCATCCGTATATTTTATACTTATACACTGCTCAAAAAAATAAAGGGAACACTAAAATAACACATCCTAGATCTGAATGAATGAAATAATCGTATTAAATACTTCTATCTTTACATAGTTGAATGTGCTGACAACAAAATCACACAAAAATAATCAATGGAAATCCAATTTATCAACCCATGGAGGTCTGGATTTGGAGTCACACTCAAAATTAAAGTGGAAAACCACACTACAGGCTGATCCAACTTTGATGTAATGTCCTTAAAACAAGTCAAAATGAGGCTCAGTAGTGTGTGTGGCCTCCACGTGCCTGTATGACCTCCCTACAACGCCTGGGTATGCTCCTGATGAGGTGGCGGATGGTCTCCTGAGGGATCTCCTCCCAGACCTGGACTAAAGCATCCGCCAACTCCTGGACAGTCTGTGGTGCAACGTGGCGTTGGTGGATGGAGCGAGACATGATGTCCCAGATGTGCTCAATTGGATTCAGGTCTGGGGAACGGGTGGGCCAGTCCATAGCATCAATGCCTTCCTCTTGCAGAAACTGCTGACACACTCCAGCCACATGAGGTCTAGCATTGTCTTGCATTAGGAGGAACCCAGGGCCAACCGCACCAGCATATGGTCTCACAAGGGGTCTGAGGATCTCATCTCGGTACCTAATGGCAGTCAGGCTACCTCTGGCAAGCACATGGAGGGCTGTGCGGCCCCCCCAAAAAATGCCACCCCACACCATGACTGACCCACCGCCAAACCAGTCATGCTGGAGGATGTTGCAGGCAGCAGAAAGTTCTCCACGGCGTCTCCAGACTGTCACGTCTGTCACATGTGCTCAGTGTGAACCTGCTTTCATCTGTGAAGAGCACAGGGCGCCAGTGGTGAATTTGCCAATCTTGGTGTTCTCTGGCAAATGGCAAACGTCCTGCACGGTGTTGGGCTGTAAGCACAACCCCCACCTGTGGACGCTGGGCCCTCATACTACCCTCATGGAGTCTGTTTCTGACCGTTTGAGCAGACACATGCACATTTGTGGCCTGCTGGAGGTCATTTTTCAGGGCTCTGGCAGTGCTCCTCCTTGCACAAAGGCGGAGGTAGCGGTCCTGCTGCTGGGTTGCTGCCCTCCTACGGCCTCCTCCACATCTCCTGATGTACTGGCCTGTCTCCTGGTAGTGCCTCCATGCTCTGGACACTACGCTGACAGACACAGCAAACCTTCTTGCCACAGCTCGCATTGATATGCCATCCTGGATGAGCTGCACTACCTGAGCCACTTGTGTGGGTTGTAGACTCCGTCTCATGCTACCACTAGAGTGAAAGCACCGCCAGCATTCAAAAGTGACCAAAACATCAGCCAGGAAGCATAGGAACTGAGAAGTGGTCTGTGGTTACCACCTGCAGAACCACTCCTTTATTGGGGGTGTCTTGCTAATTGCCTATAATTTCCACCTGTTGTCTATTCCATTTGCACAACAGCATGTGACATTTATTGTCAATCAGTGTTGCTTCCTAAGTGGACAGTTTGATTTCATAGAAGTGAGATTGACTTGGAGTTATATTGTGTTGTTTAAGTGTTCCCTTTATTTTTTTGAGCAGTATATATTCTCATCCCATTCTCATCCCACTCCTTTACTAGATTGTGTGTATAGGTTTTGTTGAGGAATTGTTAGACATGTCTGATACTGCTGCACTGTTGGATCCAGAAGCATAAACATTTCGCTACACTTGCAATAACATCTGCTAACCATGTGTATGTGACCAATAACACTTGATTTGATTTTGATTCGATTTTAAGCAAAAGTTGTTAAATTTGCCCTGAAAGTTACATTCTTTGCAATATTATTATTACTAGCAGTATTACTTAAGGGCGTTGTTGCAAATAGGATGGATGATTAGGATTTTTTTGTCTTTGCACAGACCTTCACTCTGTCCCACAGGCCACTAATGATGAGTGAATGTGATGTAGTTGATCTATGCACAGTTTTCTCACAGCTCAGCGAATTAACTCTATGGCCGTTTTAAAATTTTTGGCATCATAGTGGTATTCTGAGCACATTCCATTCTCTCCTGTAACTCAGTTAAGAAGTACGGCCAAATCCTCGCGTTGCCAGGCTGATATGATACACCATCCACAGATGAATTACTATACTTAACCATACACAAAGGGATATTCAGTGTCTTGGAATTATTTTGTAACCTCTGATCTGTGCCCATCTAAAAATGTATCCCTGACATGTTTTTAGTTAAAGCTAATTTGTGGCTAGGAAGTTCAATTATTGTTTGAAATTCACAATCCAACTTAGGGACCTTACAGAGACAGGGGAGGTTATTATTAAATCCTGAGAAGCACTATTTTTACAAACAGATGGACCCCATTCAATAAATTGTGATTATAGGCTCAAAATTATAAGGTTCCACTGTTGAAGCTACATCCTACCCAAGTCCATCCTAATATTCAGGGTCCTCCCACTGTAATGTTGATACCAATTGTCTCAGAATTTTGCGCCTTTACAATCTCCATCCTTTCTCTCTGCACGTCTAGCATTGTCATTTGGCCTTTAAATTCTTCCAAATACTTTTTAAACCACTTCAGAGGATGCTGGGATGGCCTTTTTCAGAGGGTGGATTGCCTAGAAAGTTGTATTTGTATTAAGTAAGGATCCCCATTAGCTGCTCCCACTCTTCGTGGGGTCCAGCAACATTAAGGCAGTTATATACCATTTAAATTATTATGTGACATTTCGCAACACTTTACCCAATACATGTACTGTGTTCCCTCAGGCCTCTACTCCACTGTCACATATTTACAATACAACATCCATATGTACGTGTGTGCAGAGTGTGTGTAGATTGCATGTCTAATCATGTGTGTCTGTGCATGTGTGTGTCTCTTCACAGTCCCCGCTGTTCCATAAGGTGTATTTCTATCTGTTTTTTAAATCTGATTCTACTGCTTGCATCAGTTACCTGATGTGGAATAGAGTTCTATGTAGCCATGGCTCTATGTAATACTGTGTGCCTGCTATAGTCTGTTCTTGACTTGGGGATTGTGAAGAGACCATTGGTGGCATGTCTTGTGGGGTATGGGTGGGTGTTCAAGCTCATGTCAACACTTCTTACAAAAACAAAAAGTTAGGACGATTCTAAGGGCCTATGACTGACAGGAGCCCTGAAAAATTATTAGAACATTAGGCAAAAAAAATTAATATAAAATTATTAACCTTTCATCATTAATATAATATTTTATTTACAATGTACTTATAAAACTAACGGTTTCTTTTCTTGTTTTTGGCAAAAAGTAAACATTCAGAGAGCCTCTGTATTGCCCCACCCCCTACCCCCCACCCCCATCTATTTACACTAAATGGTTTGGTCCTGCCCCCAAACCATGCGCGAACGGTACTTGCTAGTAGTGAATTGCGAGTGAGGAGGAAGGTGGGTGCAGTCCGTGAGTGGTGGAAATTAATCTGTTAGTTTAGTCCAAAGTGAAATAGGCTACTTTTGCTCCCCTAACATTAGTTATTTGATATCTTAACAGAAAATTCTGAGTGTTTACATTTCGCTCCTCTTTTAGCCAACATTTAATCAATGCAGGCAAACGTTTTGCAAGCTATTCATACTAAATCAGTTGCCCCTGCCCCTGCCTGGTGCCAGGCCCAACAGATGCAGCTTCAGGCTCAGCAGCCCTGTCTCCCTATCCCCATACCCCTGAACCAGCCCCACTCCCAACTGAAGAAGGAGGTGAGCAGCATTGTGTTGAATGACATGTCAGTTGGCATAATTGCAGGGGGTCCGTGGGAATTTCTTTTTTTATTATTATGAAAAAAATTTAAATGATTAAATCCTTTTCAATGATAAGAATTCAAATACTGTAATTATTTTTTTCCCACATAATGATCATTATATGAAACAAAAACAGCCTATAGTCTGTATTGGATGCTGGACAGTTTGAAGCATTAAGTGTCTGTATTAGTAAGTGACAGCCAATGTTAAAATAATACCTTCAAGTCATGTGGCCATATGATATGTCCTATGATATAATGCCATTTGTAATAACACCATAACCATAATTTCAGTTACTACCATTTTGTTGATATAAACTAACTGCATGGCTTTGATGCAGACTGAAATATGGTCGTTTACTGACATCTAGTGTTGGTGGTATGCAACTGCAGATAATTTGGGTCAATATTCTGCAGGATTCAGTGCTGTTTAATTTTTTCCGTGGTGCATGCAGTTAGTTTATATCAACAAAATGGTAGTAACTGAAATTATGGTTATGGTGTTATTACAAATGGCATTATATCATAGGACATATCATATGCGTCATATACACTCTACAGAGCTAGGACCCTCAAGTGATACAGTTTTGTCAGGGAGGAGTGTGGAAGTGGAGGAAGAGGTGAAAGACAGTGTCGGCAGTATCAATGCAGGTGATGAGGATGGAGCAAATGAGAGAAGGTGCACAGAAAGAGACAGACAAAGTGAGTATTTTGAAAAACAAGCTGATCAGTGACTTTGCTAGCAAGAAGGCTCGGTGCTGGGCTCTTGGTGAGTAAGGTTGTGCAAGGGCTAGTGATAACTGTTAAATGGCATGGCTATGGATATTGGATCACTACACACATGACGCCCACAGGCTGAGAACAAGACTGAGGGCAGACTGAGGACAAGATATATCTCAAAGTAATGGCTGGATTGCCATACAATTTGTTGTGCATAATCAAGACCCCAAGTGGAAGAAACCTATTGATTTGGTGACCACTTGACCTTTCCTCTAGTGCCACCATCAGGCCTTTTCATTTCCATTTCCATTTTGTCTTCCATTTTCCATTTCCACTTTTACAGCTGCATATTTTCTAGTTGGTATGTATACTTAGTTCAAAAATCTACAATTGATTTGATTTTGTTTGTTATATCATTCTATAGATGATAATGTTAATTTATTTTAATTGAAGTGTATATTTAAGATATATTTATTTTAAGTTATTCATTAATGTTAAGAGAATTTTCCATTCTAGAATTTTACCATTAAATTACATTTTGACTGTAAAAGATGGCCTTTTGCACATTTCTTATAGAAGGTATCAGTCTTGCATCAAATAGTGAATTCCACTGTATTCCACTGCAGAATGTTGCGTGCATTTCTGCACAGTGTTATATTTTCACAGCTCACTGTCAGTAAATATCGTACAGTAAATATTGGACTACAAGAGAGTTGTAAGCCTGCAAAGGTAGAGTTATTTAAAGCTTTGAATGGGTTGATTGGGTTCTGGAGGTGTATGGTTACAGCAATTGCTCAGGGTTGGTGTGGCCTGTGGTGGTGGGGCCCAATGTGATATATTTTCATGGGGCCCAAAATCCCTGGCGGCACCCCTGTTTGTGATGGCCAAGATGACGGCCAAGGTCAGTGGTAGTCATTAATATTTCAGAGGGAGCCACTTTTGTAAAACAAAAATCACTGGGCTAGATGCCATATCCATCAGAGATACTGTACATGCTATTTAAGATACTATTAACATGGACCATCAAGCTATTTGTTTATCTGATTCTCTATTTTAGGACACTTGGGGGTATCAGAAACAAACATGTAAAATAATTTGATGAATCTTTAGAATCTGACCTTATAAGCATTATCTCAATAAAAGTTATAGCACAAGATATGTGAAATCGGCTAAGAAACAGAAACAGACATATATACGTGTTCCTGAGAGTCTTCGCTATTAGGGATGGGGTAAAGAAGCGTTTTTTCTAAATGCGACAGAAGCACTAGAAACCGCTTTTCCCAGCCACTTAAAAGGTTACTCACGTAACCACAGTTCTATGAACTAAGTGGTCATTCAACTGACTGGGAAAAACACATTCTTTGAGATTATTGCTGCGAGCTGCCAATTAAGTCACTGAGATGCATTGATCTCGCGAGCCTGGCCTAGGTGGTAGTTGTGACGGCCCAGGTGCAAGTTGTGAAAGCCCAGGTGGAAGTTGTGACAACCCAGATGGTAGTTGTGACAGCCAAGGTGACGGCCTAGGTGGTAGTTGCGACGGCCAGGAGGTAGTTGTGATGGCCCAGGTGCTAGTTGTGACGGCCCAGGCCCAGGAGGAATTTGTGACAGTCAAGGGGACGGTCTAGGGCAGTGGTCGTCAACCAAGGTATTCCAAGTCGATCACCAAATATTTCTGTAGAAAAGCCAACGAACGATAAAGGCTTGGGCTCATTTTTTAAAAATTGTGTTGAGATGTTGCTGTTAGGTGCACTTGATTCAAAAGTCCTGCGCACCGGGTCAGCAAAGTGCTCCCATGAGACAATCTCCACCTACCTGGCGGACCAGCAAATCTGTGACTAAATCGAGTGCACCTACTGCGCTGCCCAATTGGATAGCTCAAATCACCATGGCTACAGAGCTTCCATGACCCTGGCCACAGCCAAGTTTAATAGGCTACTAGCCTACGTAAGATTTAATAACTTTTAAAACCAGAGAGACTGTCAATGAATACACCAAAAGCGCTGTTTTTATGAGTGAGATAATGTTTAAGTTTATATTCAGCACTGTCACTGTTTTTATTCAACACTATTACAAAATGTGCTTCTCCGTACTTCCACTCGGGCTGCAGCTGCAATGAATCGTGAAACTGACTATCCTACCGATCCTTGACTTCGGAGATGTCATTTACAAATTAGCCTCCAACACTCTACTCAGCAAATTAGATGTAGTTTATCACCGTACCATCCGTTTTGTCACCAAAGCACCTCATTTTACCCACCACTGCAACCTGTATGATCTCGTTGGCTACCACAAAACAATTTTGTGGTAAGTTGATAAAAAAAATGGTTAATGATCAACTTAGATATGAAGACTTCCAATGAAGTTAGATCAATAAACGTTTTTTAAATATAGAAGTAGGAAAGCCTTAAGATAAATAGTCCCCTGTTTAGAGAGAAAGATTTAGATAATTTTTGAGTAAAGTAGTAATACAGTGCCTTGTAAAAGTATTCATCCTCCATTTTAGTGCATTACAACCTGTAATTTAAATTGATTTTTATTTGGATTTCATGTAATGGACATACACAAAATAGTCCAAATTGGTGAAGTGAAATGAAAAAAATAACATATTTCAAAATAAAAAAAAACGGAAAAGTGGTGCATGCATAAGTATTCCCCCCATTGCTATGAAGCCCCAAAATAAGATCTGGTGCAAACAATTACCTTCAGAAGTCACATCATTTGTTAAATAAAGTCCACCTGTGTGCAATGTAAGTGTCACATGATCTGTCACATGATCTCAGTATACAGTTGAAGTTGGAAGTTTACATACACCTTAGCCAAACACATTAAAACTCAGTTTTTCACAATTCCTGACATTTAATCCTAGTAAAAATTCCCTGTCTTAGGTCAGTTAGGATCAGCACTTTATTTTAAGAATGTGAAATGTCAGAATAATAGTAGAGAGTAATTTATTTCAGCTTTTATTTCTTTCATCACAATCCCAGTGGGTCAGAAGTTTACATACACTCAATTAGTATTTGGTAGCATTGCCTTTAAATTGTTTAACTTGGGTCAAACATTTCGGGTAGCCTTCCACAAGCTTCTCACAATAAGTTGGGTGAATTTTGGCACATTTCTCCTGACAGAGCTGGTGTAACTGAGTCAGGTTTGTAGGCCTCCTTTGCTCGCACACACTTTCAGTTCTGCCCACAAATGTTCTATGGGATTGAGGTCAGGGCTTTGTGATGGCCACTCTAATACCTTGACTTTGTTGTCCTTAAGCCATTTTGCCACAACTTTGGAAGTATGCTTGGGATCATTGTCCATTTGGAAGACTCATTTGCGACCAAGCTTTAACATCCTGACTGATGTCTTGAGATGTTGCTTCAATATATCCATGTAATTTTCCTACCTCATGATGCCGTAAATTTTGTGAAGTGCACCAGTCCCTCTTGCAGCAAAGCACCCTGACAACATGATGCTGCCATCCCCGTGCTTCCCGGTTGGGATGATGTTCTTTGGCTTGCAAGCCTGCCCCTTTTTCCTCCAAACATAATGATGGTCATTATAGCCAAACAGTTCTATTTTTGTTTTATCAGACCAGAGGACATTTCTCCAAAAAGTACGATCTTTGTCCCCATGTTCAGTTGCAAACCATAGTCTGGCTTTTTTATGGCGGTTTTGGAGCAGTGGTTTCTTCCTTGCTGAGCGGCCTTTCAGGTTATGTCGATATATGACTCGTTTTACTGTGGATATCGATACTTTTGTACCTGTTTCCTCCAGCATCTTCACAAGGTCCTTTGCTGTTGTTCTGGGATTGATTTGCACTTTTCGCACCAAAGTACGTTCATCTCTAGGAGACAGAACTCGTCTCCTTCCTGAGTGGTATGATGGCTGCGTGGTCCCATGGTGTTTATACTCGCATAATATTTTTGTACAGATTAACGTGGTACAATCAGGCATTTGGAAATTGCTCCCAAGGATGAACCAGACTTGTGGAGGTCTACAAAAACAATTCTTAGGTCTTGGCTGATTTCTTTTGATTTTCCTATGATGTCAAGCAAAGAGGCACTGAGTTTGAAGGTAGACCTTGAAATACATCCATAGGTACACCTCCAATTAACTCAAATGATGTCAATTAACCTATGTAAAGCCATCACATCATTTTCTGGAATTTTACAAGCTGTTTAAAGGCACAGTCAACTTCTGACCCACTGGAATTGTGATACAGTGAATTATAAGTGAAATAATCTGTCTGTAAACAATTGTTGGAAAAATTACTTGTGTCATGCACAAAGTAGATGTCCTAACCGACTTGCCAAAACTATAGTTTGTTATCAAGAAATTTGTGGAGTGGTTGAAAAACGAGTTTTAATGACTCCAACCTAAGTGTATGTAAACTTCCGACTTCAACTGTATCTAGCTGTCGCATAATCTCAGTATATATACACCTGTTCTGAAAGGCCCCAGAGTCTGCAACACCACTAAGCAAGGGGCACCACCAAGTAAGCGACACCATGAAGACCAAGGAGCGCTCCAAACAGTTCAGGGACAAAGTTGTGGATCAGGGTTGGGTTATAAAAAAGTATCAGAAATGTTGAACATCCCATGGAGCACCACTAAATCCATTATAAAAAATTGAAAGAAACAAACCTGCCAAGAGAGGGCCGCCCACCAAATCTCACAGAACAGGCAAGGAGGGCATTAATCAGAGAGGCAACAAAGAGACCAAAGATAAACCTGAAGGAGCTGCAAAGCTCCACAGCGGAGATTGGAGTATCTGTTCATAGGACCACTTTAAGCCGTACACTCCACAGAGCTGGGCTTTACGGAAGAGTGGCCAGAAAAAAAAACATTGCTTAACTTCTTTGGCATAGGGGCCAGTATTTTCACGGCCGGATAAATAACGTACCCGATTTAATCTGGTTACTACTCCTGCCCAGAAACTAGAATATGCATATAATTAGTAGATTTGGATAGAAATTTATTTGGATATAACTATGGATTATTTGGAACCAAAACAACATTTGTTGTTGAAGTAGAAGTCCTGGAAGTGCATTCTGACGAAGAACAGCAAAGGTAATCCAATTTTTCTAATAGTAATTCTGAGTTTAGTTGACCCCGAAGTTGGCGGATGTCAAAATAGCTAGCCGTGATGGCCGAGCTATCTACTCAGAATATTGCAAAATGTGCTTTCGCTGAAAAGCTATTTTAAAATCGGACATAGCGATTGCATAAAGGAGTTCTGTATCTATAATTCTTAAAATAATTGTTATGTTTTTTGTGAACGTTTATCATGAGTAATTTAGTAAATTCACCGGAAGTTTTCAGTGGGTATGCTAGTTCTGAACATCACATGCTAATGTAAAAAGCTGGTTTTTGATATAAATATGAACTTGATTGAACAAAACATGCATGTATTGTATAACATAATGTCCTAGGAATGTCATCTGATGAAGATCATCAAAGGTTAGTGCTACATTTAGCTGTGGTTTGGGTTTATGTGACATATATGCTTGCTTGGAAAATGGCTGTGTGATTATTTGTGTCTATGTACTCTCCTAACATAATCTAATGTTTTGCTTTCGCTGTAAAGCCTTTTTGAAATCGGACAGTGTGGTTAGATTAACGAGAGTCTTATCTTTAAAATGGTGTAAAATAGTTGATTTTTTGAGAAAATTGAATTGTGGTATTTTAGTTGGTTTTGTATTTCGTGCCGTGCGATGCCATTGGCTGTTGGCTCGGGGTTCCGCAGGCGGAACGGGGAACGTCTGTCCTCAACAGGTTAACAAAAAAAATAAGCACACACATTTGGTCTTTGCCAAAGGCATGTGGGAGACTCCCAAAACATATGGAAAAAGGTACTCTGGTCAGAAGAGACTGAAATGTAGCATTTGGCCAACAAGGGATACGCTATGTCTGGCGCAAACCCAACACCTTTCATCACCCCAAGAACACCATCCCCACAGAGAAGCATGGTTGTGGCAGCATCATGCTGTGGGAATGTTTTTCATTGGCAGGGACTGGGAAACTGGTCAGAATTGAAGGAATGATGGATGGCGCTAAATACAGGGACATTCTTGAGGGAAACCGGTTTCAGTCTTCCAGAGATTTGAGACTGGGACGGAGGTTCACCTTCAAGCAGGACAATGACCCTAAGCATACTGATAAAGCAACACTCGAGTGGTTTAACCTCTATGGGACCGGCGGGACGAATTCGTCCCACCTACGTAACATCCACTGCCAGCCTGTGGCGCGATTTTCAAAATCTTCAAAATCCTATTACTTCAATTTCTCAAACATATGACTATTTTACAGCCATTTAAAGATAAGACTCTCGTTAATCTAACCACACTGTCCGATTTCAAAAAGGCTTTACAACGAAAGCAAAACATTAGATTATGTCAGCAGAGTACCAAGCCAGAAATAATCAGACACCCATTTTTCAAGCCAGCATATAATGTCACCAAAACCCAGAAGACAGCTAAATGCAGCACTCACCTTTGATGATCTTCATCAGATGACAACCCTAGGACATTATGTTATACAATACATGCATGTTTTGTTCAATCAAGTTCATATTTATATCAAAAACCAGCTTTTTACATTAGCATGTGACGTTCAGAACTAGCATACCCCCCCGCAAACTTACGGGGAATTCGCTAACATTTTACTAAATTACTCACGATAAACGTTCACAAAAAGCATAACAATTATTTTAAGAATTATAGATACAGACCTCCTCTATGCACTCGATATGTCCGATTTTAAAATAGCTTTTTGGTGAAAGCACATTTTGCAATATTCTAAGTATATAGCCCAGGCATCACGGGCTCGCTATTTAGACATCCGGCAAGTTTAGCACTCACCATAATCATATTTACTATTATAAAAATGTCATTACCTTTTGTTGTCTTCGTCAGAATGCACACCCAGGACGTCTACTTCAATAACAAATGTTGGTTTGGTCCAAAATAATCCATCGTTATATCCGAATAGCGGCGTTTTGTTCGTGCGTTCCAGACACTATCCGAAATAGTAAAGAAGTGTCGCACGCTTGGCGCAATTCCTGACAATAAAATTCAAAGTATTCAATTGCCGTACGTCGAAGCATGTCAACCGCTGTTTAAAATCAATTTTTACGTCATTTTTCTCGTAGAAAAGCGGTAAAATTCCGACAGGGAATCTCCTTTTCGGCAAACAGAGGAAAAAATCCCAAAGGCGGGGGCGGTCGGGGTCACGCGCATAAGCTAGTGTCTCTTGATGGGCCACTTGAGAAAGGCGATAATGTGTTTCAGCCTGGGGCTGGAATGACGACATTCTCTTTTTTCCCGGGCTATGAGAGCCTATGGACGACGTGGGAAGTGTCACGTTAGAGCAGAGATCCTTAGTAAATGATAGAGATGGCAAAGAAGTTCCAGAAATGGTCAGACAGGCCACTTCCTGTAAAGGAATCTCTCAGGTTTTGACCTGCCATTTGAGTTCTGTTATACTCACAGACACCATTCAAACAGTTTTAGAAAATTTAGGGTGTTTTCTATCCATATGTAATAAGTATATGCATATTCTAGTTACTGAGTAGGAGTGGTAACCAGATTAAATCGGGTATGTTTTTTATCCAGCCGTGTCAATGCTGCCCCCTAGCCCTAACAGGTTTTAAGGGGACACATTTAAATGTCTTGGAATGGCCTAATCAAAGCCCAGACCTCAATCCAATTGAGAATCTGTGGTATGACGTAAAGATTGCTGTACACCAGCGGAACCCATCCAACTTGAAGGAGCTGGAGCAGTTTTGCCTTGAAGAATGGGAAAAAATCCCAGTGGCTAGATGTGCCAAGCTTATAGAGACATACCCCAAGAGACTTGCAGCTGTATTTGCTGCAAAAGGTGGCTCTACAAAGTATTGACTTTGGAGTGGTGAATAGTTATGCACGCTCAAGTTGTCTTATTTCTTGTTTGTTTTACAATTTAAAATATTTTGCATCTTCAAAGTGATAGGCATGTTGTGTAAATCAAATGATACAAACCCCCCAAAAATCTATTTTAATTACAGGTTGTAAGGCAACAACATCAAAAATACATCAAAAAGATAATGTAACTCAATTGCATTAGTAAATGTTTCCACTAGTGACTGATAGCTTTAATGTTACTTTAAAGCCTTTTATCTATTTTACACAGCATTTTATGTCATGTAGCTAGATAGCTAGCTATGTTTTTAAGATAGAGCTTTTCAATTGGCATTTCTCCCCCTGTTTTCAGTCACAGGTGGGGACTGGATTAGGTGTGAGCAGTGCAGAAGGTAGGCTCATGAGTTGTGCTCTAATTTATTGGGGATAGCTTATTTTATTGGTGACCTATGTACAAATTACAATCGTGCAATAGCAGAGCATAAGAGAGTTGCCACATCAATGTTACATTGAATGAATTACTAAGTTATTGTTATTAAGTGTTATATTCCAATTTTATTTCATGTTATTAGTTATATTCCATTCCAATATTATATTCCAATTAAATTTGTTTTTAATGAATTAAAAACAACTATTGAAAACCTTTTGCTTCTGAATGTCATTTTAAAGACTGCTGGGATTAAAAATCTTGCATTATTGAAATACTATTTAGTGCAATTGTACATAATGGATGGTGTGGAAAAGGAACAACAAAGAAAGAACAAAGAGCATGTGAGTTAAAAATAGGGACTTTTACATCAAATCTCCTCATAGTGGAGATATTAATGGTGACATGTGCCACACCATTTCCGCCAAATATTTTATTTAAATAATTAAAATAAGACAACTAGACTTAGCTTTTAAGTATTACTTACTAAATAATTTCTAAATAGAACGGATTAAATTGATTTTAACACACTTGTGTGAAACCCTATGCCATAATCTTCTACCGGGTACCTGGCACCTCCGGTACTTAAAATAACCTGCCCCTTTTCTAAAAACAACAGTTCATGAAAAAACGAAAAAAGTGTAAACTGTAGCCATTTATTTCCCTTTATAGTTTATTCGCCTATGCATGACCTTCATCAACCTACCAATTTTTTTTCTCCAAACGTTGCTTTTTGAGTCAGCAATTAGACATTATTCTTAGCTGGTTCTGTTTACCCCGTATTACCCTATCCATGTGGGGGAAGCAGAACCAAGGCGTGGACCCCGACCTTTTCTTGCTGTCTGTGATTGTCTTCTACACTAGACATCACCAAAAATGACTTCATTAAGAAATTAGACAATAATTTTTTTTTAAACTGTCTGTTCACCCCACCACTTCAATATGAAATGTTATTGTGCCAGTAAGAGTAGAACGTGTGTCTTGAACGCACCCAAGAGGAGGCAGGGCTATTCAATGCCTTCTGATAGGCTAGTGTAGGGCTACCACTCTGACACGGACATTGCTGTAAATAAAAACTCCAAAAACATGTCGACGACACTAACACGCTTCAAGTGCGGTGCATTTCTTCGGCTCTTGGCCAGCGGGATTCAACCCTGTATTTTTCGACAACATCAAAGTAGTCGCGCTAATCTCAGGCGGCTGCTTTCCAACACACAACCAGGTATTTCAGCTGAAGTGCCGTTTTCTTGTCCTTTACTTGCCTACAAGTACGATAGCGAATTAATGTGTCATTAAACTTCTCGCCGATAGTATGCTGCTATTCAGCAATTATCAAATTGTTGGATATCCTTATCGAAGTAGGGTCTAAACACCATGAACAAATATTTGATATTGTGTAGTGGACAAATACTGGTAGACTTTTCACTCATCAACATGTTGATGACCTAGGACTATGCATGGGTTTAATCAACACTCCGACGTTTCAACAACCTAGCGTTTCTATTGGACAGGCTTAGTAAATAGGGCGGGACCTACCTGAATCTGTCAAATAGAAAACTGTTTGGAGTAACCATTACTCTCCATTTCAAGAAGGTTAGTTACCCACAAAACCGACCATGCGCAACTATGGGGCAAAACCAATTCTGTTTTTAAACCCTGGATTGCTGATGCTATGTATTGGCCATTGAGAGGCTTTGAAGCCACTGGTCGGACATATTGTCCCACCCTAGTAGGTGCAGTCCTCCATAGGAATTAATGTAATTCTACAGTATTACTACTACATGTTTTAAAGACAAAATAATGTATGAAAGTATTTTGTAGTATTGGGGACAGTAACATTAGTACTCAAAAAAAATAACTTGAAGGAATGTTTTTATATATTTTTATGTTTAGCTCACATATTATAATTTAAAAGTATACATTAAGATGTATGTAATATAATACATGTGTCAAATGAATGTAGACATTAATAAATGCATCTCTATAGCTTTCCAAGTCTTTTTTACAATTGAAGAGTACCAAGATGGCTGTGTGGTGGCTTCAATACAGTGCTCCCTGTCAGTCATTCAGAGTTAGACATACGAGTAGGGTCTATCTGCAGACCACTTTTACTACATGCCATGTTTACTACCATTGAGGCTGCTAGCAAGCCACAGTAGGACACTGCACACAGCGTCCTTCGCCCCAGCCCTCCGAGCACTGCTTTCTCTCAGTTATTTTAATGGTGCTACACAGGATATTTGGTTGTAATTTCTGAAAATATCCATAATATATCTGATGCAAACAGTGGAATGATAGTGTTTCACAGTATTACTTACCTGCCAGTGTTGTGGTTGGCTGTGATATTTGCCTAATGATTTTTCCCGCTGGAGCGGCATCTGTTGTCAAACTGGGAAAGCTGTTCGGACTTTCTCTGTGTTAGCTAGTGTCTGGGCTGATGACAGTGGATTGCGCAGTCAGATGGAACAGAGTAAATATTCATTTTAACACCATAGATTTAGCCAGTGATAACCAATTAGGATTGGACCCACCTGTTGTATAAATTTAAAACAAAAATTGATGCAGTCAGTTTCTCCTTAGCTGTGTTCGAATACTCATACTAACAGTACTATTTGTGATGTAAATTGAGTATGTAGTATGCTTATTGGTCATAGTATGGATATAGTTAGTATTCCAAAAGTTCACGGATGTTGTACTACATTCGCCAAAATACAAAGTATCCAAGCAGTGGACACTACTTCTGGACTTTTGGGGCCCATAATGCAATTCTTCATAAAATGGGCGGGGCTTCAACATTTTCAAATTTGAGGAAAATATGCAGCTGAATTCCAACGAGAGCGGATACCAAGTCATTGGTCATAATTAGTTTAAGCAATGTTAAGAAAATGTTGAGCAATGTAATAAAGTAATGACTTTTCAAGTAAGTTACGTTACACGTTATGTTGGCTGACAATTTGTTAGTTATGCTATCTTTATGAACCGCATAGCATATCATTACAGCAGTATGTACCGGTATGTTAGCTAGCTACCTAATGTTAGTTGGCTACTATTACATCAAACTTGCCAGTATATTAACTATCTAACTACTCAACGTTTGTTGACATGATTATTCACGTCATTCTTAGCTAAGTGGTATAGTTGTGTGTTCTCAATGGACATTGTTCATTCGGGTGCGTTTGTAAAAATTTGCTCTGACTATCTACTCCGATTTCAGAGCACTCTCGTCTGAGTGTGCCAAAGCTCAGCATAGCTATTGAATTTTCAAACACACTTTGGCAAAAAAGTATAATTAAATTGTTGCCAGCAGCACAGTCACCAACACTCTCTGCTAGGCTGAGTAAAATGGTCAGTGTGACGTTCTCTTATGTGTCTGGAAGTAGCTAGCCAACTTTAGCCAGTTAGCTTGGGTGCTTGACTGCCGTTGTGAGGGAGGTCAGAAGGCTCGGATCAACCCTATTCCTCGGGCAGTGTGCGCTTTGAACGGTCTGAATTTATGAACACCCATGTATACTCTGGCACTCCAGATTGAATTTACGAACACACCTGAAGTCGTAAAATGTCTAGTTATTAATTTCTTATGCTAGCAAGAGGTTGCGTAGCAACAGCATCAACTTCTGGTAGACAGGCGAAGCGCTAGTACGCTCAACTGAAAGGATACCATTTGTTTACATTATACTAAAATTAACTCAGTATTTAGTATATACTTTTAGCCAAGAGAGACTGGCATGCATAGTATTGAATTTGATATTAGCCCTGTGATAGTGAAGAGCAAGACAACTGCTCAAGCATCCTGTTTTTAATGCCGAAATAACTTAATTAAATCAATTTGTATTTGTCACATGCGCCAAATACAACTGGTGTGGACTTTACTGTGAAATGCATGCTTACGAGTCATTTCCAACGATTGTTTAACACGACGAATAAAATGCACAAGAAAGGAGCTATGGACTACCATACAGCCTAGTCACGATTATCCAACAATTTGATTCAGTTATGGGTCTATTCTCGACAGTTTACAAGGTCCAGAAAGGTACATTAGCAGGCTACTCATAGGGTGTGTTTTGATCTCTCGCTCTCTTCATTCATCGGCATGGGAAACATATGTTAATTAACATTGCCAAAGCAAGTGAAGTAGATAATAAAGAAAAGTGATATAAACATTACACTCACAGAAGTTCCAAAAGAATAAAGACATTTCAAATGTCATATTATGTCTATATACAGTGTTGTAACGATGTGCAAATAGTTAAAGTACAGAAGGGAAAATAAATATGGGTTGTATTTTTTTATTTAACCTGGTAGGCTAGTTGAGAACAAGTTCTCATTTGCAACTGCGACCTGGCCAAGATAAAGCGTAGCAATTCGACACATACAACAACACAGAGTTAAACATGGAATAAACAAAACATACAGTCAAAAATACATTAGAACAAAAGATAACAAAGTCTACATACAGTGAGTGCAAATGAGGTAAGTTAAGGCAATAAATAGGCTATGGTGGCGAAGTAATTAGAATATAGCAATTAAACACTGGAATGTTAGATGTGCAGAAGATGAATGTGCAAGTAGAGATACTGGGGTGCAAAGGAGCAAGATAAATAAATAAATACAGTATGGGGATGAGGTAGGTAGATAGCTGGGCTGTTTACAGATGGGCTAAGTACAGGTGCAGTGATCTGTGAGCTGCTCTGACAGCTGGTGCTTAAAGCTATTGAGGGAGATATGAGTCTCCAGCTTCAGAGATTTTTGCAGTTCGTTCCAGTCATTGGCAGCAGAGAACTGGAAGGAAAGACGACCAAAGGAGGAATTGGCTTTGGGGGTGACCAGTGATCTATATACCTGCAGGAGTGCGTGCTACGAGTGGGTGCTGCTATGGTGACCAGTGAGCTGAGATAAGGCAGGGCTTTACCAAGCAGAGACTTGTAGATAACCTGTAGCCAGTGGGTTTAGCGACGAGTATGAAGCGAGGGCCAACCAACGAGAGCGTACAGGTCGCAATGGTGGGTAGTGTATGGGGCTTTGGTTTCAAAACGGATGGCACTGTGATAGACTGCATCCAGTTTGTTGAGTAGAGTGTTGGAGGCTATTTTATAGATGACGTCACTGAAGTCGAGGATCGGTAGGATGGTCAGTTTTACGAGGGTGTGTTTGGCAGCATGATTGGTGGATGCTTTGTTGCGATATAGGAAGCTGATTCTAGATTTAATTTTGGGTTGGAGATGCTTAATGTGATTCTGGAAGGAGAGTTTACAGTCGAACCAGACACCCAGGTATTTGTAGTTGTCCACATATTCTAAGTCAGAGCCCTCCAGAGTAGTGATGCTGGACGGGCGAGCAGGTGCGGGCAGTGATCGATTGAATAGCATGCATTTAGTTTTACCTGCGTTTAAGAGCAGTTGGAGGCCACGGAAGGAGAGTTGTATTGCATTGAAGCTCATCTGGAGGTTAGTTAACAGTGTCCAAAGAGGGGCCAGAAGTATACAGAATGGTGTCGTCTGCATAGAGGTGGATCAGAGAATCACCAGCAGCAAGAGCAACATCATTGATGTATACAGAGAAGAGAGTCAGCCTGAGAATTGAACCCTGTGGCACACCCGTAGAGACTGCCAGAGGTCCGGACAACAGGCCCTCCGATTTGACACTGAACTCTATCAGAGAAGTAGTTGGTAAACCAGGCGAGGCAATCATTTGAGAAACCAAGGCTGTCGAGTCTGCCAATAAGAATGTGGTGATTGACAGAGTCGAAAGCCTTGGCCAGGTTGATGAATACGGCTGCACAGTAATGTCTCTTATCGATGGCGGTTATGATGTCGTTTAGGACCTTGAGCGTGGCTAAGGTGCACCCGAGACCAACTCTGAAACCAGATTGCATAGCGGAGAAGGTGCGGTGGGATTCGAAATGGTTGGTAATCTGTTTGTTAACTTGGCTTTCGAAGACCTTAGAAAGATAGGGTAGGCTAGATGTAGGTCTGTAGCAGTTTGAAGAGGGGGATGACCACGGCAGCTTTCCAATCTTTGGGAATCTCAGACGATACGAAAGAGAGGTTGAACAGGCTAGTAATAGGGGTTGCAACAATTTCGGCAGATCATTTTAGAGAGGGTCCAGATTGTCTAGCCCGGCTGATTTGAATGGGTCCAGATTTTGCAGCTCTTTCAGAACATCAGCTATCTGGATTTGGGTGAAGGAGAAATGGTGGGGGCTTTGACAGGTTGCTGTGGAGGGTGCCAGGCAGTTGACCGGGGTAGGGGTAGCCAGGTGAAAAGCATGGCCAGCCGTAGAGAAATGCTTATTGAAATTCTCAATTATAGTGGATTTATCGGTGGTAACAGTGTTTCCTAGCCTCAGAGCAGTGGGCAGCTGGGAGGAGGTGCTCTTATTCTCCATGGACTTTACAGTGTCCCAGAACTTTTTTGAGTTAGTACTACAAGATGCACATTTCTGTTTGAAAAAGCTAGCCTTAGCTTTTCTAACTGCCTGTGTCTATTTGTTCCTAACTTCCCTGAAAAGTTGCATATCACGGGGGCTATTCGATGCTAATGCAGAACGCCACAGGATGTTTTTGTGCTGGTCAAGGGCAGACATGTCTAGAGTGAACCAAGGACTATATCTATTCCTAGTTCAATTTTTTTTGGAGTGGGGCATGCTAATTTAAGATGGTGAGGAAAGCACTTTTAAAGAATATCCAGGCATCATCTACTGACAGGATGAGGTCAACGTCATTCCAGGATACCCCGGCCAGGTCGATTAGAAAGGCCTGCTCGCAGAAGTGTTTTAGGGAGCGTTTGACAGTGATGAGGGGTGGTCGTTTGGTCGCAGACCCATTACGGATGCAGGCAATGAGGCAGTGATCGCTGAGATCTTGATTGAAAACAGCAGAGGTGTATTTGGAGGGCGAGTTAGTTAGGATGACATCTATGAGGGTGCCCGTGTTTACGGATTTGGGGTTGTACCTGGTAGGTTCATTGATCATTTGTGAGATTGAGGGCATCAAGCTTAGATTGTGGGATGGCCGGGGTGTTAAGCATGTCCCAGTTTAGGTCACCTAGTAGCACGAGCTCAGAAGATAGATGGGGGGCAATCAATTCACATATGGTATCGAGGGCACCGATGGGGGCAGAGGGAGGTCTATGGCAAGCGGCAACAGTGAGAGACTTGTTTCTGGAAAGGTGAATTTTTAGAAGTAGAAGCTTGAATTGTTTGGGTACAGACTTGGATAGTAATACAGAACTCTGCAGGCTATCTTTGCAGTAGATTGCAACACTGCCCCCTTTGGCAGTTCTATCTTAGCGGAAAATGTTATAGTTAGCGATGGAGATTTCAGGGTTTTTGGTGGTTTTTCTAAGCCAGGATTCAGACACGGCTAAGACATCCGGGTTGGCAAAGTGTGCTAAAGCAGTGAGTAAAACAAACTTAGGGAGTAGGCTTGTAATGTTAACATGCATGAAACCAAAGCTTTTACGGTTACAGAAGTCAACAAATGAGAGCACCTGGGGAGTGGGAGTGGAGCTAGGCACTGCACGACCTGGATTAACCTCCACATCACCAGAGGAACAGAGAAGTAGGATAAGGGTACTGCTAAAGGCTATACGAACTGGCTGTCTGGCACGTTTGGAACAGAGAGTAAAAGGAGCAGGTTTCTGGGCACGATAGCATAGATTCAAGGCATAGTGTACAGACAAAGGTAAGGTAGGATGTGAGTACATTGTAGGTAAACCTAGGCAGTGAGTAATGATGAGAGACATAGTCTCTAGAGACGTTTAAACCAGGTGATGTCATCGCATATGTAGGAGGTGGAACAACATGGTTGGTTAAGGCATATTGAGCAGGGCTAGAGGCTCTACAGTGAAATAAGACAGTAATCACTAACCAGGACAGTAATGGACGAGGCATATTGATATTAGAGAGAGGCATGCGTAGCCAAGTGAACATATGGGTCCAGTGATTGGTTGGGCTGACTGGGGACACGGCGATTCAGACAGTTAGCAGGCCGATGCTAACAGTTAGTAGGCCGGGGCTGAACAAGCTATCAATTAGCAGATTGGGGCTGGCAAGCTAGCAGTTAGCTGACACGTTGCGATGGGGGTAAGTCTGTTTTTGCCTCTTCGTGCGGTGACGTCGTTAGACCAGTCATGGAATTAGTAGGGTTCCAAGTAGCTCTAGGTAGCTATTAGGCCGGTTAGCAGAATGGGCCTTCAGCGGACATCGCGCCTGAGGGGCCTGTTGGAATCCTTGGGCAGATTATGCCGGTATTCCAGTTGTAGAGGATCGGCGGCGTTCCGTGCCCTGTACCGGCAGTAGGAGGGGTCTGGATATTGTAGCCCAGGAGTGGGCTTCGGTGGTAGCACAGGAGCTCTGGCCGAGCTAGCTTCAGACTAATTGGTGCTTGCTCTGGGATGGACACGCTAGCCAGGAGCAGTCACCCGTGATTGCGGTTAGGTAGTTGCGAAGATCCAGATGAAAATGTTCAGAGTTTGCGGTAGGAATCCAGGGGCATGAGGGAAAAAAATATATCAAATAATAATAGGTCCGTTATGCTCTGGTTTGAGTCACGTTGTTCGAGCTGGCGATAGATTTCCGAACTAAAGGTTAGCTGATGACCACTAGCAATGGTTTGCTGACTGATAGCTGGTAGGTAGTTAGCTGGCTAGCTTCAGTTGAGGGATTCCAGATCCGAAGGAAAATATTTAAAAAAGATATGTGAAGAAAAAGATGTAAAAAGATATATACAAGGGACACGACAGGACAAAGACGTCTGACTGCTACGCCATCTTGGAATGTATTTACAATGGTGTTTGTTCTTCACTGGTTGCCTTATGGCAACAGGTCACAAATATTGCTGCTGTGATGGTACACTGGTATTTCACCCAGTAGATATGGGAGTTTATCAAAATTGGGTTTGTTTTCAAATTCTTTATGGATCTGTGTAATCTGAGGGAAATGTGTATCTCTAATATGGTCATACATTTGGCAGGAGGTTAGGAAGTGCAGCTCAGTTTCCACCTCATTTTGTGGGCAATGTTCACATAGCCTGTCTTCTCTTGAGAGCCAGGTCTGCCTACGGTGGCCTTTCTCAATAGCAAGGCTATGCTCACTGCGTCTGTACACAGTCAAATCTTTCCTTAAATTTGGGTCAGTCACAGTGGTCAGGTATTCTGCCACTGTGTACTCTCTGTTTAGGGCCAAATAGCATTCTAGTTTGCTCTGTTTTTTTTGTTAATTCTTTCCAATGTGTGAAGTAATGATCTTTTTGTTTTGTCATGATTTAGTTGGGACTAATTGTGTTGCTGTCCTGGGGCTCTGTGGGGTCTGTTTGTGATTGTGAACAGCGCCCCAGGACCAGCTTGCTTAGGGGACTCTTCTCCAAGTTCATCTCTCTGTAGGTGATGGCTTTGTTATGGAAGGTTTGAGAATTGCTTCCTTTTAGGAGGTTGTATAATTTAACGGCTCTCACACTCCTCCAACATCCGATTTTGAATCCATAATTTTTTTTACGCATTGAGGAACCATCTCCTTTCGACTCCAATTCCATTTAACTTTTTTCTCTTCAGCAGACAGACTGCAAGAAACTCTTAAATTATTGTGAAGATAACTATTCACGAGCTGTGGTCCTTGTGTAATTGTTCGACGTTATGACTGTTGTGATAAACTCATTTTTTTTGGTGCTTTCAAGACAACCGTGAACTCGAGGAAAAAACAAAACACGTCTGACAGTTCAAAATAAAAACAATTCTCCAGTCAGAGTTCGTTTGATTTCCAAGTTCTTAGTTGTCTTCAATGCACTGAAGTCGGAAGTCCTGAGGTTTCAGAGTTCCCAGCTGTTTTAAATGGCAGTATTTCTGTTGCGCGCTAGCTTCCTACGTTGAGCGCAAGCTCTCTATGTCAGCACTACAATAACTATTTTATTCGACAGATACTCTATATGCCCACGTTCTGATGTGCTTTATGCTCGTCAAGGCATATAGCCCACCAACAGGCTCCAAGTTATTCTTCACCCGTTGCTGTACTAGTCTAACCACTCTATTTGTCTGACGCAGGAGAGAATGTTCAACCACTGGAGGGTGTTAAAGTCCTAGACCTCACAAGGTATATTCACATAGCCTACTCTTTTTTTTATGAATATTTGTTATTTTTTTCTCATTCAATTATCCAATATAGTTTATTGTTCTTCGCTTGTTATCCGTCAGCCTTGAGGTTAGAGAGGTGGGCCAGAAATTGGTTGTGTGTGTGCATGATCTATTTTCTTCTTTTTTTTCAGGGTACTGGCTGGCCCATTTGCCACAATGATACTGGGAGACCTGGGTGCTGAGATTATCAAAGTCGAGAGACCAGGCAAGTGATGAGACAAATTCTGTGTTACATTCTGTAAGGTTTTGGAAAAATATTGATTGTTGTCGGTGGAAAATGTAAACGTGCAGTTACGAAAGGTGCTCACTTGCAGCTTTGACAAGATCCTAGACTAGAGTATTTGTTGACGTTGTTCTGTTGTCAGTGGCTCTGACAATCAGCAGCCACATGGTGTCACTGCTGTGTAAGACTAATGTGAACCTATTTCATGAAGGTTTGTGAATATTTTTAAGGCTCTGTTGGATTGCATCCTTCCTCGAAGTAATCACTGCTGTAACATAATTTGATAGGCGTAAGCAAGGCTTCCACTGTGTTTTCACCAATCATGAGTAGCCCTTTAAACTAACTCAACGTAATAATGCATTTATAATGGATTAGTAAATAGTTTAAGAATTCTTATTTTTTTCCCACATTTGTAAATGTTGGTAACCTAGTTAGTCACACATTTATAAACAACTTTGTTAAGTATTTTATAATGATTCATAAGATGTTTAATAACAGTACACAGTTACAGTCGCTCACCCATCTAGATAACTTGAAACAGACGAACCAGATCTTGTGTTTTGAAGTCGCCTAGGCTAGCTAGTGCTAGCCAATTCTTTCACCAATTAGCTTCAACCAGCTGGTGTGGAACCAATGCAAAGTTGGTTTGACATTAGATAGGCTATCTCTGGGGCTAGTTGGGGACCGTCAATTAATTGCACTGTCAATGGGACAATTATTTTAAATATTTCATTTTTTTCTGGTCTCATTAAATGCTTTCAATATTTGTATATGCATTTCTACAATTTATAGTTGGTTTGAGGTTTTTAAGGCATTAACATTTGTAACTATTGAAAAAAAAAAAAAAAAAAACATTGTCTCATGTACATTGTGTAATTTGCCCCTTAGGGATATCGAATGTCCAACCAAATTGACTGTGGGCGTTACGGTGGTGTCACATGCAGCTGCACTCCGATTTCTGATTACTTGGCTGCTGCCAGATGTGGGAAGGATTAAAATAAACCCAACACAAGAAACTGTTACAGTACCCTTCATTCTGTAACATACAATTGTTTTCCTTTCTCACCAATCTCAGTTTTGGATGAGACTGACTTTATTACCAAAATTCTATTTACACTTTGTAGTACATTTTGCCAATTGAATAAATGTTTCCGACTCATATCGATGCCACATACAGCTGGCCGTTTTTAAAACGAGAAGTTGTATGGGCAGTCGTTATAACATCCTGTGTTGTGTGCATATTATTTTAGCATTGAGGCTATTTTGAGACATTAAGGAGCATCAGGTACTGCTGGAATGTCTATCAATGCCATGTCCATCTTTTTGTGAGAAATTACACTCAAAACATTTATAAAGTATAAATGGCCCACACTTTAGATGAGGCCACGCAGAAAGACTTAACAAATGATTAGTAAATTGTTTATGGACCTATATTAAACGTATTATGAATGGCGTAATGATGAATAAACTATTTACTATTAAATCAATAAAATGCTTTATTACTTGGAGTTATTATAAAGTGCTACCCAATCATGTCAGATCAGCGACAACCTAAAAGAAGGGTGGAAGGAAGGATGCGTTTTAAGAAGGATTTTGAACTTTCCTTAGCACAGGCAATGGTGACCATTGGCCAATGTTTCACTGGCATCTTAATAATGTTATGAAATGTAATTATAGTGAAATCCATCAGACCTGGGTTCAATTCAGTTTTGAAGCAATTATTATAATGGTTCCATTGCACCAGGAAACCTCAATCAAGCTAAAGTATTTGAAATGATTAGAAATAGTATTTTTTTTCTGATTAGTGATCATTTCTGACAGGTGCTGGGGACGACACCAGATCATGGGGACCTCCGTTTGTTGGTGATGAGAGCGCTTATTTTCTCAGTGTCAACAGAAACAAAAAGGTACATACAGTCGGTATCAACCCTTGAATTTGATCACATTTTGTTATGTGACAAAGTTGAGTTTAATGGATTTAGTTGTCATTTTTTGTAATTGATCTACACACAATACTCCATAATGTCATAGTGAAAAGACAACTATACAAATGTTAATAAATTAAATAACAAATGTTTTTGCTAAAGTATTCACCACTTTTTTATTTTTATTTTAGGCAAGCCTAAATCAGTTCAGGAGTGAAATGGATGTCCCCCATGATTTGGCTTAACAAATCATATTTTATAAAAATTGTATTTGACTAGGCAAGTCAGCTAAGAGCAAATTCGTTTTTACAATGACGGCCTACCAAAAGGCCTCCTGCGGGGACGGGATTAAAAAATATATAGGACAAAACACACATCAGGACAAGAGACAACACTACATAAAGAGAGACCCAAGATAGCAAGGCAGCAACACATGACAACACAACATGCTAGCAACACAACATGGTAGCAGAAAAAAACATGGTACACGCATTATTGGGCACAGAAAACGGCACAAAGGGCAAGACGGTTGAGACAATAATAATACATCACGCAAAGCAGACAACTGTCAGTAAGTGTCCATGATTGAGTCTTTGAATGAAGAGATTGAGATAAGTGTCCAGTTTGAGTGTTTGTTGCAGCTCGTTCCAGTCGCTAGCTGCAGCGAACTGAAAAGACGAGCGACCCAGGGATGTGTGTGCTTTGGGGACCTTTAACAGAATGTGGCTGGCAGAACGGGTGTTGTATGTGGAGGATGAGGGCTGCAGTAGATATCTCAGATAGGGGGGAGTGAGGCCTAAGAGGGTTTTATAAATAATGATCAACCAGTGGGTCTTGCGACGGGTATACAGAGATGACCAGTTTACAGAGGAGTATAGAGTGCAGTGTCCTATAAGGTGCATTGGTGGCAAATCTGATGGCCGAATGGTAAAGAACATCTAGGCGCTCGCGCACCCTTACCTGCTGATGTATAAATTACTTCTCCGTAATCTAGCATAGTGTCACGTCCTGACCAGTATAAGGGTTATTTGTTATTGTAGTTTGGTCAGGACGTGGCAGAGGGTATTAGTTTTATGTGGTTCGGGGTGGTGGTTTATTTAGTAGGGTGTTTGATTTATTATTTCCGGGTTTTTGGGTAATGTTCTATGTTTGTATTTCTGTGGTCTCTGGTCGTTTGTATTTCTATGTCTGGTTTATTGGGGTTGGACTTTCAATTGGAGGCAGGTGTTTTCTCGTTGCCTCTGATTGGGAGTCCTATATATGGGTATGTGTTTGGTTTAGTGTTTGTGGGAGCTTGTTTTGTGTGTGTGAGCCTGACAAGACTGTTTTGTTTTTCGTGAGTTCTTCTTTTGTTATTTTGGTGTTTTCTTGGTTTAAAATAAATACAAGATGAGCATCCACATTACTGCTGCGTTTTGATCCTCCATTCCAGACGACAACCGTTACACATAGGTAGGATGGTCATCTGAATCAGGGCAGAAAAAGCTAG